>NC_132935.1:121727558-122977558 GCF_034638445.1 Ciconia boyciana | reverse complement strand
TCCTGATCACTGTTTTTACCCTGGATCCCTATTTACAATGAATAAGTTAAGTACAATGTGTTAGATAAATGTATCTTTACATTTTGTCACTTTAATTACTAATGCATACTAATGTCACTTTAATTAGTAAGCATACATTATTTCTGATAACATTCTGGTTTTTAAGACTAAATTCAGAGGAGTTTGGTGTAAAGTACTGCAGTTTATTAAACAAAACTTAACAGCCTTTTATCAAGGTGATCTTAGACTTGTTGCTCACCCCTTGTCCTCTCTGTGCAATTGGCTTTTGGTACTGTTTTGCATAGTTAAAAATATCAGCAACTGCCAAGTTGTGTTTTTCTTTGTGATGGCTTGTTGAGGGAATGGCTGACATTTCAGTGCAGCATCTCTTGCTTTCCTTGCACTAGCTTGCAAGATGAAAGGGGAGATAACTGTGCATTGCAATATATGCCAGAAGGAAATTACGTGGTGAGACCTATCAATCTTTTAGGAGTATTGTTGGTGTTCTTCCATACTTGAAATCTAGCAAAAAGTTTTACAGGAAGTTTGCATTTATATTTGATTCACTGTGAAACACACTTGCAGAAGCAAAAGGATTTGTAGATATTACCTACTAGCAATAACCATGTGCATATATATTTTGTTTTCACCTCATTGGATCAGTTTAATAACAAGAAAAGCTCCTTCCTAACAGGGTGGATATTTATGTGGCAAAATGCCCATATCTGTGATGCTGAGAGAAAGAGATAATGCTGTTACGGGGCATCAGCTTTTTTCTTTCTTTTGGGGATGAATGTATTCAAATAACTGATAGCTTATTTCATATTTGATAGCAGTGTGGCAATTTTTTTGTAGCAGGAAAGCAGAAATCAAAGTAATCAAAAATTTTAAATTGCAAATGATTTGATGTGCAACAGCTCTCCCATCCCCCTTCCCACCCTACCCCTGCATGTTTCTGAAAACAATAATTCTTGGAGAGGCAGGTGATTTCTTCCTCAGAGTCCAAGGGATGACAGACACCAAATCCTGACTGCAAGGAGCACTGTGATTCAATAATATGTGCAACCATTGAACTAAATAGGACTTAATTTAAAATGTGTACCGTGTGCATGTAAGTACCTTTTTGAACTGGGGCCTGTGGTCCTAAAGTGGAAGTATTTAATGCTCAAAAGCAGGTAAATAGAAAGAAATTGAAGCACTTATATACATCTTATCATTGATATTTTGGGGTTATGTATTTTTGAAGCCTGGATTACTGCAGTGTGTGACTGGTGTTGCCTAAATTGTAAGCATGTGAGTAGTTGAACTGAGTGGGGTTTGGCATCTTTAGCAGTCTGGAGACTGTGGGGTTTTGGGGTTCTGTGTGAGAGGATTCTGTCGCACAAGTGCCAGTAACTGTAGGGATGTCTTTGCCTTCTCACAGGCCTTTAACCTATATCCGGGACGAAAAAAAACACTAAAGGAGCTTGGCACAACAGTGACTGTTTAGAAGGGTTGAACCAATCACCTTGGATGATAAACTACTTCCAGTCAGACTTGTTTGGTCGGTTTGCTAGGGGGAAGGTCACCTTAACAATGAAGTTGACTTGGCAAGGGTCACTGGATACCTGATGGGAGGTCATGGGACGGGACAGATGGCTCGCAAGGCACCGAAACGCAGGAGCTGTGCTTTTTGCTGGCCTTGCCCATTTAGGGTTGCTCAGCTGGTGGATAAGTGATTGTATTAGGATCTTTAAGATAGAGGATAAAATAAGCTTTCTTGAATGTGAGGAGCGTACGCCTTAGGAATATGCCTTGGAGCCTCAGGATTCAAGGACAGTGCCCAGATTCAGTTAAAACACTGCAAACGCTGCCTCGGACACGTACTATAGCCTACTCTTCTGATAACACTTCCAGGGCAGGTTAGTAAGGTGTGCATGGCCAGAATTTATCCCTGTCTGTTTTGCTAGAACCAGTTGTTAATTAATCTGATTGCCCAACTTGAACAGAAACTGTGGAGTTCGGGAGGAGATGGGAAGTTCCCAGGACAGAGAGCTTCATACAGCTAGGAACTTGTAGAAAAATGGGAGGTAAAACCTGTGGCTTAACTGAGGTGATTTTACAGGGATAAGTGGTAGAGCTAGAGTTAATGATATTATTTGCACTTGCATATTGTGACCTCCACTGATGCTGGTATCAGGGCAAGTTTAGGAGTTTCTGGGGTTTGTGCTTTACTTTTAAAGTGATGAGGGGAAAACAGACCAACTGTGATCTACTGTAACAGTGAAGGGCAGGAGACAAAGTGAGTGGTTTTGCTCAGTGACTATCAGCTACAGTTCTTCAGAAGTGTTAAATAAGTGTATGTGATTGTATTTGTGTGTACCTTTGATAGTCATTGCAAGGAAGAGAATTGTTTGGCATGCAGCTACCTTGTATTACTTGAATAGCATCAACCATCCCTCAGAGCATGTCAGGGTTAAGGTTTATGAGGGAATCTTTCACTATGGTTTTTCTAGTGTAACTGAGCTGCTGCAGGCACGCAGTTTTGCAGCGTAGCTCACACTAGAACTGTTACTGCTAGGGATAAATTGGCAAGAATTCCCATTCCTTTGCCTTGCGATCAGGAGTATGCAAGATGAGCCAGACATTCCAGTAAATTATTTCAGAGTACACACTGAGGAGTATTAGGGCACAGAAGAGAATATAGGCTTGCTTGTTTGATTAACAGGTGTGGGGAGCTGGTATTTCACCTTGCATAGAGCAATCTTGGACTTGGTGTCAGTTGTTTGACCTTGCTTAATTCAGTCCTACAACAGTTGTTGCAACATAAGAGGAAATGAGGAACCAGAGAAGCCAGTCAGGAAAATCTTCTTGAATTCAGGAACTAAGACTAGGCAAATCTTCACTTTTTTAATACTACATTCAAAGGCTGAAAAAAAGACAGCTAAGTGTTAAGTAGTAATGGAATTAATGTCTTACTCAAGCAGTACACACTGCCAAACTTTATGCTGGCAAACTGTTTGAAAATCCCAGTTGCACAGTTGCTGAATCAGTTATTTTTGTCTTACTCTATCAACACTAAGCACACAGAATGTGTAGTGAAGTTCAAAACTGAAGACAGTAATTTGCCAGGATCCAGACTTCGTATACAAATCTGCAGTAGTAAATGTGCTTTTGTTCAAGGAACGCAAAGTACTTTCTGAGGAACACATACCTGTGTTGAATGTGATTCATACTGTTTGTGTGGATCTGAAGTTTTGGGGTTGAGCTGGTGAGTTGTCTACTGTTGCAGCAGAAACCACTCTGTGTGCATGCAGATCTAGAATATGAGCTTGATAAGAAGTGGCTGACAATTGTGGCTTCTGTATAACCTCCTGAACCCAGGGGACTGTGTAGTCTGTGAAGTGCTATTAGAGAAATAAATTCCAGTCTTTTAAGACACACAGTTTTATGGTTTAACTGAAGAAGGTCTACTTAGGATACTATAATTTTTTCTGCCACTACTTAGAAAGTGACCTTAGGCCTGTGATAGCATAAATCTTTAATATAGCACAATGAGTTGTGCCATATTAAAAGCTCTTGGAGCAGAATGAATCTATTTGGTTTAGTTGCCAGCTATGAGTTTATTACATGCAATGTCCATAATAAATTTAGGGGAGTGTGTAAGTATAACTAGGTTTGCAAAGTTGAAGTGTTTTTACCTTCTAATAAAGTGTGCAGTTTCCACACACACACACGTCAGCCTCAGATCAGGGACTCTGTATTTTTTTCGCATCTTTCTACATTTTTTTTTGTCTGCTTGGTAGGTTATCAGTAATTATGAAGCAGCCTTCTTGTCCCAGGAAAGGAAGTTAGGTTAACAGGCTTTATGAAATTGCATCTTTTTCTTCCAGGTAGCATCCGGGCTAGGAATGGAAGGGAAGGTTGCGTTTGTTCCTCTTCTTGTATATAGCTTCAGTAATTCTGATTAATTTCAATGCTGCTTAGAGATTTGAGTAGTAAAATTGATCACCATCCTACAGGTTTCACTGTGTGCTGTTCTTGGGAAGAAAAAGAGGCTAACAGTAGTGGAATTGTCTGTCTGCAAATTCAGAGGTTGCTGTTGCAATAGTTAAATTCTGTGAGGTTGGCAGCATAACCATAAAGCTTACAACTTTTGCAAGATATAAATGCTTCTTCACTTTAAATGCATATCAGTATTGTACAGCAATTGATGGGTCAATCATCTTAGCAAAGAAAGCTTCCCATTTCTTAAAGGTGAAAATGATCAATTTTTAAAAATTGAGTATGTCACTTTTACCACTGCTTTGAAGATATAATCCATTTGATTTGTGGAAATACAACCCGAACTCTCACTGGATAGCCAATAAGCAGACAAAATAAGTAAGAACGTTTTTGGTAAATGCTTCAGTCCAACCTACTCTAGATATATTTGTTTGAGAGAAAGCAGCAGGTGTGAATAACGGGTGTATTTTTCCACTTGTTTTACTAGATCAAAAATGCGACATAGTAACTGGTCCAATAACCTGTGAATTTCTGTTTATTTTAAAGACAATCTCTTTCTTCTAGAGCAAAATCATAATTTTTTTAGAATATTTTTGTTTTCTTTCCTGCAGGGGTTCTGCAGTTGCCAGAATAATAGGCAATAATGTAAAAAAATTGCAAAAGTTTGCTTCCACAGTGAAGATGTGGGTCTTCGAGGAGAATGTTAATGGGAGAAAACTGACAGATATCATAAATAATGAACATGAAAATGTAAAATATCTCCCCGGATACAAGCTGCCAGATAATGTGGTAAGGCTCAGAAGCTAAATTCTAGTTATGGAGCAGAAGGAATATTGCTCATGCTGTGAATGGAGGTAGAAACTTATTTTGTTAACAACTTTAGGGTTTATAATATTTCAAACTGTATGCTATTTTACTGATGAGATCAGAGATTTGAACAAGTAAAATTATGCAGGTAGGTAAATCCAGTGCATTGTACTCTCTTTTACTCTTTTTTTTTTTTTTTTTTTAATCTCACTATTGTCTTTATGTTATTTCAGCTTCTGTATAGGGAAGCAAATGTGAAAATGAGGGCAAGATTAACAGCTCTGACCATACCCGTTACAAAAAAAAATTGGTCTCAACTTTGGAAGGGAGCTGGCTGGTCAGTGAGAATTGAAGGGATTTCAAGTAGTCTGAAACTCTTAGAAGGTATTACAGGATAAGAGCTAGAGTATTTCTCAAGCAAACTGCAAGCTGTTTGCAGTTTATCTGGTTCTCAGTTGCGTTTCAACTATGTGCAGTCAGATTGGCACATTAGATGTAGCATTGCCAGGGCAGAACAGTGGGACTCCACATCTATTCTGTGGTGGTGTAACATGATGGTGGGTGCGCTGGTGGTGCCTCTTGCCTGAAAAACATTCTAGGAAGAGACTGCGGCAGCTGACAATTCAGTAAAGATTTTGGGCAGGAAAAACATGAATTGCCCTGCATTGCAGTTTTCTCTTTAACAATAATGCTGAAATCCGATTTCCCTAGCCTTCAGCAAGTGTGATGTTTCTGCTGTCCACTACATGCTCATTCAAGTTTGTTCTCTTTATCAATAGGTCGAGCTTATTGCTACATTTTAAACCTGACTTATTTTAGGGTGGTCATCAAGTGTTAGGAAAAGTGGAGTCTGGCAAGTGACTTTGAAGTAGGTCACCTTCTTACAGGGTAGACAGAATCTATGAGTACAGAGAAAGAGAATATAAACTAGTAGGTGTAAGACGCCTGGAGAGGAAATTTGAGTGTATAAGGAACTAAGTAAAGAAACTACTTTTCTGCATGCAATAATTTATCAAAAATTGAGATTATTTTGTCAAAGAGAAGGCAGCTTCTTATTTTATATTTTCTTACTCAAAGTACTTGTTTGAATGTTACGGAACATTTTGAATTTTCGTTGCACTAACCGTGCTGGTGGCTGTGAAGATGCCCCTTTCAAGACATGAAATAGCTTTTTGAAAGTTTAAATTCTTTTGCTTTTCTAGGAAGTTTGTGTTACTGCTTATTTTCAATGATGAAGCACAGTAGTTTGTAGCATTCAGTATAACACCAAAATGTGCTTTTACTTACCAGATAACACTTGTGTGTAATGTTTATTTTAAGAATTTAAGTGGCCTGTCTCTCCCATAACTACACAGGTTGCTGTCCCAAACCTTAATGAAGCTGTACAGGATGCAGACTTGCTGGTTTTTGTCATTCCTCATCAGTTCATTCATAAAGTCTGCGATGAAATCACAGGACGAATACCCAAGAAAGCTCTCGGTATAACTCTCATAAAGGTATAATAAATACTATGCATTAATAACTGAGAATGTGTCATGGAATCTTCTAAAACAAGATGGCTTGTTATTTTGAAATGAAAAGTCTTTTTGCATTATTCACTTGATTGTTCCATTACACCTTTCTAGATGTAAGATTGGAATTTGTCTCGGTTATTAGTGGATTGTTATGCGGTGTTTTATTTTAGGCTAGTGCTTGCAGGAAGAGGAAAATGAGGCTGTTCACAAGACTTTTAAAAAGAAAGAGGGAGTGAATATGTTTTGCACCACCAAGCTTTCCAATCTTTTATTTATTGTTTCCAAACGCATCATTAGATGAAGAACAGAGCACAAGCATAATGCTTTGATTGTTAATGCACATCCCACACACTGAGTTGATCATTTTAAGAACTGCTGAGAGAATTTCATGTGACCGAGAGGACAGTGCTCTTGTTCATGTAAAATATTATGTTGTAAAAAGAGAGTCTGTTCAGCATGGCCCAAAAAGACAGTTTGAGCACAGGAAATAGGAGGGGGCAGAGGTGCAAGAAGTGTTTCACTGGAGTGTTTGTAGTTTTGGTGGAGGATAATTTTTAAATGTGGATGGGCTTCCCCCCCCCCGGTGTGTTTAGCTGCAAAGAATAAGCTATTCCCACAAAGTTTGGAAGATGCTGGTTTGTTCTTGCTTTGTACTTAGTTGAGAGTAGGCCATTTTCTGAGCATGCATTCCCTTGTTTACTGTCATTTCTGGAAAATGACACATTTACGGATCTGCGCTTAAAAAGAACAAAACGCCCCTATCAGTACTTACTGCAAGCTTGTATCTTCAGTTTGGCTAACTAAGCCCATGAAATCTGTATTGTTTTGTCAGTGCTGACCTGATATATTGCTGAGATGTATGAAAAAGTAATGCTTCCCAAGTGCACTTGCTGCATTTTATAGAAAACCTTTTCATATTGTAGAAGAATAAAATAAGGCAGTGTTAAACGAGGTGAAAGCATAGCATCAAAACCACACAACTGTCCTAGATGCCCTTAAGTTTATTGAAGTTGTCCATTTATATTTCTTTCTTCTGTAAGCTTAAGATAAACTTTATTCTCCTTTAATTTGCTAAATGTGATTTACGTTCTCATGTCCTTAGTGATAGGAATAACTCTAATGAAATCGGTGGAGTAAATGAGGATTTATGTCAGCATATCTGAAGTCAGAGTCTGGGCCTATATTTCCTTGGGATTACTGCTCTGGGTATTGATTACCAGTGCTTTAATGGTTGTGTTGATTAATGGCTATGTTTAAAAAAAAAAGGCGGGGGGGTGGGGGGGTGGTACTTATCTTAAAAAAAAAAATTCAAACCCCAAACAAAAAAACCCCGACAAAACAAAAACCCCGTACTTAGTGTAGTGTAAGTAAAATAGTGACACCTGCTGTGCAAAGAAGAGTTGATTACTAGTAGGATTACTACCACAACTTCCTACTGTCACATTGTGATACTATTTCAAAAGAAATGGTGTGAGGCCCCTTTTAATTTTTTTTGCAGGAGAATGCAAAGTATATGTTAGCTTTTATGAAAAGACATAACTGTGCATCATTAAAAGTACCATTTAAGAAGAAAGGGCAGAGATTTAACACAACAATGAAACTAAGTAGCAGAGGCAGGAATGCATTCTTTCCTCTACTTTTGCAGCTTCTTTATGCATGCTGTTTTCATCAAAGTCATATTTTTAGTGCTCTCATTATGCTCAACACTAATGCTATTAAAGTGGCTTGTGTTAACTTTGGCAGCTAAAGTGCAGTTCTGCTCTGAAAAATACAATTAGTGGGACGTCTGGTTTCTGTGCTTTCTAAATTGCTTGGCAAGTTAGCAGTGTGTCATCTCTTAGTCTTTTTTTTATTTCTTTTTTTTTTCTTATTTTGACAGTCTAATCTTCAAGCAGAACCTAACGTCTGATAATAAAACTGAGTCTTTGGGAAATAAAGACATTTGTCTGCTGGTTAATCTGTGTTCCCATTGAAACATTTGCAGCTGTGCTGCTTTACCTAAGTTCTGATCACTGGTGTCTATGAAAACCTAACAAATCATTGTGTGTGGGGAGGAATGGCATACAACTTCTGATGTAGTACAGCAGTGAGCACAGGAAGCAGGGTAGGTGGAGGTCACTCAAAATACTCTTCAGGCAGCCTCAACACCAATCTCATTTTCATCTACCTATATAAAGGCCCCAGGGATTGCTCTGGCAGGCATATTAGGATGCAAGTGATAAAACCACAGAATTGGACTTGCATTGCCTGGGGATCATTGCTGCCCAGTGGAAATTCCCATGTTGGAGCCTTGGTTTTTGGCGGAGGAAGGAGTGTTTGTTTTTTCTCCTGTCATCTTGTCATTCAGTATTGGATTTAACTCTACAAGAGCTGCACGCTCTCCTTGACTTTGTCAGAAGTTGCATCTGTTTCACAGTGGGGCTGAATTTGGCACCTAAGCCTCTCTGATCTCCTTTCACTTGGATGAATAATTGTTGTGTACGTATTCATATTTTTGGAGTTGTTCCCAATGTGTGCATGCTTTTCTGTTTATTAATTGCTTGCTTAGGAGGAGGGGCCTTACAGTTATTTTGTGGGGACATTTTTGACACTGCAAGGGAAAAATACAACATGTATATGTGTGCTTGCTTTCAGATTCTTTCTATAAAGCAGAGCTGTGCATTAAGTGATACAGATTGAAAAATAATGCAGAAATGCAAGCAGTGTTGTCTGTAGTTTAATTGGCTGGTTTTATAAGGCATTTCTGCATGTCTCTTGATTGCACCATGTTGTTTAAGGAATAGCACCTCTGATCCATGGAAATGGAAATTACTGCCTGCCTGAAATGTTACTACTGGCAATGGGGGGGCGGGGGGGAGCGTGTGCGTGCGTATCTGGAAGTAGTAGAGGATCACACTGCCTTTTTGCCTTTAAATCATAATTCAGAATTACCAATCCCCAAAAGGACCAAATCCCCAACATTAAAAAATAGTACTGTATAAAAGGTGGTATACTATGGGAAAGAAAGACCATTTCAGTCTGCCATGCCCCTGTTCTAAAAACTCACAAGGAGTCTGCATTTAGCAGGCTAGGAAAAAAGGGTTTTGTGAGAAGAAAGTGGTCTCATTTGGAGTTCTTGGTTCAGGCAATTCAGGGTACCAGACTCTCTTCTCCATTGCACCATTAATCTCTGGGGTCATCTTTTCTGAGGTCCTATTTCTGCCCATACTTTCACGCTTTGTAAAGAGTGCGTTATAAATACAGATTAAAAATATCCTTAGAAGTTAAATTACTCTCAGTTGTTCAGCTTTCTACATGTCTGTGAATGGCTGTTCCATTTGTAATAATACTCAAAATTATTAAACTGGGTTTCTACTAGTAAACTGTTGGTATTATACACAAGGGAATCTGTCTCTGATATTTCAGTTCAGATACCTCTTCACAAAACAAGTTATTGGGATGCCATTTTGTGAGTTTTGGTGCAATTTCAAATCCAAGTGCAGGCCTCATTCACAACTAATGGATTGGTGATACTTCACTGGTTTTAGTAAGCAGCTTCACTGGTAATAAGCAGCTGAGATTCTGAACTAACAAAGCTGAATATTCAGCACTTCTTAGAATCAGGTCTTTGATTGAGCATGGAATAAAGACTGTTACCATAATCTAGAGTTTAGTCTTATTCTTAAGGTGCTACCTCCTATGAAAAGAAGACAGGTTGGAGATGTCACAACAATAGCAGAAGTTTCACCAGTAGCAAGTGTCATCTTTAGTCTCTGTCTGAACAGGCCTTGTTGCAGTTCTCACCCATGGACAAGACTAATTGTGATGTGCTTTCTTCTCTACTGTGTCTAATTAATGACTTTTTAGTAATTCCATTTAATGTTGGCTGCAGGGCATAGATGAAGGCCCAGAGGGACTCAAACTGATCTCTGACATTATTCGAGAGAAGATGGGAATAGACATCAGTGTGCTGATGGGAGCAAACATTGCCAATGAGGTGGCAGCAGAGAAATTCTGTGAAACCACAATAGGTACTGTTCCAAGTAATAAGAATGTTTAAAACATGCTCCTGTCCTCACAGTTGCACACCAAATAGCTCAAATTTTATAATTTTCAACATTAGCTGGCTGTTATCAGAAACTGTTGGGTTCTTCTTATTTTAATGTTGAATTTCCTAGAATGTTTACACTTCCAAAAGTACTAGGACAATACCGGGAATAGAGGGAGAAGGAGGAGTGCAATTTTACCTAGTCTCACTAGGTTGTGACCTTAACAGGTGAAATACTAAGCATGCTTTTTATCACCCTCCACATAACAAACTGCTTTATTTTATTAGTGTGCTTAAGATTTTTCTTGGGTCTGCATGGCTTTATATGGATAAATGATTATATATTCTGTACTCCAGCTCAGGTGTTATGGTCACAGATGGTACCTTTATGCATGTTTGGGTTGGTTTTTTTTAAGGTATCAATATCTTATTTTAATTTCTCGAAATAATTAGTTCCCCCAAAAGCTAGACATCGTTTTAGTGCTGTGTTGATGTCTGCACACCTTTATAGCACAAAGATGTGCCCAGTCTTGGATTTCACAGTGTTTAGATAGGCATATGTGTGTGTCTATAAGCATACAGGTAGTCATACATAATAGCACAGAGTTCATGTTATTTTTTCAGTGTTAATTTTTACAGTTTTGTGCATTTTTAGCTTTGTAACCTCTCATTAACAGCTGTTGCATTGAACTTATTATTGAATAGTTGAATTGCCTCTTAGTGGTTAGACACATTTGTCAGTGGCAGCATGCTCAATTAATAAAACATCCTTGACATGCCTTTATCAGTAGGTATTTTTCTGGAATGCAGGCCTTAAAAATAATTGGTAGAATTGCACCTGCTATATTTTTAATTCACCTTTGTTTCATTATTAACTGTTCTTTTTAAAGAGAATGATCGAAAAATGAGAGAGTGTAGACCATTAATGGAATTGTTATTTAGAATCTGTTGCTGAGCAGACAATGAATTATGAAGAAGTCCAGAGTAACTCAGTGCAGAGCTTTTAAGTGAAATGTAGACATGTCCTTAGACACTTAAAACAGGAGTCTGTTTAGGATGAAGATAGAACAACCTGATCTCTGCTTTTAAGTATTTTGGCTTGCACAGGAAAGGCTAAATAACACCCAAATAAATTATTCATTTTTTAGCCTTTCTTTTCCTCTCTCAACAGGCAGCAAAATCTTGGAAAATGGCCTTCTCTTCAAAGAACTCCTGCAGACTCCAAACTTCCGAATAACTGTAGTAGACGATGCAGATACGGTTGAGCTTTGTGGTGCTCTAAAGGTAAGATTAAGAGGCTGCAGTTGCTACACAGATGGAACGGTGATCCTTGTAGAAAAAAGAGGGTATTTTCATTTAAAGAATTGTTTATTGTGCTTTATATAATATATAAAACTTCTACATAACATTTCCGGGAGAACCAGATGGGAAATTAGGGAGTAGCATGTTCTGAGAGTTGGCTTTTAGACCCTTGTCTCACCATCTGCCAAGTTCTCTTTCTACATCTTTCACTTAGCTTACACACAGTCATGAAAAAAGTATTGATTTCATCTAACTGGTCAACATATTTCTAAATCCATTTTAGTTCCCTTTTTCTTTTTGCAACAGTGTGTTCACAAAAAGAAAAGGAGAAAGAAGTTGGCATTAATCCTTTGTGTCTGTTGACAAAACTATTCCCCTCTTCATTGACTTCCACAATGTGAGCGCTCTTAGGTTTTATATTTTGTGGACATACGCTGCATAAGGTTCATGTGGATAACCACATACAGAAATAACCTGAATAGAAAAAAAGTTATTTCGGACATTTACTCATCTGGAATTTTTTTGGTAACAAAATTGATGCCTACAGAAAGCAAAGGCTAGCTTAAACATATTCTTATTGCTATTTTTTTCAGGCTAATTTACAGGCCATTTGTTAAAGGAAGGCATTAGTCGCTTGGCACCCTGGCCAATAGTACTGTACTTCATGTTATCTGATACCTATCATGGAAGCATTTCTGATGGGTGTAGTGGTTTAGTAGATAATTTAGCTTACTTTTTTATTTTTTATGTTTTGGATAATTATTTTGTATTGCTTTGTTTTCTCTGTTGAAATTATTTGTAAACTACACCATTCACCTGCAAAGCTACCATACCAATGAATGATGTCTTTAAGCTAAGGAGTTCTGATTCCTGCTCAGCGGGAAATAGATTGATAGCTATAATAACATATTTTTTGGCATACTGTTTTTCTTGATAATTTTGTCTTGAGACCTGTCATACTGGAAGTCCTGAGAAGGAGGAGGTCATGGGTCTGCGCACTGGGCTAATGGGGTACACTTTGGTGTAACATGCTTTGGAATTCCAGTATTTATAGCAATTTCTCAAGATTGTGGCACTCGTAATTTGTCTCCACAGCCATTGCTTTAAAATGCTGTGATGATGTGGGAGGTTAGCAGGAAAGAAATCCCTGTGTATAGACCCATGAAATTAGTCAAAAAGTTTTACATATTTTTCTTTGAAATCTGCTCAGCCTGATGTTTTCTGGCTAGCTTAAATTCTTGCTTGATAGAGGAGTTCTGTCCCAGATAATTTTTATTCCAGACAAATCATGTGAAAGGGTGCTAGAGATGAGCGTGCCATCAAACTGAGCAGCTAGTCAGCAGGCACTGAAACTCCAGTGTAAAGGTCCAAGTCAGGCAAGATACCAGTATCCTTTTGGAAGTGCAGAAGAATTTAAATAAATTGTTGTTCTTGACCTGGAAAGATACTGAGGTGAAACTTGTGTATTTTCTTTGTACCTTTGTTTTGTTCATTATTCATCATGCATCCTGCAGACTGAACTCTCTAGTTGCATTTCTAAAAAGTATATATTCTGTGTGCTCTGGTCATTTGGTTTTGATAGCAGTATATTTTGTTAACTGAGTTGAGACTTCCAAAGAAATGCATGATATAAGCTCTAAACAAAAAGCAAATTAAGGATAGATTAACTTTTTAAAAAATACTATGGATTTCTTGCCTGATTAAAAGGCATGAACTGGTATAAAGTGGCATAGATCAGTCATGCTAGTATAGGTGATGTTTTTTAAACATACAACTCTTCCTTAGTCTCAAAGAAAATTTTATTAAAATCATATTTTTAAAAGTAATTTTTCATTTAAAACCCTTGCTTGTTTAATCCTAAATCTTGTGCTGACAGCATGTAAATAACTTCCTGAGCTGTTTTTAAATCAAACATTGCAAAATTTTATTAATGCATTGGGAACATGTATGCCTCTGAAAGAAAATGAAGAAGCTGAAATTAAACAGATGGGTATGTTTTTATTGCCTGTGCAAAGCAAAATGCAAAGCTCGGATGTGAATAGTGAAATGTAAACTTGAGCTTTTTTTCTTAGAAGTTTTATATTCTTTTTATTAGGAAAATTGTTTGCTAAGGGTAACAACAGGCACTTTGCTTTTTTATGATTAATCTGATAATCTTTGTAATAAAAAATGTGAAAAATAAGCATCTTTCCATGTGATTGTTTTTAGGGAAAAATCTAAAGTGTAGGTTCTGTCAGCTGACAGTTACTTTATTAAACTTGGAAAGTTACTTCATGAAAAAATAGTAAAAATTGTATTTTTTAACTTGCTGGAAGGAGGAAATTCCTATTTCAGGAGATGACAGTGTTGTGTTGTGTGAAGAGAGGGGTATAAAAAGAGAGGTTCTACTCTCTTTCTATAGCAGTGCCAATTCAAAATGTCGGCAGCATCACTGCAAACTATAGCTTAGAGGACAGAAGTAAGCAGGCACATGTGCCCAGTCTGTCTTTTTGGATGTGGAAATAGTAAAAGCAACTCCTGTATTGGTATGTAAAGGATGAGAAATACTACACTATGAGAAATAGTATATTCTCTCAGCTTCTGCATTTTTCTATAAATACCAGCTTGGGAAAAGGAGACTTTTCTGGTATTTCTGGCGTAATAGACTAGATCTTGTTAAAGGTCTATACTTACCTCGCTCTTTATTCCTGCAAGCATTTCTAAGCAGGGAAGATTTTCAATGTGGATGGTTGCCTAAAGGTTGGGAAAAAATACAGAAGCATAACAGAGAGTGCTCTGAGCACAGCTTTCCCTTACAATAATGATAATTTTAGGTTTGAAATTTGTTTTTTGAAGCATATTTGAGTTCAGACTGTAATAATAGGTATTGCAGCTGGGTCATCATGAAAGAACATGTGCTTGATTGCTATTTATATACATATATATATATATATTGAATATCTACTTCATTTACTGTATTTATTTTTTGTGACAATGGGCTGATGGAGACGGACTGAAGTATAGAAATCAGTGCAGTGAAACTGCAGTCTTGCGTCAGCTTGGAGACTGGCTGAATAGGCAACGGCAGTCACTTTACAAAATCGGATGATACTGAGGAAGAACAGCTGTCTACAGTAACTTGTTGGCTGTAGGAACAAAAAGTACTTGGCATGTTCTTCTCTATCAGGATATTTTTCTTTTGAGGATTGAAGCACATTTCACATTTGTTGACCTTATCTAAGGGTTGAGGTCAGAAATTAACAAACCTCAAATTTGGATAGTTCAGTTTCAAGGTGCCCAGTTGGCTTTACAGGCAGCCTGACCCAAGGCCACCTACAAGTTCCAGCTGCCATTTGCCAGACAATGAAGAGGTCTTCCTAGGAAGTGCTTAAAGGTTATGATACCACTGTAAGGGTAGTACGTGCAGCTGTGCATACATACAGATGTGCTCCTGGATGCTGATGGATGTGATACTGCAGAGTAGCACAGACCCAAGGTTATCACCTCTGAGGTGTCCTTAGAATCCTTAGTGCCTGTGCCAGCCTGTGGTCTTACAAACAGCACAAATGTGAGGCAAGACTGAGCTGGTGTGTGAACCTAGCTGCATACTTGAGAGGCAACATAAACATTGGTAGCTGCATTCTTGGGTGTAAACTGCACTGGAATCACTTACCCAGTGCAGCAGTGACAGGGGTGAGTGTGAGGGAAGGAGAAGTGAGAATCTGGTCTCTGGATATGGCAAAATGGCCACGCTCCAGCTGCCTCGTATTTGTTCAGGGATCTGGAGAGTTAAACTCCCTCAAGTGGCAGCAGCCAAGGACCAAGACAGAAGTGACAGTTACTGTAGGAAGGAGAAGGAGCAGCACCTGTGGTTGCCTTTCAGGTTGCTTCAGGCCCATCTCTAAATCTTACAGCTCCAGCTTAGCCTTAAGCAAAGAAGGAAGAAGTATAATGATGATTTATTGTTTACCAGGTTATGTAACCCAGCATTATTACTTACAAAGGTGGTCCTGCAAAGTGTATTTATGGCAGTCACTGTTGGATAGTCAGTCTCGGTCCTGTAGAAGTTGATTGTGGTAATTACTCTTTCCTGAGATTAAGTGGAAATCCATTATTTACATTCAAGTTTGCCAGGAGCAAGCAAGCAGTTTATGCTTAACCTCTCTAACAGTCCTGCTGATACTGTCTTTGATTTGTTGAGTCTTCTTTTGACCTCTCTCAGCCATGATGTGAAGCAAGGAGCTTCTTCAAGTTCATGTATAAGTAAGAGGGAAAGTAGGCTGTGCTGAGCTGTGACACTACCTCAGGGAAGGCTGGATGTCCCAGGTGAATTAACATTTCCGCTTAGTTCTCTAATGATCCATTTATTTATGGAGAGGTAATGGTTGCCTCAGAAATGGCCTCTGAAGCTGTCTTCATGAGCAGTCCTTAAACTGTACTGTAAACAGAGTAGGACTGTAAATTGGATATTTCTGAGCACTGATTCTGTAAGAGAACAATCTATCAGCAAAGTCTGTGGCCTTGTTAACCTCGGCTCCTTGGTCATCCATTGGCCTTGCATTTGTGACCTCTGGCATGTTTGTAGTAGGTCATGTCCAAGTAAAAGACACTTTTTCTCATTTGCTCTGACACATACTCTGAGCACTACCTGGCATCAACATTTCTTTTCTGGAGTATAGCTTGACTATCCCGATGATAAAATAACTGAGTTATTATACTGAACAGCCCTTACTCATGTTCTAGAATAACTAGGACTAGGACTAACACCAGCTTCCAGATACCAGACCAGATAAAGACTCACCTGTTAGTGCAAGGTATTTTAGTTGCTTAAAACCCTATGCAATATAAAAACACCCTGTCC
The DNA here is from genome assembly GCF_034638445.1 of Ciconia boyciana. NCBI lineage: Eukaryota > Metazoa > Chordata > Aves > Ciconiiformes > Ciconiidae > Ciconia > Ciconia boyciana. The sequence continues at coordinate 122,961,084 of NC_132935.1, read as the reverse complement.
ATCTTGCTTACAGGATGCATGCTTTAATGTAAAAAGCTGTTAATGCTGAGATGGGGGAAATGTGTTTGCTCAAACATGAAGTGGTTTTGAGAGCTCTGAATCCCTTAGGCCAAGAGGAACACTGTGTTGCAGTCATTTTGCTGGTGTTGTAACAGTATTTTTGAACCTTTGGAACAACAGATTTGTCTGTAGGCTAAAGTCATCCTTGCTTATTGGGCCGTCAGACCCCCATGTTCTGTATGCAAACACAGTCAGTCTTTTTGCTCACAGAAATGTGGGCTCTCTCCCCTTCCACAAATGTATACCCATTGCATTTGCAGGAACTCTTGTAACTTCAGGTGCAGGCTTTGGCAGTGACAGTGTTCAGGATCAACCATACAGAAAGATGTTTTGGCCAGATAGATACATGATTCTCCCCCCACCCCAGTCTGTTTCTTAGAGGATCGCTATAGTGCTAGGCTCTTGTGTGTTAATTTGTGTTTTGCTTATGCATCTTCCTGAAACAAACTCGACTTAGTGCCTGCACCCAGAGATTTCAAGTACCAAGCTGCCTGTTTTGGTCTTGTTTTAGGCAGAAAGATGACTCAGTGGCAAGTTTTGTGAGTTTTTTTGTTGTTTTATTTTTAAAAGGGGTGGCTCGTCTTTCAGTAGGGTGTAACTTTCAGTGCGGTGTAATTCAGTTTTCTACAGAATATTAGACACGAGAGAGTTGTCATAGATTCTTCAAGGATTTAAATGAAACCAGATGGTAGAGCTTGTAAATTCATAGCTGTGGCCTGAGGGTTATGTGGACCAGGGTATAACAGTCTCCTAGCTGTGGGTGTGTGTTCTAGAGCATAATCAGTTGTGTTGTTTCCTCATGATTTGCAAACTATGTGTAAGAACATACAATGAGGACATTGTACAAACGAGGAGCTTAGTGTTTCAGAGTTAGACTCACAACTTCTCTTCTTCCCTACCCCATTTCCTCAGAAGTAACTAGTCTTGGTATGACTTGCTTAAAACAGTATTTCTGTTACTCGAAAGACAAACCTTGCAAAAGGTAGAAGTGGACAACAAAATACCATAGGCCAAATCATACTGTAAATTATGATCAGGTAGGCTGCTTCAAAGTGGAAAGGAAAGTCAAAGCAGGCAAAGTTGGAGGGAAGGGGAAGTTTTAGTATTGGAGTGTTCAAGAAGTACATGGAAAAAGCCCAGAGGTTGTTCAAAAATGGTTTTGTTTTTAGCTGAGTGCTAAACACTTTCAGACTTCACTTATGTGCAAATTCCATTTAAATGGGTTATCCCGTCTGAAAACTTCTTAAATACCTGTTTGACTTCCTCTTGCTTTGCTACCAAATGAACAAATATTGGAGGTTGGTCTGAGAGAGGCATCCAATGAAAACATACCTTGACTGAATCATCAGAGCCAAGATTTAAGCCAAGATAATCTAAAGCACCAGCTTTAAAAGTCTGATCGTCTTTTGCTGCTTCAGGTCTGATGCTGAGATATGTCTGCAATTTTTAAGGTGACATTTAGATCTCAGCTAGCTGCTCAAAAATCAATGACTTATCTTCTGACCTCATTTTATTGAGAGTCACCTAGACATGACTGGCCACACAGCACTGCAGCTGCCTGCAGTTTTTGGTTCTTACAGTTAAAAAACCAAAACCAGCTGTTAATCAGCTTGTTGCTTTCATTAGTAACTTTGGACTGTTGCAGTTTCTTCAGCAACAGTTAGAGTTAGTTTTGTTGTTTGGGGTTTTTTCCCTGCATCGGGTGCAACATTAGGTGACAATGTTGGTGGTTCTCCCGTGGTTTCTGTTGAGGTCACTGCTGCTGTTGTTGCATGCAGAAAGGTGTTACTACATCTGTTGCTTCCTTGTTTGCTTTATCAGTACGTCAGAATGCCATCTCTTTTGGAGTGTTTTGGTTTTTGGTAGGTTTGGGGGTTTTTTTTTGGTAGGGGCAAACTAACCATGACTAGTCTCTGACTCCCAGGACAGAAAATAGCTTTTATAGTCACTTCACTCAAACGTGTCTCAACTAATCTCTATGTTTGTAAACCAAAGAAGAGACTGTGTAGCTGATTGTTCACAAAGAAACAGTACATTCTTTGTAGAATGCTGTCACCAGGTCTAAGTTAAAAAAACCCAACCCAACATTTTTTGCTTAGGATAGGTCTTCCTGTGTCATGAACCTTCTGGGAACCCTTGATTAACTATTACTGTTATAGGAGCTCTGCATACTTAAAAGAGCTGAATATGGTGAGTTTGGCTGAATTTGATCCCTTAGCATACCAGCATAGAAGTCAATAAATGTTTCTTAGATTCAGTATTACTTTAATCATAAAGCAAATATGGATAGAAGGGCTGTGGGATGTCAGTCTAGCTTTACCCCTACCTCAGGGCAAGAACAACTCAATCTAGATAAAACCTCATTTGGGTGTAGTGTAACCTGTTTGTTCTTGAACGTAGTCAATAAGAATAGCTCCACAGCCTCCGGGGCAACTTGTTCCAGAGCTTTAACTATGCTTTTATCCTTGGAAATACTTAGTAATATAAGACTTGTCATTTTTTTTTTTTTTAAAGGTTATCCCATAAACTCCAAAACCAAAAAAACCCAAAAACCAAAAAAAACCAACCCCAAAACAACAACCTAGTCTTACATTAATAAAGTATTTGCAGTTCTTAAGGATATCTGCACTCTGTCTTTTGGTGTCTTCTAGGATTCTGTAAGCAATAATTGACTTATTTCCCATTTGTTTTTTCTCTTCTCATTAGAATATAGTGGCAGTAGGAGCTGGGTTCTGTGATGGCCTTTGCTGTGGTGACAATACCAAAGCTGCTGTTATTCGCCTTGGCCTAATGGAGATGATTGCCTTTGCCAGAATTTTTTGCAAAGGACAGGTGTCTACTGCCACCTTCCTGGAGAGCTGTGGAGTTGCTGATCTCATCACAACGTGTTACGGTGGCCGGAATCGACGTGTAGCAGAAGCGTTCGTTAAAACTGGAAAGGTACCTTATTCACTGGGTGAAACCCATTGTTGCAAGTACTAGCACTCCTGGTTTGTTGGAGTAATAGTACAGTTATCTGAGACATGCTAGCTGTACTGAGCGAGTACCTGTCTCTTTCCTCTCATTTTTGAGTGTGTTACAAGGCTAGAATCAGTGTAAAGGTGTTAAAAAGGAGGGGTGATTAAAAAAATAGCAGGAGGGATAAGATGTTGGGAGATGCAGATTTAAGAAGGAGAATGTTTACAAACAAGAATATAGGAGAATATTATATATGCTTACTCAAGTACACTTCTGAGAAAGGAAGAACCCTCAGTAACATCTTTTTTTTCCATCCAGATGATGTTGTCAGGCTTATGAAAACTTTATCATAGCTCTCCTTTTCTTCTTTTCCCCCCTGCCCCATTGTTTAGTCTATTGAAGAATTGGAGCAAGAAATGTTGAATGGTCAGAAGCTGCAAGGACCACAGACTTCTGCAGAAGTGTATCGCATCCTCAAGCAGAAAGGAATGTTGGAAAAGTAAGAACAGATAAAGCAAGTTCCACATGCCCCTTTTTTATCTCCATAACTTTTTTGGCATTTTTAGTCTTGATAATTTCATTAAGGTAATAGCCAAAAAGAAAATCACTGTAATAAGAGTAGCTTAATCCCCAATTAAAAATCAGAGAGAAGTGAATAAAAGCTCAAAATAATATTGCTGTAGATACAGCTAATGGTGTGACATTAAATTTGTGAATGCCCTTCTGTTTACAGAATGTATTATTGCCTCCTGCTATCATAGAAAAGCATAGCAAGAGTGTGTTTTAACGTGTGAAAAGAATAAAATACATGAAAAGTAGAAGCTGAGCTTCCTAAGGAGACTTGTGAAGAGGCTCTACAGCTCATTTCATAGTAGTAAATTCATTGCTTGTCTCCAGGGAGAGTATCTTTGTTATTAAAGATTTGTATAGCTGATCAGCTCTATCCACATGGATTCTAGCTTAGATACCGCAGTTCTCTTTCCTAATGTGACTTCCAGTTTGCTGTAGGATAAAACCTGCCATCTGCTTGTGTAGGTAAGGTTTTTTTGTGGTATAAAATTAAGCAGGTTGTCCTGGCTTGTTCATTTGTATTCAAGTCAGAACATGTATGATTCCTAAAGCCACACACACAGTTGTCTCCTTATGAGATTAAGGGATGCATTATCTCTATCTGTTCCTGTTTGTAGAGGAGGCAAAATCAGAAAATAAATGTCTGCCAGTCAGAAGACCAAGGCTTGTTGCTTTTTTTTCCAAAGCAGTTTTTAAAGTCTAGTTTTAGTGGATCAGCTGCATTAAATTGCTTATTTTTTAACATTATCTTTGGGAGTAAAGCACCTAAGTCTGTCTCTGCAGTGTACAGTAATTAAGCTAACTGCAGAAAAAAATCTAATTAAAATGCTGGCTTAAGTCTTTGCTGTTTATGATTTCCTAAATGAGACAGGATGCTGTGTTTGGGGTTTTTTTTTGGTTGGTTGGTTGTTTTTTTCCCTGTTCTATCTTACAACAAATAGAGTGCATTATAGAAGACTTTGGGTTGTGTTTTTAATGAAAGATATGAAAACAGACAGTTGCTAATTTCTGTTCAGTATACCAACATATATGTGTCACTTCTTCATAAAAGGTCTCATTCAACAACTTTCAAAGTGTTTTTTGAAAACTCTCTTGCTACTGCTTTAAAACACAAAACACAGTAAAACAGCCATGGTTTCAAAGTGAAGAGGTAAGAGTCTAGTAAGAGTAAAATCTCATACTCTCAGCCTACAGAAAGAGCCCCGAGGCTTCGTAGAAATATGCGAAAGTCAAAGTTCAGTAGAAAAGCCTTGGTAGCAGGGTTGATGCCTATTGATATTTACAGTGCAATTTGTTTTTTCGTTACAACAGTTGTAGAGCTACCCCTTTTAATGTGCTCAGACATAAGATGCATTTGGAGTTTGCTGGCCATGAGCCTGCAGTCAGCCTTGGTTCTGCTTTCCCCATGTGAAGTGTGGCAGACCTGTGCACAGCAGAGTAATGTTCTCTGTGATAAACAGCAAGACTTAGGTATCAAGATGTGGGCTGTAGTAGTGGTACTTCTTCACTGAGAAGTAACGGCCAGTACTGTATCTGAAGTTGTGTGAAACTTGCTTTTGCTTCAGAAAGTTCCCGTGTTTTGTGGCTGCCTCTAGTAAAATCTCACATAGGCATAACAAGTTTTATTTTAGTGCCTACATTTACGTTTTCATGGTAAAAGCAAATTCAGTCCCCACCCCAGCCCAATATATTATACAAAATGAGTGATAAGTGAGGCATGTTACACATTTGCATGTATTAATTTTTTTTTCCTGCAGATTTCCTAGTAAGGGTTTTGCAACCTAAACAGTGTAGCATTGGATTTGAAAGAGCAGCTATGTGGCTATATGCTAATTTTGGTTTCACCGATGAAATAAAAATCAAATCAGTTGGATTGACCTGAAATAGTTTTTGCTATTGCTGCTATTTTTGTCTTGTTCTCTACAAAAATAAACCAAAAGAAATGGATATGCATTCATAGCAGGACACTGAAATGTTTCAGATAATTCAAAATGTAGCATTTCATTTTTGAGCACTTGTAATAAAAGCCATAGAAACAATGGGCTAAATTCACAAGCATCTCAATTCCCCCACTTTTTTCCCCCCAGTAATGCAAAGTATTGCATTCAGCCAAGTACAAATCTTGTATCTGCCCCTGAGAGGGGCCCCATGCAGTAGTCACCATGCTATAATGGTACTCCTGAATGGCTCATGGCTTCTCTTGTGACCTCTGGTTCACTTTGAGGAGTCTAGTTCAGAGCTATGTGGTGATACCAGAGTTACCTCAGTATAACACATGCTAGCAGAGTGTATGGGCAAGCATATGGAGTGCTCAGTACTGGTTGGGAGTTCTGCTCAATGCTGCATCTGTGCATTACAGACAAAGCTTTAGAGTGGCTGATGGGACCACTTTTCTGAGGAGAAAGTCCTAGTCCAGATGTATTCTGAATCACTCAGAAATTAACTGTTTCACCATCTCCAGTGCTCCTTATTTTTTATTTCAGTCAAAATAACATAGTGTGTTTGGTCAAAATTTATCAGTATAACAGGCCACACTGAAATGGCATATTTATTCTGGTGAACAGATAATCCCTAAAATTCACCAGGCTCTGTATGAAAATTGGACTTATCTGACTGTCACTGTCCAGGATGGACAGAAAGCAAGTATAAATTTCTGTAAAGCGTCTTGGCTGTAACAAGCCTTCAGATTATCAGAGAAGCCTGAATAATTTGAGGGTTGTTGGAAATGTGGCCAATTTAAAAAAGAAAAAAAGAAGAGATAGAATTTAGTGTTTCAAAATCCACATTTAATTTGGACTCCTATTAAAAACTTGACCTTCAGTTTCTTCTTGAGTCTCTGTGTCATATTCTGCAATTGTATTATCAAATTATTGTTCAGAGATAATGCATAACTGATGTGCCAGTCATCCTTTTTAACCATAGATGAGTACTGCTATAAGAATGTCAAGGAAAGATGAGAGTGTTTTTAATTTTTTAATTTTTTAGATCACTTAATGGTTGTGCCATACATAATGAATGTTGCAACCTCTATTATAGCTAGCTAGGCTTCTGAGAGTGACTCATTTTAGAGATGCATGTAGGTTCTGTATTTATCCAGTGCTTTTCAGCCTGGCATTAGTGCTTGACAAATACTAAAAGAAATTGATTTTTCAGTTTCTCTCTTCCCCCCACCCCATTTTATTTCTTTCATTTAAGAAGATGTTACAGAATAAACTTACACTGCATTTGCTTTCCCCACCCTGTTTCCTCAGGTTTCCACTTTTCACTGCTGTGTATCAAATCTGCTATGAAGGGAAGCCTGTCAGAGAGATGATATCCTGCCTTCAAAGTCATCCAGAGCACATATAAAATCAATCAGGCCATCGTACTAATGCAGCTTTCTGCCTTTCAAATTTATATCTGGTTTCAAGTGGATGTATCATTAAGATTCGTTCAAAGCTGCTCACTAGGCAACAGTAACAACATGAATGTCTGTGAATCGGTATTGTTTTTTGTTTTACAGCCTAGTTTGACATAGCATGCAGTGTTGGCTTGGTGGTTGTCATTTTATTGGCTAAAATACAACTGTTTTAAGATGCGCAATGCAAAAGTTGCACTACATATCTAGTGTATATACACAAGTGTACTTTGTGTGTGTTCCTACACCATAAAACAATGTTTTGTTGGCTCTTATTAAGGCCCAGTCCAGAATCCACTGGACACTGTGGGAAGAATCCCACTGATTTTAATGGAGACTGAAGCGAGCCTGTAACCTTGAAGTATTAGGAGTCTTTCTATTAGAACTTGGTTTTATTCTGCATACACATTGAAATGTTAACATTTTGCATGTTTATGATTATATTAATTTAAGCAATATTAATGCAAAACAAGTGGTAGCAGTTATTCAGGGGGCTACAGGGATATTTTAATGAACTCTGGTGAAGAATATTTTGATTTTTGAAAGTCTTTAAAACTGTCATACTATTTTGAAACCAATTTCTAAGTGAATTTAAAGTTTTTAATTACACTGTTTTAAAGGGAATATGCTAGAGGGGGATCATTACCTCCCCTTCTGTTTTTTAATCCTTGCATTTTTGTATTTCTCCGTTTCGCCCTTGCTGTTCCCAGGAGTTAGGCTCTTCTGGAATCCCATTCCTCCAAACAAGTGGGAGATGTTGACCTGGGGATTCTGAACCTGGGAGCCTAGGGTTCATTTTAGTGTTGTACCTGTGGTCATTCTTCACTGGTATTGTTTGGTGGATGGGGAAGGATACTCTTGGGTATCCACTGCTCAAAATTGTCATGCTGTGTTTCTAGCTTAACCATCAACTGCGAAGTGTTGCAGTCCACACAACACTCCAAGGAATGTTTGGGGAATTCCCTGGTAGATCACGCTTGTATTGTCAAAAGGGTTATGTGCCAGTATGCTGACTACATTCATTTCAGTGCCTGCCAGACATGTCAACTGGACTGTAGTCCTGAACCAGCATCCCCAGAGAAACGATGAGTTCTGAAGTTACTTTTTCACTGGACAAAACTTTAATGGGTGCTGGATCAAGTCCTTTATGACCAATCTTCCAGAAAGCTTCTCAAAGGCATCTGTCTCTTTTATTCCCCAGGTAGCTCAACTAGTTTTTTTCAGGCACCTTTGCTTTATCAGGGAGGTTAATTTTATTTATTATTGGAAAATTTGTGATTTTATGGAGTTTGGGGGTGGGGTTGGCTTGGTTGGGTTTTTTTAGGTTTTTTTTGTTTTTTTAAGAAGGTTGATGCAAGAGAAGATAGATAAATCTGTCTTGCGTTTCTGGTGTACTAAACTGTAATTTTTTTGGTAAAATATATGCTAGGTGCATAAAGAGTGGACTTATTCTTGCAGCTGGGAGACAAGGATTAGCATCGAGATTTACAGAGCTCAACAAGAATGCACATCCGCTCTGAATATCCACTCCAAACCTCTGAGCAGTATCAGAACTGTTGTTCACTGTTCTCAGTTATGTTTTTAGACCAGAAGTGACAAGCACAAACCCATCCTGAAGCTTTAAGTTGTCATTCAAAACTTACTAAAACAAAGGGGATGCCTGGGAATAGCTGTCATTCTTACTTAAGTAGCCTGGATTACTCTGAAATAGGTGAGCATTGGGGCAGCTTTGTAGAGACAGGAAGATGCTTCAGCTCAGGCGTACCATTTCTTGTGCTCCTATAACGTTTTGCATTAATTTTTGGAAGAGCTTGTGAATGTCTTCAGATATTCAGGGATGTGAAAAGTTATTTTGCCTTATTACTGATTTCGTGCTAAATATAACAGATACTGGCCAGAAGTTAAGTAACATCAGATGTTTGTGGCAGTTGAGGAAATTACTGGTAGAGCTGACTTGGAGTAAGCACTCTGCTTACGCAATTAAAAGGATGTTTTAAGATTGGAAGCACTGTTACACTAACGCACACATGGAGCATACACTCCTCATTACTGCATAACTTTCAGTGTGTCTGCTTATGCTTTGTGTTGTTTTTTTCGATACCAAGCTGATTGGCTTTGCCTTTGTATGTGTATATATACATATATATAAAAACTTCTTTTTACATGCAGTATGTAGAACAGTAGCATTTTGTAAGATACATAAAGGGCTATATGAGCTAAATGTGGTAAATTAATATATATTTTAAGATGATTTCTTTATTATTCCAATACTGTTTCTACCACTGAAACCCCTAAATCTTAATTGTTCTTGTTTTGTACAGAAGCCTATTCTAAGGCAAATCCAGAGAAAAGGTTTTTATGGAATTCTTTCCTCCAGTCTGTGATGATATTCTTCTTTTCAGACAAAAAGTGAGGTTTCAGTAACTAAAATAATTTATTTAAATTTCTATAGGTACTTCACCATTTGTATTTGCTTTTAAGTGCTTGAGAACATTCGGCTGGGCACTAGATATTTTTCCCTCACTAATATTTACTGCTCATTAAAAGACTATGATACTGGAACTGAATTATTAGAATCCTGTTCTACAAACACTGTTTTGCCTAGTATTGGGATAGTCTTACTGAAAACATTAACCCCTGTGTAAGATTTTTGCATACAAGGTAATAAATTTGTAACTAATTCTTGATTTATGAACATTAATTACTAAGGAAGGCATTATCTTCTAATGATACATACTCATCTTGCCCTAGGCATGTGTACTGATTTTTGTTTAAAGATTGTGAATGTATACCCATTTGAAGAGTTAGTACAAATAAACATTTTTGTCTTAGGAATCACTTTGGTTTCTGTTGTCTCATTTTACATGGCTTGCAATTAATATTTTATTCACTTGATGGAATGTAGGTTTTTATGGATATGGTATGTAATGATAGCAGATATGAGATTGCCATGCAAGAACTTAAATTTTAAAAAGAGCTATTTGACATCCAGATGTCAGCATTTTTCATTTCTGTCCATTAGTGAAACAATTTCAATGAAAATGGTGTCTTTGACCTCTGAAACAGGTTCTTGTCTTCAGTTCCTTGAGTTGCTGTGTGAGCCACTGGAGGGCACTGGTGGGTAAGTGACCAAATCCACCTGCTCCACAGTTACTTTTCTTCCCATTTATTTCTGAATTTCCTTAGGTTCCTGTATGACTGCAGCTGTCTCACACCGTGTTCCTTGTATTTGGAGATGGTTATAGTTCAGCACCAGATGCATGTGTTGTAGGTCCACTGGAAGTGAGAGAATGAGCTTGCTATAAAACACCCAACACCTTATTACCTCTGCCCAATGCCCTGTCTTGCCTGTTGTCCAAGACCCTCTCAGTACAGGGCAAGAGTCACTACCTCAGCTCTTGGACAGTATGGTCTGTGAGATCTTTCAGCATCACTTGGGGTCCTGTAATGCGCATCCAGCAATGCTTGTTTCTGTTGCATCTTGAAGTTGCGAGAGCCTGGAAAATGATGAGAGCACATTGTGCTCAGTTTTGTCAGTTTTTACATCAGCTAAAGGGGTGGGAGGTGTCACAAGGAAAGGAAGGTCTACTACTTAGTTGTGGGGCACCATACTGTAAACGAAGTATGTTTTTTTTGGTGAACAGAATAATGCAGTCTACCTGAAAGCCTCAAAACATTTCATAAAATGAGAGCAATGTCCTAATTCCTCATTGACAAATAAGGATACTGAGACACGTAAAGGTGGTTGCCCAGCCAACCTGTGACTGGATGCATTTTATTCCTAATTTTAAGCCAGAGTTTCAGTCATTAGGTCATTTCTCATTGTACTTCTAGCTCAAAATTGTATTTATTTTAAGGGTGCATGAAATCAACTAGTAGAATAAATAGGTAGGTATCTAAAACATACCATCCAAAGGGCCTTTAATTCTAGTAAGTCTGAGTCAACAGGAAAGTAAAAACCATCACAAGAGAATTAGGATGGATACGTTTCTTTCATATGGGCACTATCTTCTCAAGGGGTGGTGCTTTCTCACTAAATCAGTGTTTACAGGCTGGGTGTCTTTGGTTGTCTGACTGTAAATTAAACACCCAGGCTGGCCCAGAGATACAGGAAACATGGCAGACAAGAAGTCAGTTTCCAATGGCCTGTGCTGATGCTGCTTCGTAATGCTCCCACCCTGGACTTCACTGTAAGGCTGGAGTCGTATGAATGAAGTACATAGATATCACAGGGGCTGCTTAATGCTGAAATTAAATGTTGTCCCGGAACACGTAGCACTTCATATTATTAGAAAATGTAAAACTATTTCTCTTCTGCCTGTCTCCTGGCTGCATGGAGTTTTCTCCTGTGATTTGCAGTGAGCTGATAGTAATCTGAGCACTAAAAGGTAACACTTCTATTTTGAATAATGGATGAGAAGAGTATCTGCCTTCAATCCCAGCATGTGCAAAGGAGAGGTGTTTGGCATTCAGATTAAATGAAACCTAGTTCTCTTATCAGTCTGTTCTAACTTGATTTATGATTCCTGCCAATATGCTTTGGGGAGGGACTTGCAGATACTCTTGATCTATCAGTCTAGTCCTCTTATTGAAAGCAATTGCAGAACTGGATTTTAAGAGGAGAACAGTAGGGTGACGCCCAGCAGAATGGTATCTCTGTCGGAGTTCCCCGTGTCTAAATTGAATTTACCTATTTGTTCTATTTACCTATTACCTACAGTATCTGTTTTAGAGAGATGTTGTGAAGGGTAATTGTCGGGAGCATTGGGAACCGTATGTTGATTATTTCAGTTAAGTTACTAGAAACAGCATGAATTACTGCTTTGAAATGTATGTCCTTCTTGTAACTCATGCTGAAGGAATTAATGAATAATAAATAAAGCACAGCTCTGACCTGTGAGCAGTCTTGCTTGTTTCGATGTGGGTAACTGCCAAAGTCTGCTCGGTATAATCCATATTGCACTCTGTGATGTTAGCACTGCTTGTTGTCACCACACTGCGTGTTTCATTTTCTCAGTTGGATGGGAGTCATTTAGTGTTTTTCACCCTACAGCTTTTCTTCGTATCTATTCCAGCGTCCCTCTTGTCTTTATGTTTCTGCACCTGTATGTGCTATTTTGTAGTGAACCTTAAGAAGGGTTCTTCCTGTCAAAAGGTGGGTGTGTGTACGTGCACACACATACGCTCATCTATACAGGTAAACCCCTACCTACCTTTTATTGAACACTTGTGTGCACAAGTAAGCCTTGTAAGGGGCTGGGAATTTTGCACAGGCTTTTAGCAAGGTCACCAGGAGGACCGATGTTCAGCTGCCTTTGCACCAGCTGTGTCCATACATTCATTTAAAGCTGCTTGGTTGTAAAGCTGGTGCATAGATCTCTTCCAGACCATCCTACAGTCTCTGGGATGGCAGTAAGTCAGGTTGGGTTAAGTGAAAACATTGCTACTATTTTAGGGGAACAGTATCACATCTATGCTACTGGTCATTGAAGCTCTGAAATGCCACATTTGTAAAAAATAGTGCATATTCCATGATTAGGTGAAAATAATAATGACATTAACTGAACTAGCTTGCCCTTTCTTCAAATCCAGGTTTATTATAAACTCCATTTTAAAAATTGCAAACTACCACATAACATTCTTGTCACAGAAACATACTTCAGCTCTCAGTGTGATAGGTTCTTTCTGAATAGTTTGTTTTGAGGACTTAGTGAATGTCTTTCAGTTTGATGATTACTGAGCAGAGGCATGTGGTGGGCTCAGAAAGTACAGCCTTGGGGATTTTTAGTTTGCTTTTTTGCTTTTTGAAGGCTGGAGAGAACTGGAAAGCAAGCCAAATCTGTTAGCAAGCACTGGCTGGGTTCCTGATCTATGTAAATAATAATATAGAGACATTTATGAAGCATTAGCTAGTATTTAAAATGCAAAATTCAAACACAAAATACTTGCACCACAGCTTCTCATTAACTGTAAGCCATTTTTTTAACATGCTATTCTTTTTTGTGGTACCTACTCCCTATATTGTTGCATCAAGGATAAACCAACATGTATTGTGATACATGATTTTGAAGGCTCAAAATACTCACTTTAAAGCATTTTAGCAAAATGAGCTCAAAGCAAGCTTCTCTGTATTGTGATAGCTGAGCAGAGACAGCCTTGGCTGTGCCTGTGCTTTGGATTAAAGCCCAGTTTTTGTACAAGTGTTTTTAGTGGTGTATTTAAACCCAGTTTAGGCATTTTTCTACTGTGCAGAGTTGCATTTGCATGTGACAGAGATGCTTTATTTTGGTTTTGGTTTTTTTAATGCAGACTTCATCAGCATAATTTTCTCCAAGCTTCAAGTTAAGTGGTAATTGCAGTAGCACTTAGTCATGCCAGTCTTCCCTTGTCTGTGTTTAGTCTTATCCTCCGGTCTTCTTCATCTGCATTTTTTTCAGGCTGTAGGCTACTATGGAGAAGGAATACCTTTTGTTACTCCCAGAGCTTTAGCCAGCACGGTAAAAAAAGATCAGCATACTGCTGTCTGCATTTAGCCTTGTCTTATGTTTGTTGCCCAGTAGAGAGGTTAAGTGTGGAATAAGATCTTCCAAACTTTCATAAACTTGTTGGGTTTAATCCTTCTGCCACTGGCATCTTTATTCATATATTCACTGTTTTAAAACAGCAGAAGCTCAAGTTTTTTGTAGTGATATTCCCTGGTGCAGTTGCTCAGGCAGCTTTAAGTCTAGAATATGTGATCACACCAAAATCTTGGTAGCTAGCAATGATCTTCACCCAGCCAGAGTCCTTAAACTTTGTAACAAAAGCTGCTTAATTTGATTCTAGTGTATTCCTACTCTAGAGCCACAGTATCTTACACTTATGTGTACTGTACTTCATTACCATATTAATTCAAATAATTTTTTTTTTCTCCAAAATTTTGTCTCCAACCTATATGTGACTATACGTTATTCACAGATATATTCTAAAACTTGTAATTTGGCTGCTTATAACCATTTGGCAGAGGAATGTGCAGTTAGCCAGTACGACAATTTCCAGGTGTGGCTTTTCTTCTAAAATACAATGTGGTTGGCTTGACAGTGCTGTGCACTGTTGAGCAGCAGAGGTGTTTCCTAGCAGGCACAATTAGCTTTCTGAAAGCAATCAGATTAGAAATGAGAAAAGAGCGTGGAATGAGGTTGGACTGCCTACCCTACAGGTAATTTGTTTTAAGTGTAACTTGTATATACTATGTGTGGAGGAGAGAGGGAACAGAATTCAGAAAATTGCACTCGTTGGAGAATGGGGAGTGAGACCAAGTCAGTTTTAACCAGTGCAAGAGCTGGTAATGCAAGAACATGCACTAAAATACAGGAGGAGTGAAGACAAAGCTGTTGAGAGTTGATTTGAGCCCCTTTTGTCCTGTCACTCTGTACCAGGCACGGCTTCATGGTAACAGCTTATTGCAGCAGTGTCCTCTTCAAAACTAAATCCGGAGAAATGTCTCCTCAGATAACTTGGCAGTTGCTCAAGTGCAAGAGAGATTTCACAAGCACACTCGGTATTACCAAAATGCACTGAGATGTAACAATTGCTGTTGAAGTTCCCTCCCTTCCATGTATCACTCTCCAAGAAAGATATGGGAGACTCTTGAGATGAGAAAAATATGCTGTTCATGCACTCCAGACAAGTTATACAGAGGAAATATGGACTCTACTCACTTTGCAGTGGGATCATGAGAGTTCAGAAAAATGCAGAGATAGTCATGAGAAAGGCAGGCAGGAGGTAGTCAGAGAAATGACTGCAACCTCCTTGGGGTAAAGACCCCCATTCTTTCTTGCACACACTGCATTTAGCAAGTGAGAAATAATCAGAGATGTTGTCTACCTCTTCATCAGTTCATTATTTTTCTCAGAGCTAAACTAAGCAGGATTAGGTCTGACTAAGTAGTGAGAGGCCCTCAAAGCAAAGCTTCTCAAAATGTTCTTCCTGAAATTCTGCGGGAATTTTCTTCCTTCTCTCTTGCAATTGTAGATTCAGAGCTAGAAGTGGGAGCCCTAGTAATAGCAAGGTATCCATAACCCTGGCTATTAAAGTTTTTTATGTGATCTTAACAACCAAATAATAATGCTATTAGCAGCTGTAACCTGATGTTACCAGAGATTGACGTTAAATGATAGAAATAGAGCAAGAACACTCCAGGGTTCCTCCTGACTCCTGATGCATTTTTATCCATCTAAAATAGGTCCTGACCCACAAGTGGGCTGGAAATCTTGCTGGCTCCTTCTACCTGAGAACTTGTGTGTTGTGTACCAGCTCTCCACTAGCACAAAGTCAGCATCACTGTTTTTCTCATTGCTACTGTAATCAGTCCTGAAGTGAAGAGCAGGGGACTTGGTTACATGATTTGTGCATTATCAAATATTATGGTGATGGGGGCATGAGAAGCATTTCCGTGAATTATCACATTTAGACAGAACCTGTCATGTCAGCATGTGGGCTGAGTCAGGGAAGCATCCAAGGAGTGATAAGCAAATACCGCGACATTTAAACATCTCTGATCTTCTAATGTTGGAACAGTAATTGGGTCCAGACTGGATGGGCAGATGGTTTTTAGGAAATAGAGTGGAAAGGCCCGGTATGGGAAAATTTGAGAAGCACAGCTCCAGGTACCTTGTTTTAATTACTGAGTTGGAGTAGACTGATTTAAGACTCATTATGTTATAATGACTGGGAACTCTGCTCCAGGTAATCAGGCCTTGGATGAGTCCCTCTTGAATGCATCGCTAAAAACAACAATGTGGTTTATTGTCGCAGAAGCTATAGGGTGAATAAGCAGGGAACCTAAACTATTCAAGGCAGCCTGCTTGAGTCAGGATGAAAGCATTTCAGCTGGGCTGTTACAAGGAAGTTCCTGGGATTGCTGACTGAACATGTCCTAAAGAACAGGTGACTTCATTCCCCAGGACTGCTTGCTCTGTGTGTTAAACTCACATTTTAAAAAAGGAGATGCATGCACATGCACAGGTAACACTTGGACAGGGAAAGTGCTTAATTTTCAAGTCCACTTTCAGCTCTGAAGTATTAGTGTTAACATATGATTTACCTCTATTGAATGCAGTTTTCTTGGGCTTACCCAGTCACAAGTCTTTGCATAGCTAGATAGCATTTTGGAAAGATTATTTTGCTTTCAAAAGCATTATCTGGCTTGAGATGATTAGTAAAATATATTGAAATCCAGTAGGTAGATCTCAAGAAATAGCTGATCTTCATATGCATTTTAATACGGATTTGGAGTATTTGGGGTTGGTGGTGGTTTGGGTTGGCAAAATTTTTATTTTTTGTACTGCCTTTGAGCAAACATAGCCTAGTGCATCTGCTTTAGTCCAGTATCGTTGACTGATTATAATGTGATGATGGCTTTTTTTAGCACAACTTATGTCAGAGGACTCACTACCACACACACAGGATAAGGGCTGCTTCTCTGTGTAGTGCTAATGGAGAGAGTACGCCTCTCGCTGTCACTCATCTTACAGCTCATGCTTGCTAAAAGTTATTTTCAATCACATCCATGAAATACTGTGAAATAACGGTTTCTTTTTCAAGGCAGGGATACATACAGAGCAAGTATGTGGGGGATGTAGTTCTTCATGTCCTGTCTCTTCCTCACTTCCCCAGATTTGGAGGTGAACTTGAACTGTATCACTCGCACTCAGATGAGGTAGACTGTGGGCCTGCTACCCGCTCCATTCCCCTCTCCTAGACAGGCAGTTGTCGTGCGTCCTCACAGCTCCCGTTCTATGCTCTTACAAGAAGACAGGATTGAATACTTCTCTTTGTAGTAGAGGTGCCTTCACCAGCATATTCTTTTTTTTTCTTTTCTGTCTGTGTTTTTTTCTTCCTGCTGGTTGCCTTACACGCAGTTGCTCTACAGATGGGAGTACTTTTGCAGGCTGGAGGATGTCACCTATAACTCATCTTCTGATAGATAGATAGCTTGAAATACACCTTAAAATATGCCAGTGTTGTTCATTGCTATTTATGAAGATAATTTATTAAATCCTGCATTTCAGCACTGATGAACTTAAGTAATCCCCTTACTCATATTTCTCTTGCTTGTGAATTACATCAAGAAATCCTTCACTAGTGAATTCAGATAGCCCATGACAGTAGGCTTCTAGGACAAGAGGGATGCTTGTATGCAAGAAATAATCTCAGATTTCATCAAAGTAACACCTGGTTTGAATACATCCTTGCTAACTTTGATGTTTTTCCTTGTACTGCCTGCTTGAACAATGAATCACAAAAATATGCCCTCACTGATTAGTACTTCACTGAAATAGTGATCATAACATCGCTTAAAAAGAAAGCACAGCAGTTTGATGCATGATCTTCATTTGCACACACTGATACAGCTTGTGTCCTGAGCCTCTGATTGAATCCTTGTGAGGAAGGCAAGTAAGAAGTTATTTGATTGGCATATTCAGAGAACCACACTGCTTTTGTAAGATCATATATTTGATATATTTAGTGACTACTTTTTTTTTTTTAATAATTGTCTGGGAGACATTCTTTTAATTATATAGATATGTCTGTGTATGTATGTGTGTGTGTGTATATATATATTTATATATATATAAAACCAGTTTTCTGATGTGCTGAGGAGATGACGGTTAAGCTATCACACTACCTGTCCTCATCTTCCTTCACAGTCTTTTAACGTATGGGTCAATTCCAGCTGAACGTGACAAAGTGGAAGAGTACCAAAAGATGTCAAATTCTTGTAAATGCCAAGAAAACGTGCTAACTGAGGATACCCTCTTAGTAGAAAAAAGCTACAGGGAATAGATTGACCTTACAAATACCCCCACTGCAGTGAGTACTTCCAACAGGGTCTGAACTTTCTTGGACATTAAGGTGAGCCAACCTCAAAGTTCATAGGAAACGAAGCTTTTTAATTGTGGGGCTTATGGCGACATCTGTGTTATAACAAATGTCATGTCAGAATTGTCTCATAGTTACCATTAAGCCAGACATTCACAAATATATGATGGAATTAATTCACCTCAATATTAGTAATTAGAGCCACATCCATCTCAGAGCATCCTCTACTTACTCCGGATCTAATACTGCAAACCACAGGGCTGTGCCAATTCACAGGATTTAAATACCTAGGTAATGAGGTTGCCCTCAGTAGGAAGGCTGTATTTTAGCTGCACTACAAGCATTTAGTAAAATCCTTCTTGGTATGTTTTTCTCATGGTTCAAAGAGCTTAGATAGCCTAACTCCTATCAGCTCTTCTCCCAGTCTCCTAAAATCCCCAAATGAAAACCTTCCTTTCTTCTGAAATTCTCTTTTCCCTCACTGATCTAGCAAAGAAGCATTATCCGTGCTCAGTAGCTAGTTAGTAGGGTGATAAATGACTTGACAGGATAAGCTTTCTCAAGACATGTCATAAATGGGATAAGCCTTTGTTCTGGGGAAATCCCAGTCCCTCCAAAAGGCAGCCCATCATCCACCCCCTGACTGCTCTACAGTCTGATGCTGTGCACCGCTCTCACACAGCCCAAAGCCTGCAATTTTCAAAGCAGACTAAGTGAATTGAGAAATTTAACAAAATTTGGCTTTCTGATTAATTTAAAAATCCCAGCAGGTTTTGCTAGACTGGCAACAGACAACACTCTCTTCTCCATAAATACATGCAGCCATAATAGAAAAATCATTCTCTCTTCTATTTATCTCCTGTTTCTCCAGGCTCCTATTTCTGTTGCAATAGCTGTTTTCAGGAACCTAGAACCGAAGAATGCACTAAGTGCCTTGCATCACTGCTGCTATTTTTTCATGCACTAATGCAAGACTTACCAGATATCGGCAGCTTTGCATGCTGGTTTTGTGAGCATCTGTAACACTAATGCTATGAAAGCATCCAATAATTATTTATAATCATGAGCAGTGTTCTGTATATTGTAAAACATTGGTGCCTGCACCTCTGTGTCCTGCTTTGAGTTGAACTTGACTGTGTTTTGTGCTAGGCAGATTTGTTTCTTTGTTTTTGTTTCGTTTCAGGGCTAAGACTGTTCTATGAATACAAATAATAAGGTCATTTTGTTCTTTGTGTTCATAGAAGTCTTTTGGCACTGGTCTACTTGCAAAGATAAATTGCTGATTTGAAACTAGCGATACCATATCACTCAGTCACTTGAAGATTTCAGACCAT
This sequence comes from Ciconia boyciana, assembly GCF_034638445.1. Taxonomy (NCBI): domain Eukaryota; kingdom Metazoa; phylum Chordata; class Aves; order Ciconiiformes; family Ciconiidae; genus Ciconia; species Ciconia boyciana. The sequence goes on along the minus strand of NC_132935.1, from coordinate 122,941,902 downwards.
TACGTGGTATAATGTGTTCCTCTGTTAATATTTTGCTCTCCTTCTGTTAATGGATAGATGTCAAATGTCTTTATCCCATACTAAGAGAATGGCTGTGCAGACCAGTATGAAGAGCAGTAGAACATCTGCCTGCATTTCTCTGCCTTCTCCTTCCACTGTTGTGTTCTCCAAGACTTAGGTCACTGCCCTGCCAGGCTCCCAGTTCTCCTCTCCTGCACTTCAGCCCCCTACGACACAGCATGCACACTCTGGTACCTTGCCCCAGCCAGCTGCCGCCTTTCTCAGCAGATCCTGCAGTCAGCTCACTGGCCTTTTTTCTTTCTCTGGATGAGGATTTTCCACCCTTAAACCTTGCAGCCCACCTGCATAAAACTGATTCTCCCCATACAGCACTTTCACTACCCAACTGTTGGCCAGGCACAGCCCAGCTGGTGCGACTCGTGAGATCCTTTCTTCTGCTACCGCTTCAGGACAAGGAGGTGATGTGTCAGGCATTGGTACTGCATGTATATTGTACATCTGGGTGACTAGAGCAATAACAAGATTGTAGCTTTATGGAATTAATTGTAATTAATTTGTGTGGTTTCTCGAATCACTCAGGTCATCTCCTGTCATGTTCTGTATAATACAGACCACAAAATTTGTCACTGTAAGCTTGGTAAAGAGTATATTTTAAATAAATCCATAGCTTTTAATTATAGATTTAAAATGGTGGAGAGTCTACTGCTTTACTTAATAAATTATTCAAACTGCTAATTATGCTGTATTAAAAAGATAAGTTAAAAAACTCCAAACAACAAAGATGCTTTATTTTCAGTCTGAATTTGTCCAACTTCAGCTTCCAGCCGTGGTATCTGGTTAGGTTTTTGCCTGCCAGCTACTGGATGTCTTCTCTCTGTGTGTATACGGACACAGCAAGCTCACGTCACCTCCTAATAATTTAGCATAACATAAGGCGCACTTTAGGTCTCAGGCATGTTGCAGGGTGTTGTACCAACCATAGCAGAGCAAGACAGCTGTCTGTTAATAAAGCCTGCAAGCAAGCCCATGGCAGAAGTTATGAGGTGGCTGTAAACTCTCTTCCTAAACATGGATGACACTGTGATTAAACCATGGTGGAATTCTTCAGTCTTTCATTAATTATCTAAAAACAAATATGGCATTGACAATTGTTGAAGGTGATCTTTTCCTCCAGCTGTTTTGCACTGGGCTTGGGTGCTGTATAAACATTACCTGCTGTGATTTACATAAACACTTAGGCAAGCACCATCCTTAATGAGTAGAAAACATACATGTCTTCAGTGGAAACGTTTATATTCTCAAGTACTGTAATCACTAGTATGTGTTTGTACCATAGTAATATTTAAAGGTCTACGGAGGACTGGTGACCCCAATGAAAGTATTTATGAGTGTGCCTCAGGGACAGCCTGTCTGGACATGCTCAGGGGCAGAATAAGCTCATTGCTCACATAACATGACACCGGACACTCTTGAGTATTCAGGTGATTCGTGATCTGCACGTGCGAGAAGGCATGGCCACCAGCTGCGCTTGGAGCTGCGCTTGCAGGCTCACTGTAGAGAAAGACAGCTGAGGGCAGCTGAGAAGCAGCCTGTGAAATACAATATGGGCAAACTCTTGCAGGTGCGTTACAGATTTGAGGTCCCTGACCCCAAAGCATGAAAACCACAACTCCCATTCTGAGAAGATTTGTACATAGATTTCACACTTCTCACTACGAACTCTTCTCTCAATTTGAGTAGATGTGCTCTCTGCCTTGAAGTTAAGCATATGTGTACAGCACGCCGGGATGGTGTTCCAAGTACAAATCTGCTCTGGAGGAAGTAAGCAATTTTTCCTCAGCACAGTAACTAAGACATGGTTGTGTTTCAGGGCTGGGAGGGATTTTTAGATTCCCAGAGCAGATAAAACAGCTGGTGAAAGGCTAATGCACAGAAAATACATGGCTTATGTACTTTGTGACTTCTTTTCTTAGCACAGTCTCTATCACCAAACAGTTTACTTAGTGTCATGATAATGGGTTTCAAAACTGAAAAAAAAAATTTAAAAAAATCTTTAAGTCAGTATATTACCGTTCACAGCATGGAGTTAATTCTCTGTATGGCAGTGCGTATGTTCTAAGACAGCCTTTTGGCAGGTAAAATGTCTGTGTGTCTACAGTCAGGCCTTTGTCCATACAATTCAAGTAAACTCCACATAAAGAAAGAAATATTTGTGAGAAAAGGAGTACAGAACATAAACAGCTAAATTTTGCATTTTCCAGCATTAGGGTAGTAATTTATGTATCTGATGATCAAATCCCATGCACTGTCATTACTCGAACTGTAGTTTCAATTGGTATTGATTTTATGTTCGTTAATTTTGGGGTGCCCAAGCTGCAAAACCAAACAAACCTCATGTTCAGTGACTCTACATACAACCACAGATCCTTTACAGATTTGCAGAATAATAGCCATTTTGAAAATATAGGCATCTCATCTATTCTCTCTCTATTGCAGCAATGTTAGAAGATCCAAGTATCTCAATCATGAAAGCCATCTTTACTTTGCAAAATACCAGTTCATACACAGAGTCATTTGCCTTGATTGATTATTAGGCATGCCTATAGCACATGTCACTACCAAAGCACAAATCAAGTATTTCTGGTTTGGGTTAGTGTAAATCAGCTTTTCCGTACAGTCGTAAGCCACCAAAGAGTAATATATGTTATTAATTATTTACTTAAATACGTTTGTAGCTCAAAGCCTACACTTTGCTGATTCCGAAAAGCCATTAGGAAATACTCCAAACATTTCTTGATTTAATGCTAACTAAAAATATCTCATCCTCAGATTAGGACAGTGGGATGTCAAAGGTGAGAATATTTGTCCTGGACATCTGACATGAATCCACGTTCCTTATGTATGACCTGGGTTACACGGAAAGTACAATTCCTTTCCTGCCCTCTTCAGAATAAGTTCTCTCAGCTTTCTTAGATCACTCCTATGTGGTTTAAAAACAGTAAGTTTTTGTTGTTGACTGAAATCTGCTGATGACCAGTGAAAAATCTCAATCACTTTTCCTTTTATATGTTTACTTGTTTTACTTATCTAAAAAAAAGTCTGAATAACTTTGACATTTGAAAATTCTAGCATTTGGGAGGAGGGAAGGGAAGCTGTATTTCAAAAACAGAAAACCAGTTCAGGAAATTCCAGTCAGCTCCACTCCTTGGGCCTGTGAGTCTACTTTAATTAGCACTTCCAGTTGGTCAGATTGTTGCTAAGAAGGTAGTTCTAGAGAGCTCAATCAGTAATCTCAAAAATGTTGATACCTCAGGATTTGAGAACCAAACCAGCTTAAATGGAAGAATCTGTTAATTAGATATCGAGACGTTCAGGAATAAACCCTTTACTTAGAAACCTGATAATACTTGTATCAGCTATTTTGCTTTTACTAAAACATTTACATTGAACGGCTTCACCAAATTACATATTTTTTTCTAATCACAGTTTACTTCATTATAGTAGTTGACAAGCAGAGGTTACAATCTTGACTGGTGTTTAAAAGCCTCACCAATCTCCTTCCCTTGAAAGGTTAATTTCAAATACAGAAAATTGGCCACCTTCTTCTCTCTTGGTAGTTCTGTAATAAAAGGTTGATTGTTCAAGCAGCAGCATTCAATTATTTTGCTTCTGATGCTATCTACACGTAAAAAAATCTAGCTAAGCTCAAATGGTCCCTGCAGGCTTTCCAGTTCTAACCTTCAGTGGAAGGATACAAAACAAAAAATTAGAGCCTCACAGCTAACATTCAAAATGTAAAGTATTATGTTGTCAAGTTAAAGAATGAAATTTGCTTCCTGGAATATCAGTGATATAGAAAAGCTTCTGGAGTTTTGTCCTTTTTTTAGTGAAACTCATCCTTCGAATATGTTTGCCGGAGAAAAATGTGCTAAGGAAGTCAGAGTGGGAGCCAGTGTTCACAGAAGTTGCCCAGAAATTTAGCTGTCCAGTTCTTGTTGAATTAGTCATGATACTAGACCTCTACAACAGACATTGAAAACATATGCTATATTAATAGATTTAACATAGTTGGAACAGAAAACAAATGTTTCCCTATCTGTGTTTTTGTTTTACCTTTTTTTTTCTCCACAGGACCCGGGATGCTCAAATGATAGATGTGCAGACCAAAAGTAATTAAATTTATTGCTCTGATTGTGATGGTTGAAAGAGAAACAACACTGGCCTCCAGAAGTTTAGGGAGCAAAATAAATACAGAGTATTAGCATTATGCATCAAAACTGAGACCACTGAATAATGTCCTGGAAACACGGTGAGAAAATACATCCAGTGTAAAATAAATCAGCTTGCAAAGGGACAGTGATGTGAATAACCCAAACTATTTTGAAATTTGTGTTAATTTTGCTACTGGCATGAATTTTAGCCCCACATTTACTCACTTTTACTTACTGATCTTATAGGTGGGAAACTGAAAAGACAAGAGTCTTTCAGAGGAGAAAATCAATGCTGTTACAATGGATCCTCACGAACAGCAACAGGGGCATCTCAAAGTGGCTCTGGCATTGGAAGGAAGCTTGGCAGTGCTGAACAATCAGATAAAGCACTTTTTATTTGCAAGCCAGTTGAAGCAGGTCTCTAAACAGACCAGTGCACCCATGTGTTCTGTTCCTTTAAAATCTCAGCTCTTATTTAAGAGAAAGGGACAAAATAGGAACACAACCAATACAGAAATGCTGGTAACTCCACAAAAAATGATTATTTTTTACACAAAAAAGTGTAAAATTCCTCACTCATGATTGAGATGTTGTGTTAAATGGTTTGAGTGTGTGGTTTGCTAATGGTCTTCTTTTTTTCCTCACAAATAAATTATATTATCTGTATATCATATCATGCTGAGTGGCTGGCATCTCATTCTGATGACCTGTAGTTCACGTTTGCAAAACTCTGCCACATTTCTTCTGCCATCTTAAATAAAAAAGTCACCAGTGCCTATAAGTACGTGGAGGCTCCACAGAGCCTGAGCCAAGACACACATTCCAAGAAGCCCATGGAGCCTGTGCTGCGACACACTTACACTGTGAGTGGAGGCACAATGATGCATGAGAACCAGTTCTTTTGGGTAATTCACGTTTCCCGTATTTCTGGGAGAAACTCTGCCATCCTCCTCCTCCCTCCCCAGCTAATTTAATCCCTTGCTGAAAGGTAATACTGCAAAATCCATCCTTTGTTAGCCAGTAGGAGAGCAGCAGTAAACAATTCAAGGACAATAGCCACCAGACATATGGAAAACACTTCATTTTTACTGAGCTGCCACATGCAAATGCTTTGCTAACGAGAATTCCTGAACATTGAAAAAAAACTATAACCTGCTTGCTTGTTGTTGAAACACCCTATTTTTCGTAGAATGGAAGATCACTTTAGAAGCTCTTAAATGACCCGGAAATGAATTTTTTTAAAAAAGGCAACACTTTAGACTGGAAAAGTACTAAAAAATATAGGTTAGGGAACAGCTCGACACTCTCATGTAGTAGGCCAATAATGACCTCATACTTTCCATTTCCAGTGACTTTCATAGCTTTTAAAAAGTCTTTTGCATCATGGAGACTCTTGATTGTTTGGCAGATCCCAGCTAAATCCCCATTTCCAGCTCTGAGAGGGCTGTGGTATCTCCTAGCCTCTCATTCCCTGCCTGTGGCACTTCATGGTGGTTCGTCTCTCACTAGCGTGCCACTGATGAGCAATGGCAGCCAGTGGGGACGACAACCTGCAGCACCAGCATGTCTCCTGTCAACATTTGCTGCCCGTAGAGCCAGGGGCGACAGTCCAGGCAGACGACGACAGCAGCAAGCGGATGGGGTCGGACCCCCAAAACCATGCTCATCCATGAGGCTATGGCATGGCTTCCCGCGGGGTGTTTTTCCAGAGCGCGGCTGGCTTGTCCTGGCTCCTTGGCCGCACTGGAAGCAGACCTGGTCCCAAGGCCTCTGTGTGTATAAAAGTCCCGGAGGTCAGTAGGCAGTTTCAGAGGGGCCCCAGGCTGCCCCCTCAGAGGGCGTTTCCCTAACGCCGGGGTCCCCCACACCGGCCTTGGCGGCCGGTCCCCAGCGCCTTCCCTTCAGCCCCCCGCCCGCCTCCGCGAGGCAGCAGCCCCGCTCCCGCCCCAGGGGCAGCTGCGGGAGGGCTGGGCGGCCTCCTGGGCGGGCGGCACCCCACCGGACCCGCCTCTCCGCCTGGGGCCGGGCGCTGAGCACCCTCCCCCCGCGCTGAGGCGAGGGGCTGCCCGCGGCGCCGGGGCCACACAAAGCGGTGCGCGGCGGCGCCTTTCCCGCCGCCCGTGAGGCGGCAGCCGCCCCTGCCTACGCCCCGCCGCCGGGCTCGGGGCTGGCCGGCAGGCGCGGGGCAGCCCCGCGGCGCCAACGATGGAGGCGCCGGTGCCGCCGCCTCAGGAGCACCCGCCGCGCCCTCGCTCCCACACGGTCACCACCACCAGCAGCTCCTTCACCGCCAACCTGTCGGCCAGCTCCAGCACCCTCGCCTACGACAGGGAGTTCCTGCGGACCCTGCCCGGGCTTCTCATGGTGACCGAGATCGTGAGTGACCCCGGACAGGCGGCGGCCATGGAGGAGCCGGGCCGGGGGGTGCGCGGAGGGGCTCTGCGGAGGGGCGGGGGAGCGTCGGCCCGGCACGGGGCGCTCAGCAGGTTTTCGGGTCACCGCTGTGGAGAGTTCCCGCTGTGTTTTGGAGGTTGGGCTGTTTCCCCTCGGTTCGTCACTTGATGCCGCTTCGATGGGTCCGTACCGGCAGGTGAAGCGGCGGGAAGGGACGGCTTGGAAACAAGGGCGGGGGGGGAGCAACGCTCCCGCCCCGAGGGAAACTGTCGACAAATGCAAAAGTAATACAGGGCACATGCAGTCTTTTTAGTCTCCTGCGGTGTTTGTGGTATCATCGCCTCTCGTAGCGGAAAAATGAGTTTTGGCAGATCGGGAACTGGTTTTTGGAGTCTGTTCTGAACTACATCGGTTGTATACGATTCGTACTACATAGCGCACTGATAACCATGACGTGAGAGTTAATTAGGCAACCTGTCTTCATTTTGTAGGTCAATTAAAAACCATTTCCTTATGCTTTTAGTGATTAGATATACCTGTGCAGAGCGGGATATGAACGAACTAACACCTTTTGGTTTTGGTAGCGATTTTATTTTTGGCAGGTACTTTATAAGGTGTAAATGAATGTACAGACGGCCAGGCAGTATGGAGTTTAGTCACTTGTCTTAGTGGTAGGCAGTGAACAACACAACGCTGGGATCCCTCTGCAGGACTGTCTACTCTCGGTGTGTTAAGCAATAGATGCTTAGCATCTCCACTTAAAAATAATGCATTTCTTTTAAGTCTGCTCATCTATGCTATTAATAGTTAAGGAACTTAAAGAGCTGGTTGCCCCAACTAATTTTTTGAGTTTTCTGTGTGATGTTTTTGCTTTGATGCTGCTGGAATGATTAACTTATTTGACCAGATTCATTTTCAAGGCTTGAAAACATTGTGCTTCACCAGAGCAGTGGAATGACTGTTGTTTTTGCTGACTTCAAAGTTAAAATAACCAAGCGAAGCTTCTGGCAGATGTGGAGCGTAGGACCTCTGGCAGGAGCAGTGCTGTCGGAGAGAGAATGCACACTATGAGATGCCAGCTGCTGTGCCGGCAAGTAGGGCTGAGGGTGTGAAGTCAGAGCCTGCTCCCAGCTGGTACCTTATATGTTGGCATGGTTGGGAGTTCAGGCAATCTTTAGGTGATTTTAGGCTTGTTTCAGCTGTTAAATACAGGGGATGCTCCACTGTCAGGGTTATAGTAGATCTGTGAATAAAGTAGTCTTAGTTTTTGCAAGAAAAGCTGCTTTCTTTTCCATTATTTTCTGTTACTAATTACAATAGAATTATGAACTTTCTTGTACTTTATCTGAAGAGTGATCGCACTGTAGATTGTTAGAGAGGTGCCCAAGGCTTTTCCCAACCCCTGCTGGAATGTCATCTCTTCAGCCTGGCTGTGAACACTGCATCAGCTGCACTTATTTTGAGCTACACGGCCACAGGGCATGGACAGGCTCTTGCTTACTCTTTGTTGGAAGTGTGTTTTCTAGTTTGTGTTGACCGGTGATAATACTTGTGTAGCTTTTCTTTCTGAACAGAGTGATGATGGTTTTTAGGTGGACTTTGTTTCCTATCAGCCATTCCTGACTCATGGAGTAATTATGAGATGATTCTTCAGTCACCATTTTGAGATACTTGAGTCCATTAATATTGACATTTAGAGCCAACTTTGGTTTAAGTTTCCTAAGTTTCCACATTTACCAGCTTTGGAAAGAACCTCAATGCTATATGACTGTAGACTAGTGTAGAGTTGTGTCTGCACTACAGGCTTCCACCTATGTATTTTTATTGATCAACAGTGTGAAGATGTGCAGATCCTGGCCAGCTCAAAGGAGCTGACAGAAGTCTCTAATGTAGATTAAGTTACACTGGTTTGCGATTACATATTTGAGAGAATGGAGGACAGCTTTAATACGAAGTTAAAAGCCATGAGGCAGGCCCTACAGAAGTAGAGTATTGTTGGATGCTGCCTTTGAGGAAATAATTCTGGTTCTTAACCCACTTACTTTAAAGCAGGTAGAGTAGCTGTTCTGTGAAATTAAAGGAAAAGAAAAACATATTAGTGAATACCTTGATATGGAATTAACTGACATAAAAACAGTTGTTAAATAAGTGAGTTTATATATCTGTATATATGTAATGTTTGGCATTGGATTTTGGTCAAACCTTTTCCACCAGTCCTGTATGTTCTTTTTTTTTTTTTTTTTTTTTTTTAGAGAGAAAATGTGCTTTTAAAAGAGCACGACTGGCTTTACACAAGATCTCCATTTCAGAATTAGCTGTGCATATTCAGCAGTAATGGAGTTGTGTCCCCTAAATCAGTCAGTTCCTGCCTGTTCTGATCATCTTAGATATCTAAAAGTTGTGGCTTGCCTGCACAGATTGGCTCTTCAGGATATTTCTGACCCTCAGTACTCATCCCCCAGCTCACAGCACGATCCTTCTGCTAAGAATCTGCAAACCTGTAAATGGGACAAGCTCATACGTGTGTCTGTATTTCAGTCTCAGGAGTTTGCAGCCTGATAGATCATTTTCAGTCTAAGCACCAAGCTCCGAAGTGCAGCAGCTGTGGTAAGAGCATACCTTTGCTTCCGCTGCCCCTGCTCTGGAGACAGCTGCAAGACTGACAGGGAAGAGGACTGTTTTTAGTAGTATCTGTTATCACTGCAGCTACTCATCTACCAGACCCCATGTTCATTAGGATACTATGTTAAAGCTAAGCTAGGGCTGTTAAACAACAGTGCTAAATGTTCTGAGAGTTTGCACTGTGGGGCTGCATAAATATTTGATTATTGCCGCTGTCAGTCAGCAACATGCCTGCAGCAAGAGGAATGCAGTCTGTGGCTCCTGGCTCTGAAACTGGAGCTCTCTTTTCTGTATTAGGCAAAGGGCAAATCTGTGTTATTCTTCAACCAAACAGAATGGAAAAGCACAAAGTTACCACATATATTAAATCTTCCAGTCCTTTAAATGAAGGATCTTGATGAGGTTTTGCTCCCACCTCCCTCATTTGAGTGCTGTGAAGATGAATTAACTGCTGTGTGGATTTCCACATGCACTGGTAACCAGCCTACTTCTGCAGGGAGGCTGTGGTTTAATGGCACAGTAAATTCAGCTTAACGGCTCCTACTAAGAGATTCTTTGCAGTGCTGCAAAACACTGGTCTGCTATTAACTCAGTCTGCTGTTTCCAATTTGTTCAAAATGAGTTAGCTTTATAAAGACAGGTTTTATGATGGATCAGGTATTATCTGTCCTTTATGTAGCTGCTTTAAAGACAGCATAAATCTGGGATGAGGTTGACTGTGCGTATTCAGCAGTAATGGAGTCATGTACCCAAACCTGGTTCAGCTTAATTTTGTAAGGCTATTTGGTCTAGCCCCGCACATACCTAGTATGAATGAACGCAGAACTGCAGCCTGAAGTGTAGGCTAAATTACCTGCTGCTGACAGATTTCCATTGCCTTCTGCATCTGCCTCTGTGACCAGAGGGTGTGCAAGGTTTCCTGCCACTCACTGGGAAAGAACTGGGTCAGTTTATTTCAGTGCAAAGAGCAAACCAGAAAATGCCACTGGATTTCTGAGAGATGCTTTTGGGAACTGGCATAAAGCACAGCTTTGGTGTGTGGAAGCACAGCTTTGGTGTGTGGAAGCACAGCTTTGGTGTGTGGAAGCACAGCTTTGGTGTGTGGAAGCTTATCCAAATTACTTATATACAAAAGTAATGATGCTTGCTGAACAGGACAGGGGCTTCTGACTCGGGAGACTTGGACTACTGACAATTAATTTATCTGTATCTCTCTTAACTTCTCTGAATGCCTTATCCATTCATAGAATATGGATACAAATCTTTGTAAGGCACACTGAGATCTGTTGGTGAAAAGTAGTATCTAAGATGTAAGTGGTGTTACATAAAGTCTTCAATTCAGATATCAATTGCCTGGGTTGACACTGCAGTAAAAATACATCCTATAGAAGATAATTGATACTTATTCCTATAGTGTAACACACACCCCCACCCCGAGGATTTATAGCTTCAAAAGAAGCAAGTATACCAATTTCCAGAGATGTCTTTTGAGTGTTTCTTTTCTGTACAATAATGGCCCAGAAAGACTATATATTTGTCTTCCTGGGAATTTTATGGCCAAGGTAAATGATGGCTAGCGATACCTCCTCAGAGCTTTAAATCAGCTTCTCAAGTCAAGCATTATGGATCACTTCGGAGAAGTGGAGAGTTTTGTGGTTGCTATGGATGTAGTTATAAAAATATTTACTCTCTAGCATGATGACATTGATTCCTTTGGATTGTTGCTTCACACCAGTAAGTTGCTAGATACAGTCTCTCATAAAACTTGCCCTACTAATTTTAAGGCTTGTGATAGCTATTTGTCCTTAACAAAAGCACATACTACATAGCTTGGAAAGGTTTGGAAGGTTGTTATGCTGCTGCTGCAAGTGAAAGCTTGTGATGGTGTAAGTCTTGGTAAACTGTAATTACAGTTGAATTTCTTCATGCTATTCTATGCAGATTATTCTTTGAGTGAAATGCCCAGAGTAACTTATGTACTTGAAATAGAAGCCCGATAGGAGGTTATTTACATTATTGGCACCACATAAAATTATGGTTTGAAATTACATTTCTGGACAATAAAAATAATTTTGATCGCTGTGTCATTATTCTTCAAATGTAAGACCTTTGAAGGCTTAATTGAGAAAGGAAATCTTGTTGAATTTGTTTATTCTAGTAGAGTGGTGAGCCTCAAAATATTAAATAGATGTTGAAAGTTATGTCAGATTTAAGATATTGAGTTTACCAAAACCAGAACAACTGGAAATGTTCAAATGTTTGTTCAATAGGCTTTTCCCCCCTTTTTTTTTTTTCTCTAAGAGATGCACCAAAATCTTCTACAGATATTCAGGTTTTGAAGTAAGTTAGCAATAAAATAATATAAATGTTAAGAAAACCAGAAGTAATACAGTGGGACCATCTGCTGTGAAAAAGCTAAAAGACAAAAATTGTACTTAATTTTTTAAAGCTCTACATGCATTTAGCTTTTTCTTTTAGTCTTATGCCCTCTCTGAGGTCAGAGTTTTGTGTATAGATCCCATGCTCCTCCTGCACCCCCAGTTCTTGGATAGCCCTCAGAAACACAGAGGGAGTTTCATAAAGCCCCTTTCCTCACCTGACTAGCAGCAAGACTTTCTCTTCTATCAGGAACTGTAGAGAGTTTTTGGGTTTTGTTTTTTGGTTTTTACTTCTTATAATGCAATTTTTACTCCAGTCATAGCATGTCTGCTTGCATGTAGTTGACAACACTGAGGTATCTTCTGATGTGTTGCACAAGTGCTTTGCCCTAGAGGAGGTGTACCTAAGCATGGTCTTAAAACAATTCACTTTGAATTACTGAGTGAAGAGAAGTATCCTGTACTAGTCAGTCATTTCATCCAGTAGCTTCATTTTCCTATGCATGAAAAAAACCCCCACACAGTATGAAGTCTAAGCTCTCTCCTTTGCTCTTGATCAGACAAAACTCTCACCAAAGTCAGGTTTCTTTTCTCCCATTTTTAGGTGCTGTTGTTCAATCACTAACCCTTAGCGTAACTGTCCTTAGTGTAGTGGATACACAATCTATATGATTTCCATCTTCCTCTCGGATCATATTGTTTAAAGTTCTGTTTCCTTAAAGGTCTTTGGTTTCCTGGAGAAGATCAGGGTGTTTCCTTGGGAAGAGAGAACTGTTTGGGGGACACAAGAAAACAGGCACTTTGGAAAGTGTTATCTGGAACATTCTCCAAGTGCAGATAGAAATAGTATTAGGACTGACATGGTAAGAGGGTGAAAATGCCTCTCAAACTGAATGCAGATATTTTACAAAAGGTCAAAAATGTAAAATATTCTCAGTACCTCAAGGTTAAGGTAGAATATGTACGAAATGTCATTATCTCTTCATGAGAAGAATGCTTTAAAGACATCCTTAAACATCAACTTTGTTCTTGGGTGGATAGTGAATATAATATAATTCCTTCTCCCTCACTCCTCCCAAACTCTAGAAAACAATTTCTTTCTTTTGTACCTACAAAATTCTTATGCAACCCAAAGCTAATTTTAAACAATTTTCTTGGCCTTCAGTAGTCTGTGTCTGTATGTTGGTAAAATGTGCAGCCCTCCCATTATTCCTAATGGAACAGGTACAGCTTCCTAGGCGCTTAGCTTTGGCATGATGCTGTGGCTGGGTGTGTGACTCATGAGGATGAGTGCTGAGGTTAAAACCATCGTGGTCTGAGGAGAAAGGTTGGTAATACAGTTGGAAAGAGATTGGGACTGCATCTCTGAAAACTACCTTTTTCCAGCTATGCCAGCTGGTCCAATAAAAATCATTATGGAAGCTATGGAAGACTTTTTTTTTTTTTCTTTCCCCCAGAAGCCCCACATCCCTGGGTAACTGTGCTATGGGAACTGAGTTGCTTGTGAAGACAGTGGTATTTTCAGATACAGCAAACGATAGAGATACTTGATGCTGCGTCCTAAAATGAATACAAATCCTGGACTTGTCTGTGTCCCTTTTCTCTGTGATTGTTGGGGGTGTTTTGTTTTGTGTGTTGTTTTTCTCCCATCATGTTACATTCTTTTTTTCCTCTTTCTGCACTGGGATTCCTGCCTTCTCCTTGGAATGATTTATTACACACTGTTAAGACCTCAAATTAGAGGATCTTAAAGTAGAGTATGCCTGTATGAGGGGAAAAAAAAAAAGGTTTTCCATGCCATGTATGATGAAGAGGTATATTTGCTGGCAGTGTAGTAAGAATGCGAGCAGGGAAAGGATGAAGACAAAAAGGTTAATTGACTATGAGTCACACAGGACTCTTGCAAAATCATAAATGGCCCCAAGTTTCTGACTCCCAGTCTTAACGATTAACAAAGTGCTTCTTCTACAGCAAGAGCAGATGCCTTTCACTCCCTGCTCTAGGATGCTGGGAGCACTCTTGCATTCCTGGGGAGCCTGTGGATGTGTCTGCTCTGTCCTATGTCCTGCACCAGCTGCATAGCAGCAACAGGCAGGGGTAGAGCAGCAGCGGTTCAAGGATTGTTCTTAAAAATTGAATTCTCAAAACCACAGAAAAATCCTCTTAAGGGCTCTCAGCCCTTCTGAATGGGAAGTGTCGTGGGAATTATGATGTGCTGCCTGTGTTTGGTGAATGCCTTCTCATTCAGCCTGCTGTTCTTTCCTGTTCTCTTCTGGGGATAGTAGTGCCATATAGTCAGTTTCTAATGGTCCTTCTTTTTTAATATATATGTGTATGTATGTAATTTTTTAGCTTCGTTTTTTCTTTTGGATAAAGTACATATTGTAACAGTGTGATATTTCTGCACTTTTTCCTGTTACTATTCAAGAAAAGCAGTAGAAAGTGTGTCCTTGCAGAGAGGGCCAAGCCCTCTTTTCTAGGGTCAAATAGCAAATAGATTTTAGCGTCCATCAGACCTTTGGCAAGGTAGTTCTGTTCATATGGCCTGAGCCAGTTCCCGTGGAAGCTGCTGGCACTGATTCACCTGCCTCTGAAAGGAGCGGCTCAGGTATAAGACTGGTAAAACTCCAGTGAAGGAGGAACTGAGTAGGGAAAGAATCAAGTCACTGCTTTCAGTGGGAGCTGGGTCTGGTCCAAGGAAAGCTTGGTGCCAAGCTTATGTTAGTAAACTGAAAGAGGCTGGTCTTGGTTCCACATTCATTAATACTGGATCCAGGCTTTGCCAGTTCACTTTGCTACGCAGACTTGGATCAGTCCTGGGCGTGACTGCATTTTTGCCAAGTTAGAGCACAATATCGAGTGTTTACACTGTTAGTTTTTGGAAGGTACGGGTGTGCAGATGATGCTGATGCAACCACAAGAGACAAAAATCTTCAAAGCTGAGACAAAAATCTTCAGAGAAAAACAAAACCACTTTAAACAAATTGGTATAATGATACCAATTGAGTGATACTGTCCCAGCAGTTTGTTGTGGGCAGCCACAATGTTTCTGTTCCAGTATGAGATGTACTAAAAATCAGATTTTGTAGAACTGAGGTGAACTAAGTAAGCATGGTAATAATCAGCAAGATGTTTTCAGTCTTTGGATATATCATAATCTAGTTACAAAGAATAAATATATTGAAAAATGCTAGGTAGGATTGGAAAGAGGTCATGTGGGGAAAGCAGCTTCTCTGATCATACTCGAGTAATTGCTGCTTGTGTTTTAGCTGATGGCGTGATGTGCACAACTTGAAAGGAAACCTGTCATGAACCTCTGCTTCATACCTGAAAACAAGACTGGTTTGTATCATCAGCTTTAAATGTGACTGCTGTGTCCAGGCCTGGATTTAAATATATTAAAGGTGACACTGTTTTGCACAGACTCCATTTATTTAGCCTGGAAGCTGTACAGCCACTAACAGGGTCCCCCCCTTTTTTTTTTCCTTTGTGTGTGTGTAGTGATTACTTGAAAGAGTCCCTTTAATATGTATTTTAGCATCTGTTCTCTTCATTCAACAGTAGTGCTATTCCCAAGGCTGCAGCTCCTGCAGCAGGTAATAGCTGAACGTGGCAGCGCAGTTTTGAGAGGAGTATGAGGAACTGTAGGAGAAATTTAAAAATGGAGACAGAGTGTTGCAGGCAGGACTCAAGCATTGGGGGCAGGGGAACAGCAAAAAAGCCTCCAACAAAAGGAAAACCTTTGCCGTGTATCTTTAAAATGACACTTCAGCTGATAAAATCAGCCTCGGTTGTCTCCAACTGGAGACAGCCACTGTAGGGCAGACTCTGACAAAGATCAGGTGAGGAGAGGGTGAATCTGTGGTTGGATGCCTGCTACTACTGCTGTAGATTGGAAAGCATAAACAAATGCACATTTGTCCTCTACAGGCTCAGAGCACAACTGTGGTACGTGCTGGGGAGGGTGGTGCTTTTACTCAATTCTTAGAGGGCAGAAAAAAACACCCCAAAATGGCAGCATCTGCATTGATTTGGTTTTAGTTTAATTTCTAAACTATGATGTACCCTGCTGCCAGTAACATCATATGCTGTTTCAAAGAGCTTGCATGTGTCTAGGCACATACAAAACCATTTAAAAATATGATTATAGCTGAAGGCCTTGGAAATTAAGAAGTGTCAGAATTGATGTTCACCCTGGCAGTGTTGGTTTGGTATTGGATTGTGTGCAGACACTGGAATCCAGTCAAAACCTGTGTGATCACGTTACTTTCGTCAAGAAACTTCTGTCACGGTCATTGCACAGGAGAGTGTTTCTGGGAGTTACTGGGACATTGTGCATACAGCATTGGAGGAAGACATGTAATGAGTAAGGAAAGGGATTATTCAAAGAGAAAGGATGGTCTCCTGGCTAATTGCTTCCTTGGAAAATCTGATTTTTATCTTCTGCTTGCACTACAGTATTCCTAAGGGATGCTAGATAAGGTAAGTAAGCCTGGCATATCAGTGTACTCGCTTTTCTCCTTGTTTTCTGGATCCCCAACTTTGGGTCTGAGATGCAAAGGAAATGATTATTTGCAGTTGTAGCTGAAGTCAGTAGGAGCTGTGTTGTGAAGAGGCAAAATGCAGTACCATGTTACGGGCTGTGGGGAAAAAAGAGTTTTCCAGTGAAATTTGGCAACAAGTACTTTTGACCTTAATTTTAGTGCACTGTCTGTAAAATTGCGATACTGTACTTCTTTATCTCACAGAGATGTGTTTAATAGTTTACTAATGACCTGTGAGATAATTCAGATCACAAAGTATTTTTAAAGAGCCCATGTGGATACAAAGCCCTGAGTTGCATGCTGGGAACAAGTGTGCAGACCACACAAGTAAACAAGGAGAAAGCAAAATAGTGGAAGGCATTAGTCTGAAGAAGGCTCTCCCTTCTGTTGCTGCATGCAGGTGGTGTTGTGGAGAAGGGGAAAGTACGTGGTCATGTAATCACAGACTATACCATAACATATACTTAACTAATGATAGAATTAAGATGTGTGAAGAACTTTATTTCTGGCATTGTTGCATACTTAACGGAAAGTATTTCAACATATGTTTGTGCCTGTCTCTCTTTTGTGCACTCTTCTGCCTCTGTTGCAAGTCCTATCTTTCCAACTCTTTTAGTTGCACCTTTTTTTTTTGTTTTGTTTTGTCCCTTCATTCCTTCAAGCCTTCCTTGCCCAGCAGCTCAGAGCAACTTGCTGAAGGCCTGTTTTGCACGATCTTCATCCAGACTGCTCTTCAGGCTTGACACAGATAATCAACATAGAAGAATTAAGAACTTGGCAAAATGGGGTCTTATGATAAGGAGATGTGAGGCAACTGAAAGAATAGGCTCTGCTCAGTATGAGACATCCATCTTTAATGGTTTCATAAAGCTGTAGGTGGACAAAACTATGAAAAATACTGTAGTATTTTAGAAGAATATTAGAAACACAGTGATCAGTGATTTAGGAGGCTATGCTGAATATTGTGACATGTTTGGTTCTTGCATTGCAGCAGGTGCTTTCTTTTAAATAAATGCTTTTGGCTGAGCCATAGGGATAGAGCAGGTTGGACAGACTTGTTTTTGTCAGACCTATCACTATCTTGTGATGACCTCAATGAAAGATTTTAGAAAAAGGCTGAAAAGTTCTTCAGTATGAGAAATTCAGGATACATGGAAAAGCAGGATATGTATTGGGATTTCTGATTTATATTTCGAAGCCTCACCGTGTGCATGAGCCATGTTCATTGGACTATGCAATACAGTTACAACAGTTATTTGCTATTGGGGATTGCTGGTTGACCTCCAAGCTGGAAATATTTCTCCTTCCTTGTGATATTACTAAGATATAGCACAGTACAAATGAATACAGTATTGGTGTTCTTTTTTTCTCCTCCAAATGCACAGGAGTTTGGCTAATGTCAGAGTCTGGATGCCATATAAAATTCCTACTGGATAGGAAGATAGTTGTCATTGATGAACTACTATATTTAGTTTTGGAAAACTACAATCCTTATTTTACTGTTTTGAGTGGATTCTTGCATTAATGAGACCTGACTTTAAAAGGCAGTGTGCAAGAGGAAAGTAATGACCTACTTGAAAAGATGGGTTCTCTTGTGTTTTCTGTTTGAATTATGACGTCCATTGGAAGATGTGTAACAGCAGTTCTGAACATATTATACAGGCCTATAGAACTATAATTGAATGATGAGACTTACCAAGAGTGGAGTAATGATAAACAACTTTTTGTGTTACTAATTACATCTTCATTGGTCCATTTGCAATATTTAAAGAATTTTCCCTGTTTATCTTCTCAGCAAAGGGGTAGGAATCTTAGCCAGGAGAATAAGGTTTCCAAAAATTTTGTTCAAACTTGGGATTTCTTTCTAGACTTTGGCAATCATGAAACATGACCAGACACTTGTACAAAGAACTTGACATCCTCTTTATGCAGTAACAGAGGGCTATCTAGGAAATGTTTGCCTGAAGTAAGCAAGTCAAGATAATGTGTTAAAGGTGAGATGGGGTCTCTCAAAGTGTTTTACCAAGTCAAGTTAAAATTTGCTTAATTTTGTGAGTACACAGAAATAAATGAAATGGAATTCTCAAAGCTTGGTTACATCTAATTTTCACTTTCTTACTAAGCTGAACAGTGGAATGCTAGCCTCAAAAAAAACCCCAAAACCTGAACCAATCCACATCTGAAGTAATTTTTCACTTTAAAAACTGAGCTTTATTTCAAAATGCCTCTTCCGTTTAGGTCTCGGTTTAAAAAAAATTGTGGAGAAGTGCATTTTAAAAGAATACATAATTTTGACTTGTGGTGGTTGCTGTTTCTGTAAGATTACATAGACAATGTACACGAACAAGAAGGTGACCCTGAGAAGAGGTGCAAACAGAGTCCAGATGAGTTGATGGGAACGAAATCAGACTAAGATCTAATGTACACAAATGGTATTGTTATGAAGAGAAGGTTATAATGAATCAGTTTTTGATGCTGTTAAAGCCTATTGCAAATTTCCCATTGACTTCAGTCATCTCGACATATCCGCACATGAAATAAAAAGAA
This sequence comes from Ciconia boyciana, assembly GCF_034638445.1. NCBI lineage: Eukaryota > Metazoa > Chordata > Aves > Ciconiiformes > Ciconiidae > Ciconia > Ciconia boyciana. The sequence continues at coordinate 122,923,185 of NC_132935.1, read as the reverse complement.
CATGAAAGCCTACCTACCGCAAAGGCTATACGTGCTAATCCACGCTTATATTGTTTGTCAGGCTCTTAAAGATCAGCAGCTCCTTTCCGATAGTCGTTTCCTATCCACTTGTTAGCATTTGATAAAGGGGCGGCTCTCTTGTTTCTTCCGTTCAGTACTGAAGAAAAGTGTATGCCCAGAAGCTTTCCCCATTTGTTTCATTTGTCAACTCTATGGATTAGGGTAACAAAAGAGATCACCTCCCTTTAGACCTCTCCTCTCCGATCCGCTGTGTGGAGTACTTGCTGTCAAATTAGACTGAGATTAGGAGGAGCCTAATTAACACTTTCTACCTCTTTTTTGTGTTGACCTACTGTGCGAAAACTGACTTCGGGAAAATTAAAGGCATAGCTAAGCTACTTGTTACCAAGATTTCCCCCAAGGTGCTACCAGTTTGTTTACCTGTTTCATATGTGCCGTTTCTTTGGCTTGAACAGAGTAGCTGTTAGATGATAAAAGGAGAAGCTATGCAGCTCCATTCCTCAGACATGCCCTTTTATAACCCGAATGTCTAATTTACATATTTCTTTAAAGCTCCCTATAGTCATGTATCAAGTACAAGTTGGTATCTTATTTTGTGATGAAGCGTTAGTCACTTTGTTACATCCGCATCACCGTAACCTCATGATACTGTTAAATCCTAGCTGTCAAAACAGCTTAACATCACAAATGTCAATCTAAACGTGTTTCTTCAGTCCAACAAATGAGTGTGTCCCATGGCTTTCCTGCCTTATCACTGGATTATCAAAAGACATATGCCTTCTCCTGTATCAAAGGCAAATCACTGTGCATGCTGTGTTCTTCCTTTTCCTTTTGTGGGAACTAGCAAAGCTCCCAGCTAGTGATGTCTTTCTGTGGCCTAATTCCTTTCTGCTTTCTTGGTTTTACTTGCTAAGACCTGTAACATTGTCAGCAGTAGGAGGTTCCATTACATGCCTCTGTGTTTGTGCACAGTTCATGATAGCGACTGAGTTTTCAATATGTGCGGATTTGAGCATTTTGGTATAGGAATAGTTGGTAGCTTGAAGAAAAAGGGGGACCTGCAAAATACTACTTTGTAGTCAGATTTTTTTTTGAGTTCTCTAAAGAATTTTCCCCCTTTGATTTTAATTTTCCCTCTTCGATTTGAAACTAGTAATATCATGCTTTGGAGGGAAAATGTAGTGAGTATCTCTGACTGCACCCAGACTTTTTAAACAAAAAGCTGCCTTCCCTTTCCCCCTCAGTGGGAAAACAGGAACTTCTGAGCGGGAGGTATATAGCTGAAATACTGAACAAAGAGTATTTGAACAAAGACTGGTAACACCTCTTTGTTGTATCTGCCCTATTGTCATTCTAGGGAAGAAAATACTGGGCAGAAGAAAGCTGTGATCCAAATCTGAGGAAAGAGAAAGGGAAAAGGTGTGGAAGTTAGCTAAGTAAATATAATTTAGTTGGTTGTGTATATTGGGGATAGTGTAATATAAACAGAACTACAGGAAAAGGCTTGGGTTTTTCAGAAGAACCACTTGGGTGGGAAGGGAGCCTGCTGCCAGAGCAGAGCATACCCTCAGCCTGTAACCTCTCAGCTCCTTGGCTTTTGTTACCTTACCTAGAGCTCTCCTCCTTATAACTTTGGCGTGTGTGCTGCATCACTTGCTGCTGATGAATTGCAGGTCAGATGCAGATAGCCTTCGACAAAGTCATTTGATGCATTTTTGGATATTGGTACTGTCAGCTGCCTGCAGGGCCAGGTTGTGGCCGCCTCCACTGAATCGGCAGCTGACCCAGTCACAGTTCCCGTCACCTTAAACCATGATGAACTGTGACCTGAGCGCTGCAGAGGCAGTTGACTGGTAAGCAGTTGCAAATTTGGTGCTGAAGGCTGACAAGGTGACTGCCCTCTAGTTATCTGCCTTACTCATCTGCCAGTGGTTGATGGTGTAGTAGCCTTGTCCTCTCTTTTCACAATTTAGTCTCATGCCTATGCATGAGACCGTGCCCTGAGACAGACCTGGCATCCTAATCTGCTGACTCAGCTTCTGTAATGCAGAGGATGAGGGGAGGTTGGAAGGGATGGAGAGCAAGCAGTGCTTATATTTTAGACCAATATTTTGACCTCATGCTGAGGAGATTTGCTTGAATTTTAGGACAAAATTCTAGCCTGTGCTAGGACTGTGAGCACACTTTGCTAGATAAGCAAAACTAAAAGAGGATAGATTTAGACTAGATATATGGAAGAAATTTTGTACAATAAGGGTGGTGAAACACTAGAACAAGTTGCCCAAAGAGGTGCCAGATGCCCCGTCCCTGGAAACATTCAAGGTCAGGTTGGATGGGACTCTGAGCAACCTGACCTAGTTGACAATGTCCCTGCTCGTTGCAGGGGTTGTTGGACTAGATGACCTTTAAAGGTCCCTTCCAACCCAAACTATTATTTCATGATTCTATGATATGTTTGGGGGTTCTCAGGCTAACAACATGCTCGTCTCCCAGAGGAAAGTGCTATGCCTGCAGAGGAGCTAGAAGGAGAACGTATGGGGAATAACTTTCCACTATGAAGTGTATTGCTCTAAACACTTCTCTTTCAGGTATGGGAGATCCACTAATCCGTAGTAATCCCTGTAGTTTGCAACAGTTCTGACATCTGTGAACTGTATTGGAAAATCAGATTTACAGAGAAATGGAATTGAGTATGCTTGAAAACCCCAAATCTATTAGCTGTATTGTGGGGACAGTGAAGCATAAGTGCATGCAGCGAGAGCAGCAGCTAAGAAGGACTTGCTCCTGCTTGTTTCTTGACTTTTCTGTGTTTATGTATTACAGGAGGCAAATACAGAAGCTCTGATTTCAGGCTGGTAGCTCTTAAACACAGGCAGCTGAAAAGGTCTCCATGCCTTGCTGTTTACTGCAGTTCACAGTTCAGCATATGGTGATAACCCAAACCAGTGATTTGTTTACCTCAGATACACTGGGCAGTAGAGTGCAGTAATTCAGGAGCAGCTTTGTGTGCAGTCACCCTTGCAGGGCAGCAACCTCTGACAGAAAAACAGAGCAGACATCTGAGGGACATTAAATCATTTCTGCTCACTTATTTAAATCTGAATAAGCCAATGTCTTCAGGCCCTGAAATGTTTTCTTGATTGGAGACTTTTTTCCTTGCACAAGAAAGCTGACAGTTGTAGGCAGTTGTTCTGTTCTTTGTTTACACAAGGCCCATTGAAGCAGTTGGAGAACATTATACCCTGCCTCACACACAGGCGTATATACTTAATTTATGACTTTGGTAGTTTGAATTTCAAGTGTCAGGTATCTCACGGAGGTCTTTACTTTGTTCTCTTATGCTGCATGCACCATGAGTATTTATTATGGAGAGCAGACAGGCTGTGGGAAGTCCTTCAGGCTTGTGGACTTTTGTCGTCAGAACCTTAAAGATAAAGTTACGGAGCATGGTAACAAGGACTTCTCTAAAAGCATGACTGATCTGCAGTGTCTTTTTACATGTTTGTCTGATTAATTTTCTTCCTTTGGCATTAATATTTTCACTTGCATATAATTCTTCATCTTAAAGTTGCTTTTGTACCCTAGACTTCTCCACAAACATTAATTGTGGGACAATGGTAACAACTCTTAAATAGGTCTCTATAGAAAACTTAATTCTGGATTTGCCCTGTTCCCGATTCCTTCAAATTCTTTCTACTACTACCGTGAAAAGAAAAAAGAGAAAGAAAAAGGGGGGGGTGGGGTGGGGGGTGGGAAGCGTAGCTTATTGTCAGAAGCAATGTTAGTATTTGCGATTTATCTCTTGTTCAGTTGTCTTGTCAACAATTTTAGATATGGCTCTTAGTACAAAGTTATCTTTGATATATTGGTGACAGATGGAGATTTCAGAAAAGGACATGCCTGGCAACTGACTTCAGACAAATTCAGATGAGAAGCTGGGCTGAGGTTTTTCAACAATGAGAGTAATAGGCATTATGGCAGCTTATTTAGAGACAAGACAATTTTAGCATTGCAGTGGCTATGCCAAGATGTCATCTCTTTGCAAAAAGCATGTTGTAGGTTGAAATCTTTATACTATTGCACACACGGCCAAAATGGTCCTTACTGACCATGAAGTCCGTGAACACAAATGCCTCCAGAAAGCATATGCAAATGTTAAATATTTATAGGCATGCTGTTCTTCTATGTTGTTAATGCAAAATGTATTCAGAAAAGAAAACAATTTTGCCTCATTTTTCAATGAGGTACTTCTACAACACGTGGATCAGTCTTTGTAAAATCCTTAATCTTTACCTAAAAACATGGATAATGGTTCCTGGCATTGGACCGTTATATTTGGAACTCGATACAGAAATAGTCAAGAGGTACAATAAGCTTCTAAATAGGCAGACAACCACAGATCTGGATGCAGACTTATTTTCTCATGTCTTCTGTTTGTCAGACAAGGGGAACTGTTACAACTTTTGGTCACTAGAGGATTTTGTCTTGCAGCAAGCAAAAATTCTGTATTGTACAACACCAATTTCTGTGGTGTTCAGCTGGAAATGAAAAGATACTTTAATTCTAAAAACTAAAAAAAAAATATTTTTTTTTTAATGAGCAGTTAATGTTTTCCTCATGGTTAAGTGGATATAGAATGCAGCAGTAGCCTTTCTTAGCAGATGCTGTCTTTGATTTTTCCATTGCATCTTATCTGGCTTTATGACTGTGTATCCTAACTATAGAGCAAAATAAAAAGTTATTCCCAAAGAAGTAATAAGCTTTCTATTTTAATGTAACAGCTAAGATTTGTGAAACAATGCTGTGCGTCCGCCGATTATAGGCATCTCTATTTACATGGCCTAACAGGAAGATGGAGATGTAAAAATAGCAACAAAGAGCCAGTGACATTATTAATAAAGCAGCTGTATACAGCATTGTTCTCTTGAAGAACGTGGACACCATTTAAACAAAGTGGACTACATAAATAATCAGTCATAATTCATAAGTTACCATTGTTAGGAATTCACTTTTAAAAATAGTTCACCTTATTAATGTACAAACGATGGCAGAATGACTTTCTTTGTGGGTGTGTGTATTTTACATGTACACATGCACTGCAGGTTAAAAGTAACTTACACAAATCATTGCCATTTGTTGAGAAGCTGGTATTTTTCTACCCTCGGGAACTGTATTCCTTCAGGGAAGTTAGAGAAAGGAAGATAGAGTGCTATAAAACTTCTTCCAAAGGAAAAGTTTGTATGTAGATAGAAGAGGTAAGATCAAGCTAGAAGAACACATAGGTAACTCAAACCTCTTTTCACTTACATGAATTTATTGGAACAAAAGAACAAACCCTTCCTACCATCATGTTCCATTAAGAAACAATGGTAGTTGCAGTAATAAAAATAATAATAAATGGCCACATCGGGGAAGACACATTCAGCCAGACACATATGACCCTGTATCTTTTGAGCTCAGAATCCACTTCTGAGCTTTTTCAGTTTAAATGATAAAAGAAAAAGTAAAGAGAGATGACTGAGTTAGAGATTACTGAAGCTAAGAGTCTTTTTTTGAATTTTTCTGTGCAAGGGGAATCATTTCCTCACAATGCACTTCAAAAGTGTCAAAGACAACCATGTATTCAGTGTACGCGGCAGGTTAAACCTGCGCACTCATAGTTTGTATGTGTGCTTTATAAAGGAGAAATTGTGTTCAGAGCACCAGGTCTGTACCACGGTCTTTACCTCCAGAAATACGTCTGTACTACTTGATGTCCTGGTTTTGGCTGGGATAGAGTTAATTTTCTTCCTAGTAGCTGGTATAGTGCTGTGTTTTGGATTTAGTATGAGAATAATGTGATAACACACTGATGTTTTGGTTGTTGCTAAGCAGTGTTTATACTAAGTCAAGGATTTTTCAGCTTCCCATGCTCTGCCAGTGAGGAGGTGCACAAGAAGCTGGGAGGGAGCATAGCCAGGACAGCTGACCTGAACTGACCAAAGGGCTATTCCATACTGTATGATGTCATGCTCAGCATATAAACTGGGGGGAGTTGGCTGGGGGACAGCGACCATGGCTCGGGGACTGGCTGGGCATCAGTCAGCAAGTGGTGAGTGGTTGCATCACTTGGGTTTTTTTTTGTGTGTGTGTGCCCGTGTCCCTGTCCCGTTGTGTTCCCCCCCCTTTTTGTTTTTCTCTCTCGTTGTTTTCGTTTTCATTACAATGTATTATTGTTATTATGAGTATTATTAGATTTTATTTCAATCATTAAACTGTTCTGTTCTTATCTCAACCCATGAGTTTTCTTACTTTTGCTCTTCAGATTCTCTCCCCCGTCCCACTGGGGGGGAGGGTGAGCGAGCAGCTGTGTAGCACTTAGTTGCTAGCTGCAGTTAAACCACGACACTTCACTTGGAAGCCTGTGTCCCTTCTCAGAAAAACGCCCACATATTTGTGAACCAGTTGCTACATTTGCAGGAACAAAAGGTAGTATCTTAAGCTTGTTGCCTGCCCCACCCAAGAAATGCCCCCCCAAACTTTGGTTTAGGAACCAAAAACTGGGAGGGGGCAAACCTATCCCACAGTTAAACTGCAGTTGCACTACTGAAACCCTTTCTGTCTTGAGAAGAGATACGAAATTAATCATCCATAGAAATTCTTTTTAAATGTGAGGAGAGGAAATTTCTTCCTTTTGTCCAAATCTTGGCTTCAAATCTCAAAAGAATTTAAAAAGCCTGCCAGTGTGGTTTCCCTTTTTTAATTTTTTTTTAATTTTTTTTTTTTTTTAAATTGCAGCGGAGAAGCACTGTGAGCCCTTTTAAGTCCTTCCACCAAGTAGTTGATGTTCCCTACTAATATGAGCTCTCAAATCTGCATGTAATTTTGTAGTATGAAGATCTTTTAAAATTGAAATCAATGAAATCATGTGGCATTGTATGAATTCGATCATAGGACTTATTACAAATAAACTCAATGAATTGCTACTGTGTCTCATGTGGGTCATATAGGATGTATTTTTGTTTCTGTACTGCCTGTACAAGGACAGGACCGTTTAAAGGACCAACTTGGGAGTGTTACTTCTCAAAGAAGTCAGCTACAACTTTTACTCAGAGCTCCAAAATGCATTAATATTTGAATGTTAAATACAAAAACATTTAACCTTTTAATTTCACCTGTCTTGACGATTTATAAGCAGCCAGGCCTTGCTGAAGTGGAAGGAAAAGGGAGCAGCACTGTTCCTTTTATTCGCATCCCTTGTGATTGCTAGATAAGAGGCCAGGCGGTCTCCTTGCGTTGAGGTCACATTTAGAGCTTAAGCGCTGTGGAGGTCATTGCCTGCCAACTGTTTCACCAGGTGCCCTTCTGGAGAGGTAAGTGCTTTTTAGGACAGGCTGTTTGTCTTCAGTTGTGTTTTGCACCATCCCTCTTTATTTTTACATTAAACTGTGGCCCCGATGGAGCCACCGATAGCAGTAGCCAGTGCGTTCCTGGTCAGCCACAGCTGGTTGCAGCTCTGAGGCTGGTTGCAGGTCTTTCTCCTGACTGACCTGGGACGGGCCCATTGCACTGTATTTTGCATAAAGGTAGTTTCATCAGGTAATAGAACACTATGGGCAAAGATGAGGCTGTGTCTTCTGCTGTGGCTATGTAGATAAAATGATGGCTAGCACTGTGTTAGCAAGGGCATATAAGTTAATATATGTGTAGTGTGCAGTAACCTATATAAATGTCTCTGTGTGTGCAGATTCTCAGGCAAAACATGAGTGTTAAGTTAGAATTTACAGGCATCAGTAAACAGTAGTGTGCTCCTGAATGCAGCCCTTAAAAACCTTAAAGCATTTAATGTGGAAAGTGCCCTGGGACAAGGACCAATCTTTACGCTTTGTACACATTTTAATGACCTGTTAATGATCAACCACTGGTCTGCCAAGAAGATAGATTTCATGATGATACAATTCAAGCCAGTTTCTTCACCATTGCTTGAGATTATTCCTTGTAATTCTACTTTGGAAAGAAACAGTATATTGATGTGGCATGTAGTCATCCCATCCTATTCTGTTAACACTTTTGCAGCTTCCAGTACTCAGTTGCCAGGGTCTCCTGCAGGAAAGTAAGGCAAATTAAAACCAGAAGTTAGTAACAGTGGTTGTAATGGATCTGGTCAGTGGTCTGTTCAGTCCAGTAGTCAGTCTCTGATAATGACAGATACCGAAAACTTAGGAAGGAGTGTAAGAAGGAGCACATGTGGCAAGATCCTTCTCTGCTATAGTTTTCCAGCTTCTATCAAACTGCACATTTAGGAATTTCCAGAGCTGAAGGTTGCATCTTGACTATCGTGTATATAGGTATTATATACAGACAGGGCTGACCTGTCTGCCAGGAGTGTGTATGATGTTTCCTGTGGAAATGAATTCTGTAATATGGTTAGGTATTGGTTTTTTTCCTTCTTTTTGTTTTGTTTTGTTTTTTAAATACCGCTTCCTTCTGTTTGGTTTTCAACTTTCTGCCTGATATTTAGCTGGATGCTTCTTGTGTTGCAAGTCCTAATCCAGTCCTTGTTCCTTTCTTTGTGACCTGCTATTCTGCAGACTTCTGTCATATTCTCCTTCAGTCTTCAGTGGAAAATCGGACTAATCTTTTTTCCAACCTTAACTTTATTTTCTTGCAGGAGCCATTCTCTGTGCCTTGCATAATCCAATTGAATCATTTTAGAAATGGGAGAGAGGAATGAACAGAACATGCTCAATGTGTGGGTACACCATTGATTTGTAAAGCACTGTGATATGTTCTGTTTGGTAGAGTTTTTTATTATTTTATTCCTTTCCTAACAGTTTCTAATCTTCCGTTGTGATGTTCTTGATCACATGGAACAAAATTTACAATCCAAGCACAGTCTTATTTCTTTTTTACCTTCTGAATATCCACTACCCTATCTCTAGTTATTTTTTCAGACAAAACTTCCTGAGAAACTGTAAGAAATAAACTCTTGTAGTGATTGCACAATTCTGATGTGAGATGGGACAGTCTGTGTTTTCCAGAAAACTTCTCTTGCTTTTTTAATTTAAGCTACCTCCTTTTGGTCTGTATTACTGGTTTTAGCTCTGGTCTCACACATTCCATGCATATTTCTCAGGTGAAGCAACATTTGAGCATTGTAATATGCTGCTGGGATGGACAGTACGGTTTCCTTACTCTCTCCCAACCCCAAGTTATTTTTCTCAGCTGTCAGTTGCAGTGAGCTGGAGCACCGTATCACAGAAGACTCCTCATGCATGAGTTGCAGTGCAGTCAGTGGAGTCAACAGTGGAGGCTAGAGAAGGAGCACCTTTGTGATTTACTCATTTTAGTAGGTGGTAGACTCATTAAGGTAACATGAAATTGGGGTGTGCTACTGCATTTTGCTCAGGCACTATTGTCTTTATGCCTAGGCAGCACTGCAGTATTGCAATACCCATTCTGATCAGGAAAATAAGTTTTCTGCTTGCAATGCCAGCCACTAACTGCCTCCCTCTCTCTGCTCTTCCCAATGAGACTTCATAGCTTCTTGGGCACTCCTGCAAGCTGGCTCTGCCTTTCAGTGTGAATCCTTTTGTAAGTGCAAGCCAATACCCTTATTTATGCATGCCGTGGCCAGTTCAGTACATCTTCACTGCATGGCTGATCTGGATAATGAGCGTTGCAGTCTGAACATCAGGCCTAGCCCTTCTTTACTGGCTGAGGTGTGGGGAGGTCTGGTCCCCAGTTTTTTAGGCAAAGGTGCTCTTGGGCTCTTTCCTGAGGAACTGGGGTAGGTGTGGGAGGACTTCTCTGCTCCATGGAGCTGTGGGAAAGGCACTGGAGGTCCATCAGCTGTTGAAAGGCTTGGTCTGAATTCTCACCCCAGAATAGGCCTGCTCCCTATTGAATGAAATCTCTGCCAGTGGGCCTTGACCCATTTCAAGCCTGGGTCAGGAGGTTTTTCTGTGTGGCTTGTAATAGGATTTGGACTAAACTCTTGAGTAAGAGTTCAGTCTTTACTAAAGACGTACTTCTGGAGCATACTTTGGCACATGCTGCTTCCAGTAGTTTTCTTTCTTAGGAAACGGATCCTAAAAAACCAACTCTGGGGTGGGTGTTCTCTCAAGTGATGGTTAGTGTTTCCAGTATTTTGAGCCCTTGCATTTGGTCTGTAGTGAGGGGTACTCACTGGTGCTGCCATGGAGCCAAGAGCATGACAGAAAGTTTGAAGACTTGTGGGAGGATTCAACACTGAAACTGGTTGCTTGAAAATAATTTAAAAGGTATTCAGACAATTTTTAGAAATTCTGTGAAAGTAGAAGAGACTGAATTTTGCACAGTTTTATTACAAACAGAAATGTTTTCAAAGGTAGGAGAGACTTGAGATCTGTAGCTGCTACTCGGTTTGATGCTAAGAGTTTTACTGTATAAATGATAAAATACTTCATTGATATGTCTGTTATGACCACTGGCGTGTTTCTGCGAGCACTGTGGATTTTTTAACTTTGCTAGGAAGGCAAAGCCCTGAAAAGTCTCAGCAAAAACACTAGCCTTTACTTTTATTTGGTGTACAACCTGCAAAAACATGCAGAATTCAAAGGATTTTTTTCCTGCATGTATGTAGAGCCCAAGTTCTCTTCTGTGGGACCGTCTCACTAGAAGACAGTCTGGGTGAATCACAAAGCTTTCCTCCACTGAGCAGCTCTTAGCAAAATAAATGCTTCCAACTGCTGATGACACCAAATGCTTACAGAGGAAAGGTGGTATACAGCGATGGGATAAAGAGGAGGGGGACGGCAGTGATTGTCTGATGTCAACTCATTGTAATGTTTTGTGTTAAAGTGTTTGAGACTGGGAAAGAGAAGCAGTAGGCTAAGGCAGTGTATCGATTAGATTATTACAGAGTACATTAACATGGTCCTTGAAATTTAAAAGCAAGGATCTTATGTCTCTAAAAAAATGTAGCTGAAAGATGTTTTTGAATTTCCGCATCTTTGCATCTTTACTCAGTGTTAATAGAAATCTTTTTTAAGTTTGAATCCTTCCAGTTTTAAAAGCTAAGTTTTAAAACATGGTTATCACCTTTTCTCTGACTGCAGCACAAACAAGATTTTTATATTTTGTACTTTAGTCTGGATTGATATTTAATTGATTTATGCAGTACTCGTAGGCTTTCACATTGTTTTTTCTTAGGCATTTTTCCTCCATGGACATTAAAATACAATTTTCTAAATAGTGGGGAAGAGTTTTTTGTGGTTTTGGGTTTTTTATTTTGTTTTTGTTTGGTTTTGGTGGGGTTGGTTTTGGGTTTTTTTTGTGTGTTGTTTTTGGTGGGTTTTTTGTTTGTTTTTTTTTTAAGTAAAACAAACAAATGATCCTTATTTTGAGTAGTTTGGATAAACCTACATTTGACGTTGCTGTTGTACCCAGAATGGAAGTGAACCCATCAAAGCTGCTTTGTGCAGACGCTCTTAACTTCGCATAACGCTTATGAAAGATTTCTGTATATATATCGCTTACTTCGAGCGTTCCCCTTCAATCTGCAGGCGTTTGGCACCTTTTGGCACCAAAATGCAAATTGCCCCCTTGATGTTTCTGCTGGGCAGCTTAAGCCGGCCCAAGTACCCCCTTCGAAAGCGGCCCAAGTACCCCCCTTTCTAAAAAAAAAAAAAGCAATGATTGCGCTCCCTCTGGTGGCAGAATTGTTGCATGTCACTTCTTAGATCGTGTATGAGGGCACAAAACCTCTGATTTAAAGACGTTATTTAAGTGCGCTGCAAACATGTACTCCATTTAGCCATAGCTGGAAGAAAAAAAAAAAATCATTCTGTATCTGTCAAATATAAGACAATTAAATCTGCCTGTTCTTACGACTGACTGTCCTGGGCGGCATGTCTTACAGGAGCAATAGAGGAGGAATGCCCTTCCCCCCCTCCCCCTCTTTTTCCTCTTTAAATGACCCCCCCACCCCCAGATATTTTGATTCACAGTATAAGATCCTGCGTTTTGGTGTGTGATCAATGTCATAAGATTAATAAACATTCTTCCAAACCTGTCAAATGCTTACAAACACCCAAGGGGTGGTTGACTAACCAACATCAAATAAGGGGAGCCCCTATAGTGCTGAACTGCTGGTCTGGCTGCCCTTAGGGATCTTTGCTTACCTTCTTAGTGCCTGATGAAAAGCATTTCCAACCTTGTCTTCCCAAGGGCCATGAAAGGTGAGATAAGAAACTAGGGAGCAGGCATGAGAAATGTTTGTGCTCTCCCTGCCCACAGGAGACTCCCTGGGTTTTTTTTGCCTGCAGAGAGTAGCCAAGGGAAGAAAAGGATGGAGGCTGAGACATCCATAGGATGTTTGCGCTGCTGCTGATGTAGCTCCTAACTTGTGATTTAGTAGTGAAACAATGATGTGCAATAATTTAGAACGGTGTCTCTTTCTTCTAGTTGTAAATCTCCTTTCATGGGAAGGAGAGGCAAATTGTCTTGCTTTCTACTTGCTGGATTCTGTCCATGTTTAGGTGACTTGAATACAGGAGACAACTGTTGCTGCAAATGCACAACTCTTCTAGTCTCCTTCTACCTTCATTTCCATCTGTGCTAGTAGCAACTCTGTATAAATCCTACAATACTTATGCATACAGAGAACTGAAATGGTCCTAGGAAGCATCTCTAGGATAAAGAATAGGAAAAAGCTTCAGGCAAACATGCCAAATAGGTTTTTCTCCCTGTCAATTCTGCCACAATGAGACTTCTTTTGCCTTTGAAAGGGATGCATAAACATTTTTAACTGTGTTGCTGAGTTAACCAGTCAAGATGAATGCTGCAGAATTTGTAACGCTAGCGTCACTGGAGAGGAGTCACTACATCACAGGCTTTTTAAATACAGTTTGCAAGTACAGATTCAGTTCTGCAGTTTTTAAGCTGCTTCAAAAAGCAAAACTGGATACACAGATTCAAGCTCATACCTGCTGACTTGTACCAGCGACACGAGACAAGCTGTGTCTCATCTACTAGGCAATAAAGCCTTTTTTTTTTTTAAAGTGACTGAATAGTTCGATACTTTTGAAGTTCTCGACATTGCAGAAAAAATATGGCAGTTATTTAAGGGTTTGAATGTGCAATTAAGCATCTAATTTTAAACCTGCACACTCAATAATACTGGACTTTGTAGCAAAGTTATTCCCTTTTTATGGTATCTGCCAACTGCTGACGTATGCATTAGTACATGTGACATATTAATGCATTGTAGTAATGGAGGTACCTGATCAAGCAGCAGCCAAATGATCACAAAATAGTTGTCTGAGGTAAAATCAGAGACTGCAATAAACAAGGGAAAACTGCTTGCCTTTATCACGTGCTGACGAGTGAAATCCATATCTCCTATCTGACTTGAAAAACTGGACCCAGTTGGTGGAGCCCTTATAGTCTTAGGACCCAGCATCCCCTCTCATCGACTACCACATGCATTATTTTCTTTGGTCGTCTTGATGCTTTTTCCTCCCTTTCTCAGAGTAAGTTTTGACAGGATTGTAGTATGTTCCTATAATTCTAAATAAGCATATTCTGACTTGCTCATAAATTAAAATTAAATACTCAGCTATTACTAATACAATCTAGCATACCTGGTTATAACAAGATACAGGCCTTTCCCAGTTACTGAGTGGAGCTTTCTCCCTTGTCTTTCAGCTGATCTGAAGCAGTGAAGGTAGCTGTGTACTGTCTGTGCACGCTGAATTACTGTGGGCGCTCCCCAAGTATTGCAGTTGCTGATCTTTGCTTTATGGTATGGCATACCTGTCACTCACTTGCCAGATTCTGTATGCTAGATGCTCATTGAGATGGCATTTGAATATAATCCAGTTATTCCCAGTGGGGAGGTTTGTTATCAAATCAACAGGAAAAGTGGCATTCTCAGCTCCATCAGATGCACGAGTGCCATCTAGTTTGTACTGATCTGTTGAACAGCAAACGTGTAATGTAGGGGACAGTCAGAATATTACGAGACAGGCTTTTAACACCGCAGAAGCTGTCTCAATATTTAACATGCTGAGAAGACAAGCTAATCACGAAATACTTGTCTAGATGTCTATGTTCCTGTGACTGCTTAGGTATTTTGTAGATGCTGATGGCCAGTGTGAACTTTAAATCAATTTATTGCGTTTGTTTACGTATGCAATAAAACCATTTGCCATATCATTTAACCACACACAGAGTGAATTGCTGACCGTGAGCTGATCTGACCTTTTCGGGTCTAATCAAGAAACGTGAAATATTATTTCAGCCTGTCAGCTCCAGTAATATGCAGTAAGAGTATCTGGATCTAACTGAAAATGTCAGATACGCTCTAATATGCAACCCATCAAAGTTACGATGCATATGAACCAAGAACTGGTTAAGAATATAAATCTGTAACATCCGTGGTGCATCTCAATTGCTTAGATAAATTGTTCTGCCATTGATACGGGCCGGCTAAAAAACATCCATTAAAAGCAATTCTTTGGAATACCTGTGAGATGTACAGCTGCTTAAATATTAAAATGATCTTGGAAGAGGGGTGATAACACCAAGTTAGAATATTATTGGAAAAAACAGTGACCAGTGAGATTACCAGTGCTCTAGTTAATGTCTTGGTAGCTTTGTTGTGTGGTAATGTAAGATTAGTGGTCTCATGCAACCTCAGAATTTTCCTTTTTCATTTTAATAATTTGATGCTTGTGAAGTTTTTACTTTTTCCAGAAATAATCCATTATATAAGGTGAGATGTCCCTATCGATCTTATTTGTGTTGAATTTAGTATTAAGCATTTTTCGTAGTCTTGTGCTTTTTATGAAAAAGTCTACTTCTATTTTTAAAAGCTTTCTAAAAACCAACACTGTTGTCAGTAGGTTATAGTGTTTAACGATGTTTAATTTCTTTGTTTTCTTTGTCTTATATTTGAAGTTTCTGTTCTTGGTATTTTACTAGATATTCAGATCTAGGATAAATCTGTCTTTATTTATCAAGCATGAGACCAATTATTCATAGGTACAATTTCTGGATGATTAATTTAAATTTGGATTAAAGTGGATGGGCACAATGAAAAGCAACTTTGTATCCTAAGAAAAGGGGATTTTGTTAGCTAAAGAGTCTTATCAAGATTGTTTAATCTTAAAGCAGTTATTACACTAAAATTGAGTTGATTTTTAATCTAATTGTGGGTAGTTTGTGCAATTTGAGGCATTATTAACTGAATCGCTGCTATTAGTAAAACGTTGTTGGAACTAGAATTAAAATTAACTATGGGAAGCATTGCTGAACGGATAACTGCATTAAAGAATAGTGTATATTTTAAACTACCCAGTTAATGCTATTTGAACTGTTCTTGAGGCAATGCTGCCCTCCCCTGGTATGCTGCGGAAGGTAGGAAATTTTATCCCAGTCCGAGCAAGTTCTAGGGCTTCGTATTAAAGAGAAATTGCTGAATTGGTGAAAACGGTGGAAAAAATGTTCTTAAAAAGACCATTATGTGCATTCTGTATTACAAGACCAAAAAAAAAAGTGGAACAGACATTTGTGCAGGGCTTTTATGTATACATGGTGCAGATGTGGATGAATGTCCAAATAATATACAGGAATATACTGTGAACACACAAGACAATAAATTGAGGGCTGAATTAAGTTTGGGTAGCAATTTGGAGGATGAATTGAAGACAAAATAAACATATACCAGGTAGATGCTGAAAGTTAGCAGGACTGATTACCATAAACTTTTGTTTAACAGTATAGTTTTGCCTTGTATATAATGTTTAGGGATTTATCATTAATGTTTACATGTTCAATTCTGCAATAGAAAAGTAAATGGGACCATGGCCAACAATTTACACGGGAATAGGATTAGCTCTTGTGCAAATGAAGCTGTAGCAAAACCGTCATCTTCTGTCAGGGGCTATTGATTACAAAGATACCACTGTAGGCTCAGGAGGTCCTCCACTGCACATTCCTGAGAGACGACGAAGGTAGTCCAAGGAAATATTACTATTGCATGGTCTATTCTTAATATATTTCTTCAGACATCAGTTATTAACCACTGCTGGAGACAGAATATTGGGGTAGAAGGTTCTTTAGATTGTCTAGCTATGGCTGTTGTCTGTTAAATAAGTGTGTTGCTATTTGCTTTAATTTTGTCTTCATTTTCTCACTGCTAGGCAGTTTCACCATGGTCCAGATAGCAGAAAGAGATGAGCCTTGTTTCAAATATAAGAATTTTAGTTCCCACATCTGACTCCAGTAAAGTGTGTGTGGTGGGGTTTGGGTTTGTTTGTTTGTTTTCAAGGTATAAAATATCCCTTTCTTTTTACAATTAAGACTTTTCTAATTGCTGGACAACTTGCAAAACACAGAACTTTTCTTCCTGTGGCATATGACTTGACTTCTGTTTTGTTTGCTCATCATCCCTCTTAATGTATTGGAGATCACCTAACACTAGAGAAAACTGGAGAGAGTACGTTGAAATCTCTGGTTCATGTATTTCTTCATGTCGTAGATGTGAACAGATTGCCAGATTCAGGATCAGGACAGAGTTTTTTCCCCTGACTGGTTTGCTTGAGGACTTTGCTTGCATGTGAGTTTTTGCCTACTACTTAGGGTCAGGTCACCTGGGAGATGCTTTAAGAACTGTGGAATATAATGACATTCCCAGCCTGACCTGCTCTGGTCCAGCAGCATGTTACAGTGGTGGTGGCTGTTGATATTTTACTACTACCTTTTATGATAAAGGCCTAGGAGTTGTTTTGTGTCTATGGTGCCTGCCAGTCCACAGAGCAGGTGTGGACCATTTTGAAGTAGATCCCAACTACTCAAGTTACCTGTGACTGTGGCAGATGGGACCTGAAGATCCCAGTGGTCCTTCACAGGCTTCTGTTTCTAAAGTGACTTAGCTGACTGCAAAATAGTAGTATTGAGCTTCATGCACATAAGCTAGTAGGCTGTAATAAGCAATCCTTTTGAGAGCTAGCTGTAAAACCACTGCAAGTATGGCTCCATAATAGTTCAAGTGAGCTAAAACAATACCAAGACACCTTGTTCTGCCTTTCCTTTTGTGACACCCTGCCACAGCAAAATCAGTTCTTTTTTGTTAGATTAGTATTCTGTCAGAGTAGCATCCCAACTCAGCTCATCAAATGGTTATCTGAATGCCAGTGGTGTCGTTCCTTGACCTAGAATAAATGTATGAGGTCTAAGACTGCGTAACAGTTTTCTTTCTTGTCCATAACTTTTGCAGGTGTTGGGGCTGCTGGTGTGGACCCTGATTGCTGGAACAGAATACTTTCTATATCCAGCCTTTGGCTGGGTGATGTTTGTAGCTGTGTTTTACTGGGTTCTCACTGTCTTCTTTCTGATCATCTACATGACAATGACCTACACCAGGATCCCCCAGGTGCCATGGACCACGGTGGTAAATACACCCATTCTTTGTTGTTTTAGGTTTGCTTGGTTATGACAAGAATAAAATATTGATGCATTCTGTGGGTGTAGCTAACGAACCGTACTTGTGCTTTTTGCAGATTTTTCCCTAATTACTGTGTGACTGCGTACCTGCAGTTTTTAACCTTCATACTACCCAGACACTTTTAAAACACTTTTCCTATGATGTTTCACTGTTTTGTTCAGCGGTTGATGTAGTGACTTGATTTTTAATAATGTGCGTGTGACTGATATTTATGCACAGTGGCCTCTTTTTCTCCCTGTAGTGATTACATCGCATGAAGAATGAGTCTGTTGCTGCCTCTGAGCTAACAGATCTGGCCATATGGCTTAAACAGCAGAAATCCCTTCTTGAATCAACACCATGAATTGGAAGTGGGACCCTAGCTCTTACAGGGCTATGAGTCTTCCTGGGCTAAAATAAAAGCAAAGGTGGTTCAGAGGTAGCAACAGTCTGACAATTCATATATGGCCTACTGTGAAAATGGTGCTGAAAATTAGTGTTGTATATATGTAAAATACGTGCCATTATGTAAAATATGTGCCTTTGCTTTTAGCTCAAGATTTAATGCAAATCAGATAAACAGCTAATGTAATTACAGAAAAATTTCACAGGCATTTAAAATTCAGATCCAGTTTTTGTGGTTTGAACAAACCTGGCTAGCTGTACCTCTCAACAGTATATTTTTACGTGATTTTCATAACAGGCTGGTGTTCAGGGTAATAGATCCTAAAAGTCATTGTCATCTCAGCCAACTGGCTATTTGTGACCCATCCAAGAATTATTATAAATTTTAGCTTTGCATGTGTCTGATACAGTGAGATACTGTTCTTTTTTTTTTTTTACTACCTAAAGATTATTGACTAGAATTCTGTTAATTTTATGATAAAATATATTTGACTTCTGTGTTGCAAACAGCTTGTTATCAGCTATATTGTGTACGTGACTAAAATTGAATACTCTTTTCTTTTCATCTTCCCATTTGCTGCTGTAATAAATAGCCAGCTATAGCAATTACTAATAAGAACAACCAGGATTACGTTCAGATAGCTTCTCTATTTTCAAGTTTCATGACCAGCAATTACCATTAAGGCTATAACACTGCTATAGAAATGTTGGATTATTTCAATTACAGCAGTAATGTGTCTGGGTACATTTAAAGGTGTGGGATTTTTTTTCCCCTATTGCATCAGATGTGAGTAAAGTACATTCAAAGGGAAAGCATCTTTGTATCCATTTGGATACTGCTTTAGTCATTACCCCTATTTCATCAGTTTAACACTATTATCAGACAACAGCTACACATAAATGGGTTGCCCCCGATCTATGTGGTAGACAAGCTGGAGTATTTGATTTGTTTCTACTTCATATTGAGTGTATTTCTTGCTCTGAGTTCCAAACACATAAGATAGATAAGATCACATAAATGTAGGTCCAAAAGGTAGTCTCCTTTTATAGTAAAGGGTAATACGAAGAGAATATAAACGCAAAATAAATAAAAGATGTTTGCATTCCAGCTTGTTTTGCCCTAAGGTATTAAAAGAGCTGTTGGGAACAGCCTTTGAATTGGACCTCTGCCACTCCTGGCTGGCCAACAGGAATGTTGGGTCTCTCTTCAGAGAGATATTGTTAATGTCTTCATTCAAGACACACACCTTTTAGAGTGACACACACCTTTTGGAGTGAGTGAGTGAGTTTATGCCCACCTTCCCCCTATTCTCTGAAGTATCCTGACTTTCAGTCTCTGCTAGTTATTGCTCTGCCTCCTTAGGCGACAGTTAGCTCAAACTATTGTTGAGCTATTGTTGTGTCTATTGTATGCAGTATCCAAAATTACATCTGGACTTCTCTGTCATAAATCCACTTTTTGCAGGTTAAGCACATTACCAAATTGCTTAAGATGCAGTTACTTTTACTGCAAATTAACCCAAAGGACGTGCTTCAAAACTTACTCTCCTTAATAGTGCAAGTTCTTTGCTAAAACAATCAATGGAAGCTTTTAAAATCTGGTAAATTTGAATTTAAGAAGCAGATGGTAATTTAGCATGAACCATTTGGTTTGAGTAATATATTGGCGGTAAAGGCCCTATCAGCTTGCATTGCATTCCATCTTCCCCAACAGTGTTATTTCCCAGAGCAGCAGTTTGCAAAAATTATGTGCTTTTTTTCTTTTCTACATGACAAGATATTGCAGGGATTTGTGGCTTTCCAGGGTAATTGAGTCTTTTTTGGAACGGGAAATCTAAAAATAACAACAACAAATACTCTAGGCAATCAAATCTGGAGTTTGAAAATCAGTGCTTTACAAGAAGTTCACCTGAACCTGCCAGTTGTTGGCATCTTATCCTAAAATTGACAGTTTGATATTTTATTACTGTAATGCCCAGATAAAACGAGAGGTGAGGTCTGTGAATAGAGATAATACCTTGTATTAGATCATCTGATACAGGTGAGATAAACCCCACTCATTTATAAGTGTGTGAATCAAACCTCAAGTACCAGGCCTTGGACTCCATCGGAGTGTTGACGCACTGCCCATGATTCCCTGCGGAAAGGTGGGTAAGTGGCTCTTTTCCAAATGCCCTGAAGTTGCAGGGACTTAAGAACCACAGGAGGATGTGCATGCCCTTCAGGCTGCTCTGAAAACTGTAAGAAGGCTTTTTGCATGGGGAGTCTCATACAAGCAGTGGTGACCTGAAGACTGACATGTTGACAGGTGACAGCACAGCATGCTGCTCTCTGGAGGGGCCTGCAGTTGAGAAGGCACATGTTTGGGGAATGGCTTCCTTTCAGAAAGTTTCGAACCCTGTGTGTCATGGGAGTATGCGGCAGTGAGGTAGACTCCCCCAAGTCTGAAGTAAACTCTGCCAGAACAAAATGTCATGGAGATGGATGTGAGGAGCTTCCATACCAACCACTTCAAGCTGTTGATCCATGCTTTGGTGCACTGAGGGAATTGCTCATGTGATACAGCTGTTGTCGCTGCCTTCTGAACTTCTCTTCTTGGGCTGCAGCTCTCTTTTTAGATTCTGCCAGAGTTGGTGACTAGTGAATTCAACAGTAATTGGCATATATTCTTAGCATCCACTGGGTCACACCGTGGAAATTAGTAAGTTGGAGCTGTACCAGTATGGCAACATTTAGAGACAACTAGGGCAACAGAGTTAAGGGTTGTGATATTTGTGTGACACTTTGGAGTGCAAACATGGGGCCAGAAGCTGAAGGCAGCAGATCATGTACAACATGAGGACCTGGTCTAAACTGAGTTACTAATTCCTGCAGTTGTAACTAGGTGCAAAGTATGTCATGGGTATTCCACTTAAACATGGCACCAGTGAACTAAAAGTATGTTTTCTGGCCAAATTCATATGCCTTAGACAAGTAGCAGGGTGGAGTTTGGGGGGATTTTTTTATTTTAAGTCAGAATGAACTTCCTATAGCCCTGACCAAGTATTGAGTAAGTAAAGGACAAAGTATTAAAATTACGTACTTTAAAAACCCCCTCACACCTTTTTATGTGTCTTTCATCTTCTTAGACTTACGTTCTCCCTTCCTTTCCTGTTCTCTCTCGTATGCAAAACGTGAACAAACTGTTATTTGTTTCTCTAGTGTTACGTGAGATCACTGTTACCTGCTTTGCTTCTTTCTTAGTAATGATCATAGGTACCCTGAGACATTAACTCTGCTCCTTGGAAGAGAAAATGCAGCATCTGCCGTGGGTGGGTCTTGATGACCCATGTAGTCCATTCAGACTGTTCTCCTCCTTGGTTTTATCTGTTTCTTTCTCCTCTCGAAAACAGGCAGAAGGGAAAGGTAGTGAAAAGTGGAAGAATATGACTGAAAAAATTACACCCTCTTTATCTCCTTCAGAAGTGGAGAAAACAAAGTTTTGGAAGCTTTATAAATATTCTTCATATGCCACGAGTTATTGATTCCTACAGTGTATCTTTGTGTAGATTAGAAATGTAATAAAATTGCAGTTTTCTTTTGTTTCTTTTTTTTTTTTCATGTAGTGTCATATTCTTACTGCCTAACACTTAGGTTGTGATAACCAAACTTTGTCCTTATTTCCACTTTTGGAAAATCACAGTACACCAGCT
This sequence comes from Ciconia boyciana, assembly GCF_034638445.1. Classification (NCBI taxonomy): domain Eukaryota; kingdom Metazoa; phylum Chordata; class Aves; order Ciconiiformes; family Ciconiidae; genus Ciconia; species Ciconia boyciana. The sequence continues at coordinate 122,901,618 of NC_132935.1, read as the reverse complement.
TTAAGACTCTTCTGGATTTAGTGTGATGGAGAGAACAGTTTGTCCAAAACATGCTTTAACATTTATGGATCTTCAAAATAAGCAGTTAAATTTTAATCTTACAGATAGAAACTTGGAAGAAGGTAAAAATAGTTAAGAATCACATTTCTTGTGTACATTGCATGTGTAGATTATATTTCAGAGGAGAGTTTTGTAATGTTGGAATAGAAAATGGTAACAAATGCATGTACATATTAATTACGTTGTTTGTTTTTTCAACAGGGTCTGTGTTTTAATGGAAGCGCCTTCATTTTGTACCTCATTGCTGCCATTGTAGATGCATCTTCAGTTACCAAAGAACTGGATAGTCACAATTACAACAGCTGGGCAGCTTCTTCAGTGAGTTCATTTTTTGTTTAAATCGGTTTTATGTCCAATACAGTTATATCAAAAGAAGGCTCACTGGAAGTGTGGGTTGAAATGCATGCGTTGTGGATTTTGAAAAGCTGCAGACTGATATAGAAGCTCACGCACAAAACCTATAGGCAGCTGTAATTTAGTTCATAGTTTTTGGAGGTGACTAGAAATTCCACCAGGAGATGACAGTCACACCGGAAAAGGCTGTAATGTTTTTAAGATCATACTGCTTTTCCCCTTTCCTGCCCCCATTTATTACTAGGTCTCTGGCAGAGGTTATAGCCTGCACATCTGAGTAGACAAAACAGATTGGGTGAGCACCAAGTCACCTCATGCACTTGGACAACTTCAAAAGCAGTTTACACTAACTCGGCTGCCTTTGCAGGCATGTGGATGAGGTGCATTCAGCTTTTTGTGGGCTGAGCCATATACACAGCACCTTTGGGAAGGTCCTGAAGTGGTATTGTTGTTTCTACAGTGATCTTCCTGTTACAGCCTCAACTTCTGATAATCTTTCTTCTGAGTTGGGCAGGCAATGCCTGAAGAATCATATAACTTCCCAGTGTTTTAAAGTGGATGCAAATCATTAATTAGTCTGACATTACTGTCTTACTACTTAGATTTGGAAGTCCAAAGCAGTCAGTCAATGTGGGTGAAAAACAACTTTTTTTTTTTAAGAGCCTTGTCATTTTCCAAGTAGGTGAACGTATTCTCTAGCTAAGTTAAGGGAGTTGTAGAAGAACTTTTTGCATGTTGTGGCAACAGTAGTCAGATTCAATTGTATAGAGTAATTCCAAATTACAGCCACTTTGCTGACTGTTCATGCTTCTGCAGTTGTCCTCTCTGGACTATTCACAAATTCTGTCTTCTGTCTGAAGCTTATTGTATATGGCCGTGAACACAGAGACTTGAACACCTGCTCTGTTTTTGTCTTGGAAATTGGATAACTACGTCCCTGTCACTTCAGTGGTGTTCAAGGTCTTCTCCCCTTGGCAGTTTGTAACTATTGATTTGTCACTCGGCCACTGCTGTTGATGGGAACTTGCTTGCTGCTAGATAAGCTTCCATGCTGATTTAGGTTTTATACAAAATGCAAGAATGCTCAGTGTCTCATGGGATGTTTGGAATCTTTTCTAATACCTTGTAATAGTGTTTATCTAATGCACTGTCTAAATAAACTATTAAATGTAGATTCTTGTTTTCTGAACCCATTAAGGGTTCATGGGTGGATGTTTGTGAGAATTTAGCAAATCATCTATCCTCAACAGTTGTTCTCTTTTAGAAAGATTTTAGATAGAGCTTTTATTTCATAAGAAACAAAATTACTGGACAAGAAGAATGCTACAATTTTCTATTATAATAATATTTATCATCATCATCTACAGTTTTTGGTGCCACAGATTAAATTTACATTAGACAAGACTCACCAAGAGCCCTCTGTTGGAGGGCTTAGATTCACTGCCTGTATGCAGGCTTAGTAGTGCCCTGCTCTCAGAGCTGAGGTGCCTACCCAGGCCAATGATGGTATATAAGCAAGAAACATTGGTAGAATCGTAAAATATTTTTAGGCTGGAAGGGACCTCTGGAAGTCATCTGGTCCAACCCTCTCCCCCCTTAAAGCAAGGCTAACTCGTATCAGGCTACCAGGGTCTTGTCCACTTGAGTTTTGAGTGTTTCCAAGGATGGTTATTCCACAACACCTCCGGACCTCTGTTGTCATGTTTGATTACTCTCATTGTGATTTCCGCCCCCCCCCCCCCCCCCCCCAATCTAATGGAAATTTCCCTTCTTGTAACTTGTGTTTGTTCCCTCTTGTCCTATCACTGCTAACCTCCAAGAAGAGCAGTGTTAATCCTATTTGCAGTGTCAGCTTTATTTGGTTCAGTTACCAGCGCAAAACATTCTGGTCTTATCGCAAGACCATTTTGAACATTGTCTGTTTTGAACAACATGCAGTGATTAACAGGAACTTAACCACTGGCACTGAATTGGACTTTATCAGTACAACTGAAATAGTTCACAGCTGTTCTTTGGTTTCTGTGTGCGTATGCTGCAAGAACTGCAGAAGCAACACCACTGATACTGTGTAGTTTTAATCTTTAAACATAAAATAAATCGAGCCTGCTACAGAAGGCTTATTCTGTAATCAGTTTCTGACAAAGTAGTGATATCTCAGTGTGGTTGCTGTCACTGTTGTTTGCACTGAGGAATACCTTTATTCATCAGTAGAGAACCTCTGGAATTGGTAACCTGATCGGTACTGCTGTTTAAGAACATGTCTGGGCCTGCATTTGAATCCAAGTTTTCTCTGTAAACAAGCTATTTTGATGCACAGTGGGCCATACTGAGGTACAGGTGGGCTGTACGCAACTTCTGGAGCATAGCAGCAGTGCAGGAGTGTTGGCTTGAGCTCACACTGTCCCATGGACTATCCCTCAGTCCTTACCAGCAATTGATGTTGCAACCAGCAAGTATAGGATTGGTGGGAGTCCAATCTATAAGATCCATACTGAAGCAGTATAATGTGGAGATATGAGTTGCAATATGCCATGTTTTGTCTGCTTCTAGCCCCATATTTCTAAGCATAATATAAGCTTACTTACACGGTATTGACTGCGATGGCCACACAAGTACAAGGAGGTGAGAGAGTGCCATTTTAGTCAGCCTGGTATTTCTCCTTTTTCCAAATCCCATAGCTTTTTTTTTTTTTTAAATAGAAATGACAGTGCTCTCAATTTTTTTTTTTTCCCCTAATATGTTGGTTTTTTTCTTCCTCTCTCTACAGTTCTTTGCCTTCGTGGTTACCTCCTGCTATGCTGGAAATACGTATTTTAGCTTTATATCTTGGCGATCACGAACTTTGCAGTAAATATTTTGTTAAAATGAATTCTGTAGTATAAAATGTCTTGAGGATTATACTCTTTTGACAAAAGCTTGGAAGAGGGATGAGGTCTTTTTGAGCATTTCTGTTAGAATTGACACAATATATTTTAAGCTGAGATTAAAATGATTATTTATAATACAGTATCATCTTTAGAGACATCTAACACTGACTTTGTACTGTATAATAAAAATTCATACTGCTTCTTTTAAAATTAACATGGTATTTTTCTAGACGTTGTATAGATGTTATTACTAAAGCTTTAATAAATCTTATTCAGACAATGTGCCAATTTTGTAAATGTCACTTTTTAAATGTTACAGGTATACTTTTGATACTGAATGCTACAAATCAAAACTAAGATTGATACTGTCTCATTATTATGTATAAAAAGTGTCATTGTACAGAAAAAAACCACCCAAAACTTTAAAAATAAATAAATAATTGACCCAACTGTGCATGTTTTGTAAACTGGGAGTAGAAGGTTGCTTTTTTAATTTCTTTTTCAGAGTAAAATATATACTGTTAAGAATTCTGATGATCCTGTCAGTTTGCATATTCTAACACCTTCTCACAATCATGAGATTGCTTTTGGAACCTGTTGCTGTAGGTCTGAAGCTTGCTGAAGGAATGTTGCGCCTGAAACACATTATCTTAACAGGTCTCAAATCCAGCAGGCTCCAAGGCATAAGTCTAGACAACAGTCCCTTAGTGCTTAGTGTTTAACCTACTGAGAATATCATAAAACACCTGCTGAAGGTAATATATTTTGTTTCTCAGGGGACTGTGTGTTTTTTTTTTTTTCTTCTCAGATTAGGCAATTAATCTGTCCTAATTAAAGTTTGGGCTTCTAAATCCTATTAAATGATATCAAATCTGTAGAAGAATTGTCAAGATGTCAGTGCTAGAAACAAAGAATTTCCTCCCTCCTTTCCTGTCTACTGGCATCATCTGTGAGTTGTTAGTTTAACAAATGAAGTTTTTAATTTAACACTCATACTTAAATATCTTTGAGTCAAGCAGAAGAATGACAGGAGATTATGACTTTCAAAACAGATACCTTTGAAAATGACTTTCAAATACAAATTACCTAAGGAATTTTTTCCAGGAATTATGTGGAGAGTGTAAGGTTGTGATTATTTTGTGATATTATTTAAAGTTTTCCTCATTTAAAACTACTGGTAAATCTTTTAATCCTGGATTAAGAAGATTTGGATTCTCTTCCAGTCTTCAAAAACTTAGCTGGATGATTATATATGGTAGTAGAGAAACCTTACTGCTTAAAAAAACCCTTATTTCTCCCTGTAACTAAATGGTGTGTGCTTACTTACGTGTGTGCCCTGCAGCAAAGATTTATCAGCAGCCAGCTAATTCTGTTCTCGATCACATTGTTTTGTTCTTTATTATCTGTCGGAGTCACGGGATTTCAGTGTAAGGGAAGCCAAGATATTATTTAAAAACCTATATTTGTCTGCAGATTGCATCTGGCCTGTACGACAAAGGTCAGGCTGTCTGCTGCTTGCTAAAATTACCCAGTTGTGAGAAGGAAGAAGGGCTACCAACTATGCATTTTATCTACACAGATAAATGCGTCATTAAAATCCCATATGCTCTTTTCCATTGCTGGAAAAAAATCAAAGGCATAAAAATGATCCAAATGTCAACTGATAAAATGTGGCTAGAAATATAGCCAGAATTAAAATCTCATCAGTGATTTCTCATCAGTAAAAATGCTTTCGTAGTAATAGAAATTGTTTCTTAAATGATATTTGATGTACCTATCTTAAGTCCAGAGAACATGACTATGTTTGCACAAATGTTTCATGCTTTTGTGGTAACTGCGACGGTCTGGTCTAAAGTCATAACGCAGACAACATTTGTGGATAGAGGTAGTAAGAGGGAGTAATATGTTTCATCCAGTTTACCAAAAACTGTCATGGAAATGGTGTGTTACACGTCAGAATAAGCCCATTAATGAAGGACAAAACCACACTATTACCAGATAAGGAATGATGCTGGCAAAATATCTACCACCTTTCTGAGTGCTGATCAGTGCTGATCCTCAAGGGAAGATGTGTGTAATGCCTTCCAAAGGCAAAACTGTGAGTTGAATCCTTAATTCCAAATTTTAAAAAATACATACAAGGCAGAAATTTGTTTTTATTTTTTGCTTTTTAAATTTGCTTTTTTCCACAAACCATAACTTACCGGCCTTGCTCTTTCCTTTTAGAAAGATAATTATCTTACTTCCCATGTTCGTTCTCATCTGTCTCATTTCTCAGCTGTTCCCCAGGTACGAACTGCCTGTCTTTCAAGTGTTCTGAATATCTAGTTAAAATTGGAGGAATCTTACAAGCTGAGAACTACTTTGGACATTTGCTCCTCCTGTTTCAGGCCTGAAGAAAGGCATAAGCACCCAAAAGGTTATCTGTTTCTTCCAGCACATTAGTCTTAAATACTGATTTGCAAACTATGACGTACGCCTTTGTATATTGTAATATTGATAAAGAAGATAAGCTAGCTGTGGTTTCTCATATAAGAATTAAAACAAGATTTGTGGCTGCAGGCATTGCTTAGTGTTCATAAGATTGAAAGAAACCTTATTTAAAAGAACAACTGTAAGTGATGAAATCATTAGTGAAATTCTTAATACAGATATTTAGAAGAATAAACAAAATGCTAATCAACTTGCAAAATGAAGGTATTTGACATTATAAATAACTTGTTTCAGACAGTCTCTCAGAAAATCTAAGTCACCCACATACATAAGGATACTTGATGTGTATCAAGGTCAAGTTCATTTATTAAGGCACTGTCAGTACCTCTTATCGTCATCGTACATGATGCACTTAACAAGACGAAGTAAATAGCATGAGAACTGTAATAAAAACTTCAAATTCAGCAGTGTTTTGGACTGACTGTGCCAGTGGTTTACAGAAGATGCCTGTATTTCTGAGTAGAAAATATGACTGTTATGCTACTTGTATTTAATTTCAAGGTATTTCTATTTCATTGGGCTGAACTCAGATCAGCAGGGCCCCAGTCATATACACACTTTCAAAAGAAGAACTAAAGAAGCTGAATCAGTGGGTAAAAAAAATATTTTTCTTGATAGGAAGTACAGAAGCTACTAGAACCTCCCTCCACAGGGCTTGCAAGAACCCTGTAACTGTGCATGCTTCTGAACTTGAACAGTAAGGAGAAGTGGAGAAAAAAGGAGAAGAGGGAAAAAAAGCAGCTGTTTAAAAAAAAAAAAAAAGCTCTTTCTCAGCAGCTAGCGCCTTACTCTTGTGTAGATTGGCAATGTTGTAGCTTTGATATCTAATGAAATGAGATAAAATTTATTGGGACAGGTAATATTTTCTATTGCAACTACTAGCTGGCTTAATAGAAGCCCACAACTAAGTACTGGTTAGTCTATTACAGACCATTGCCCACGCTAGCAAAGCCTGTCTGGCTCATGTAAATTACTTACACAAGCCCCTTATTTGTGTTGGAGGTCATCTGAACTTACCTGTCATCCCTCCTAAGACAATTTTAGTTGCTGAAAGAGCTATTAAATACTAAATATGAACAGAATGTGCATCCTAACTGCAGAACAGAGCAGCAGAAGATGGTGTTAGTAACACTAACTATATACTCCAATGAGTATAAAAGTGGCATATCCTCAGCTTGGAGGCCTGCTATCCCCTCATTTGTCAGAAAGAGAAACAAGGTATTTTTAAACTTGAGGAAATATATAGCTTCCTTTGCTGAGTTTTGTCAGTATCCCTGCATGATGTAATTCAAACAGTGGGGTTGAGACATTTGGACAGTCATTACAGTTTTGCCTGTTGCTGCCCATGTAATGCAAATGTTTTATGAGATCATGAATCAGAAAGTTTGGGGTTTTTTGGTGAGGAATAAACGTCGTGTGGGAAGACGCTGTTTGCAGCTGTACCTCCACTGCAAAGCACCGGAGCAGCTCCCCTCCAAGAACATCGCTGGCAAACTTTGACACGCCGAGGGGTCTTTTACCGTTCGAGTAAAACTGCTAACCGCTGCGGTGGCCGGTTCAGCGCGGAGCTCCCCTCCCGGGACCCCACACGGGAGCGAGACGTCCCTCTCCCTGCCTGGAAACGTCCGCTTCGGCCTCCATTTTCGTGTAACCCAGCTGCAAAAGGGGGACGGCCGGGCGTCCTGCTGCGGCTGCCGGTCCGGAAAGGTGCTGTGGGAGTGCCGGGTCGGAGCCGCGGCACGGCCACCCTTTGCCTGCCCGAGCGGGGCTCCTGCGCCCGGCTGCCGGGCTTCGTCCCGGGCCCGGCTTCCCCTCCGCCTCCCTGCTCTTCTCCCCGCGCGGGTGCGGCAGCGTCTCCCCCGCGGAAAACCCCCGCGGTTTCTCCTCGCCCGCCCCCTCCGTGGCCCCCGCCCCGCGGCCGCGCCAGCCCGGGGAGCGAGGGCGGGCGGGGAGGCGCCGCGCTCCGCCCGGCCCCTGGCAGCCCCGGGGCGCCGCTGCCAGCCCCTCGCCGTCCCGCCCCGCCCCGTCCCGTCCTGTACCGTCCCGTCCCCCTGTCCCGGGCCGGGCGGCGGCGAGGGGAGTGCGGGAGGGAGCCATGTCTCACGGGGCGCGAGTGATCCGTACCGGGGTGAGCAGCGGGGGGCCCGCGGCCCCACCGGCCGCCACCGCTTCCTCGTCAGCGGGCTCGGACGCGGAGCTCATGGACGGCGCCTATTTCCGCTCCTGCGCCGGCATGCTGAAGGTGGCTCAGATGGTAAGGGGCGAGCGGGGCGGGGGGCGGCCGTTGGGACCGTTGGGGCCGTTGGCACCCTCGGCCCGCGCGGGCGCCGCAGTCACCCCTGCTGTCTGTTTCTTTTGGCGGCGGGTCTGGAGAGTGTCGTCGAGGGATGCGGGGGTCGCAGCTCATTGCCATTTTGGCCGCTGCGATTTTACTCCTCGGGTCTCGCAGCTCGTGGGAGGAAGAAGAGTTCGGGTTCCTCTGGCAAAGTGAAGTGTTAAGGTCTGTCAGAAGCTGCCTTTGCGTTTTCCTAAGGCAGCAATAACGCGCCCTTCTGCTCAGACGGGCATATATAAGCCTAGAGCAATGCTACCTGCTCGAGGTACTGCATGGTATTATCTTGATAATGGTAGCTAATGGTAATGATTAGTATTAACAGCCGTTTGCCATTAATAATAACGGTAACACTGTGATGCGAAGGCACATCGTGCTCCAGTGGACCACCTCATTCCTTAGCATGGGTAAGTTTTTGGGAGAAAGCAGGGCCAAGTGCCAGCGCCGACAGTGGGCTGGTAAGGGTGGGCACCACGGTTGGGACTGCTAGTCCAGCTGGCTCTGTGCCCTGTCTGTTGGCGACCTCCAGGCAGTGACCTAGTGACCCGGGGAGGGCTCTGGGAGATGTATGGCTGAAAAGCAGAAATTCAAAAGCAATCGATAGCAGAGCGCTGCCAGGATTTCAGCTGATGCCTTAACTTGACTCACTGCAGGAAATTTTGCTCCATCCAGATGCAGAGACGATTAACAGATGGATAAGCTCTTTCTTATTTCTGTGGTATATAATTGTCAGTGGAGTGATTTGTCAGCTTAATTCCAGTAATGGCAGTGAATGACGGCTAGGAAAGAGCATGGAAGACAACATGTAGTGATACCTCCTCGCATACATTCTCATCCTGCAAAAACTTGTACCTCGACAACGTTTTATGCTGGAGTCGTTGCCTTCATTTTTTATAAACCCCAATGCCTGTTTTTTTTCCCCCCCGCCTTTATTGGTCAAGTCATTTTTTTCATCTTGTGTAAGTTATTAGCATCCAGGGTCCTAAATTGACATTATAAGTTAGGAATCATTTTGTTCTGGGTTACTGTAGAGTAATATCAAATCCTACAGTTTGTCTTTAATGGGACACCCAGTTTCTTCCAGTTCATTAATAGCCATCAGCTGCCCCTAGAAATGAGCCTTGGTAGCAAGAGACGTAATTGAATGTGACCGGGCATGGCTACCTGCACCTGCTGAGCATTTGTACTGTGCTCGTGAGACCTCAGAGTTGTCCCTCTCTATGAATTCTGTTCGGTAGGAATACAAACAGTTGTCTGCTGCCTTCTCTTAGCTTGGGTTGTTCCCAAACCATCGCGTGGAGTATCTTTTCAGGGGACAAGTGACATTCTTTTGAGCATGTGTCTACATTGCAAATGAACCTGTAGTCCTAAAATGGTAGAATTGTGCTTTGCTGATTAGCTAAATGTCTAGTTATCCTTTTGCTTTCACCACTGCGGAAAGAACAGTTCCTCTTATGGACTAGAAATACCTAGTCATCTCTGCTCTCCATCCTGCTGTGGTGTCACTACAGCTATGAAGTGTGAATCTTACAGCTAGCACATGCATGCTTCTTTGTGCTGAAATGTCAGGTTTTGGTGCACATATGAAGTGTGTGTGTATGCTTTACATATTTTTATGTAATGCATGTAAATCTGTAATTTTATGTAATACTTCACATACTTTACATAAAGCAATATTTTGTCAGTGCTGTTCAATATAAAATTTATCAGAATTTAAGCTAGTGGCTTTCTGCAGTGACTTTAACAGAAGTTAAAATAATGTAAATTAGTTCCCCTTAGCACTCTTTCAGCTTCACCTTCTTACATTTTTCTGCTTTCCAGCTTGCCTGTAAATAACATCAGTAGGAGTTACCTCAGGTATCCAAGCAACTTTGGGCAAATTAACTTATTTTAATATGGTATCACGATAGTGTCGTCTTCTCAAATAATTCCCAAAGAAAACTAAACATTTGTGCTGCAGTGTGAAGAAATAACCAGGATAGATTAGTTCTAGATTAACTCCTGTACCCAATAAAATATGGACAGCTAAATATTTTTGCGGCTCTCCTTTTTCTCATCTCAGACAGTATTTCCAATATATCCATGGGTCCATTTGTATTAGCATTCAGTTCTTCTAGTAGGAAGTGTTGGCAGTGTCTTTCTTTGAAAAGAGCTCTTTATGCTAAATCTCTAAACATTCCTGCATTAGTGTTAATGTAGCTGGTGGGACTGCAGTCTTACTAAGAAGGAGAACCATTATGCTGGCAGAGGACAAAGGTAAGGTCTTTTGGGTTGGGCATATACCACACTAAATTGCATACTGGGCCTCTGAATGGTTGTGGTTATGAAGAGGGAACATTACTGTTTCTGTTTTCTCTTTCTTCCTCAATCCCTTTTACCAAGAAGGAAGCAATATGAGAGAGAACAAGAAAGAAACATTTCATCATTTACTGTAATGTTAATGGCTGTCTGCAGTGCTTGCATGCTAAAGAAAAATTTGATTTTATGTATATGTGCATGAAATAATTCTAATAGATGACAACAATATGCTATGGAAATTATACCAAGGAAATAGAAGATAATGTTACAGCTGTTCTGTAAGAAAGATCATAACACAAGGACTAAAACTCAGCCATCTTGGACAAGATGAAGAGCTTGTGCAGCAGTCTGATGTTACTGAATTGTTGTTAATGTCTAAATGTTGCCAGTGCTTTCTCTTCAAATTCTGGGTGCTGTGTTGTCTAGCACAGAATGAAATTGGGAAGTAAAAAATGTTTCTTGCCTGTAAGCCTACACAAATTCCTTTACTTTTTTGCTAGATAATTTCTTTAACCTTGCAGAATTATTATAGCTTTGAAAAGATAATGCATTTTATGCATTGAGTGTCTGGCTTTCTAATTCTTAGGAAATGGTCTGTAAATATTTTGAAAATAAAATGGAGGAGAAAACATAGTTCTATGACTTGTGTATTTCACATGGCAATGTGACAGTTTGAAAGCTGTTTTTCATGCGTGAGTATTACTAATGTTAGTAGAGGCTCCATTTTCAAAATCCAGTCTGAATTGACACTCGTTTTAACAGGAAGTTATGCACTATCTTCAACATCTGACCTACTTCAACTGGTTTAACTTGATGGTGATTACTATAGCTTTTTCTTTTTCTTTTCTTTTCTTTTTTTTTCTTTTCTTTTTTTTTCTTTTCTTTTTTTTTTCTTTTCTTTTTTTTTCTTTTCTTTTTTTTTCTTTTCTTTTTTTTTCTTTTCTTTTTTTTTCTTTTCTTTTTTTTTTCTTTTCTTTTTTTTTTCTTTTCTTTTTTTTTTCTTTTCTTTTTTTTTCTCTTCTTTTTTTTTCTTTGTATTTGCAGTTTTGCCAAGATCTCTTATATTCATGGGGATACATGCAGGATCCCATTGTGGCCACCTTGGTTCTATAGCAGCAGTGTACTAAGTAGGTGTGTGAACAGGTGTGTATCAGTGTGCACAATACACTTACACCAGAGAAGCTAAATAACGTGAATTTTAGCCAGCTTGGCAAAATCGACACACGTGGCAATCTTCAGCATGCCACACTAACTGCGCTGATTTGTTTGAAGCATTTTTGCTCTGTGTCCATGCTACTGCTGGCTTGTTTTATTATAAGACTTTCTAGGAACCTATGTTACTTAGCTTGGTGAGTTCTCAGTAGATGGGCTCTTGGAAGCCTTTTGAGGCATTCTGTGCCATTAGAGACAGTGGTATGAATTTGCATCTGTATTGTCAGCAGGGTGGCTCAAGTTGCAGTGTTCATAGATTGAAACAAGTTTGATTCAGCTGAATTTCTTGTGGAGCCCTTATGTGCCTTTTGTATTTTTTACAACTGAAGTCTGGAGAATGCCACAGACACTGTATTGGACCAGGTCCTGCTTTCAGCACAGCCCATGTTTGACAGTGGAGCCTATATAGGTATCCCACCATCTTAGGCAGTTGGCTAGTAGGAATGGCTGTGATTGTATCACCTGTCCAAAGTGTCTGATGCAGAGATTTGCAAGAGGGTGACCAGTACAGACTGAAGAGAGAAAATAAGTGTTGAGAGCTCACATGTAGAAGGAGAGCCATCATGGCACAGCACATGCTTGTGTAGGTCTCTTGGGCTTCTCAAACTGCTCTTGGACTGTTCCTTGTTTCTGGACTCTTGAGAAGTGCAGAGGTGGCCCATGGCCTTTTTTGCCTCCCTTTCACCTCGTTCAGGTTGGGCCAAGCTAACTTTGACCACAGTTCAGACTGAAGGTGATTGTTCCCACAATAACACTGCTGGTGCAGAGCGGACAACAGTTCTGACACACTAAGCACAGCCTCAGAACACAGGGTGTTTTAAGTTTAAAACAGTGCTGATTCTTTCAGCTCCATATAAACCAGGAAAGAAGAGCAGCTTCACCAGACAGAAAAGAAGAAAATCAAAATTATCTTCTCAAGGCTGAAGAAAAAATTTACAAACAATTGCAAGGTAAAAAAGGATAAACTCAATAAAAGTTGACTTAACATCATTTTAACTTGTTAAAAACACTAAGGCAATAGTTAAAGCTTTTGTGCTGAGCGTCTATTTAATTCCCAAAGTATATCTTGACAAAAGCAATTACACACTTGATAAGTGAATGGCCAACAAGACAGTGTGTAATTCTGAGTAACTTTGAAGTGTGCTGAAACCTCTCTGGGTTATTCGTATACTAACATACAGCTGGATAATAGTATTCAAGAGAATATTAATACAGCTAACACTGAAAGCTAGAAAATGCTGGTAGTTAGGTTGCTGGAGCCAAGATCAATTTCTGAATGTGTTGGATGATATCAGACAAATTTACTGGGGAGCTAAATTCAGAAGAAGTTAAAATATGAAAAGAAAGCAAAATCTGTTAGTGGAAGAAAACAATTCCTAATCAAAACCATTGATACAGGAAAAGGAAATTCACAAAAGCAAATGAAGCTTGGAATGATTTGAGAGCTACTCAGTCTTCTAACTTGATCTTGAGCCTGAAATGTCTTTCTGTCCGTGGAGGTGATTGAAGTAAAACATCTAATTCTTTGCAGCAGCACATTAGTGATGTATGATTTTGCCTGTATGGTAATAATGCTGCTCAGTCAGAAGAGAGGGATTCTGGTGATATGCAGAGATGCTGAAACTGTAAGCCTGTCTCTGGGTCCTGTGTAGACTGCACTTGCAACTTTCCCCTACTACCCCTCTGTCTATAGTTCTTCCAAAGGAAAATAATGGCCAGAAGTAACAAGCTTGGTGAAATTTGCTGGATGCTAACCTACAAAGCTTAGATTCAAACAGCTTTGTGTTCTGCTTGACTTTTCATCTGGCTGATAGCAGAAAACATGAAAAATAATGCTGTAATTGCTATCAATGATGTCATGACATATTATACAAAAAGTCTTATTTTGAGGCATGCAGGAGGCATTTCATGTTTGCAAAGAAAATAGTGATTGAGGAAAACCACCCCAAGAATGTGCAGGTGTGTTCAGTCTGCAACTATGTGATAAACTACTGCCTAAGCAATAAGAAATGGGACATGGTTTTTTAGCAGCAAAGTTATTTTCAGGCCAAGGTCAGAGTTGTGTGTTGTAGCTGCTAATTATTTTTGTTGTTCTGCTAGAAGCTGCAGTAAAAGGACCTTGCTTGGCATGCTGAGGAAAGAGAGAAAAAAATTATCTTGGATGGCTCCAAAGTAAGCAGGAGCACTTGAGTGAGGAATGTTCAAGCCTAGTAATTAAAACCAATAGGTCTGGGAATTCCTGTTATTTCTACTCTGAGATGACTGAAACTGGTTGGCTTGGCCAGTTGTCTTTTTTCCATGCCTCTGCTCTGGGTGGCCATTTTACAATTTCTGCCCAGGTATTTGCGTAAGAGCTGGGAGCAAACAGTGCATTCTCTGTGTGTTAACCAAGGAGTGCTTGTTGGTAGGCTGACATGGTTTTATTTGATGAGACAAAACTTCACAAGCAACACCAGTTTAAGGAATTTTCCCTTTCTGTCTCACCTCCACGCAGCCATTCTCAGCTGCAGTGACGCAGCTGTTCACAAGGTTACACAGTAAACCAAACCAGGGAACTGATGTAGCTTTACTTCAGCCCTGGTTTGGTTTTCTTTTTTACCGTAAGAAGTTTTAGAGAACAGTGCAGCCATAGAGACTACTGTCAGCAAGAGCAAGTGTCTGGCTTATAAGGGCAGGAACTCCATAAGCCTGAAGTGCTTCCATGTGCTTCAAACCACAAGCTGAGAATGTAGTCCTTTTTCTGTTGGGCAGGGGAAGGTTTGGTACCATCTATTTTAATTGCTATCTCTTTCAGCAAAAAAGAAACCAGTAACTTTTCTGATGTTGAAACTGCTCTAGAAAGCTAAAAAATCAACTCCAGTACATTTTGTAAAAGGCAATTATAGTAATTGTCAAACACTAGGGAATCTCTGTTCTGAACGTGTCAGTGAATATTTTATTTGTATCCTAAAAGAGGCTTCCTAAAAGAACAAAGTTGGAGCTACCTTTCCATTGACCCATCCATTAGGATTTGTTGCAATATATTCCTTAGCAACCTGAGTGCATATTGTGCTCTTTGTATAGAGGCAATTGAACAAGGGTTAGCAAATACACTTTCTGAAACAAAAAAAAAAAAAAAAAAGGAAATGAAGCCTAGAAATTTACCACATCACCTGAGATGTGTTTAGTATGCTTGAAAGAGCAGGTGAAGTACTGGCAGTGGTTTCCTGGCACATTTGTTTTACAGGAAGTTTATTTGCAAATGCCATTTAAAAATCTTAATCAGGTGTACGTGGTGTCTGGATAATAAGATGCGGTGAAAAGCATGGATTCTTACTGCTCTGTGACTTCCCTTTAAGACTTGCAAGTGTGGTGTATTCCCTGTCTTCACTTTCTTTGGAGATGGTGTCCCTTTGAAAGTCCTCTTCTCCTGCCACAGAGAAACAGAAACCAGGGTATCAGTTCTTTCCAAGCGCAGTCTCCATCTGTTTGGAGCCTATAAATGATAAAGAACATCTTGCCAAGCATCCTTCAGTGGGTTCTAGGGCTGTAGATACTGGAACAATTTGTTGTGTCTCATCGTGATCCAGTAAAGCCATGGCCATACCTCAGTAAGGGCAGTATAGCTGACCATAAGGCTCTGTTAGGTACCTGCTCTGCATTACCAGGGTAATGCAGTATTGTCGCCCAAAGCCAGACAGTGTTTGCTTACTATGAGTAAGTGTTTCCTCTGTTCCTCTCCCTGGGGACTCCTTGTGAGGTATTCGCTCAGTACTGTGTCGGAGTTGTCTCCTTTGCGCTATTGTCACGTCATGTGCGCTGTGGCCTTGTCCTCCTATTTTGTGGTGAGATGTAAAGTATACAGCAGCTAGAAATTGCTACTTTCTGTACACAGAGATCAAACTCTAAAATTGCTGTGATTTCCTTTCACCCACCTGTGAGCTTCCTCTTTTTTGTGTGACTCAGATTCTTAAGGGATTATCACAGCTGAAACAACTCCGTGCTCTGTGATGCTGGTAATTTGATGAATGTAATGGTAAGTACAGGTGCGTCTGACTGGTCAAAGCTAGGTGACTGCAGCTTTCAAAGCCAAAGCAAATTTGGCTGCTGTTCTTGCAACAATAGCAGCAGCTGCAACACTTACGGCTTCCTCTCTTGCTCACAGCTTCCCTTAAGGAAAATGGAAATGTGATGATGACAAGATTGAGAAGCTGTTTCAAGGGGGAATTTTCTTAGAATGTTTTTGGTGGTTTGTTGGTTTTTTTAAAAAAATGCCATTAGTGAGTTCAAGAAACAAGTACTGACTGCTGGGAGAGAAGTATGCTGTGAACCTGAGGTGACCAGCAGCAGCTGCAGAACTACAGAATGACTTAGCATACTTTCCTGCAAGTGTGTAATCATGCACTGGGAAGGCCACTTCAAAAGCTCTCTCATCTGTTTGGGAAAAACACAGTTCCCAGTTGCTGCTTGTCACCTTCTGGCTAATCGAGCCTTTTGTAGATTGCTTGAGTGAAGCTTCCTAGTAGACACAGGAGTGCTGTCCCAGCATGTTTGAGAGTCCTGCCAGTCTCCAGGCAGTCACTGAAAGCTGTCAGCTGCGACAGTGCAACTGGGGAATCTCATCTATTCTCATTTTTCTTCCTCATTAATTGCCCTTCACTTCTCTGGCACTTTGCCAAGCATCAAGTGTTTGCACTTAGGAAAGGTCCTTCTTTTGTGTGCTAAGGCCCAGTCTGATCCAGCAGCCAGTTTGTGATGATGCCGGTTGGTCTAGAAATTGTCATGATGTCAGCATTTTTGGGAACTCTCACCTGTTTTTTCCTGATAAAAATTATGATGTGCCAGCACAGCTAAAAACGTGGGCTTCGGTGATGTAAACAAGTGCTCTTCTTGTTCGAGGAGACCTTGCTCAAGGCTCTGTTGCCAGGGCTAACAAAGCCTTTGCTGGAGGTGACAGATACGAACTTTTTAACTGCTGTCTGTGTGACTGCCAGATGTCAGTGTGGTGTTCTCTGGGGCAGGGAGAGGTACAGCAGGTGTTAACTGAAGATTTGAATCAGTCAAGCAATAAATGCCTCAGACAATGAGAAGGGGTTGTGTTGTGAGCAGCATCTGTAAGGGCGAGTGATGAACAGGTTGCTTGCTGAGGGTTACCAGGCCTAGGCACTGAGACTTCACTGAGCAGTTCACAATGTATTCCTTATCTCAGTAACAACTTTCAGGAAGATGAGATTGCATACACTCTTAATTTTTTGTGCATCTAGTTTGATAGGTTACTAGAATGATCATTGCCATGAGGTACTGGTTTTGTGTTATATGTTCCTATTTGAGTTTTAAGTAGCTGTATGTATTGGATATCCAGGTCGAGGGGGAAACTTTGCAGCTTGCTGTGCAGAGTTTGTGGGTGTTTGTTAATAAAAAACACTGTGTACCCTGGGCTTCAAGCAGCCAGCCAGTCTGAGCCAGGCTTGGCTGGTCAGCCAACGTGGGCTCCTTCTCTGTAGGTGGTATTGCCATGCATGGTTGGTAAATCCATTTTTAGACAACCATGAACTTTATCTAGAAGAGCTGTATAGCTCACAAATAAGGATTAAGCTCTCTCTATATGTCAGTATGTTACTGACAATATGTTACTGACATATTTAAAGGGCAAACAATACAAACAACCCAAACAATTTATCTAAGAATGGTTCAGAGCAGTGGTTTCGGAGGTGCCTTGCTCCTACAAGGAGCTCTTCTTCCCAGCTAAAAGGAAGTATGGCAGGAGAGGTGGGCAATCTCCTGCCCCCAAGGAGGGCTTCCTCTCCAGACCCAGGGTTGGTGAACTGTGTTGCTGCTTTTGCAGCAACAGCCTCAAAGGACAAAGTTCTCCAGCAATGTTTGCATACCTTAGGTGTCTTTGTACCTCCATGAGCATGTATATTCCTGTACATTATTGTTGGATTCCTTTCTGCCATTAAGAGCCACTTTTCTGTCATTCCTTAAGACAGCTCAAACCTCTTAATTCTTAGGTTCTACCAAACCTACTTTTGTTGGCCTACAGTTCTCTTCTCCTGCCAGTCTTTTTCTTTTTCTTTTTCTTGCCTCAGAAGCACCTTGTGTACTTGAGGCAGTCTTCCTCCGTTTACACAAACCTACCCACACTATGGACTGTCTTCTCCTGTCATTTTGTCTGACACTCAGGTTTGCCAGACTGAGAGAATAGTTAACATGGCTCTTCAGGAGGATCTAGATTTTGAAACTGCTTGCCTTGCAGAGAAGAGAAGTAACAATCACAGCTCGCTGTGCAATTTCTAAATCTGCAGAGTTTTGGTTATATTAATCCCTACATTTTTGGTTGCTATCACCAGATCCTCCACTTTTTACTAGAGGACTCTGGAGATTCAAGTCTCTTACAATGTTTTTTTACTTCCTGTAATCTTCTGAGTTGTGATACAGGGATTCTCCCTACCATGCAAGATAGATGGTCTTCTACAGTGGAGTGAATTACAGCAGGAGCCACATGCATGCATGATTTTTGCAGCAAGCAGGTTGTATTCTTCTAAATGGGCAATTGGCTTCGTGGTGTGGACACAGGTTCCCATCGAGCACCACAGCCAGTACCTTACCTGGGAGGAGGGCAGAGAGCATAGGCTGAGCCAGTGATTGTATCTGTGCAACTGCAGAGAAAACCAATTATAGAGGATGTGCCCCTGCTCTTACCTGAAGCAGCAGGTTCATCTATGATTTGGGGATTATGACTTGATTTGAGATGGGAGAGCCCACTGGAGTGGGTGGCAGTCTAGCTGTTACATGGGGGCTGTTGCCTGCACAGAGAAGTAATTGCTTATTAATAGATGGACAAGCTACGTGCTTGCAAAGTATAGGGGTCTCCTGGCTTTGTCCAGAGTAGTACCTTCAGTCATTGCAGGTGTCTAGAAAGATATAAGCACCTCTCTGAGAGTTAGAGGGAAAGCAGCTGTGTTTCCCAGAGTTAAAACCCTGCTAGGGCATTTGCTGTATTTAAAATTCTGTTCCTATCCTTAGCAGACATAGTAACAGTCAGCTGTGCCATTGAAACTGTTTTGCAATGAGTTTTATGTGTTTTGGGAATTGTTTGTGACTTGAATATGGCACTTGTGCAATGTTTCTCAATTATCACTTACATTGCTGCAGTATTTTGAGTGTTGTGTGTGCATCTTTTATGTAGATTGGAAAAACTTACTGATAATGCTTTTACAGTTGAAATGCTTTAAATTTAAGTTGATTTTTAAAACAAATCTGTTAATATTGGATCGGAGAGAAAAGAAATAAAATTATGAGGTTGTTGTTGGTAACAAACTGGTATTGTGGTTTGTTTTTTTTAATTAATTCACTGCCTGATGAGAATGTAGCATATTCTTTGCCATATAACTGTAAAGTCCTCAGCTTTCAGTTAATAATGTACAGGATTGTATGGTATCTTTCAGTGTGGTGCAGGCAGCTGTGGAGATTGAGGCAGGGAGCTAGCTGGCAGTGGTGGGATTGAAGTATTGCATACACTGTGATCAGTGGTAGGCAGGACTTAATTGTAACTAGTCATTATAAAGAATTGCCTTTTTAATGATCATGGTTAACACCCTGTAACAAGGGCTCTTTAATAATGTCATTCATATGCTGGTTCTGTGATTACCCCACATCCTTTTCTACCACTGAGGCCTGTGCCTGAGCAGATAGATAACTTCTTATTAATAGCTAAAGTATACCACTTGCTTGTACTTAGGATTGTCCTCTTATCTGAGTTGTAGGGGGTCTGAATAAGATTATTTCACCTTTTCTCACCCTCCCACCATTTTTATCTTCAATAAATAGCCTGTGGATGGGGGTGCACAAGTGAAGTCACTTATCAGAGGCCAGGCAGCCTCCTTATTTTAGCAAAGCAGCCAGACAAGAAGGAAATCTGCCCAGACGCAGGGGCTGAGAGATCATTGTGCAACCAAAGACTGACTGCTTCACAGAACCATGCACTTGAGGGCAGCTGATTTCATCTGTCATTAGTGAAGTTTTAAATGGACTGGTTTTTTTATCTTCTTTTTCTAGTAGGGCTTTGGCCGTTACAGCTCACATTTCCCATGCTGCCGTGGAAGAAGAAAATCTCAATTACAGCAACAGTCAACATTGTTGCTTAAATTAGCTGAACCAGTCTTGCATGAACTACAATTGTAATCTTGGCCTGCTCTTTGCTCATCTTTCTGTTTTGGGAAGCTGTTAAAAAAAATTGTTTTATTCTGTCCAGAAATATGTACTTAATATATGGGTGTTGCTTCACTGTGTTGAGGTGTAACATTCAGAGACATACAGCTGCAGTCAACGACATTTCTCCAGGACATGGTTATCCTGATTGGCTCACTTAGGGATGGAAAATTCCACTTACTATCTTGGCTGGTGTTACAAGCTGGAAACTTTGACTTTTTTTTGTTCAAATACAAAAAGCATTTAGCTCTTATTATATTGGTTTTTTTTAAAAGGCTGTGATAAAACTGGATATGAGTCAGTGCTGTCCCTTGCTCCAAATCTGTAGACAGTTTCTGTACTATTGCTTGCACTAGAACTTGGGTAAGTTTTAAGAGAGTGGAAATGAACCAGTTTTTATCAATTTCATGGATAGTTCTCGGGGTCCTTCTCTTTTCAGATTTAGGAGGAGGGATGTTAAAACAGTGCAAAGGTTCATCAGTGCTTCAGCAAGTGCAGTGGAGAAACTGTCCTCTCAATGCTGTTTTACAGCTTCCAGGGTAAAAAAAAAAGCTATTTCTGTCTTCTAGAGGGTTAAATTATCAGAGAAGGATGGAAAGGAGAAGCACCTTCAGGTATTGCCAACTACCAACTGGAGATTGGTAAACCAGAGCTGCTGCCTACAGTCTTTGTACAGGTGTAGTACTGTGCTGAATCCTGTCCCCTGACCTTTTTCCCCTGAATGGTGCTAATTTTTAGTTAGCTAATTGCAATGCATGTCTTGATGCAAAGGAGTGGGGAAGATAGCTAGGAAACGTTAAAAGAGGGAATTATGATGTGTTCACATGTATAGAGGGAAATTTGGATGGGAGAGAATGAGAGATATAAAGGAGAATAAATATGGAGTGTAATGTAGGGAAAGAAGAGGAAAGGGGAATAAAGAGCAGGAAAAAAGGAAAGGAAACACTGGAGACAAAAAGTCATAGTACAACTTCTTATGGGATAGTGTAGCAGAGGGGAGTACAGTCAAGAAAAAAAAGAACATATTCTGAGAAAAGCAAGAATGTGGTTGTACATTGCATGGCAAAATAATTCAGTGAAAAGATAATGCAGTGCTGGGTGGATTACACATGACAATGTGTGTGTCACAGTATTATGGTAATTCTTTGAGATAAGAGTTATAGTGTTTCTCTAGAGCTGGGCACCTTGAGGCAATTTTGCTTCTTATCAACATTATCTTTTCTCCCTGCAGTTTAGTTGGCATTTCACGTCTTATTTCTATATAGAAATATAAAATTATTATCCATAGTTAAAAGTTACACAGCAAGACAGCAGTTTCAGCCTGTCAGTTCAGTGTATGATCTTGGGATTTGCAAAAACCACGTTCAGTTCCTTTCTTCAATGAAAGTTTTTAATATTGTTCTTTGTACTGCTGTAGCAGCTAGAAGTCCCAGGCAAGGAGTAGGCCACCTGCAGTGGGTTAACCCCAGCAGCAGCCAAACACCCCCCCTGCCTCTCACTCACTCCCCTTTCCTGCAGGATGGGAAGAAAATAGAAGGAAGGCAAAAAGACCCATGGATCGAGATAATGACAGTTTTATAAGGAAAGCAAAAGCTGCACATGCAAGCAAAGCAAAAGGAGGAATTAATTCACTACTCCCCATCAGCAGGCAGATGTTTAGCCACTTCCTGGAAAGCAGGACCTCAGCATGTGTAAGGGTTGCTTGGGAAGACAAATGCTATAACCATGAACGTTTCCCCTTATACCTCCTTTTCTTGAGCTTTTATTGCTGAACAAGACATCATATGGTCTGGAATATCCCTTTGGTCAGTTGGAGTCACCTGTCCTGGCTGTGTACCTTCCCAATGTCTTGCCCACTTGCAAGCCTACTTGCTTTAGGGTGACGGGAGGGAGAAGAGAGAAAGAAAGCCTTGCTGCTGTGCAAGCACTGTTCATCAGCAGCCAAAAGATTGATCTGATTGATCAGCAGCCAAAAGAAAGCATTATCAACACTGTTCTAACCACATATGCAAAGCACAGTGCCATACGAGCTGCTGCGAAGGCAGTTAAGTCTATCCTAGGCACAGCTAGTACATCACCACTGTATGGGGTGTTGTACAGGCACAATGGGAAAGGATAACCCTTACTTTGCAGTCATTAATAGAATTGTGAAAGAACAGCTAGAGACAGGCAAGTGTGATAATTTGTGGTACAGAACAGTCGGGAGTGGTCAAGAAGATGAATAGTAGCCTTAGCATTAAAGATTGCACTTTCAGTTAGAAAACAGTTTATTTGCAATGTCTCGTGCATGGTGATTGTTTTGCAACACGTGATATCAAAGTCTACTGTAAGTAAATAAGTGACAGTCAGGAAATAAATACCAATTCCCATTTTACAGTGAGCTGGGACTCTCATTTTTATTTATCTCATGTGGTGTAATGGCAACAAATCAACCAAAAAGCAACCCCCAAAAGACCAATCTTTTCCTACTGTTTTACTTGTTCTGTGGCTTCCTCCTCGGATGTTTCAAGGTCATTCCCACACATATTTTCACCCATGCTTGTCTGTTACATCTGTGATCTGTTGATTGTTAGTTTGGGCTTTTGGGGGGGGAGGGCTGTGGGTTTGGGTTTGTTTTTGTTTTTGTTTTTTTTTTTTGTGGGCATCTATTCTCATTCACACTATAAAGGAAAAAAGTCATCTTGACCTAGAGGTTTATTAGCAGCGCTCAACATTTTTGCCTTACTTTACATGTCTAAAGTGTTTTGAAGGTGAAAAACTTCAGCACAATGCATGTGAAGTCTTTCTTAGCCCTCATTTGGCAAATGGGGGAGCTGAAGCAGCGAAATACATGATTTACTGAAGTTCAGACAGTAAGATGGTTACAAAACTGGGGTCAGAATTCAAGAGCCAGTGACATTCAATTCTTCCCTCGTTGTGTCAGTGTTTGTCTGTGGAAATGTATCTCTAATGCTGAGAACATTAGGCTTTCCTTTAGAGTAGGTTGTTGTCAATATTGGAGATCGTGCTGGATTTATGTTTGTGCAGGTAGCCATGTCTGAGGAAAATGTAGTTCTCTCCAAATATTGCAAAAGAATTAAGTATTGGTAATAAAGCCAGAGCTTTATTTATTACATCCATTAAAGCAGGGCAGTGGAAAAAGATCATACAAAGCACTTGCACAGATTGATTCTTGGGTTATAAAATTGTTCTGTGGTCAGACAAACTACAGTCTTCTATCACATGATCAGAAAATGCTTAGTGGTGCCAGCTGGCCTATGGGTACATGGAGGGCAAAACAAGTCCTTTCTTATGTTATGGTTCCTTCATTACCCTCAGGGCACTAGTGAGAAAAATTGTATCTGTAATCTCTTCTGCCTGCCCATTCCTTGGAGCAGGTGATTCTCTAGTAAGCTGCTTTGAACTTGCTGGCTTGGTCCAGGTTCTTCCATCTTTGCTGGTACACTCTAGCACGATTGTGTTATTGGCTGGAAGGGGAGTCCAGCCTATTAGTCCTGAGATGCAGACAGCTCTTGGGCAGTTTCACGGTGGCCCATGTGACTGGCAACAGGACTGGAAACCGCAGGAGGATCTCGCCACCAGAGAGGCTGAGGACTGTGTTGCTGGCTTGCTCTTGGTCTGAGCATCATGCCCAGTCCACTCCTGTGAAGCTAGGATGTTTGGAGCTGAGCTTTCTCTGTAAACTAGTTGCATCTGCAGGACTACAGCCAGCCAAGAGCAAGCGCAGGGAGTTAGGTGGAATCCAAACCATCTGAAATGAGGAGTACAATGGCATCTGGGCCTAATGGCTTTTCTCCAGTGTGCATTTTCCCTGGGAGTAATTGGAAGTTGAATCTTCCTCCTATGTATAATCTCTTCATAATGCAAAGGCATTCCTCTCCTTTCCTTAAGAAGGTGTTGAATTTTCCTGCAGTGACAGATTGACTTCCTGGAAGTCTTGGTATACATTTTCCTTGTTTTTTACTGAGTGTAATCAATGACCAATGGACTTTAGATGCTTATTCTTTGACAGGGACAAGAAGAAACAGGGAGGAAAACAGCTGATTTGTAAAAAGGAACAGCATTTCCAGGGAACACTTCAAGTAGCATTTTGTAGCACATGGAAAGAGAATTTATCACTCGTGTCCAGTCCTTCCCTATCCTCTCTAGCCTGAGAGGTACAGAAGGAAAGTGTGCCATTCTGAATAGGCTGATGTCATCTCTATGGGCAGGAAGAAAGATCCAGGGAACTACAGGTTGGTCAGCCTCACCTCAGGCTCTGGGAAGGTGATGAAGAAAATCCTCCTGGAAAGCATTTCCAAACACATGAAGAACAAGAAGGTGATCAGAAGTAGTCAGCATGGATTTACAAAGGAGAAATCATGCTTGACCAGCCTTACTGACTTCTATAATTAGGTGACTCGATTGATAGTAAAGGGGAGAGTGGTGGATGTTGTTTACCTTGATCTTAGTAAGGTTATGGTCTCTCATGGCATCTTCATAGACAAGCTGACAGGGTATGGCTTAGATAAATGGGCAGTGAAGTGGATTAAAAATTGTCTGAATGGCCAGGCCCAGAGGGTTGTGGTACAAGGTCCTTGGAGGCCAGTCACTAAGTGTTATATCCCAGGGGTCAATGCTGGGGCCAGGGCCAGTACTGGTCAACATCTTCATTAATTACCTGGATAATGCGGCAGCGTGCACCCTTGGCAAGTTTGTAGATGATAAAAAACTGGGAGGAGTGGCTGATGAACCAGAGGGTTGTGTTGCCACTGAAGAGGGACGTTGACGGGCTGGACAGAGAGGAATCTCATCAAGTTCAACACAGGGAAATGCAAAGTGCTGCATCCGAGGATATCTGAGGGTAAGTCCCTGCACCAGTACAGGCTGGAGGCCAACTGGCTGGAAAGCAACTTTTGCAGAGAAGACCTTGGGGTCCTGGTGGACAGCAAGCTGAGCATGAGCCAGCAATGCACCCTCGTGGCAAAGGTGGCCAACAGCATCCTGGGCTGCATGAGGAAGAGTGTTGCTAGCAGATCGGGATCCTTCCCCTCTACTTGACACAGGTGAGACCACATCTGTGGTGTTGTGTGCAGTTCTGGGCTCCCCAGTGCAAGAGAGACATGGACTTACTGGAGTGAGTCCAGCACAGGTCCACAAAGATGATGAAGGTTCTGGAGCATCCTTCACATGAGGAGAAGCTGAGCGAGCTGGGACTGTTCAGCCTGGAGAAGAGAAGGCTCGAGGGGATCTTATCGATGTATATAAATACCTGATGGGAGGGAGTGAAGAACAGGGAGATGGAGTCTTCTCAATAGTGCCCAGTGACAGGACAAGAGGCAATGGGCACATGAAACTCAATCTGGACATCAGAAAATGCTTTTTCACCCTAAGGATGATCAAACACTGGCACAGGTTGCCCAGGGAGGTTGTAGAGTCTCCATCCTTGGAGATATTCAAAACCTAGCTGGACACGGTCCTGGGCAACCAGTTCTATGTGTCCCTGCTTGAGTAGTGGGGTTGGACAAGATGACCTCCAGAGGCTTCTTCCAACCTCAACCATTCTCTGATTCTGTGATCCTTGCCGTGAGCATGAAACACATAACTGGATCACGCCTTACATTTCCAGCATGGCTGGGACACACGTGCTGCTGCAGCCCCTCTCTCACCCCCCAGCCCTGGGTGTGGCTGGTCGGCCTGGCCCGTGCTTGGCACATTGAGCGAGTGGTGTCATAGTGCAGGGGGAAAGGGTCTTGAGCCTTGCCCTCATCACTTAAAGGCAGCACCAGCATAACCCCTGGCCCTTCTTCGATGTGAAGGTCAGATCTCCCAGCCCATGTCCCACCTCCCATTAACATCCTTGAAAGATCTGTACTTGTTCACCCTTTTTTAGGGGCCATGGGTTGGCTTTTGAAGGAAGACCTTATCAGGAAAGAGAAAATTATGTTTCATTTTTGGTAGAGCTGTGCTCACTTCTGATGAGTTTAGGCTTGGGAACTTATGTCAGTGCTATTCAAGAGCCAACATTTTCCACACACACGTTGCAGAGGATGTGGTTGCCTCATCTCTAGCTCAAAATAGAGACGAGAATGCAGACTCTTACCATCTTTCTTTTATGATGTCTGTTCTGTCTGGTAAGGTGCTGAGTGCCTCCTGGCAATTGCTGACTGCCTTTAGTTCATGTTGGCTTCACTGGAAGATAGTTCCTAATATATACCAGTGTTCCTAAACACACTTCATGACTCACTTCAAATATCTGGTCCAATGGAAAGTCAAGAAGTGGATTAGTTTAAGCCAATCAACTTCTGTGAAACAGAGTAAATATGGAACTTCATTTAAATCCAAAAATCCCTTCTTGGAGTTGATTGATGCATATGTTCTTTGTTTTGCTTTTCAGAAACCAGAAAGCACTTAAGTAGTAGTGTCCTGCAATGTGTCCCCCACCCCCTTTATAACGCAGTCTGAAGCCTGGATATATTTTGTGGAGCATATTGAAATCTTCTAGTGAGACTGACCATCATTTGGCTTGTACTTCTGGTCTGACTGGCTTGCTGGCTATGGGTTACATGTTTGCTGCTCTCACAATCTGTGAAATACTATATTGAAATGGAAATGGCAGTGCTCTAATTTTTTTGTGCCTCTAGTTTGTTTTTTTTTCAAGATGTATCAACCTACTCCCCTGAGCACAGATGCATAAAGAGGAACTGTAACATTTGATCATTTTATTGCTTTGCCATTCATTTCTCTCTGTGCCACAAACTGACTTCTAAGGTATATGTTGAACCGTATCCGGGATGGTTATGTATTAATAATTTTATCGCTCAATTTCAAGTTCTCTGGAAACAGGAATTACAGGAGGGAAAAAAGATACAATCATCACCCAGTATATCATGATAAACTGATACCTCATGAAGGAACTTTGGTGTTTGTCACTCTTAAAGGAAAAGTAATATTATGTGGCTCTATTTCCTACATTTGTTAGCGTTCTTTTTCAATAGGTGAATTTTAAACTCTGACTGTACCTGCTAGCCATGCAGGCAATATAGTGTGGCAAACATGGTATAGCTTTATATAAAGAAGTTGTTGATACCATCCCCTTTGCACTTGTCCTGTGAAATAGCATTATGTGCCTCCAATCAGAGAACCCTCTTTAGAAACTGCGTGTAAATCTCATGTGAAATTTATGCTAAGAAAGGAAATCTTTGAAAGAAATACCTCTTGCTACACAATTATTTTTTCGTACCTATATGCTGAGGCACATCTAAAATCAAAGAAGGGAGAATCTTTGCTAATTGTTTTTGGAATTGTTTTAATTGTGAAGTACACTTGAAATAGAAAGCATGTTTGTTCAAATCCACATTTCTACCCTGTTCTTAGGAGCTGAGCAGATTCTTCACTGACTGGTTGGTACCTTGTATCTTCTTATTTCTGAGGAATATAACACCTCAGATGAATTTCCTGATCTTGTCCTTGGGTGGCTCACATTGTTCTTTATGCTTCTTCTCAAATTTTTATACCTTCTAACTGAAAAAAAAAAACCCTTTTATGCTTCCATGAAGTTGAAAGAACTAGGTCAGGTTTAAACTAAGGTTTTTTTACCAGTGCGTCTTATTATTCGTACTTCAGGGATCCAGTCCTTCTTATCCTTTGTACACAATAAAAAAGTTGATAAAGTTAATGGTCAAGCATGAAATGAGCCAATAGGCAGATTTCATACTTCTGTGAATTAGCGCTTCCTTCTTGATTTGTACAGTGTAATTGCAACTGAGAACTGATTATTGTGAAGGCACCTGAATAAGGGAGACCTCTTTTAGCCTTTGGTGGCTGGAGAAGGGTTGTCCTCATCCCACCTTTATCCAAGAGCAAGATTCAACGCTTCCTGTGACTTCTTGCTGAGTCTTCCTATAGAATGAAATTTCATTAAATTTAGTTTTCATTTTCTCATGAAAATAATAGCTGTGTCTTGCATCGCTTCAAGCATTCTAGATTATAGGGTAAATGGCCTGCTGATCTTCTGATTGTTCAAGTTATTCAACAGGTAAGTCAGGAGACTCTTTGCTTAACTGATGTTAAGATTCAGAGAACCGAGGCAGTCTGAGCTAAGGTTCTGAGGCAGCCTGAGCCAGCGTGGTTACTGGCTGCTGCCACCCTGCCCGTTCAGTCCTTCCTGTCCTTTCCCTTGGAGTCCTAGCTTCTCCCTCACACTCCCTTGCTCACCTGATCCTGCCTTGTGTGATGGCAGAGTCAGAGTAAAGCTATTTGCTTGTTTCAGTAGTTCACTTTTCTGCTGGCTTAGTATGCTGAGGTGGCTCAGCACAGATGAGTGGAGGAGCCAGTACATGACAGGGAATGAATACAGGGTGAGAAGGAGAAGATGACAAAGGCCATGGCCTCTCAGGAAACCACAGCTTAATGTAGACCTGGTGTATGTAGACACAGATTGGAGAAAACTTATCTCACTCTTTCTTTTAGGAAAACTTAAAATTGTCTCAGAACTGAAGAACTGGGCCAGATGTCTTGAAATGCTGAATTGCAGAGAGCATTGCTTTGTTGTCTTCTAAGAAATGTAGCATCTCAGAAAGCTCTGCCATGCACAAGATGCAAGACTTTGTGCATTTAAGATTCCCCTGTGGCTAGGCTGTGAGACCCAGAGAACAGGCATGGTACAGACAGAAGCACTAAACATGCAGGATGCTGCTATGATGGTACACTCCCAAACCAGAGGGCAGGAACATATTTGGGCAGACAAGGACTGAACAATACCATGCATTTTCAAAGGCATTTGTAACCTCCATTCCTGAGAAGCATTGAGCATGATCCAGCCCTGCACCTCAAAGTCCTGTCTTCCCTACCTTATATCTATTTCAAAGGTGGGAGGAGATGTAGGCTTACTCTAGCGCAGAAGCCTGTCACTGGCTTGGACTGAGCATCACTTACAATGCTAATATCAACTACTTGGACTACCACAGTAAAAATAATGGAGCCAGACCAGATCTAACAATAGCTTAGCCACTTGTGTGGGAAAGGATCCCAGAGCACTGACCTTTCTCTTTGGAGCCACCTTTTTGAGGTGGTTCATTGTTGCAACATTGATGTGGCTGTTTGGATGGGGTTTGGCCAAGGTGCAAGTTCTTGTGAACTTCTTGTGAAGTTCTTATGTGTGTATAGAGCTTTTGGTTGCACTTGAGGATGTGTATGTTTAGCCTGTCCACTTAGAACTGCGCCGGTGAAACTCAGTTAAAACTACAGCAGGAAGAATCTAAGCTATGTTGTTTGGGTGTTGGGTTGGTTTTTTTCCTTTTAATCTTAAGGCAATTGTTATGATAATGGATGCAGTTGATTAGGAGTTTGGAAGATGAATGTGTGGGAAAGGATGGTGCAGTCTTGAAGTGCTGGCTTCTTCAGATAGTTTTTTCATGTCTTGGAGAAACACTTAAAATGTGAATCACTGCTGCTCCTGACTGACTTTGGATGAACTAAAAATCACAGTGGCTGAAAGCATGCATTGACAAAGTCTGTAATAAGAAAATATTCTGATATATCCTCGGTAGATTTATTTTTATCACCCAGGCTAGCCAGGCTGGTAGAAGCAGCAAGATTAGTAAAATAAACAAGTAGCTTTCAATTAAAAAAAGAAAATAGCTTTTGTTCTTTGCAAGCCTACAACTGAAATAAGTTGTACAATAATGCTTTATAGTTTTATGTGACAATGTTAACATATTAAAGCTTTATAATTATTGTATTGGGAGTGGGGTGAATTAATCAGTTCCTCCAAATTTTTTTATTTGCTATGATACTACCTTATAATCTGCTAATAATCCTGCTGTGTAGGTAGTAGAAAAGGAAGGGTAAAAGGGATAGCTCAGTTGCAGCCATCTCCTCTGATTTTGCATGTGAGAACTCTCACTAAATGGAAGTAAAGACGCATGTGTTCATGGGCACCTTAATTTTTACAGCTTTCAGTGATTGCCTTCTAAAAGTGTGTAGGCTTCAGATGCTTCAGGTGCTGGTGCAACTCCAGGCATTCAATGCCTCTTCTCTATTTGAGACCTCTTGTATTGTACATAGAGGCTTCTTCAGGTTGGATTCTTCAGGCTGAAACTGCTGCTTTCCTTCTAGCAGTTGGCTCTTTCCCCACTCTTAATGTTTGTTTTAGCTCATTTGACAGAAAATTTTAAAACATTATTACCATGCTTGTTACTTTGTCCTCTGTTTTGTTGGGACCATCCAATTTACATTAGATATTTGTCTTCTCTTTTTAAGTGCCATTTTGTTGTACTTAAAATCATCTCCATGGCCCTCTGAGCACCATTGTAAAAATCTTTAACATGCCTTTTATCTTTCAGATCTCACTGCTGGTTGGATTCATCAGTGTAAATAATTCTCCGTGGACGGATTACAGTGCATACAGCTACTTTCAGATTGTCACCATGTGCGACTTAGTTATGATTTTGTTCTTCTACATTATCCACATTTTCAGAATCTACCGGAAGCTCACTTGTGTTAGCTGGCCACTTGCGGTAAGTCTGGGTTCCTTGCCTCTCTTGTGGGTTGATGTCTCGATTACTTAGTCCATTTTCTTGTGACATTACACAACGATAGGCTTTCACGTACTTCTTTTTTGCCTTGTATACAAATCCTTTTGTTGCTTTTGTTATTAGTATTCGGTTCAGTGGACGCTGTAATTGTAAGTTTTTTAGCTGATTTGGATCTGATCCTGCCCTCCTTTACACAGATATAAATCCAGATTTACTCCAGGGAAGGCAATAGTGTTATTCTGAGACAATTGAAAAGAAGCTGCTGATTATCAAGCCTTCAGCAGATGGGTCCTAGCTCAGGTCATTTATAGCAGCTAAGGGATTGCTAGGGTACCAAATCATAGCATTAGAATTCATGTACTACATCCTGTCCCAAAATAGAGTTTACTAGTGCTATTTAAGTCAAATGTCTCTCTTTTTGGTATGGTTTTAGGTAACTTAAACAATAGCAAGAAATAGGAGCCTCAGCCTGATTGCCATGGCCTGGCCATTCCTGGGATATCCTGCAGGATGTTCCTGCCTCATTCCTGTATTTCCCCTGCACATCCATCTCTCATATCCTAGCAGAGAACTAACAAGCAGCACAGAAAATGCAAGACCTGAACTTCCTCAGTAGCTTTGGGTCAGGTCAGCTAACAGAAGAGTCCTGCATCCTAGTGTGGGATGACAGGTTTTAATAACCTCTTAGAACGTGTCTCCTTTATGCATAGTGACATGTTAGTTCCACAGCGGAAGGACCAGAGGGATGGGGAAAGCCAACTGGAGAGATATAGAGGGATTTTGAAATCCAATAAGTGGTTGGATGGCATTTAATGGAAGCTACGTAAGTAGTTTACAGATCTAAGATAACGGTTTGTCTATCCATCCACTTCTAACCAGAGAGAAAAATTTAATTTTCTTTTTCTTTTTAGCTGAAGAATGTGGTTAGACTTGTGTCCCTTTTAATTTTTTTCAAATTTGTACCACCACTATTTGTCTCTATAAGGTATTTCTTTATCTAGAGATAATACAGATGCAGGGTGTTGTGGTTTAACCCCAGCCAGCAACTAAGCCCCACACAGCCACTCGCTCACTCCCCCCCGGTGGGATGGGGAAGAGAATTGGAAGAGTAAAAGTGAGAAAACTCGTGGGTTGAGATAAAGACAGTTTAATAGGGAAAGCAAAAGCCGCACACACAAGCAAAGCAAGTCAAGGAATTAATTCACTACTTCCCATGGGCAGGCAGTTGTTCAGCCATCTCCAAGAAAGCAGGGCTCCATCACGTGTAACGGTTACTTGGGAAGACAAACGCCATCACTCCAAACATCCCCCCTTCCTTCTCCTTCCCCAGTTTTATATACTGAGCATGACGTCATATGGTATGGAATAGCCCTTTGGCCAGTTTGGATCAACTGTCTTGGCTGTGCTCCCTCCTAACTTCCCGTGTGCCTGGCAGAGCATGGGAAGCTGAAAAGTCCTTGGCTAGTGCAAACATTACTTAGCAACAACTGAAACATCAGTGTGTTATCAACATCAGTGTGTTAGCACAAATCCTAAGCATGGGCCCATACTAGCTACTATAAAGAAAATTAACTCTATCCCAGCCAAAACCAGCACACAGGGATTGAAATAAAGGATTGAAGTAAGCTAATAAATGGTAGTTTTGCAAAGCAGCATTTAATGTGTGCATTGCTGTAACAGGACTATGCCATTTTGACCTCTGCATAGGCTGCTTTTGTTTTTTGTTGCATTTAATCATTCCTAAACATTCCAAAGCCACCAATGAGTTTAAGACACTGCAGTTTGTGGCTGCTCAGCTTCAGATAGCTTTATGGGATGTGATGCTTGAACATTGCTGCTTTTTTACAACCAACCTCCTTCTCAGTCACATACTTAAGTATCTTGAGAACAGAATAGGAAGACCTGTAAGAGACTTTGAGAAACTACAGCTAGTGTTTGGTTGAGTTTCCTGGCAGGATCTCTACATTGCGATCAGGGGTGTGATTTGCAGTCAGTGAAGTTTCAGTGGTTCAAGTGGTTGTTCAGCACTGACACCTTTTAAAGCTGGGAAGTATTTCTCCAGAGGGGCACTCTCCCAGCCCTGCCAGGGGTTGGTTCTCCACCTAATTTAGCCTTTGATTATTCTTTTGCACCTTTGCCCATCCCTCGGATTCCTCTAAAGTAGTGGCCTGTGTACACTGCTTTATTTGGTGTCTAAGGAGGCAATGGCATGCTGCATTGTGGACTAGCCAGAGGAGCCTCCTTACGGAAATAATTTATTCTAGCAAAAGCAAGGGCTGAGATCTTGATTACCTGAAACAAGGTTATAAAGGAGGAAAGTAAGTTGCAGTCTCAGAGCCTACTTTATGGCAAAGATCCTCCTTAGCTGTTTATAAACACCTGAACAGAGGGGAAACTGTGGTATAGTATGATAGACTATTTCTCTTCTGGGATTTCCTTGAACAATTTCCTTTGGGGACTCTGTTCTCTCTCCTTTGATTTGAGATGGAATCTCTCCTCTACCTTATACATGGCATTTGCTTGGCTCATACTGGTAGTGCAATGCAGATAAAGTAAGCAGATACCCTCCTGCCCATGCCACCATGCAAAAATAACAACCCATGTTCAGTTTGCAAACATCCGTATTGGTTGCCATAAGCCTTGTGAGGATTCAAAATCTAACTCTACAGATAACCCTTGCTTATAACAAGGTAAAATTGACTCCTGGACTGATACTCGTCACACTAGAGAAGAGCTTAAATGTGGTGCCTCAGTGCTCTCTCAGAAAAACCCATGGCATCATGTTTTAGTGCAGGACAGCTGCAGCCACCCTTACAGACTTAGGAGCCTGGGTATTGGTTATGAGTGTCTGCGTAGCTGTGCTTTTCATGGCTTCCCTCCTGTTTCCAGTCTTGGTTGATATAAGTTGTTAGTAGATCCACTGCTTACTTTCTAAGATTGTCAGAAGTAGGAGCATTTGGATTTCCACTTACGCCGTTTACTGCCATTTATTGTCATTTCATATAGGCTAGATAAATATGCCCTTAAGGCTTCTTCCTTCCTCCAGAACTGTCTCTTTAAGTAAGGTGCATACTTGATGCAATAAAGATACGTGTTTCAAGCTCAGTAATGTACCATGTTGAATTGAAAGGATTGCATCCACACCCAGTAAGTAGATCTTATTCCAGTGACATTAGCAGACCTGAAGATTGGCCCTCTCTCCTTTTTTGAACAGAAAGTCAGGTATGGTGCAAAATCCACTCACAAGGTGTTTTCTTCCTTTCTCTCTCTTTTTTTTTTAAGCTTTTTTTTTGTCCTCTGAGTTTGAGTAACCTCTGCCAACTTGTTTTCATTCTGAGGCATATGGAAATGCTTTCCTGATAAGTTTCCCTCCTGATGCAGGCTGTGCTTGTCTTTACAGGAGTTTCTTCATTATTTAATCGGTACAATTCTGCTTCTCATTGCATCGATTGTAGCAGCATCCAAGAGTTACAATTTGACTGGACTTGTGGCTGGAGCGGTAAGACTGTGTTTATTAGTCTTGACACTTTCTTAATTGCAATGTATAGTAAGTAGGGCATTGGAAATCTATTACTTGTAATTTTATTTTCTTACAGACTTGCCTTGCTTGTGTCTTGTTTGGGTGAACTACCTTCTAGCTCATTTCAGTGAATGTTCTGTAACACAATGCCAACAAAAATATTTTGTTGTGAGACTCCAGACTCACCACTAAAGTGGGTATTTGTCCTGTCAGAGAGTTGAAATCAAAGACTCCTGCTTTAACTCAAACTTATTAGTTCCTATAAGGGGAGAATTAAGACAATTCAGTTTTGACAAATGGCTGCTGTAGCAGCTAGAAGTTACCCAAAGGATTTCACACCAGTCTTTGGCTTTTGATGCCTCCTGCTCCTCAATGGAGCCCTGTTCAAGATAATTTCTCCTGAGCTAAAACTCACTGGGGTCCTGGGCTGACTTACTGGAAGATACTCTCTGCTTCTGTTGGCTGGAGGGCTTTATAGAGAAAGGCATCACTTCTGAGTGTGGGCAACACTGTTTTCACAGCAGTAGGACCTGAAATACAACTCCTCCAGAATAAAGAATTACTTTCAGAAACTTAGTCCTGATGATGCGAACGGACTAGAAGACTTACCCGACTTGTTTATTTGGCAGATGGCAGGGAGAGACTTGTTTGAATGGGGCAGTAAAAGCGCAGTAATCAGAGGTGTTAGAAAAAGTCTTTTCTTTGTTGCAGAATCCTAGTGAGAAGTCTAGAAGGTGAGACTGTGCTGCTGTCCAGCTTTTTCTCCCCCCTTGTATATGACTCTCAGTCTATCTTTCAGTCATTGTTTTGACAAGACATAAGCTGCTGTTATACTATGGAAACTTTTATTTTTTTTTAGTATATTGGCAGAATGGAGTAAGAAATCACTTTTTTGGGATCTGTTAATGTCACAAAATATGTAGCTGGATATGCAGGAGTGTCCATACATTCATGGAATATGTGTCATCTAATGTTCTGTAAGTATTTGTGGTTTGTTTGTTTTCTCATCCAGACTTTCGGGTTCCTAGCTACGATCCTTTGTGTTTTAAGCATATGGTCATCCTACAAGGTTTCATGCATCACGCAGTCAACAAGTAAGTATCATGCTTAGTCACTGCTAGAATGCTTCCCAAAATGAATATTTATATTTTCTGCCACAGGGCTGTGTCTACCTGGAAGGATTTATTAAGTCCTGTTCCTTGTTACTCAAAATTACTCACAAAGCAATAATTCCTTATTTTCTGTCAACACAGACATATCACAGCTACTGACAGCTGTTAACAACTAACTACAAGAGCAAAATAACTTGCTTTGAGCAAGTAGTGAATGTATCAGTGTTTTCTCTTCTCCCTCCCCCACCCCCTACCAGAAGAAGGTTTCCTGTGTGTTCCTTAATCAAGTAGATTAATTTGTTTGTGGCAACGCAAGTGACACTGTCTTCCTTTTCAAAGATGCATCTGTATGATTCCTTCATCTCTGCAAGACGTCTGCCTTACAAAATAAGATACCAAAGACAAGCGTCCACGACTGAGGAGAGAGCATGGGTATTTTGTTACTAACCTGGACAGCCAGTAGCTTTTGAAGATCTACTTGAATGCCTATGCAAAACAATGTTGTGAACCAAAGTTTTTTGCTCCCCACACTTCCCCCCTTCCCCCAAGAAGTTTATAATGGAGAACCTGCTTTTTATGAGCTTTACAGAGAAAGACAACTTTCTGTCTCACAAGCTGGGCTGTGGTCACTTCCAGCTATTTGCAATAAGTGCACTTAAAACTCCTTTGGAGAGTCATTTAGTTCTCCTTTCAGAGAGATGGAAAAATGGCTTCTGATTTCCTCCATCTGTTTACAGAAGGGAAATCCTGCAAATTCCTACCCGATTCTTAACTTACAAGGATGATTTGTTTAATGAAGGAACTGTTACAAACTGATTTGTGCCTGGATAAGCTGACCCAAGTCTTTGTTACCTCTTTATATCAGAACTGTGGACTTTTTCTAACATTAGTTCAACCAGCATAAAAAATTATGAACTGCAACTTGAATACATCACTGCAAACACTCCCTCCTAGCCCCAACCGTACATGATGAAATCAGGTTTTTTCTCCATGAATTTTTACAGGTTATAAACAATCAAAGATTATTCTTAAAAACTTCCCTCTGCCAAATACAGGAAAATACATACACAAAATGTGTGTTTAATGTTTTGTGGGATCTTTTTTTTCCTTTTCACAAATACTCATTTGTAAAATGGGTATTTGTAAGACCTGTTCTGTAGAAAGTTTCTGTGTATTTCCTATAAATTACTCTCTTTGGGGTCTAACAGTGTTTATGGAAAGCCCATTGTGAATGGAGCAACGTGCTTCTTTCTCTCTCTTACATGCAGTTTGTCCCTTCCTCTGCCTCTGCTGGGATCCATGCTTTTGGAGATTCTGCCCAGAGCCCGGACAGGCAGAACAGTTCAGTTTTGTCCAACCTGGTATTGTCATGAAGTTCTATGTAACTTCGAGGCTGAGGCAATACCTTCTTGGCACCTTTGTCTTTCTCTCCTTTTGCAGTCCATCTCTGGTGAGCTGGAAATTCTTTGCAGAAAAAAGGGAAGTGCAGGCCCCTCGTCCTTGGTGCTTCCCCTTGCATGTCTAGCTGTGAAGTAGAACTTGTACTTATAAGTCAGTATCTTCTGTCAGGACAACTGCATGATGGTGCAGCAGGTTTCTGGAAAAAGTAGGATTTATACAGTTTACCAGGTCCAATCTGGAGGAAAAAAGCATTTTGTGGCCTGCTATGCATTTTTCTATTTGTCTGAAATTCTGTGTCAATACCGCTAAGTAATTTAATGGTTCTCTCAGAAGATTCTTTTTGTGCCTCATAGCAGGTCATCATACTTTGCCATTTGTTGCCACCTTATTTTTTTCTCTCATCCTAATATATGTATCTTTACTTTGATTTTTTTTTTTTACTCCTTGATAAGAGAAATTGGCCAAGTGCTAAAGTGTCAAAAATTTCGAGTAAGTAAATGAAAATAACTGAGCAGGTAACCTGGAAAGGTAGAAATTCCCCTCCTCATGGGGCACAGTTTCTGTGATTCTTCTTGCTGTTCCTTTTCATAAGTGCCCTATTTACAGCAACACAGAGCAGGAAACAATTTGAAAGCGCAAAAGTCTGCTGTTTGTGGATGAAGATACGTATATTCACTCCAAGATAAACTGCTTTGACAATATAGAGGATTATTCAAATAAAACTATGTAACAGGCAGTTATAATGTTATTCATTTCATATTGACTATTTTTTATTTCTTTACATTGTCTAACTTTGGCCTGCTTTTCTACCCCGTAACTTCAGATGACATATTTTGTGTTTGGTCAGAAACGGATCACTTTTTCTTTTTAACCACCTGAATTGAGCATGCCTCAAAGGCTCTCTGGCTTAAAAAAACAGACATCCTTCTCAGCTAGAAATCCACTGTCAGCAGAGTCAGTGATGGTTCAGGCTTCTTTGCCCTGCCAGCACAGGACTGGTCCAAAGGACATACATGACAAGGGACTTCATTCTGGGCACTTTGAGTGAAAATACCTGGAGAAGAAGGTACACACACACACACATATATGGGGGTTTTTTTGCAACAAGGGTGCTTGATCACCGGTTCTCCTGCCAAGACTGAGTTAACTACAGTTTTTGGAAACCAGCACTCTGACTTTAATTTTGACTGACATGGTAGATATTTAAGGATACCACCTCTTCTGTTCCCCCAGAGGAAAGAATTGCTCTATTTCTCCTTCCCCTCCTGAGATACCACCTCAGATAGATAGTAGCCACCTTTCTACAAGCTTTAACCCCTCTTGGCAGTCCTGAGGGAAACCAGTGTTCTGCTGCACACAATGTGAATGCAGCTGAGACCTCAGCGCTGCGGTGGCAGTGGAGAGAAGCAGTGGGGAGAAGCACCTGCAAAGGATTGGGGCTGGAGCCTGAGCTTGCTCTGAAGAAAAGGCTGTTTCCACTCTCTGCTGGAATCGTGCCCCCTCTCCTGGCACTACATTAGCATCTTTTTTTTTCAGCCTCCCACATCACTCTGTCACTTGTCACCACGTGGGGGACGGGGGGGGGGGGGGAATTAGGGGGCATTTCACGCAGTCTGACAACCAAAGAATTTCTGAACTATGCTCTGTGATCGTCCAAAGAATATGTTTTGCTGCAAGTGCATTTGTTTATACTGGATCAGGAGAAGTAAATCACAAGTTCCCTTTTGGTTTTTGTGCCTATCGACAGGTCTAAGGTATGCCTGCAGCTTTTGCTGTTATGACAGTGCTGGGTCCATAGACCCACCAGATGCTCTTAATGCAGGATGCTTTCAGGCTGGAAGACTGACATCTCTGCTGCCAAAGCTTCCTTGCTTCCCCCAAATCATCCTTGTGAAACATGTCTACCAAGAAAAGCACAGGTTTTGCTGGTATCACCAGCTCTACTGGGGGTCTTTGAATGACAGCTCTGTCTGGCAGGGACTTTGGCACCTCACTACTGTAGCTCTGCCAGCAAAAGTGTTTTAAGTTTCCTTCAGTGTCAACCTGGTTCTGAAAGCTCCATCTGTCTGCAACTTTGTCAAATATGGGATTCCAGCTGTTTTAGAAATAAACTATGTTTGCTATTTGGATGATGTAACGGCTTTGAGGATCAGACTGTTGGCTTGCTCATTTTTTTTTTCCTTCCTCTACTAGAGCAGTGACTTTCTTTCTGGGGAGTGTCAGAATACATCCTGTAACTGCGGGACAAGGTGGGAGCCACAGAAAAAAAAAACGTTCCCCTGCCGTTGTGTTTGGATGTGCTGGTCTGTGACTATCCCACCCAAAAGTTGTCCATCCTCTTCAGCTCCAAGATGAGTGTAGTATGTCCTTTGAACCAACACAGGTAGAGTTTGGGGTTCAGTTTTACTGAAAATTAAAATGTAAATGTTGGGAGAAGAAAATAGGTAGTACAGACTGTTTCATACTGAAAAAAACCCCCAAACCCTGATGTTTGAGCTCTAGGGGCTTGAGATAAGTTAGAGAGTGAATAGTGCTTTTGTTGGGTAGAAACTGGGAAGATGAGAAGGGGAAATGAAACTTAAAAAAAGAGGAAGGGTGGCTTTGAAAAGCTTGAGGACCACAGTGCTGGATGAAGACACTGCAGGTTATGTGACAGCTTGCACACTTTTTCTGTTGCTCTGAAATGGTTGTGTTCTGCATTGTGTGAACTACAAAGGAATGGGTTCTTTCTTTGCTCCTAAAAGGCTCTGGGAACAAATCACTATGTGGGGTATAGAGGGGATAGCAGGCCACTAGGATAATGGTAACTTTGAATGAAGGAGGGGGCCGGGGTATTGAGTGATGCTCCAGGGAAGAGGACTAGGAGCTTATTAGGACAAAAAGGAGCAGGAGACAAGGAAGAGCAGGTGCAAACATTAGTAGAAAGCTTATGAGACGAGGAACTAATGTGAGCATATTATGCACTAATAGAAATGCTGGCAGATATCAACAGTTTCTGGCTGTGTCAGTACTTAAAGGGCAGACCTGCCTGGAGTGATAGAAAAGTCTCTTTTTTGCTTGCCTGCTATGTACACTTCATACCCTGTGTCTGGGATGTTCATGTTCTGCTAAAGCTGCAGGAGGATGCACTAAACCTAACCCAGAGGCTGCGGAACATGGTATCAAGTTGCCACATGTTCTGCCCTGTTTAACTTAAAATTGCTCAGGGCTCCACTGTTCTTAGAGACAGCATGGAGCAAAACGCTGCTGCTGAGCATGAGAGGCTGTGTGCTGGCCGGTAGCCTTGGCCATCCCTCTGGCTAGGGGCAAAAGTACAGACCTGCTTTCAGACTGAGCATTACCTGAAAGCCAAGGGACACTGGAGTTACGTATTGCTGGGCCCTGCTGATGAGCTTGACACTGGGCTGGCATCCAGGAGGTGCTGCTGGTTGCGTGAGATGGGGAGAAGTGGGTACCAGAGAAAGGGTCTGTGGGAGGGCCATGTCCTGTTCTTTCTGCCTGCAGAGATTTACACCCAGGTGGCAGGAGAGAACCCTCACCACAAACCTCTAGCTTAAGCAACCTTCCTGTTCAGGCCGTTTCAGTTTTCGGACTGGAGTGCAGGTGCAGGCGCCATGCCCTTGGCTTACCTTTCGCTCCTCTGCAGATGCACAGGGCTGCACACTTGCGAGGCCATCCCATTGGGAACAGGCAGCTCTTCGTTTGGGTCCCTGGTCCCAGGGCTTATTTAACCCCACTACATGGAAGCAGGTTGGAAAGTCACACTGGTGCATCCTCCTGCAGAAGGATGATTACTTTTTTTCCAGCACAACGGCAGCTGGAAAACAGGAAAAGCAGTAAGTGCTGTTGGCTGCTCCTTCCTTCGCCTGTCCCTTCTAGAGGTCACTGATTACCCACAGCTGGCTACTCCAGAGTTTGTCTCTATTCTGCCTGTCCCTGAGCCCAGAGTCCGTCAGCCTCAGCTAGTCCCCTGGGTCAGCACTCTGGTTTCTCACAGCCAGTATGGTAAGTATGCACTGTTGTTTATTACTAGGGACTGACCAGTATACAGTGGGTTCCCACCATCCAGGAGCTTGCATCCAAAAAAAAGCCCATATTTATAAACAACTGATGAAGCAGCTTTATCCTCTTATTATATCTGCACTGGTTTACTGGGTTAATGACTTGCTGGTTTATTAAGTATCAAAGAAGCTCTCATCACCTCCCTGGACCAGCCCCTCTGCCTTGGGGCAGTTGGCAAAAAAAAATCTGTCTGCTTTTTGCCCTCTGCCAAACTTCTGTCTGAGCTGCTCTGACAGTGAAATTGAAGCTGTCTGGCATGCCCAGAAGCAGCAGTTCATGGAGGTAGGAAGCTAGAAAGTCAGAAAAAAAAGAAAAGAAGAAAAAAGAAAGAAAAAAAGAGTTGCAGCATCACAGGATTTTCCTGCCTCAAGGGCGAGGTGGCTGCCAAGACAAGCTTTCAGTTTTACATGGAGGCCGAATTTAGATACCAAAATCTTTGGCATTATTCTGGCTTACTGCTGTGAAAGCTTGGCTCTAAGAAGCCAGTGTTGAGTAGCCAAAGGCATGATATTGTGGCTGCTTGTTATGTGCTGGGGGTGGGGGGAACAGTAGTATGATAGGGAGGGTTCATAACAAGGAGGCTGGGAGGGACCTTGCCTTTTGCGGGGCGTGGTGGAGAATAAGGATGGCAGAGCTAGAAAAGAAGGTGCAGATGAAGAAGCTAAAATCAAGGGGCCACTGCAGAGCAGCAGTGCCACCTGACATTTCATGAGCGAGCAGCTCAGAACAGTGCTGTTACTCGGGTTAATGTTTTCATATTGCTTCCTGAGCATGATATGACCTCCAGCAGCACCTGGTTTTTGCATATTGCTAAACTGCAGCTTACAGAAAGGCGCATAAGATAAATATTTTTCAAAAGCAGTTTTGTCACTG
This sequence comes from Ciconia boyciana, assembly GCF_034638445.1. NCBI lineage: Eukaryota > Metazoa > Chordata > Aves > Ciconiiformes > Ciconiidae > Ciconia > Ciconia boyciana. The sequence continues at coordinate 122,860,327 of NC_132935.1, read as the reverse complement.
GGTAGGTGCTAACCAGTTCTCAGGTGAGACTTGTGTGTGGGCAGAGTACATCCTTCAGAGCACTAGCCAGCCATGAAGGCCAGAGCTTTTGAAGCACAAGAAAGGATTAGGACGTAGATAAAATGGCTTCAATTAAAATGCATTTTTGTGGATCCTGGCTTGAAGTGAGTTAAATTCAAAATGCCCAAGGTGTTGCAGCTTTCATATATTGCTCTTCAGATATTTACAGACCTAGAATAACAACAATGCACAAAGCAACCATTTGAAAGGAATGAACTGCAACCTCTAAAGCATTAGCAGTAGTCCTGCCCTCCTCACTGTGACAGGAAATTCAACCAGCAGTGTGAAGAAACACAGGAAGGCACAGGTGTCCCGGTGCCAACACTCGGTGCTACAAAGCCCCCACATTACTCTGACTAAAATGATTTCAGGCCTTCCTGGAGCACAGAGGCACTGCCACGCACGTCACCTTCAGAGCCCCTCTCGCCTGTGACTCCAGAGAGGTGCGCCCACAGGCTGGGACCGTGCAAAGGTAGACAGGCAGCTGTGCAGCAAACCAAGCACCTGGGGAAAAGCAGGAATAGCACAGAAGAAGAGGAACAAACTGAGTGCTCTGTGCTTTGCATGTGGGGGTATGTGTAGAAAAAAAGTAATGTGTGGTGGTGAAGGAAACACCTGCATGTTTCTGTGGCTGATGAAGGGGCTACCAGAAAGACAACAAGAATACGCCAGCTTGTGAAGTGGAGCTGATGTGTGCGTCTGGATGATGTGGTAGGCCAAGCAGAATGGTGGGGCATTTCTCCCCGCAGGGGTGAATATCCCCAAGGCACTAACGTAGAGTCATTGCTAAATTAAGTATGTCTGAACCACTTGTTCTTTTCTTACATTTGCACTTGTGCAGGAAGAGCAACAGCAGGCCAGCAGCTCCCTTGGCATAGGAGGAATTGCAGCAAGGCTCTAGAAACCTTGGGGAAAAAAACCCGCACAGGTGTAGACTTAGAGGCACCTAACCCTTAGGCATACAAGGACAGACTAGGAAATTAGAGACAGCACTCATCCTGCACCTATTTTTACAGCCCAAAGAGAATAAATGCCATTCTCCCAGGGAAAAGCACAGTATCTCTTGGAGGCTATTTGCATGGGACTAGCCTTGATACCCAGCCATTCTCCCTTGCATATTCAATGAAGAAAGAGAAGGGCAAGAGTGAATCACAGCAGCAGTGACTCAGAGTGCAGGAGTTACCCTTCCCCTCTGATTCACCCTCTAGCTGTGTCTCTTCTTCCATCAGCTACCAGGGGACCTTGGGCTCCCAGCTGGAACATCTCAGGGTAGGGCTGAGGAGATACCCCTTTTACTTTCCCATGTGGAGCTGGGGCAACACCCATCTCTTAATTCCAGCACTTGCATCTCAGCACTTACCAGAGCTAATGCGATAGCAGGATGGATGGGAAGAGACCAGGCTACGAGTTGTGTATCACCTCGAGGCCTGTAGCTAGCCAAAAGCATCCATTTGCAGCTTCCTTTTATTACATCTGCTAGCCAGCTGTGATGGTAGTGTATGATTTCCTCCCCTCCCCCAGTAGAGGCCTGCCAGCACACACAACTACGCTAACACAACTTTCTTTCATTGAGCTTCTTGGGGGTTGTAGGAGGTGGACCGGTGCTGGTGGCTTCGTACTACCACGAGTACAAATCACAGCTCTGCTGGTATAATAGCTCCTTTTAAATCAGAAATGCTTTGTCCATCTAGCACAGTCTACTGTTATTTCTACATCTGTAAATCACTCTTAACATAAAACTTAATGATCTGCATCCCCCTTTTTCATGAACCCCAGCCAAACAAGAGCACAATGCTGCAGCTGTAGCTATTAAGCTATGGTGGCAGCAAAGCACTCCATTAATACCTCATGCTCAGCAGTTTGTGATGCATGAGAGCTGAATAATTATGCCCTTGTTACCCTCAAATAAGAGGCACAATTGCCAGAAACAAGCGTTGACAATTAAAAAACTGTATCAAGTCAAGGACAACATTCATTCATTCATAAAACAAGCTCTTCTGAGCAAGAGGACTGTGAGGCAGAAAACAGACAGGCTTACGTTAACGAGACAGTCGTTTCTGGAGCTGTATTGTCCCCCCTCAGATAGACCTCCATAGCCACTTTATCCCAGCTGTTTTGAGAAACTAACAGGCAGAGCTTTAGCCAAAGCTCATGTTGCTATGAATTGCACTGATAGGGAGGTTTAAATTAGAGTTGAGGGACAGGAATGGGAAGCAGGGCTTTAGCAATGTATCAATAACCAGTGACCTGCAGCCTTTGAAACAGAGCAGACAGGCATAGGAGAGTGCAAATGGGTGTTAACAATAAAAACAGGTGGTGAGAGCCTGTCCTCCCTTCCGAGAACGTCTCGTTGCTCACACCAGGGTAGCAGCTCCACATCTTTGGTTAGTGGTGTGCAGATTAAATAACCATTAAGTAACTGTTCCTTCCTTACCTACAGCTCAACATGAACAGGGATTTCAGAATCGTGTCTGCACTGATATTTTTGGAAGAGTGACAGCTGGTGCAAAGAAAGTAGTTAAAAGGAGGGCTGTAGTGAAGACACACAGACTTGCATTATTTTGAGCAACATTCCACCATTCTCTAAGCAAGGGTAGGGCATATAATAATAAAAAACTTGTCATGCTTTTGTCTTACAATATTATGCTTTCAGTAAGTCCACGTGAGGACTAAAAAGAGAGTTCTGAAGTACACCCCAAACTTAGCACTGCAGAATACGACATGCTTTCACGCAGCACATCTAGCAGCAAATACCTGACTGGATATTTGCTGTGTGCTGTCCTCATCTGGCTGCACATGAGTCATGCTACAGAAGAATGTGCTTATGCTGTCATCTCATCTCCTTGTGAAGCCCTGACTCTCACCTCAGGACTTGCCAACTTCAAAACAGCCAAGTCGGTGTTATTTTCCCAGTCCTGTTCTAATATTCAGCCAAGAGATAATAGGTCATAAGAAAAACTGAATGAGTGATCAGGGCACGTGGGCTGGTCAAAGCAAGTTTCGCTGGGGTGCTTGGAGAGGACTGGAATTGCAAGAAGCCCTGTCTGGCATGCATTACAGCTATGCTTGCCAACATTTCTGTTTGTGGACCCTGATTTTTTTCCAGCATGCATAATTTGCATTTTTGGATAATAAGCTTCTCTCATTTAACTTCCCGAGAGTCCGGGAAATGCTCAGGTACTCCCAATTCCTTTGTTCTCCCACCCATGATCCACAGACCTTTCATTGAAAACCACAGCATAGTACAGACCACAAAAATCTTCAAAGCAGCAGTACAGTGTTATAGGTGCAGCTGTAGCTTGACTTTGTAATAAAAAGGAATTTTTAAAAACGTCTCTTGACAGGTTACAAAACAAAAGGAATCAAAGTAAAACCCTTTCAAACTGCTTAGGTAAAGGATCTCCTTGAGACAATATTGATCTGATTACATTCTCAAAAATCCCTTCAGGCTACGTTTTGAGAAATAAGCAAATGATTGGAAACAGTATCGCTAAAAGGCACAGTTCAATTTATAGCCACACTGACAAAAAAGAGGGCAAGGGGGCTCCAGCTCCAGTGAAAATACAGGTGGGAAGAGGGTGAAGTCCTCCAGACCGAATCATTTCAATCACAGGATCATCTTTGCCCTCTTGTGGGCAAACTTCTCTCCTGCAGCTTCTCAGCAGATTCCTGTGCAGACAACTGCACCAAGCGGGCGGCACGAACAAGATTTAAACGCATTGCTGGCCTGCCTTGTGCTTCCTTTAGCAGGCAAAGAATAGCTATTCTGAATCCAAAGAGAAGTCAAACCCAAAGCCCAGCCAAGTAGTTAACCTTGCCTGGTTCCTGCACGACAGCACGAAGGAGGCTGTGCGATAAAGCAGGTGGCTGGTCGTGCTCCTCGCTGTGAGGAGAAAGCCCACCCGAAAGCAAGGAAACACGTACGTGCCTTGAACAAAGGACGCACAGACAGCAGCGACCAGGTGGTGCCTGTGCACTCACAAAGGAAAGCCGCAGACTACCAGCCTATATTCTGCCCTGCTGCGCTATTCTGAGAATTTACAGTAAACTAACTTGGATTACGCTCCTGAGAAAGGAGTTGTCACGATTCTAGCAGTAACACAACTTAAAACTGTGTGGTCATGCTCCAAATTATTAAATCTTTATTCATCTTTCTTAGGACTTGTGTGACTCCACCACTGACGTGCCCTTTTAATAGAACATTTTGCCTCGATTGTTTTCTTACATCTAGTTTTCAAATGTAATTAAAAGCATTAGAGACCTTTTTCCCTTATGAATCCTTATGGTTACACTAATCTCTGGCAACTTCATCGAAGAGACAATTTCACCTTTAATGTTACGATATAAAGAAAAATGCACCATGGCATTCCAATTTCAGTGCCGACAATGAAGAGAGTGCCATTCTCCTCCTGTTTACAAGATCACCACCAGGTAATAAGCAATCTATAGGATTATGAAACAAAAGAGCTACCCTGCCAGAAAGCATGCAGGCTTATTTCCTTTTCCTCGCCCCCTGCCACTGACCATCAGACAAACATTTTTAAAGGATCCAGTGACTCCCCCTCAACCAAGTAACTCGGTCACCTGCATTTTTCTACCCCAGAAGAAATTATTTGCTCTTAACACCTTTTGCTAGTTTGTACTCTTTCCTTTAAGAAGGCTGCCACTTAATTATTTTCAGCTCCAACTAATGAAGACAACAGGAAAGCAGCACTTGAATTACGCTTGTCACAGTAACCTGTAGACCATGGTAGGTGTAAAGGCTATTGCAAACTAGTTTGGCTGGACCCTGTGGTATGAGGCAATACTGACCTTATCGGACCTTTCCTCCTGGAAACTTGCAGTGAGAATATCCAGCTTTGCAAGTTGGACCCTCTTCCCCAGTAACAGGCAAACACAATGCAAGCTCCTTCCTCCAAACCAGGAACAAAGAATGATGTTATTTCCTACAGTGGGCTCTGGGAGAACTACATAGCGGCACCAAATCATCGCAGCAGAAACGAGAAACGCTTAAGTTATTTACTAATATTTTATTTAAAAAATGATTACAAAATATTTTGAAAGTTCTTGAGACCAAAAAAGCATAATACATTAAAAAAAGACCACAGGTTTATAATGGAAAAAATATTTAAGCATTTCAAAATTACTTAAATGGAAATTCAAGGCAACACTGGCAACAAAACTGTATAAAATTTTTATTTATATATATATAAAAACTACTGTATTATCATCCTGATTTAATAATCCTTAAAAAGTCACTTAAATTCTCAAAAGTATTAAAAGTGATAGATAGTTCTGAACAGCATAAAATTTAATATCTAGAGATCTGCTTATGTTTACAGCAATAGACTAGACCAAAGATTAATTTCCATCTTAAAGGCACTATCAGCATCTTGATTCGTTACAATTTTATATAACCTTTCAAAAATTTCACAAAATATTTATTTCCCTTCAGTGTAGAAAGCTTGGTATTTTATTGCACAAATTTGAACGAGGATCACCATGACGGCCATTATGCAAAAACATCTTGTGCAGAGCTCTGAGAACTGTGTGAGATAGCTCACTGCTTTTTCAAGTTGGAGGGTGCAAAGGTAGAACTCCATTGTAATAGACCACAAGCCTTCCCGGCTATTTTTAAGCACAGAGTGCAAGCAGTAAGGCACAATTCCTTCACGTATTTAGAACCCAAAGGGCACTGGTAGCATTGCGATTTTAATGTGGGCTGAATGCCGAACACAAAAATTAACATTCCCAATCTACATAATGCACGTGGCAGAGTTTCAGAGCAGAAACTCACAGTCCAGCCACTTAACAAGACCTCACATGTCCTGGAGAATCCTCTGCGCTGATTCTCAAGGCACTGTAAACAAAGCCTGAAAGTGGGTGCAGAGCCTTTAAGTATTTTTTGGACGGGCTCAACTGGAAAAGACAAAAGCTTTTAATGTGTCTGAGCAGGCTTGCAACACCACTGCCAAGCACTGTGGTGAAGAAGGGAGAAGACAATCCCCAGGCAGATGTACTGGGCCAGTTGCTTCTTTCCCCAGGTTTTACTACCGGTTAAGATTGTACAGAGATGGTTACTCTGCAAACAGATGAAGACATTTAAGACAGTTGCTTGTAACAGCACTTCTGCCAGAGTTCCCACCGCTCTCCTGAACAATCCCTAATCCAGTTCAGTCAAAATCAGCCAACTTAATGTACGCAATTTAAATAGCTCGTTTAAATAGCTCGTTTAAATAAAGCAGGCTGATTTCATCAGAAGCAGGCTGGGAAACAAGCAGACCGCTCTGCTGACAGAGCACGGGAGGGGTAAGAGACATCCAGCCACACGCACAGAGCTCCCACAAAAACAGATGTTTAATCCAGCCCCAATACCATTTGCTGGGATCAGTCTAATTAAAAGACAAGACACTCAAAGCCTAGATCCGACACCAGAAGCATCAAAGGGGGCATGTCAAGGCTGCAGGAGACCAGTCTGCTCAGCCATGGCAGCAAGGAAGTCTCTCCCCCACCTAGCCTGCCAGGGCAGAGGAGCTAGGAGGAACACACATCTGCCCCTTTATCTTAGGAAGCTGATAAAGCAGTTATGGAAATGACCTCGCAGAAGCAGAGAACAGCATACCCACCAGCAAACCTGCTTTTCAACTATTTTAAAACAGAACAAAAAGAACACCTCGTACTTAGAAGCCTAGGATTAATAGTACCACCATGCAGAAACTGCTTGGTTAGCCAACAACTGGTTTGGAAGCAACAATTTAGCAATTGCCTTAAACCTACAACCAATATGTGACTTCTCTGCTTGTAGCATTTAACTACTACGTGACAGATTAATGCCAGCTAAAACAGTGTCTGGAATGGAGCAGTATGCATTGCTGTGAAAACAGCAGGACTCTTCCTATTAGTAAGCTCCTGTGCCATATGGGAAAACAACTAACCGGTGTCCCAAAGACAACCATTTGTCGTTTTCATTAGCTGACGGCAATGCTTGCATCCCTTTCAGTCAGAGATGGAATCTGATCCTCAAATCTATACATGGATCAGTCAGTTGGTGAGAGAATGGGTACAAACTACTTACTTGGAACAGCTAAAACGAAAACAAAAAACATGTCAAAACCCCCTCACTCTAACAACCCAAAACAGGCCAGGGATGCCAGCATGTATGTAGTAGGAGAATCCATCAAACCATTCTGCAAAGGTCAGCAGTATTTATTTCAAAAGGCTTCATAGTCAGATCATGGGAGTCAGGAGATCTCAGTCAGAGACACCTTCTTCTGACGCCAACTCCTTGTGGCACCTTTTCATAAAAATAACTTGCTCTGTATTTCAGTTTCTCTGTGAATATCAGCGGTAGATATCATAGATAGGGAGGCCAAGGCAGAGAGATGACTTTACAGATCCTTTTCATTACCAGTCTCTCCAATTCAGGAACAGACACCAATAACAAAGCACTTAAGTGGGGAAAAGCCTACAGAACAAGCAACAAAAACCCAGAACTCTTCATATATTTTCAAGCTGAGAAAAATTACAAGAAAAATTACCTCAAGATAAAAGTCCCATCATGGTGCTGCATTGCTTAATAAATATCAGCAGCACAGTGTTACTCTTACACTATATTTACAGCTTTTAATTATAGATCAAGATTTAGAGACTACAGACATTTTGATGTGAAAACAAATTCAATAGAATCCTGGGCAATAAAAAACCCAAAAAACTCCCTTAGAATGTTAATCATAGATATGGACGCAATCCTCAAAGTAAGACACTGCAAATCATACCAGAGATATTTCTCATTAAGGCAAGTTTCATATCACCAGTAACGCTGCTTGTAAACAAAACATCTCTAATCTACCCAGTTTTCAGAGAGAGCTACAGCAAGCTCTGTACACCGAGGCTGAGATCAGGTTTTAGTGCAAACGGACACTAATAAATACAAGAAAAAAAAGCCAGTCCAAAGAGCATTTCTTCTTCACAAAGCAAGACATCCTATGAAAGAAAGTACGTATTTTATGCATGGCTCTGAAACCAAGCTACAGCTTAAAGTCGATGCTTCACACAACCTGTCAAAATTTTACATCCTCGAAGCACAGTGTAGTGTTAGGCTTAAGTCTCGAAGCTTAGAGAGAGAACATCACTAACTCACGTTCATGAGAAAGTGGCAGCACTGGAAAAAAACTTTGACCTTCTTTTACAGTCCTTTGTCTTACAACAGCTTCCTCATCCTTTTCCAAATACAGCTCACTCAGCCAATTTCTGGAGGGCTTAGTCTCGATGCTGCCACAACAGGTTACAGGACTATAAATTTGTCAGACTAGGATACTGATGAAATGGAGTTAACGCCTGGAAGACACGGCAAAAGTCATGAGCACTCAAACAAGAATTGTTTTTGCATAATTAGCTTTTTCTCATTTGCTTTGGTATTTTGGAACATCTCCTGGCTTACAGCAATTTGCCCTGCTTTTGAAGGCTTTCCTCTTAAGTGAGGTCTAGCAGTCTTGCTTCTACCTCAGACATCTGAAAAATGCCTTTTCACCACTTCATTTCTTTTACAGCCATCAACATCTGGTCTGATATGTCCGTCCCTTGTGCGATACGTGTTGCATCAGTAGTGTTTCTTGCAGTCCTACAGCCTGTCGCTTTTACAAGGGTACAAGTGCTTATTTATCTGTTTACCAGCTGACCTAGTCAGTAGCAAGACGTCTCAAGCTAGCGCCATATTTATAAACCAAGAAAATCGTGGGGTCCATAACCGTTCTGGCAAAATTTACTATTTACTATGCATAAACAAGCTGCATACAGTATTAACCTTGCAAGTAATATTCACCAGGATAGTACCAACATGCTGTAACGTTTTTCCCACTGATGTTCAGATTGCCACTTTCTGGGTTACTTTGTAAAAATATTTATTCTTCATCTTCTTCCTCTCACAGCTAGCTTTTCAAGTTTCTTCCTGCAACTTTTATAGCTTTTGAAATGATCTGAAAGAAGATTCTGGCATACAAGTCCAAACTCTGACGACCATGGGGTGCAAAACTGTCTCCTTAATATACCATTACATTACCCTCCCCATGAAACCCTTACACTCACTATTCCATTAAACTGATCTCCACAGCCAGAACTGAGACATATGAGTAGTAAAAACAAAACCAAACCCCTTATGTAAGGATAAGCATTTCTGTAAGGCTCCAATTAGGTATCCCTTTTACATTCACAGTTTGACCAGTAAGTACAAGAATGAATTCTGCTGCACTAATTTATAACTTGTAACAGAAGTATCCAGTCCATTTATACAGAAATTATCTTTAGGGTATAGCTCAGAATTTATGCATCACACATTAACCTTTATTAGTCACCTCTGTCAAAAATCAAATCAGCATATTGTTGTCCTTAAGTTATTCTATTTAGACACAAGTTTTTTTAGTGTATGTCACCTGGACAGGTGGCAGGACCAGTTATTAAGCAGGACCAGACCTTAGAAAATGATGCTCAAGATGCTGTTACTTGACCTAAGGATCTATAAAAATCTGTGATGATCAATGCGTACAAAATTGATCAGAAAGAAGAGACAGAAGTTGTTACCTACAGTGCACTGAAAGTTCATTTTAGTTTGCTCCATTCAAAAAACCAAAGAAATCATTCCAGAAAGTTAGCTTTGTTTATTCAGGGGCTGATTTTCTGTGGCACTCTGAGTGTTGCCAGGATTTTCAGAGCATCCATCTATGTTTTGTTTCCGACTGTGAAAATGGTCTGCAATAATTTCAGCTAAAAACGCACAACTTGCAAGAAATCCAAATGCCTGTGAAAGTGAAAGAAATAAATTATTTTAAAATGTACAAACATTAACAGTATTCTAACATTGTTTGGAGAGATTTGCTGGACTATTTACATACATTAATAATACTTATATATTAAGATTACAGTCCTTAAATCGGTGGTTCCATTTAAATTAGAAACAGATCAGAAATCATAATTCCAGCACATTTAATGCAAAAGTTTTTACAGTTCTCATTTTCTTAATCAAGCTTGAGACATACAATATGTTCTAAACAGCCCTTAATAGTAAAAGTACATTCACTTGATTGCAAAAATTAGTTATTAAAGAAGCATGGCATTGGTGGTATAGCAGAGTATTCATCCAAGAGATGGCTGCTGATTCAAGGGACTAAGTGAAGAACAGTAACACACGGAAGTGAAGGGAGGTAAGATCTGCAGAGCCTAAGCAAGTCCTTACTGGGTCAGCAAGGGGGGGCAAAATGACATTTTGTTAATGACATTTCATTATTAGTCATGGCAAGAGAGTGATAAGGCGAAGGTTGGTTTCAGCAGCTTCTTCTGAACAAGGAAACACATGCATTATTCTAACTTCTACCTAAATTTTACACAACTGGTTTGCCCTAAAGCAATTTGACACCAGTAAGTCTTAAATCACAATAGTTTTTGTTTTTCCAGCACCAGAAAAAAAACCCTGGAAGACTTTATACTCAAACCATTAGGTTTTAATATATCAACATCACAGAAGATGACTACACAGAAGTGCTTATCTATAATAACTCGTGCTACCTGTGGAACAGAATTATTTTGCTTTTTCTAACTCATTTTTTCTCATTCAAGAATAAAATAAAAATGTGAACTTTTAAAATCACATATTCACAATTCCAAGGTTATTATAAACAAGTGCCAAATGAGTGAGGGATTACGACATCCACAGCATCCCAAAGCCTCTTCAGTGCCTTGCCCTGAGCCTCTTCAGTGTTCCCCGGGATATGCATGCCCTGTTGCTCTTCTAACTATTTCTGTCACTGAGGAAACTGCTGTTCTTATTGCAGCCTTTGCAAGTCAGCATTCTCCACATATGCTTTATAACGCCTGGCAAAAGACATGCTTTCTGGCTGACTTTGTGAGAGGGTGGCGTTATCAAAGGACAATTGAGGAAAACAGTTGGCATTTCAGAGACAGGGTATCAGAGAACTGGGGAAGCTGTGAGAGAGGGCAACATTGAAGCAGTGACAGATGACAGGGAATAATATGGAGCCAAGGCAGTGAAGTCTGAGGAACGCAGAAGCAAGCCACAAATGCTGGGGAGCTGCAAGTGCACGCAGAGCTTTCCAGCAATCCTGAGGAATGCCTGCTCTTCGGATTTCCTACGGTAAGTTTCTGGAAGGTCTGGAATAGCTAATTCCTCCTGAAACATCATAATGCACTGAATTCTGTTCCCTGCCCAGTTTCTTCCCTGCAAATTGAGTGAGGTTTAGAGGGCAGAGAAATTAACATACAAGATGAATACAAAGTAAATTATGCAATTTTAAGACTTACATATGCAGCTCCTTCAACAGCAGACCCGGAGCTGGTCGCAGCAAGCACTATTGACGCTAACAGAAAACAGACACCTATGACTAGCATGGCCCCAGAATTCTGCAAATAGAAAAAAAATGAATGTTATAGAATTGTAGATATGCAACCTGAAAAAGAACAAGCATCGTAACAGCAGCTGAGTTAACCTGCCAGTGAATTTATGCTTTGAAACTTTGATGCTAATAGGAGCTTCAGAAAATATATTTTACAGCTATATTCCAAACAACATTCAACGTTATCAACTATTTAAAAGAGTCTGCATTACATACTCCCCTGTTTTTGTCTTCTTGAAGTGTTTCATGCTTTTCATCTAACTTCTTTCACAATCAAATTCAGGCTCAGGTCAACCATGCTAGCATTATTGCCTATGTAAAACATCTAGGAAACCAGAAACCTGTAAGTAAATGTACTCATTCAAATCTCTTACTACACTCCCTTATCTGTACCTTCATGTAAAAAAAACCAGCCACTATTTGCTCTGAAGACAAATGGGAAGGGACGCTCATAAGACACTATAATACTCTTACTGACTTTACAGAGCAACTTTGTGCCACTGTGGGATCTTCTGAAATATAAAAGCATGAACTGTAACAAGTATGATTATTACCAAAAAGGAGGTAGGCTACACCCAGTATGAAAATAGACAGGGTGAACAGGCAAGTTACAAGTATCATGCTGTCAGTAAACTGTGTTCCGTATACGTATGTATAGGTGATGACTACACAGTAGTGTGAAAGCCTTTCACGCAGCCTAATAAAAGTCCTAAAATCCTGCAGGTAACCAACATGACAATTTTTGAAAAGTTGTCAATATAAAAGGGATTCTCAAAGTTGACTCATTTTTTAACTATAAACTACTTTAATCTACCCTTTAAATAGAGAAGAAAGGAGATTCATTCTGCATAGCCTTTTTACTCCACAGTAGTCTTTAAGCACTTACAAGAAATGGTTTGTTTTAAAAAAAGAATTCCTTACCACTGTCCGTACTTTATCTTCCCCAAATGTTTCATATACATCAGTGCAATACACACACAGGATCAGGAGGCTCAAAAGAAAGGCACTGCAGCTTGTGAATTCAAAGAAGTAAAGTCCGCCACACTTGATACAATCCTCCACAATTTCTTCACAAATAACAGCCAGAAGAGAGAGAATCTGCAAACAAATAACATGCTTGAGTTGGATCAAGTCTCTACTGTCTTCAGCAGATAGACGTCTCTGATATGAACATTAATTAAGACAGCTGTATGGAAAATCCTCAATCTACTACAAACCCTGTAAAATTCTGCACTATTTTCGTACAGGCAGAAATAATTACATAGTGACACAGTTTACACTTGCTGTTAAAGCTGGTCAATAATCTACACTCAGGTAAGCTAAGCACACACCGACAAAAACAGGCTTCTTGATTCGACAGTCAAGACTCCTGATTTGTGGTTTTGTGCAACTGCCAGTTGGAAGCAGACGAGGCAGGCAGTGTGGCGAGCACACATCCCACTCAGAACAGGCAAAAATGCTATTGCTTACTACTTACAACTGCATGTAATTTTAAGTGCACTTGGCTTCAGGGTGGGGGGGGAAATTGGATGGCATTGACACAGTCAGCTACCTCTCTGAAAGTTTACAGCCGACGTCACCTCCCTTGAAAAACTTCAGAGAAAGTGCACATAGCTAATAGCTCACGTGCTTATGATGCAGTAATGACAGAAGCTCAGCTGTACTTGTAGGAACCAAAACGTTAAACTATGTTTAAGCTATGTTGGACATTGTTTAATCTATGCAGAAGCTTATGTTCACCTTCCTGCCACAGTATGTTTTGAGGAAAGAACATGAGATAATTCCTGTACAGTCACCATACATCTGCTGCTGGATTTTCAGTTTTATTGTACAAGACAGAATATTGCTTATTTAACTGTTCTCTCATTTTGGCCACTTCTTGCTAGTTTCCTTCATCCCATAAAGTTGACACAGGATCATAGATCCTTGTAGTAGGGAGTTCACCAAATTAAAACAAAACCATTAGTAGGAATCAGACTCAGTCATAAAACTGAGACTGGTATAAGGATGATGACCCTATTTTTAATAACAGTATATGGGCAATAATGAGGTTGACAGTTCTTTAAAAAACAAATAAACCAAATTCTAAAATTCAGAATTGTTATTTTCCAGTTATCAGCAATTGCAGATGCTTCATCTGCACCTTATTCTTGGAAGGCAACCACCAGCCTTCGGTTTCAGTTTTCTGATAGTAAAAATAAGAACAGCAATTTAGCATGTGGGAACTGTAAATTCCCCCCGCTATGCCAGACCTCAGAAGGGCACTTCAAAGCACCATGTTTTGAATATCCTGCAATCACCCAGAGTAAACAGGATCTCAGAAAGGGAAAACCCGAGCTGGGAAACTGCAGTATTACTATCAGGCCTCCACATACTTCCCTTCTCTCCTGCAGCAGCTGGCAAGGCAAACCTCTCAGCAGCCCTCGCACCTAGAAGTGACTACAATGGCTGTCCGAGGAATGTTTTGAACTCTGAATTTCCAATTAAGTTTTTTTTTTGCATTTCAAAAGATTTACTTACAGCTGCATCCAATGACTTTCCATTTCACATTTTTCACAAGGTCAGCTAAAGTGTGAGATACATTTTCATGTATAGTTCTAGCTCTTTTTATCAACACTGAAAACTGAATGCCATCGCTTTCACCTGGGATGAAACAGAACAAAAAGGAAATAAACCTGCCCTTAAAAGAATTTATAAGCCCAGATAACTATAATATGATCTAAATAACTGAAAAAACCCTCTCTGTTGAGTGTACAAGAAGTCAAAAAAAATCCCACTCAAAGAGTAGCTATAAAGGGTTCAGTGTCAAATAAATGAGATTTACAAAATGGAGTCCCCTGTGGGATTTGTCCAAGTCAATATTCAATTTTCTATTAATAAGCTGAGTAACAAAATAAAGTACACCATTAAAAACACTTTGGCTTGAAGAACTTTAATCAAAGTAGTGTATCAGCAGCACATTTATAAGCTGCCAGAGAGTTCTGCTTGGGTTTCTTAACTTGCTTCTTGATATCACTATGAGAAACAAAAGGGATTACTCTGTTGTCCTACTACAAAAAAGGAATAGTCTTAAATACCACTAAAAAAGTAGTTCCTAACTTCAGTTTATATAGTTACAGCTATATAACATAGCAAGAAGTTTTTTCTACTATTAGCCAGAAGATTATTGTCTCTATTATTCATCTGCATTTTAGTAACATCCCACTATTAGATACAGTATAAATACATGAGACGCTTTAAACAAGCCAGGAGATACCACATTTCATTAAGTTTCCCAAGAACTGTTCTGCCAGAGATCCACCTTCATCCATCAGCATTAGTCCTTGGATGAGCGCAGACCTCTACAGGCTTACATTAAGCAGCCAAAGCTCCTTCTGTTTTGTTTTTATATCTGCTTCCTCCACACCGATCTCATGGACAATCCCTAGCAGCCAATGCCTAGAATATCACTACTGCTTTTGTTTGAGCCGTCAATAACAAGTGGAGGGGGGCAGCTCAGTAGTTCCTCATTTTCTTGAGAGCTAAACCTTCCAGGCAGATTTTCTTTCACCCTGAAGCCCAGGGTAACACCTGAAGACAAAAGCAGGCAGCCACTGCCACCTTCCTTCCCTCTTGCCCAGAGCCCTGCACTGTTGCGGACGCAGTGCCAGCGTTGGTGGGCAGGCAGAGGTTAGCTGGCAGGTACGTCAGGGCACGGTTCAGAGCAAGCACGGGCTGCGGAGAGGTGCATGGGGACACAGACAAGCTGGCACTAGGCTCGCTGGTTCCTGTAGGAAAATCCACACCTCGCCATATGCATGCACTGCTTGCTTTCCCGTGTGCTGTAAAGGGAAAGCATCACTGCAGACGCAGTTTTTAATTTTTTTTTTTTAATTATTAGTCCTATCTGTCTGTATGTACACCAGAAATTAAACATCTTTATCTGTCCCTTAGCAGCAAGAAGTTACTCATTGGTACTGACATTACTGTTGCAAGTTTCTATACAAGTGTCAAGTTTCTAAAGTAGATTTAATAAGTGAAAGGCTACAAAAGAATGCTCCGAAAAATAAATACGAACTAACTAAATAAATAATGAACTTTCCAAGAGGCCTGTGAAAATGCTCAGCAGTGGTATTCCCAGTACAAAATCTTATAGTTCAGATAGGTGCACTTATTAGTTCTGTAAGTCTCCACAATCAGGGCTGCTATAGGAAGTGAACAGCTCAGAAAAAGAGCAGATGTTTAAGACTGAATTACAATTTTCCTTTCCTAGTTAGGGAATTTCGGTTAAAGTCAAACAATAGTTAATGACAAGTATTTCTGCTTGAGATAAGAATTCGTTTCTACCTCAATCTTGGCACAATATGTGCTGTGCCATTTACCTTTGTGCAGAATTTGAACCAGTCACGGACTAACAAAAACATTCCACCTATATATATATTAAAAAAATAATAATCTAGAAACCCACACAATAAGCATGCCTCCCAGCATCCTTTTGGCAGTTACATTTTCATTATTTCATTTGCCCAAAAAGCTTTAAAAAACAGGCTAAGATTACAACGTATGCTATTATTAATCAGAAGAAAAACATTTCTAAGGTCCAGAAACCAGTTTTCTCCACAGGTGATTTCACAGAGTTTTGTAAAATACTTGATCACTTCTATAATGAAGACAGCTGATTTTCCGAGTGCAATACCCTGTTTAGCAGTCCACACGAGTGATTATCAGTGTGCAATCCCGCTAACAACTCAGAATCACTATTGTAACACAAGGCTAATAGATGTTAATGACCATCACCACCACTGGCATTTCCAAAAATCAACACTTCCCAGTAAGAGAAATGTTCCTGTTTTGGGAGATACTGAAGCTTCCACCTTCAGTAATTTCTGGGGCTTGTTTAAAGTGTTTTGACCAAGAACTCCAAGATCTGTGCATTTTGGTAAAGAAAAACAAAAAGGGGGGGAAAAACTGTTGGAAAACATAAAGGGGGGAAAAAACTGTTGGAAATTAGGAGGGTGAATTACTATAATACCGTTTTCTTTTTCCTCTTGTTGAAGGACAGGTACAGGCCATAAACTGCTAATTCTTTAGGAGCATATCAAGCAGCTATCCATCCTGTTTAGGAGAATCATAATTTTCCTTTTTTGTACCTAGAAAGCTTTTTAAATAACGCCTCTGTTCAGGTAAACAGTTTAAGACTTTGGCACACCAGTAAATTTGCGTATGTAATAGTTTATTTTAGTCGGTGAAACTACTTAAATAAATTATCTGCTTGTCTGGGAGCAACAGCCAGCAGATCTTACTTTATTAATCTCCAGTAGATGAAGTAAAAGTTTATGTCTTATTATATTTATTTATTTAAAGCACTCTTGAGTGTGATTTTTTTTAAACAGTCTTAGGAAACATTATTTTTGACAGCATTACCATGCATTACCATGCATTTTGACATCCATTACCAGCATTCAAGCACTCAAGAATCTTATGTTTATGGTTGAAGGTTTTTTTGACTGTGTGCAAGACAAAGTTTAAAAACCAAATGTCCTCTTTTCTGCAATGGTGAAGTAATGAGAAAGGGTTGGAAACCACCTACAATTCCCATGAGCATGAGACATCTGACTAAAAAGCCACTTTGTTGGCTGGAAAATGTACCCTGACGCACATTCACAGTCAGCCGCTCTTTCCCACTGTTGGTTTCACTACCTCCCCGCCAGTACTTAAGAATGACGCTGCTTGCGTCCTTATCAGCACAGTTGCACTGGCATGTTTTGGAAGAGCATATGGTCAAGCGCAGAACAAACAGGAGTCTGAATCGGGTGCCCAGCTGCTGAATGCATTCGGGAATAACATTATACATAACAAAAACCAAGCAGAACGTAAGCCTTTTATTTCCTGGTGGGCACAGGACTGCCCAACATGAACTGATGCACTGCAATGTCTCATACAATAGGCCACTATCAACACTGCAATTCTGGTGCAATTTTCTACCATGAGTCATGGGAGAAACGAGCGTCCTGATTTTAGCACAGACAGCGCAGCATGATAAGCTTACAAACGGGATGCAGGGGTGGCAGGAGAGGGAGGTCCGGATCTGATGACCCAGCAAGCCCTTCCCAGTTCTACTGCCCTACCCCAAGGTTCAACCAAAGGCTTCTACCTCCTGTTTTCATCTCACGTGGCCCTCAGAAGAAAATACTAGGTTTCCTGTGAGGTTTCCCTCTGATTTTAAACCGTAATGACAGCAGGCAGCTGAACCACGCTGGCTGCAGCACCGAACCTCGGTTGCATGACACATGCGACCATCAGATGTCAGCACCTGCTCCTGTAGCTAGAACGTGAAAAAGGAACAAGCCTGTTACTTCCCCACCATAAAATAATCTGAACCTGTAGAGATGACAGCACTGTAAGACACCACGTCTGCTTTCCATCTGAGTTACAAGTCCGCGCAGCTTTAGTGACCAGCAGCAAAGGTGGGCTTTGCCTCTAATATGTCTGAAGTCAGGCTTTCTGGTGGAGTGAGCCCTTTCCTGACCGACAGAAGTAATTCCCCTGAAGCCTGTGTACGGCCATCTCCGCCAGCCTGCACTTTGCCAGTGAAGAGTTTAATTTTTAAGCGGCGGGGGATTGTCCTAAAGCCGGAGGTCATCGTAACACGCTCATTTCCAGACCAAAGCCGCACTTTGGGCAAGCGGGGACACCTGTAAAGCACGCAGACGACAGTCGCTGACACGGCGGCAGCGGGCCCAGCCGGCGGCACGGCGCCCGCTGCTCGCCGCCGCCCCCCGGCCGCTCTCAGCCCCGCGCACCCGGGCGCGGCCACCTCGGTGGGACTTTCGGCCTCTCCATCCCGCTCCAGGCAGCCATTCTGCCAGGGGCTGCTCGCTCCGCGCAAGGCCCGGCACGTCCCAAGCCACGGGGATGGGGGCGGACACGGCCGCCGCCTGTGGAGGCGTGCGGGCGGGCGGTCCGTCAGTCAGTCGGTAACCGGCCGCCCTGGCCTCGCGCGCCGCCGGCCGCACCCGCCGCGCTGAGGAGAGGAGAGGAGAGGGAGAGGAGAAGAGGGGAGAAGAGGGGAGGGGACGGGACTCACCGCTTGGAGCGCCTTGGTCGGCAGCCGCCATCCCCGCAGGTGCCGCAGGGTGCAGCCGAAGGGGCGGCGGGACAGCTTGGCCTGTGGCTCAGTGGTCTCGTTGTAGACAGCGCCGTTCTCCATGGCCGTGCCGACGCCGGCTGCCAGCTGGGAGAAGGCGAAAGCAAAAGGGCGGCGGCGGTGGGAGGGGCGGGGAAGGGAAGGGGAAGGAGAAGGCGGCGGCGGCCGCCCGCCCGCCTAGGCCCCGGCGCGACAAAGGCGCTTCCTGCAGCGGGCGCCATCGCTCCCCCCGGCGGCGAGCGGGCGCGGCGGCCGGCGGCGGGGGCTGGGGACCGCGGCGGCAGTGCCAAGGGGCGGTCGCGCAGGGCTCGCCTCAGGCCTGGGGCTGTGCTCAGCTTTGTGAGGGGTGCTTATTAAGAAGCGATTACAAGATTATTTACTTTCCTGTTGTCACACGAGGTTACGGTATCAGAAGGATTTTTTAAGCCAAAACTTTTCCTGCTTACGTTCCTTGTTGTCAGTGAGGGAAAACAAACACTGATATCCCACAGTCTCTACTAACAGACTTCCATACCTTTGCCCAGATCAACTTTTAAAAGAAGCTACAGCTTTTGGTGCCTACGTAAGAGTACATCGAGCCCATTGTATGTAAGCAAAGATGTGTCACATTCACTTCTATGTTATTAATATATTATCCACAGAACTGTTATGGTCCTTCATAGTCAAGTTCAGGTATACCTCAGTTACTTAAATTCAGTCAAATACAATCTACTGAGAGAAAAGATGGCAATTTGCTTTCTTAACCTTAGCTTTACACGTGGTTAGGGAACAGAGCAGGATGTTCAGACACTACCTCTCTTTCAGAACCGCACAGTGAAGTGGAAGGATGTGTGCTACAGCGGCCCATGAGGTAGGTGCTATTTTTAACTCTGCCAAGGGCCACCGTTAGCTAAACAGACGGAGTAGCATGGGGCAGATAAAAGCAGTGGGGCCACGCTCCGCACTGAATGCACACCAGCAGGCCGTATGCATGACCTCTCCCGGTAAGACAACACAAGTTAGGGGAACATGCGGGGTCCCCAGGCAGGATGGTACAGACTTGCCTGTGCCATAAACAATGTTCAGCTGCAGGAATTGGCTTGAGAGGCAAATGAGTAGGGCAAGTCCTGTAATTCCCAAGGCATGGGAGTTTCTGCTAAAATAAGTAAGGTATCACCAGGGGTGTGCCCTAGCTTCTGCCTGGGGTTGAGGTGAGTCTCATGTACCTCTGCTGGCAGCATCCCAGACTGCAAGACTGAGCAGATAGGTGTAGTCGGTAACATTTACTGTTAACACCTACGAGTCCCCAGTGCCTTCATTACCTTATTTTTCCATTATAAGTAAGATTACATTACAGAGGCTGGCATCTGTCTTCTGAAGGAAATTCCCTTTTTGTTTTGTTTTCTTCCTGGATAGTATCTCAAAACTGGCTGAATAACTCCAAAGCTGTGAAGTGTGTGACTAGGCTATGCTGTGGTCTGAGGGAGACAGGACTTAACGGAGATAGAAGCAATTGTCAGTTCTTTTAAGGTGTTCAGTAGCATCTAAGGCTATTGTGGTTGTTCCCTTTTGAATCTTTACCAATGTCTTAATGCAGCATTGCTAGATTATGAACACAGATGATAGTATTGAAGACAACTCTCTTGAGGAGAGACTGCTTTTCAGGGAGTCACAGAAACACAAGACAAGCCTACAAAAGATAAGATATATGGCAACCTTTTTCTAGTTACTGCTGTCTTTAAGAGTTGTTTTTCCTGTTCAGGCCTTCTCCAGGAAATACGTATCAATGATGCATGAATTATAAAGGCTAGCTTGCCTTTAAAATTCATGCATCATTGAACTAACTTATTTAGGCTACTTTGTTTATTTATTTATAAGGAGGTGCAGGAAAAGCAAAACAACAGCAAAGCTACAGGAATTGTAAGATCATGTGACAGAGAAGAAATGAAAACTGGACAACAGCATAGGACCTGATAGCTTAAAAATACTTTAAGCATTATGTTAAAACATACAAATGCTGCTATTCACACCAACTGCAGGTGTTCTTCACCCTTTTCATCAGCACTGTCTTTCAAGTAAAGTATCTCTCCTTTAAAGAGGGAATGCAAACCAAAACAACAGTTACAATAAATAACAAGCCTGTTAAATACAAGTAACTGTAATTATCTGGTTGTGTTGTAATGGAAATCCCATTCCAGATGTACATCTATTCATTTCGTTTTGTTTATGTGCTACACCTGACAGAGTTTTCCAAAAAGAGAAGTCTTTCTTACTCCCACACGGCCTTCACCGGAATGGCAGAACCAGAGCTAAAGGCAGGACATGGCGGCAGAGAAGCAGCCCTGGAGTTAGATCCTGAGCTACGGTAATGTCTCCAGTCAGCCAGGCAGACAGTGGGAGATCAGTGGAAGCAGATTAGCCATGAGTGACCTAGTTTTCTCCCTCATTAAATCTTCTCCAAAGATACCCACCATAGTGACCAAAAAGCAATACCAATTAAGTTGAGAAAGCCATCTCATTAGGGGAGATTACAGTGTACACAGTATAGCTGTATGACAGTTACCACTCCTTGCCACTGATGTTGAAGAAATTTACAAAAAAGTGTGACTGGAGCTCCTTGAAGCAGTTGAGTAAATGCCAGCCGCTGGAATAAGGTGGATACAGGCCAGGGATGCATCGCTGTTTTCATAAAGTGATGCCCCGGTGGCTCCTGGGCACTAGCTTTGTGCTGTGTTACAGTATGACGCTAAAGCCTAAGTCACTCACACTCAGAACTGGCAGCAGGGCTCCACTGACCTCACGAACGAATAGTCTCCTTTTCCCATGTTCATAAATGCAGTTCTGGGGTTTTTTGCTTTTCTTCTCAGCGGGCGAGGGAGAAGGAAGTAGAGGAATGGCAAAGCAGCTTAAAAGCCCAAACCGCTAGGAGAGTGGGGGTTTTTTTGGCTCCACCAAAGAAGCCGGACTCGGTTTAATTTGAATCATAGAATCACAGAATCATTAAGGTTGGAAAACACCTTTAGGATCATCTAGTCTGACCATCAACCCACCACCTCCATGCCTACTAAACCATGTCCTGAAGTGCCACATCTACATGTTTTTTGAACTCCTCCAGGGATGGTGACTCCACCACCTCTCTGGGCAGCCTGTTCCAATGCTTGACCACCCTTTCAGTTAAGAAATTTTTCCTAATATTCAATCTAAACCTCTCCTGATGCAACTTAAGGCCATTTCCTCTCGTCCTATGGCTTGTTACTTGGGAGAAGAGACCGACCCCCACCTCGCTACAACCTCCTTTCAGGTAGTTGCAGAGAGCGATAAGGTCTCCCCTCAGCCTCCTTTTCTCCAGGCTAAACAATCCCAGTTCCCTCAGCTGCTCCTCATCAGACTTGTGCTCCAGACCCTTCACCAGCTTCATTGCCCTTCTCTGGACACGCCCCAGCACCTCAATGTCTCTCTTGTAGTGAGGGGCCCAAAACTGAACACAGGATTCGAGGTGCGGCCTCACCAGTGCCGAGTGCAGGGGCACAATCACTTCCCTAGTCCTGCTGGCCACACTATGTCTGATACAAGCCAGGATGCCATTGGCTTTCTTGGCCACCTGGGCACACTGCTGGCTCATATTCAGCTGGCTGTCGAGCAGCACCCCCAGGTTCTTTTCTGCCAGGCAGCTTTCCAGCCACTCTTCCCCAAGCCTGTAGCATTGCATGGGGTTGCTGTGGCCCAAGTGCAGGACCCGGCACTTGGCCTTGTTAAACCCCATACAATTGACCTCAGCCCATTGATCCAGCCTGTCCAGGTCCCTCTGCAGAGCCTTCCTACCCTCAAGCAGATCAACACTCCCACCCAACTTGGTGTCATCTGCAAACTTACTGAGGGCACACTCAATCCCCTCATCCAGATCAATGATAAAGATATTAAAAAAGACTGGACCCAAAACTGAGCCCTGGGGAACACTGCTTGTGCCAACTGGATTAAACTCCATTCACCACAACTCTCTGGGCCCGGCCATCCAGCCAGTTTTTTTACCCAGCGAAGAGTACACCCGCCTAAGCCGTGAGCTGCCAGGTTCTCCAGGAGAATGCTGTGGGAGACAGTGTCAAAGGCTTTCCTAAAGTCCAGGTAGACAACATCCACAGCCTTTCCCTCATCCACTAGGCAGGTCGCCTGGTCATAGAAGGAGATCAGGTTGGTCAAGCAGCACCTGCCTTTCATGAACCCATGCTGGCTGGAATGAACCCATTTGAAGGGTGGTGAGTTTTATTGCTACTGCACAATCTGGGGAGCTCCACTGAAGTCAGGCAGTCAGAGGCACAGCTCTCTCCCTGGCCTTGGTTCTGGTGTTCCCACACAGGCATCTCAACAGCTTTTGTTCATGACTCTAGCCCCGTGTATTACATGAAGTAAATACAGGATGACTAGCTAGCAAATGGAATATTCCAAGTACTGCGACAAAGAGCTTAGAAAAGACTTGAATGTGTTGCATCTGCTGAAGCTTCTTCAGCAACTCTATTTTTGGGCAACTCTATTTTTGGGCTCAGTATTGCAACTGAACTTCATAAACCCCGATCACCATACTAACGCGGTAGAAGGTGTGATTTTTAAACAGCTGAAGATAAAGAATTAGCATTTTTAACAGCTATTTCTAAGTATCCCTTATGGCACAAGAGAAAAAACCCCCTCAATTCTCCACATTTCCTGAAAGCAGTGTTAGGCCAACTCTTGTCAGTGGTTTTCTGCATGCGTCTGCATGGCACAGAGAAGCATAAAGCCATGAGGTATTTGATAGGCAATGGTTCTGCAGCTGCAGGTCTCCTACTGCAAATTAAGTTTGCTCCCCAAGAAGAGACTGCAGCCCAACAGGCTGGCACTTGCATTTCAGATGTATCACTAGAAATTTAAGGTTAGTATGGTATGGTAGCTAGTCCATATAACCTAAAAGACACATGCACATTTCAGAGACTGCCATTTTCAGCTGAAAAATATGAACTGTCTGGAAATAAAGTGGCCATTTACTCAAAATTTTCAAGCTTAAAATCTGCAGAACAGCTTTATTACAACCAGTTTACTCAAAGAACTGATGTAGGAACATGGTAGAGAGAAAGAGGAAGAGGAGATTTGTAAAATTCCCCCCAAACAGTTTAGTTTGAAGCTAATCAGCTCCTTGTCTACACAGAACTAGCCCTCAAAGGCTAAAGGAATGTATTTGGTTTGTTTATTTTGTAGTGTTTTTGCAATATTCATACTGCAAAGCATTTAAAAAGTATTGTTCTTTATCAAAAATCATCCCCTGTAGTTCTTGTATTACCTCTTTGCTTTCTGCATCTCGTGTGCTAGACTGAAACTTTGTACCAAATGACACTGAAGTATTAAAGGCACACAGGAGTCACTAGAAGCAAAATTGATGTTATTCACGCTGTTATTCTTTTTAAAATTAGGATCATCACAAACCTAACCCATCTATAGCTTAGGGCATGAAAGCACAATAAAGGATTATGCAGAAGTATCATTGCCAAATTAGCTTCATCGTTTTACCCAATTTATTTCTTATTTAGTTTTGGTGCCTGACTTGATGGTGATGGAAGGAGAACAGGGAGAAGGATTCACTGCCACTACATCTTGTGAAAAGGGCCTTCTGCAGAGGCTCATTCTGCATGATAGTTCTGGTAAATCACACCTTAATTGTCTACTCTCATCAGAGCAGTCGTCAGGGGAATTTCAACTCAAGAGGACAAAGCAACCAGCCCAGTAGTCTCGGTCTCACCAGACAGAAACAAGAAGCCAAAGCCATCAGGTTACACAGCAATGCATTCTCAGATGTTTTCCTTTTGTGGTACAGATACCTTAAAGTCTTTTTTTTCCCCAACCAGCATGAGCAGGCAGTAGACAGATAGTGACAGTGGTGTTAACAGAATTTGAACTTTAAGGAGGGAAGCAGGCTACTTTAGTCTTTCTTATAGAATGAAAAGGCATGGGAGGGAGACAGCCTTTTTGTAAATAATAATTTGTAAATAGTAATTTAAAAAAACAAAACAAAACCAAAGAGCTATCAGGGCTTAGGGAAGAAACACATTTAGAAGCTTTAAATATGCAGAAGTAACGTTTTGCCAACTTTGTTCGAAGAAGTGGAGTTATAATGAGTCATTAGTAAGGTTTTCCCCTGTCCCAGCCTCCACAAAAAAAGGGCACCTAGTGCAATAGCTCTTAATGTATTAGGTCTAGTTTTCCAGCTTCAGAAAGGGTATTGTGCTTTGACAGATGCTCAAGTGAACTAAATTAAAGATAGCAGGAGCTAAAGTTTTCTTTCAAAAATCTGGACAGTACCACTAGTTTAAGATGTTGCCCTAAAATCCAAAGTCTCACCCTACTAACACATACCACTGCAGTTGTACAAGGAAGCGTACTGGGGATCATATGAGCAGGACCCATGCTCTCAAGCAAATTTCAAATTCTGTTTCAATAAGTTTACATACAGAATCTAGAGAACTGTTCTGATACTGATGCATGCCATGCATCCATGATTGGAAGTTTAATTTTTTTTCTTGAAGACATAATTTATTCTATACAGTTGTTAATCAGCAGGTCATGCATTTCTCCATGTGCCACCTTTAACTGAATCGCTGCCATAAGCAAAATTTTAAAGACTCCAGTTTGAACAACTGATCCATAGTTAAGAATCTGTACTGAAACTTGTCAGTCCACAATTCAATATTCTGAGTCAATTTTAACAAGTCTGTTAACTCTAGGGATTCAACACGCAACAACATACGTGTTGTTCTTAAGCAAATTTAGGTATTCTGAAAATATGGAGGTAATTTACTAGAACCACTACAGAATGCAGGAACTGGAGGAGAGAGTACCACCATGTTCAAAATAAAGAGGATTTACCCCCTCTTCTTCAGTGTTTCAGAAGTTTTCTAAATAGACTTTAGAAATAGACTTTCTAAATTGACTTTAATAGTCAATTAACATAAGACTTGTTGATTTAAAAAGCTGAAAAACCTGAACTCATTAAAGAAGTCTCTTGGCAATCATTTGATCAGGATATACTTTTTACGCTTACTATTCTGTGGCTAACAGTAGAAAGCAACCACAAACTTGAGACAAAACAGTAAAGTGATGCTCAACATTTGTGTACTGAAAGCTTAAGTAAAGTCCTAACCTCAGTCAACTACTTCTTAGACAACATACTAGCAAGATCCTTAGTGTAACTAGCGTGCCTTTAAAACACAACACAGCAGAAACCACCCAAGTCGGATAAGCTAGTTTTACTCCTAGGAACAAACACTGCAGCCTATCCACTTCTTTCCAGAAACAATGTTTTAAGGAAGTTTAAATATCTACCAGCAATATTATTCACTGAGAGGTAAAACATAAAAGCATGTTTTCAGATGTTTTACACCACATCCTTAGATTTAACTGTAAACAAACAAGAACACCATGGCTTCAACGAAACTTATTTAAATTTGAATGCAGAGAATACTTTATTAACTGATTACAGTTTTGATGACCAATTTTAAACCGTAACTAATGTGGAAACATAGTGGGGGAGATTAAGGCTGAGCCATATATATATAGACAAATCTGGATACTGATAATCTGTACATTTAACCTCTGCTTTTTCTTTATACATCTTTTATTCACTGTCTGAAATTAATCAAAGAGGAAAAAAAAACCAAAAAACCTGGCCACTGATTTAGTCTTATATCTGGAATGATTTTTTGCATGTGTTTTTGAATGCAGTGTAAATCTCAGAGGAGATCAAACAGATTTTTTTAGCCATACTCCAAATGAAGTGTTCAAGTATAACTGGAGTTTGTTGTTGTTGTTGTTATAGTTTTGTGCAATTAATTTTCTCTTCCAAAAACTAGTAGTAGTTCTCTCCTTTAGAGGTTAATCTATTTAAGATGGTATTGAACTTGCCTAAAAGGTTGGGAAATCAATATAAATTAAGTGCCTGTGGTGTGTATCAGTTTTCCTGCTCTAAGCAACCCCTATCACTTAAGTGGACATACTTGCAATTTTACAGAATTACACTGACTTTTCAACAAAACCCAGAAAAAAATTAATTTACTATTCTTGCACTGTGAACAGTATTCCTACATGATGTGATAACTGTTTTCCATCAGTACAGCTCCCTTTTGTAAAGTTGGGCAACACATATGAAAGACAGACAGACATCAACTGTTTGTGTTCTGAAAGGTATTTCAGTTCTTTAGTTCCAGTCACTGAAGGAAGAGGCAGAGGCAAGTTTGAATTATCCCAGAAAACTGAACAATTGGTTTTATTTGGTGTCTTCAAGATGCTTCACCTTCTGTGGGAGATGTAGGTGTTGTAGGAGAGATCATTTCAGGTTTTCGTGAAATTCTGTCCAGTTCTGCCTGAACATCTGTTAAAACTGGCTTCTGACCTACAAAAGAAATGCATATCATTCAGTCATGTTTATGGAACAGTTTTGGGAAAGCCTATAGTATCTTTAGTTTTCAAGAAACACCTATCAAACTGAACAAAGAAGCAAAAACCAGAAAGACATAGTTTTTGCATCAGACAAATCCTAAAAATTGTTACCACACACTTTGAGTGCAGAGTAAAGGCATAAGGCCAAAACCCAAAAGAAACAGAAAGGAAACAGTAGAAAGTCACATCCTTCTGTATTTCCAATTTCTCAAAGAAACATCCATAATTATATATTAATTACCAGTATATGAAGAGTTAATGTGAAATATAAAATACAGAAAAGTCTACCATAGCAGTTATGAATACTTCTATGCAATTTTCTGCATCATATGTATTTTAAATATTTCTGGATGTAAATCAGGGGTTTCACCACAGACCAGTGTAGTCAGTTCTACATACTTGGTCAGCATAAACCTGACACCACTGGTCATGGGTGCACGCAGACCTGCGGATGGCAAATCCCTTCCTGTCCTCCCCCCCTTACCTCCTCCCTAACTTGGAATGGCACAAACATTTGTGCAGTCACACTTAGACCTGATCCAAACTTAAAACACACTTTTTTTTCCTCCATCATTTTACTCTTAACTCTACTCCCTCGTCTAGGTTTCTATGCTGCCATGTTCTATCACAAGAATGGAGAAGACAATATGGGAAAAGGCAGTGCAGAACATTAGAGTCTATGCCATGACAAGTGTGCATAGTATCTCAGGCTGTCAAGGAAAATTCTGACGTGTAGTTTTAGCAATGTCCCAGCATCCCTTCCGAAGACGCAAATTAACAGGAACTATCCACAAAGCTAATTTTTGCCAGATGTACTGTGCTGCTTTTACAAATAGTTTAAAGCAAGCTACTACCGAATCCAAATCAAAGCAGCTAATATTGCAACTAATAAAGCAGAGGAATTTCCCATAGCTGCTGGGGGAAAAAGTAATTCTCAAATCCCAAGCTACCATCTTAACAGCCAATTTTCAGATTTGAAAACTGAGCATTATAGATAATGCTAAACACAATACAGGAAGTACTGAGGAAGGTGAAGAGCCAAACATTTTTATTTATGATAATTCCTTGAAAACCTAGTCCTTTGCCATGTTAAACTGGCTACACCCTAACCCTTCATTTGCTGCATAGTAGGAAGGCTGAGTACAATTTTTTCTCCTTAGTAGTTTAATTCTGTTCCTGAAATTTCTGCCACAGCCTCGGACACACCACTTTTCTGGAGCACTGCCACCGTCTGCCTGGCATCACCCAAACCCACTGGCGGCCACTCCCCACAGGATTTTTCAGTGGGTGCTCTCTGCATCTCATATTGCGTCAGCTGCATTTGTTTGAACAATCGCCATATGCTGCTCAAACTAGCACGGCTGACTTTGCCTGCAGCAGATTAGGAAGTACTCATAAACTTTGCTTGGCCAACTGAGCTTTGCATTTAAAAAAAGGGAAGTGCACACATGTAAAAAAATTTCAGGGTCAGTCTACACAAAATGTTAGTGGGAAGGGAGGTGTTTTTTCACTTACTGTATAAATGTAAACACTAATGTCAAGTACCAGTGAAACACCAGCATTCTCACTTAAGCGCAGCATTACTAACCTCTGGGGAAGGGGAGAGGGAAGATGTCTGTATAAGTATGTTCTTAAGTAATACAGAAACATTTTAATCTGGAATGGCAAGAAGCACCAGAGTAGTCTTGCATCTAGATTTAGAGCAGTCACTATTAGACATTTTTAGATGAATACTAATTATTAATCACATCATATTAAAAAAGGCTATGAAGAGAAAATACGTAAGTAGTTTTATAGGCCATCACCAAACTCAGTCAACCAAAAGCTTCATCGCATCAGAGCTAGATCACTAGCAAAAGAAAATTTAGAGTTATCTTAACACTGACAGTATTGTTAAAAAAAACCCAAAACCAACAAAAAAACAGCCAACCTGAAATTAAGTCCCAATATATCCAAATAATATTAAAAATGGCTTATAGCATAAGCCATTTATTGGGATGGCGGGGAACAAAGGAAAAATGAGGAAGTCATATGGACACAATTAATGCTTAAACAAGCTGCATGAAAAGTTTTTCTTTGATCCTCTGAGAGCCATAAAAAGGTAATACTAAACTGCTGTGAAAACAAAAGCAAAACCCATATCCAATAAAAAAATTCAGTTAAATATAGTAGTGTTCATACTTCTGATAAACTATACTAATAGGAACGATCCCTCGCTCATAATTCAGATTGAGTTGATCTTTTATCATTAATCATACCTGACTTTTTTGCTGATGGTGGTAAGCTGCTGCCAGCACCTCCAGTGCCACCTCCTCCTGGACTGCCACCAACACCACCAGGGCCACCAGGGGAACCAGTTTTCTTGCTCAGGAGACTATTGAAGAAGTTAGCCAGAACTCCTTCACTAGTAGCTCCAGCTACAAGGAGAGGGAGGGGAAAAAGACGACAACACAAAACCAAAGCAAACAGATTTCTAAGTAAATACTGATTTTGTGTGTTAGTCAATCTAAATAAGCATATTAAAGAAAGCAGACAAAGCAGCTATTTTACTTCCCCAGCTGCATTTGTGCTCTCATAAGAAAAGGTACCTTTCATATTCGGATCAATTTTTTTTGACCCAGTAGGGATAGGTGTAACACTGGCAACGTTTGATGTTACAGATCTATTTGGTGTCCTGGGAGATCCTCCAGGAACTCTTGGAGAGGCGTCCTATAAAAAAAGAAAAAAATTCCAAAGCCGAACAAGTCAATCTTCTATAGAATGAAATCATGCAGTGTAAGAGTACATGAAGTGAAGTGAAGCATCTTGTTCTCACAGCTCCTAATCTTTTTTTTTAATAATGTGGTATCCCCTGCAACCGAAATGACACAGGATTAGATTTTGATGATTGTGTACAACTTTGTTTTTTTTTGGTGTGTGGGTTTTTTTTTTTTCATTTGTATAACATTGACAAATATTAACTTTGGTGCAACAAAAGCAGTAATGAAGCTTTTCATTTTATGTCAATGAGAAACTTGAAAATCCATCTGTTACTCAGTGCAGTTTTCATTACAGTCAGAGGTACTACTGATTAGATCACAGAGGAACTACACCAAATTCCTTGGAAAGACACCACATACCACCAATAGTGTGGAAAGGACTAAATGCAGCCCAGGAGAAAAAGCATTATTCATTACTTCAAGGATAACAAGTCATGTTTCTGCAAAATTGCAGTTCATCTAAAAAAGTGAAACTACCTTTATGAGATCACATGCTCCCCATTAAACTAAACTAACAAGTTTAGTTTTTAGTTATTTTATTTGTATTTTAAATGTAGATTATGTCATAGTTTTCATTTGACCTTAATTTTATGCCAGAATCTTAATATTCCTGGAGAGATAGTGCCAAATTTAGGATATAAAACTTATCAAGGCAATTCAGCCAACATAGTTTGCTCCCTGGCACACTCTTGGGACAGAAAGGGGAGTCAACTAACTGCTTAAATGCATTCTAACATATGAGAAGTAAAGCCATGACATTTATCTCTTGCTGTCAATACAAGCTGTCATGACTAGCTGTGAAGAAGTGTCATAGTTTTAGAGCAGTATATGATGTAGTCTTTAAACACTATTAGTTTAAAAAAATTAGATCAAAGAATATTTGGTAGTGCAGTTAAAGCAAGCAACCCTCTAAATGTACGAAAGTGAATAATTTTTGTGTGGTGATATTTAAAATTTTTATTACTAACCACTGGCCTTCCTGCAGCAGTAGGTGGTTGTTTCGCCAACTGTGACTGCAAAAAACAAACCCATGTAGTGTTAGATAGTGACTTAAGAATACAACCCCAAATTTGCATTGAGAATGTTGTTAAATGAAACACTGGCTGCTTGTTTTATAGCCAGAAAATTACCTGCTGCTTCATAAGAAACACTTGGTCATCTTCTGCTACAATTTCTTTTTCATGAACAAACTGCAATACAAAAACATTAACATGATTTTGACTAAAAGAAAGGAATTTATTTCCTTTTATACTTCCCCATGAATATGACAAAGGCATTCAACAATGAAGTAAATATATAAAGCACTATGTTGACTGCAGACCACATTTTCTATATTTAAGACTGCTACCTCATGATTCCACTTAAGCTAAATTAATTAGAAGTGAAATAGATCTCAGTATCTGTAAGAAATGTTCATATATGCACACACTCCGCAGCATGCTCATGTCTCTGTTAACTTATCGAGGCCCAACCTTGGTATTATGGCAAAAGTGACTCTGCACCTGCGTTGCATCAGACTTGTATATGAACTGGACAGAGAGATCTTAGATCCCAGGTCTATGCATCAAATCACAAGCACCTTCCCTCCAAACAAGCTCACCACAAAATCTTTACCAAAACAAGCACGGCAAATATCAATATTAAACTTTATAATCCAGGCCTGAAGTTTATAAGCATGCAAAAAAATTGTCAGTTATATTTTCCTTGGACACTTATGATTTAATAATATACTACTACATATGTCTTGATTTTTTCCCTAAAGATTGCAGAAAGGACATAGTATTAGTTTTCTCAGCTCAAATAATTTGCACTTGGAAATATGATCAGTCCCAAATTCTTAGCTTTGTTAGAAAAAGCCATAGAAATATTTGCCTTCAATAACTTCTGTGTGCATGGGGCCCACTGCTGCTGGCATTTTGTTCAACAGTCCCACATGGGTATTCAGGTAGTTCTATCAAAGCCTTTTGTTAAATAGTACAAGAGAGAAAATATACTGAATATATGTAGAACACGTTTTCACGTGTTTATTTTTGATTTTACACCGTCTCAAGCTTTCTTATTTTAAATACTCCAACAGAAACAGAAAGCATTATGAAGTTATGAGCAACTTGGAGCAAAATGGAGTGTTCTTAAAAAATACTAACTCAACCTGACCAGCAGTTAAACGACACAGACTTTTCAGTACCAAATATGTATTAAAAGCAGATGTCCTGGTTTCAGCTGAGATATAGAGTTCATTTTCTTTATAGTGGCTGGTATGGGGCTATGTTTTGAATTTGTGCTGAAAACAGTGTTGATAATACAGAGATGTTTTAGTTGTTGCTGCACCAGTCAAGGACTTTTCAGCTTCCCATGCTCTGCCAGGTGCAGAAGAAGTTGGGAGGGGACACAGCCAAGGTAGTTGATCCAAACTGACCAAAGGGCTATTCCATACCATATGACGTCATGCTCAGTATATAAAGCTGGGGAAGAAGAAGGAAGGGGGGAACATTCGGAGTGATGGCGTTTGTCTTCCTAAGTAACCATTACGCGTGATGGAGCCCTGCTTTCCTGGAGATGGCTGAACACCTGCCTGCCCATGGGAAGGAGTGAATGAGTTCCTTGTTTTGCTTTGCTTGCATGCGTAGCTTTTGCTTTCCCTATTAAACTGTCTTTATCTCAACCCACGAGTTTTCTCACTTTTACTCTTCTGATTCTCTCCCCCATCCCACCGCGGGGGGGAGTGAGCGAGCGGCTGTGTGGTGCTTAGTTGCCGGCTGGGGCTAAACCACGACAGCAGAACAGGTATATTCATAGTTTTGAACGATGTAACAGCAGCAGAAAAAAAACCAGTGTAAACTGGAGAAAAGCTATACAGAACAAAAATATATAATGATTTTTTTGATAACTAAAGAAGAACTGTAAGAACAAAATAAAAAGACAAAATAAGAAAAAAACCACATGGTTTATCACACTCTTATGATAAACTGGAAGCAAAGTCTCAAAGAAAGAGAAACAGTTGAAAAACTGACAGGTAAATAAACAGATAAGAAGTTGAATGCCAAAACATCTCTACCTTTCTGACTGGTGGTTTTGTTATGATATCTTCAAAACTGTCTTCTGCTTTTAGTGTCTGAAAGTTCTCGTGCAATATTCCTATCTTCTTGTCATTATCCCAACCTGCAGGACTAGATAAAGGATTATTTGGCTTTAAATTCTATTGTTACTTCAGGTTATTCTTGTATGCAATCCTGAACTGCACAGAACTGAAAGCCAGGAAAGTTGTCATAGCTCCCACTCTGCTGTGCAAGCTAGTTATTGACTAGTACAACTAGTTAGAGATTGGTTCATTGTAACAGAGAAGAGCAAAATCTCTGGGTTTAACATTTCTCTTTGGGGCAGTGAGTATTTGTAATCTCAATCCACTGGCACTCACCAAACTCCAACTCATGGGAGTGTTAAATGGATCTTTAAAAAGCATAAACAAAAAAGGCTATAAATGCTGTTTTACAGTCTCGTAAAAATAGATTTTGCAGTCATATAGACATAATAATGCAGATAACTTACATAAATACTGCATCTTTTTCCACAACAACAGCTGGAACATTGAAAGGAAATCCATACAACTTCTGAACTATATATTTATAAACTAAATCAATGTTTTTGTTCTCCTTTACTGAAGTGTAAATAAGTGCTGCCCCATCTGAATAAGCTTGTTAAAGAAAACTCAGTTTAGTGGTTAGTAAGAGATGCTAATGTGACCCTTTTTTGTTAGTTTAAAGGTTATCTACTTTGTAGAATTTAGAGGGGGAATACAAAATTAAATAGGTCAAACAACTTTCCACACTTGATTTCTGAAATAAGCTATTTAGCAATTTAAATCTTTCTTTCTGCATTTGTTTTAGTCCAACTATTCTAGTCAGCTATTGCTTTTAGAGTAAAGTACAGGCTCCTCTCAGTTTCAAAGCCCACAATACCAGTGGTTTCACTATGATGCCTTCAAAACTGTCTTCTGCTTTTAGTGAACAAAAATTTTCATGCCATATCCTTATATCTTGTTGTTATCACATCCTGCAACACAGACTACAGCACTAACACTAGTAGCTTCAAAAATGGCAAAGATCTTTCACTTCCCCACCTGAGTTTTTAAATGAGGGGAGCAAGTTCTTACATTATACAGTGATCTGCTTTTAAACAAAATTAAGGCAAATGAGTTGTGCTGTACATCAGTTACTAAAAGACCAAGAGAGTGCTTAGTATTCCAGCGTGGTTCAGTATCAAATTAACACAGCTTATGCACAGGATTAATAAAAGCAGCCAGGGAACTTTTGAGTAATTTTTACTTTGGGATTATAAAAATGCCAAGCCCCGTCATTTATTTCTACATGCATGCAATTCAAATTCTAGAAGAAAGTTATATAATGGGATCTGATTCCCATTCAGTGAAGTTTAGAATAGAATTCCAAGTTGCACATGGCATATACAATCACAGAGACTAATTCCTACTATCTTTCATATTCTTCTTCCATCCACAAGACTTATTACAAATACCCATAATTCCATTTTGAAAAATTAGGTCTTGGAAACCTTTTGAAGGAAATGCCATCTTGGTACTCAACTGAGGTCTCAGGTTCTTGAACTAACTTTTCCATCTGTTAACTGCTGTCTCTCCAATAGCATTTAAACTTCCCTTTACCACAGGATAAATGACAACGACACAATGTAGGCATATTACTGGCATCTGAAATCTAGATCTCAGCACGTCTAGCTGACTAAACAACACTAAACAGTATTTTATATACTCTTCTTTTAGAAAAAAAGAAGTTTAAAAATAATAATAGCACAGTGACAGCTTATGTGCGTTGCCTCTGCACCAACACAAGAGAAGCCAGTGGATCTTTCCTACAGCAATTCACACTTCTTTCCTTCCCTCATCACCTCATCCTGGGGAATAACTGAACACTGAAGAGACTGCATATTTGGGTCAAAAAGAATAACATGCCTTATGTGCATCTCAAGCAAGATCAATAAGTTATCTTGTTGTTATTATTTTAGGGATCTTGTCAGCTAAGATGTCTGATTGCAAACTGGCTCCTAAATATGGAAATGAAGGCAAGTAAAAAATTCATGGTAAGGGGACATGCTAGACTCTTGCAGCTCTGTTAAAAAAAAAAGAGAAAACAGAAAAGTTTAACTCAACATTGTCTTAGGGGGTAGCTGAAGCAGACTGCCAGCTACAGTAAAGGAGTTACTACTTTGGTACAGATGCAAATATTCTTTTAAACTGGTCATAATTAATGCCAAGATTTGAGTCATTATCATCTTTATGATGTGTTAAAGGATACATTGTAAGCAGAACCGTCTGATATGTGACTGAATGAAGTCGAAGTGTTCATCTCTGTAGTCATGCTCTTTTTCCAGAACACTGATGGCATCACACTGTCAAGATAAACACAAAATTAATATGCTACTTTCAGTTGTCTGTTGAAATAGCAGTGCTGCTACACATCCAGTTCACAACTGGGCAAGGGGGATGGAGTGGGGTGGGTGGTGCAGGGAAAAACAAAAACCTGCGGAGATAGTTTAGAAGCATAACTGAACAATTTATTTATTTTTTTTTTTTTTACATAGTATATAACTTGATGTGCATGTACTGCAGTCAGCATTAACCTGGGAGTTAAACTGATTGCCATTTTTCATTCACTCCCCCTGCCCCCCTCCAATGCAATAACTCAAACTCTCTTTTGAAGACTGACCCACCAAATGACACCACCATTTTTTGCACAATGTTTTTTTGTTTGTTTGTTTTTCATGCTGGTATTACAGGACATAGTAGTTTTTATCCAGTAGTAACTAGCCCTTTGCACAGGGAGGCAAAAGCAAGAAATATGGAAGCAGAAAAAAAAAAGGCGGGGGGGGGGCAGGGAAAGAAGAGTAACAGAGAGCTAGCAGGTGAGAATAAAGGTGCTTTTCAAATGAGAGGGTTAGCCTTCCAGTGAAGGAACAGCGTATGTATCAAAAGGTTTATTCTTTCACTGTGGGCCAGCAGAGGCTGCGGATGCAGTATGCTTAATGCCAATGAGAACTGAAGAGCCAGGGGGAAAAAAGACAAAACAAAACACCAAAACAAAAAACAGCCACAAGAGAACCACACCATTTTTTCTTTAGGCTAAGAATATGGTTACATATCTAAGAGAAACCAAAACAGATCACAGAAACACCCTAGGAACTGAGGAAAGTTAATAGAGCAGCACTTTACTAACTAGAACCTTCAAATATATTCATCTTCACAAAAAGATCAGAAATATTAAAAAAACCCAAACCCTACCAAAACACTATTTGCAGAATAAGGAGGACTGTGGAGATCAAGGGGAATTCTAGTTGCTTACTGGCTAGCTCACTTCTATGAACAAAACCAGGTCTGAGGTACTCCTTAATTCCTTTAAAACTGGTATAACTAAAGGAAAAACTACTCCCAAACTACATGCAGTCAGGGCTTCCAGAAAATATCCAACCTTCAACATTAAACATTTTTAAAGAATTCTTATGCAAGGTATTCAGAATGACTTGAGAACCATGTGCTTCCCACCCCGAATCCACAATTGACAGAGTTACTTAAATAAAATATACAAAAAACCTAAAATGTGAAACAAACCTTTGTACAAACTACTACTACTGGAATGCCTAAGTTACATGTTAGTGTATCTGCACCAAGGGGTAAAATCACACTGTCATCTTTGTCTTCCTGTAATGAAGTATTTCTTCTCTGTGGAGAAGCTGGAAAATCCTCGCCTGGTTCTATATATTCCTGGAAGTCTCTTACCACTGAAAGTAAAAAAAGTTACATTAAAAGATCAGCTACTTATTATTTCAACAATGATTCCCACTGTCATTGATCTCTAGCACTGTTGATTGTATAGTACTTCCGCTTCTTTATGTTGAAAAAATTGAGCATGCACCAAGTGCTGACTATTTGTTTGCTCTGTACAGCACAAGAGAGAACTAGTAACTTTGAGATCTGCTTTATCAGCAGCCAGAACATGATCAGATGAAACAGTCCACAGGGACAGCATTAACCCATTCTTATTTTATCATTGTGGAACCACTAGGCAGTTACTGTTAACTATTATTGCTTGATACATTTCCTAAAGGACTTAAGTTTCCTTGCATTCTTCTTGGCAAAATTAATGGAACAGTTTGCTAGAATAAACACAATTATGCCTTACTCATATTGCTTAGCTGCTACCATATACCAAGTTTTACCTAAAAACTCTTTGTCCACACTTCTCTTTCTCTCTGTACAGTGAATCTACAGTAGTAATAAGCAAAAAGAATAGAATACACAAACATTAGTTATTAACTAGCTTTATAATTAGTTAATAGTGTATTAAATATTTGGTATGCTTTTACAATAGATCAGATACTACTTTAAAATTTAGCAAGGAGGGTAAGTCATAATATAACAAGAATTAGAAAAAAAGATAAAGTTACAAGTGTAACTCTCTTGTCAGGTTCCGATGCATACACCAAAGCCTCTACAGTCACTTACTATTCCTACAGTCAGGAATGCAATATTAGGCATAAAACATCTGTACCTTTCACATCACGTGTCCTGTTTCACACAGCAGAAACAGGATTCTACAACCCCCACCACTGATTACTTTTCCATGAGTAGCACATCCTGATTCAGCCAAAAAAAAAAAAAAAAAAATCACACAGCAAGACAATTCAGCTGCATTGTGCACACGAACAGCCAACTACTCCAGTACCTTCTCACTGCTTTGTCCTAATTTATGGTAATCCACCACTACCTTCACTAAACTGACTGAAGCCCTCCGAGTTAATACCTAGAAAAGCATGAGTTGAATTAACAGAGCAAGACCCTAGAGAAAAATATGTATTAGGCCAAGATTATTCAACTTTTCTATAGATCTTGGAGTTCACAATAACAAAAAGCACATGCACAGATTATCATCTCTACTAGAACAGTCAACTCAGGCTCTTACTCAGGGAATGCTGCTACTTCTGTCTGGTCTGAGAGCTTCTGAGAGCCTCCCAAATTGACTGTGTTTTAAACCCAGAGTTCTCACCAAGATATGCCAGCCACTCAAGGGAATCTTTCCTACACAGCATCCTGTCTGTTCTGGGATAATTGCATGCTAAAATAAAAATCACACTACTCCAGTGCTAGAAGTCCTCCAGTGGATTCCTAAAATCCCCATTGTATGAGCATGACAATAATTTTTATAGAAGTACAGAAAACAGTAAAAAGGAGGATTGATGTAGTATATCACAGCTCAAAGACTGTGGAATACAATCTCAAGTCTTCCTTAGAGGCACAATTAAGATGACCAGGCCACAAGGCTTCATTAGACACAGCTGAATTCAGTAACAGAAAGAGCTGTTCCAACCCTTCACACACAGCTGCTGGGTACCCCCTAATGCCTTCCCATACCAGTTTTAGTCCTCACAGGGTCTGTCTTTGAGTGGAGTTAAGTTGCTAGAACAAACACAGCAGCACACCTCCAGAAAACTACAGACACAAACCCTCAGTAGATTTCAGTCCTCTTAGCAGGTTAAATCAGCTCACAGGAGCCTCTCAGGAGCACTGAGCCTGACACAAGAATAAAACAGGACCATGTAGCCTAAAGTCAGGCAAGCAAGATTCCTCCTTCCTCCTTTTGGCAGTGTCAAGCTGCTGCTCGCCTACCAATGCATGAAGCCACATCACAGGAGGTTTGAAACAAAACCAGCTTCCAGTCATATGTGGATTGTGCCCAAGGCTCCTATCATACCCAACAGGCAGACCATCAATATCTGTAAGAATTAGACAAGATGATAAAAGAACAAGAGAGCAGACAAAACTTTTAATGAGTGGCTGCTTTTCTTGAGTCACTTCATCAGTTAAATTTTCTGGATTTTGTGGAGTTTCACTATTCTGGTCACTCAGTCAGTAAAGAAGCAAATTTTTTATAACAGAGATACTGTGTCCTTACTACTTTCATCCAGTAAAATCCTACCCTGAAACTGTTTGGTGGGGTGTTTAACGCACACACACACTAACACCCACCCCCCCACCCCCCCCCAACCAAAACCAAACCAAAAACCACACCCAAAAGAGGTCAGCTCCTCCCTCCTAAACAAGTTCTTGTGGAAGATAGGATTCTCAAGGATGATACTTCCCTTAGAAGAATCTCTCTTAAGAATAAACAGAACACACACACCTCCCCATTCCAGAGTACCTACAACTGTCACCTTAAGGGCTACTTTATCACAGCATGGCTACAACCTGCATTTCTGAAAAAGCTATTCAGCAATCTGGCAGGCAGTTGCTTAAGAACGTACCAGTTCCAGAGAGCAACTTCAGACTTATAAACAAAGCTTAATCATGCTATTTGATCTTAACACACAGCTTTCTCAAATGCTCTTCCTTCTAGTAATTCACTGAGAGATGAATGGGAAAGGCTTATGTTTTTGTACCCCAAGGGAAATACGGTGGCTACCCAAAAGTAATATGGAACTATGATGTTAGTGAGTTCAGTCAGATAATTCAAGGAATCCTGCAAAATCTGTGTGTTCTGCATGTTTAAAACTAAAAAGACAAGACACTGACAGAGCTATATCATATCCATGCCAAAACAAACATATAGCTGCATGAGTGTCAATAATAATCATGATAAAACTCAAGTAGAAAGGGCCCAGACATTACCATGCTGTCATTAATCCTTTCAACATTTACACTTTTGGTAGGCAGGGAACAGGTCTCAAATTCTCTAGACTCACTAATTACAGGAACAGTTAAGAAGCTGATGCAGCGATTTGCCTTAAAAATAAGTAAATAAAATAAAATTGAAAGCTAGTAAGTTTTTTTTCACTTGGGAGAATCTTATCTAGAAAAATCTGTAAGAAGCAAGATTGTAAATTCAACCCAGCTGTGTTCATTCTGAAAGCTTCCCCCCCACCCCCCCCAAATAAGGTACTTCTGTTAGAAAGATATACTAGTATTTTTTGTATAGCTACTTGAGACTTATCTGAAGCTTGACTTGCTTGATAACTCCTAATTTTAAGTAACATTTCCAAGAATTAAGAAGACTGCAATGGAGAGATTAAATGGTGCAGAAAGCATTAAGCTCATTTGATTTAAATGGATTCCTACGTATTTGCAGAATACTCACACTTTTGTTCCATTTCTTTCATTTCTTCAGGAGGAATTTTTAACTTGTCAATATGTTCTCTTACAACACTTGCCCATTTCTGCAAAGAATCCAGTGCAGTCCAAGGCCTAGACATGTCTACTACCAACATAATTAGAGTGTCCTTTAGAGAGCTTGCCTCCATTGCAAATTTAAGAAGACCTTTGTGATACAGGTCACCATCCAAAATCCATACATTACATCTTGTTTGGTCTACAAAAAAAGGAAAAACATTTTATGAGACTTACTTGAAACAGTCCACTACATAATGGCTATTAAATCTTCTTTAGACATGTAAAATACAAGGAAGAAAGCAGATGACATGTTTTATCAGTCAATTGAACATACATAACTACACAGCAGACTGCAGCTTGTGGAGACCCCCCCTCCTCTTCCAAACCCTGATGTTTAATGGCTGATAACTGAAGATCTTAAATACATTACCTGAAAGTGAGACTCCAGAGATAGCACTCAACATTTCCAAAATTAATGTTCACCATTTTAGAGAGGGAAAGTGTTTTCTTCAAGATGCAACTTAGAAGGGGGGAATTGGGTGAATTCAGCCATCCCTTCCCAGTCCTTGGTCTGCTCAGCTGCAAGGACTGCCATCTCCCCTTAAAAACTCCAATGTGATACGCCTATATAACTCTTAAAGAACAGAACGTACCTCCGCCCTTCAGAAAACTGGAGTAGAACTGCAAATTTTTCATGATTTAGATGGAGTTAGCAGGCAAGAATTCAGATTCAGATAGCAGGCAAATTATTCAGATTTGCAAAAGGACAATCACCATACAAATAGACCATCCCACTCTTTTTTTTTTCCCCCTCCAAAACACCATACTCCAATATTCAGGGACATTTCTGTGGTAAAGGAAGAGCTGGTGATTCAAAATTAGATAGCTTAATATAATTACATTTTGCCTTCAGGTAAGTTTTTATTACTCGTTACAGAAGTTCTGAGGAAGACATTTAGACCAAACTCCCAATCCTATTAACCCTGGTCAAGTCATCTTTGAGACCAATCGCCAGACATGGAAGTCAGAAAAGCAGATGATTTCAAGGGGGGGGGGGGAAGCCAACTTCTTCTGGTTCTCCTTCTATCTATATTTGTTCTTATAGCATGGACAAGAGTTCCCATTTTTTCCCCCACAGCTCCCAGTATGTCCTCATTCACAGCCTACTCCCTGTAAGTATTGCCTCTAGATAATTCATTGCACCTCTACAGTGCCTGGTCGTACTCCTCCCCTTGGTTCCCTATATATAAGCATCAATTATCCATTCTATAGCTGCAGGTATTTGCGGTCTGGATCTTAAACATCTTTTTTACCTTCTAGCCATAAGCCAACTCAAGCCAGTTGAAACACAGCTTCTACTTCACTTTCTCCTTCCTTCAAATTTTTGGGTTGGTGGTTTGGGGTTTTTTGTTGTTGTTTGTTTTTAAAAATCTCCTTTAGCACTGTGCACATTTTCCTAACCATCAATACTAGTCTTGCAGATTCTGATACCACCAAGACAAAGCTTTCTCTGTACGTTCAAAAAGATAAATACATGCTACAATAATCGAGATGCAAGATAAGAGCCTAGGCACCTTTTCCTCTAGGCCTGAGGAATACACTTTTGCATACCATCCATTCAGAATGTTGCAGCTAAGACTGCTTCCCTGGTCTTTTCTTTTCAGCCTTTTCTTTTGACTGGTTCCTTTCCTCCTCTACCACTTAAGAGGTCATTCATGGTATCTACTAAAGGAATTACACCCAGAAACTTCCTCATGATACAAATCACTCATGGCCTAAGCTGGACTCCTGCAAATTATAAAGACAGAAAAACATCCCTCTGTCATTCCAAATATCACACTACTGAATCATTGTTTTCAAAATGGTTTAAGATATTATTAGAAATACAAACTTACCATCTCGATCTTCATCATGCACATTTAAATACAAATACTCCATTCCTCTTCCTTTTTTGTATTCCTCTATTCCTTGAATTTTTCCTATTAAACTAGTTTTACCTGCTCCATCTTCACCTGGAGAGACAGAAGTTAGATACCATTCAATCTTTAATCACAGTTATATATTAAAAATCACCTAGGGCAAGAAGGAAACCACATACTAACAGAGTGATTGAGCTCATTAGAGTTTTGAAATATAGCAGGCTTTGCCCAACTCATCCATCTGTTCAGAGTGCATGCCTCAGCTTAAAATCTTATTTCTAAGTATTAATAAATGCAATTTGGCCACTAACTATCCTATCTAAAATAGGCTCTTATACAAATCTTTAAAAAGGTACCTTAAGGAGTAGTTAAACACCTCAAACAATTTCAGTCTTTCAACTGCAACCAAAGCAGTAACAAAGTCTTTCCAAAGTAGAGTTCAAGCCACAGTAAGCTCATCTTACAATCAGAAAAATACTATTTAGAACTCTCTCATATCAAACCGCACACAACACCAGGCTCAGTAAGGCAGATCTGTTTCCTTAGCTTTTATGGCTTGGTTTCTTTGAATCTTTTTCTCTGTTACAGGTCTAAAGAAACCTTACAGAGGGGTGACAAACAGTAAGCCCATTGCCTTACAATACATGTGTATTTGGGTACACAGTGACAAGCCTGCAATCCAAATCGATTCACTCCTATTCTCTCCCCTCCAAAGGGAGTTTGGATAACCAGTGAACCTTACAGCATAAGTACAGTGTAAACACCTCAACTGTTTCCAGAGATTCTTCTTGAAAAGCTTCTATTTGTTACCATGTGTCCCAGAGCTGGAAAACTTAATGTGCAGTTTTTCCAGCTTCACGTGCAGTTTTTCCAGTCTGAAAGAGTAACCAAGCTGAATTTGGACATGAAGCGGGGTTTTGCCACTCTAATTTGGCAGTACAATGGGCACACAACAGTTAGACATTAGAAAATTATTGGAACTCACTCACAAGTTATAAAATAAGATCAAAACCAGGTTCCTAAGAAGCACCTTATCAGTTTCATGCCGAACAGAACATTTTTCTTCCCAAGGCTCTCCTATACAGGGAGAGTATAAACACTTGCTTTTAACTACATAACAAAGAAAAGAGTTCAAGGACAGTAATTTTCACTGCTAAATGCAATGATGAAGTCTTCCCTTTAAAGGGAATTGACCATGATCTTACAGACAATATTATGGCTACATTAAAAAGACTACAGATATAACTACAGAAAAGAGCAGAAAAATCATACTTTGCTAGACCGATTTTGAATTCACTCAACATATCTTTCCCAAGATTACAGCATGAAGTCTTCAATTTAGAGTTCAGCTTCAGGTTCAGATTTCACTAATAGTCTAGAAGCTACCAGAAAGCATAAGATTGTTTACTCTAAGTAGTGCAGGGGATTTTACTCAATGGAATAAAAGGCATTAAAAACAAAAAAACCACCCCAAAAAACAGAGAGAAAAATAAGACCAGAACTGAAGTTTAAGATCTGGGTAAGTGTAGAAAAGTTGTGAAAAATGAAGTTGTATCAGTTTAGCTTTTTCAACATTTAAGAGTTTGTTTGCTAGGTCCTTAACTTTATTAAATCAAGATGCACCTAAGAAAACAATTACAGCTGTGCTTTCCAATGTTTATTTAAAATTATTTTCTATTCATACACCAAGTTTTTCCTCTTCTTGTGAGAATATTCTTTTAAATAAAAGTTCTGCCCAAGAAGTGAAGAATTCAAGCTTCTTTACCAGAGATGAATTACAATTTCTCCTCTGCCCTCACCCAAGTACTTACCCAAGCTTCTTAAATTGGTCATCTACAAATAACTGGGGAGACTTTATTAAGAGCTGCTGCACTGACATGTTATGCTGCTGAAGTTGCTATTATTTTTGCCAACAATTTCTGTATGATTCATTCTATTATTTTACCTTTTTGAATAGGCATCTTCAATTAATTTGTGCCAGGAGAAGGCTCAAAAGGCGAGACAAAACAAGACTTGTTATTCCTTTTAAAGAGGGGTTGCACTGAACAGCTTTCCTAGTTTCTCAGAACAGCTGACCTCTAAGTTCTCTTGCATACTAGTTTGTTTCACATAGGTGACAATAAAGATTACAACTTGTTTGCATTGGGAAAGTTTAGCATCTTCTGCAAAGTA
The DNA here is from genome assembly GCF_034638445.1 of Ciconia boyciana. Classification (NCBI taxonomy): domain Eukaryota; kingdom Metazoa; phylum Chordata; class Aves; order Ciconiiformes; family Ciconiidae; genus Ciconia; species Ciconia boyciana. The sequence goes on along the minus strand of NC_132935.1, from coordinate 122,816,267 downwards.
CCTCTGCCAGTTCTTAACAAAAGTAGCTGCAACTGAAGTCTAAGAAACATCTGTGGTTATAAAAAGTTCTAAACATGACAAAAGATACACTTAAGCAGTCTAAACTAAAACATACTTACACAAATGCTAATATCTATGCAACTTTATTGTTTGAAAGTGCCCATGCTAAACAATATAGGCAAACTTGAAATATATGTCCCACAAGCCCCTTATCATGGCTGTGTGTTGTGTGGTTTCCTCCCCACTCCTGTATTTCCAAAGGCCTGAAGTAAACTGAAGTTCAGTACTGTTAAGGTAATGTCTTATGGCAAAATAAGAGCTGGACTTTTATTTTCACTCCTCAAGTTTTCCAGTAATTATCTTCAGAGCCTACACAGAAAGAAATTTTATCAGTACAGCATAAGACAAGTTGATTTGATGTAAAACTAGTACCTTTGGACACATATGTATGCACAGTAGTCATTTCAGCCTTCCATTATGGAATTAGTTAATTTTAATCTGTTCTGTGAAGAAGATTCTCTACTCCCTTCTCCTTAGCAAATATCCACCCATTTCAAAACACCAAGATCAGGTAGGTGGATCACTGACATATGTAACTGTATCATACAAGTTACTGCATGCAGAGAGAGCAGTGCTCATCATTCACTAGAAAGCCAGAATGATGCATCAGTGGGGTTTGAAGGGTTTGGTACTACTTTCATTAATAACTCAGGTAAATGAAGAGAATCGTACAGTTTGCAGATGACAGAAGAGAAACTAAAAAGATCTGGAGACCAAAAAGGTCTGGAGACCAAAAGAAAAGGGTTAGAAGCAATACTGACAAGTGGTTCAAAACAAGTTAGCAATGCATAAACCAAGCAGTCTACAAATAGGACAACTCCCTTGCAAGGGTGCAAGATAGCTGCCTAACCAAATGTGCCCTATTCCACAGGAGATCCACCATTCTCAACAGATTTAAGCCAAATTAGAGTCAATATTATGGAAAAAGCTGTCAGAAAGTAAAAGTGGGACCATTGTACATGACATGAGGACTTTCTCCTTTTTGCCCACACAATGCATCATAAAAAGGAAAAGATGACTGCCTTAGCCAAGAAAACATGCTAAGACTTGAGGTTCCATCTACCTCTACTTTCTATTTTTAGTGTGTTGCATATACCTTTTAAAATTGTGACAGCTGCAAATGTATTTGTATCCTTGTTATTTATTTATTTTTTCCAACCTAAAGTCTTCAATATAAAACACCTGAAAAGTCAACACACTTTGAATATATCGAGTTATGCTGGGAAAGAACAGCAGTATAATTTTGCTTTGTAGTTACTCTTCAGCAAGAATATCAAAATACAAATCAATCTTAAACCAGTGCTTATCTAAAACTCCTGAGTAGTTATTACAAATCTCATTAGCAAGTTAATTCTAAGTGCATGCAATGCTAGCTTTTAAGACTTCTCAAAACTCAAACATTTTATTGTAATGCCTTTAGTACATATAGCAGCTTCTTTCTACCAGAGGAGGGGGGAAATATTTGTGAGGAAATGAAAGTCTATTAGCTATTTTAGGTTTGATAGATAATGTACAGCATAGTAATGCAATTAGTGTTAAGTACTACCAGGGACATATATAAAAGTATATGTGCTTCTTTAAAAAAATAATTTCTCAATAACAATACATATATATACACACACTATATGGCATTTGAAATTACAAACCCTAAGACATTTAAGCATATTTATCTTTTTTGTTGTCTCTGGATATCTCTAAAGTATATGAAAAAGTAATGCTGCTTAATTTCAGACAAAAGGGAAATTTCATATTCCTCAGACTTAAACTTCATTGCATATTAATATTACAAAACAGATATTTTTTTTAAATGCTACTGAAGCAATATATAAAACAGAGCCTTATGCACCTTCAAAAAGAGTCATCATCCTCCTCTTCCCTCCAAAATTTTGAGATGGAAAATCCTTTAGCAGCTTCTTTATTTCTAACTGTGTGATAATCAAATTAACAATTGACTTCTGTACGTAAGCTCACAGAGCAAAACATTTCTGGTTTTGCATGAGCACAATTCTCGATATAGAATTGCAAGGTAGAATAAAAATCAAGTAGCTTGTTGCAAATTTAAGACTTTGCATCCCTCTTTTGCAAGTAACATAAAAGGTCCTCCTTTTCCAGAGTAAATCCTAAAGGACTGAAATTCTCCATTACATCAAACTCCACTTACACATTGATACTACAGTGAGGAAACAGAAATTATGCTGCCAGCAAGCAGTGCTATACACCAAAGCTGAACACAAGTAGAAGAGGGACAACAGATTTAATTTTGCAGAAAAGTCAGGCTAGGAAGCAGTTGAAACAAAGCCAAACCAATCTGCTTACACACAGTATTTCACTATCGTGTTAACGAAATTGAAAGTCTTAACTAAACAAAAGCCGTTTCATTGTTATCCCCACACTGCTACACTTCACTCCTCTGATGAGCTCCTCAAGTTTGGGGTTCTGCTCCTCAAAGCTTCTCTGTCCAAGGTGCTACTCTATCTACAAAACAGTTTGGTGACGGTCCTTCTTGTTCCTGCCCTTAAAGATAGAGGAAGCCATAATACAAAACCCTGCCCAGCCTCCTCCCTTCTCACTACTCCAGGCAAAAAGTATGTTTACTGAGCAGAAAATGGAGTATCACTAAATGTTCTGCTACAATACAGAATTTAGTAGAACGGTCACCCATAGATGGGAAGGATGGGCAATGAGGCGAATGAATCGCCTTCTGTGGATGCAGGCAAGCAAGCACTTATCTATGAACTGCTACTTAAACTGTTCAACCATAAACTATCACATTAGAGAGAACTTAGGCTCTCTATTACAGAACATCTCTAAACTTTCAGTTAAACATTTTAAAATTAAAAATATTTACTACTCACGCTATTTCCACATTTCTTTCAGTTTAGACAATGAAAACAGAAGTAGATTTTCCGTTGTCTTAAAACAAGATATTTCTTACTTCTCACAGAAGTCTTTACATGGAAGAGCAATCAATGTGTTATCTCCAGGACAGACATGACTTTTGACTTTTTATTTAAATTGTTTCTCCACTGTAAAGTGTCAAGTGTGTTTAAAATAGGGCAAGACAAAGAAGCAAGAGGTGAATGTTTCTTTTGTGTCATCAGTATTGTTGGTCTGTCCCTCTTCCATCCGGGGCTCTGATTTTTTCAACAGCTCTTTGAAAAGCCCTGGATGCACTTAGTTATGTGTAATCTATAATCCTACTGGTTCCTTGATGGAGTTTTTTTGTTTGCTTTTTAAAACCATCAATTAAAATTCAGCTTGATGTGGGAATTATACAAGTCATGTCTAAAAAAATATGTTCAAGCAAGGCCAAGCAAAACTAGAGATAATGGTCCTGATTAACCCCTTCTGCCCCCCAAAAAGGCATATTTTTGTGAACTAGCTTTATACTTTTTACAAAACAAAGACAGCTTCTGGGCAGAACAATTCATGACATCTAATATTTCTAACATAAAATACTGAATATTTTTATTAATAGAAAAAACCCACCTCACTTAAATATGATAACACAAAGTCATCAAACCCAAACCTGAGTTATCAAATAGGGCAAAGATGCCTTCCCAGAATCAGAGCAATCTCTATTCCATGCCATGTGGAATGTCTGAATCCTAAAACAGTAGAGTGGAGATATAACAGTCTTCTTCCTACTAGAACCAAGCGCATGTGTACTACAGCTGTTTTCAAGATAAAACACTTCTCACAAGCTAATAACTGCCTTTTCCACAGCCACATATTAGAAAGAGACTTGCTTACACATACTATAGTAATTGAAGAATGCCTTTTGCAGAACAAGACCAAAATAATCAGAGTAGGCCAAATTTAGTTTGCTTTCAGAGAACTGAAGAACAAAATTAGTTATGCTGACGAGATCCTTCTCTAGGATCCCTGAAAACAATATGGAAGTTCACAATAAGCAGGTCATATCAAGGCTTCAAATAACTTGCCACTAAATTATAATTTACTCATTGAACAAAAAACTTCTCCTCTAAGTTTATTTCACTCCACCAGATAAGTCTTTCCCCTCACATATGATTAATTTGGTATCTTTGTGGCAGTGAAAAATTAAATAGCTTTTCTGAGGAGCACCTTAATTGCATTTCTGCTTTACAGCATGATAGAAAGTAGATTGTTGACAACTGTTCCAGCATGCCTTTTGTTTGTTAAGTCCTGCACCACAAGAATACACGGCCTGACTGTGGAAACAGGTACAGCAGTCACAGTGTTACTTATGCTTGGAGAAACCCACAGTCAGAGGAAGCCAAATATTGCAGAGAATTCTATAGTGAATATGAACAGCATACATCTCTAATGCAAGCCTTCTCCTTTAACACAGCAGTAAGTCATCTAGCGTATTTTTCCCAGGTTCACTACCAAAATAGAATAATCCTGTGTTACTATCAAAGGGACATCTTCATCGGTGCTCCTGACACTAACCTGCCTGGAGAACAGAGAAGCACATTTCCTTTCACTGTTCGTCACCTCTGGAGCTATTTCAGACATAGATCCAGTAATCAGCACCTCTGGCAAAGCAGAGACAAATTAAAATAAATGCAATCCAAAAATTTCAGAACTTCCCGAGCTGTTCTAAGTTTTACTACACATCATCCATGTAATTCTGGCTTTTTGGAAAGGTATTATAGCAGAAAGGACACTACAAAGAAGTACTACTTAGTTCTAAAAAAATGTAGCTGCAAAACAAGCAATTAGAATTTTATCTAGGTCAATGCCCTATCAAAACAATTGACACTTTAGAAGTGTAACTCTGCTGATTGAAACAAAACTTGGCTACATTTGGAAGGCTTTCATCGCCCATAGAAGATGAAGTAGTTGCAAGAAGAGGAAGAAAAGAAGCTATCTGACTCAACTTCTGCAGTACTAGAGAATAAAGAAACATTTGAGATGAACAATATGGACAGTATCAACAAGCAGGATTTCATCAGCTGTCATGACAAAGTGATCACAGCTAAATTTTCAGCTATTTGAATAGGGAAAAAAAGTGGAAAAGTAATTTTTATAGTGTTGAGTACAAACTTAAGTAAGCAAAGAGATTTTATTTTATATATTCTCATGACAATTTGCTTTATCAGAACTTAATTTTGAAGTTCACTATATTCCATGGGTCCACTGAAAGAAAGTAGCAAGCTAAAACTACTCTTCAAGATGTACCATTTTCTACAATAACAGCCATTCCCGATACATGTACACACAGAAAAGTGTACCTGTAAATTAGCTGTAGACTGTGGAAACTTCTTCTCAAGCATCCTGACAGCCACTGGACAGGAGCAGAGCTCAAAGATTCAAACAAACAGGCCTGGCCCTGAAAAGTGAGATGTCTGGGGTAAAGAGAAAATGTGGACACAAGGCAGTTGAACACTTGCTGCCCACTAAACTCAAAGCCTTTATAACCAAGTGGGGTAAAATGCATAAAAAACCCCCAAAATGCTAGTGATTCAGTAGCAGCGTTAAGTGTTCAATACAGACACTTGGAGTCAGGTGCACATGTGTCACTGGATGGTTTGACATCATTAGAACTGCAGGCAAAGATTCTACTATGCTTCAGAGACAGAGGAATGTATGAAATACAAAGCCAGATAGAAAGCAACTATTCAGTTCACTTGCAAGCTGGGAGCCTGTTTTCTTGTGCAGCCTGGAATGACTTTGAACACTACTGCTTGAATGCGTACTGCAATTTATTGGATAAATTATTAGTTTGGGTCTCTGAATCCAAGCCTTCACACATTCTATAGCACTATGGATTCCATCTGTAACCTGTAATGGTGACTTTTTAGCTGCTCCCTCTATTCCACTTGCTGGTTCAGATATAATTATATCAGGAAGGAAATGAACAAGAGAGCTCCCAGTTATAAGCATCAGTTTTCTCATCACACTCAACAAAAAGCATCTCCTCTGATCAGCTACCTTTATTACACAAGTGAGCAGAAGAGACAGTCCAGGAGAAAAAAAGAAAAAAAAACCCCAGCACAACAACAAAAACACACTCCTTTGGCTATCTGCAAAAAGTAGCTAGAAATGTCACTGAGAACGCCCAATGTTCTTAAAAAAGCAGGGACATGTTACATTTTCTGCTGGTATAGTTTGCTAAATGAGGTAGCTATGGTCACTATGACAGAACTGGCTAGGAATCAGAGCATACTTGCCTTACAGAAAAGTTTAGGAAAGCTTGCATTTTTATTATTTGTTCATACAAGAACAGAAAAATGCTTTTATGCTACATGCAGTTCTAATCAGAGTTTAAAGTCTTCACAGAAAAATAGTTATTGAAAAAATATCTGCAAGTGAAACAATTTTGGAGAAGTAAAACTGTAAGTTAATTAATCTTTTTTGGCTAATTTTGAGCAGAGAATTACCAGTATTATATGTTAACCTTCACTTCACAAAACTATGTGCCATATCTAGAGATGAACATTTGGCATTCCAGTTTCCTTTAGTTATTTCTGTGATGCCTTGAACTGCTTTCCAGGTTTTTAAAAATGAGATGTTAACATAGCTAAAAATAAATACTGGAATAGCAGAATTAGCATGCCAGGCACAGCCAGGTTCCCAGAACAGCTAGGCATACAAGTATATGCAGTGTTTGAAAAATAGAAGCGCTGTAGGCAAATTAGAAAACTTGTCCTAGCAAACAAAAGAACACTAAGTGGTGGGTTTTTCTGGTTGTTTTTTTCTATGAGGTTTTAGGGAAGGGAGTGAGTTGGAGGCTTAGGGGATTTTTTTATTAGTGCAGTTTGTATTGAAAATAAGCATTCGTTTGTCACTATATATCATGTTTCAGCTGGGAAGTTTTGACCAATATAAACTGTTCATCCTGCAAATATTTGCCTACCACAAAATGAGTGAAAACCATCAAGACCCTGGTCAGCTTTACAACTCCTGCTTAAAAGCATTCAAAGAATGATGAAACTGTAAATAGTCATGGCAAGAAGTGATCTGTATTAACAACAAAAGCTAGTACAAAACTAAAGGAACAAAGCTTAAAAATAGAGGAAATGTGAGATAACAGAAATTGCAAACACACAGCTCAAGAACCTGAAGAGACAGAACTTCACATACTGAATCTGTCCAATAGAGAATACAGAAGACCTCTCCTTTTCCTGTGCCAGTATTCTTCAGGAGCAGCATCATGACTTGCAAGTGAACAGCAAAGTGTAAGACATGAATTAGGTATTCTCACAAAGTACATGGCCATGGTCCTCACTGGCCAGTCCTCGGATCTGATACTCTTTTTCCTAAATACATGCCAAACTTTTTTTTCCTTGGACCATATCCTTCTAGAAAACACAATTCTTAAGAAAGAACTAGAATTTCTTACACAAATCTGCACATCTTAAAAAAATGCATCAGTCAAAAAAGAAAAAAAAAGTGTTACATTAAGTCATTCTATAAGCTCTACATAAACAGGTAAAAAGAAAATTTCTATACAACAGATTAAACATTACAAACTAAATGAGTGTTTGGAAACATTCTATGGTGCCCCCTCTAGTTCTGAAGGGAGCACAGTCTCCAGTTATTGAGTACTAAGGATTGCCTGACTACGAAGAGAGAGGAAAAACAAGAGTGTAATCTTCTTGAGAAGAATCACAGCTTGAAGAAGAATCTTCCAACTTCAACAAGGACAATCATCCAATGTAGTTTCAAAATATCACATTAAAAGTTGTCAATCATTACAAAATCTTTCCTTTCTTTAATATCTATAGAACTTCCAATCTCAATGTCCTACTTAATTACCTAACATAAAAAGCAACAAATTAAAGGGGTAGTAAGTCCTGTAACAGGTTCACTAGACCATCCCATCATCCTTGCACAGTTTTCTCCATCACAGTCCATTTTAAGTCACCACTCAGCTTATCAAAGCAGGAAGAAAAGGGTCACAGTGATTGCTTTAGGATTATGGAGGAAAAAACCCTAACTTGAAAAACCTCAAGAGAGCACAAACCACAAGACTACATAGAATCAGTGTGCATAGAGTTCACATGAATATCTGTACTGGGTTTTAACCATGCTTCCAAATACTAACATACAATTCTTTCTGGGGCCAGGGAGGTTGGCAAAGGAGGGAAGAAGCAGCTAGTTAACAAATCCATCCACTCAGATTCATTAAATTGTCTACTGGCAATAGTATTTAATAGTCTTTCAGCCAAAAAAACCCCCACTAATAGTAAAAGCAATAATACACACACACACACACATTTGAGAGCATCCATTTCTCCTCCTCCCCCATTAAGTTTTTAATTTTGCTTGACATACCATTTTTCTTCTTTCCCTCAGCTCTGAATAATAGCTGGATCTCTCATTATCGCCCTATCAAAATCCCATCCTGTAACTCCTAATCCTTGCCAAACGCAAGGTTGGACTAATGCACTGGGTGGAGATAACAGAACACAATGAAAGCCAACAGCAGTAAACGATGCTGCTGCACAACTTGATGATGATATCGCTGCTGACAAGCTCGGTGCATGTGGGCAGGACACAACCAACACGCCCATACAGCCTACCCCGCCCTCTGGCCAACAGGGAGCAGCCGTCATTGATACCGTACGGACCACGGAAGCAGTTTTTGTGCTTGTATGACACACCGTAAGGACCAGCAATCAGCACTGTCTGCACGAACGAGGGAGCTTTCAGAAAAGCTTGAAGGACCTGCACGCACTCCAAAGTCAACACTCATCGGGGGAGAAAGACAATAAAAACTACCCTTCCAAGCCATCTCTACCTAAGGAACTGGAGAACTAGGGTGGGGGAAGGCTAGTAAGGGTATTATGGCGAGGTACCTATGATGAGTGGGATATCTAAAGCATCTCTGGATATTGGATATCCAAAATGAAGCAAACACACGCAAGGGAGGAGGCCAGCACCTTGCCACCATCAACCCCCGCCCCCCCCTTCGGGCACTAAACAAGAGAAGCTCCAGACGCCCAAGAGAGGGTTAAGGAGCAAGCCTGCGTGCGGCAGGGAGGGGAAGGGGATCAGAATGCTTTCCTCACCCAGCAGGAGGACGTTCTTCCCCGAAGGCAGCTTAGAGCGGGAGCGCGTGGACACCTCACTGAGGATGCAGGACCTGGCGCCGAGAGACGACAACGCTTAGGAGGGGGCTCCCGCTTCCTCCCGGCCCCCCACCCTCACCACCTCCTGGGGGCGGAAGGCACGGGGGACGGGGGGCAGGGCAGGAGTTGCCACCGCCAAGGGGAGGAGCCCCCCCCCCCCTTAGCTCACTGACTGAGAGGGACTGAATGCCAGGAGGGGGGATTAGCCAGCCCTCCCCCCCTCTCCCCCACAGGGCAAGGAGTCGCTGCGAGGGCGGTAACGGTCGGCGCGCGCCCCGGTCCCCGGCCGCGGGGCGGGGCGGGCGGTTACCAGAGGTTCTGCCCATCGTCCTCATCGCCGCCTGCCCGCAGCTCCGCGTTGTTGTTGGTCGTGGCCGCAGCGGCGGACGAAGGAGAAGAAAAACCGGCAGCCGAACCGAGCCCGGATGAAGAGGAGCCGAAGGAACCGGCTCTCCCTACCGTCGCCGCCATCTTCGCTGCCTCCTCCCAGCCCCACCGCCTCCCTGAGACGCGGAGCGGGCGGCGGCGGCGCGGCGGCTGACAGGAACCCGGATGTTGGGAGGTCGGGGGGCGGGGCCCGGGGCGGGGGCGCGCGGAGGCTGCCGCTGTGGTCCCGTGCGCGAGCGCTTTCCCCTCAGCCGCTCCTTTTGAGGGGGTCACGCCTGCCTCCCCACAGGTTGGTACCTGGGGGTACCGACGTTCCCGCCCTCTTCCCAGGTCTTTATCAGCCGCCTCGGGAGAGGAGAGGGAGGCCGTGAGTGAGGGAGCAAGTGCCTTTCGTTCGGACTGTCTCCAGTGCAGGTCCCAGCCCCCCAGGCAGGGCCACCCTGGTGAAGTGAGGTGAAGCGGTCGTCGTCTGCCATTGTGCCGGTTCCTGCTGCGAGGTGTTGCTGTGGGGCAGGGAGCTGCTGCTGTGTGCCGAGTGCCGTTTGCTCCCTAGGCAGCCCCAGCCCTGAAGGAAGCACCTTGCATCCAAGAAAAGTAAGTGCGGCTAGGGGCGAGACGTGCCTTTGTGGGCGGACTTGGTGGTCTTACCTTCTCCAGGAGGCCTACCCATTACTTGCTCATCTCTCATAAGTATCGCCTTAGAGTTGGAAAAAAATGGGTCAAATCACCATAATTTTCACAACTCAACTCTTGCTAGAAGTCCCAGAAGAAGCAAGCCAGCATGTCAACTCTTTTCCCTCAATTTACAGAGGTAACATGTTTGCTAGGGTAACACATGAACGACTTTAAATTCCATAAAAATTCGATGGATGAGTTTTGTCCATTCAATTCCAGAAAAACTTAACATGGGACATCTCCTTGTGTGCCTCTCTTTCAAAGGATGCATGTTCCTAGGTGCTCTGGATATATAGAAAGGTTGTGGCAGTATTAGCAACTTATGTATGCCAGCAGTTTGTACTTAAGTGTTTTCTTGCTGCTGGGTTTAATTTTTATTTTTCCCAGACAAGACTGCTTTTTAAGTTGTATTTTAAAATAGGAAAAAAATGAGCCCTTTTTTTTTTATCCATGTGTTTCTCTCAATGGCTTTCTGTTGCTTTGCAACCCAAACTGTGGACATTCCTTTCATATGCTGTTTTAGTAGAGATGAGGTGTTGGAACTTGCAGGTCACCATTCATGAAAGTAAATTGCAGTAAGGTCCTTTAGGTATAAAATAGCTGAAACAATGGTAGCCATATACTGAATTACAGGTACTTGTCATAACAGATGCACAGTTATTGGTCAGAAGCATTTTGTTGTGGACAGAATGCAGATGCAGAAACGTGGCAAAGTTTTGATGGAGATGTGTCATCCAGTAAACGGTGACCACTAAATACAGGAATGCTGCTGAAAAGCCATGAAGAAAAAACACTTGCTCCATGACCCTAAATTTTCCCAAGACAGCAGAGCAAATTAGCTTCCCACAGTTGAAAGAGGGAGTTTCTGCTCCCATCTCTTCCCCTCTCTCCATGTGGCCTGCTGTGAATCCCCTTCTTCTGTTCTCTCTGGTTTTCATCACTGTTGGGTCAACTGATTTAAATCACTAAAATAGCAGAAAATTGATTACTAGAATGGTGGAAGAACTCTTCAGTGAGTTGAATCAGCTTGTGGAAAGGGTTTGATGAGTGGCAGAGCCAGAACAGAGGGTGAGGAACAGAACTGACCAGAGAGTAAGGAGAGAAGGAAGAGCAGAAGGAAGGAGGAGTTTGAATTTGGAAAGCAGTGGGATGGGGGGAATGCCCTTTTCAGTGACAGTGAACAGTTAGGTCGGCTCAGCTGCAGGTCAAGTTGCAGTTCTAAGAGAAAGGAAAAAAAACAAACAAAAAACTCCAATAGATTCTATAATACATTTCCTAACTGCAACAACTTCTAAGAGTACCAACTTTAGCTACCTACTTTAGTCAAAAGGAATAACATCAGTTTTAAGACAATTTGACAAATAGGTTGCTATTTATCTGGGTGTGTGGTCTTGAGATGTTTGTGAAGCTTTACTAAAAAGTGGAAAATCTCTAAAATTCAATGAATTAGCTTTTAACACCTCACTCACAAAGGCTTAAAACTCTTGTTATTTTCAGTGCTACTTCATGTTGCTCATTATTTTAAATGATGTTCCATATCATATTGTTTGCATGTGAACTATATTAAATTGAGGTATGTAAATTATATTCCCCTAGGACTTTTTTGAAACCAGAATGTGTATGACAGCAAGTAATATCTAAGTATGTGAAAGTAGTAGAAAATAAAAGGCTGCATGGAAGAATGATAATAAGAGCATATTGCTTTGTGCTGAGTAGGGAACATACTGATGTTGAGAAAAGATGGTGCAGTTTTCCTGCTCTTCTGCTTTTATAGAGGCTAATGTTGCTAGCTGGAAAAAGAAATATCTGGTGATGGTGAATCTACCAAAGATTATTCACAGTGAAAGAGAGACCACCTCTTTTCTTTCTCCCTCCTCCTTCCCCTGACATCCATTCACTCTGGAGTCTTTTTAAGGTGGCTTTCATTGTCTCATCCTCTTGTAATGGAGGATTTTGCTGTGTGCCTTTGAAAGAGATGTGTACAATCAAAATTCTCTGAGGATTCACTTACCAGATTGTCACACCTGACAGTTCTGATTATGATTGTGTGGTATATTTGCTACCTTTACCAGAAGCAATCCCTCCCTCCTATTCTGCCTCCTCTCCATTTTATTTCTCTCTCAGGAGCTGCAGAGGAGAAGGTGAAAATGGAAATTCTCGCTCATCATACTCTCAGGTTAGGTTAAAAAAAAATCAAGATGGAAACAAAAATGTTGAGAGAATCAAGTCTTCATCAACTGTGCAGTATGCTGATACAGTATCTCAAATTATTCATAGAGTTAGCTGTGCAGCATGATAGGCAGATGAAATTTAGGAAAAGCCTGTAATGAAGATAAAGCAACCATAGAAAAGAGGGGAAAAAATCAATAAGACATTATTTCCTTTCCTCCCCTGTAAAATAAGTTTCTGTCCGGCAAAATGATCTTGTGAATGTATGGGAACAACCATTCCATGCAGCCTTTTCTGAAAGGTAACTGTGAACAGGAACTGGTGTTAATGATGCCCAGCAAATATAAAAGCCTCATTTTCTCCTACCTCACCCAATCTGTAGCTGTTTATCCAGGCACATTAAATATAAGGCCTTCCCCAACTATCAAATTGTAAGTTTTAAAGTTACAAGTTTAAAGTATGTTTTCTTACTTAAAACTACCATTCTGATTTGATAGTATCTTATACCCAGTCACTGTTACACTTGCAGAGGTAGGTATGGCTATGCAAGACATTCAAAGAATGAAGAACCAGGTTCATCAACTATGATGAGAAATAACATTGTGTCAGCTGTTGATTGTTAGCAACAGTTTTAACTTGAAAAAGCATTGCCAATGGCTTAACTACATGCATATGTAGGGCAAACTGCGACAACATCTCACTGGCAAAATAATGTAATTTCCTAATACAGGCATGATCTGCATCCCTCTGTGAGCTGCCCTGGGGTGATGCCGAAGTGCAGGCCCTGAGAGGGAGTCAGTTGTGTAGCTGTGAGCTAGCTATGCCATGCTGATCAAGGAGGGACAAACAGGGAAAGACACCTCCTGCGCACAGCTGGTTAGCAATTGGAGAAATGGAGTCTTGGTTTCTCTCATATTCTGTGCCTTTTCAGTTTCTGATGTGCTTTGATTATTCTGTACCCCTCTGCTTGTTCTTAACATAGGGCTCCTTGTTGGCTGTCTCTCTTCATGTGAAAACTTTTTGTCTGAGTTAGCATTGTATGAAATCCAGAAAGTAATGGGCCGGCTTCTCTGTCTGCATCTATTGTCAGTGGCCAAATACTATAAAATTGGTTGTGAATTTAGAAGGCATTTTTTTATAAGCCTATGGAAATGAATTATTATAGTTCAATTACATTTTAAAGATCCATTTTGGGTTGTTAGAGAAATTTTGCCTTTAAGGCAAAACTGGCTTCTTAGCAATGTTGACCTTGTTGTTGAAACCAAAATCATAAAGGTCACAGTGCTCAATACATACTAGTAGTTCACTGTGCAGAAAGCATCCCTTTGAAAAGGCAGCGGTGAAGAAGCAGAATGCATAGAATTACCAACAAGGTGTTTTGTTGCTTTTGGCTGTAGTTTATCAAAAAGTACAAAACTAAACCTTAAAAAGAGAAAGACAAGCGTGATTTGCCATTATTTGTTGATCTGAATTTGTGTGCAATTAATATTCAGACAGCATTCATGAAGTTGGTAATGATTTTTGAAAGTGTCTTTTTTGTAGTACTAACAGCTAGTCATCTGAAACTTAATCTTGAAAGTGAATTACTGATTATCTTCTTGTTTACAATGCTCAAGTTATTCTGTCAGGAAATGAAAAAATATTGTATGACTTAGCTGAATAGTTGACAATAGCAGAAATTGCAAATGGATAACATTGACACAATTAATATTTCAATCTATATGCTGAAATTTATTAAGATAAACTGTATGGATAATACTTAGGAATAATAAACACATCTCAGGAGACTTAATGGGATGAATCCATAAGGAGTATTAGACTATGACCAGTTTTGTGTATCACACTTCTGTTTTTCATTTGACCAAGTATAAGTCTTGTTATTCATTCAGTAATGGTTTTTTTGCTGGTTGGTAATATAAGTTCTGCAGACCATGCAGCAATATACCACTTCTAAATTTATGTTCTACATACTGCACTGTAAATTTTTAAGAATGTGCAGGGCTAACTAATTTTATGAAGCAGAGTATTATGGCCTGCTGCAAAGGAGACAAAGACTGTTTTATTTCACAGAGACAATGTTTTATTTCTTTAATCTAAATTTGTGACCATTCTGCAGCAGAGCACCTCAAACACATGTTTAAGTACACCCTTAAATTTGCTTGGAATCAATGGGATTTAAAATATGCTTTACATGTCTGGCTGATGATTAAAAATATGTGCTTGCTATGCATTTATAGAAGATAACTTCTGATCATCAGGATCTGATCAGCCAAGAGCTGCATGTGCTTACTTTTTGTTGGGAGACCAGGTATGTTCCTTCTCAAGGCACATTCAGCTCTTTCAGGGCCACACGATATAAGTACGATTGTTCCTTTGGTCTGAGCAGGATCATTTCTTCAAAGGGAGAAATGTCTTACTTAAATTTTTTTTTAATGCAGTGCTGTTTATTCAGAAAAAAATATATACAAATGAGTAATTTCTGTGATTACTGTAGAGACAGTCAGCAGCAGGCACTTCCTTGTGCATTACTTACAATTCTGCTCCTTTAGTCAGTTCTTTACCTCAGGGAGCTGAGTGAGTAGCTCTTAAGTAGCTGGTTTGCTTTATACTGGCTATTTGGTTGTCAGATGGCATGGCTACTTGGATAGGTTATGGTAAAACAAGGAAGGATGTCTGTTTGTGGTGTGGTAGCTACTTCATGCATGTTGTCTCAAGGTATCTGTGAAGAAATTTGTATTTGCTCTGTCTTCAGTAGGAATAAGGTAGGATATCTTCCATTTACTGCAAAATAAGAGTGTTCATAGAGACAATTAGTGCCAAGCAGCTAAAGTGTAAACCTGTACTCAGGCTACCTTGCAATAATCTATGTAAACATGCTCTTCTAAGTAGGGGTTGCCAAACTGTCACCTAACTGCTCTGTTGTGTGGTCTGAGAATCTCTCATCTATGGGACTTGGTTTCTAATTGGTTGTTTCCCTCTGGCCCAGTCCTTGGGTGGTATTTCCAAAACTGTTTATAAAAACATTAAAAGGGGCTAATGTTTCAAAATTCGGAGTCCTCCTTTGAAGACACTAAGCATTTTTAGCTGCCACCTAAGTAAGCGTTCGAGAGTGCTTAGCTTGGAAAGAAATATTCCAGTTATGTGAGTGTTGTATTAAATATATTGGGTTTAGGTTTTCATTATATCAGTGACTTAATGATCTTGAGACCTGTTCCCATTTTATCCTGCCTCTGCACAGAAGAGATTACTTGTTTTGTTACTTGCCAAAAGACATCTCTTAATTTCAATTTGCTACCCGTTAAAAAGCAAAAACTTTGGAATATGTTTTATTTATTTACACAAACTGATGTGATTCCCTCAATTTTTCCCTTTAAAAGCCTAGTCATTGAAGGTCTACAGAGTTCAGAAATATATATATACTTCCTTAAACTATGGGGTTAGAAATTGCTATTTTAACTAAGTGATATGTTGTTTCACACATTGGATGAAGATATTCTTTTTCATATTTCTCTTTCTGTGAATTCTGAATAATATCTCTGGTAAGGATGATGTCCTTTTCAATAAAACTGCCTGTTAAAATCATCGTCAGAACTATGTAAATGGATGACTTCGGTTAGTATAATCACATTATAAATATAGGACTAACCTGTACTCTACTCTCTGTGAATTGATAGAAAAATGTAGCCCAAATAGAAAGTTTTAAAAAATTGTCAATATGGAGAATTGCCTTAGAATAGCCTCACAGTGTCTTAGGATGTTGGTTTTTAAAAAAAAAAAAAGTTATTAATGTAATGAGAGGGGAAATACTAGCAGTAAGAGTTCTCACTTGAAAGCAAACCTTAAAGAAATAATATATTCAGTAAACAGAATTATAAAGGTTCTTTAGAGTGGAAGAAGGCTTGGTTGTTTTGGGTTTTTTTGGCTTTTATTTAAGTCCTGAAGAAATCTATCCTTATGGTGTCTTAAGAGATGTTATACACAAAAACAGTTAGCAGAACTGCACCCAGAGTGCCAAGATGTATTGTCCAAACACCTTTTTAACATATAAGGCAACATTTAAAAAGTAAGGAGGGAAAACAAAAAATCAAGTCATGAGTGGAGAAAATCAGATCTCAGCACCAGGCATTTGTAGCTGTCCTTGAGATAAACAGAGTGATGGGACAGGGCCATGTGATGGCCCTTTGCCTGACTGGCTAAAAATAAACATTGTACACACTTTGTATGCATCTCTCCCTTTAATGTGTGGGAGGACAGAAAAATCTACACAGGAACAGATGCTCCGCTCTTGTCCCTTTCACAGCACCCTCCCAGGTTCTTATCCCTGCCCTTCACTCAGTGAAGCTACACTCAAGTGAAAGGCCTCTGTTTGATTCTTAATCCCTATATGATGGGAGCAGGTCTATGGATGTAGCTGAGGATTAACTGGTCTTTTAAAATAATCCTAATTTTCTCTGCATTTAAAAGTATGGGATTCAGGCTTTTATATAAAATACAATTTTGAAAAAACAAAACAGAATATAGTTTTATTTATTCACAATAAAAGAATAAATCTTGCACCTCATAGCTAATAAATCAATTTCTCATTACTTTGGTAAGAATCTTGCCAGTGTAAAGAAAAAGGATCAAATCTTATTTCATGGAAGTACTATGCTATGAAAGTGATTCACAGCAAGAATACCTGAGTGAGAAGTATAAAAAAAAAAAAATACAGGAAAGAAAGATTATTGTTTTGTTCAACATGGCATATTTTGTAAGAAATTCAGATTTCTTTGTCAAAGAAGTGTTTACTGATAGTTGTCCAGCTTTCTGTTTCTCATTGGGGATTGCTGGGTTTGGTTGAATTTTTTTCTCCAAATTTTTGCAAACTGCCAATTTAGCATCTGTCTTTAAGATTATGATTTATTGTGGAAACTTGCTGACCCTTGACTGTAGGAATACAGTAAAAGTATTTTAGCTAGGTATTCTGAAGGCTTTGAAATGAGTATTGATGTTTATTAATGCAATGCTCTGTGTTTTGGAAAGAGATTAACAATGGCACTTCAGTTGAAGAATTTGTCTGGTTCACATCACATTACATTCAGATTGCATCTGAAATCTCCGATTACTTTGTTTTGCCTTTGGACAGATGTTAAAAATGCTAGTCAGGAACGTTAAGGGCTTGTTGCATAGGTATAGGGATTCAGTGGTGGTGAGGCACATTATGGGGCTGATTCTTCTCTTGACTTGAACTAAATCAAGTGAAACCTCTCTTAAGCCAGAGGTATTGCAGCAACGCAAAATGAGCGTGAAAGGGTAGTCAAGCACAGAGACTTTCTGCAGGCTGTTTCCTCTTATTCATTCATTGCTTCAACATGTGAGGAACACAGAAGCCAGGTACAGTGCCAACAGGACATCTATCATGATGGCAGAAAGGGAGTGAGGAAGTACCACTGCCCTGCTTCCTCTGCTAAGCAAACACAGATCTCTCTCTACTTACATAGTCTGATTTCAGATACGTGTTATAGATTTCCAAAATATATGTTAAAGGCTGCAAGTTGTAACCATTATAAATTACTTTAAAATAAACATTTTGTGGTTTCATATTGTGGTAAGTACATATAGTCTGCATATTTGACTTTAGTAATATTTTTACCTTTCTTTCATAAGAATAAATATGCATATACAGCTATTATTGTTATGTGGTTATATTCAATAACTAAACTTAAATTTGCGCAGAAGGCCACACATTTTTAAAAAAACCCTCAATTTCAAATGCTTTTCAGTATGTCTTTTCTCTAATCCACTGTGTCTTTCACAGGCCTTTTCCTCTCACAATTTCTAATTCATCTATAAAACATTAATGCCCCTCATCCTCTCATCTACCAAGTCACTCTGGGCCATTAGGGTCCTGGAGCTTCTCATGTTTTCTTTGCTTTGTGATAAAGTTCTTCCTATGTCCCTGTGTTTTGGAGCCCTTTTCTGCCCTCAGATCCTTTTTTAAGATTTATGTTGATCTTTGTGCTGGTCTTCCCTTCGTGCTTGTGTCAGGATAGAGCCCACTGTCCAAGCAATTGCTCTCATTCCCACCCCTAGACCGCTGCCCTTCCTCAATTCAAAAGAAGTGCTAACTAATATGACAGTCAAGCATTCAGTCAGATAAGTGGTAGAATTCCTGAAACCACATTCTCTGTTAGTAAGAGTGACTTGCAGTAACAAATCTGCAGTGTGGAACAGAGCCAGAGGAACCATGAGGAATGAAAGATGTCCAGGCTAGCTAAGCAAATTGGATTGCATAGCGGAAAGATCGGAACATGCAAGAAATTAATATAGACTGTTCTTAAAAAGAAAAAAAAAAGTGCAGAACCTTTGTCAAGTGTTCTGTCAATCTTCATTTCCTACTGTTTTAACTGCATTTCTTCCCTTCTCGGGCATCTCTTAGGAACTCTGTGATGACTATACCAGTTATCTGCCACTACTATATTAAGGAAATATTTCTTCCAAAATGATAAGAAGTGATGCCATTCTCATAATAGAGTTGTCACTAAGCTTCAGAGTCATTGTGGTGACTTGCAGGGCTAAGCATTCCAGCAAAGCTGTCAGTGCAAACTCTGAAAATCTTTTCAGTTTGCATGTCAAAGATTATCATAGACTTTGGTATGTATGAAAAAAATTAGTCTGTTCCATGGAAATTCTGCATCCCGGAAAGGCAAATCAGTACAGAGTCAGTGAGGAGAAAGAGTGTGGTGACTATGGAATTAGAAGTGTACAGTGTGAGATTAAGAGCATAATTATACTACACAGTGAAGTATGGTATAGAAATAATTCATCGAACGACCACTAAACTATTTCCAGAAGTGAATTAGTACAGCCACGTTAGTTTAGCATTGAATACATGTTGAGGAAGACTGGCTGTCTTGGTGTCAGGACACATCGGCTTGAAAGGAATGTGCTAGCCTATCTATATAGCTCTTGGAACCAGGGGCATGCAGGTATAGAGTGTTTGCAGTGTGCTGCACTGACTGGCATGGTGTCCCAATCAGCTTGAACCTCTTCACATTGCATACCATGTTGTAAGATAGATGTGCTGCAAAAGAGCTTGACTTGATTAGCCAGGCAAAATGAGTATTAACAGAAGATACGATTTCTTTCTCTGAATGTACCACCAGAGAGGTAAAGCTCTGTTTAAACTAAGGGACAGTGTTAGTAGAAGAGCATAAGTCATTGACTGACTAGGAATATATTGAGTCTAAAAATCAAAAAGAATTTTCTGCTAGGGCAGAGATGCTTTGAGACTACCATCTGATCGAGTAGTTATAAAAGGGGATCAGGTCAGTTTCTGAAAGGGATCAAGTGATAAGACTGCAAGTCTAAGAGTGGATCACTTGCAGTGATTCAGGAGTTCCCTTCTAGTCCTATGTTCCTATGTCTCACAATTCTGTTCAAGTGGCAGAGTCAACAATAAATTCCACTGTTGAATAATCTGGGAAGAGCAGGGTCCTAATTATAACCTTGTGGAGTAATAATCTGCTCTTTGTAAATATATTTCAACTATTGTGTGTGTGTGTGTGTGTGTATATATATATATATATTTCAGTTAACGGAGTTGAGGGGTGAAAGGAGTGGGTTCTCTGGTAGCCAGAGTATATAACCTTAAAAATGTGTAGGGAATTAGGCTGCTTCAGTTGTACAGTTAATGAAACAATTTTGTTTAATCTTGATTCTTTTTAAATAACAGTGATAGAACCAGGGAGGTCCTGGTAACATTTCTTGTAAAAATATGCCAAACAATATACATCATGATTTCAGTCATTCTAGTCATGAGGACTTGAGAACTGCTGAATTCAGCCAGATGAAAAGTCCACCTAACCTAGTATCCTGTCTTAGTAAGTAGATACTTACAGAAAAACTGTACGGAGGTAGTCATGCTTACAGTGACTTTTCCATCATGCTCTCCTAGCCTTCAGTGGCTAGGAGGCTCTTTTGTTTAATAGTTACTGCTGACCTACTGAATAGAACTGCTGAATTCACGAAGTCATGATTTGTTTGATCCATGTGCAGTTTGGGCCTCGCAATATCTAATGAAAATGAGTTTAGTTTATTATTAGCAAAAAATGTGCGTGCCTTCCAATATTTATATTATGAAAGCTAGTGAATAACTGTTCCAAGCTCACCTTTTTCATAAAATTCATGACTTAATATATCTCTATCATATCTTTCTTCAGATATTTTTCTAATTCTACTGTAATTTTTTTGATAATGGAATGACTAAAACTGCATATAGTATTCATAATGTGTCTGTGGCCTGAATGTGTACAGGGCAGACTTTTCACATTTGTTCTCTGTTAATTTTTAAATAATTCCTAAGTTTCTGTTTGCTTCTTTAAGAAATCTGAAAACATCTGGTGCTTTCCTGGTGATACTGACTAACACCTCATGTATATACTTATACGTGTATTTTCCCTTCCTCTCTTGATGTGCATTACACTTACTGACACCGAATAGCCTCTGGCATTTTATCACCCATTCAGTATTGAACCGTCCTCTGAAGCTTTTCATAGCCAGCTTTAGATTTCCTCAGCCTAATAGTTTTGTGTCATCTGATTTTTTTTTTCTTTGTCTTATTATGGGTGTATTTTTCCATATCATTTATGAATATATTGAAGGACCCAGATCTCTCAGTTGAGCCTATGTCAGTGAATCCTGATACTTTCTTAGTGTGAATATTTCTTTATGAAGAAAAGAATACAAGCAATATAAAATCTGACCTATAAAAATCACTCATCCTTTTTTTTCTTCTTCCTAAAATGACTCTACCATTTTAGTTTCATTGTTTATTTATTGCATAAGTAGATGCATTTTTAATTCATTTTCATGATGTAGTTATGCTTTTCAAAGGATTCATAGGATAATGGGAAAACAAGACAACAGAAATTCACTGCTATTTGATGATTTAATTATCACACATGTTGAGTTTAATGGCTCTAATTAACATTTTTATTTCATCAGAGTGTGGGATTCTGCCACATACTGACAACTGAGAGTGATTGTTAGGAAAAAGTATATAAAAGAAGCTGCTCTTTTTATTTTTTTAATGTTAGCATGTAAAGTTTGTCTTTGACTGTCTACAATCTTCTATTGGCTTAATCCACTGTGCTTACTTATTAAGCTATGAATACCTGCAAATCCTTTAAAGGATTAACTGTATCTGCCTGTTAAGCTTTCCAAGGCAGTTAAAAATAACTGCAGGCTGATTCTACTGACACACTAAAAATTGGACCTACTTTACATTTTATGTTGTATTTGCTGCTGCTTTGACAGATGCAATACAGTCTGGAGGTACGTAAACCTTCTATGAAATTCAGGTTGACCAAGTGCTCTTGAAACCCCCGTTGTAACTAGCAGCTGGTTTTCCTTACAGCCCATAGAAAATCAGCATTTGCTTTGTCTTGCGAAAAGTGCCAGTGAGCAAGGGCATATAACTTGGAAAAAGAAATTCAGCTTAATATCAATGCATGAAATAAAGGTATCCTTCTCTGTAGAATAGGCCATGACTTACACAAGATGGTCTGACCAGTTCCTGCAGTGCAGTCCTTTATGTATGACATAGCTTTTGCTAGCTTCAGTCATTGACTTCAGAAAATGTGGATCTTTTCCACATTTACAGAATTATTGTTACATTCTAATACAGTATGAGCATGTGTGCTGGATGCTGCTAGATATTATTAGGAAGGGAGCCAAACAGATGAGATTCACCATAGTGGAAGCCTTACAAGGAATGCACAGTTTCTCTTGGTGCTCCAGAGAGTGCATGAGACAGCAGTATATTAAAATGTGTACTGACTACCTCTGTGCTCTATTATTCCTGCTGGCTATCAGGGAGGAAGAGTTGGCCTTCACCTTCTTCCTTGGTCAAAGAAGTTAAATTGTGGGATATATAAAATGGAAACTTTGAGACAAGGCTTTTCACTTTTCATTGTCTTTTGCCAGATATTTTCTCTCTGAAGTCTTGTACTGGTACAACAGAAATTCCAGGTTGCAAAAGGGTATCATGCGTGCTGGTATTTTCTTGTTGGCAAAGGGGAGAATACCTGATGTGGATCCTTCTTTGCTACAGTGATTCCTACCTTCCTTAACAGATTCTTTAGGTTCCTGCAAAAAAGCAGAAGTTAGAGTGTACATAACAGCTGAAACTGGTTCTAGCAGTTTTAAGAGCTGAAGGAACATAACATGGCGTAAAGCTACTTTGCTTCCAAGTGATAGGCCTCAGGCTAAATAATACTTAGGTGGGTACATGAATCCTGCATTTGTTCTGAGATGATGAAGGACGAATATTGAAAACCAAATGCAGTGAGATGCAGGTACTCATAGGGGGCAACTCTGTCAGCATTCCTTGTAATGAACTCCTGACTGTAAAGCAATACGTACTTGGATCATGGCTTGCTAGCCACCTGGTCAGAGTGTAAAGCATTGACACAAGTGCAGAAAGAAGATTGGATTCATCAGTATGGATTCAACCTTCAATCCCAAAACAGTGTTTTACACAGAAAGGCTGCTAAACTTCTTCAGAGTTTAGCTGCTCCAAGAGCTAAGTAGTTGTTACTTAATTACTTAATTATTATGCTGTTTGGCAATGGAAGGGCTGTAGATTTTCCTGCTCTTCTAAATATGTAAGCAAACTCTGCACAATCCAAGCTGAAGGTTTTAGCTCAGATACAATAAGCAGTATAACTCCATTAACATTAATATGTGCTACTTTATGTCTAAAATACTTTTGGAGACTGATTAAAGTTTGTGCTGAGGTGACTTCATAATGAGCTAAATCAGGAGATCACATTATTCTTTTTACTAGTTCTAGCTAAGGGAAGTCAACAAAAACTTGAGAGAGTGATAACATTTTAAACCATTTTTGTAGTCATTGTCTGCCCGTGCATGGTCCTAGCCTACCTGAGGAGTGCCACGGTTAAGCAGATACATTGCTTGTGATATTTCAGCAATGTCTCTTAGAACTAGTTGCAGTGCACTGTATTGCACTATGCAGGCAATAGATGACATGGACTTACTAGGTGGATTATATGGTTCTACTTATTTCAATGGTAATTTTTCTAATTAGGCATATATTGCTTAATGTGTGGTTTTATCTGAACTTCATGAAAAATTGTCAGGTTAAATTTTACTCTGTGTATTTTGGAGGAAAAAAATGGACTTTTACAAAATGCACTTCCTAATATAAACTATTTAGTACTTTGGTATGAATAGAAACTAGCATTCTTATGTTTTAAATAAGAAAACTCGTGGAACCCAAGCTTGTCAGATTTTTGCCAGCAACTTCCTGGTTCTCTGCCAGCTCATCTACCCATCCACTTGGCAGGTTGCCCAGCCTTCCAAAAGCTGCAGCTGCCTCGGCGTCAAGGATGGCAGCACTTCCAGGGCTGCAGGCTCCAGAGCGGGTGGCCAGATGGACTTCCTCTCAGGTGCCACCCAAAGTGTCCCCATCGTCATGGGGTGATGTGCTGTGCAGACAGGCTCCTGGCAGGGTGGCAGGCTAAGGAACTTTCAGGTCTGGAGATGTTTTATCTTGTGCCAGCTTTTAGTAGTTTTCTAAGAAATTTTTTTATCAGTGGACATCCTATTCTTGCCACTAAGGAAGACCTTGTATCTGAGAAGAGGGATGTATGCGTTTAACACATCACTTTGTAGCAGTCCTGCTTCCAAGGTTCGTGTAGAAATGACACAAAACGCAACAGCATGTCTAGAGGAATGCTGCTTTGTAAGTTGGAATTTGGCTTCTGACAGAGCATTAGGTTTTGTTGGGGTTTTGGGTTTTCTTTTTATCTTAACAGACGTCCTTGTTTCTCCTACAAATATCTAATCTTATTTTAGATTCAACCAGACCTCAGCAATATCTTGTGGACTAACATACAATTTTTTAATCAGATACTCAGGATAGTTAATACACCCTTGGTATTAAGAATGTATTGTGGAAGGACTGTAATAATAAATAAAAGCTGATAAGCTTTATGTTGATATGTACATGGTGGTTGACCTTAGCAGTTTGTCTCCTATCTTTTTAGTGCTGAGACCAGTACAATTTAGTAGCACAGCAACGCTAGTGAAATTTTGGGGATTGTAGCTCATGTTTGTATAAAAGTGCTAACCATTACTCAAACAGGTTAATCAATAATAAAAGCACACAAACCAATTTTGCTTTCTTTTGCTGATTATTGGTTCACTGCATTTTAACTAGCTTGTTAGAAAATTTATCTTTCCTAACAGAGCTCTACTCCAAAAATAAATCAATTCCACAATAGTAGGCATGGTTGGAGAAGAACTTCTTTTTCTGCTCCAGCTATTGCTTGTAGATTGCTACTGGATGCCATATAAATAAATAAATCTCTATTTTACTGAAGTTAAATAAAGATATTGAAAAAGACATGTTAATGTAATGAAGCAACTGTGATACACCAAATATTTTATAGACTGTTGCCTGGAGATGATAATTTTTTTTTATAATTACCATCAAGGAAATTTAATGGAGAATTTTTAATTAAGATAATACACTAGAGCATAAGATAATTAATGCTTCTTATCATTAATTTGTCAAATAGAAACAATTATACTATAGAAGATGACATTCTGATAGATTTTTTTTTTCCCAGCTTAGTAACTTTTTCAGCAACTTTACTTAGTAACTTTACTTCATACCTTGCCCTACTAAAATTAGTAAGTCCATTTCTAAAGGTCCTAGTTGGGTAGAATAATGGTTTCAGAATCTAGGTGGATAATCTTTTTGCTTATACAATGTTATCTAGCAGTGCAAGAACTGAAGAACCAAATGTGGCCTTCTTTGATTGGACCAATGGCTCATCAAAACCAGTACAAAGGATGGAAGCACTATAATTAAAAAAAAAAAAAGAATTCCTTTCCTGTTTCTCAGCTAATACAATATGTTGGGGTGGAGAAGGTTGGCCTTGTTGTGCATTTAGCAGATGCTTCCAATGAGCTGTCCAAAATGAAAATAAGCTCAATTGATTTGCCTCTCTGCTCCTCCAGCTCTGTGTATTGAAAGCATTGGAGCTATGCTAATAATAAAATTAGAATGAAATAAAGATAAATCATACACACTGTTCTTTGCTGAAATTATGACAAGTAGTTTCTCTTTGATTTTATTATTCTTTTGCACCAGTCAATATAAAAATTTTGCTAACATGTTTTTCACAACATTTACAGATTAAAAGTAGTTGCCTAACTCGATTTCTGCTTATAAACTTAATAACAGCATGCTTATATAGAATAGACTATGATGGTCATATCTTCAGCTATATACTGGCATACCTCCAACTGCGTAGCTGTTGACTTCATGAGGATTTAGATACAAACTTAGTTAAGCCCATGCTTAACTGCTTTGTCAGTCTGTCTCTTTCTCCCTCTAGTTGCTCTTAATATCATATAAAATCTATGAAATTTAGCTCATGCTGACACACGAATGAATGTTCAGCTATTTCTATACGTTCTTTGTACCCAAAAACGTGGTTGACTTACTCTTGTTCCAAGCCTGAAGAAAAGACTGTATCCACTGTGACTTCCATAGTGGTATGCTCTGGGTGTGAGTGTGTATGTGTGCCCCCTGTCTAACCAAAACTTCTGTAATCCAATATACTGCATTTCAGAATAAATCCTTTCTAGTGAATCTGCACCCAAACTCATGCTTTTTGCAGTGGATGTAAATTAATTCCTCTTCTTTCGTGGCTTTTGATTTAAATCACTTACTGTTTATCACAATTAATGATACCTGTTTTTCATTGTATTTAAAAATGTTTACAGCAAAATATTACATTAGTAGTAGTAGCAAAGATTTAGAAAGTGAATTGCACAAGAGCTATTTTACAGCCTGAGACTGTCATCTCATATACAAAATATAAAAGTTATTACACAAAGGAAAGTATAATAAAATTATGGCTGTAGGCAGTGGCTTTAATAAACAGTATAGGTTTTTCTAATACTTAATAAATGAAGAGATTTTACCAGAAGTGTAACCTCATATTTCTGTGATTTATGTGCATTCTTCCCCAAAACATCATTCATCTACAGTAAGATTTAGTTGGGTATTTATGCCTGACCAAGCTAATGAGTGTGATATTAGACTGTCTAGAGAGCTATGGATATATTTTAATAAAAAGATTTGTAAGTGCTCTAATTATCTTGATAAATCAGGAGCTAAGTGACAATATTGGCATAGATTAGAATAAAAAAATGCATTTCAAGCACACATTTCCTTAAATTTTAGTTCCTAAAAATTTTGACAGCATGTCCATGTATCTCTTCATATTTTTAGTCTTTGCTAGGTGTACTGCAGTTTCCCCTGGCATATAGGTCCTGTAAGGCAAGGGACAACAGAATCATGAAATAAACATCTGACCATGTCACAAATCCAATTAACTCTGACAAGGCTAGTAAAGTCAAGTGAGTAACAAAGCAATGCTGTCTGGAAGCAGCTTAGTATTTTAGATCGTACTGGAGATGGTAGGACGCCAGCTGGACAAAGCAAAAATACTCCAGGCAGCTGAATTTTTTGCATCCACCAAGACCATCTTATACCCTGACGAGGTCACAGCACTATAGCATTTTCAAGTGTCAGATCTCATCTCTTCACTGTTTCTAAGCAGTAGAGAGGAGGGAAGCATTCCCCTCACAGAATGTAAAATATGTGCTAATGTCATTACGAGGTAATGCAGTGAAGCAGAAACTGCAGTAAATATCACACAGCCTCTCCTCAACCACCACCACCATGTTTGGTTATGATAATAACCTTCAATAGATTTCAGTGCAACAATCCTCGGGCAGAAGTTCTGGTGATTGTCTAATCCCAGGATCTATGCATGTTAAAAGTAGCTTTCCTTTTGCTAGCTCTTGATACATGTAGTTATCCTGTGTCCCATTTAATGAAACCGAATGATTAAATGATTGCTTCACTGGTCGGCTGCATTCATTCATGCTTGAGACTCAAAAATGCAGGTGAATTTCTCATCTCTAGTATAGCAGTGTCAATCTAGTGATACTCCTTCGGCAAAATTATTTTGGATTTATTGTGAGAGGAGAATCCATTCCCTGACCTTCTGATTAGAAATCTAAATTCTTCATTGCATCTTTCCGCATAGAAAGGAAATACATGCTCCGTTTACTTTATCTACTTTATCAAACTACACTTGGAAGTTCTACAGCTTTGTCTCTCTTCTCACTCAAGCCTATTTCACAATCATGCAGTACCCTCAAGTAAAATGTTCACTTTCACACTTGAGTTATGGAAGAAGTTATGGTAAGTTATGTTCACACTTGAGTTATGGAAGAAACTTTAGGCCCATCAAGTATTATACAATATTCACTATTATTACTGTCAGTTGTTGATGTTATTTGCAGCTCATAATAACCTACTTTTCTAGTTGCTGGAATAGTCAAACATATAGTTTATCAGCTCTAATATGGGCCCTAAAACTGGAACAAACAGCTGTCTTCAACTTTGGGATGGAGGAAGGAATGTTTCTTTGGGAAACAACATGAGAAATGGGGTTAGCTCATATCTCTCAGCTAGTTTGCGGCTGACTAGCATTGGAAATTTCCCAGCACTTTTCTAATATTTCTATTTAATTGACACTAAAATTATATTAAGTTCAGTAAAATTTTCCAAAGGGAGATTTCTCTGGTTTAGAATAGGATTTCTGGTCTAGAAACCAGAAAGAAATATACACAATGACTCAGTGATTAGGTTATTAAATTATTAGATTTGGAGTAGGGAGCGGAAACTCTTTCCCCTCTCCTAATTTCACATGTTTGTATGCACTGCACCTTTTGAATCTTTTCCCCCTGCAACTTGAACAGATTGGAGTTTTCTTCTCACAGAGGCCAAAAACCGTAAAAACTTCAGAAAGTCTGTAGTGCCTATTTTCTAGTTAATCTTAGTGTTGGTCCCACCTAACATGGGGTGAGATGGGTAAATTTATTTTAACTGTCAGGATGGTCTCTGAGGTCAGGGAAAGGAGCAAGGAAAGAATAAATAATGTGCAAGATTGCTTCTACAGAAAATTAAAAATGAAACATATAGACATGCTTCTACATTCTTCTAACTGCATTGAAACTTGATCTTCTTGCTACAACTTTGGACACAAATAGAATTTAGCAAATGGATATATGCTGTAGATGCAGCCCAGGCATATGCTGACATACGATTACCATATGTCAGTCCGCAGTGATTCTCTAGCTCCTGAGACATGTTTTGTTTTTTAAATAGCTTTCCATCTTTTTAACATTTTGAAACATGTGACTATTTTCATTATGCTTTTTTTTTCTCCTTCCTTTGAAGCCATATGCATTTACAACTGACTTTGATTAGGCAGAAAGGACTGTTAGAAAGAAGCTAAAATAGCTTTCAGAGATTACTACTATAGTCAAATATAGTTGGAACTTCAAGAGCCAACATGAACTATTGAAACAAAATAAATCTCCATTGATCTTTACAAGTAAAGAGAACATGATATGGATTGGGATTTTTGTCCTGGATTCATCCAGGATCATACACAATATTTTATTCCTCATATGTAACACAGCAAGTTAAAATTTAATCCAGAAAAGAGAAAACCTTTCTATTTAATCATGTATCATTAAATACTGAGGTTTCACCTTGAACTGGAGACCGCCTGAGTCAGAACCTTGCAGTCTCACACAGAGAACAACAGTAGCTGCCAACAGGGTATTTCCTCTTGGTTTTCACAACAAACAAACAAATTTGATATCTGCATATGATCTGCAGATGTGCAGTATGAAAGCATTTAGATGCAAGTTTTACAGAGGCCTACTACTTTAGGCAAATAATAGATAAACAAACCCCCTATCTCTTAAAAAACCAACTCCATCAGAGCTGTCTTAACATCTTTCAGGAAATTGTGTGACACATAAAATACACTCAATCTTATATTTTAAGTTCCTAAAAGTTTTGGAGGAAAAAATACTTTAAATGTACTTAAATGCCTGTAAGAACTTTTAAAAAAAGGAAGCATAATGAGAACGTACACAAACATTCTCCTGCACTGTGTGAAGGTAGAAAAACTGTACTGAACGCAGTCTTTGGCTTTTGCAACATCTCATATAGGCTTTATCAGTGAAATACTTCATCTGCATCTTTAGTGAAAAAAAGAATTGCTTTATACTTCTCAAGCGAGAAACCCTCTCTTTCTGAATGTCTGGAGAAATGCTGAGAATAATAACTACCATAAACAAGTAATTAGTAAGAATTTACTTATCTTTTGTTTTCGATTTATAGATTATTCCTGCCTGGAGACATAACATAATTTCTCAATAAACTCTGGCTTCCTAGCTGTTGCAATACCAAGGACATCAAGTGTTAGACTTCCCTACAAAGTGTATATATCAGCTTAGGCCGGCACAGGAAGAATTCTTAAGACTGGGCTGAAAGAACCAACGTTTACTCAAAGCCTCTGATTTGGCACAGGTACATTCACTTTCTATTTCTGCATCTCAGAAAGGGTCAAAGCGCTCTGCAATGTAGAAGGGCATAAAGTAGTACTTGACACACTGGACATAAACACATACGTCATGCAGACATGCTACTGTTACAAATAAATCAGTTCCTGCTTGTGCTAAAAGGCACTGATGTAATAACAAAATGTTTGAGAGACCTGATCCTTTTGCTCTTAACTGTGTAACACTGGAAATGTTGCCCGTCTGCAAATTAAAGATTGGGCCTTAGGAGACTTCCGTTGAAATAAAGGCTATTCTGTCAATTTGAGCATTTAAGTGGAAACCAAAGTTCCATAAGCTTTAGGTGAGCCTTCTCTGCAGGAAAGTAAACAACGCAAAATGTATGGTGATAAATGTATAGTTTTCCTTCCACAACTACCTTGATTTCCAGTTTAACTGTAATTGGGTGCGCAAATTTCTTCTGGATGACACCAGAAGGGAAAAATGACAAAGATTATATAAAACAATTTTTTGTTTCTTATCCTAGAAAAGTCTTAAAACACAGCACAATTTGGGTGATCCCTGGACTTAAACTGATTAACAGAAAAAGATAATGAAGCTATCACGAGAGCCAAATGGAGAGAAAATACGTAACAATACCATGCACAAGCAAAATCAGAGCAGATGTAGAACAAGGGAAGGGGGAGGTACGTGATGCCATGAAGGAGTTATTTATCAGGTATGAGGAAAAGATGAGCACCTCTCTTCAAAAGGGGAATCAGAAATTTATTGAGGATATTGTGGCATCATTCCTCCAAATCCCTTATGCTCCATTGTTCTCTATGTTTCTCAGTGGTATACCCCTGCACCCAGAAGTTTTGCACCCGCTTCTTCTCTTTCCACATCGCAACGATGATGGGGTCCTGTCTGTCTAAGCTTGTCTCCCACGTTCAGCATCTCTATTTGACTGTGCGTAAAGCTGTCACGGCGGTAAGCACTACCAGAAAGATATTCTGCCTCTCTTTTTTTATCTGTGAAAGCAAGGTGTAAGAAGAGCTTACTCAAGGTATTTTCCTGGCACTGCTACTGTGGCTGCAGGGTGGAGACTAACGTTCCTCCCCTGGACCACCAAGCAATGCATGTTCTGTCATCAGAGTGAAGAGCAGGATCTGAAACAAGTAAAACAGTGTCACTCAGAAGCTGCAGGAGTGAGAAAAATTAGAGGGCTTCCTTCTGCCTGTGAAGTTTTTATGTAGACAGTGGAGGCTGGTGTGAAACATATCTGCATGAGACAGGTGAAAGGGGAACTTGCTGCTTCCTCGAAGTCCTGTGGTTGAGGAATTAAAGTTTTGTGAGATAGCTTTCCTCCAGGGAGTTTCAAAATATGTAATGGAGATGTGTGGTACTGGGCCAGTCCCCACCTCATGCAAGATAACCCCTGTGTGAGAATATACTGGAGATGTGAGGAACCTCAGCATCAGCTGTTTACAGCTGTCAATCTACTCCTTCTGTTCCAAGTGAATTGCTGAAGTAAACACAGCCTATGCTGGTTTATCCATTGCTCACAGACAGAACAAAAAGTGTAATAGTTTGTCATGCATCATAATTTTCCAGGAAAACATATTCCATAGCACTCTGAAAGCAAAAATACTGTATTTAAATGAGATTCACAGCAGTATATTTTATTGACTTTGAGAGACAGATTCAGAAAAACAGGATTACCAAGCTGAGACTAATAGCTGCATTCAACATACTCAAATTTACACTAGTTTACATTTTAAATAAGAACTCCATCTGTAGGGGGAAAATAGTACTTAAACGTGCCTTACTTTACTAGATAGTGCCACCTAGGGGTTGAAAGCTTTTAAACTCTGGAGTGGCAAAGGCTAGCAAGCCCTATTAATAGCTGAGTGTGCTGGTTTTGGCTGGGGTAGAGTTGATTTTCTTCATAGCAGCTAGTATGGGGCTATGGTTTCGATTTGTGCTGGAAATAGTGTTGATAACACAGGGATGGTTTCGTTACTGCTGAGCAGTGCTTACACAGAGTCAAGGCCTTTTCTGCTCCTCACACCCCACCCCACCAGCGAGTAGGCTGGGGGTGCACAAGAGGCTGGGAGGGGACACAGCCACGACAGCTGACCCCAACTGACCAAAGGGATATCCCATACCATAAGACGTCATGCTCAGCATATAAAGCTGGGGGAAGAAGAAGGAATGGGGGGATGTTTGGAGTGATGGCGTTTTGTCTTCCCAAGTAACGGTAACACATGATGGAGCCCTGCTCTCCTGGAGATGCCTGAACACCTGCCTGCTGATGGCAAGGAGTGAATGAATTCCTTGGTTTGCTCTGTGTGCGTGCGCAGCTTTTGCTTTCCCTATTAAACTCTTTATCTCAACCCACGAGTTTTCTCACTTTTACTCTTCTAATTCTCTCCCCCATCCCACCAGGGGTGGAGTGAGAGAGCGGCTGTGTGGTGCTTAGTTGCCAACTGAGGTTAAACCACGACACAGAGAAAGTATTTCTTACATTAAAACATTTGTATTTTGGAATTTACTAGGCTAACAAAGTGTTGCCGAGATTTCCATACTGTTTTATCTGGCAAAAGAATTGTAACTTTCACAGTTCCCTTTGGAGCTGGCCGTACTCCTCTCTCTTCCATAGTCTGACAGTGATTGGGGATGTCGCAAATCCTGATTTTCTCCTCTGCTAGCCAGGTCTTGCTCATGTGATCAGTGGAGAGGTTATCTACATCTACTGCTGCAAGGCCAGGTAGGAGATTGCTGTCTTGCTGGTTTTGAGTCTGCAAGAACTTAAAATAGAGCCTTGAAAAGTTTGCTTTGTGGGGCCAGAATCGGAGAGGAAACCCTGGCCTACTTCTACTTAATCTAGTCTACTAAAGTAAGGTACTGTACAAGGGAGGAATGAGATGCTGGGACTACTCTCTGTCTGTGAGCAGATATGCTTTATTCTTCCGGAAACTTCACCCCCGCTCTTGCACATTACAAATTACAGTTGGCTCCTTTTGGCTTCTTTTGATGTAGCCTAGAAATGGGCAAAAGAAACCTAGAAAAATCTCCCCATCTCTGTCCCATGTTTGTTTTTTCAAACTGAGTTTTGGGCTAAAAGCCTGAATCATGGTAATTTCTTTCCTGAAAAAAACAAAACTCCAGGAGAGGTAATATTTTAGGAGAAGTGGGGTTTGTCACACTTTTTTTATTCTCTCAAATGGTATTTGATTTTATTCTGTATCTTCCACAGCAGGTGGCGTACCTGCCTCACTGAGACCAGAGACTCTTTCTGTGGTCTGCCGACTTGGCAAGATCTACTACACCTCAGGCAGAATGCAAACTATACATACATGTAGTCAAAAAACTCTCTCCCCTGTCCTTAGAGGAAGGTAGTGATGCTATCACAATATTTTTGAAGGAAAAATATCAACATTTTTGATTGCATGACTGTATGCTTGAACTGTAATAAAGGGCAGGTGTCTCTTCCCTTCCTTCAGCACCCTCCACACAGAAGCGCAATTAAGATTTGATTATTAATAAAAAGGGGGAGAAAGACCTGATTTTATTTGTGTTGAGTTCCTTTTTAAAATCATCCGTACTGAAAAAAGAAAAAAGAACAGCTGACAAAAATTGCTTTGTCTATGCCTTAGAAATGGAAAAAAAAGATTATTTTGGAACTACAAGCCACAAACATGGCAAAATGATGCTGGAAGATATACCAAGGATTGCTGTAAGTACCCCCCAGGTAAACAAGCCCTGCGGTAAAATCATAGCATGATGGATAAAGCAAACTCTCATGACTGTCCTCTAGATGTCATGATGTAGAAGAGATGAGGAGCTGGATACCAGGGCTGCCATACTTGAAGCTGAATGAGCTTTGACAAGATTGTTAAAGAAAAGCTACAGTAGGGAACAGTAAATTCATTGTGGTGTCTATTTTGATGCAGCACGCTCCGGAACAAGCAGACTACTGCTTAGATACTGGCAATAAACACTGTACCAAGCCTGAGAGAGAGGGAGACATACATTCACATCAGGTCCACGTTAGACATTCTTGTTCTGTACTCATGGTGGATTTTTGGTGACTTTCTTGTTTTGATAAAAGTCAGAATGTGTAGTTAACACTAGTAGTACAGTGCTTTTACCTTTATAGGTTCTATTGCTTACCAAAACAGCATGGTTTTTACATATACATGTGTACAAATAAATAAATAATGTGCCAGCATAAATAAATAATTACACTAGTAAATATATACACATTAGGAGGGCTTGCTATTACAACTTTATTGGCAGATATTCTCTAATACAGATAGAGCCTAATGGTCTGGGCCAGCAGCTATTTCTTACAAAAGAAGATACAACAAATTCAGAGACTTGGAATAAGATACTTATGAATAAGGATTGCAGGATTCTCTCATATATATATATGTCTAAAAGAAAGTCTGAAGATCAGAGTTTAGTGAAGAGGAATTGGAGAAGTGGTGATTAATAGAAGTCATTAAACATAATCTGGAATATTCAGAATTTCAATTACAAAATAAAAAGAATTATGCTACTCTTGAAATTCCTGAAATAATGTTTTCAGAATCTTTCATTTTACCGGGCCTGGCTCATCAAAAGCTGTGACGGTTTAAAGGTGTTCAGAGCTGGTGTGTCTAAAATCCTGTTTCTTTCCACTGTATCCCTCTGTTAAACAAAGTATCACCTTTCCTTACAAACCTTACTTCTCTGAGATGCCCCATAGCAGAGTTAGGGAAAACATGGGAGCTGGAGGCGTACCACAAGAAGACCAGTATGAAGAAATCCTGCTTCCACTAAATCACTTTTGCCATCGACTTCCCCAAGGACAAATTTCATCCTCAAATCTGGTCTTTCTTGACAAATGTTGTCTACCTGGCAACAAGGTCAAAATCATGTAATGCAGAATCTGTTAATCAGAATCGGGTGTATCCATGCTTACTGTCACCAGTAGAAAAACAAGTCAATGTTTAACAGGAATAAATGAGGAAGGGGGAAGTCTTGGAGAACCACATCTGGAGAAATAATACAAGAAAGCGTTCCCATATTAACAGATGACAAAACTATGGAAGCAGTGTCTTACATGAACCCCACTGTTACACAGAGGAAGCACACAGAGAGCACCATGATGAAAACTCACCTTCACAGAATGGCAATGAAGGGTAACTGTCCCTGTGTCTCAGGAGCTTGACTCCAAGGGACAGAAACACAGGGAGCCTTCTGGTGCCGGGACACTCCAGGGGCCCCTTCTCCTAACCTCATCCCACCTCCCACTGTATGTAACAACAGGGGATCAAAAGAGAAGGTGGCTCCTCTAGACTCGTCCACAGCGTCCCCACCCAAGAGTCAGAACAATATTAGGGCTGCTGAGCCTACAAAGATACATCTTGGCAAAGGTGAACACTCAAATACTATATATAGTATATCCAAGTCATAAACACTTAAGAATATTTAGTATTTGTAACGCTGCAAATGTCATTTATCCCATGTCTGGTACTTTAATGACAAAGATAATAAGTGCTAATTGGAGTCTTCAGTCTGATGAGGGTTACTTCGCCCCCAGTGCACTGAATGACAAGGACACTTGAAACTCGCCGCGTGAAACTGGGCTTCCCCGGGTCTCCTGGGGGGACCGAGCCGGTGCTCAAACACCCATTTAGGAAGGAATTCAGGATGCAGACACGAGGCCACCTTATCTGCCTTCATTACTATGGTGATGAGCACCGTAACAACACTGCAGATAGTCAGGCTGATAATCCACATAAACTAGTGAGTATTTTGCAGGTTTCTTCGTCACCAGCCGGTGACACCTGAAGGAAGCCCCCGGGTCACGGCTACTGGCACTGGCTGCTCCGGAGGGCATCCCAGCACCGGGCAAAAAAGACAAAATACGTTCGAGACAGCGGCCGACACCTGCCAATCAATGCAGTGCCGCGGAAGAATCGGAGAGCATCTACACAGACACGGCCCGCACCCTTCGCCCAGGCCGCTACCGCGCACGCAGCTCCCACACGGCCGAGCCGGCAACATGGCGCCGCCCCCCGACGGCCCCCGGGGCGGGACGCGACGCGCATGCGCCTCGCCACCCTCAGCACCACAGCCCCCCCCCGCTGCCAGGAAGCGCTGCCGCGTCTGACGTCATATGCGCGGTCCCCCGGCAACTGCCGGACGTCGCGAGGCCGCCGGGAACCCGGAAGCGGCGGGCGAATAGGAGCGAGTGGCGCAGTCAGCGGGGCGGGCTCGGCGCGCGGAGGGCGGTGGCGGCGGCAAAGTAGTCCCGGGGGGCAGCGGCCGGTTGGCGGTGGCGCGGCCAGCGCTCGGCGCAGCGGGGGGAGCCTCGGCCCTATCGGCGCGCTCGGACGGCGCGGCCGCACGGCGCGGCGGGGGAGATGGCGGCGGACAAGGCTGCGGGTGAGTGCGAGGGGAGCCGCCGCCGTCCGCCGTGTCCGCCTCGGGCCTCGGCCGCCTGGTGCGGAGGGATACGCTCCCGCGCGGGGGGCGGTGAGTGCCGGTACGTCCCGGGCGGAAGGAGAAAGGGTGCCTCGCCTGCTTTGTGCTGTTTCCTTCCGCCGAGGAAGTAGTGCCCCCGCGGCGGCAGGACTGCGGGCCGCCGGAGGCCGAGGTGGCCGGTGTGAGGTGCTGGCGAGGCCCGCCGCCTGTGGGCCTGTGCCCTGGCGGCTCGCCGGCTGGGCCGTGTGGGGACGGGGCCCTCCGTGCCCTCGGCGAGGGGGGCTGAGCTGTTGCACCCTCCTGGCCTGGAAGGGCTCGGTGGGGAGGGAGTTATGGACGTATTGGCGGGGGTGGGTGTCTCCCAGGGCTTAATAACCGCTACAGAAGTTGATCTTCTGGCTTAATTCGTGAAACTGGAGCATTCGGAAGGTGCTGGGGAGATTTGAACGCTTCGTGCTGCTGCTTAATGTCTGGAGTTCGGTCCGATTCCTTCTGAGTTTCCACTTTAGTTTCAGGGCACTAGTGGGTCTTTCCTAAACTCGGCCTGAAAAGACACTGTAGAGAGAAATCACCGAGATTAAAAAATAAATCATCTTCTGGTAAACACCCAAGTAAATTTCAAGTACAGTTGTTGTGTAACTCATTAGCATTCATAAGCTACTGCTCGTCCATTTCCCGTAAGATTACCCTTCATGCAAGAAGTCCTCTTTGCAGGAAAGGTCCTTCCCTCAGATGGCAGCTCAGTGGGGACGGAGAAGAGGGTGATGTGGAGGAAAGCCAAAGGGATCTGTGTTCTTCATTTTTTTTCAGTTGGTTTTACATGGTGGCAGCATTATTTAAAATTGCCTCAAGCATTTTTTCTCTGGATGCTAAATATGAAACTGCTCAGTATCTGAAAATGATTGTGGGAAAAATTAGTGTACTG
The DNA here is from genome assembly GCF_034638445.1 of Ciconia boyciana. NCBI lineage: Eukaryota > Metazoa > Chordata > Aves > Ciconiiformes > Ciconiidae > Ciconia > Ciconia boyciana. Next base: position 122,779,064 of record NC_132935.1, on the reverse strand, counting down.
TACTGAGTGATGTGTACTAAACTATCCTGTGTTTATTTATAAGCACTGTAAGCCTCTCCTAAACTACAAGAAAAAAAAAGGACATTAAGTTTTTTATGTCTTATTATTGTTGTTCTTGGAAGTGTTGAAGGAACTTTTCAGTTGTACTTGCTTAAAAGAAAAGTGTGTGCCCAAATGAATCAAAGACGTGAGCTATGGCAAGATAGTCTACATACTGTACTTGCTCACAGCAGTGAGTTACAAGTAACTTTCCACTGAAAAGTGTTTGCTTTTTATTGCACAACGTTGAAGAAGTCTGTTATATTTATACTCGTAGTGCAGTGCTTAATAGAAGAATGTAGTCTTGATGCCACAAACTGTCACTGTCTTATAAAAGGCTGAACACTCTGGCTGGTCTTCATACCCTTCAAAATGCTTTTGGATCAAGAGTCATGTTATAGATTCCTCCCCTTCCAAGGAAGAGATTATCCCCCTGCCTGTAGAGTTTGGAAATAAAAAATAATTCCAGAGGTGCTCTGGTATTCAACAGCACAGTTCATGCAAGATGTAATTTACAGGACCTAGGAACAAGAGGGCTCAGGAACAGCAGTCCTTGGAGATATGGAGAGCAGGTATGAGAAGGATAATGATTGCAGTCACTCTCCAGGTGTCTCCGGGTATGTGTATGTGGGAGATGTGCCTTCTTGTTGCCTATATGATGTGGCAGCAAGCCGATGAGGAGAGCAATCTCCCTTTTCAGGTGGCAGTCTCATGCTTTTCCTTGTTCTCCTCTCATAGAGCCAGTTTTCCCAAAGTTCTGACGTCCACCATGATGTAACTTCTCCAGTAGGAGCCAACTGCCTGCTCGTGCAAAGCAAACAAGCCTCCGTGACATAGTGTTTCTGCTGCTCAGCCCCAGGATTGTTAATTTCCTGACTCGCTTCTGTAACTTCCAGCTCAGTGCAGCAGCTTCCTCCAGATCAAAATCTGAGCAGTTGTTTTTTACATCCTTTTCCAGGTTGCCCCTTTTGCCCCTCATCACTAGCCTGAGAAGTATTAGTTTTAGAGTTGCTCTGTACTTGTGAAAATTGGACAAAATGAAAAGTTAAACAAATGAGTCCCTGTGTAAATACAATTTGCAGAGATAAATCGACTCGATAAATCGATTTGTAAAGCAGAGAATCTGCACTGTTTCAGATATTTCAGCTGATAATTGTAGCTACTGTATGGATAGGAGCATGTCGGTGGTGACTGGTGTGCCGTGTGTTACACCTGTCCTGGTTTCGGCTGGGATAGAGTTAATTTTCTTCCTAGTAGCTGGTATAGTGCTGTGTTTTGGATTTTAATATGAGAATAATACTGATAACACGCTGATGTTTTGGCTGTTGCTAAGTGGTGTTTACGCTGGTCAAGGACTTTTCAGCTTCCCATGCTCTGCCAGGTGCAGAAGAAGCTGGGAGGGGGCACAGCCAGAATAGTTAATCCAAACTGACCAAAGGGCTATTCCATACCATATGGCGTCATGCTCAGGATATAAACTGGGGGGAGTTGGCCGGGGGGTAGCGGTCGCTGCTCAGGGACTGGCTGGGCATCAGTCGGTGGGTGGTGAGTGGTTGTATCACTGTTTGTTTGGGTTTTTTTTTCCCTTGGGTTTTGTTCCTCTCTTGTTCCCTTGTTGTTTTCCTTCTCATTACAATTTTTTTTTGTTCCAATTATTAAACTGTTCTTATCTCAACCCACAAGTTTTCTTACTTTTGCTCTTCCGATTTCTCCCCCCCCCCGTGAGCGAGTGGCTGTGTGGTACTTAATTGCTGACTGGGGCTAAACCACAACACACCACATGCTTCTGCAAGAATGCTGAAGATCACTAGATCTGAGTGAGCAAGTGGCATGCTCTATGTTTTGCCAGGGAACAATGCACCTACCTGTTTCATTTTCAAATGCCTTGAGAAATATGGAAAAAATAGTTTTATTTGCAAGCACTTAATAGCCATTTGCAGCCAAGAGAGCAAGAGTACTTATTTTTCTTCTCCCATTAAAGTGGAATTGGAGGGCTCTTTTTGGTATCTGGAGCCAGCCAGCTTTTAGGTGACTCCTGTCTGTGAAATCTCTCGATAATAAAGATCACCTGAAGCAGTAGATCCTGGTCTAAACAAGAGTGGTAGGATTACAGTAGATTAGAAGGACCTTTAGCTCTTGAACAGATTTCAAGAGTGTTTGGGCAAAAAACTAGAGAGTAGCCAAAGTGTTGGTGTGGTGTGGGGTTTTTTTTGTTTTGTTTTTGGGTTTTTTTTCAAAGGAAAGAGCTGTGCTGTGAACTATGTCAGCTGGACTTTAGTTTTATTCTTTCTTGATAAGCTTCCAGTTCAGGTTTTGCAAACTTGCTTTGTTTACTGAGTCATAGTAGGTGCAGTTAATCAGATTACAGCCATAAACCTGACTTTATAGGAAAAGGGACAGCTCTGGTTTTGCTTAAAGTAGTCCCCAGTTTCATTTTGTTTTTTTTAATGTACTGGCAAACTTAGACACATAGTGAAATCTGTAGACCTGTCTTGATTTTTCCCTGGGAAATAGATCAAACAGCTATTTAAGTGGTGTTTTTATTATACAACTTAGGCAATAGTCTCTTTGGTTTATCTTTCACTTAACTGAAGACGTTTTACTTCAGGATTCAGACTTCCATAAGGCCAGTTTTGTTTGAGATGCTTGTTTTACAAACTTGCATACAATGGCAGTAATCAGTAATGCCCTCAGTAGTTGATGGCACTCTCCTAGATAAACCTCTATGTGAGGAACCTCTTGACCAGACTGAGCGTTATCAACTTCAAAAGTTTCAGAGTCTCAAGTCTCTGCACTGTGATTACTTTTACTAGCATAATCTGAAAGGCATGCTGAGCAAGTAAAGCACGTAACATAACTGTTAGCATGAAAGTTTGAGGGAAAATGTGTTTGCTTAATCGCTGCTGTTCTAGCGATCCTTGGAGGGTGATAGCTTTCTGTTCAGCTGTACAGCCACAAGATTTAGAGCAGGAATCAGATCTATTCTATATTTAGCTTGAAGGAGAGGTGCTTCTTGTTCCTTTCCTCTTTTGCTGCAGAAAACCTTGGCGCATCAGAATTTTTCTGAGCTTTTTTGTGTTTTAGTTTTCCCTCCTGCATTTCCCTTTCCTTGACAAGGCAGTGCAAGTGGTGTTGATCAATGCCATATGCACAGTCAGATTTTATAGCAGGTGCATGCTGTTCTGTAGGCCCCTGAGGATCCATCCCTCCAGAGTACTGAAATTGCTGAATCCTGAATTTTGTCTAGATCACAGGGGGTTACTTTAACTTGTGGGTGTAAGATTGTTGAGGTTTTAAAATCTCAACTTTGTTGGCATCTTGATGCAGGGTGAAAGTCACAACCAGATGTTTACAGTTCTTGCTCAAATGTGTTATTGCATAGGGCAATGGAAGGGATCTTGCTATCTTCCCAGCAACAAGCACAAACTATTAATAGATTAGTAAGTCTGCTTTATTCCTACTGTGGGGGTTAATTGATGAATCTTCTGAGATTTGGTTGCCCCTTACTGTTGTTGTTTGTCTTATATTTGTAAATTTTCATAGTCAGTAGCAGATGATCTAGATATATTGGTGATGATGGGGAATGGATTTTGCAGTGGAGCTCACAGATAAGTGCTTTCATTTGTTCAAAGTGAAAACAAAATTAGCAGAGTTTGCATTACATCTGTGAATTCTAGGGAAGAGAAAGAAGACATTGAATTCACAAAGCCTACCTAGCCTATTAAGATAGCAAAAGGTAGGTTAGAGGAAAGCTTCCGCTGTGTAATTCAATAAATAATTTTCTGCAAAAGTGGAAACCATTGCTGGTTTATAAAGTCTTGGTTTCAAAAACATTAAATGATTTTTGTATGTTCTAGCACATGAGTTAATGCTTCTAGAAATAAGCTGTCTGGTGTGGTGGTTGTGTGGTGTTTTGGGTTGGTTTTTTTTTTCCTCCATTAGTTTGCGTTCAGCCCAAGGAGGGGTTTCATGGGGGGTTTTTCAACTTCTTTGAAAGCTGAAATGGAATGTCGGTACTGTGGTTTTTCTTAATTCTTAACACTGAATTCTTAATTACATGATGACAAAAGGGTTCAGTAGGCTCCTTCCTGAAAAATATGCTCAGTAGTGACTGAAAGGTGAAACATTAGGAATTCTATGTAAAGAAATTGAAGACAATTAAAACCTTATTATATTGCTATATAAGTGCTCAAAGGGGCCACCATCATCATTGCTGCATGCTGTTCTTGTCTTAATCTGGAAAAGGATATAGTAGAACTGGAGAAGATTCTGGAAAAAACGTGTGAGGAAGATGCAGAATAAACTGCCTGCTCACCTTGGAGGAGAGATGATTCAAAGAAAGATCTGTAAGATCAGGAGTGAGGCTGAAAAAGTGAATAGGCAGCATTTGCTCCTGTCTTGCAGTATAATCACTAGATAGCATTTGATGGAGTATATTGAAGAGTACAGAAGTACAGAGAATTGTAAAAAAAATATATCAGGCCTGCCAGTGATTATTAACAACGATGGTTCGATTGCAGCCTCTTATTTAGGGAGACTTATTCTTCCAAAGCAGGGAGCTGGGTGGAAGTTCCACTGTTTCCTCTGTTTTTTATGTTGTTCCCTAAAGCATCCCTTGCTTGCTGTTTAGGAAGCAGCATAGAGGATGCATGGGTTTTTCATCTAACCCAGTGTAGTACTTATTTTATGATGTGTGGCCTTTGCTGCTAATTTTTGTGCAAATAAAGACGGTCCTAGTGTATGGTTGCAGCTTTAAAGAGAAATCTAAAATGTATGCATTGTCTGTTAACTTGCAGGACTTTGGTTATTGTTTGAGCATAGTAATTTAGCTAGGATTATTACATTTACATTTTATGGAGAGGAATTCACTAGGAGTATATGATAACTTGAGATATTTTAGTGTAGCAGGGAGACAGTGCTGCAGTTATCTGTAAAGTTACTTGTACTGGCAGGAGAATCTTGAGAACTGGAAGAAACAAAATTTTTAAGCTGAATAGCTGTCATCACATTTGCAAACTTTCTTGTAATCTTCTGTCCACTTTACAGATCAAGGTACCGAGAAACATGAAGGAGTGGGTACTTCTGGGATTACTGATCAGGAAAAGGAATTGTCGAGCAGTGCATTACAAGCTTTTCTGGTAAGACAAAGCCAAACTCTGAGACTTCTAATTTACTACATAACTGCTAAATGGGCTTATATAAGTATTTTTCCTGTTTTCTTAGCACGGTTGCGAATGTGTTAACGGGATATTATATCAAAAGTAGCACTAGTTGTGTTATAAAGCCAGCACATGCATTTTCTGTCTGCTATGATGTGAGAAGACTGAAGGAGATAGTTGAACAAAGTGTACAAGAGCGTGTTTAATATTGATTCTTAAAATGTAATAGCCTTAAAAGCTGTATAATGAGTTAATTAGAAGAAGCAGGCTGCTATTGTGTATCAGTGTTGGAAATGCATGATCTCTCTGAAGAATTAATCACTTCAAGCTAAAAATGTTGTGTTAAAAGGTTTAAAGGAACCACATGTATTTAAAAAACAGCAACCAAACAAACCTTTTTTTGTTTTAGCGTCTTGCTATATTCTTTCACAAAAAGCTTTGTATACTGTTCTGTCACTTTACATTAAAACGTATTCTTCAACACATAACATCTACAGGCAGTATTTACTACCTGCTTTGTGTTTCTTGAAAGATTTTTTTTTTTGCATGGTAAAGTTCAGGTACCAGGTCTTTCAGTTTACTTCTTTCTTTGTCTTGTCTCCTAATTTTATTCAGTGTACCAGGTGACAGGAAGTATAATTGCTTTTCCTTTCAATTGTTATATCTCTATCTCCACAATGCCTTGCATAATTTAGTTTCGGATGTGTTAAATAGATTGGGGGAAGAATTTAAATACTGTCTTTTGAGGTTCCTGCTTGTATGTTTCACTCATTACTTTTCTTTTGTCTGGAATGTTGTTGCATGAAGTGCATGTAGTTGGTCCTTAAACTGACTACTGCTTATGTTCACTGGTGTCTTCTTGAGTGCTGCCTAGCCCAATTACTCTTTTTTTCAATAACTTTTTGCTCTTTGGCATTTGATCCTGAGAACTGAAGGCACAGGAAAGGGTTGTCTGTTTTCCACCTTACCCACAGATTTGCAGGCCTAAAATACTTTTGATCTGCTGATGACTTCATCTTTGGTTTTATACTGGTCCAGTGTATCTTGTTTATCTCATGATTTTTTTTTCTTGCTTTAAGAACTCTCTAAGTGCACGGAGTTGTGAGGTGATGACAGATGTCAGCAGAATTAGTCTGGTGCCTTGTTTGCCAATTTTGCTTGCTATTGAGTTGCTGTAAATAGCTTTATGGACTGCCTTGCATGCTGTTTTATCATATTGCACTTTAAATTTCAGTTGTGATAGAGTTACTATAAAATTGTGTATTGTGTTCTAGAGCCTGTCTAGCAGAGTAGAGTAAAGGACTGTTGGCTGAGGAAAAACATCACAAAATAAGCTGAGCATTTAAGGGTTCAAGGTTTTTAGTCCAACCATCGTTAGAAGCTTTGTCGCTGTGATCTGAAAGCTACTCCTGTTGAAGAGAAGCTCTGAGTGTGAAACACATGAAGAAAATCATTGGGAGATGAACAGTCTCAATTAAAAAGCATGCCAGCAGTTGAGCTGCAAGTCCCTGTGTTTATGCACGTGATCACTAGGCAATCCATGCTGTTGATAGTTTGAGTTGTGGAAATACTGCGTGTCAATGTCCTGCTACATCTCTCTGTAAATTGTATAACTGTGCTTTCACAGGAGACTGAAGGAACTGGGATGGTTCTGGTGAGAGTAGCTGCAGAATGGCAACTTTCTCGGGGAAAAGCAGGAGGACCACAGAGCCTTTCTCTGTTGTAATTCTTCCCTTAATAGAGGAAGTTAGGCAGGAGCCCAGGAGAAGCTCCATGGAACAGCACTTAAAGGAGAAGGAAGTGGAGAGTGGTCGTGGTACTCAAGAGCATAGCTTTTGATTGTGAAGTGTTGACGGAGATGGAAACGAATCTGCTTATCTGGCTGACCAGATTGGAAGTAACCCTGATACAGAAGAGGTGAAGGTGATTATTCCTGTATAGGAATTGAACAGTAGAGTGTGAAGGATCATTTAGACTTAACATAGTGGAAAGAGTATGGAATTCTCTTTCATTCCTCGGTGCCGCTAAATTTCTCCTGCACAAACACAGAAAAGACTAAAACTGTAAGCAGAAAGAAGTGAGCCACTCTGAAGTCTTTGCCTATTCCTGAGGTCAAAGAAAGGGATTTCTTGATTAAATCACACCTCAGAGGAGCATCATACTTTTGGGTCCTAGTTTCTGTTTAGGCATGCCTAGATGATTGAATACTTCATTAAACAGGTAAAACTTGTAAAAATATTATTTAAACCTGTACCGGGAAAGTGACACCCTCTTTTTCCAACCTGTCTTAAGCTGACTTCCACAGACTAAATTGTAACTCACAGTCTCTCCAGATGAAGTGAAGAATGAACATGAAATGATGGGCTGGGACTTACGTAAGCAACTGCAGCTGCTCAATGTACACATGATGGGGAAAGATTATGAAAACTGAGGAAACAAAGAATCTTGAAATTCAAAATAATATGATGAAGAGAAACCAGAATAACACTTTTTATGGAAACATCTGTTTAATAATAGTCAACTACTCCATTTGTCCTTTCTCCACAAAATTCTTTTTGAAGTTTGGATATGACCTCAGCTTTCAGACTTACTTCTCATACATATTAATCTGCATAAATAATGAAGTATGTGTGTAGACCTTTAGTTTGCTTCACTTGCTGTTGATAAAGGAAATACTACTCTGCTCTCTATTTCATTAAAACTTAGTAGCCTGCTAGTTTAAACTTTGTATCTTCTAATGCATGTTTCTGGTATGTGTGCATTTCCAGGCCGGAAACTATGATGCTTGTTTACAACACCTAAATACCCTTCAAGACATAAACAAAGATGACTACAAAATAACTTTGAATACTGCTGTTGCGGAGTTCTGTAAAAGTAACCAGACTACAACTGACAATTTGAGACAAACCCTTAACCAGCTGAAGAACCAGGTAATGCAAACTTATTGATGTGGTACTTGATTTTTGAGTACTGTTAATGGTGGTGAGATCTTCCAGTGAAATAGGAATAAAACTTCTGCCCCTTGTCCCCAGATTTAATAAAGGAATAAGAAAGTAACATTACTTTTAAACCTCTGAGTCTGCTTAATCATTTAGGACAACTGTTTTTGTAGTTGTGTTTTTAGTTATTGTTGAAATTGATCTGAAGCTGAAACGTTTCAGAGATTATAACCATAGAAGGACCTGCTATGTTCTTTCAATAGAAAGTTCCTTAACTTGAAGTAGTTTGTAAAAATAATAAAGTGAAAATGTTACTTTACTACTCAATTGGCGGCTTTCTCAGTTGTAAATTTTTGCTAGATTTATGTTGAACAACAATAAAGTTTATTAGCTTATAACTCTTACTGACCTGTCTTTAGACAGATTAATACCTTTGCATTATTTTTTTAAACATTTGACACTTTTTAAAGTCATACGTATTGAAAGTTTAATGAAACGAGTGGGGGTTTTTTTCAGGTTCACTCTGCTGTTGAAGAAATGGATGGTTTAGATGATGTTGAAAATAGTATGCTGTACTACAATCAAGCTGTTATTTTGTATCATCTGCGTCAGTATACTGAAGCTATATCAGTTGGGGAGAAGCTGTACCAGTTTATAGAGCCTTTTGGTACGTAGACAGAAAGCAAAGTTTTGTTCATTAAATAACTACAGAAACATCATTCAGTCTTTCTCACTATCAGACAAGTGATTTTTAAATTGCCTAATATGGTTCTAAAAAAATAGGTAGGCTTTGGAATGAAGAACATGTTTTACTTATATCAAGGCAAACAACTGAATTTGGGGGGAAGGTACTTCAGAGACATGTAGCAGACAAGTACGATGAAACTGAAATGGATTTTTGACAACTTTAAAAGGTATTTATGTAAATAATATGTACGAGCTAATTAAATGATTTAAGGTCTAGTATTTTGAGTCATCATACAACTTCATGGGTGGGTGTGTATTTGTCAGGGCACTCGCATTTTTAAATACCTGCATTAGGTCATACATAATTGTATGTGCTCATATCTGAATGTAAAGTCTCCAGCTTTTATGAGCTATGGCACCCTGTGTAGTGGAATTGCCATACTTGTAGAAATAACTTTATAATCCTTGTTGAATTTTAGAGGTGACAAGGCTGAAGGATGTATATGTGTGTGTCTCAATAAATTAAGTAAATGCTACCATGTTTTTCCTTCAATTCCTCCCAGTTTTCACTATGCCTATTTGGGACTTACTCTGTGAAGCCAGCCAAGCAGAGATGTGTTTGTACAGAATCCTTTAAAGTTCTATGGCGTTCTACCTATGCATATGGCTCCATCTGTCTGTTTAGACACTGGATCTTTGGTGCTGATCTGCTTAGACCAATTCTCAAAATCTATAAACATTAAATACATGTTAAGCTGTCTTTAGTCTATGCTTTTATGCTGATGCCATTTGAATGAATTACCTTTTTTTCAGTATATGTGCTTATCTACATTGTGTAGATGTCTGCATTTTTTCTTATGTAATATATTTATTTTCTCATAATGTTGCATAGATGCACTTTATAGTCAATTTTTTTTCTTCAGTCATGTTTCAAAGGATTGATATTGGAGCTGTAAAATCATTTTTACTTCTTTGCTTTATGCAGAAGAGAAGTTTGCCCAGGCTGTGTGCTTCTTGCTTGTAGACTTATATCTGCTAACTTACCAAGCTGAGAAAGCCTTGCATCTGCTTGCTGTTCTGGAAAAAATGATTTCACAGGGCAACAATAACAGCAAGAATGGAAAAAATGAGGTAAGCTTAAAATCATATGAATGCCACTGAGCCTTACCAGGAGTATGCTTTAACTCAATTCAAAATTACACTTTTAAAATACTTTGGAATTATAAAACTATGTTCGATCACCTGTAACTTCAGACAGCAACTTGTACACGTTAGTAACTGAGTTACTTGTATACAGCAGCTATTTATTCCCTCTCTCCGACCCTTTTCTCTTATTCCCAGGGAGCTAAGAAGTGTTTCTTAAGTCAGAGACTTGCATTGGAAAGACAGTTGTCTTCAGGGTCAAATGTACATAGTTTTCCTTCTTGTCTTGGATTGTGACCATATGAGACCCAAAGCGTGCAAGGGACGTTGGTGTCAGAGAGGAATTGCAATTGCGTACCATAGTATGGGAAATCAAGCATCTTTTTTACATAGTATCTGAAAGTATGAGGCATACTTTCAAATGAGATTGTTTGTATGTGTCTTTTGGAAAAATCAGTAGAATGAGTAGTAGCTTGGAAGTGAAAAGAGGACACGTCTGTCTTCCTGTTGATGCAATGTCACACTTAAGAGAAAACATTTTATCTTTAAGTATATAGTAATTCTACTGAAGAAAATATTAAAGAGAGACTCTAGAATGTGCATATCATCCTTCTGGGTAAGAGAATTCTTAGAATACCTCAACTGCAGAGCAACGTATTGTAACACTAATGTTAATATGGAATTCTGTTCTTCATAGGCTGGTGTGATTGTTCTTGGATTTTGATTGTTAAGCTCAAGTTACAGTATTTAGTGGGATGTGTATTTTTTGACTATTAAATACTTATTTTTCTTCTTTATGTGAGATTAATAAAAATAGCTTATAAAAGAATCTGTAAACTGAATTTAAAACGTGACTATTAGTAACACTTCCTTTTTTTTGTTTGACACTTAGTCAGGTAATAATACAAATAAAGATTCCTCGAATCAAAAAGCTGAAAGTGGAGCTTTAATAGAAGTTGCTAAATCTAAGATACATCAGGTAAGTGTCTGCATATGATTTATACAGGAACATCAGTTCAAATTTTTCTTAAAACCGAGTGCCATCTGCTTCAAATCTAGTTCAGCATGAATTGTAATACTCTGTCTCTCCTTGAATTTCATGTTGTAAAACAAAAGAACAAATTTATCTAACTCTTCCTCTTTGTAAGATCCATGTACAGGAAAAACTGACCTAACACAAAAAAATCCCCAATTTCAGTCCCTGCAGTTTATCATAATTTCTTAAACTGCAGTTAGCTGCACTGACTTTATATCTGTTAGACCTCCAATGGTCTAAATCAGCTGAGGTTTTATTTCACTGTAAGTTCTGTAGAAAAATACGTGCAGCAAAATGCTTCTCTATCAGCATTCACTTATTGGTGTTTTCAGTTTAGTAGGTAAATGTCTGGGATTAAGAGGTTAATTTACTTTAATTAGTTTGTCATTTTAAGTGCTAGTATCTGTATTTGAATATAGAGTAGCTGTTGACCATTGAACAAAATGTGCATCTGCTTACTGTAAATATGAAACCTATAAATTTGTTGTTGAAAGTCTGAATATAATTTCTTTTTTAGGGAGGCTTTTTGAACAGCTTTTTACTACCTATTTTTAAGATTTATATAAAATATTCTGTAATAAATCTCTAGATATGGTTCATCTTGCAAACCTGCACAAGTTACTGTTTTTTATTTAACAAATTTAATTTTTTTTAACAGTATAAGGTGAGAGCCTATATCCAGATGAAGTCACTAAAAGCATGCAAAAGGGAGATCAAGTCTGTTATGAATACAGCTGGGAATGTAAGTATTCTTAAGGCTATTGTTTTTCTAATCTAGATCTGTTCTCTATTTTAAAACTGAATTTGCTAACTTTCTTTACAAAGAAAGGCCTTATTGAGGATGGATGTCTGACATAATGCGTTATGTAATCAGTTGGGTTTGTAATCTCTTTTCTGCAAGTGTAATTAATGTAGAATTTTCTTATTTACGCTGTTTTCAGTTGTTCAGAAAAATGCACTTTATTGTTAATGATACCAAAATAACAGTGAAACACTATATAATAAACAGGTTCAGTTTGCTTTACAACTTAAGCAGTGCAAAACAAGTTTTAGTTTACTATAAATGTTACAGGTATTACAAACTTTTGATGTCATTGGTGGTTTAAACCACTTTGTAAAAGATTAATTCTGGGATAAGCAGGTTTTTTGTTTTTTTTTCTTTTTGTTATAATTTTTGGAGGTTTCCCTCTTGCTAGAAAGCAGTTTCTTTTTTTATATAGGAGTTCTCAACTCAGAATTACGTCCATCTTCTCAGATAAATTCTACATTAACTGAGGAGCAGGGAATGGGAGGAGAGCACTTCCCTTTTGTTGCCAGTCTCAACAGCTGCTAGTTTGACAGAAATCCTTCTGGACCGTGAGCTCTCTGTTGGCAGACCAGGAAGATCACAGCCCAGGAGGAAGTTGTTGAACTCCATGGGGAGGAAAACATGGGGAGGAGTGTACTAGAAGACAGGTTGGAGAAAGATCCTCTTAAACAAAAACGAGATCCTCTGCGTTTAGCCATTGCCATGACAGTTCTCTAGAATAATGTTGGGTTTTAGAGCAGTAACAGACAATATGCTTAGTTTTGTAGTTCAGAGGAGGTGAGTGTTAATCACATGCTCAATAAAGAAATGCTACTTCATGAAAGTATTAAGGCCTAAGCCCATGTGTTTTTAAAATGGCAGCAGGGGCAAGCTGTTTGTGTAGTGATTTAACACTAGCAGTAGAAATCATAAAACAAGACATAATTAACTATTGTTTTCTCCTTCACAGTCAGCTCCTTCTCTCTTTCTTAAAAGCAATTTTGAATATTTGAGGGGCAATTATCGTAAAGCGGTGAAACTTCTAAACAGTGCAAACATTGCTGAACATCCAGGCTTCATGAAAACAGGTAAAATAGAAAACCTTCATCCTGCAAGTATGTAAATGTGTAGTATACTAAGACTACTCATTGATATTAATTTTAAGCATATTAATGATTACTTAAGGGAGTAGGCCCTGAATGTCATGGGTTTATATGCTGGATAAGTTTTCATCTTTCTTGTTGTGCTCCTTCATGTAACACTGTTGTGTTTTTCATTGAACGTTCTTCTAGACAATGCAGTGGTTGTCTTAAGAAAATGGATTTGTGAAGGTGTAAATGTAATATTTGTGAGGCTTATATTTGGATCTCTAAATCAAGACATGAAACAAAAGGCAATGTACTAGATCTAGAAAAGAGATTTCAGATTGTACTCAGAGAGGAGACTATAGCAGTTGTAATGATTATTGTGGGGGAAACATGTTTCATGAAGTGTTAAGGTTTGACTTCTATTGTATGCCATTTTAAATTACTTTTATATCTAGAAAGTATGTATGTATACACACACAGAGATATAACAGCACATAAATGTGTATACTTTTTTAGATATAGAAGTTATTTATATACTATAAATATATAGGCTGTGTATATATACACTCACTGTGTATGGTATTATTTAAATATATTTGAGATTTTAGTTGACTCTTTAAAACATCAGTTGAAAAATCTGGAGAGAAAACTGTGTCTTGTGTCAGTAGAGAGTTAGGATTTCAAAAAATACTTGCACTGTAAAACCACTGAATTTCTTTACTACTTTGTTCAATGCTGGTTTTGAGATAGTACTCTTAATTTCTTGTGCTGTAAAATCTTTTATCTAGTAGATATTGCTGCATAGATTGCAATTCGATTATAGAAGTCGCAGAGTTGGCCCTGGGAATCACAAGACTGAGTAAACTTTGTAAACTTCGGTATTTACAGATAAATTTAATGGAAAACATTAAAAATATCTGCCATAATGCCTATTCTGGTATATTTTGACACTTCTTTTAGAATTTACTGTAACTTATCTTTTTGACAGTTTTTATCTTTAAAGTTCTTTTTATAACTTAACATTTTCTGGAATGTTTTATTTTCATATAACTTTTTTGCACTAGCTTTTTTGCACAGTAGAATGTTCACTTAAGAGCCTTCCTAGGTTACGATTAAAATAGTGTATGGTTAATATGTTAATGGTCTGTTTCTTGGTTGTTTGGATTTTTAGGGTAGGTTTTTTCTTTTTGCCTCTTTATCAATGGTAACCTTGTAAAGCTTCAATTACCAGCAGATAAGTAAAAAGGTTAATTTTCTGTCCTTTGTTATTTAGAAGGAGCTTCTGACAGTGTTACCTGAGCATGATATACTTAGGAAGGAGAGTGCATTTCCTGCTTGTATGGTTAGGTTGACATATTTGTTTATTTTATGAAACTTAGGCAGGTAACATCATTGGAGAATTTCCTTTTTTACAAGAGCCATCTGTTTAAAAAATGTGAAGTGCTTGCATGCTAAATGCTACGAAAACCTCCAGGTGAATTTACTTCAACTTGCAGTCTGACAAATTTGCTTTATACCTGGCTCTCCTAGTGCATAAGAGCTGGAGATCTGTGGCTGCTTATATGTAGGTCATTTCAGGTCAACTGTCCAAGAGAACTAGAGTGGTATACAGAAATACAGGTTATGAAAATGCTTGTGAGGCAAGGACATAACCGCATAATCCATGAACATCTCACTGAAGAACATTTTTTTTAATAAACTGCCATAATATGCTGACCCATGAGAGAGCGATGGGAGCATTTTGTGGGCTCAATAACATTTTTAAGTTTACAAAAATGGTCTTTTGCTGTCCCCTCAGGTGAATGCTTAAGATGTATGTTCTGGAACAATCTTGGCTGCATCCACTTTGCAATGGGAAAGCACAATTTAGGAATTTTTTACTTTAAAAAAGCCTTGCAAGAAAACGATAATGCCTGTGCACAGCTAGGAACGGGTAGCTCAGATCCAGGTAAGACTTTTAAGAGATGAAAATAGATGGTGGAATAGGGGTGGGTGAATCAAGACAATAGAGGATAGAAGCTTTCAGGAGTTATCAGCAAAATTCCTGTTTCATCTCTTTGCAGAGGACAGGATAAGGAGGGTGAGAATTTTAATTGTAACTTGATTTCAAAGTACAGTTGCTATTGCCAGAAATAGATTATGATGAAATATGTTCTTTTTTTTTTTACTGTTTTCTGTGCCATGGGGCTGGGGCAATTACTTCTCTCTTGTTTATAGTTGTTGGCCATCAGTCAGGGAGGTGTGACAAAAAGAAAGTTTCTGTGACCTATTATGCATCATTAAAGATGTTATTTATAGTCCTGCTCGCAGTAGGTAGAATCATCAGGACTTGAAGGATGTGTTTTGGTTTGGGGTTTTGGTTTTGTTTTGGGTTTTTGTTTGTTTGGTTTAATTTGGAAGATATAGACAATGTGGAGTGCAATACTGTTAAAGTAGCATTTGGAAGATGGTGTATTTCTCAAACTTTGTTACTGAACAATTCCCAGACTTGTATGCGAAATGTTAATCTATTGTTTAGTTTTATGGTTAGTTTTATCCATCTACTTCTATTGTAAGTATATGAAAGGACAAGAAAATAAACATTCTAATAACTTTTCTTGCTTTGGTTAGTAATACTTAAGGTTTTTTTCTCTTCCAAGCGAATGATTTTATGATGAAGTGATAATTTTTCATTTTTTGTTTTCTTTAAAATCTAGTTACTGTGACACATTTTTCCTGTTCCTTCCCCAGCCGTTGTACCTAAGTGCAGTCTTGGGTACTAGTGTGAAGACAGAAAACTTTTTGTGCTTGTTAATAGCAAAGTGGTTTTCTTCTGGAATTTATATGAGCAACAAGATGTGTATTCTCACGAACCTGGAATTCAATGGTATTATATAACACTTACCTTGAGTGACAACGAATATAAGTGGTTAGCATTTAATGTACTTCAGCCTTTATTAAGAATACAATTAATTTGTCTTTGGTATCAGCTTTGATGTGGAAGGAATTTATTTACAGAGGGAGGCTAGTGAATTTCTGCGATGAACGGGGGTTTTGGTAGTGTTTGGGTGTTTCCCACAGCTTCCCTCCTTTTCCCTGAGTTATGTTTTCAGCTCTCCTGACCTGCATTTCCAATATTATGTTATCCTTTTCTGCAGGTAAAAAATTTTCGGGTAGACCCATGTGTACGCTACTGACTAACAAACGGTATGAATTACTCTACAATTGTGGAATTCAGCTCTTGCATATTGGGAGGCCCTTAGCTGCCTTTGAATGCCTGATTGAGGCAGTCCAGGTTTATCACTCAAACCCTCGTCTTTGGCTGAGAATAGCAGAATGCTGCATTGCTGCCAGTAAAGGGGTAAGTAGATTTGCAAATTCCTTATTTTGATTGTAGTTATGAAATGCATCTGATCACAGAAAGGAAGAAATAATACCTTGAGTTGAACTATGCATTTTAAAGGCCTGATGTTGCAACACGTCTGTGTAAGTCCAGATTAATTCTTTTTGTGTATATGTGTGTTTGCGTGTTTAATCTGAAGTCGTAGCAGGTGGAGGAAAACTACCATAGAAACAGTGTCTTGAGACCCAGTTTTTAATTGACTTTTCTAAGATCAGAAGAATTTGAGTAGGCTCTTCAAAGGATTGATGTGAGAAAGCACCTAAGTGGCTGCTGTAGCTCTTCTATAAAGTTATGAGTTTTTTGCTGGAGGGACTGGTTAAACGTGATTTTGTTTTGGCAGTTTACCATCACACCCCTTTGGTATTCCAACTCATAATCTGAATGGGTAATCCTGAATTGGTTTGAAGCACATTAGATTTTGCTAAGTCACCTGATGGTTTACCTTACTTTGTCTTGAAATAATTTTAGAAATAAAGATATTATTTGGACAGAAATTTGTATTATTCTCTAATGAGGCATCACTTCTGGAAGCAATATGTTCTTTCTGTAGTGAATGCTCTCTATTTAAAATGTAGATACTAGCATTAACAGTTTGACCTACTATTTATGGATGTTTTATGATGCCTCAGCTTTTCACACTCATTTCATATTGGTAGAAAAATCTTGGGGTTTATGTATTTTATTTATATACATGGATACATATATATGGTATATATTAAAACCAACCAAAAAAAAAAAAAAACCCACAGGTAATTCCGTCTCTTTTTGTGTGAACAGAGGAATTTAAACTTGCACAAGATCTTTTCTCTGTACTAAGTTCTGTATTTCCAAGGATTTGTATTCCTGGATTGCAGAAACGGCAAGATGAGATTGGAGTTGGTGACCAATTCTAGTATCCAAGGAAGGAAAATTTTCATGGCTGCTCTTACAGGTTTGATGTTAGTGTTGAGGCTTGATGCACAGAAACAACTGTTACAGCTTTTGTTGCTGAGGCTTTGAGGAGGAAGGTTTTTTCTTTTTTTGGGAAAATTGACTGCAACATCTTGGATTTTTATGTTTAGACTCTAGGAATTGCATTACAGCCTCTGAAACAATGAGGTTCTATCTTAGGTTTTAGCTGGAGTAGTAGGAGAAAACATACAACTATCCAGTAGAGATCCTTTGTCTCTACTTTAAGGCTAGATACTAGTGTGTAAAAGGTATGACTGAAAGTATGTTGCTACTGCTTTAGCAGACAGCAAGGTTAGTTTTTTGATGTTTTCATGAATATGGTTATTGGATCAGACTGGTGAATAATCTTGTTTAAAACCAAAATATAGCACTATGTCCTATAACTTTATTAAAAGATGCAAAGACTCTTGCAGAGGACTACTAAAAGTATTTGGTTAAAGAGAAGCTTCATTCCTGGGATGTTCTCAATTAATTATGTATAGTTTTCTTGATGTACAAGTAATATAAACTCCTTAAACACTTCTTGGTTAATTCTGTCTACTGTAAGTCTGCTATCCTAATTCAGATGTGGATTCACTTTATAGGACTAAGCTGGATGTAGATAACAAGATGTGCTCTGATTTCCATTGAAATCTTTGCATGTGGTGTTCCTTCGTTTCAGCTAGCCAAAACTCATCTCAAGTTTCATTATTTTCTCACTCAACTGCTGCTGGAGGTTGAGAGGGGCGAGGCTGTAGTGTGGCTACCATAGAAGTGGCATAGGCTGAGGAAGCCAAGATCAGCCTTCTCCATCTGAAGCTGTTGTGATCAGAGCTGCTGGGGAACTGAATCCCTTTGGCTGGCAAAGTTTGTGGAAAGCTGCTGACAGCAGACATATTGCATGTCCTCTGGGGCATCTTGGTTTCAACCTGTTGATCCGTGTCTGTTCAGGATAAGCCTGTATGTTAAAATTCAAATGGGTAGTGGGGACAGGGATCGTTTGTTCTTTTGAACAGAAAACTGCACCAAAATAGTATGCCTGTGAAATTAAGAGATACTGTACTTGATTCCCCGTGAAACTCTAATTCACCCCTCTTGTGTGTGGGTGTGATGATGTAATCTGTAACTGCATGATCCCATGCAGTTATTTCCACAGTATGCCCATTTCACTCAGTGCATGGGATGGGTGGGATTAATTGAACAAATGGCTATATTCACCCTATTTCCCCCCCCTCTGAATTCTTTCTGTTTTCCCTCTCTGGGTGGCCTCTGCACCTTTATTTACTGCACACTATCCAAATCATTCCAAATACAAAATTCATGACTTTTCCCTTGGAAATTTCAATGGTGCTCATTATTTTGCTGTCTCTATTTCGGAAAATTTAAGAAAGATATTCACAGCTTTATAGCTTCATAGAAGAGGTTTGCTTATATCGCCATTTCACAGGCACAGCGTTGAAGCTTCAAGAGTGTTGGATCAAAAACTTTGCACTGACTTTGTGTACGTGCTAGCTGTTGTCAGATAGTTCCAAGTACTTAGTTTTATAAAGCACAGCGCGTGCAGGGAGAGCAGCTTTTTTCATACTGATTTTACAATTTTCTGTGTCTATCCTACTGGTTACAAGTCACACATAGATAAAGAAGACACAGCTGATCATCTCTAGTGAAAAGTTGGGTATGAGAAACTGGATTAGCATAGGTTTTGTGGCAAAAAAACCCCCTAGGATTCTGTTTACAAGGACAGTGTTTATCAGTCTGGAAAAGGAAAATACAGGCCCTTATGGGGCACTTCTTTATTTATTGCAGACTAGCCAAAGCAGTAGATCGTGCCGGGCTCCTGAAGCCTAGCTTTCTTCCTGCTACAGTTGTGGTGATGTGTGGTGTACCAGAGTGCTTGAATTCATGTCACAAAAACAGATTGCTGTTTCCTAAATTTGTAATCTTACAAGAAAAAAATTAACTTTGGCTGCTGTTAATGTTAAAGGCAAAGGGGAAGTTTCTTTAAATTATAAGATAGATTTGCAACTTGACAAGTGAGGCCCTAAAATCAATAGTTTGTTTAATTTGACCTTGTAACTCAATTTGCAGTAATATTCCTTGATACCTAAGTATGGATTCATATTTATACTCTGAACACCATACAGAAAAGTAATTTCACGGAAGCTAATTTTCACCCATTTTAGTATTTTAGTTTATAAAATATAGATGGAAGATGATTCCCTTTCTGCAGTTTTTTTAACACCTTTTCTGAAATATGTGCTTTGTATCCAAATTCATTGTATGTATTTTTTTTGACAGTAAATGCCATTATAATGTCAATATTCTTCTTCACAATAGATTCTGATAAATTTTCTGAAAAGTGATAGCTATTTAAAATGCAGATTTAGGGTAAGTTTTTCCTTACAACTGCAACTCTTCATCACTAACTTAACTTACCAACAAAGTTGTTAAGATGACTCGTGGTAAAACAAACCCCAGTAAATACAGTGTAGAGAGAATTCTTGGGACTGACAATTATGGTGCTTGAATTTCGTTTGAGCCCCAGAATGTCTGCATACTCAAAAATCTGTTAAACAAGTTAATTTAATGTAACTTTGCATATGTTGTGGTTCAGCTTCATGCTCTCCATGGAATGGTTCGAGAGCAGCTTTTTCAGAGAGCGTTTTGAATGCTGTGTACACAGGAAGAGATGATGGCAAGCGTTACAGTGCCAATTCTGAATATTATTTTGCTGATCATATGATTTCTTTTTAGATATCCTAGCTGTTCTTGTAATACGACTTGGTTCATTGTTCTTTTGCTTTCAAAACAGAGGAGAAACTAGGTCAGTAGGCTATCAGACAAGCTGTCAGAACTAATCTGTGGTTACACTGTGTGCAGTAAAATCCCTCTGCAACACCAAGACAATAGAAAGTGCCTGATCCTTCATGGTACTTACGATTTAAAACTGTACCCATATAAACTATTAATTCTTATATTTTAGCAGGGTTCAAAGTCTTCTTCCAGCTTTTGCTTATTTTGTCAAGCTCTCATTCAACAGCCTTGGTATTTTAGTCCTTTTTTTTTTTTTTTCCTTTTAGACATCAGAACAAGAGACTAAAGGTCTTCCCAGCAAAAAGGGAATTGTGCAATCTATAGTAGGTCAAGGCTACCACCGTAAGATAGTCCTAGCATCCCAGTCAATACAGAATGTTGTTTATAAGTAAGTATGTTTTCCATGGGCTATTTATTTTGTTGTTGTAGCTTTGTTAAGGATACATATCGTTTATCAGGAGTTTTTAAAACTGTCATGGAATAACTGTTCATTTTGGAATTACTAATGTAGTGATGAGAGGGGCATGCTAAAGTGCTTGATGAGTCCTACTTAAACATCGTTTGGATGCCTCCTCTGTGATGGCCAGCAGAGGGCTTAACTGTGTATTCAGTGTAACTAAGAAGGGCATTAAAGCTTCAAATTGATTTATCTGAAATTTACATTTCCAGTTAACTAAAACTGTCCTCTCTTTCTCACTCAAAAAACCATATTTTCAGTAATCCTCTTTAGAAAAGTGCAAGAAGAATCTAGTTGCTCTGCCATAAAACTTCAGGAAGTGAAGTCAAGAAAAACAAGATAACTTCTTGTAATTATGTGGTTGAATCTGCCCATTCTGTTTGGGCATCGTGGTGTACTATAAGAATAGCAAGATACATAAGTCTTCATAAATTAAATGTGCTATATTAAAACATGATTTAATTTTTTTAGGATGATGTTTTCTCTGCATTTGGATCTTTCTGGAGCTCTGCTTTTATCTTTTAATTTAGTAGGATTGCTACTCACTGGTTAACTTCTGTGTCTCTTTAAGTGATGGGCAGTCCTCAGCAATACCTGTAGCCAGTATGGAATTTGCAGCGATTTGTCTAAGAAATGCCTTGCTGCTCCTGCCAGAAGATCAGCAGGAGCCAAAGCAGGAAAACGGAT
This sequence comes from Ciconia boyciana, assembly GCF_034638445.1. Classification (NCBI taxonomy): domain Eukaryota; kingdom Metazoa; phylum Chordata; class Aves; order Ciconiiformes; family Ciconiidae; genus Ciconia; species Ciconia boyciana. The sequence goes on along the minus strand of NC_132935.1, from coordinate 122,757,916 downwards.
CTAAAACTAGTAATCAGCTGGGGGGAAATACAGAAAACAGTGAAAGCAGTGAAGCATGCAGGTAACCAGAATTGCATATAAACCTTTCTTTTTGTCCCAAGTAACTTTGGGCTGACAGTCTGTGTCTGCTACCTATCCTGTTTGGCCACCAGAAAAAAATAACGTATTTGTAAATTCTCTTAGCAGTGTTGGGATATCCAAGGAAATTGTTCAGCTGCTAATTGTTTTAATTGCTGGTATGCTAATTTAAGATAAAATACTGAGTTAATTCCTACCATTCCTAACAACTTTAGTAAATTAGACAGTGAAATGCTATTTTTCACTGGCCATCTTTTTTTTTCTGTGCTGCAAATTTTGTTTTCCCACACCCTCCCGCCGTGCATATTGGTATTTCTCTAATTGTAACTGAAGTTTCACATGTTACAGTGATTTTGTGTGTGTGTGTGCACGTGCACCATGTACTTGATTCAATATATAAATGTCTAGCAACTCAGTTGTAAACATTTCCCCATGATCAGATTTGACATTCATCAGCCCTAGTACTCTTTGTTATGTTTGTTTTAGACTAGAAATGGGAAACTAGATTTAGAAGATAAGTAGGAAAGCAGCATGGCGCTATTGCTTAATAAATTGCATTTTACAAAAAAGAGTTTAAGAAAAATCTTATTTTTTTTCTCCTCAAAGCTTCAGAAAAAGTAAATTGTAGACAATGTATGTCAAATATTAAATAGCAGGAAGGTGTTTTAATTTTTTGCGTTGATCTGGATGCATTCCAAACTTCCTTTTGAAGGGTAACTTTGTTGGCCATAGCCTGCACTTTCATTAATGCCCATTTTGAGAAGGGAAGAGTTACATTAACTAGTCTGAAAAAAGTAGCTATGCTAGAACTTGAACTACTTAGACTAATGAAAAAAACACAGTGTTTTTGTCAGACCCAAGTACAGATAAATTTTAAGAAGATAAGATCCATTTGTCACACAGCAGGATTTACTGCACATATGCCGTGTTGCATAGGCACAAGGTGCATCTCCATATATTCTGAGGTTGCCTGGGGATAGACTAGGGCTGGGAGTCGGTGGCTGCTACTGCTACAACAATATTTGAAGGCTGTTCTCTGTAACCCTTTTTTCCTAATGACAATCTTTCCTGTCAAGTGACCAAATGATTTATAAACTTTAAGGGGGAGGGAGGTGTTTCTTTTTTGCTTACTGAGGAAGGAGGTTGTGAACTAACTTCCCCTGGCAAGTTGTATGCAGCCCATTGAGATGAAGCTCCTCTGGTTTAAATGATACTTCAGTTTTAAGCTTATGGGACTCACTGAGTGGCAGCAATGAAAACAAAATGGTGGCCCTTACTCAGGCGAGACCTCCTTTTTTGTTTTGTTTTTGGTGGGGTTTTTTTGTTTGTTTCTGGTTTTGTAGGAGTGAGGAAAAGAAAACATGCCCTGTACCGGAAGATCCTTTACTACCTTCTGCTTTCAAAACCACATTCTTTTTCAGCTTAAAAAAAAAAATTTAAAAAGACTCCCTCAAATCTCCCAGTGGTTATTGCCAATTTCAAAATATCCAGCAACAAAGCAGGCTGTGCTTGAATTTGTGTGTGTCACGTTCTGAAAGGTTCTCCAAGGATTTGTTCCTTCTGACAAGGGACCCTCTGTAAGAGAACAGTAAAAGATATAAGGCATTTGAAGAAAATCACACTAATTGAACAGGATGGTTTTGAAGCAAATCCCACTAATTGAGCAGGCTGACTGTGAGACAGATTCTTCTGTTATTCACAAGAAAACAGTGAATACTTTCAGTGGTTAAGGGTATTTTTTAATCTAATTTTTGGCAAAGGCATGAGGTGTATACACTAGAACAGTGTTGAGTATAAATTTCCTTGGAGTCTGTTGCTATCTGTTTTGAAGGTCTAAGTTGGAGTTATCTTACCTGTTTGTAATAAACAGATATGAAACTACATAAATGAAAAAGTTCTTGTTAGGTGGACAGACTCAGTTTCAATTCCAGGTTTTTTTGATCTGTTGTTTCTAAACACTAGTGGCTCTCTCTGCCAAGGTGCAGCTGTTAACCTTCTCTTCAATTCTCATTCCAGGAGGAGGTTGTCTTTCAGCTTATTGGAGAGCAAAGTTGCATACTTTTTAAATAGAGCAAATACTTGCTCCCCCACAAAAGCCAAGTGTAACTTTAAGAAAGTGGAATTTTATTTAAAAAAAAAAAGATATTTTTAAATAATAAGCAGCTAGAAGTCTAAAGGAAGCTGTAGCACTTTGTGGATTATCTTTCTAGAAAATTTATGTAATTGGTTTTTAAGATGTCTAGGGAGAGAACTAGTTTACTGCTTTTCTTACATGCTAAAAGAAGAGAGGCTACAAATGCAGTGAGTTCTGCATCTATTCAGTTTAAAGTTCTTATCCTACATCAAACTTCAAAAATAGCTTGAGGCTGTGGAGAATGGTGTGGGTTGTTTGGTCTGTCAGTCAAATCGTTCCCAGCAAATGTCCCCCTTTTTCTTTCTCAAATAGAACGGTTAGGATAAGAGCATGTGCCTCAACTTCTGCATAGCTTAATTTCCCTGTTTTTTAGGCTATAGAATTTTTGCTGTCCTTTTAAATGGAGTGGATAAATATTAATGCTTATTACACTGAGATTTTTTTAATTAATTATTTATAGTCACTCCCTATAATTAATACCCTGTTTTTATTCTAGCAATAAAAGTCATGAAGGGGATAAATTCATTGCAGCTCCACCTTCTTCGCCTTTGAAGAAACAGGAATTAGAAAATTTAAGGCAAGTAAATAATATTCACCACTAAATGAGCCCCCTCTTAAACTGTGCTATGATTCTGGAGTCATTGCTAGCTTATCTTTTTAGGCACTTGCAATGTTGAATTGTAGCTGTTAGTCTAAGGATGCATTTTTCAAATGCATGTGCTTCCTTTCTTCTGGGCTTTGAGTCCAAGCAAGTAGAAACCATCCAGAATTTCAATTTAGAAGGTAGATCAGTTTGTGTTGGATCCCACTATTATAGGCTTGGCATTATATATTAGGCAAAACTAAAAAAACCAAGTCCCATAAATGACAAAGCTAAAAACCTGACAATGGCTCCTGTGATTGGTGGAAGGGGTGGAAATTACTGTATGGTACCTTTTCCCTTTAAGGCCTTGGTAAGGCTAGTTTGGAATTCAGCCCCCACAACATTATATGCTTGTTGGATGGGAAAAAAAATGAAAGTGATAAAAGCAGCTATGCTGCGTTCAAATGAGAACGGTGCACCTTTCAGCAGGAATAAATCCATAGTTTGCATAAAATAGAAAGAAAAGTTGCCTCTTTCCAGGCATTTGACTTCTTCACTATGGAAGAACATAGGTAAAACATGACTGTAGAGTTTTTCGTGTTCTCAAAGATCCTTAAACTACTTGTTCAGCAGTCTGAGTGCTCTCCAAACAGAGTAACTTCCATGTGTCTAAATAAGTATCATGTTATCTGGAACTTCTTTACTTTTCTCCAACAAGATTATCATTTGCTGGCAATGTTAATTATTTCAGGTGGCTGCCAGCCTGTTGAAAATCTCTCTCACTATAAAGCTTGCACCTGTTTAGAAAAAAGAAATGTGTTTTAAGTTTCCATTATGGACAAAGCATACAGTAATTTCCCACTTAAACTCTTGGGTAAACACTCTGCTTCAGCCTAACCCCAGGTAACCTGTGTTTTTATAATGACCAGCTTAACCTTTACTTTGCTTCACTATGTGTAGCAAATCTACTTGTATTCGTTTAAAAGCAATTTAGCAGGAATCTGTGAGGAGACATTACTGAGACCTTGATTATTTATTCTGAAGTGGTACAAGAGTATGCTACTACAAATAGAAAGCACTGGATTAAAAACAGTGATGTGGGTTGGTTGTGGGTGTGTCTTTTTTTTTTCCTCCTGGCTGTTGAAAATGTGGTTGCCACATGTCAAAATTACGTGGTGTCACATTGTGATTTTTTTTTTAATACATAGTCTTTTTCTTTCACAATCAGCTGTTGTTATCTACTGATGAAACCTGACAACATGTCAGGAAAAAATCAGTTTAGCAAGAATTACACTGCTTCTGGTAAAGAACATCATATAAGGAAAGGAATAGTGTTGATTTTTTTTTTTTTTTTGCAATACTTGCTTTGGTGGTTAAATCCAGAGGACTAGACATCCCTAGAGAGTGATTCTGCTAAAAAGATTTCTAGGTTTCTGCAGATAGCTGTGAAAAGCAAAATATGTTATACTCAAATGTTAGTATATTCCTGTAGTCTTGCTCACTAAGGAGCTATGTGAGAAAATTAAAATTCTCATCTAGTCAGGGAAAATTAAGAAAAAATTCTGCATGTTGGCAAGGATTATCCTGAGGAATAGGTGTCTATTCAATTCAGTTTTTCCCCGTTAAGTCACGGGATTGAAAAACCTCTATTGCTTCTAGAACTGAAATGGGCAACTTAAATGCTTTTTTTCCATGCTTTTGTACAGTTGCACATCCTAATAAGAGTTTAAAATGGCTGACTGACTTTGCCCCTAAATAGTTCTTAAAAATTAAAAATAACATCTAGAAAAGTCTTATGTGTCATATGTATTGTTTGGTACTTGTGCACAAATTAATTGAACAGACTGTTCTCATAATAAGCAGTAATTCAACTGCAGGGTTTTAAAGGCAACAAGCAGAAGTCTGAGGACACCAAATGTTGCTAAGAATTTAAGTGTAGGAAGTAGAAACTCCAGATTTTTCTTTTGATTTTCTTCTAAATAATTCTGCTCCTCACTTCTTCTCATCCTCAGAGAGGCCAATTCCCTTGCTCTGCTCTCAGCCTGTAGTATGTTTCACCATGCCAGAACAACCCAACGCTGTTAGGATACATAGAGAGTAAAGGAGTTCTGGTAGACCACAGTGCTACACTTGGAAAATTTTGTGGATTTTATTGTAAAAATAGAGATGAATAGCAACAGACCTTGTTGTAGCCTTTTTCTCCCTGGATTGAACAACTCTGTGTGAAAATGTTAATTTTCCCCTTCAAAGCAGTTAGAGATAAAGGAATAGTTTGATCAGCCGCTTTGTCCTGAATAGATTTGAACTGCAAGCCCTTGCTATAAGGCATGTCATCCAATTTTACCCTTTTTTCTTTTCTTTTGACTCTTCTGTTGGCCATCTCCAGTCCATCATTATGGTTTGTTTATTTTATTTACTTATGTATTTTTGAAGTGTGCATACCCTAGTATTGTATATGGTATTCCAGGAGCATCACCGACATTGCTAATAATTTCACAGGTAATACTGTAAGGGCCACTATTTCTCACCAACATACGTTGTCTGTTCTCCATGCCTACCCAGTATTGCCTCATTTGTCTACTTAAAGATTGCAGTGGTCTGTTTGTGAGCTTCCAGTATCATGACAGAGCCAATGATTATTATCTGTAGCTGCCTCACTCTTCTTCCTCACTGTCAGCCACTGCATAGTTTGCTGGTGCTGAATTTCCCCATTGAGTAAGCGCTGTTTGCATTCTGTGTTTTGTAATGTTTTCATTTGTTTCGTCTGAAACAAAAAGTAGCACAATAGCAGATATAATTTAAAATAGCTAACTAAGTTTATTTCAGATTAGTGATGCTCTCTAAATGGTTTAGAAGTGCCATTTTTGGTGTCTTCATAGTAAGTTTTGAAGAACTGGATTTGCTCTGGCTCACCCTTTGCCTGAGCCAAGTTGGATGTGTAGTTCGGGTTCTGTAAACTTGCAGTTGGTGTGGGCTGACAAATCTTGTTGCCTAGACCTGCACAAGAGGCTGTTTGACATAATCTGGCAGTTTAAAAAAACATTTTTCTTTTTCCTAGTGCAAAGGCAGTTTTATTTAGGGCATGCAGAGGCTCAGTGATGCTGGAAGTCTGCAGTGCTCAAAGGCATCCTGTGGAGTTTTGGCAGAATCCTGACCGGGGTGAAAAACTAGTTTGTCTTTTCCCTTGTGGGGCAATTCTTCTGCTCTGGTTAGCTGTCAGCTCTCTTGAGCATTTGGTTTAGCCTGCTCAACAATGGATCCTAGTGCGCAAGAACAGTACTGCAGGGAAGAAAACCTGAATATTTTCCTCTTTCGATGGCTGTTGCTGAAGAATCATGCCAGCTGTTACATGGCTTAAACAGCGATGAGTCCTTAGAGCAGAGGAGTAGGTTTCAGTTTTGCTGGACTTAACTATTGTGTGATTGGAGTGCGTCTTGTGTTTGAAATTACACTTTCAGAAATAAAACCAGGCTTTAAAAAAGCTGTGGGAAATAGAAGACACATATTGACGTAAAGGGCAGTAGCAACCAACTCTGCAGGCCTTGACTTGTGTCTAAGGGTATTTAGCCGGTGACACTTAGCATCTCTGCTGGTTTAAACGTTGTGCTTCCTTGAGGCAGAGACAAAAAGAGGATAGTTAGAAGGGGGCTGTTATTACAGAGATTTTTTTCTTCCCCATTACCTCCCCCTCCCCAGTTGCAACCTTTCAGAAATATTTTAGGTTTGGGACTTGAGCTGGGGAAGCTTTCCTCTCCCTCTCTCAAGCTTTTGTATGTGTTCAGATTTGATGTGACATCTGGGCACAGTGGAGAGGAAGTGGGGGGTAGGGAGAAACACTGGAGAAGTTTCTTATCCTGCTTGTGCATAATTAAGGAGCATGCCTCCTGGGAAAGGGGAATAAAGGCACCCCAGGTCCTGCCACAAATTACATGACTTACTGCTGAACCGAAAGTAGACTTGACAGTCGCCAGAAGGTTGGCGGGTAATAGCCCACCTACCAACGGGAGAGTCGAAGGCTCTCCTCCCTTGGATCCCAATGTGACACCCCACTAAGAGGATCCACTTGTCCTCCCTGGAGAAGGACAGGGTCCGTGCTCGCAGCAAGGCGTTGTGGGCAGAGGCTTGTGCCCAGAGGACAAGGCAGCCTGCACTAAATGATGTCTTACGAAGTGGAAAATATCCCCAAGTGCTGTGTTGGGGAGGGGGGGAGTTATAAAATGTGAAACTTAGCCTAATGATGGCATCCTGATGTGGGGTTATTGTTTGAAGATAGAAAATATGAGTAGTTCGGATTTCATTACAGGAACTGTCAGAGATTTTGTGGTTTTGGAAAGATAAGAAAGTCTGTGACAGCAACAAAATGCCACATATCAATCACAGTCTTGGCAGTGGATTACAGCTCTCAATTGAACACAAAACTGGAAATGCCAAATTCTCCAGTGTTTGTTTGTCTCCCTGTGTACAAACATTGTACAGTATAAGAGTGAAATATGTTACAGCTTAATTGATTGCTACTATGTGTTTGTAGATTGTATGTTAGAGAAATCTACAAATCTGCTACCCTTTGCTGCAGCAGAAGGGGAGGGCAGGGAAGTACAAATGAGAGTGCAGGGCAAAAAGAATAAAAAGAGGGTGAGAAAGGAAGACTGCCCATGAGAAAAATTACACATGTGGTGAGGTCCTTCTTTTTTTAATCTGTTATTTATGGTCAAAACTGCAAAGTCTTACTGAGCACACCATGCTGGTCCTTGGTTTATACTGGTAGAACACAATGTATATATCTCCTAATTCAGAGAATGCAACTGGGGCCATAGGTAACAACACTAGCTCCTTTACTTCATAGTTTGACACAGAGACATTATTGAAAGTTTATGATTTATTTCTTCAGCACTTAGAAGAAAGAAATTTAACAGCTGCATTTGGAATCACAGAATTCTCCATTTAACATTGGCTTTCCCCCCCTCCCTTTTTTCTTTTTTTTTTTTTTTTCTTTTTTCCCCTCCAGGTGCTCAATACTTGCGTGTAGTGCTTACGTGGCTCTGGCTTTGGGTGATAACCTTATGGCATTGAATCACGCAGATAAACTTCTTCAGCAACCAAAGCTGTCAGGGTCTCTTAAGTAAGTCTGATGTGGTCATTTCTTCTTTCTCAGCCCTGCTTTTTGCTGGAGAGTTCTGAGTTGAAGTTTCCAGTGTCTGTAGCTGCTTGCCAATTCTGTATCTGATGCAAAGAATTGCTTGGCCCGCTCCTGTTCTTGTTGAAGCCCTGACTAAATGTTCATTGACACGCAGGAACGTGAGTCCCCTCATTTGTGTATGAATTCCATGTAATTCGGAATCTATTGCTGCTTTTGTTACTCTTTGTTAATCTCCAGCTATGGGCCCCATGCAGTGGCAGGACCCTTGGGTCTCTGTCCTGATTCACTGTGGGACTGCACGTGCTCATGTTGGCACAGCACAGGGGGCAGGCATGAACAGCTGGGGGTGGACAGCATCAGCCCAAGCCAGCATACTGCTGAAAGCTCGCTTTATGAAACTACAGCCTCGGAGGGGAAGGTTTGCTCAGTCAGTAGGGTACCAGGTCTTGGGTGTGCAGGACTGTCACTTCACCTGCTACTGTTGCTTATATAGGTTCCATTCTTCAATTTCTCTTTTTCAGTTCTCATTTGGCACTGTATTTTTTTGAAAGATATTCAAAGCTCATTCTGTTTCTACCCACCAGTTCTCATGCATCTCTGCGAATTCAAAAAAGGCAGGTTTAGCCCCATCCTTCTGACCGTGTTTGTGCATTTAATTCCTGTGTCATACACAGGATAAAATATAGCAGAGGTTTTTATGGTAGTTATGATATTTTTCAAAACTGGTCATGTACTTGCGGAAAGCAAGCTAACTTGTGCTTATTTTTATATGCTGGCAGCATACTCTAAAATGGTCCTTGCCAATTAAACTCTTTGGCTCCCATGCTTCAAACTACTGCAGAAGCTCGTCTTTTTGCACACTCATTGTATATCAAGATATTAGAGGAGTTTGCAAGGTAACACATAATTTTGTGAAGGCACTGTTACCATTATGTAATGCAAGAAACGCTAGATGACAGGTTTTTGCTAAGACAGAGCGTCATGTATCTTGGTCACAGGAAATAAGGCTTTTGTGCAGATTGGGAATATTGAACTGTTCCTTAAGTATGTTCCTTAAGTGAAATAAATTGCATGTAGAAAATTACGTTTGATGTATCAGATCTAAGTTGCAGAAGTTATTTTGGATGATTGATATTTACCCAGTGTTTTGTAATTCATTACAACCAACTATACCGTCAGTTTGAAGCGTACTGTATACAGCTGCATAGAACAAGCGTGAGCTTTTTTGCTAAACTTTTGTTTCAGATTAAATATTTGCAAGGGAACTATGCTCTTGATCAACAGGATTCCTTCTGTTCCAAGGCTGAAAAGGAAAGCTGCTGATTAGCTGAGCTGAACTACAAGTGTGAAACATCAGACTTGCTTAATTCTTTTGCAAAACCTGCAGTTGGAAAGGTGTTTGTACCCCATGGACAGGCCTGTATAGTTGCTGTCCTTAGAAATGCAGCTGTCTTACAGAATTAGTTTTATTTTTATTGAATGTAAAGTCACTTAACACCTCAAATTATAGATGTATCCATATCCTGGGCTGTTTTTGTAAGGATTCCTTTTTTAGTTCTCTGAGATAAAGCCATACCAAGGTACTGTCTTTCTGGAATGGCAATTCCTGTGCATGAATGAATTGTCATTACTCAGGTGCAGATTTTTTCACAACATGAGTGTCTAAAAGTAGTAAATGGCAGAACTCGGTATTATGACAATACTTCATAAGCAAGGTAACTTCCATGCAAGTGTTTCAAGTATTAGTTTTCATGTGCTCACATTAAAAACTGCATTCAGTTTGTTTTACATTACAAATTGTGGGGGTTGTTATGCTGACGTTTGTACCTAACCCTTTGCTGTTGTAGGTTTCTTGGGCATTTGTATGCAGCAGAAGCTCTCATCTCTCTAGACAGAATATCTGATGCCATCACCCACTTGAACCCTGAGAACGTCACTGATGTTTCCCTTGGGATCTCTTCAAATGAGCAGGATCAAGGTTAATGAATCCACACTTCATTAGAACTGGTTATGCTTTCAGCTGCCTTCCTGCTGTAACTTTCTATATACAAATATAATGATGATTAAGACATCTTGTTTTAAGACTGTAGGTTGTTTGGGGGTTGTTTTTGTGTTTTTGTTGTTGTGTTTTTGTTTTCCTGGCTTTAGTTCCTACTTAGTGTTTGGTTTGTCTTTTGCATGTTTGTCATTCTTTTGAAGTGGCTAATTCTGTAACATAAATAGAGCTGTATATTGTAGGTAGTTTCTACCTTCAAAAAATTACCTTGTTTGAAGTTAACTTTTGAAAGCTGCTTTTGTTAAATGTGCAATTATGGTTAAGTTTGGGTTTCATACCTTCTCTTCCAGCTTTTTAGTCTCTAAACCAGGCTTTGGAGTGTCAGTGAAGTCTACTTAGTGCATTTAGTGAGAGAGAGCGGGGAGGACTTAGTTAATCTGTATCTTAATCTTCTTGCAGTGCTTCCAGTTGGGAGTGTGTATTCTGTAACAGAAAAATACTTCAGAGCCCATCTGTATAGTTAAGTCTACAGAAGCTCTCCTTTCAGTGACATGTCTGCAGTTTAAACTTCACTGTACTCATCTGCAAATCTACAAGCAAAACATTAAAGATAGGAAGCCTTGAGTGGCGTAAACTCTTGAGCAAACTGATATGTTTTCTCTCTTTAATGTCAGACCATGAAGAAAGAAGCAAATTTGTATCTTTTAAAGCTTATTACAAAATAATACCAAAAGCTCATGGAACATGATGGTTTTTGTGTGTGTGTGTTTTTTTTTCTTTGTAGGGTCTGACAAAGGAGAGAATGAGGCAATGGAATCTTGTAAGTACCAGCCACCATATTCAGCAGAGTACAGGAACTTACTTGGCCAATTTGGAATAAAAGTGTAAGAAAAGAAAGAATTTTTTCTCTTTTATTGCAGCTGGCAAGCAGACCCCACAGTGTTATCCTAGTTCGGTCACATCTGCACGAACAATGATGTTGTTTAACCTTGGAAGTGCTTACTGCTTGAGGAGTGAATATGACAAAGCTCGAAAGTGTCTTCATCAGGTATGGAAAGCAATCTCAAGACAGCTTTAGGGATAAATTTACTTCCTTCAAAGTGCCATTCAGATCACAGCAAATCCTGGTGATTTCATAGCCCAGGCTTATTTGCAGACTTTGCTGAGATGGTGGCTCTCTTCTGTCTTTATGAACCAACCTATATTAGTAACATAAAATAAAGGAATTCCAAAATTCTTACTTGTGTAAATAGTTCAGTACCACTATGTGAAGCATTTTTTTTCCTAGATTGTATCAAAACAGTGGAATATGACTAGAAGCCATTTCACTTTTTCTAAGTTGTTTGTTTGTGTTTGGTTTTTTTAAATGGTCCAATAGTAATTGTTATATTTCAGAGGAGGAAGTTCTTGAGGGCCTTGAGTTTACTTCTCTCTAATCAGTTAATAACTCACCATCTAAACTATTAACTTTAGGGCTGTGAGAACAAACTACAGTTCTGCTGGAGGTATGTTTCTTGCCTGCCTCTTGCCCCAAGAATTCTCAAGTACTGCTTCTGAAACTCTCCGTCTTCACTTAGCCTGTGTCATTTGGTCCTTATGGCTGGGACTGATCTCTTTCAATGATGATACGTTTGTCTCTTTTTGCAGCCATTGCTGTCTGTCAGGAAGACTAATCAGATGCATTGTCGAGCAGCAAACTGAAACAGCAGTCTTCCAGATTACTTCATAGTAGTTGTATAGGTGAACAGGTTCAACTTCTGTGAAGTTCTCAACTGCTTAAGGCAGTTTTCCCTCCTGAGGCCTCTTAGGAATGGGCAGGTGTCTGTGCTTAGGCTCTGTAGCACATGTGTAAAGCCCAAAGGAGTGTAAGGCCATCTGTGGATGTAGAGTAGAGTAGGTCTCTGCATCTACAATAAATCCAGTGCTTTTGGGAAACCTCACACAATTAATTATTTTGTATGCACACATTAATTATTCTGTGCGTGCAGTTACATTGTATGAGGGGGAGCAACGGAGAGCACATATCCTTCACTGAAACGAGCTGTGTGGCTCTCATGGCTGGTTGGGCCCCGCTGAGTGACAGAATAAAAGCCAAAAAAGTATTACAAAGTGTTTAACTTATGAGTGAGATTGTAGGTTTGTTTGCTGAAATGCTGAGGCATTTGAGGTAATTGCTGAAAACTGCTTGTTAAGGTAGCTTTAAAATTGGGTAATTACCAGTTGTCTTTTCTGAAGAGGACCTGAGAAGGACTTCCTAAACCAACAAAACTTACATGGCGGTTCAGAGTTCCTGAGCCAGAGTGGTACAGCAGGTCAGGGCCAGGGTGCTTGCAGAGACTAACCTTTGCATGAAGGGAGAAAGCAGGGATTGATGAACAGGGTATTTCCAGAACTTGGCTGTGGTGTGGGGTTTTGTTGATGGTTTTTTGTTTGGTTGGTTTTGGGGGGTTTTTTGTTTTTGTTTTAGTTTTTTTTAAGGACTAAGGGAAGTGATTTGCTTTGCATTTCAGTCTTCCTAATTCTTATGTTCCCTACTTCCTACCACACCATAAGGAAAGTTCAGATTCTGGATTATGGGGTGCAGATTTTAGAGGGATGAGAGGATCCTCTGTTATTAGTGGTCAAACCGTGTCCCCAGTATGAGCTCCTGGTGAGATCAGGTCTGTCAGGAGCTGCTCACTCCCTCTCTGTCAGAAGAATAGACCCCATGTTACTACTGAGTGTTGAATCTTGAACTGTCAGATGTGAAACACTGTGTAGAACGGTTTCTTTGTGGTTTAGTGGATGGCCAGATCAGCTGATTTTTATTTAGCTTAGTTAACTAAGTGGTTCCTTCTGAGGGAACATCTCCACCATCTCTTTCTTTTGAAAAGATGCAGATACCAGGTACCACAACCAGGTATCCTTGTAGCAAATCATCATCTTGCACCCATTTTTAATACAGAATCAGTCCTGTTACCTTGTTGCCATTTGTGCAGATGTGTCCTCTCTTTCTCAGGAAATTGATAAATGTACAGTTTAATTCTACAAATTTAGAGACAGATGTGCATTTTTCCTGCCCTCTGGACTGGGCACTTATAGAAAAGGTGGACTTGCAGGATTTGGTCTTACTGAGATCATGGGAGTCATCCTTGTACTAGGATAATCAAATGTTCACATTTGAAATGTAGTTGAAAATAGTAAGTTTCAGAGGTTGGGACAGAAATTCTTTCTTACTCGTCATTTTTCTTTCAGTTCATGGCTGGGCATTACCATGCAGAACCACTGGTGTGGTACTTAAATACCAGTATGATGATGATATTCAGTGACCTTGGAAGAGGGAAGGCAAAGGATAAGGAGGAGGGAAATAATATTTTCCTTTCAAAAACCTGGTAGCCTGCTTTCTCCCCCCCCTTTCCCCCCCCTCTTACTTTCTCCACCCCTTTCCCACTAAGATTTAAAAGTGCAGAGGGCCCTTCTGTTGGAACTGAAGGGACTGAGAAGCAGAGTCTGGTGATACGTGGTGTGACTCTGGGTGTAGAAGCTGGTTAGACAGAAAGCAGGGACCTGTCTGGGACGTCTGGAGGCAGCTCTGCAGAGCTGTGTTGTTCTGGAGGCTCTCAGCTCAGGATGCCTGTCAGGTGGAGCACAGGGACCTTCAAGCCAAATTAAATCAATGGCATGTACCCTGTGTGCTGTAGATCAAGAGTAGGGAGTTGGATCCGGAGCTAACGTAGAAGACGGCTTCATTGACTTAATAGCTGAAAAATATTTGTATATGGAAAGCTCATGAATGACCCTTGCTGACTTTGTATTCTGAACTTTGGAGCAGAGGAGGTTACCTTCTTCACCTGTCATCTCACCAGGAAAACACAGTAGATTGGCCCAAGAATTACAGGCTCATATTAACATAAGTATACATAAGTATAAGATGGTGCTGGTAATTGGCATGAAACAGTCTTGCAAGGCAGATAATCTTTCAGTCTCTCCTTGCATGCATAAACATAATAGAGTATATTAGTTTGAAAAAACCTTATCTTAGTTTATGAATTGTTATTTTTTTTGTTAGCTAAGATGATGGTAACAGTCTCATCAAGAGGCATTTTCTTTGAGCTGGATGTTTCTCTTAAGCACTTTCTCTCCCCGCCCCTTTCTTCTTTTTCAATAAGGCTGCTTCCCTGATCCACCCCAAAGAGATCCCTCCAGAGGCTATTTTGCTGGCTGTATATCTTGAATTACAGAATGGTAAGGAATTGAATTTTTTTTCCCAACATTAAAATCCCTAATTTAACACGTAAGCTGCAGTGTTGAATGTAACTTTGTATTTTTAACACTTTGGATTTTTCCTTGAAGTTTACAGCTAGCCCTCATAGGCAAACTGTTGAAACAAATTCTTAAGTTTTGAAATGTTCTGTCAACCTAGATGTGGGACACAAAGGGGAGGAGGGCAGTGTCGTCATTCCTAGTCTTTATATAGAGAGTTGTGCCAGTGTTTGGAATGGCACCCTTTAGGCCCTGTCTCCATTTTACACTGCTATGGATCCGTGTATCCGCACCTTCATTTCCATTGTTTATTGCAGTCCTGTTCTTACACACTCCAGCCTTCCTAAACATTCCTCTTCTGAGCTGAAGTCTTACATACTTTGCACAGAAATCAGCAGTCTTGGATAGGCTCAGTAAAACCCTTGATGAGGTTTATACTATAAAGAGGGCTTGAAAGGCTTTTCATTAAAAGACAACTGCAATCCAAGTTTCCCAAAGAAGCCATGTCAAGGGCTATGTAGCGAGTACTGTAACAAAGCTTCTAATATTGATAACTTTCTCTTCCCAAATCCTTCCTTTTGAAGGTTCACTGTGTTTGGGGAAAAAAAACCCTCTACATAATGGGAAACTGGAAAGATTGCACTTGAATTCTGCAGTGTGAGCAGACTGGTGCAGCTGCACCATTGAAGCTGTCATGGCTGTGGACCTGTGCCCCTTGGGGGTTTAATATCTGAGTGTTGTGAAATGTTCAGTGTGCTTGTTCCCTTCAGTTGTCTTGCATTGCAGGTACTTGAGCATTTGTATTCAGAATTGAGACTTCTACAAAGCTTTTCTTAGAAAGATGTTTCTAAGTCGGAATTTTGGAAACCTTTCTGCAACAAAAGTACAGAGCAGAAGAGAGTAGAAAGTGGGATTTATGTCGCTCACCCCCTTCTAAGTATATAACCAAAAGGAGCTAAAACCATTTTTTGTTCTATAAATGGCAACAAAAGGGCGCATCTCTTCTGAAACTAAAACTTTAATGAAAGAAAAGTAGTTGATAAGAGGGAGAAATGTTCTTTTCAGAACTTAGTGGGTTTTTTCCTACAATTCTATAGGTTTAATTTTTAACAAAGAATAAGTTTTCCATTTATATTGGTATTTATTTGATGGGCCATGCATGCAGTTGAAAATCAGATTTCTTGTTTTAAAAACATGTTTTATATATACCCTTGATATTTGCATTACTGTCTGTAATGTCACATTGTGAGGGCATTTTGTGTGAGATCTAGAGTCTCACTATGTGGATGGGAGAGAGAAGAGCTGCCCTTCAGGAATTTCGAAGGTGCTCTGGTATCCTCTAGCTCTGAGATAAAAGCTCAGTGTCTCCAGCTAAGAACAGGCAGAATCAGGCACTAGTGTTGTTTCACATTTACTTTTATCTAATACTTTTAATGCCTGTGTCAGCATTTCACTGAATAGGAAGACCACTAGTGTACATGGCCTGGGCCCAGGGCTGGCGTGTCAGCTCTGTTCTGAGAACAGTGGTCCATAAGTCATACAAAAGTACTTTTTGTTTTTAATCGAAACTTGTCTTGTAGGTAACACGCAGCTGGCACTGCAGATCATCAAGAGAAACCAGCTTCTCCCTTCTGTGAAAACACTCTCTGACATGCGGAAGAAGCCTGTTTTTCAGCCAGTCCACTCAATCCAGCCCATTCAGATGCCAGCTTTCACCACTGTTCAAAGGAAGTGAGGTTGTGCTTCAACCTGCTGCTGCCCTGCCCATGAGGGCTTGGGATTTTGTATATTTTTTTAACCTAGGACACCTGCATACCCCAATTGCTGGAGTGTGTCATTTATGTAAATTTTTAATAAAACCTGTAAACAAAAAGGCATGCTTGGAGATGTTTGTAAAGGTTATTTCATAAAGGAAGGGCAGTTGGTACCTGTTTTGAATGTGAGTAGCAGTTTACTTACTTACTTACCAAAAAAAAGTAGTTAACCAAGTGTGTAATTCAGCTCTTTTTGAAGAGAATAGATAGGAGGGAAGTGACTGGAAGGAGAATACCATTCACCTGAACTAAAGTCCTGCTGAAATAGCAGTTGAGCTGTTGTGCAGTGTAGAGTCTATGACTGATGTGTTTTGACACATATGTATTCCTGTAAACCTCCTTTGAGGTTTTGCATTCCTTGAAGCAGCAGCTTTTGCCCAACTTTGCTATGTTGACGTAGCTACAGTCCACTACCTTGCAGCAGCTGGGAGTTTGGACCTTGCTGTAGTTAAAGCTGCCCCTTCAGGCACAGGGATGGGAGGGGTGTGTATGCCCTGAGTTTCCTGTGGTTACCTTATTAAGATTATTTTAAGTGCAAATAGCACAGCTCCAGTGTTAACAGGGCAAGGCCCTACCTTTAATCTAAACTATTCCTTAAAATTAGCAGCTGGCCTGAAAGGGTTAGCAGGCCACTGGATCTCAGAGGTGGTGGTGTAAGGACACATTAAGGCCCTTAACAGCCCTCAGCGTGGCACTGCAGCACACTGCTAAGCCATGGTGACTTGTCATTAGTTTGTGTATCATTAATACAAGCCACCCTTGCAAAAAGCCAGTCTGTGCCCCTTTCAAGTTTGTGTGGTCAAGATGGCAGTCTTAGTGTGAGGGAGAGGGAGCTGGTGCTGAGCCTTGTGACCAGGATGCATCTGTTGTCTCTGATATGCTGTTGGGTGGGTGCGACTGACCTGGGTGCTAAGTCAGTGGCCCCTTCTGCTGCGTGAGGGCTGTAGTGCTTCTCTGCTATAAACTAGAGAGGCTCTGCCTGCTTCTCCTGCCTCAGGGGCTCAACGGGTGGCAAGAGCCAGAAGGCAGTTTGCCAAAACAAGAAAGGGGTGAGATGGACAAAAACCTGCTATGTCTGCTAAACCTTTGTCTGTTGGTGCAGCAGGGTGGGGGTGTAGGGCAATGGTTGCAGCAGGCAGTGGGTGCTCTGAAGGGACCAGTGCTGGGGAGCACTTGCTTTAGCTGGATGGACAGTGTTTGTGTTGGGGTTGTTTTTGTTGTGGGGGTTTTTTTACTTACTTTTTGTTTTTTTTCTTCTCCCTGGTTTTCCTTTGTCCTAAAGGAAGGTGGAGTGGTGCAGGTACAGTGGAAGTATGCCTGGCTGTAAGAAGAAGGAATTTTTATTTTTTTTTTTTTTTGGAATGGCAGTTTCCACTTTAGAGGAATACCTCTTTCTTTCAAAAACTTCTGCTCAAACCAAGAGGCTGTAAGACAGCAGCATAAGCAAGGCCCCTCTGGTTACTTATTGTGAGCATAGGAGAAGAGATGAGCCATGCTGCCTTGGGACTTAATCCAGGCATAAGATAATCAGAGCCCAGCATGGAACATAGCATCTCTCCTCACTTCCCCTCCCTGGCTGTTTTGTGTCATTTCAGCTACTCTGAGACTTTGCCCAGATAATCTCCAGGGCAGAGCTGGGATAACACCTTATCTCCCTGTGCTGCTGGCATTGTACTTTGCCTCCCGCCACCACCAGGAAGGTCACACTTTCAAGTGGCCACCTGAGATGCAGGTCCTGCTCTCAATAACTTGCACATTAGGTAGTAGATGTCCTGGGTTTGTCCCCAAGATCTGGAACAAAGAAGCCACAAATGACAGAAGTAGTTTATTAAACAATGTGCAAGTTGTAGAATGAGCACAAGTGTGTGTCCCACCAGCAGGAAGCTAGCCATCATGAAGCAGTACAGCAGAAGGCTTGAGAACTATCCCTTTTCTGCAAGATAACTGCCTTCACTGCTTTTCAAGGCTTTCAGGGTAATGGCCAAGTAGCTGACTTTTTCAATAACCTCTCTATTGCTGTAGGACCCACTCTGTCCTCAGGTAGGGGCAAGCAGTTTAGAAGTATTAGGAATAAAAAGATCCGGGAAAAAGTGTGTAGAAAGCACCTTTCTGCAAGAAGGGAGAAAGGGAGCTGATACAGCCCTCGAGTCAAAGTAGATTAACCTTTTTGTATTTAATCAGAGATGCTCGCTGTGTGGTCCCAGGCCCTGAATAGAGAAGATTCTTCTCTGCCTTCCCTGCCCCCCCCAGGAATGCAGGGCATTCACATGCAAAAGATGCTAATGCCTTGCTTCAGCAGTGCCCACCTCCACCCCGAGGCACTCAACGCTCCCCTCGAGGCTGGGTGAAGGATGCAGTTGTTGTTCCCCAGCTACTGCTCATCTTATCAGAGCTGCATTTGCATGTGAGCAGCAGCATTCAGCCCCAGCTCTGCCCTAACAATGACTGCTCTGCTGCCCTAAGGCAGCTGCAGTGGCCAGAGCAGCTCTGGGATTCCCCCCCTCTGCCTGTAGCACTGTTACTTGAAGAGAGGGGTGAGTAGTGGTGACTTTCAGCTATCGGGTTACATAGTTTTACTATTAACAGAAGGGAGGGAATCTGGGAAGGGAGCAGTCAAGGACCTGTCTCCCTCTCTGGCCACAGAGTCACAGTCCACTTTTTTGCCTTTTCCCTCAGTTGCTTTTAGGCTCCAATAGTAAAGAAGTGAAGGTCAAGTAAAACTGCAAGCTGTCCTGTAGTAATAGCAGGCTGGGCTGTGTGTTAAGTTAGTAAAGTCAATAATGTTTATTATTTTGGTTTGTTCCTCTCCTGCCCTCCCCTTGCCTCCAGGATCTCACCCCTGCAGTCAGGTTACACTCCCTTTCCCCTCAAGCACCATACGTGGAGGTACCCCTGTTGCTACCTCAGCCTCCAATGCCAGCATGGGCTCAGACCTAAAGGTTTTGGCAAGAAAGTGGATGACAGTGACCAGGGCCATGGTGCAAGAACTGTGCAGCACTTGTTCAGCACTGTCCAGAGCCATCTCATGGTGCTCAATGAGCTTCCAGGTTCTGGTTGTCTTCAGGGAGAGAACGCAGAGAAGCCATAGGAATACAGAGTACCACACAAAGCTGGCCAAGTGGGTAGTCTTGAAACTCACCTGAGCAGCCTTTTCCCCCTCCTTCACAGGGTCTTCTCCCTCCCTCCTTTCCACGTGGAGTGATCTGTGTATTGCTGACACATTACCAGCTGCTCCAGCAGGAAGAAAGAGCAATGGTCAAGGATTTTGATGGACAGAGCACAGCATGGTGCTGAGCAGTCCTACAGTTGTACACAGCTGGGGCCAGAAAGCATCTCAGCTTTGAAAAGCTAGTGCAGTCAGCACTTTCAGACACTGGAATCCACCACCACTTCTACCACTGCTGGGAATTCAATCAGTGGCCTTAATTCTCAAACCTTACTTGAAGAGCATCTCCCCATGCTCACCATTTCTTTTCAAACCTTTTCCAAAGTAGTAAGGAAAAAAAGAGCACCTTTCCTGCTTACCCAACTTATGTTGGCAGTCTGCTCTTCAAGATGCATTATTAAATGTTCTGGTAGTTTTGCTTTACACTACCACTCAGAAAAAAGCACTGCTTTCACAGTTGCAAAAGTGAAGAAATGGAAACCTAGAAATAGATCTAACAAGGTTAAACCAGGAACTTTCTGGCAAAATACTGGAAAAGCTACAAGGAATACAGGTGGTGGCTCCAGTATCAAAGCCATTTCCTCCAGTCATGACAGTGAGGCTGGTTTTTTTAATAGATCAGACAACTGAGAGTTTGACACTGCATCAAAACTACTTTAAAAAAATCCACAAAACACACTTCTCTCCATAGCACCCCAACATTTCTCCTCTCTCCTTTCAAAGCAGGTGCCTCTGGTTAAATTTTTCAGTAGTCATCACCTGGAGGCAGCAGGTTCAAATTCAGGCAAGAGCTTTTTCTTTTTTGCATCCTGATAGAAGAGAAGGCTTTGGCTGGGTAATACAGAAACACACATACACAGGTTTGCCATGAAAAAAACTCCTCACATTTATTTGATTAAACAAAAATAAAATAAACTGCATAGGAACATTTTAAAGTCCAGAGAGACACTGACTTTGTTTTAAGGCTGCCAGTAGCTGATACATCGTCTCCTTGCTACATCCTTCAGCCTTCCCTATGGACCACAAAGATACATTCAGAAGCCTCCATTAACACAAGGGTTCTAACATTTTGCTCGCTTATTCTACATAAAAGTTTGCACATAACCTGTCATGCTTTCTTCTCTGCAGTACTCAACATCTGACATCTAAAAATGTCACTTTTTGTCCAAGTAGAAATGTGTTGCCCTTTCTGGAGCATGGAAGTTCTTGTCACAGCCTGTTTCATTAGCAATTAGATATAAAAGCTCTGAGCAGCTCATTAAAAGCAGAGCACTGTCTGTCCTGCTGAGACATTTTTATTATTATTAGGAGAGCAGCATGATTAATCACTAAAGTAGAAGAGAAACAACTGCGACAGAAGAGGAAACTACAAAACCAAACGACTCAAAATGCCCCAACATCCAAGGACTGACAAAATCATTCTGGATCCTGATGCAAACCTGCACCAAGGCAATGCTACTTATACACTGGTAACAGAGTTTTATAAGATGGGGCCATACATCTGCAGCAAATTAAACGAGGGGAGAAAAAAAGCACATTTGACATGGGTTTCATGTGGACGACCTCCATTTTGTTCAAGGCTTACCAATTTCTACTTGACTTCAATTGCAGGCGTGTGTTCAACACCCTCGCTACTCCAATGAATTGTGCACAAACCAAGCACGGCATGACAGGTAACGCACAGTACAAACAAGAGTCACATACAGTAAGAAACCCCCACCAACTCAGGTGACTAAGCACACCTTACAAACTAGTTAAAAACTTTTAGTCATTTTAGAAAAGAAACTAAAAACAAAACCCAGAAACAGACATCTCTCCCTCTGAAGGAAAAACTACTACATTGCCTGAAAGTACTCTACAAACCTATAAAAGGACTTTTTTTTAAACTAGTCTGGTAGTTCAAAAGGAAGTTACTTAACTACATCACTACACAGACACTTAACATTCAGTCAGTAAGGCTCTACGAAAAGAGCTTAAAAAATTATCTACCTGAGTTTGTAAGTTGATACAATCATTAATAGAAGGTCTAAGACCATGCAGGTACACAAAGCATTTTTAGAACCATTACTGGTTAAACAATGATGGAAAAAGATGCCAGTCTGGCTCGTTAACCCGTAAGATCACTTAGAGACATCAACGTACATTTTCCACCATAACATTTACCAAACCCAACACAGCCTATCTTTATTAGGGGTCTCCTGTACCCACTTCTGTCACCCCTTAGTATGAACAAGGGAGGAAAAAAAGATTTTTTTTTTTCAATATAGTAATCTGAAAATGTGCTTCTGCAACTTTACTCCACAGGTAAAACAAGGGGCATGTTGCATGTCACTATTAAAGTTGCATAAAACCCCAACATACTGGTTTTAAACCGCCTCTCCTGAGAGTGTCTGAACCTAAACTGCCCTCCAGGAATAGGAACTTGGTTACTTTGTCATGGTGGAAAAAAATCCCATTGAGTCAAGAAAGCTACTAATACAATCACCAAGTCAAAAAAAATCAGGATCTTATTCCCTTCAAGCATTTGGTATAACATTGTGTTTACAGCAATCATAACATTAGTCTTTCCAAACAGGACATATTTGTAGGCATGCATAAAAGTTTCTCTTGTAGAGAGAAGACCTAAAGGTCTTACAGACATAAGAACACTGCAAAGGAACATGAAGTATGTCACATCAGCTGGTAGTGTCATAATACTGAAAAAAGTTTACATTTCCATACTTCGTAGTGAAAACAGAACAAACTGAAAAGTGTTTCAGGTATCTCAGTACAGTTTGCCTGAACATTTGGTTTTATTTACAGATTCTCTAGCAAGGGCAGCTTAATATTTCCATGGGCAGGCAGCAAAAAAAAAGGCAAATAAAAAGCAAGCAGTCACCATGTTGTACACCCTTAGTATCTCTGTTTCAGTCAAAATGCTTGTCCAACAGGCAGGATGAATCCTTCCCCCAGGCAGATTCTCAATTATTTCTCAAACCTGTCTGATGCTAAATTGAGGTAGATGATTTACTTCTGCAAAGTGAGGTAGAACTTCAAGAAAAAGATAGTGGCATCTCTAATTGTGCATTTTGTACCACAGCAAACTGGGTTTCAAACTCCCAAGGACTCAAAGACCAAAGGTACAATATTTGTCTAATGCAAGTACCAGTGTTTGTTTTTTATACAGCTCCAAACTGTTTGTCTAAATATCTCTACTTTTAAATACCCTATTACCTTTTGGCACCATTTGGCTTACACTCCATGAAAAAAATAAACAAAACACTTTGGCACTTTTTTTTTTTTTAAAGTAAACCAGAACTCAAAGAAATCTTATGATCAAAGTTATGGCAAGATAAGCCTATAAACCTGCTCTCTTCAGAAATTAATTTTGGTTTAATTGTAATGTAACAGACTGGGCCCATTTTCCTGCAATTGCAAGGGAATGCCACATCCAAGTGCCCTGTTCTTCTTTCTCCCAACTTGGTTACGTCTGGCCCCAATATGCATTAGTTTCCAGGTGCTGTCATCTTTCCCTTGCTTTCTTTACAAGTTTAAGGTTTATGAGCATCTTTAAATAAGCTATATTTAACAGGTACTAAAAAAGGAGTGAATTACCTGAAGGACCTGTATTATCAACTGAGTCTGCTACAGTTTGCTAGTGAAGTTCCTGCTTAAATAGTTCTGAGAAAGGACAAGATTGCTTCATAGGCTGAACCCAAACCAGCCATACTGACTGCTGATAACATTTTGTCACGTAAAAAGTTTACCGAGAGCCACGGGTTTAACCTGGCGTAGTGAAATTCCTTTGGGAGTTCTAGTAGACAGGTCTGTCACCCACATCTGTTGTTCCCCAATGTCAGAGCTAAGAGAAAGAGGCACAAGCTCACCTCATCCTTCTCCAGGCCATTTCCACTAGTTCAGAAGATTACTCTGAATACTTGTTCAGTTTGCAATCCAGCTTCAAAGCCTTGCTTTTTCTCTCTGCACCATGTATATTATGATACTGGGGCATTAACCTGAGAACATGCATAGCCTGAGAACATGCATGGAAAAACAGAGCAAGGTTTGAATCTCGTTTAAGTATTACTGTTTAAAAGCCCCTATGGGGCATCTGATGTTGGCATTGTATATTATCGCTACTTATTTTAATTGCATATAAAACACTCCATTTTATAAGCTACACTACCACTTTTCAATGAGACCGAATGTGCTTAGCACTATCTGACAAAGATAAGGAATTATTTTGGGTAGCTAAATAGTAGTGTTTTTAAAACGAAAAAGCTCCCCAACACGTGAGGTCAAACACTTGATGTTTGGTTTGTAAGCAAATCCCACTGAATTAGACAGCAACTTAAAGTCGTTCCTCTTCCTGACAGAGCTGGACTGGGGGTTTGTGCAATGGCTCCATACAAAATAGCAAAGGGCAACTTCAGTGTCTGTCACCTTCTGCGCCGTGCAGGCTGGAGAGGGGCAAAAAGGTTTCTGCAGTTCAACACAATCCTGAATGCACACTTAACTTTTTTTAAATGCCTGGAAAAACAACTCCCTTCTAGTCCTAGGGAAGTGAGGAACCCAACAAGCATTAAAGCACAAGAGCATTTCTAGCATACTCCACCACTGTCAGCCACTCTGGTCAAGATACTAAGAGACCTGGCATTTAAGACATGATAGGATAAATGCAAGGACACCGCAAACTAAAGATTAAAGCTTTTAAAACCAGTTTTCTTTGGTATCTAGATCTTGTAGGCTGTTAGTTTTCACAGCCCAACTTGCAAATAATTCTTGGACTGAATAATACAAGACAAACATGGACATCTGTCACAACTGTAAGGCCACCCCCAAGAAGGGAGGCATGTACACAAGCAGAACTTTTAAAAGTTGAAGGTAAATTAGCTTTCTCTCATACCCATATTTTGAGCAGCCACACAAATTTAATGACAGACATCTCTATAAAAGATTATCCTTTAAAGACTATTTTTAAACCATGCTATCCTAAGATTAAGCCTAACTGAAACACACTGCTTTGAAGAGTTTGCTTCCTCGAGGCTTTGGCTGAAAGGCAGCACAGTTATTTATCTTAATTTAGGTGTTTTTCCTCACCCTTCTTTCAAAAGAGGTTTTGCCATCTCATGAATCTGTCTGTCTCTTTCTGGTCCTTTAGTTTAAGCCTCCTCTAAGTGGCAGCTGTCTGCACACATCATCAGGATTTCTACAAAACCCAGAAAGTTAACACTCCTTGGAGGGGAAAAGCAGCAAGAAGGAAAGTGCACCTTGTGATTTCTCACAAACTTGTAGAGAGCCTTTCAATCTCAGGTCACTTTTCTGCATGGTGGCTGGCAGAGAGATGAACCCTTTCCTTGGAGGATGGTTAAGGCTCTTCAGACTTTTTGATAAAACCATGTTTATATTTCAGAGATCTTCTCTTGCAAACAGTAACGTAAATCCCATGGCATTTCCAAGCCTAAGAGTACTGATACATGAATTTTTCCATCACAGAGAGACAGAAAAGCCCTCTGTTCCCCACTTTAACCATTCTTGTTTGCCACCAAAGGCCTTACCCAGAGGGTGAAGCAACAGCTCTGTAAAGACCTTACCTGCATTACCAGCTAAACTGGAATGCAAGAAATTGAAGAATAAACCGCAATACTTCCAGGGACTCAAAGTCACATTTTGCTAAAGAGATCTCGATTCTCCCCAAAAATTTCTGCTTCTCAGAAAAGCTTTTTTTTTTTAATATCCCTGAAAGGGCTAAATTCCCCCTGCCTCCAAGCTTTTAAGGATCATATACATTTATTTTACACAGGATTCTTTGGTACTGCCCTGGGAAAAAAAGCAGCAAAGTTTCATCTTGATGCAGTTTGCCTTATGCTGGTACTGGTAACTTTTCACTTGGATCCGTAGCAAGAGATACATGGAGCCACAGGCCCACCCCACTCTAAAAACTACAGTAAACCTTCCTGAACTTTTCAGCCCAGCTCTTTGGGGAAGCCAGAAAATGAAAAAAAAAAATTTTTGTCACTGATAGAGTTATTGCAATCCTCTTTAAACACAAAAAATTGTTGACTTCTCCAAAATGCACCCTGAATCTCCAAAGCTGTGCTTATTTCTTACTTTTGGAAAAAGGTACCACTTCTGTTCTAACAAATCCATCAAACATTATTCCCTTAAAGTCTCTCTATGGGGAGGGGCAAAAAAAGCTAGTCATTTCACAAGAAAGTAAATCAAAAGGGTTCAATTTTCCCTGTTTCAATGCTCCTTGTAACCTCTTCTGTTATCCAGATTAGGTGCACTGATAAAAGAAACAGTAACTTTTTAAAACTAATTTAGCTTTCAGGTGAAAGGGTAAAAAGAAATACTCAATGACAGGATACATTAAAGGAAGCCTTGCTTTTTATCTAAACTTTACAACAACTGCACTAAGCCACTAAAATGAACAATTTGGTTTAAACTTAAAGAACTTTTGTGCATTTTCATCAGCTTCACTTTGTGCTGTTGGATTACTGTGTTTCAGAAAAAAATACACAGAAATGCCAAAAAGATGCAAACTTGCTCTTCCCGGCGAGTGAATCCCACTCACTTTCGCAAAACGTTCAAAGTCATCTGGGAACAAGACGCTGTGCTCACCAGTAAATCAAACACACTGAGGTATAAAAAGGAGAACAGGAAAAAGTTCTCTGCTGCAGCAGCAATTCAAAAAAACAAAAGTCCCCCCTCCCATGTCCCCACTCACAGAACTGCAGTATGGTCAAGAACACAAATTCTCTACAAACACCTACTAGCATTTTCTCCATTAAAAAAGTTACATAGAGCCTTTTTTGGCTTAGTCTACAGAACTCACCACACAAACCACCTAATGTGCACAGCAACACTTGTTTGTGCATGAAACCCCATCGGGGGGAGAGGTAAAACATTCTGAACTGCGAGTGTGTGGGGATGGGGAGGGGGAGAGAAACCGGGGAGGGAAGGGAGGACATTGAGGTAGATAGAATTTAACTTTACAGGCTCACTCCCTGCAGAAAAGATAAGTACATTCATCTGTAAAAAAATTAAAGATGAGGTAGGTTTGAATTAACGTTGTATTTTTTCATTTTCTCTTAGAAGAATTTCCCTGAGACAGTTTCTTCCTAATTCAAACACAGATTAGAAGACGAGAATTCGATTGTTTCCGAAGTCGACCACAACAATCATGCCATCAGGGGTGACGGCTATACCTGAAGGACGGTCCATCTGACCAAAGCCGCTTCCCTGAGTGCCAAACTTGCATAAAAAGCTACCATTGGACTCGAATATCTGCACTCGGTGGTTCCTGGAATCGGCCACGATGATGCGCCCCTCTTGATCCACCGCCACTCCCTGCGGGCGCAGGAACTGGCCGTTCCCAGTGCCCTCCGAGCCCAGAAAGCGTGCTGACTGGCAATCTGGATGGATGACCAGAAGGCGATGGTTGTTGAAGTCTGTCACTACTAAGTGGCCCTCATGATTGAAAGTCACACCTCTGGGGGAATCAAAGTGCTTCCAGAGTGCCCCTTCGAAGCCATACTTGTTAAGAAACACACCGTCGGGCCCAAAAAGCTGAACGCGATGGTTCCTTGTGTCGGAGACCAGGATCTTGCCCTCTGCGTTGACAGCCACATCCCATGGGTAATTGAATTGCCCGTTCTTTGTTCCTTTCTCCCCAAACTTCAGGATGAACTGCCCCTCAAACGTGAAAATCTGGATGCGATGATTGTCCTTGTCAGCCACAACGATCCTACGCGAGATGTCACAGGCCACGCCGGCAGGGCGATCGAACTGGCCCGGTCGGGATCCCAGTGTGCCAAACTTGTGATGGAAGGTCCCGCACGGTTTGAACACCTGGATGCGGTTATTACTGCGGTCAGCAACAATGATGTAGCCTTCTTTGTCTACACTAACCCCCCAGGGGCGGCAGAGTTTGCCATCGCTGTCTCCCTCACTGCCAAAGGAGAGCCCCGGCAGCCCAATGCCTATGTAGCTGCGCCCAGATTTCACCACAACTTTGAAGGGGCTGTTCTCGATGTGTTGGTTGCACATCATCACGGATACTAGGTGCTCTCCCTCTAGCTGTGGACGGTAGCTGACCAGGTAGGTCCCGTTCTGCTGATCACTGACATCTGCCCCGAAAAGGTTTCCATCTGGGCCCATCACCACGGCAGAGATCATGTCACCTCCTGAAAGGCGAGGCTCCCCATCATGGTCATAGCCTATCACTGTGAAAGAGGCCACTTTGCCCTGCAGCGCACGCTTGAGGCCTTCCCCAGTGGCTTTGGTCAGAGGAGCAAAAGCCCCACTGCTGACAAAGCCCATTGATTTAATGGCCATGTACAATGCCTGGTCAGGGGGAGTGAACATGATCCTGTCGTCTTCCTGTGGCTGGAGAAGGCCTCTCACATTCTTCAGCTCCTGCACCTGAGCCAGCATGCGGTCCCGAGCCAGAAGAATATCCATGGTACGACCCTCCTCCAGGACCTGCTGAACAGCACTAATGGTGTTGTCCAGCTTATTTAGGTTCTGACGTAACTTTTCAACTTGCAAGTAGAGTGACTTAGCCTTCACTTGACGAATCTTTTCCACCTTGGGGGGGACAGGGGGAAGAGAAAAGCACACTTACATCAGGAAAGACAACCCGTAACACAGAAACATTTCGTAATGTCGCTCCTCTACGTAAAAACCAGTTGTGCAGTTGCTGCAGCATGTTGACACCGAGCTGCAGAACAAGCCTCTAAAAGCCGTGATGTAGAGAAGCAGAAATGAGGAAAGTAATTATTTACCCAAATTCAGGATCATTATTCTCTCCCATCCTCCAGCCAGAATCATACATTCTTACTCTGCAGATCTGCTGCATCAGAGTGCCATTTAAAAGGAAGAGTCACTTGCTTACTAATAATGATTTGCTTCCTCAAATGCTATTCTATTTTCTAGTTGCAAAGTACAGGACAGATCATCCGAAGGCCCGTCTTTAGACTCCAGGGAGGACAGAGGTTACTGCAGGGTCTCAAGAAAGAGCAGAGGCTAAGGCTTCTCTAACCAGAATTGAGACCAATTTCAGAAGGCAGGCTGTTATCACGCAAAGCTGAGGCTAGGAGTCAGCATCAGCTCATGCACACGGGCTCTTGTCATTCCCCTGCCTGACAGAACTGTTTTCATGTGACTGGATAATATCAGACACCTATCTCCAGGGATTTTTAGGGTCCAATTATTTTAATATTTTCTTGTGAATACTGGCAGTCATGCCGAGCTAGTGCTTTACAACAGGATGCTTTATAATGTCACTTCAAATGACACAAGGTTGCTGCCAGTCCCTGCTTGGGGGACTGAAGCTTAAGCAAAAATGGTTTGTTTGTTAACTATTTTATAGAAGCCTGTGTTTATCTTTACTTGCAAAAAAATCACTTTAGATCATCTGGCAAAGACATATGCCTTGTAAAACTAATGAAACATGTAATTGCTTTATTGTTGCAAAAATACATTTCCTTATGTCTGAATACCTGCTTGGCTGCAGAACAATACCAGCAATGTATTTTAATGAGGGACAACTCACTGACTGAAGACTCCTTGGTTATGCACTGACTAGATAACAGATGTACAAATATGCTGTTTCCTTTAAAGTTAAGGCATGCAGGTTTTACCAGACTGTTAAAGAAGAAGTCAGAGATGCTTCCTCTCCAATAGATTTCCAAAAAAAGATTACTAATCTTAGGTGTCAGCTTAATCCTTGGTCTCAGCTTTGGTACCCAAAATTATTCACTAACATGCTTCACATGAGAGCTTAATACACTCAGCTTTTTTTTTGCTAGAATGAATTACCACCTCCACCAAGTTTCCTTCTTAAAATAATGTTTTATAACCTGAAGAGAACTTGTTCTCGGTGCAGACATTCCAACAAAGTGCATTTATGCAGCCTCTTGGGATACAAATAGCTTAGGGGCAGCTCTTACTTCTCCTGTAGTAGGAATACCTCAAAAGAGAAGTCTGCCAAGCTTCTTGGGGAAGGCTAACAGTGGAAAGTGAGCTCACCTCCTTCAATCCAAATACCTCAGAAAAAGCAGCATTAGAAGTACAGCAACTATATAAAGTCCATTTTTAATCTTGCCACTGACACTTATAAAAGAACTACAGAAAAACAAACTTCTCTTAGTGGATTAGTCTCACTGTAGCTAGAGTAGTTCCATACAATAAACTCTTACCAGAGTGGTCATTTTGCTGGCAACAGATATTAAACCAGGAAATTACTGTTCCAATCAATGCTGATGGAGAAGAGGCAGGGGAGAAGAACTTCAGCAGGATGGCACTGCTTCTTGGCAGTATGTGCCTCACCAACCACGTGTATGTGCCATCCTGCCTGGCTCTGCTAGTATAGGCAGCAGCCACACAGCACCTGGTTTCCTGCCACACTATCTGATATGACTGTATATTATAGGAGCATTCTCAATTTACTCCTACACTTTTCCCATCTTGACCACATATTTTTTTCTCCCCTATACCAGTACTAGCAATTGTGTGGCCATAGGACAAATCAGTTTGACTCACTGATCTAAAAGACCTAATCCAACAGCAGAGCATGGGTTTCTGTTCAATTCTACAAGTGGGACCCAAAGGGCCAGTCCAAACTAATCAGTGCTAAACAAGCAGAAGAGCCACAACCACTAAGTTACCTTTCCAGAATAAGAAACTTTGCTGTTACTTCCTTTCCTCCTTTCAAAAGCCCACACATGCATTGTGGCTGAAGTGAGTACAAGAGTTTGGGATTGTGCAGATGCTCTTGCTGGAGAGTATTCTTTTCTTCTACTACTAAAAAAAAATCAGAGGGACACTACCTTGACTGAGAGTAAAGTAAGTTTTTAGGTGCAGGGACAATGAAAGCCTTGCAGAATTTCTACTAGTCCTTCTAAAAAGGGACACAGCATATACAGCTTTGCTCCTTTCCTTTGTTTATGAGAAGTGGATCATGGAAGAAAACCCATCTACTACATACCTACTACAGTAATGTATTAAAGAGGTTTTAAAGACATTCTTTAAACAAGGTGTTTAAAGGCGATCTCTTCTCTGGTCAGTACTGCAATGTGAGGCATAGCTGCTGGGCCAGCAGGGGGAGCGCCCACCCCACTTGTGGGGCTGAGGTTGGTGAGGATACCCTAAGTCCCTACAAAAACCCAACCAGTTTCTCAGATTAAGAGATAGCTTCAGCACAAAACCAGCCAGGGCCAGAATCCGGCATCCTCCTACCTACAGGAAAATGAGTTCACTGTAAACTGTAGTGGTTCAATTCAGCGTTCCTTGGGAGGATATCAGAATGTGGCCATGTACCAGTTAAAAAGCATGTTTTCAGTTTGAAAAGGCACTCATCAGCAGTTCAAACCACAAGTGTAAGGTACATACCTTCCAGAGCAGCTCACACTCCCGCTCTTCCAAGGCCTTCTTATGTCTAGTAGTCACTGCTTTGACTTCAGACTGTACCACCTTCGCTTTCATCTCAACCTGCTCTGCCACAGCCTGGGCCTGTTCAATACTCAGCTGGGGAGAAAAAAAGACAACACACTTAGGGCTCAACCAAACCATTTAGAAATGCATCAGAGGACTGCTGCTTACATTTCACTGTGCCTTCAGATGAAGGCAAAAAGTGATAACTCTTGTTTTTTTACCAGGCCTTAGCCCATTTCATACATTAGAGCCTGAAAACTGACATAAAATTTTTTTAATACATCTATTACATGGAGTTACACCTTCGTTGTACCATGCACCACCACCACAGGACTAAATTCCTTGTGCAAGACCAGCAAGCAGCTAGTATGAACTCAAGAGACTCACATAGAAATTCATACTCATGTTTTCCTACATATAGAGAACCCAGTTTGTCTTGTCCCTCAAAAATGGTTCAGACTGTTGTTGTGTGATGGCTCTGCTTCTAGTAAGAAGTGACACTGTAGGGAACAGACTGTTTTATCTATGCATCTGAGCTGCACAGAAATAGCCCTAGCAGAATGTGAAGTTAATCAATTTTAAAAAGAAAAAACAAAGATTAGATGGTTATCATTAAGAAGCATTCATACAGTTATTCACACCTTGGATAGAGACCAAATTCTTTCTAATATAACCTTGTAATACTAGCATTTTTAAAACATTCTGTAGTAGTATTCTGCAAATAGGCAGAATGCATCTGGAAGGAACATGTCTTCTCCCCTCAAAGAAAAAACTGTTTCCTTGAAAAATCCTTCCCAAACTGCTCCCAGTTTCACAAAATATTACAGAAAAGGGCATAAAACCAAACAAGATAAAGAGCTGGCAAATCTGAAGGATCGCAGTTCCCAATGGAAAAGGTTCAATAGCATCAGTTAAATGAATCTTTTGAACACCTTTATCATGCAGTGAACCAGCATTAACATGCAGATGAGGTTTTGAACCCCTAAGAAGTTAAAAAGA
Source organism: Ciconia boyciana (assembly GCF_034638445.1). Classification (NCBI taxonomy): domain Eukaryota; kingdom Metazoa; phylum Chordata; class Aves; order Ciconiiformes; family Ciconiidae; genus Ciconia; species Ciconia boyciana. The sequence continues at coordinate 122,726,349 of NC_132935.1, read as the reverse complement.
TACTAGTTTATTAGTTACAAAATTCTAGAACAAAATTATAGTATGTGAAGGTATTTAGCCTAGAAGAGAGAAAGCTCAGGGGGGAATCTTACCAAGGTATACAAACACCTGAAGGGAGGGTGCAAAGAGGACGGAGCCATGGTCTTCCCAGTGGGTCCCAGTGACAGGGTCAGAGGCAATGGGCACAAACTGAGGAGGTTCCCTCTGAACATCAGGAAAACACTTTTTTCCCTGTGAGGGTGACTGAGCACTGGCACAGGTTGCCCAGAGAGGTTATGGAGTCTCCATCCTTGGAGATATTCAAAAGCCACCTGGACATGGTCCTGAGCAACTGGTTCTAGGTGTCCCTGCTTGAGCAGGGGGGTTGGAGAAGACCTCCAGAGGTCCCTTGCAACCTCAACCATCCTGTGATTCTGTGACTGTGCCATCAAGCATTTACTTTTTTCTCTTTTCATAAACTTGGCACATCATAGTATTTTATTTCTAGAATTTTAATGTTAAGCAACATACACAAGACATCTAAACCTCTACCAACACACTACACATGACTATAGCAGCTCGACAAGTTGTTGACAGCTGAGAACGTAACTCAAATTCACCTTCATTTTCCACATTACATACTGAAAGCCATGGAAATAGCCATGGGTATTTGTTTTTAAATACAGCATTTTAGATAGACTTTACAACACCTTTTCCTCACTCTGGTCTGAGGAACTGGTCCACTTCAGAACTTGAGCTGTTCTTCAGACTAGGTAGCCAGGGAAAGCTCTGGCAGAAGACATCTTTAATCTTCAGAAATGCAGACTTGATAAAGTGGGCAAAAATGTAGTTTAAAGGCTTTACTGTACATTCAAGGCCTTATGGAAAATATCCTCAGTTTAATTCTGTATTTGAGTATGTACCAATTTAAGAACCACCTGAAGTAACAATGTGTGAACTACCCACTGTGACCCAGCTTTACCTAGAAAGTCAGACAGGGCTTTTTATTATCTTTTATGGAATTAGTTTTTAGTATTTTCAAAGTCTGATCTGGCAAGTTCAACAACATCTCGTTTATGCCATTATGCCGGTTATGCGTAATGGGAACATTAAAACATAAAAACAGAAGCATACTGTTACTTGAACATTTTCATTCCAGGTAGTTATTTTAAAGACAACTAGTTTCAATTAAATGCATTCTTCCAGGTCACGTAGGAGTAGAGAACTGAAAGGAAAAGGAAGACTAACTTGGTCAGGTGATTAGTCTCTGGAGAAAAGGTGAATACAACCCTTAGAAAATAAGACAAGGTAATGTTTCTGATCTTTAATCCAAAGAATTCTCTTGCAAACTGGCAGAGGAAAACAGGAGTGCTACTTGACAGCCCGTCCGCAGCACAGGGGTCAGTAAGAGGAGCATGCCTTTCAGCTGTTCCTCCTTCATGCAACTCCCAGGTCAGTCACCTTCCCTACATTTTTAACAGGGAATGTCTTCAAACTCATGGACAGCCTAAATATCCCAGTCCCACTGGAGGCAGACCTGACCTGCCTTCACTCAAAGCTTGTTGCAGACAAGTTTGACTCAACACTTCAGGTTGACAGAAAGTGGAAATCTCATTACAATTCACAAAGCAGACATGAAGTCACAACTGGCCCCAGATTAAGGCTTCATAAAAGCCAGTTAGTCTCAGTCCTAGCTGGAAGAGTTCACATTTAAGAATACTGTGCCTGTATCATCTCTACTTGCCATTCAAATACAGAACGAGCTTCTACTGCAGGGAAGAGGTATGTATTTCTGCCAAACCAGACCTGGATTCTTGTCAAGTACAGCAAAACACCCTCCCTTCTCTTGCAAAGAAAAACAGGTATCTCCTTGAGAAGTGTTAGGGAAACTATGCTATCCACTCATATTCCAATTCCAGCTCTGTGAAAGCAGGAAAGTCTTAGTTTACTTGTTTGCGCTTTTTGTACAGCAGTACCCATTAGGACAGTGATCTGTGTATATGCTTTCCTCATACCTTAGAGCTAAGAGCAATCTCAACTTCCCTCACAATTCTTCACCAAAACCAGAGTCCACCTTTCAAGAACTCTATCATAGCAGGAGAGGTATTAATTCCCTGTGGATGCTGTGGTCTTTCATCCGTAGGAACCAGTTATGGTAGGGCAAGTAACTGTACTCCATAGCACAAGGTTGTCTACCAACAACTCATGTCATCATCTGGATTTATTTTTACTTGCTTCAGACTTTACTTTACTTCAGACTTACTGAGTCTGAACAGCTCAGATCAGTGAAGGATGCCCAAAACACTAAGGCTCTAATATTGTCCAGGATATTGGCAAAGTTTTGGTCAAATTCACATGATCCTGCACTCTGCCAAAACAGGCTAGAACAGCCTAGGAAGGCTGACCAGCATCAAACAGAGCAGCAGCCAGTGGTATGGTGGGGAGGGAACAGCAACAGGCAAGTTATCTATCTGAAGCAAAAGCCAAGAGCTTTAAGTACAACTTTCAGGAGCCTTCTTTACATGGAAATCCCTTGTTCTCTTTGATTACTGTAAGATATCACAGCTCTGCCATGATAACTCTCTCCTGCTGTTCTGCAGGCATTTCCTGTGCAGAACTTGTCTTCAGAGGGGTCAGCTTTTTAGGAAACATGTTAAGCAGCAGCACTTCTTGTTCTGGTCAGGCACCACACAATCTTTAACAACAAACCCTTTTAAAGAAAAGCAGCATTTATAATGCACTCTCCTCACGGTATGTCATAATTATTCCAGTGCTAGTGAATGAGATGATCAGCCAGTTCACATGCTTGGCAAAACAGAAGACAAAACCCATGTTTAGCAGAGAATCTCACTGGGTTACTGAATTTGAGATGGATAAAAACTGTTTTGTTTTTTGCTGTTGGTTGATATAGTAAATTGCTTATTTGCAGCTGTACCTATTCACTCATGACTTCCCAAGTGCCTAAAGACAGCCAATACACTCCCCATTCCATTAGAGATGTCACCAGTGCCTTGTATTAAAAAAAAAGGACTTTGCAATGTATCTTGTAAACTCTAGGGCTGAAACTGGCACTTCCAATTCCTCAGAGTAAAATTTAAGTAATGACAGTGTTTGTGCAGCTGATATGTTCCAGAAGGCCACAACAAAAGGAAACCTTGCAAATAGAGCTTCCAGTGGGGCAGACAAGCATGTTTTCATGAAGGAAAGCAATGCAGACATCCATCACTAGCTATTGCTACCAGCACATTTCAGGATTTCTTACTCTTCGATAAACCTACCCAAGTAGCAACAAATAACATTCAAAACACACTTTAGCAGAAGAGGACAATGGCATGCAGTATCACCTGTACTTTCAGACTTCAAAGGATTTAATGAGCATTATTAAATGTGCATGTTCCAAAGTGTTTATTCTCTGGACATTTTGTACAAACCTAAAAGGCTACTTTGTTAACACGTCCAGGTAGCTATTCCTATAATTCACACAGCATTTTACATCTTATCAGACCTAGATCTGCATAAACAAACCCTATGTAAACCCAGTGTGCCAGTGCCTACATACAGCATGCTAAACCAAACGCTCTTTTCCAGGACAAGACAGGAGACCCAGGCATGCCTGGCCAGTTCCTACATGCTCCAGCCAGTTTTGAGTAAAAGGGGAAGAGCAAAGTCATACTGGACCCTAATAGTGCCAGTCATACTGGCACTAATTCCAATATTTAAGTTTGCTAGTCTAAGTCTTCCAATGAAGGTACAAACCTCTGGAGAGAAAATTCAAACTTGAAAGCAAACTGTTTCTTCAGAGGAATCCTTCAGTATTTCAGGGGTGAATGGACCACAGGTAACAGCTGAAGAACCTTAAATACACACTTCCCCACCTCAATATGGAGGATTTACACTTTAAACACTAAGGAACTTAAGAGGAAGTTAATGCTACTGGGGGGGTGGGGGGTGGGGGTGGGGGGTGGGGAGAGTAGGGGAGAAGGGGGAAAGCTTTGAGATGTATATTCTCTGGCAAACCCTCTCTAACTTTTAAAAGCATATTAAATATAAAAAACTTAAGGAAATATTTCCATACATCTCAAGTTAGCCCTCTTCCATCAAATGCTAAAGGTGTTCCATCCATAAATACTTTGTTTTCAGTTCCTTATGGTAACAAAAAGATACAGAGGGCTTGTTTCAAAGAACCTTTCCAATTACGTATCACCATTTCCGAGCAGGATAAAACAACCAGGACATAACAAGCCAGCTTTCTCTGGCATCAAGAACTGGATATAAACTTCCTAATTTAAAGGTTTCAGCCTAAAAAAGTGTAAAACGCTAAAAAGTTCTCACAAAGAAAAATTCTCACAAAGAGAATTTTAAAAGAAGCTTTGATGGAGGGAGGGCTAGAGGCCAGGTTAACTCATGTCAGAAGCCGACAAACAATCACTTTGGTTTGTACTGCAAGACAGACTTTTTGCCTAAAGTTCTAGGCAGAACAGTAGTTTGGACAGTGACACATGTCAAATCTATCTTTTCCGATAACCATCTGCTCATATGTTACACTAAGGAACTCACTAAAACGCAACACAAAACAATAACTAGAAGCACAAAGAAATTCAGCCTCTGTTGGTATAAATCCTAGATGTAGAAAAGCACAATTGACTCCATTTTGTTTACAAAGCTTCATTTCAGATTCTCAAACCTACAAGCCTGACTTCAAAGCCACACACAAGGATGCCTGAGCTACCTTGATGTGACAACCCCAGAACGATCCCTTACAGCACAGCGGTGCCATCCTTCTCCGGTATCGACCTCCCGGCAGCACAGATCCATATGGCAACCCACAGGGAAGCTTCCACTGAAGGGCAGAGGCTCAAGGCAACAGATCACCTTCCTCCTCTGTCTAGCCAAGTGTCTTAGAGTACCTCCCTCCCCCCTTCCCTAGAATAAAAGTGTTAACCTACTTCATACCACCTCCTCCACAATTTGGGAGAGGAGAGGCATTGCCTTAATGGCTGACCTGCCTTACAACCAACTCCTAAACCTTTCATGCTGGTAGGCAAGAGTGGCTCCCTCTGTTCTGCACATGGCCAGTCTCACTGCATTAATTTAAATGTGGAAGCCTGCACTGGCAAACACCCCAGCAAAAACAACTATAGGCTCAGCTAGGAAAGAATTTGTTTGTTTTCCAATAAAACCACTTTTAAGACAACTGACATGAACAGATCAAATTGTATTTTAACATGTTCACCTGGAAATTGACCCTAAATGGGAATAAGCACTCAGGGCTTTACTGTTACGCAAGTGCATTAGATTACACACAGACACACATATATATACAATTACACATGTATAGATGTATTTTAAGAACATGACATTTTGAAGAAGCCATCTATCTTTCATCATAAGAGATTTACGTTCAGTTTGTGGCCCAGTCCTTGGAAAAAATTCTGAAAGAAGACAGCTAAGTGTGCACTTTGTGAGGTAAAACAAGGCAGCAGGACAAGCTCCCCCATATAGAAAGGCAGCAGTCCTGCTTCCCCCACCCTATTAATCCAATGTCAACTTTGGCTTTCATGTCATCCTGTGAATCAATTCAAGTCTCTGAAAAGCATCCCAGAACAAGGAGCATAGCTTTCCACTGAGACAAGAAAGACTCCTACAAGCAGAGTTGGGTTGGGTGTTTCTGCTCCTTTCCCTGGCACCATTGACAGTCCTTGTGGCACTGCAGAGAACCAGCCAGGGGGGCTGACCCAGCCAAAAAGTAATCCTACAGAAAGGTTACCCTTTCAGCTGGATCAGCTCACCACTCAGGCACACAAGCATAAGTTCTTGTGTTAGGGACAGGCTTAGAAACATATGATCCAGGCCAGGACCAGTGCAGCACAGGGAAGCAGGGGAAGCTTTCCATTGCTGCAGAATCTCACTGAGGGAAAAAAGCAAGCCTTTTGCCACCAGGATTACTATTTCTTACAGAGGACTTCAACTCCTTTGAAAACTGAGGTTTGGACTTTTCAGGAGTGACAGACTAGATCAGGCTTCAGTGGATCAAGAGGCTGAAATGTATCCCGACTCACAGCACTTTTTTTTTTTTAAGTCTGAAAAACAATCTTTCCTCCAAAGCTGCAGGAAGAGCTTAAATAAACATTTCTTCCTAAAAGCCTTCAACTTTGGTTAACCAGATACTCTCCAGCCAGTTGACTCATGGCTTGATTTCCTCTCTCCTGCAACGCCCTTCAAATTCCACCTATTCCCCTTTACTCTCAACTACCCCTCCTCATTCATCCTCAACATCTCATGTCAGAGAGCTACAGTTACTAGTACAGCAGTATGGATCAGTCCCACTAAGAAGTGTTACTACAGCATACTATTTTTCAAGCCTCATAGAGCTCCAGTCTATGTTCCTCATATTGCAGCTTGTACTGGCATTTAATCCCCTGTTGACTGTTTTCAAACTTAAACAAAAGCACTCAAGCCAATTTATTTTAATTTAGAAGCTAGTTACTTTAGACTATGTTTTAAATTCATGCTGACATGCTGTCTCCTCCCTAGGATAAACATATAGCTTCACAGCCCTATTGTCCCAAGAACAAGGAAAGCTCTGCTCCATGAAAACTTTCTTATGCAGCAGGCTCACCGCATCAACCTTTGAGTCCGGCACCTCTGCTTTTAACTGCATCACATGCTCATCACATGCTGATGTTGCTTAGGTAGCAGCCCTCTTGAGTTGTACAGTCTTCCCATTCCTGCATACACACACACTGTACCACCACCTCAATTTTATCACTGATATGCTTGCTCACTACACCCTTTTTCTGTACAACAGTCCAGATTAAAACGCCCACTAAACTAGTAAGAGAACTCAGTTCCTGAAAAGCATGGATCATTTTACAGAATCTTTACACAAGCTGCCCAGTTAACACTTCCAAGACAGACTCTTAACCTGGATGGGCTGTAGCTAGACCAGGGCAAAACTGCAAACTAAGTTCAGTTGAGCTGCTTGTTCAAGTTACATGAGTATAGCCAGTACCACCCACCCTTTACCTGCACCATCAAAAAGTAGTCAGCTCACCACAATGGCAGGAGCCTCCAACCTAAAAGCCAGAAGAAAGTGTGGGAGGAATAAGCAAGGTAAATCCAGTAGGGAGCAAGCAGGCACAAAAGCATTCATGCAATAGTAGTAGAGTGGTATTCAGTGATATTCTGCTAGTTTCTACTCTAAGAGTCAGTCCCTTCTTAGATGATTTATTCACACCAGTTAGATGATTAAGAGTCCTGGAGGTCACAAGCAGCAATTTAATTACCAACAGACAAGCCCTTGTCTAGGACAGCCTGGAGAATTTCAGAACGCTGCACCAGTGAGGTTCTTTAAACTAGTATAATCCCCTTCTTGCTTATTTTGAGGACATGTTAAATGTTTCAGTATGGATACTGCTGAAGAGCCTTATGATCAAATTTAAAACAAATCTTGGAAGAAGCTAAGGTTTGCAAGATTCTTTCTTAAGATGGAGCTTTAAATTAGCCATCCAGCTCCAAAAACTTGGTGTTTGCTGTTCTGTTGTAACAAGTTAACAGCACAAGCTAAAGGGAGACACCAACAACAGTTTAATATCTATACCATCATAATACTTATTATTTCATTCCACAGGTGCAAAGACTTGAGGAGAGAAAAGTTAACTGCTCCTGTCCCACTCAACAAGCTTACTTAAGAGTTATAGCTATCTGACAGGCTAGAAGTTGTCTTATTCTCACTGTGAGGCAGAAAAATTGTCACATCACAGAAAGGGATCCAACTTCAAAACAGCCAGTCTAAGACACACAGGCCCTACATCTAGAACCTGCCCAGAGCACACAGGAATTTGTAGCACTGCAGGAAAGTGAGCCAGGAGAGACTGAAGGAGTGGTCACTGCCAATAACAATGGAAGAAGAGATTTAACAGATTTTATTTAGTAAGAAAATTTAAGAGACTTACTCAAATCCTCATCTACTAGAAGCAAGCAATGATGGGTAGACAATGGGTTTGTTTGGGTTTTTTTAAATTATTATTGTTTGTACCATGCATGTGCCAGGAAAGCACACCCAATTCAGAAAGTAAGTTTACTTTCTATACACGGCATTCTACCAATGTTTACTCAAAAAAACCCCCAACTTATTAGTTAAATCACATAGAAGCATTGAGTTTCAGAATATCCAGCTCAAATCTAGCACATCTGAGGCTAAAAAAAATGAGAAGATAGTAGTGTGGAGCATAGCTGCCCATGATGTTCCCCATCCAAAGTCTCATTATACAAGCAAAACTACTGCTAGTATCATCTAACAGTTACTACTAGATATTATTCAGCAAAAGTAACTACCTACATATCCCTGCAGCTTGCTTCCCTATGTAAATTTCTTCTGCAGTTTGAAGCACTGTATTACCTTCCTTCCAGTCCTTGCCCAGTATTTATGTTTGCATTATAAAACACAGCTGAGGTAGAATGCAATAATAGGCAGTTATAGTATGCATTTGCGTGTGCAGAGTAATCCTTGTATGGAGATAGCTCCAGGTCCTTCGCACAGGCAGGTTAGAAGTTTCACACTAATCCAAAAGCTGATTAGTATTTTATATTTGGTGGCAACTGAAGACATAACGAGAGTCACAGGTAGTGATAGTGCTAGATGCTGTACAGGCATGAAAGCTGAAAATAAGCCTCAGTTGTAAAAAAAAAAAAAACACACAAGCTTGGTGCTGCTATACAAGATGAGAACTTTCTTCAAAATTCTTCACGCTCAAGTGCATTTGTACAGAGCTTCATATATATTGTGATTTACATGACAGGATTATGCTGCAAGAATGCAAAATTCATATAACAGCACTTTGTTTTCAGCTCCACAACCACTTCTGTCAGAGATCTGAGAGAACAGAAGGGGTGAGAAGACTGACAGCAGAAGCAGAGAGCTTTTTGCCTTGACACCTTGCCCTGTAACAGACAAGCTGTGGGGGAAAGAAGCAGAGGGAAATAAAGTACTCAAGTTGGGAGTGTCTTACTTGAATAGCCTGTCGTCCTTGCTGAGCATCTGCCAGGAGCTGAATAGTGAGAGTCCTGGAGTCCTGGAGGGCATCTTGGAGGTAGATAAAGCTGTGACCCACGTGTCGGCCCATGGTACATTCCCGACATATGGGGACAGAACAGGTATCACAGTAGAAATGCAGTACCTAGAAGAAAAAAATAATCTGTATCACTATCTAATGAAGAATTAAAGATAAAGTAATGCCAGGATGAAAAAAATTCAACAGCTCTACTACAAAGGAGATGGCTAGAGGCAGTAGCAATAGGCAAAGACTTCACAATAGTTTCTCCACAGAGGAAGAGCTATCCCTCCCAGTAAGCTCCAAATCATACTCTAGCAGTTAGATGGAAGTGTCATTGTTCTCTTTGCAATACAATACTAGGAAGAGTGTCCACATCAGCTCCTCTTAAGAGCGGAAGCCATCTGCCAACACTTGCAAGTTGGAGATGTCATCTATGGCAAGTTTCAGGTGAAGACTTTTCCTGCATACACAAACACCACATTCTCTTAAGTAGGTCATTTAATAATCACTGCACTGGAGAACTGCGGCACCAGCACACCCACCTCCCAGAAGAGGAAAACAAAGTATGCATGCCCAAGAACCATCCTCTATTTTTTCAAAATATGCAAATCCCTTATGTTCAGGGTAGTGACAATATTAGGCAAGACTCCCTTCTGCCACTCCCAACAGCACAGCAAACAAATCCTTGCTATGACAGTGTTTCTATGCTAGTGATACTTACAGATGCTTGAGTTGGAGAACAAGACTGGAACATTAGCATGCCCATCAGAGCATCTGCATGCTACAGTGAACTGTGGGTAACCACTAAAACCCTATTCTATTCACAAAGCACTTAAAAACCCTATATTCAAATCACAATGAAAGTCTTACACGAGATGTTAGCCTAGGAAGTTGTATCCATTCATCAGCCATAATTGTTCCCATTCCACCCAGTAGGGGGAAGCAGCACACAGAAATAGCATCTTCCATGGAAGTGTGTTTTCTTAGAGGCAAGCAGGAATCAGCTGTCTTGTTTTCAAAGATGCAAGTGAAGGAGCACAACATTTCAACACAAGAAAGTTCTGTATTCAAAGTCTTGCTCTTCGCTATATACACTATTTTTGTTAGAGTGTCATGTTAGAAAATCTAGATTACCATGAAAGAGTCAAAAGTCTACTATACAATGGCAAACAAGGTTTCATAGTACAAACAATTTTTACATCACCAGCTATTTGAAATCTACCTCAGAAAGGAGCAGAACAAAGACTGGACAAGTGTTTGATATGCCTGTCTTCTCACAGCTGTCATCCAGCCACTCCCGATTCCAGCTAACAGTTCATGGTATGGTGCATAACATCCCCCTTTCTCTTCTCCCTCAAAAGGAAGGGGGAGAACAGGACAGGTGATTCCCTCAGATTGCCTGTGCTGCATAAAGTGACATTTTAAGCTCCTATAAGCACAACAGCTGAAGTGGTATATGGATTAATTTCTCAAAGGGGTATGTGTGTGTTTGTGCACACATGTCAGATTTTACTAAAATCCTTTTTTTTTTTTTTTTTTAAGTTAAGTTTTGCTGTAGGGAAACTGGAACAGACTGTTAATGTTTTGCTTCTGTTCAAATACTAAACCCTCAAGCAGTGTCTCAGATCCTCCGTCTTTCGTAAGTAAAAAGCTGCCTTGGCTCTCAAATGTGTTATTCAAATGCATCATCTTCCTCAACTAGAGGGTTCCTTGTCTTTACGCTGTGGTTATCTAAATCTGTATACAATGTTCACTTGCTCATGCAGTTCTGTAATTTTACTGTTGAAATTACAGGGAATGTTTATTACATGTTGCTGAATGACTCCACTTAAACAACTGAGAAGTTGAGAGAGAATGAAAACCAAGACAGGGTATCAAGTTAAGTCATATGAATCCGATATACTTTAAAAACATACAGCAGGGATTTGGGGCCTCAATCAAGCACAGCAGCTGAAAGGAAAATGGTGACCATATGAACAGAAGTTCAGAAGCAAGTTAAATCTGTTATTAGTCCTCCAAAATAGTCAACACCAGAAGCAAAAGCTTGGTAAAACACCACAGATTAGTCCTGTCACCCAAGCACCCCTGCTGTAAGGTAACAGCATCCAGTGGTAAAGAGGCATCCAGCCGTTCAAACCAAAGAGAAACTAAATTTAAGCTGTTCAGTTGCCTCTTGCCACCCACCAAACATGGTGGAAAACATCACTCTAGAATTTAGAATTAAGAGAGACAAGAGCCATAATCTCACTTCAGAAATGTGCAGATTACATTGGAGATGGCAGGGGAAAAGTCTTTTGGGTAAACACTACAAAGCCATTGATAAAACTCATATTTGTTTCTTTGTAAACAAAATGGTGAAAACAACCTAGATTTAAAGTCTGAGAGCAAAAGAGTTAACAGGCTTCGGTGAACAGAAAGGGAGGAAGTAGACAGTGATGGACCAATCTCCATCATTACACTGTTATTTAAAACAGTTACCTTAAATACACATGAGAATGCACAAATGCATAATCCCTGCTGCTCTCAGTGTGGAAGGGAGCTAGTCACCAGAAGTGAAGTGGAAGAGTCAGCCAGCTTCAAGAAGCACTAGGAACCCCCCAGAAACTCCTTTTTGGACACGAAGACTGCAACAGAAACCCCAATTTGGTAGAGGTCCACGAAGGGCAATTCTCCTTCTGTGGTCAATCTCACATACTCACTGTCAGGAACACCCAACAGGCTGTACATCAGCTCTGCCAAGCACCAGGACTACACTCCCAGAGAATTAAACTGGAAGGTACCCAGCTGTGCAGGGTGCAACAGCAAAGGGAATTTGTGCCAGCCAGGCTAATGGAGAGCTTGGAGCACAGCATCCAGCTTGCCTGCGCTTGCAACTACAACCAGGCATTTATTGTTAGGCTCAAGCCTGCTCACATCCCAGTCCCTAGGTCATGGCCATACAGGTCACATATTGCTAGATGAAGTTTCTGTGCCTGTTTCTAAATAGAAGGGGGAGAAAATAAACCCAAAACCTCTACTAAAACAAGCAATTCCCTGAAGAAAAAACCCTCGTATCAACAATATATTGTCCTATTGAAGTAGGACAACACAAGAGTGTGTTCTCAATGCAGATTTGATGCACTTGTAGTGTACCTAAAAGGCTGGCAGAGCCTCCCTTTCTTCCAATCTCAGCAATGTGAAAAGGCCACTCCAAATTTCTGCTGCACTGTTAATATAGCAACATACTGCTCCTTCTATGCTCATTATATGACAAATAACAAGACTGGTCTTGAAATGTGGATGGGCAGGGGTAGTGGGAAGGAAGGGAAGAGTAATACTAAATCTTCCATAACAGAGATCAGCTTATGATACTCAGCTTAAAAGAACCCAAACAAACAAAAAACCAAAAGACAAACACACAACAACAACAAAAAACAACCACCAAAAGCCCCCACAGTACTTAGAGGAAAGTCTTAAAACTACTCCTCCCCCCTCCCCCCCTTATCTGAAGAGGCAGAGATGATACAGTCAAGAGATCCATCAAGCTGTAAATTAACTACTGTCCTGTTAATTTCACTATTTTCCCAAATGTATGAAAAACTGTTTTATAAGCAAAAACCTTCAAACATGCTGTTTTTTTCCAAACTACACAAACGTTGAGAGGAAGCAAGGAAAGAGAGAAATGAGAAGAAAGCAGAGCCAGATTTATCCTTTCAAATAAATTCAGAATTGTGTAAATTGCATCTAATGAATTGTTTGTTTCTGCAGTAATTAAGTAAAAATGCAATTGTTTTTAAGATAAAAACTGGTGCCTTTACAACACCCATTTTGGTAACTATCTAGTAAGGGAAAAAAGGTTCATCAGCAAGTCTAGTAGATTTTTTTTTTTGAGAATTGCTTCACTACGTTAATTAGTATTTTAGAATTTCCCCCAAAATTAAATGGAGAAGTCAGAAGCAAGAGGGAAATAGTTTTAGAGATAGTTAAAAGTGATTTATTTTAAAATAAATCAGCTATGGGTTGATTATTTCCCAAACAGGAAATATTTCCTGAATTGGTGGCATACAATTTTAGACACAAAACAATAAAGGGAGCCTACTTCAATTTAAACGGAATCAGTGAACCATATTACAGGGCTATTCATCTTTTACAGCCACAGCAGCCCAAGAAATACAACAGCAAGGCCATAAATGTGATTGCTTCAGGAAAGGCTGTACAGTGCACCGTAAAAACATTTTACAACAGCAGGAATTCCTGGGTGTCGCTCTCCCCATTTTTTGGTCCATCTGCTTTCAAAGGGGGCAGGGGGATGGGTGGAGATGTTGTTAAACGTCCCCTGGGACTGCACAGCAATCAATCATCATCTGATGAATGGCCACTAAAGTTAAACCCTGACCCCACTCCACAATTCCCACACCAGCACTCCTCTCCTTACTGCTGACCAGCTTCCAGCGTGCCCCCCCACCTTCCAGCCCTCACCAAAGTTTCCCAAATACCAAACCCAGACAAAAGCAATGGAATGTAGTAGGCACCATGATAGAGGAAAATTCAGCAGAAACAGCAGTCGGGGAGGCTTATCCTTAACCTGTGTTTAAACAAATGTTACTTCAGCAATACTCACAGTGCCCTTCTCCTCCCAGCTTGCAAACACTCGATTTCTCTTGTTTCAGAGCACATTTAAGAGCACATATGTATGCAGTTGTCAATAAAGCACATAGAATCTAACCATGTTTAAGCATTTGTTTTCTGTCATGACATTTCAGTGTCCTGCAGTGGTTCTACTTAAGCCTACAGTGTTAAGAATTTGTACAAGGCAGCAACACATAAAGTCACATTATTTTAAAATACAAGTCTGATGCTCTAAAAGCTACCCTGTAAGCTTAACCAACAATAAAAAAAAATTATACAGACAAAACAGTAGCCTCTTGGTTTCTGCTTTTGGAAAAGTTTTGCATGGCATTTGTAAGTTAACTTAGTTTGAGTTTATGACAAAAAAAGTCATACTTAACATAGTCTAAAGTTTTCCATTACTAAAGGTGTTTTATTATCTAGTTCCCTTGACAATAACTCAAACACCAGTGGCTTTGTTAGGTAGTGTGTAAAGCTTAGATGACTATGAATTTAGTATAAGCTAATTTTCCAGTGAATTTTGGTCCTCGTCTCTCAGCACTGCGCTCTGGTTGTTTTGTGTGTCATCATGTCGCATGTGTCTGTGTCGCGTCCCATCCCCGTGTTGTGTGTGTGTCCCGAGAAAAAAGCTGCTTCCCTGCATCATGCATGCAGCAATTTTTTTTTTTTTTTAAACAGCATATAAATACACCACCCAGGATGACTGGTTCAGAGTTTGGTACAGATAATTGTTGCAAATTTAAGTGGAAAGAGGTAATATTTTTACTCTGTAGGAAGCTGGTCCTTAGTTTCCATTTTAACAGCAATTTGTGACAATTAACTTGCTTCACACCATGATCAGACTTTTAGGAACCTTAACTTCTGCACTGATACAACTTTGAAATTTAAATACAAAGACTGAAGATATGAGCAAGCCATGTGATGCACATCAGAACTACGGGCTATTTGCAAGTATACCTGAAACATTTCACTTTCAGAGATACTTAAAAACCTCATGTTTCTGTGTACCAGTTAATGATCAAATTACTCTTAGAATCTGTATTAAATCAACTTAATGCTCTGGTGTAGAAGAGGCTGTCTTAACACCAGTTTTCCTCACTGCATTCCTCACCCACTCCTCAAGTGGTAATGGGAAATGGTACACCAACTCCAGAAGGTCTCCACAGCAGGCAAGAGAGTTAATTCTCAAATTCAGGTCAATATTCTACTAATAAAATTTCTACAAGAATATGGGCACCTTGAAGCATTACAGATTTGTTACCTTCCTCTGCCACTTGGATGAACAGAGATGGGTTTTGGTCCATTCATAAGTTCATCAAGTGCAAGAGGACCATTCAGCCCTTCTGTTAAATTCAGCTTGACTTCCTTACCCCACATGGCATAATAAAAGCCCAGATAACAGATGACTTTAGACTCATACAAGTCTGTTTGTAAGAAGTAAAGCTGTAATTCCACATGTATTTTTTCCAACACTAGTGTCAATACCCTTCCTTTCCCAGATGCTCCAGTGGGTACTGTTCCTTGCTCCAGTTTCTCAGCCACACAGGTATCTCCTGGCCCAGCACACGAGGGGGAAGCAAGCTCACTTATAAAACCCCCAATCTAACCAGCACTGCTCCCAGTGTGAGCCACACACAGCGCAAGGCTGTCATTTCACTCCACAATTAAACTGACAGCCACTCTAAGAAGCAGCCCTATACCTCCTGCCTTCTTCCCCCCCTATACCTCCTGCCTTCTTCCCCCCCCCCCCCCCCCCCCGCTCCTCTGGTCTCAGTGAAGAGATTTGGGGATCTTTACAAACAGCAGAAAATTAATTTTAGAAAATGGCTTATTCAATCAGCTGACCCTGGGAGCAGAATAGCAGTAGGGCCAGTACAAGGGAGGAAGAACCCCCCACAGCTAAGGACATGGAGACATCTGATGACAACTATCTATTAAATATCAGCTGAGTGCTAAGCCACATGGTTCAGTTCTGTTACTTCGTCAGCCTCATAGCTGGACATCAGTGTAAGTCTTCTCATTGACAGTGTTCATCTCAAGTTCTAACTGGAAGAACAGTATCTTCTAACCAGAGACCAGAGTTCCGTCTGATAAGCTAAACAAGCTGTTAAACCAAGCTGACTACCATATTCTTAAAATTCTTGGTGTTTACCTTCTTCAGTCCTGCTGTGATGTCATGAAGCCAGTAAAAACAGCTGCATATTTTAGAGAGTGGTGACGTGACAACATTGGGTCAGTCAAATCATCTAGGTTAACAGCAAAGTTTTTTTTGGATGACACAGTTCCATTAATCAAGTTTAGAAAACCCAGCAAGTATTAACAGTCAGCTGGGCGTGGAGCGGAGACCATTTCAGTTGTCTTTGCCAATGCAAAAGAGCTTTTTCAAATTCAAAAGGAGACTTGGGTTAGAAGTGACAATCAAGATCCACTTCACTCTGAAGGCCACATCATCACTGCAATGGCGTGACAAGAGGCTGCAAACTGGGGCTAGGAGACAGGGGAGTCACACCTTTGACAAAGCTGGTTTAAGGATCTGCTGGCTCCAGCATACTATAAAATTGCATCCTCCGTGTTTTGAGTTAAAATCTTACAAATAAAACTTCATGTGATGACTTTAGCTCCTGGTTATAGCCACCCACCCGAAGCCCTGGAACTGCAGCATCCCAAGCATTTCTCACAGCACCACTTCTGCCAGCTGCAGTTACACCCCCCCCCATCCACCCCACACCCCCCCGTTCATCCACTCTGAATATGGAGGGAGCACTACACCACTCACCTGGAATTTGCCCAGCCTTTGAAGATTAACATCTCATCAGCTAGCTTTCTAAAACCTCTTGGGTGCAAGGTAACTTGGCCAGCTGATCTAGGGTACTACCCCTGAGACTCCTGTTACTGATTGACTGGAAAGAACATCTCACATCCACCTTAACTCATCACTCCAATTCTTTTAAATAGAGATAAGCAAGGCTTAGTATTATTCTAATGTTAATACTGAGGTGGCACGGGTATAGTTATCCCACAGCGGGCTATCATTTAATTACTGCATAACGGTAAGTCTACATTCTGCAATTTTCTTTTAAAGAAAACATTTGGGGTAAGAAAATCTGCATTTCTTTTGTTTCAAAAGTCACAGCATCTGCTTCAGCACTAAAGCAGGTAAAGTAGCCAGTCTGTGGATAGATGCAATAGTATCAGTAGCTAGTAGATTACTCAGCCAGTGATAAGTCAGCTCTTTTACAGATTTCAATAGGGGAGACCAGCCTGTGCTTCAACATGCAACTCATTAGCTGTTTTAAATGCAGCTTCTGTGCCAAATCTACATGACACGAGTAGCAGCAGGGTGGTCTTGGCACAGGGGACAGTGGGTGGATCTAAATATTCAACAGTTCAAGGAAGCAAGTAGCCTGACTGTGGAAGCAGACACTAGGGTGGGTCAGGACCCAGTTCCACTTTCAAGCCCATCTGTCCAAGTCACTGCTGTAAGTCCCTGCAAATCCTTCACTGAGCCTCCCTAACTCTTCAGCTCTCTGAAAAGCTAGTGTCTTATAGTTCTCAGCCAAAGCTTGGCCACAATTTCAGTGATGCTGTAAATCATAACGGGTTGACAATTGCTTTGCTATTGCACATGGCATTTTATTTCTTAGAGACAGCCAACAAACTTCAACATCTCTACAAACTCCTTAACGTAACACATTTTCCCTTTTCCTGCACAGATCAGCATTAGAGCTTTTGAAATTTTCCCTTCTATGCACAGGAAGGATTAGAATGGGAGTCAGGGTACACTCGAGGCTCCTGCGTCCTCCCTCTGTGACTAACATCAGTATATGCCTCGCCTCTCAAAATCTATATTCCTCAACTCCATCCTGTTCCTACACCACTGCAGAGAACACTACCTCCATTCCAGTCCTTGGCAACTCTTGACCTTTGCATGGAAAGCTGATGGCAAGGATGCTATTATATGCCTTGCAAACAAATAGCTAGAAAACGTTTTTGTCTCTTAGTGTACTGGAAGCAAACCTTATTCCTTTCGATTTGATGGGGGAAGGAAGCAGAAAGAGAAACAAACCCTGAAGTTCCCGGATTTCACTCAAGGGCCAGCAAGTCCTCATGCCAAAGCCAAGCCAATTGTGAAGCAACATCTGAAGCTGATGGGCTGAGCGCAGTTTGCCAGAGTAGTTTCCTGATCCCAGCACAAACAGGTCTTTTGTAGGATTAATTTTCTTACTGAGCTAGTCTGTAGTCAAACCACCACTACCTAAGAAAATTTACTTTGGTGCAACAGATTCCCATTAATATTTTTAGAAGGCTTCTCTGGGGGGTCAGAAAGCCTATCAGGCTAGACATCTTAAATTCATAATGCTCAATTGTTAGAAAAAAATTAGTATGAGGATAAAGAACACATTTATCCAGAGAAACTGTGGCTTTACTTATTTTAACTCTGTGATAGGTTCTACCTCAGTTTTTTGTTTCGTGTGGGGTTTTTGGGTTAGTGGTTCTTTGTAGTTTTTTTTCCCTTTTGTTTTAAGCAGTACTAGAAATCTTAGGTTCAGAAAAATATTCTTTAGAACACGAGTTTGCACTTATTCTTTCACATAGTGTAATGCTTGAATTCCGTCATCTAGTACTTACTTGTAACAAGAAAAAAGATTGAAAGTGCACATTTGAAAACTCCCACAGTTTAACCACCACATGAATTTAACCTGCAATTCAAACTGCAGTAGCTAGAAAATACTAGAAAACCAAGTACTAGAAAACTAAGCAATTATGAATTCTGAGCCCACTTTGCAGCTTTATTGTCTAGTTGTTCCCCCTTGCTTGTGTGGCCTTACTGCCAGTAACAGGGGAAGAGCACAAGAATCCACAATCAAAATAACTAGTAGAGAACAGTGCTCAAAAGTAATAAATTTCAGATAAAGCCATTTTTATATGGAAGTACCATTAATATAAAGCCAGAAGTATGAGATAGCGCAGCCACCTTAATTTCTGTCTTCAAGTGCATACTCTATTTGGGTGAGGTTTGTCTCTGTACCAATTATTTGTTTAAAATAATTTTAAAACATTACATAATCTCTACAGAATTAAAAAGCACGTTTTCATACCTTTTTTAAAAAAAGGAAGATTTGTGTTAGGATGAAGGAAAAAAAATATTAACTTTTAGACTAACAAATCTTAAAGCCCTTTTAACAAAGAGAGTTGTTAACATACATTTAGCAAAATGAAGCAATTGAGATTCCTAACGCCACCACTACTAGACTCTTGGTAATTCCAGTTTGTGTAATAGCTTGGTAGGCAAATCAGTCCACATACTTGTACAAGACACTGTCCCAGTCATTCCCCCCACCATTTCCAATATCAGCTCTTCAACAAAGATTTACCTGGTATTATGCAAGCTAATATCACTACAGTGATAGCAATTACTGAGGGGGGATTAGGCTGCTTGCAATGACTCCTTGTGGCAAGACTTGCATATACAAAAAAATTAAATACTTCTATCGGTTTAAGTTTAGAAACAGTACCATAGCGATCTTATGGCAGTTTAAAGTACATGGAGTAAAAACAAAGAACAGTAATATAAATTTATACATTAGGGCATAAGCTGATCACCTGGGATATTACAGGAAAGAATTCCTCCTTCCTCACACATTTTCTCAGTGGGAAACTGCCCAGTTGGCCAAGTGTGTGAGGCAGACAGGGGAGAGGGAAGAAAGTGTCATCCTTCTCTCCTCTCCTTCTCTCACCACCCCAGCATTAGGCGTTGGCTGCTACTGCAGCCTGGATGTCTGATGGGAACAGCGCAGTTCTGCTGTTCCTCCCACTTCTGCCTTGCACCTCTTCTGTCTTCAGAGCAGAGCTGTAACAGGAGCAGCCATGGTACTGAACCCCCACAGCAGGAGCTGTTAATTTTTTTTCCTTCTTTAATTGTGAAACAATCCATGCCTATTAAACAAGTCCAGTTACCACCAGTGCCATATGCACATCAAACCCAGGTCAAAGTGAATATGACCAACTATAGCCTTTTATTAGGAAATACAGGCAAGCCGGTTGTCTGGGAAAACTGACATATAAACCCATTCCAAGTGTTTTATACTGCAATGTTTTTAGTTACTGCTTATGTGGAACAGGTTTTGTGGAAAGCACAAAGGCAGCACTGAATTGGCCCACTCTGTTCTTTGCCTTCCCTGCTCCTCTTGCCTTATTCTGTCCCAAACACTGTTTTTACAACAACTATACACCCACACACCAAGTCCTTACAGAATAAGGCCTTTGAAGGAACTTCTCTTCAGTGAGATCCAAAAATGGCCAACATGAACATTTGGAAGGTATCTTTTCAATAAGCATTCAAGTTCTCCCTCTATACCATCATCCTCTCAAATGCTCACACACTAAAAATATGCAAGTGTAAAAATTTTACTAGCTTAAGTACACATGTTTCAGAGCAGGAAGAAAAATTACGACATGTTGAGGTTTTGGTTGGGATTCCTCATAAACGAGGAATCTTAATTAAGCAAAAAACAAATTTGGATTGCATTGAAAGAAAAAAAAAATTGGTTTGCTCCAGACCCAGGCAGTAGTTTCTAAAAGCATATTATATATACACTGTATCAGGGCTCCTCAGCTAACACCATCAAATTGTACCATCCACATCAAAAATAATCATTATCTGCTCCCAGCATAAGACTTGGCACATACACCAGAGTATCTTATTCAGAGAAACAATGCTGTCCTTGAGGATCAAAGCTTTGCTGCCTGTACTAGAATGCCAGACTACATTTGTCAGATGAATACGCTTGTTACAATTCCTCTTAATTTTAAGGAGGATTACACAGTCACATTTTATGAAAGACTCCTCATGCAAGTGTTATCCTATGGGTGCTAGTGCACTATTACTTCCAACTGAACTCTAGTATTTAATGTTTGTTTTGGAAGACCTAGCTGTCTTAACAGCCACAGGGCATTTCAATAATCATATAACAAACATTACTGCAGGTTACTCTTTAATCCCTTGCAAGTGAATGAGTAAATTCTTGTCCATCTATCATATAATGACACAGCTCTGCAGTTACTGCCAAAAAGGTACTGTAAATCATAAAAGAAAAATATCTAAGAATAAGGAGATCTGTTACAGGAAGTCAGAAGTGTTTACTCAGAATAATTTTTCTCCATCACTATAGAACAGTAAGAACAACAGATAAACCTTTGTTTACAAGCCATTAACACAAGTTAGAGACATTTTTATTTCCATCTGAAGATTTAGGACAAGTCCTGATGGACAATTATAAGTATGTCTTCATATATCTCTAGCTGTTTGCCTCTCTGGCAACAGAGCAGAAGCAAGACCTCAGAAGTATCAGAACTCCAAATTAATCACTTACTTGCCCCACACTTATTTCCAGATTGGTGAAACACAAGTACAAGCAAGTTTAAAGCCTATGTTTTCCCCCCGACAAAGTGGTGGGGTTTTTGTATCTTCTCTCCCCCCAGCCCCAAAACTTTCTGCCTGTCAGATTCAAGTGCTGCACAGTGTCCTCCTACTATAATAGCCCTTTTCCTCATGGAGAGGACTTAAGATTTCCCACCTCTCCCAAATTCAAAAGGAAAGCAGAGATACGCATTCCTAGATTAATATTCAATTAAGTGAATTAAAACTGAAGGAGAGCAGAATGACTGTTCCTTCAACCTGCAGTGTAGATTTGAGGTACTTACAGACAATTAATAAGAAACACTAATAATTGCACTTTGTCATTTTGCCATAGACACCATTATTGAGTAGTAGGTTCAGTTTTGGGAGAATGAAGACAATCTTCCATCCCAGTCAAGGTTTAAGTCATGATTGATACACACATTCTATATTTAACCCATTTCATGGGGCTCCCATGGGTCAAGTATATATATAGTGTATGTATTCATACTGCCACCAAATACATTCTGTTGTAGGGCGTTATAGTTTTGGTCTAACCAAACTACAGTGGTTCGGTGCCACCCTGTCATGCTTCAGTGACATATTTCAAGGACCTTTTAAGAATTTGAAAGCATTTTTAATTTTAAAATGCTTAAATAATTTGAATCCTTCAGTGAAAGCACCAGCCTTTTCAATAGCAGCATCAACCATTCCACATAACACTAGCTTTAGATTGCTTCTGTATTGTGCAGGCAAGGTAGCCTGACCCTAAACTTTAACTGTAGCCTTGTTTGAGCTTTAAATCAGGATAAATGTAAATATAGAAGGCTTGCTCAATCATCAGTGAAGGGAAGAAAAGCTATCCAGGCTGAACTAGAGGGGGAGAGTCAAATGTGACTCACTTTACCCAAGGAAGAAGGGATGGCTAAGAATGTTAAATCCTTGCCCAGTTCTTGAAGAGAAAAATACGCACTAGTCTTACTACCAAAAAAAGGCTATTCTACGATAAAATCTGCATTGTCTTGTTATATATAATACAATTCTAAGGAAGAGACCATTTTTACAGTGAAAGCATGTGAAAGTGCACCATGAACATCTACACTAGAAACACGCTATTTCTGACAAGCACCGGCAGGAGTTTGACTGCAGCTTGGGTACACCAATTCACCAGAAGGCCAGGTTTACACAAGGTATGGTTCCTTCCCCCCCCCCCCCCCCCCGAGGGAGGAAGCAGGTAGGCAAGGCAGAAGAAATTTTATTATCTCTGCACAATCAGCAGGAAGTTTTTATGAATGCTCTTGTGTACACAAGTTTTACATGTTAAGCCATGACCATTAGTTTTTTTATGTATTGTCAAACTAGTCCTACATGTCCCCTGCCTGCTAAGAAGAAAGTTTGAGGAGGTCATAGATTAGATAAAGACTTTCTGCAATCCAGGCAGAAGAACAAAACATGTTTAACCAGATTTCCAAGCACAAGACAATTAACCTATTGAGTCAAGTCTGCTTGGTCAAAAGCTTTTTCAAGGAAGCTACGAACCTGCCTCTAGAATATTCTTCTACATGGTGTTTTCTAGCACAGGAACTCCCAAAGACAATATGCTGAATTAAAAGAGGAAGGCCAGGCTTTTAGACAGTGTTGTCGTGCAGTTCCTTCAGCAACTATGTGCAGTGCTAAGCACTCTGCTGTCATTCCTAAATAAGTTATTAGGTTAATTTATTCTAAGACACAAATGGCTTATTGGGACAGTGTGTGATCACGAGTGCAGGGAAGAACTAAAACTCCGTAAGTTAACACAATAAGGATTTCGGGAAAAGCTGCATCTCTACCTTTGTCCTCCACCAAAAGGTTAACTTGCTGCACCCCGCATACCACCTTTGCTATCAAAGTAACAGGGCAGCTTTAAGAGCCACACACAGGCAAGTACCTCTGGTAGCTTACTACCAAGACAGACCTACTGCATCAGGAACATCGCTTCCTGTAACTCTGCTTTCAAGTAATAACCAGACCCACTGATTCACTTAAGATTTAATGAGATTACAGCTTGAGGTGATTTGACTGGAGACCATAAAAGTTTTAGGAGCCCATCTGCTCTGCAAAACTAACCTCTCACATAAGCCCGGGTACGAGCTGACCTTTGAGAGCTGCAGCGTAGTTCAGGCAGGAATCAAGTCCAATTGGTACTTGTGATGGGCAGACCCACCAGACAAAACAAGGGATTTGCACTTGCAGGCAAAGAGGAGTTTCCATACGCTTCAGTACTCAAGGGGAATCTTTCCAAGCAATCAGCAGACTTTTCATTAAGAAAAGGCTGGCCACCTTAGGGTGCTTTCCCCACCATTATCACACCATTAATAGCAAATTCAAACTCTACTGGCAATGGCTGCAAGATTACCGGTATTGCAAAAACCTAATGCAATATTCACCTTGTATATACACTGAAAATCCATGACAAAGTACTCTTGATCAAATGTTGCAGTGCTTAAAAAAGGAACTTCCTAATCACACTAAAAGCGTAAGTCACCACTGCTTTCCATCTCGCTTTACACTTCTGTTCCCCCACCAACAGCAAGCACATGCATTTTCAAAAACCAACTGGTTATTTTTCTGATGTTTCCCAGTATCAGATCAAACATTGACTTTTCTTCCAATACAAAAAAGAAGTACTGGTTTGGAGAGATTGAGGGCAGGAGGGGAAAGACTGATTTGGAAAGATTGAGGGCAGAAGGGGAAAGAGCTACTGTTTTTACTCTGTTACTTTTTACAGACCTGTAAAAAAAGCAGCATTTCAGCAAGACTGCCATTAAAATACTTTAAGTCTAGATGTAAATGCTGGACAAATATTCACATTTTGTTATTCTAAACCTGACCTTTTAAGCTGTAGGAGAGTCAGTCTCACTGGACAGCTGTATTTTGTAGCATAAAAAAAATTTAGGTGCTGTTATTTTTCCTTCCCCTTGTAGACTGAGATGTTTTGTTGTTTTGTTCTCACTTCAGTAACAGGCCTCAATATGCAAGTTACATCTGGAAACAGACAAAAGCCAACTGCCCAGCAGTATTGGAAAATTAAAACATTGGGTCAGACTCAAACGGACTAGGAAGCCAAAGGTCAAAGCAGCATTAAATCATTAGTTTCCCAGCTGCCACCAAGGCATGGAGTTGACCTTTGATTTTGTAAGAAGTGGTCCAAGCAATTTTCTGGTGGCAATATGGGCAATCTGGCACAGTGGAATATTATCCTTGAAATGGGTGGGTGGGAGAGAAGGAGGAGTTTAAGGTCTTGCAGGCAAAGATTAAACTCTTTAATCTCTCCAGCCCAAATTTGCACTGTGAAGCTATAAGTGCAAATAATGAATATGAAATTATCAAAGTTTAAAGCAAAGACACTCAAGCATTTGAATCATTCAAGTAGCTTTTATTCATCTAGCAGGGAGAGCAAGTAGAATTTAAGAACATAATGAATGCACTTTAGAGAATTCTAGAATATTGCATCTATTTCCTGGAATGATTTAAGTTTTCAGAAATTACAGTTGAAAGCAGTTTACTTAGTTGTATATTTTTAAAAACAATACTTCTCAGAGATCATGCTTCTTCAGACTGAGAAGGACCAGAACACTGCATTTAGTCTATCTGTATTCCCATTAATGATCACTTTTTTACACAGCTGAGGTAGCAAAGACAGAAAGCAAAGGCCAGTTTCTTATTTTGTCTTTCTCTAGCCTCCATGATCTTAAATTTCATCTGCTACTGCCCTCTGGTAATAGTTTCCGACTGGTCCTTATAAACTGCCCTGCTGAATGTCTGTTGTACGTGCCGAATTCTGGTCTGGCTGCTTCCAAGTTCCTAGAAAGGGTTGGTTTTACTGCTGCTTGGCAGAGAGCAGCACTGGTATCAAAGGGGTTTCCGATGCAACCAAGGTACATTTGAAGAGCATGTTTGATCCTCCATTAGCAGCTGAGCACATGCACACACATGCAAAACCAGTTTGCATGCAATCAGCTGGTAAGAGCTTTCTATGTGTATTTAAGACATTTCTATGCATATTTTTAAGCAATTCCAAGCAGTTTCCTTAGTCTAAAAGGGTCGCCCAGCCCACGCTTTATTGTAAGGGTGATAAAAAACTAAAAGGTATTGCTTTCCTTTGTGTTTTAGGGAGCAGCAAGTTGTCCACACAGAACATAGAGAGCCCCCTCCCCATCCTATGCCCCAGTGTTCCAGGATTAGTCACTACTTCACATGAGAAACCGAGACTAAGAGTCACAGCAGCAACTTCAGGCATGGACTGAGTCATATATCCACAACCCCTAATGCGGGGGGGAGGAGGAGGATTTTCAGAAAACTGCAATTAGGCATCAATGACTTGAGTAAGAATACATCCCTGTGCTGCTAGCCACCCAGATGTGGTTTTTTTCTGTTTTAATACAATCAGTATTTTCACTGGCAAGGTGAAAAGCACACCACCCTTAACAAATATCTTAGTGAATAAGGATGAGCAGAACAACCTCTCTTCCCACACCCTTTCTTTCTAGGAAAGGTTCAAGATCACACAGCCAATATAAACATAACACATTCTGAACATACAGACTGTTATATACAGGTCACAGAGCTAACCACAGGAAGCAAGACTTCTCTCTCCAAAGAGCCTAATGTTATAATGCTCAAACCAGTGAAAGGATATTTAAGTCTGCTTTAATAACAAATACTACCAAAACAGAACACTGAAAGACCACACTGGTAATTTCTTACAGGAAGCAACTTGGGAGTAGAACAAGATGGGAATCATCCAGGTGACTGACTAGCCCCAATCTTGCCTCAGCCCTATTTACATGAAACTGAAAAATATCTTCTCTGCTTATATGAGAAAAAAATATTTTCCATTAGACCTCCATTCTCATCTCTGTAAATGGACTGAGCCAGGACTTCAAGTTTACAGCAGAAGAAAAACACCCTAGAGTTTGAAACCATTCACACAAAACTTCTAGAGAATGACTAATGTAATGATTTTTGCAAGCATACAGATGACAACAAGCCTATGTACACCCACACAGCTGAAGTTTTAGAAATAAGTCAATAGGCTATTTTTCATCAGATAGGGTAATAACTGCCACACAGTCCATCAAGATAACACATGAAAACGGTAGAGTGTTGTGCAACTATCCCCCTCCACACCCCAATTCAAGGGGCCCATTTGATATCACCTAATGGCAGTAAGGGACCTTGTAGCCTTCTACAATGAAGGTTAGGGAGAAGCAAGACAGACCTTTGGGAGCTAGACTGGGGCAACCCAGAGGCCCCTTCTGTGACTGCATGTTCCTCCTCGTCTTTGCTACCGTGTCTCTTATCACTAGAGCCAGATGCTAGGGGAGCTGGTGGAGGGCGCAACAGCCAGCAGCAGAAGCCAGGGACAATAGCCTGGATGTTCGGGTGTGGTGGCCAACAGTGGCTAAAAACAACTACTTCATGCAAAGTCTTGGGCATGGCTGAAAGCACCCCTACCCACAGGACCTTCTGAGACAAGCAGGAAAGATGTATGGCTCCCCTCACCTAGCCCCAGACCTCCTACGCACAGTACCAAAACTATCAGCCTGAACCCTCCTTCAGTGCAGGTGGTTTGTTTTACTTTGTCTATTACCAAGCAGGCAACAGGCCCACTTCCATCTCCACAGAGATGTTCTTGTGAAAGGCCCTCTTGCCTCCAAATCCTTCGTGATACAAACAAAGCAACAAAAAAGTGGTTTTTGTGATGGGGTCTTTTTGCTTGGTCCCCATATGCTACTCTGGGAAGCGAGAAGATGTTACTAGCCATCGTAGTTTTCTTACTGGGAGGATGATCCCATAACCCTACCTCAGGGCAGGAAACAAAGTGGAATTTGGAGATTCCTCCAAAACCAGTAGTTAACAAAAGCGAATAACCCCCACAGTTTCAAGAACAAGGGGCTATTGTGTCTCAATCTCAGACTCCATGGGCTTAGTGGATGGGCTTTCTAGCCAGTTCTCTCACTCGACACGACTACAAGTTTTATTAGAGGCGGAGCTTCCCATCTGTTTGCTTTTGGTAGGAGAACCACATCCAGTTTTACTTTCCAGCTCATGGTCTACTTCTAGCTTTGCCATTTCTCTGATTCAGAAGTGTGTGTTCAGGTCTGTGCTTTGTCAGTCATATGGCTCAGTCCCCTCTGGAGCCATGCCAAGCCTAAACTGGGGTGCAAAGATGAACCCCAGGTAGCCCAGAGTAGCACAAAGTGCTCCTGGGAACAGGCACAGACATCTAGCATTCCTCTGATCTGAGCAAGGCCGTGAACCTAATACAGCTTATCAGCCAGCATCACTCTGTTCAGAGATACAAGGCAGGTTAAACGATTTATTTCCAGGAGATGTTAAGTCCTACCGCTGGTTTCTTTCCTGCTTGGCAAAAAGCAAGGGCCAAGAGTGGAAGACTACCTCCGACATGCAGCCTCACAGAAAGAGGTTCTATGAGAAGAGGAAACAGACCTTTGCTTTTATCCCATTGGCTTTCTTCAGCTTAACTCTCTCCCTCAGAGCTGCCGTTAACACCTTAGAAAAGGAAGTACAAGCCGCAGCAGCCTTCTCAAAGCCAGATCATGCTTGGACACACTGGGTCAGAAGTAGCTCAGGCAGAAGTGAAATTTGAAGTCTAGAGAGGTCTGCTCCTGGGAAGTTTGGTTCAGCTGCCAGCCACACGCAGTAGTGGAATACAGGGACCTGTGGGTGATTTGAACAGAACAAGTATTCCTTTCTGCTACTGATACAATCTGGGACTGGCTGGCAGCAGACTCTTGTACCTTAAAGTCAACAGCTCCCTTAAAGGCATAACAAAGATGTTGTCAGTAAAGACAAACACAGAGTTTTCTCTAGCAGGAGGTACCCTGTATGATCTCAAATACCATCCTCTGCTGGCATTAAAAAAATAGAAGGAAATTAAGAGTCACATGCAGTATTCTTGATGCTGCCTTACCTATGATGGAAATACTGCAGATTGAGAAGATTAATATAGTGCTCTAATCTGGTAGATCAGTAGCTGAAAGCCTCAGCTAGGTAAAGCTTTAAATGTGACCTTTATAAGCAAAGCTGATCTTGCAGGAAGTTGCATGCTCAAAAAAAAGTAATTCCAGTGAAACAGAGGCACTCAAGATGCTTGAGATCTGGAGCTAATACATACCAGGAAGGGATTTCCTTTCTTGGGAGAAGGGAGGAGTCAAGAAGGAAAAAAGGAAAAAGCTTACTAAGAATGTTAACAGCAGACATTATATCTAATTTCTTTGCATTCCTTCCCCCCTCCTTTTCCTCCCATTTTTAAAAAACAGGAGCAAACTTGCAAGTTAAGGATTCTGATCAATGCAACATGTTAGGAAAAGAGAGCAGGAGGTCAAGAGGAAATGATTAATCCTGTGCAGAAGACTGGCAGGATGGGTCCTGGAATGGCTTACCAGAACAATGCCCCCACTAATAAGCAGGTCAAAAGACCCTTACAGTGAACAGAAGCCCCAGTTACACTGTACATTAATATTCTTCCCTTAACCCCAAGTTACATTTGTTCATTAAAGCCAGATTCAAACAACAAGTGTTGAATTAGAAGACAGGTGAAAAGTTGCGGTGCCAGACACAAGCAGCAAATCTGAAAGATAAAGGGTTACAACTTAACAGCTCTGAAAGTGTTAAGGGCTCCATTCTAAGATGGTATTTGCAGAAGGCTTCAGTAAATTGAGGAACAAGAGAAGAACCCATTATTACAATTTCAGCTGTAACACTTTGTGTTCAGTTCATGCAGTGGACCAATGCCACCTCTTGATACAGACTGCTCTTCTGTTAGCGGCATAGTTTAATGTGCTGAAGAAAAAGAGCAAGCAAATTCACTGCAAGCAATACTTTGGACTGAAGGCGCATGTGGTTCAAGGTTTACTGTAAGAGATAGGCATTTAGTACTGTGGTTTCATGGTGTCAAACAGAAGCAATGCAATCCTGAGAGATTCTCAAGCTTCAGGTAATTATCCCAATCTCACAACATTTCTCCCCTCTACTTTAGTCGGCTTTACAAGCCCCCAGGACTGCACTGTGGAAGCAGCCGGGGAAGTCAGCTCTGCTTCCAAAGAGACTGCAAATTTATATAAAGCATTTATTGATTCCATGATGCAGCATGTAGTACAACCGCACAGATTTGTGTTTGCAAACACGCAGCGGGGGTTTCACAACTGCTTCAAGGCCGACCCAAGCAAACCCTCCTACTACAGAGCCACCACCCCATCAGCATCCCCCCCGTTTAGTCAACTCCCTCATGCGAGCATTAGCACCTTGTAGTGCCATCAGAGCAGTGATCTGGCTGAAGACTACCCTGAACTTGCCCATAGCCTATAAAGTCGCTCACAAGTCAGCTCGGTTCCCTAATACGGCTTGTTGTACCAATGCCGGGGAAGCGACAGGAATGCTACCAGAGGTGCAAAAGCCGGTGCCGATGTAAAAGCAAGTGGTGGGAGCCGCCAGCCGGGGAGTGCGAGGGGCCGGCCTGCCCCTCCTCCCCGCAGCAGCATGCACTTCGCTCGCTGGGGCCACGGCAGAACCACAGCCTGAAGGAGCCAAGTGGTGGGGAGGGAACGCCCTCCGGCAGCATTGCTGATTGCCTTTGTATCAGCAAACAGCCTCCATTTTGAGGAGCTGGAGGCGTTCAGGGCAGGCTGGAGAGGCCAAACATCAGCTTCCGATGACGAGGAATAAAAATGGCAGACTCGCATTAGCGCTTTCCAACCCGGTTACTGCCCGCAGCGTTCCCCCCACTCGTGGGCTACTGCTGAGGACAGCGAACGTGTGTCCTTCAGGTCCACCGCCCCAGCAACCTGGGCATTGAGCCCTCCTCCCACCCCATGCCAGAGAGGGCCCATAGCTCTGTGTGCAGCCAAGCGCAGGATTTTTGCAGCAAGACCAGTCCTCACAGCATGATCTTGAAGTCAGAAATTCAACGTCTCACAACCTTTACCCAACTGAAAATGAAAGCAAGGACTAATAATTTTTAATATACTGATCTGCATCCTTCTCCCCCCACCCCCCCATTTTTCTGCAGGGGAAAGGCACAGACTATAAAATAGTACACAGGTTTCAAAATAGGGAGGTCTTTGGCATTCGTAGGTCATTTCAGCTAGGGAAATCCACACCTCAAGAGCAGTCTGAAGACAAAGCTACAGTTTGTTTACAAGCATGTTTGGACTCAGTGGGCTCCGCAGCTCTTTCGGTTAAGACAAAATCCAGCTAGTGTATGTGTCAGTTTATGCCAGCACTTAAATCCCAGCAGTATAGGCACAGTTAAGTAGGCACAGCCTATTCCAGTTTGCGACCTCTTTCAGGTCTGCTGAAAATCAACATATGTTAGGCCACTAATTTTTATTAAATCAGTGAATGAAATTGAAATTTACCCCTTCAAGTCTGAAGGAAATTGAGTCAGAGTTATTAAATTCACTTTCTGCAAATCCATTTCCCTATTTAATCCACATTTTCATAGGGAAACACATTTTAAAAGCATTCCTTTAGTTTTAGGCCTAAGCTACCCATTCTACAACCAGTTCTGCAACATGTATTGAGAGACTGCCTTGAGGTAGAGACTGTCCTTATAACACATCCTAGACACACGCTTCAGAATCTTTGTTCCCCAACACAAGCCAAAGCAGCCTCAGAACTAGGCTAGGTTATGCATCTCTGCACAGAATCACAAGCCAGTTTTCAGCAACACACAGTTAATGAAAGCTAAAGCTCCTGCAAGCTGACCAGGTTACTTTCTGCACCTTGTGCATGAATACACAGGACAACCCTGTGTGGCTGGTTCAACATGCCAAATACAAGGATGTTAAAAAGCCAAATAATTATCTGAAGCTCAGTGCACGTTCTGAGTTCAGTGCAAACATCCATTTTGCTCTGCCTCCCCACACAAAAGCCGGGAAAGTGGATTCCAAAGTTCAAGCGCTGTTACTACAGAGGAAACGCTGAAATGAAACCCAGAGTCTCACTCTAGCAATGTTTCCACAAAATTTAAAGGACCAAGTTCTGGGACACCTCTGTCACACCAGTTAACACGCAAACTATTTAGGCTGCACCTCCTAAGCCTACATACTTATTTTGTCCTTATTCCATGACTCTAAAAAGACAATGAACAATAGAGCTCATACATCTATAGCCATTCACTGCAGTATATGGCTATTAAAAAAATTAAATGGTTAGTAAGTTCTTGAACAGATAGTAACCATTACTAAAACAAGAACTCATGTTACCCCTTACAAGAGCTATTTCTTCTGCTGCTATTTGTTTCTCCTCTGTTCCCTGCAGTTCATTATAATACACATTGGGGGGGAGGTGTGTGGTGTAAATAAAGGGACTAACCAAAAGCTAGCAGCTCAGAACAGCCAGACTCACACAGGTTGTGATGTAAATGCGTGAGAACATGCTGATGTTTTAAGACAGTCTCCTCCTATTTTGTGTGTAACAAGATACTGTCACAAGGGCAAATCCATTTCAACTATAGCTGAATTTTATGAACAGGATCAAGTCACATTGCTCCCTGCCCCAGGCTGATTAACCTTTAAAAAACAGAACCACCACCCCACAAGATTATAACCCCATTCTTGACTGGCATAGATTGTCATTGTCCCAGCCTTCATCCTGCACTTAAAAAAATACCAGAAAATTTCCCCAAAATAGTAACTACACTGTCCTCTATCTGCCCCACATAATTACTCTTTCCTTCACAGTCACCAGCTTTTACACCACAATCCCCACAAAACATCAAGCACTGCTCAGACCCCAAATCAGTTTTTAATGCTGTCCCTTTTAATGCAAGTACAAAAGCTCAGTCTGCTGTCAATGCAAGCATTTCATGGAGTTGCAAACCTCCAAATTCCACCCAGAGCAACACTATCCTCTTTGAAACTTCTCCCAATGGCTGTCTCAAAGCAAGAGCCTATATAAAGAGTTTATTTCAAACTGGAAGTTGTACAAGGGGAAACAGTCCTGTGAACACCACCATATTTAAATCATTAGACTTTTCAAATGTTTTGAAGTTTGACCATTTCAGGGAGGAAAGAGAAGGCATTTACCAGCCCTAGCCATAATTGATTTAAAAAACAGTTTAGGGGAACAGGCAGAAGCAAGTGCAGGGCTTCCTTTCAAATTTGAAAAGAAACATATCTTGCTGTCGGCCCTCCGGTCACATTCTGTGCTGTTTTTCCTTAGGACCATCTAAACAAGACAGATGTAGCCAGTATCCAGGCAGCAGCTGAAGCCTGAGCACTAGAAAGGCACTCTGGGGTGGGGGATGGAAGGGAAAAGAGGGAGAAGAGAAGAGGAAGCCATTTGGCTATAAAAAGGATCTTTCTTTCCTGTTGAAATGCAATGGTAAAGAGTGTCAAAATGGCTTAAGGGTGGGGAGGTCAAACATGTTTTGAGATGTTAAAAACTCTTAAGCTTTGTCAAAAAGACTGGAAAAAATCTTAAGGCAGGTTTTTGTTCTTTCCAATCAGAATACTTAGCCATCATAACAGGTGCAAGCAATTCTGAAATTTCCATTATCTGTTCAATTCTGTCACAAGTTAGCCAGAAGTATTCAGTTAATATTTTATGCTAATGAACCTGCCACTACAAAAACACTTCTGAAAATCACTGTTTTCCAGTAATTTTCAGATGCACTGTATTTGCCAATCCTTCCTCCCTCCAGCAAGCCTCCATTTTAAAAATCAGTCACTACTGCTTATAGGGTATGACTGACTCTGCAATAAGGATGCTGGAAAATAGACACTAAATAGCAGTTTTAATGACCCAGCATCAGCACAGTACCCCTTTAATCTGTATGCCATCAAAACTAAACACAACATAGCTTTTTTTTTTCTGTTCAACAAAAACATTTTATGAACCTCTGGGACTGGCATATTACTTGCCATTTAAATCCAAGAATTAAATTCCAGAGCTCCTCTAAACTTTATGATTCACAAAGCTAGACAACTAATGGTGCTTACAAGAAGTCAAGATGTGAGAGAAAGCTTAGTAAAGCTTGTATAGTATCTTTCACCCTTTTCTATTTCCTCACTCTAAAAATCTGCAAAAATGAGGCATACAGCTTGCATGGTGAAACCTTACTTGCTATGGCTACAGTAAGTCTTTAAGCAACTCCAGCTTAATTTCTAGTTTGTACTGCAGTAATACAAGAGTCTGAGTCCCTGTTTAACTCAGGATAAAACGTTTAGTGATATGAAGTAAGAGCCACTGGAGCACAGACTGGTACCCCAGACACACACCCACACACCCCCCCCAGAACTCAGGTTCTGCTCTATAAAGTTGAACAGCTTCCACAAGACACTCCAAACCACCATCCCAGAAGTTAAGACTTGAAAGTTCATTCACAGGAAACTGGATTTACACCTGCCTCATCTTTTAGAGGTGCATACAATAGGGATACAGCAGAGCAAAGTCACTTCTCCACCATGCGCTCCCACCCCCACACTTGAAGGGGCTGGGGTAGGGGGTGTAAGGAGAAGACTACCTTTGAGAAAGGGTTTTGAGCTGCAACTTCTGAACAGATGCTGGAAACCCAGATCCTCTATCCCCATCATGGAGCTTAAGTTACACATCAAGAAATTAATTCCATTTGCTAATATAGAAGTCAGGATGTTGTTAGCATCCTGACAATCCCACTCAACCACTGAAGTCCTCTCATGTTCTATAAGCACCTTGTCTCTGTCTCAAGTTTCTGCATTCCACTAAAACTTGCTGCTTGGGGTGGGGATTGCACTAACTGGTATTACAGCCCTTTGGGATGTGGGTATTACTGCTTTGCACCAGAGCTGTTCCATGGGAAAAGTCCTCTGAGAAGTGGCAAGTCAGACTTCGCTCTCATTTGGGCAGGTTTTAAGCAGGACGTCTTTCCACTACCCCATTGGCTTGGCTTATTAGAGTAAGAACCAGCATCAGGGGTGTTCCTCAAGGCTGGTTTCAATTTGGCAGGTTGACTGGGCTGCTTCTCTATGCATTCTCAGGAATAAGGCTCACTGTGCAACCAGACAAACACTTGGCCAGCACAACACCGGATGTTTATAGGAAGAGACAAGGCTGCTTACAGCAAGAAAAGGCATTTGGGTAGAAGCATAACTTCCCCCTCAATTGGGAAGTCTTCTGGAATTAAGGGTTAATTATTATAACCCCACATAATATCGGCAGTACTGAAGCTATAGTATTTCAAACAACTCCTCAAGCCAGCTTCATTAAAACTGCTATAAGAAACATAGTCAGAACCTAACATAACCCTCTTTCCCCAACTCTGCAGAATTCAGAATTTGATCAACATTGTTTATTTGAAATTGGTCAAAACTAAAATCAGTAGGAAATATTTTGTCAATCCCTTTTTAGGGCATAAGGGCTGAATCCCCTTGTGCCAGACATTACATTCAGATGCCAGCACTGTTGCCAAATTGTCTGGCTAGCTAATCTAGCACAGACAGAAGCCCATCTTAGCCTAGTATATTTAAGGGAGGTATACACAGAGGTGGGTCAGAAAGAGTTGAGAGTCACTGAACCAAGTAGTACCCCCTGTTCCTTTTGTTTGAGGGTAGAATCAGTAAGTGATTAAGATTTCCATACAAAATCTCAAGTCTACAGTATGTGATATTAAGACTTTTGCCACACAACCACCTGATTATTCAGAAACACAGCATCAGAAAATATCACAAGAAACTAGAAAAAGTATTTTTAAAAAGGTCAGGACAATGAATAGCCAAGAGGTGGCAGTGTTTCTATCTGGTAAACAAGAAAAATACTAATTGTTTATAGCATTCTAGTAGGGTAGGAAGTCCAGTGGCATCAAACAGCGATATGTTGCAAGAGGCACAGATTTTAAACTGTTCCTCTCTCCCTTTCAGCTGCAGCCCAGTTACACTGAATAGCCTCTTCAGGCACTACATCCAGTTCTTGGTTAAAGCAATTGCTTTAAGTAGCAGTAGTAGTATACTACTACAAACATCCAGATTAATAGTAATTGGATGCTTCTAGACAAGAAGGTGGCAATTTTAGTGGTTTAGTAGGCTCCAATAAATGAAAGCATTATAAGAGACTGTCTATGCAGGTTTAACTTGACAAAGAATTCTCAGCTTTAGAATAAAGATTTTAGCTTCTTGAATTTTACTTAGGTTTACAAAAAAGGAAGAGTGACTGTATAAATCAGTACTTAAATTTCACTTGGCATTTAAGCTAGCCTAAGGAAATCCCAAGGCTGCCTCACCTCTGAATTTTTAACATGGTTATTGAACACTGGAAGATGAAGTTTCAGTTCACATGTTCAGTGCAAAGGTCACAAGCTCTGCAAGACCATGATCAGAAACATTCCATGGCAGTGTTGCTTAATTCATGGCAACAGCTTTATTTAACAAAAGCACTCAAGGAATGGTTTCCCTCCGTAACTCCATATGGGATCAAACATGAAACAAGTCCGCTTACTCCAAGAAATGGCTTCTTTGACCACATGAGAGCTGGGTGTTTTGAGAATGTTTAGCTGGTTTTGTTTCTTTTTGTTTGTTTCAACTTTGATTTATAAAGATCTTTCATTCTGAAAGCATTTCTACCTGGTTGTAGTGGAAAAAGAGCCATGGCATACATATCTGGCAGGAATGTCTCCCCGCCTGGAGAAAAACAGACACATGAAATGGGGAAAAACAACCCACACACCATGGTAGTCTGACTCTCACTGATTTAGGAGAGTATCTTTCAACAACAGCCACTTGCTCCTAGGGAACTGCTGGCAGCAGTTTGCCTGGGTCACACAGGGGTCTCTGAAGAGGAGTTTCCTTTCTTAGATCACAAGTATAGTATTTTATACCTTTTCACATCATGCTGCTCAAAAACACATGCTACTTCATTAGAATATGTGCATCCAAAACAAGTTACTGGATTTACAGCTGTGGAAGTCACCTTGGATTATTTCCCCCTACCTTCCTCCTTAGGGCAAGCAACTATATAGCTGTCTGTCAAAGTATCTCTGCCACAGGAGCCAAATGGAAAATTGCCAATCTATTACCAAAGTGAGAATCCACTAATACAGGTGGCAACTATTTTGTTACACACACCTTAGGAAAATTCATACCAGCAGGCTTTGTAGTAAAATCATAAACCACAACACAGAACAAGACTAATTGTTCCCAAAGCAAGGAATAAACCAGATTCTGTCAGTTCCTAGAATAGAGTTATAATGAGAATATACTCATTATCATGAGCAGTTTGTCAGATATCCATCCCAAGATAAGCCGTATACAAATGCACTTGAATTCTGCAGTAAGGTAACACTGTTCTCTCATATGCTGAGGAATACCTTGTAGAATAAACAAGATTTCCAAGACAGCATATAATTTCAGTGAGTCTCTCACCTGCTGATAGCATATAGTAATCTCAGCTGGGAGGTATCACTATTCTGTGGGGTTTTTTTTATTTTGGTGCTCATTTTAACATGCAACACTTCCTCTTTCCAATCTATCCCTTAGCTTATGAGAAGTGTTTCCTTTTCTGTTTCCTCCTTGGATGGCACTAAAATGAATTTAAACTTCAAACAATAAAAACTTTGATGAAAACACTGTCTTCTCCTCTAGCCAAGATGATATTCAGTTTCATGCATTATATGGTATTTTCAGTGAGACCATTTTTTTTTCTGTTGCTCGATATTAGAAAACTAATGTTAAAGAGTGTAAGACAGGACATAGTCAAGGCTTCCCCATCCATGATAATTTAAAAAAAAATTAAAATGGAAGGACATCTTGTGGACCAGTTATTCTAGAACTATGTGCTATACAGCTTTCCATATTTTTTCTGAAACAGCTGTATTGAACATTGGTGAAGACAAAACAGCAGTTCTGACAGCATACTGGTTCAATACATTATTCCTAGATTGATTAACTGTCAAGATTTATCTTTCATTTAGGAAAAAATAAGTCAGTCTTACTATGCTAGCCAAACCCTCATAAATGCTATATAAAAGTGATGTTTATATAGGTATACTGAAAATTCATAATGAAGACAAACGAACAGGAACAGAAAAAGCATATTACTAAACAGCTGAGAGGAATGAACACATGCTCCATGCTTATGACTTGCACTAGCAAAAAAAGATGACTAAAAAGTGAGATGTTTAGTCACAAGAATGCTTTATAATAAAAAGCAGAACTATGGCTTTAACCAAAAATTCATTCAAAGCATCCAAGTTATTTAATTCCCTTTCAAAGTTTGGGTTCTTAGGTTTAAGGCAGAGCTGAGGAAGGAGAAGAGATGAACAGGTTTGGACATGAGAAAGGGAACTTCAGTACTTTTTCCTCCTTCTTCCATACAGGATCTTCAGCTGCAGTGTTTTGCTACCTCCATTGTCTAATCATTTCAACCAGCCTGGCATTGGCTTCCGTCCTCTTAGATTTGAGACAGTTCACCCTGCTACTTGTTGCTAATCAATGTGTGAAGGGATCAGATACAGAACACAGACTGTCTGAAGGAGGCTGAAGCAGAAAGGAAATGCAGATTTAGATGACAAGGGATACCTGTGCCAAGGCTAGTGAGGCAACTAGCTGGGTTTTGTGTAAGCCACCTTGCTTTGCCTGCATATCAAACACGATATCACTTCCCTGCCCCCATAATGAATGCAGCTTTTCATGCCTGGACCATGCTTGGAGTCCACACCATTCAGAGGTTTCATCAGCTTGAGCTCCTTCGCAGCCCTGTTCTTTGCTGAATGGCATAGGCTGGCATTAAGAATAGGTTTCAGAAGTGACATCATATACAGAATGAAAATGCTAACCTTCAATTGTCTTTACAAGAATGTTACTTGAGAGAGGCATGACTTGTCTGTAAGAAACTGACTGCCAAATGAACCAGCTGAGTAACTCCTCCACACAAAGTTTTTGTGGCTAGATGTGCCAATCGGAAACCAATGAAAACAAAAGCTAATGAGTAGTTTAACACCCTAAGTGACTTCTACAACAACTATAAAAATTATGGTCCTTTCTGTAAATAAATACGATTCAATTGGTGTGCAGCATCTAAAGACGGAGATATGAAAAATGAAGCTATTAACTGAAAGAATGGTTCAAGGTTATTTTTTGTTCCAGTTTGTAAAAGTAAGCTTAATGTTAACACCCGCACTTTTAAATTAAGGTTCTCCCATTTCTACTCTCAACGTAGAAAGTTTTTTTAGCATTGTTGCCAAGAGACCAAGATGGGAACACTAGTAAATACTGTCAGTAAGCACGTACTACTTGAACTGACTTCACTGACTCAGAAGCATAGGAAAAGTAACGAAAGAACTGACAAGGAAGCATCCAGGTGAAAGAAGAGCCTTTGGATCCAATCCAAGCCTGAGTGTATATTATGCCACTACAAGCTTAAGTGGCCAGCCAGAGAACCCAACTACTCCAGTCTTTGCAGAGGCATGCTGACCTTACCTATACCCAGTCAATGCCAAAGGCTTATGCAAAGGGAAATAAATGTATACATTATGTTAATTTTAACCACAGTGCTTCAGACCTTCCAGCAGAATCTCTAATAGTTCTCTGGAAGGCCTATCTGCCTGGATCATAAAGACATTTTAATTTTAACTAGCAGCATCACATGCAACCAAAGCCTACAGTTGGCTCCCTGAAAATATTATTTCAGGAGTAAGCCACTCTGAATGGAAGCCCCCCTATCCCTTCAGGCTCACATGAACATTGCCTGAGAGGTTTTCCACTTGTCTTTGGTACAGAGACAAAGAAGTTAAGCTGGCTTGACACAGCTGCTACTGTTTAGAGAGTAACAGTTCAGATTCAGAGGTACTTACTGAACTACTTTTTGACAAGATGCAAAGATGGGATAACATCACATTTGCCAGAAAGGCAATAACATGAAGATAAAATCATGTTTGTTTTGACAACTCACAATTGTCTAAAACTTATCCTACTGAGTAGATCAGATTTGTTTGCATTTGTACGCAGTCTGTCATTGGGAAGAGCACCTCTCAAGAGTGGTCCCAAGGTTTGGGGTAGACAGCCCTCCAGCAGCATGCCAGCTATGCCGAGGAAATCAGCTCGAGACCCTCCAGGCTTGCTTCCCCTCGCACCAGCCTGCTTAGACTGCCCGCTAACTTCCATACTAACCATCTCACTGACAACCATACAGTGTAGCTCAGGTAAGGGAGCCATGCTTCAACAACAGAAAGCTCAAGGGCCATACATTAGTTATCTCTGCTCTAGTGAGAGGCTCAGAGTCCTTGAGAAAATAAGTGATGCTAGAAGAGAGCAATAGCTACCACGAAACAGTACGGTCAGTTAAAATACATGTTGTCTAGAATGGAGAAAGCAGACGACACCTTCGCTCTAAGAAAGGGTGTGCTGTTACCTTTTGGGACACTGTCAACAGCCACCATTTATAACCCCAATCTAATTCCTAATTCTAATCTTATCAATGCTTCCACGATATTGGGGGGAAAGGATTACACACACACACTTACAACTGTATTAAGTACAAGAGGGGAGGAAGTGAGAAGAGTATTACATCTTCCACCCCTTATCATTGTATTAAGTACAAGAGCAGCACTGGGAAGACTGGGACCTCAGTATTCCTGTAATTCTTTTGTATTTCATGCTCTTTAATTCCCTAAGGTTTTGTTGTTAGTTTGGTTGTTATTTCTTTCAGGGTAGAATCCACTCCAGACCACTGCCTGACACTTCCCGTTCTGAATTTTTTTTTTTTTTAAACAAACAGTCCCCCCTCTCTTCCCAAAATATTTGCCCATCCATTTAAAAGCCTTTAACAGAAGTTGACACAAAATGCATTATGTTGGGACAGCACTGCAACATTACAGCTGCATCTACAGTAACTAGAAGGGGGGAAGCTATATTTGCCATTTGTTCAGTCTAGTGGTCAGTCAATTCAATATGATTCAATAGAGAATTTAGATATCTGCACAATAGTTTCTATAACTTACAAGCACTTCAGTGGGAGAATCACAGTTTTCATTTTCCCCTACAAATAACCATTGTTCTCTGAAGGGAGATGGTTCTCAACAGCTTTGGCTGGCTTGCTTATCAGTCATCAATTCAAGAAAATCTGGTTTCCAATTTGCTCATCTAGCCACAGAAACTGTGTTTAGGACACACTCAGCCGCCTGATTTGGCAACCAGTTTCCTACAGAGAAGTCATGCCTTTCTCAAGTAACATCCTTGTATGGATCAAGTATTCTTGAAATTTGAGTGACTTTGTCTAGCAGCCTGCAGACCCCCTTCACGCTCCAACTTCAGTGTATTAAATCTCCAGTGCCTTTGGGCACACCATATATAGCAGTGGGGGCGGGGTGTGCTGCAGGGGGGTGAAATTTAACTCTTTAGCAGCATTGCTTTTAAAGGAAAAAGAAGGCTTGGAGGCATGGTGATTCTTTCCATTCTCGAACAAGTTTTTCCTCAAAGTAACAGACTCACTCTGCCTCACACGTACACGCACTTACTAGAACACTGTAGAACTATATAGTTGACTTCCAAACCACAGAAAGACACAGCAGTAGCAAGCCCCTAGAAGTTACCTGATCTTTATGTCTTCTACCCTCAATCACCTGACATGGCATTACTCAAGGTTACAGAAGATCAGGAATAGTAACCTTGTCAGGCAACGGGGACCAGTACCGACTAGTTCACCAGCGATTTGCAGACCACGCTACCAGCCCTCATATAGGAGAGCAGCATTCTCTAGTCCCTCGACACAGCACTAGGTTGGATTACAAAGCTCAAAGGCATCCATAATGCAGACAGCTTTCAAGCTTTGCTTGCACCTAAGATTTAAGGCTAGGGATTTTTATATTGTACACTTAACTGCCTGACAGTGTGAATGGCGTAAGAACGACTGAAGTGAAGGGGAGGGAAAAGGGGAGGATTTGAAGTTTGATAGCTGACATTTTCCCCTAAATAATAGTTTGCCTTTTGTTAACCAAGAGCAGCTGAACAAAAGGCTGTATAAAATTAGTCTCCTAGCATATGCCTGCCACTCTGGACAGCAAGTACCTAAACGTGCAAACAGAACCCACAAAACCCAAGACAACATGGGACAAGGGGAAGACAGAGCAACAAGCTCTAACATTACCATCCGAGAATCCTGTTGAAGTTTGATTTCTGGATCTCGGGTCCCTGCTAGCCTTTTTAGTCCAGCCAAACACAGCATTTGATAGTTCTGTACATTTACAATACCTTAACTAGGGAAAGGAAATATTTACAGTAGATGGTAGTTTATAACAATGTTGGCTATCCACAAAATGTATGTGATGGACATGCAATACAAGCAAACAACTAGAAAAGATAAGGTTCAGCAAACTTGACAAAATACCTTTAAATATTTTGGTTATGCATGGAGACCAACATTAAAGAGAAAATGATGCAACACAAGTTTAGCTATTACTGTTAGCTCACTAAAGGATCCTTCTCCCCGCAAAGCACTGAGATCCAAGGGCAGGCAGTCGCTATTTTGCCAGTCCTGGAAAGTCCTGGTACTGAGAGCAGCCTTGGTGATCTTAGTGAAGATCATACCGTGATAACCAACAGGAGTAAGACATAACTACTGAGGTAACACGATGAGGACAGCAGCCTTGGATTGGATTAATCTGTTCATTTCAGAAATGAGTTTAAGATATTTCACGTTTCTTTGTTCAGTACAGACCATTTCCACTATAGCATTGAAGACATACCTCACTGTCCCCAAAATTTTAAATATTCAACTCTGAAAAGTGACTTTCACCCATTGCTAGTGAGATAAGTTTAAAGATTTCCTCAAGTTGCCTACCTACTGCTGGAAGGCAAGCCATTTTCTCCAAGTCAGCACCAGTGCAGAGGCATAGCACAAAGTATGCAGAATCATAAACAGTAAGCTTTTCATTTAAAGTTTCTAGTTCAAGTCTTAGTCACTTCAAAAATATTTCACCTACATATGTAGGAAAACTGCTGACCAGACATAATCCTATCCAACAAGCTCACCATCTGAGGCTTTAGAAGTGCATGTTATACGCTCAAGTGAAATAACAGGACTGGAGCTCTTATTTCTTACAGCTGAACATGTAACTATGAATTAATTCTTGTGAGGAAGTGTCAGTATTGCACACATATCCAAGAGGCAGCACAGTAGGACAACACAGAACATATATTCATGAGCCTCATCTGTGAGTACAGAGTTTTACTCCTTTTCATATTAAACAGCTAAAGCATTCAAACCTGATCAGCATTTTTAGTTCCTAAATAAGATTACTAGCTACAGACTCCATAGCTGAAAATTTTGTTATTTTGTTGAGTGTTGATAAAGAGGAAGAAGGAAGTAGCTTGGAGTCAAAAGAACTTTAGGAAAGAAGTACTACTCCTTTATTAGCCACATACAATTTCTCTTCTCTAAGATGGGAGGGGGAAGAGGAAGAGATAAAATTGTCCAAAGCAATACTGCGTAGTAAAGAAGCTTTTGAACTCAAGTTAGAAAACAGTTAGCAGATAATATTGCTCCAACTCTAACATGTTTTTGTTCTGTTCCTGTGACTTTCAAAATTGATTTGGATGCACAAGCATAATTTGTTAGATAAGAGGACCAAACCCATCCCACCCACATAGCCCTCCAACAAGCACAGCCAGGGAAAGGAGAAAACAGCCCATGGAAGGAGCTGCAGTTGAGCCCATGATGAGAACAGCTAAAAACAAGGACATATGCCCAATATATTTTAGGATCAGGGACATCCA
Source organism: Ciconia boyciana (assembly GCF_034638445.1). Classification (NCBI taxonomy): domain Eukaryota; kingdom Metazoa; phylum Chordata; class Aves; order Ciconiiformes; family Ciconiidae; genus Ciconia; species Ciconia boyciana. The sequence goes on along the minus strand of NC_132935.1, from coordinate 122,683,558 downwards.
TCCATTCATTACATTAACCAATACTTGCATTGCCAGGCAGTAGTCCCATTCCCATCCAATATTTCTACGCTTTAAGACTTAGAATGGTAGGGTAAAAGCATTACTAAAAATTACGTACTACGTAATTATGATCCAAGATTATATTTGTAACTGCTCTATCGAAAGTGGATTACAGCTAAAGACAATAAACCCATCCTGTGAAATCTTATCTGTGGTAGTAACATTAGTCTTGCATTCGGTGCATTGTTCATACAGCTTAAAATCTGTGCTCTCAACACATCATGATTCTTTGATGGAAAGATACCAACAACTTTGCAGGAAGGAAGGGAGTATGGAAACTAGGAAGAGACAGGGTCAAGACAGTATTGAAAGAGGAATGATACCTTCTTTACTTTAAAAGAGAGGAACTAGGTAGTTTTCCTCTAAGGAAGCATGGTCTAGCAAGCATGTTTACATGCTCTGAAGATTTAGCTGAAGGAGAGACTCCTACACGATGCAAGATTTCTTCACTAAATAGAAGCAAAATTCAATCAGACCCTCTCTCCAAGTTATGAGATACACTTCAAGATATCAGTTTTAGCAAAACTAAAGAAAAAAAGAAAATTAGTTCTCAACATACAGTACACTAGTTTCATGCCTATTTTCTGTACGCACATCTCCAGTCCCATTTTCTCAAGGAAGTTATAACCTCAGAAGTCTATGCTGCAGCCTGTAAGTTTCTACTGTATTGATACTGCTGTTTTTTTTAATAGATGTTCTCAAAGTAAAAAAAGTCCATTAAAGTTGCCTGAAGAGACAAGGCATTTCTGTTTCTTCCAATTTTTACTCACTGGAAACTATCTGAAATCATGGCCAGTAGTGTAATGATATCAGAGTATCACCAGGAAAAAAACCAAACAACTTTGCTCTATTTACCCTAAAATATTGAGAGTATTTGAACATCAGTCACACCAAAGCAGGGGAAAGGAGGTGAGCTTTTGATTCTATCCAGTATGGTTTTAACACTGTTTCAAGCCCAAAGTTTTAATTCAAAAGAGAAGCAGTTAAATAAAATACTTTTACATACAGAGAAGAGCCAGGAGCTAAAGGTATGCTGGGACAGCTAAAAGGAAAGTAAGGCAGAGTAATCTAAGAGGTGACCTGTTTAGCACCAGATTGCTGAACATTACTTGTAAGTAAAAACAAAAGTGTGAAATTAAAGATTATTAAAACTGTACATCATGCCAAAGATGTTAAGTCCACATTTTATAGACCATGTAAGAACAAGGTAACTCACTGCCCTGCTTTCTTCACCAGGAAAAAATTAAAAAGGAAAACACAAGGGTCAGTAACTGAATCCAACGTACCTACACGTGCATTTGCTATCAGAAAAGACACAGTAAGTACGATAAATGAAGGGTGCATCAGCATAAAGAAGTATATGCACAGTTTCTTACATATACTGGAAGTATGTATTTCTCTAGCTCATGTGCACATTCTCCTATAAAGCTGAAGCTATAGCAGCCACAACAGCTGCAACACAATAAAGTATTACATATTAAGACTGGTGCCTCCAGGATGCACTCCTAAAAGTTTTAATAATTTTCTTAGGGGGTAAAAAACCCTAACCATTAGAAAAAGGAACAGAAAGAGCGTGCATCACATTTGTATCACATACGGCAGTTTCATATAAATAGCCCTTGAGCAAGAGATACAGAAGTGGGGATGCAGGCATATTCCCTTTGTGTTAGCCAACTGTTTTGGCAAGACATGTGGGTGGACAGTGTTAAGAGCACCACGGAGTAAAGCTCAGTGTTTGGCAGTGATGCCAAGCCATTACACAAAAGGAACCATAACTAAACCTATCCTTCCTTCCTAGCCACACTATTCCTCCTTTTCCCTCATTGCAGTTCAGTTTAGGCCAGACTCCTCTGCAATTCAAATAAACTTATACCAATGCTAGAAGAAGGAGGAAGGGAAAAAAGTTTTCTACCATGTTAAGTGAGTTTAAATTGGCTCACAGAAGCATCTCCTGAGTGCACACAACCAAGGCTGGTGAGAACAGAGGAGGATGCAAGATCCCCTTCTTTGAGTAGCCATGAGATGTTAAGACACCTCACTCCCTATTGCAAAACCAGAGCTTTACCCTACATTAGAGCAGCTTAGGTATAAATTCAATCAGCAAATTTAGGCAAGGTACCAGATAAGTAGCTTTCAGTTCAGCTGACGATTATGTGTTTGAATGCCTTCCCCTATACATACACAAGCCTTCAGAAGTTGCATCTTTTACAGTCTGCAAGACAAAATAAGGAGAAGTATAATTTTTTTTTGTAGTCTAAAAAGACAATAAATTCAGGACTATATGCAACTCCAGAATTCAATATAGCAATCTAATTTTACCCAGTGTTGTCCACATGCACTGATAACCCCATGAGCCATTTCAACCCACTGATCTGGCAAGAAACTTCTGAGTTTGTGAATTAACCTGATCAATGAAGGATCTGACCAAAGCCAGAACTGATGCAAGCAAAAGGAAGGAACAGTGTGGCTAAGGGCAAGGGGACAAAGAACTTTAAAATCCTTTCTTGCGGGGGGGGGGGAAGCCGTGGTGCTACAGGGGTTTGCCTTTTATAGTCTGTGAACCACTTCTAAAATGGATTCTGTAAACTAATGTGAGAACTAGGGGGTCACAGACCATTAAGTTGACTGAATTTGGCAACTCCGCACTTTCCCTAGAAAGTGTTAGAAGTCTGCTATTGAAGCGTTTTGACCATCCACCACTGTTATCACCAAGTGATACTAAAGCACGTAGCAGCTGAGAGTTGGCATAAAGGAAACCCCACGTTATTTAACTTGAGTCTTGTGGCCTTTTCCACTTTCTGCAACAGCAAAGTCATTTGAATCCAGATAGTTTATCTATACAAGCCAAGCATCCTACAGCTCTTCCAACATTTTCTAAGCATCTGGTTTGGTTTGCAGCCTATTATTGAGAATTCTGTGAAAAGAAAAACAGAGGTGCTCTTTCACTCTGAGAGATGAGACAATCAAGCACGCTTTGACATATCAGTTAGCATATTTGATTTAATTATGGATAAGACTAAGGTAAAACGTTTTTCAAGTTTAAAGTCCTGTTCTAGTGGCTTTTATGAAAACATCTAGTTACTCCTGTAATGTTGATAATTCTATCCATACAACAAACATGGTCACACAGAAGAAAATTTTCAGGGTTGCAACACAAATATTGCTACATTTCCAGAATGCTTTGAAGCATCTGACAGATTAAGCATTTGCCTTGCTGTCCTGATAGCATTTTACATCAGACAGTGAGGTTCAAAGTGGTAAGCAACCATACTGGGTTTCAACAGCAGCTCTGTGACAAAGCAAGATTGGCTTTTGCTTTTTTTTTTGCAGGAATAGTTTACTTTCCTTTCATGCATTGTTGCAGTATTTGCAGGCACTCTCCACCCTGAAAGCAGTGCCCAGAGTTCCACTTTCTTTAATGTTTGCCACTACAGTAACAGTCAATATTCTCTGTTAAGTTTTCAGTGACTGCATGTACTCATAGCACACAACAGGTTACTGTTGTTTTACACAAGTCAACAGCTCAACTGAGAACAGAACCAGCTCAACTAGAAAGAGACTGCTCCAGACAACTGGGTACAGAGCCGAAATCTGCATTTCTCTGCACTGAAAGGATGAGCAACTACCTTGATCTTGTCTCGCAAATGCATATCTGTAGTCTTGTTTTGAGACTTGGAACACCCAGTAAGTAACCACCCACAGTGCTATTTCCCTCCTCACTTGAGGGAGCCTCAAAATGGGGGTGGGAGGAGGGAAAGTTATGGGGAACAGACAGTACTTTCCAGGAGGAGGGATAGAAATACTAGAGAGAAACAGAACCAAAAGGTAGGAACTGAGGATGTGACGTTGGAAGGACAGGAGTATCATGTTCTAGGTGAGGAGGTAGAAAGTAAGGGAGCCAGCTGCTTTGGCCAAAAAGCCTCAGGGACAGGGTTAGAGTCAAACGCCTTATAACTTAGCTCAAACAGGGTGAGGAGGACACGTCCTGGGGAAGGAGAACTCTGCATTCGAGAGAACTACTATTCTCTTAGATGAGATCTGCCTGTGCTCAAACTTACCTGCATGACATTAGTCTGAGGGAATACCCTGCTCTGTCACCAGCTTTTCCCCACCTACGTACTGAGCAGAACCAGAGTTTGTAACTAATATTAAGGTTTCAAGCTGCCATTCCAGCCTCGCATTTTAGGTTTGTTTTTACACTGTTAGACAGCCAAACAAAGTACTTAGTGCATCACTTAAGTACTCTCTTGGTAGGCTGCCTGTCTATTATTGTTCCTTTTATGAGGCTGTAAATAGCATTCTTAGAATTAAACAAGCAATAACCCTCACAGTTTTGCAGCCACCCTCTCTCAAAAAAATTGTACACCTCGCCCACGTTTTTAGCGAAAGTGAGAAAGATTTGGAGTATAAACTTTTCCCAACAGTCACAGTCTCTCCCAAACGCTTCTTGAGTGAATAATAAATACTTGCAAATACTGATCAGGCACACCCACATTAAGGAACCACCAAAACTCACTAATCAAGAACAGTAGTAGATCATTAATTTGCAGAATAAACGCCTTTCTCAACAGGAGCTGAAGGCTTGAAAATGCTCACTTGTTTTAAAACAATTTCTAGGTCTACAGGACACAAGGACACTCAAAACCAATCCTAAGAGACATGTACTCTTTTCAAAGCACACTGTTGAAAATAAAGTATTAGTTATGTAAAATAAATTAACAAGCTTTTTTAGAAGTTACTTCTAGAAAAGCTGTACAGCTTAAGCAAGGCTAGAATATCTTTCTTCCCTTTGCAATTTAAGCTTTTAAGTCTACAAAATACCTTGGAGCTACTCTTCACCAAGTGGTGGAGAATACATCTGCTTTAGAAGCTGGATATTCTATACTACGGCCAACAGCCCTCCATTGTTTCATTTTACACACTTCAGCAAGAAGCTTTATGATACTGAGAACACAAGAACTAGAAGCTTTTTAGCCCATACCACAAGTCCAAAGTTATACTCCAAAATGAAGGCAGAAACACTGCTTTTTTAGCGTATTAAGAACACCATGCTTCATTTCATTCTGGCATTCAGTATTATGTGTGTTCTTTAGGAAGCCCACTAGCAGGAAGATACTTAGATACCACAAAAAGCTGTAAGCAGCCCAATTGCCAGTAGTTTTTTTTTTTTTAAACCTCCTTGCCCCTCAAGCACACCCCACCACCCCCCCAAAATGTCATGTTAAGTCTTTTCTTTTTCCACAGAATTCATACTTTGTCCTTTTTTCCACGAAATTCATACTTTGTCCTCTGACACCAGCAACTTTAAGAAACAAGAAAAGCTCTTCCAGAGCTTTCTAGAAATGTCAGAGGTACAGTAGCATTAAAGGAGATAGGAGAAGCGTCCTTGCAAACCGAAGACAAAGGCATCACCACATTTCACTAGGTTAAATGCCTTAATGTATCAGTTAAGCAAGCATCCCACGGAAAACTCTTGTACTACCCTGTCCTCAGGCAGGCTTTTCCCCTGAAGCGGTTTGTTGTGTTGTCCGATTTCATACTGGGAGGAAACTACCTCCAACATTGAAATTACTGGAAAATTCCAGCAAAGTCCCCCGCGTTGACCCCCAGAGCAGAAAGTGGGGGGGACAGCAGACCGCCATTTTCCAGTTTCAGATGAAAATCAAGTTTCAAACTATCACAGCAAGAAACTATGTCCCAATGAAACTTAAGACACTTTCAGTACATTCTGAAGAAGCCGCAGCCTCTTTTAGATCTGTGAAACAATACTTAGGATCATCAGAAACAAAGCTTGCGAGCAAAGCATTTTAAATGAAAGACCACGTAAAGCAAGTTCCTATTTTTATATCCATAAAGTTCTCGTTTGCACCACAGAAGCAGCTAAAGTGTTAACCAAGAGCAGGAGATGTAGCTGCTATAGGCAACATCTTTCCTAGTTTTCTGACTACCTTCAATTAAAAAAAAATTAGTCCTTTCCTCGTTACAGTTATCTTCCTTCCGTATTTATTCGTTTCCTCTGTCTTCGATAGGTTACACGCCGAACGCAGTACAAAGCAGATCCCATCAAGTAATTTAACTTTGCATTAGAAACATTAGGGGCCGGGGGGGGCTCCAGACTTTTTTTTTCCTCGCTTGCATCGCCACGGTCTCGCTATCCCTCGACAAGCGCCCTCAGACAGGCAGCGCCGCAGCAGCCCGATGCCCCCGCCGCACGCCGCGTTAGCGGCTTCCCGAGGCACCGACGGCCGCCTCCCGGGACAGCGGCTCCCGCACCTCGCAGCGGGCCCCCCCCCGGCTCACCTCCACCTCCTCCCGGGCGGCGGCGCGGAGCGGCGCCCGGGGCCGCCGCCGCCTCGCCGCACGCCCTCCCGCGGCCCGTTAGCAGCTCCCGACCCCGCACCGGCCGCTGGAGGGGCGCGGCGGCCCCGCTCCCACCCCCGAGCCCCGCGGGGCGGCAAGACCCGAGCGCCTCCGCGGGCGGAGGAAGCGCGGCCGCCGGTCCCCGCCGCCGCCCGCCCCCCAGGGCCGGCCGGCCCGCCCGCCGCGAGGGTGCGAGGCGGGCGGGGGCCCTCTGGCGCCGGCGAAGGGCGGGAACGCGGCCGCCCCCTCCCGCGTCGCGCCGCGCCGCGCACTCGCTCACCTCGTCGTCGTGGTGCTGGCAGTAGCTGGCCCGGTCGGGGAAGACGGAGAGGATGTTGTAGGGCGAGGCGGGGTAGGGCGGGCTGAGGGCGAGCGGCGCGGCGGGGCCGGCGGCGGCGGCGGGGCCGGGGGCGGCGGCGAAGCGCTCGATGAAGTGGTCCTTGGTGAGGCGGACGCGCTGGTGCGCCCGCACGCAGTTGTCGCACAGGTGCTCCTGGCAGTCGAGGCAGCGGGAGCTGGCGGCGTTGCCCTCGTCGCAGGAGCTGCAGCGGGGCTCACCCTGCCGGCTGTGGGGCCGCCGCAGCAGGAGCGCCGCCGAGCCGCCGCCGCCGCCCGAGGAGGAGGAGGAGGACGTCGAGGAGGGCGCGGCCGAGGCGGCGGCGGCGGGCGAGGAGCCGGCGGCGCGGTGCGGCGGCGGCGGGCGGCCGTGGTGGCGGTTGTTGCCGCCGCCGCCCCCTCCCGCGCCGGAGCCGGCGGCGGGGCCGGCCCCGGCGGCGCGGCCGTTCTTCTGCTCGTCGGCGGCGGCGGCCACGACGACGACGTCCAGCAGGTTGCTGAGGAGGAAGTTGGAGGAGGGCAGCGCGTCCATGCCCGAGGGCTCCGAGATCACCACCTTCTGGTCGCAGATGGGGCAGCGCAGCTTGAGCGCGTCCCCCGCGCCGGGGTGCCGCTGCGCCTCCAGGCACTGGCGGCAGAAGGCGTGCAGGCAGGGCAGGACGTGGAGCCGCCGCGGCGGGCCCCCGCAGGAGGAGCCGCCGCCGCCGCCGCCGGAGGAGCTGGAGGTCTGCGAGGAGGACGAGGAGGTGGAGGAGTTGGAGGAGAGGGGAGCCGGCGAGCCGCACATCTCCTTGCACAGCGGGCAGATCTGGAAGTCGGACTCGGGAAACGAAGCCATTTGCGATGGGCCTGACTCCCCGGTGGGAGGTAAAAATGTATCTCCCCTCCCTCACAACAAAAAAAAGTGTGGGCGGAAAAAGCGGAGGAGACGGGGGGCGTTTGGAGAGGCGTGGGGAGAAGGTAGTTCTGCAAGCGGCTTACGAGCAAGCTGGCATCGATCAGTAGTTTTGCCAAGTGGGATCGATTGGCCGGTTTTGCAAATACGGTGTCATCGATCCGGCGGTCTGCAGGGAGCTGGATCTTCGCCTCGTACCTCGCTGCTGCCGGGCTTGCTGCTGCGGGAAGGGGGGGGGGAGGGGGGGGCGTATTTTTGGTATCAAGGTGTAGCTGTCCCGTTCTCTCTCAGCAAATGGATCCTCTCTTCCCTCACATGTACTTAACCCCCGATCCCCCGTTGCATTAGACAAATTGTATCGATTCCCAGATCGGTCAATACCTCACACAGTCTTCTCATTTCCCCCTTGGGTCAGCAGTTTGACAACGTGGTTTGGTTACTTGTCTTCTTCCTAAACAGAAAGTGCATGGGCGCCAACCGCCCGATCCCCACCGCATCCAGCGGGGACCGGACCTCTGTCCGCCGGGGCTCGGCTCCGGTTCCCACGGCCGCAAGACGGGGTCGGGGCGCCGGGGCGGCAGTGCAAGTCCCTCTTGGCCGGGCGGGGAGGACGCGGGTGGGGGGCAGCAGGGGCTTAACTCAAGTTTCGCTCTTTCTTCTTGGGGCGTTGGGTTTTTTCCTCTTTTCCTTTAAACCTGTGCTTGTCGGGGGGGAAGGGGAAATTTCGTTTCAGTTCCCCCCGCCACTTTTGCAATCCAGAGCAGCTCTAGGAGAGAGAGAGGCACTGAAACGCAGTGGCCAGGCAGACTTCTCCGGCTCCAGTCCTCCCCCGCCGACGCCTGCTCCACCACCGCATGACTGGGGGGTGGGGATGGAGGGCGGCGTTGGTGCCCACCCCACCGGCAGAGACTCACGCTGGCGGGACAGAGAGGAGGAGGAGGAGGTGGGAAGGGAGGAAGAAAAGGGCTCCGGGGACGGCGGGGAAGAGCACTCCCTTCTCAGAGTCCTGGCTCCCGCCGGACGCCTTCCTTTAAGCGGGGCTCCCCCGCGGAGGGCAGCGCCGAGCCCGCAGCGGCCCCGCCACACGCGGTGCCCGGCGGCTCGGGTGGCTCTCCCGGCCGGCGGCGGGCCGGTCAGCGCTGCGGGCTCGGCGCGGCTCGCACACGCTGCGGCGGCCGCGGCCGGGCAGAGGAGCAGCGGCAGGTCCCCGCCGGCCGCCCTGAATTATTCATGGGGGGTGTATTATATTCGCTCGCACAAATTGGAGCCGCTGTGCAATGCTATCCGAGAGCGCTACGCTCGCCCCCTCCTCCTCCTCTCCGGTTCTCGCTCGCTCTGAGCCCCTGCAGCGCCTAGGATCACATTTCCTTTGTCATCTCGCCTCTTCGCGTGGTGTTTTATTGAGAAAACAAAAATAATATAAAACCCGAAGCGGGGGAGGGAGGAGGGGAAAAAAGCCGCAAAAGCCAAAACGCCCGCCTCCCCCGCGATCTGCCGAGCCGGAGCCCACCGGCCCCGGGGGGTGAATTAGCAGGAATTACTCACTGATGCGGCAGCACCGTCCCGGGCGGCGTGGGATCCAGGGAGAGCCATCGCGCCGGGCGCCTTCCCCCTGCCTGGCGGGGTGCGGAGGGGCAGAGCCGGGCGGCCCGGCCCTCGGGGGGGGGGGGAAGCTCAGGGCGCGGGGCAGCGCATGGCCCGCCTCGGCGTGGCCCGCAGGGCTGGCGGGGGCGCTGGCTCCGGCCCCGCTGCGGCCGCCGGCTCTGGGGCGGCGCGGCGTGCGGGAGCCTTTTAAGCTCCGACGGCGCGGGCTGACTTCCGCCCGGCTGCGGGGGGCGGCCGGGGGGCGGCGGCGGCGGGCAGGAAACATTCGCCCTCCTCCTGCCCGACCTGCCCCCATCCGCCCGCATCCAGCCCCGCCGCCTTCCCGCGGTTTGTTAGTATCGCTGGTTTCGGCACCGGGGACTCCCCCCCGCCCCCCCCGCTCCGCTTTGGTTGGACGCGCTTCGGCCGCGGCTGAGGCGATTGCCAGCCCCCCTCGCCCTTTTTCGGTTTGAGATGCGAGCGGGGAAGGAGCGGGGCTGCGGGGCCGTTCTTGGAAAGCACCGCGGCGTTAATGCAGCTTTAAACATCAAGTCGCTCGATTAATTGTTTTCTTACGCCCGGTCCAGGGGTGATCTCCGGCTCCTTTCTGCGCCGTTGCAGTTGCTGCCGGGACTGGCGTGCCCGGGAGGGCGAGCCCGAGGTTTGCTGCTAGCCAGGGGCAGACGTTTCCTCCTCTTTAAACTGACGCGATGAAGTTAGCAAAAATGAGCGGCGATGCCATTTGCACTCCTGCGAGAGCAAACTCACATTAAAACGCAACAATTATTTTGTTCTGATGAAACGCCTCGCAACCAGCGACTGCTAAAAGGAAAGTTTTGGCTGCAAGCACGAGTGACTGGCCACCCTCTTGTTTTAGTGGGGCTTGTGCTAGCAAGGGAGGATGCATGGCATTTTACCCTTAACAAGGAAACTGGCAATGCTGAGAAGTTTTAAAACGTGAAACCGACTCGGGGATTGGAAAGCCAAAAAAACAGGAAAAGGAATAAAAATTGGAAAAGATACATACAGAATTGTGAACGAAAGCATTTGTAAATAACCAAAATAAACGCAAAACAAATTAGTGTTAAGTAATTATAATACATTTTAAAACACACCACAGAAAAGGAAAACAGGCTATGAAAATACATTGAACGATGTTCCTCCTCTGTTTAGGCCTTAGGCATACAAATAACTAACACTGTTTAGACCTTAGACACACAAATAACAGTAACTTGTCTACTTAAAAATAAAAATGTCTTTTGTCTTTTGCTGACAGGCACTAAACACAGCGATGAGCCATGCCTGTGAGGATCTCTCGCCAAAAGCCTTTCAGAGAACTGAGAAACTCAAGAGTGCTATCGTCCTTACACGAGACCAAGCAATGGGAATTGCTGATGAAGTCCATGGGGCAACAAATGTACATTAAGTTGTAAACAAGCGTGAATATTTATTATGGCCCTCAGTAGTATATTCAGCTGGGAACTTGCCTTATGTGTCACTAAAGGATTTGGCTCGAGGGCTGTGTTCTTTATATTACGTATCCATATGTTCACATTTGAGCATGCAGGTGAAACCTACCACGGCTTTGACTAGCAGAGGTTAAAAAATCATCGAGCCTTGCCTCAGCTCTGTTTGTTTGTCCTGTGGTTGCCGCAGAGGGTTATGATGCTGCAGAGCTTGTCCTTTTCCAGATTAAGCCAGTTAGTTGTGAAGAACGGTAACTCCCCAAACAGCAAACGCGCGGTTGATCTGTTTGGGTTTCCCAGATAACCAGCTTTCCACTATCTCCCTCAGTAGAAACCATCATCTTTTGCGTTCAGAAATATTTTAATTGGGCAGAAATTCCCAGATGCATGTCTCCAGGCATATCTGACACCCCTGCCTTCCTCAGTGACAGCTGTTTGCTTTCCAGCTAACCGGCTGAAGAGGGGAATTCTGCGTGTTCGTGCTTCAAATGGCTCTAATGGGTTCACGAGGCTACCTATACACTGCGGAAGGTCCTTTTCACTGACAGGATCCACTGTATTTGTGCCAAAGCTCCCGAACCTCGTTTAGAGCTTATACCCTCCCTGAGCTTGTAAAAGGCTATAAGCAATTCACTGTCCCTGAACAGTAGGTCCTTATTCCCCAGCTGTCATCCTCGTATTTGAGCACCTCTGTCTTTCTAAATCAAAGTCCTGCTTTTCTTCTCCCTCCACTACCGCCGAAGGAATGCAACATTTTGAGGCTTCCACTGATTATGGATGGCTTTCTGTCTTCGTTATGAAAAACGCTGAAATAAAGCTAAAGGGAATACGCCAATATTACACTCTGAAACATTAGCTGCTGGAGCACTTGTGTCTTCAACTACACAGCAGATAACACCGTGCATTTTTCTGCTTAGTGCATTGACTCGATGGTTTTCGATCCAATTAACTTGTTCTGCTATAAAAAAACCCTCAGCTCTCCTCAGATAGAGCAAGGCCTCGATATATTTCATTTGTTTTCTAAGCTGATAAACACGTGGGTGAATAACAGTGCGAGGGCGATAGGTGAAGTACGAGAGGCTTCTAGTTCCTCGGTAGACAGCAGGATGAGAACTTATTTTTATGATTTTTCCCTGGGAAGCTAGTGCTTCACATTTACCCGTTTTGTTTCTTAAAAACAAAAGAACAATAGCTATCCTGGTTAGCGGGGCTATTGTCCCTCTGTGCCAAATAAATGAAATCTCACTGCTTACGTGAGCGTCTGAGGCATTTGTCTGCATTCTGCTTGTTCTCCTTTGTGTCGCTCTGCTGAGGTTTCTCGCATTTATTCCCTTCTCTCCAGTATTTTTCACACCCTTTTCTCTCATCTTTCTTTTGTCCTCCATTCATACGCTGTTGCTGGTCTGAATTTGAAACGGTGTCGTTTGTACTAAAGGCAAGCCCATAATTTAAACTGTGTTGAAATCATGACTGTGTCAAGATCACATCGGAACTGTGTTAAAACATTAACTGTTAAAACATTCTAACAATGCTAAAATCTGGGCATAACTGACCAGATCTTCAGAGACACCTAATGAGCATCAAAAGAGATCTGAAGATATGGGCCAACTTCCACCTAGTTGGAAAATCTCTATTTGGCAACATTTATCTGTCCTTGACTAACTGCCCAGCCACTGCAGCTAAACTATGCATTAAAAATACATAATTTTTTTCCTTTTCCCCTTTTATTTCAGTGGAAAATAGGACATTGGGGCAGAAGACTGCACCTGAGTCATTCTCTAGCATCTGCTTCCAATGTCAGGATGTGCTTTCCACTGTCCGTACTTGGAAGCTTCGTTTGCTTGAAGGAAAGCATCTGCTTTCCGCCAGCAGCACTACAGGACAAACAGAACGGTGTTCCTGCCAAAAGCAATACAGCTGGAAAAGCCAGGGGTCTGGAGGTTAAAAGCTTTGTTAAATAGAACCAGGTACAGTAATTGTGGGTTTGGGGATATTTTACTGTAATTTTAGAGGCAAACATTCACATAAGGAGCTTTCCCCTATACCACCTGCGTGAAATGGTCCAGCAGCCAGATACCATTTGCCCTGCTATGTTGAGCGCTAAGGCAGTGTGCAAGCTCAAAGCTTGGCAGGGCTTGTGAATAGAAGTAGCCGAGTAGCTGGTGCAAGTCCCTGAACGTGCAGAGGTAATAATAAGCATATAGGGCTGAACTTCTGTTGTCATTGTTACTGTTTTGCACCTAAGGACCCAGAAAACATTTCCATCTTCAGTATTGCTATACCAAAGAGGTCCACAGACATAAAAAGCCAAGACAGTGGTTCATTGCTTCAAGGTCTGCATAATATTTTCTAGGGATTTATAAAGACCTACAACTCTCCCTGTCCTGGTGCACCTGAGAATCCCCTTCCTTCTTTATTTGTTAACAGCTACAAAGAGGCAAAAGATCCATGCATCCTGCATGGATCTTTGCCTCCCACACTCAAGAATTTGACTAGTAAATCAATGTACGAAGGGAGCACTTCCAACAGGTCGATCCACAGGGAAGGGCTTCAGCAAGACCTTGATGCTGGCATAGTCTTTGGGGATTTCACATTTGTCAAATAGTCCCAGATAAATGAAAGAGGAAGGTTTTGCTGTTGTTTTTTAGCTCTCTGTTAGCAACTTATTCATTACACTCAGAGGAATATCCATCTTTTTTTTGGCTTTCACCATGACTGTACTCCGTGGACAACTGTGCCACTTAAGTCCAGCCACTTTAGCGCTGATTTGTGCTTTTTTCCCCCCTTTCCTCATTTTTCCTCTTGCAAGCACAAACTTCTAAATTTGCCTCAGATTCCAAATTTGCCATGCCTGCTCTTGCATACTGACTCTCGCTCAATCGTATATCTGTCATTGGATCCATTAGTAAGTACAGTAGTAAGTTCAACTTTCTGCATGTGTTGCTGAGCTTCCTGTATGGTATGTTGGATCTTGAGCAGGGTGGAGGGTTGGGGAGCAAAGAAGCAGTAAGTGTTGTCCCCATGGTATAAATCATTGAGAACTGGCTTGCTCAGCATATTAATTCAAGCCCTTGACACCCCCTCCTCCAGCCATCCATCTCCCCTACAGCAGGGTCACCTTGAGTTTAAAGATGTGCTTGTTAGGATGTGATGGGATCCAGAGGAGAACAGAGATAGCCTCCCCTATACACATGTGCAAGTGAAATCTATAGGTCTTGGTGGTGTGCAGCTTTGCATCTTTACACCCTTCAAGGGCTGGCTTTGGGAAGCAGGGATCTTGCACTCAGACAGCTGACATTACTTTTAACCCCAGAGACACGACCAGGTTTAGGGATCGATCTTCTACTCTCTGGTCCCAGAAAGAAGTAAACCCCTACTGTCTTACCTTACAGCACAAGGCTCTGCAGGCAACTAATGCAAAGGTGTCATTTTTGGATGTGCTAAAGAAAGGGTTTTTTTCACTTATATTGATAGAGTCTCCCAGAGCACCTTTTCTGCTTAAGCCTTGCTCTAGCTCTCCTATTACTTGGTATGCATCTGAGATGAAACTAAATGACCTTTCTTTTTTTTTTTTTCCTGTGCATCTTCATTAATTCCTTCTTTCTTTCAGAAATTCTGGCTGAAAATCATCCATTTCTAACCACGTAGTAGGATTTAGCATCACAAGGACTTTTAGCACCTTTACCTCCCGATGACTGCATCTCTAAAACTAGTTTCCGCTTCCAGACTTCTCAAATCTCTCTCTATTCACCATCTGTTCAATCAGATCTCTTTTTAGACTAAGTACCTGTGTTGGCTTTAATCTCCGATGATGACAGTGTGACTATTGCCCCCCAGGATGGGCTCAAGGCCAGAAGATGCAAATGTCTCTTCTTCTCACCCCGAGTCTGCTCTAACCCTGTCACAGCTTTCAAGCATGATGCCTACCATTAAGAATGGTCTAAATCCAGGCTTTGGCCCACAAGGGAGTGACTTCACTGTCTGGATGTTGGACTTTACAAAACACATGCAAAAGCTGATGCTGTATTAAAGGTAGTACTAAAGGCTCTCAAACTCACCTTCAGTGAAATCTCCCATCACATCACTTTTCCCTTGAGGAAAAGCTTGGCAGAATAGCCATGTCTTGTAACCATGCTCTGCAGGTCAAGAAATGCAAGCTCTGAGCAGCTGGAGGTAGAAAGCAGGTGCCAACATTATGGGCTAATAATTGCAAATGTTTTGTTATTAGCCTTCTGTTTCCTGACACTGCTGCTGCTCTGATACCTCACTTCACATTTATCCTCCTCGCACAGTTAACTCAGCTGTAACTCAAAAGTCCGCCCTACCTTCAATCTCGTTCATATCCGCAAGATCCTTTTACTCAGCTGGGGGAGTGCTTTTAACTGCAAGAGGTGGTATATGCTAACGCTTAAGGGAGAATGGCTTGTCAGCTGCTAACGCTTCCACACAGCTGTGTAAACTCTGGGCACGGGCAGCTGTTCCCCTCCAGATCTGGCTGCAGGAGCTGGGAAGCCTGGCACCCTCAGCTATTCATTACCAGCACCCAGTTCAGCCCCTGAACAGGGACGTGTGAGTGTCCCCTAACATGCTGCAGCACCGCGATGGCTGACCTTGTGCTGGGAAGAGTGCGCTTGTGTAGCGTGTTCAAAGGGACACTAGTATCTTCCATCTCTTCGTCTGGTTGTAAAGAGACATCATCTACATCTTAAGGCTATCTGCGTCCAAGTGCTGCCCGTCCCCTTCTGCCTCCTCATCATTCCCTGGGGAACCTGGGCAGACAGCTTCTCCCTCAGGGCCATGCAATGTAATTCCCTGAGCACTGGCAAACCGTGACCCTCAAAAAGCGGCATGTGCCCTCAGATGATTTTTTGTTACATGCAGCACTAATCCTGACCTGCATTCAGGGGTGCTGCTCTCTCCCACGGCTACTCTGATCAAGGCAGGTCAGTTCCAGAGGTATAAATTGAATGCTGAGAGAGAAAAGTGGAGGTATTTCTGCATTGTCCTTAGCAGGAAACAGGCTTTGAGCTAACCTGGACCTGAAATGTTTAGGGTTTTATATGCTGAAACCAACACTGGTCAGGGACAGTATGTGCAAAGGGAATACGCTCCTTTACAAGAGTGAATGAACAAGCAAGCAGCCATGCAGGGTGATAATCAAAGTTTCTGGTTCATGTGAGTATTTATTATGGTTATAATTGCATTTCCTGTAGGGAAAGCTGTAAGATGGACTCAGAGGAAGCTTTTGCTACCTTGCTTCATGCGGTTCGTCCAGACTCAGGTTACAGGATGAGGCAGTTGCACGCTTGCAGGACATGCAAGAGGTTGGAGTCTCAGATCCCGGCTTCCCTGCAAAGTCTCTGGGAACATGAAATGACCCGTGAAGAGGCCTTTCCCTTCCTCGCTGCTCTGCCAGGGAGCCAAGAAGGCAGAAGCTCTTGCCTGGGCAGCTCTCCTGGCAGTGGGAGCAGGCAGCTGTCTCCTCTCCTATGTGGGACCCCGATGGCATCCCTACGGTCCTTCATAAAAGTGGACTTACAAAAGCAGCCCATCACTCACATCACAGTCCAAAGCCTCTCTCATGTGCTGCTGGGGAAACACATGGCTGAAACCCTTTGGGTGAGAGCCTCCTCCCAGAAAATGCACCCCGAGGAGCCACGTGTTTCTCGGAGGCTATTAAATGTCCCTTTGCGACGTGCCTCCTCTCTGTGTGCAGAAGGGCCCTGCGCCTGCTGGTGTAAATCCTTCCCAGTATACCTCTGCCACAGGAGCTATAAATAGGCTGGGGGATAAGACAAAGGGAAGCTTTCTTAAAATGGAGGATACCACGGGTACTGTTTGCAGGAGCGGGAACTTTAAAGGGAAGGCAGGGATTCGAGGAAATTTTAAAGCTGTTGAGCCAGAACACCGGGATTTGGCTGATGCTGTAGGTCTCGAAGAGGGGAACACTGTCACTCCGAGGATCTTTTCCCTTTTTCACTTTACTATAGCAGGGTGTTGTCTCTCCTTTCAAATAAAACCCGCGTACATTTACGATGATGGATGGCTGCTGGGAAGAGAAGTTTGTATATCTTCCATTTGCTAGCTGCAGAGCAGTGGAGTTGCGTTGAGCCTGACAGCCTCTTTTGTGAACCACTGCCTGGCAGTACAGATGCTCATTTGCTTAAGTAAAAGCAGCCAAGGGGCTTGTGTGATCTCCGCAGTGCAGACCCTACCCTTCCTCAATGTTTCACAGCTACCAGCCTTTGGATGCTACTGCAAGCCGGAGAAGTAAAAATAAGGAAGGAGGGAGCAAGCCTCAGGAAGCCAAATCAAATGGCGGTAGCGGCATCTCAGGAAGCTCACCCAAGGTGGTGGGGTGCAGGGCAGGTGAAGAAGATCAGAAGTGTAGGAAATCAGGGAAACAGATGTGGCCGTGCCAGGCTTCGGGGAGGGAGCTCCCGAGATGCGGGGCCAGCATTCCCATGCGTTCCCATCTGGCAGTGAAGGAAATTATGTAAAGTGGAGGGGCCAGGGGCCCCCTTTCTTTTTTTTTCTTCCAATTCTTTTCTCCCCTCACTTCCCATGATGCAATTAAAGAGCCATTGCTGACATCATCATGTATGCACGCTGAATGCAGCCATTGTGTCTCAGCTGCGGTGCTGTACTATATATAGATTGGTTGCCAATCTCTGCTATGTATCAGCAGGGAAGACACCCAAGGAATTAAGTGAGCAGTTGCACTGTAGGACTCCTGGCTTTTGTCCCGTGGCCTCGAGACACAATGGACTATACAGTGGAACTAGAAATAATCAAAGATAAGTGATTTGGAGACCAAGCCAGGAAACTTTTGAAGGATTGATCTGCAGCAGTGGTAGGAAAGCAGCCTTCTAGGTTGTGATGCATGAAGCAGAAAGACAATTTGACCCGTGCATGTTGCTAGCTTCTTTTACGTAAAAATAAATGGTTAGTCAGTAATCTCCCCTTGCCAGTCTCTATGCTGGGCAACATTAAATAGCTGCAGATCCTGCTTCCTTGGCCTTAGGTAGATGGAGGAAAAACATCCATCTGGGAATTGTGGTTTTGGCCTTCTGGGCACTTGAGGGGACAAAGTCAGTGACCTCCCCTCTGTGGGTGGTAAATGCACCCCTCAGTCTGCTGTGCAGAGACTAAGCAGAGCAGCCAGTGCCTGTCTCGGCATTGCCAGTGGCATGAGAGGGTGAGCATTTGGGGATGACTGCTGCTACGTCTGCAGCCACCATGTACCAGGGAATCTCTTTGATGCTGAGACTGTTCAAGTGACCTTGCCAGCACTAGGTTAGGCAATTTGGTCTTCTGCATTTCCAATGGCAGGATTTGCTTTTGCAGCAAGACAGCTCCATTAGCTCCTTCTCCCTCCCTCCCTCCCACCCAGCCCTTTTTGGCAGGAGGTGACAGGAGGTGGCTGAGCCGATCTAACAGCTCAACACTTCAAAAAGGGGCAAGTCCTGCTCCTTCCCTCTAGCTGCTGCTCTTTGCTGCTCATCTCTGGACACCCCAGGCAGCTGACAGCAGGGGCTGATGAGTGCTCGAGCAGAGGAGGTGGTGGGACCAGGGAGCTGGATGAGCAGGAGAGGGTTGGGGTCCTTGGAGGCAAGCAAACCCTCCCTGTTCAGCATCGAACTGTTAGATTGACTCAGACAACAGTCAATTTGAGGGTGTAAATTGACCCTGAAAGGAAAGCTTTGATGTTAGAGGCTTTTTTCTTTCTTGTTGACTTCACTCCGGGCCAAATTCCAACTAAACTGTGGCCACTAGCAGCTTTCTCAATCATTTCATGAAGTCCCATACCAAGGTGATGAGACCGAGTGTTGCCACAGCCCTGGGCACTCACCTCCCTGCCCTTACGCTGCCCTTGGGCTAGTCACAGCATCTCTGTTCCTAAGAGGTGTTCAGGTCTTCACTCAGTAAATGGTACTTTTTGTTGCTCTGGCTGCTGCTAGGCATTTAAGCATAAGCCAAGTAAAAATGTTAATTTCTTGCAGTCCCTGCAAGAGTGGCTGTTGCATTGGTAGCAGGCAGAGAAAATGCTACCAGGGTGGTTTTGAAAATCTTCAGGGATGGAGGTTCCCCAGCCTCTCTGTGCCCCTGCTTCTGTGTCTGACCCACTTCTCACAACAAAGAGGTTTTTCCTTATGTCCAGGTAGGATTTCCCTTCCTGCAACTCGTGATTGCTGCCTCTTGTCCTTCCAGTCTTCTCAGGCTAAATAAACCCAGTTCCCTTAGCTTTTCTTCACACATCATGCTCCAGTCCTCTAACCATTTTAGTGACCCTCTGCTGCACTCACTTCAGTATATTCATGTCTTTCTTGCACTGGGAAGCGCAAACTGGACACAGTACCCCAGGTACAATCTCACTAGTGCTGAAAACAGGGGAAGGATCACTTCCCTTGACCTGCTGGTTATGCACTTGCTGATCCAACCCAGTCTGGGGTTAGCCTTCATCCCTGTGGGAGCACACTGCTGGCTCATATTCAACCTGTTGCTTACTGGGACCCTCAGGTCCTTTTCTGCAGAGCCGCTGCCTGGGTAGTAGGTCCCCGCTGTTGCAGGGAGTTATTCCAGATGAGGTGCAGGACTTTACATTTGCCCTTGTTGAACTTCATGAGGTCCCCGTTGCCCCATTTCTCTAGCTTGTCCAGGTCCCTCTGAACAGCAGCCCTGCCCTCCAGAGTAGTGACCTCCTCCTGGTTGGGTATTGTCTGTGAACTTGCTGAGGATGGGATCTCCTATTGTGCAGGTTGTGGGTGATACTGGTGTAAACCAGTCCTGGCCGTAGTATTGACCCCAAAGCTCACTACTCATAACTGGCTGCCTGATGGACTCTGAATCCATGACCACTGCCTCTGAAGCATCCAGACAGTTTTTCACCGACCTTCTAGTCCATCCACGCAGCCCATACCACCTCTGTTTAGCTACAAGGATGTTATGGGAGACTATGGCAAAAGCCTTGCTAAAGCTGAGGAAAGCAACATCCACTGCCCTCCTCTCCCCTGCAGAGCGGATCACTTATTCCATCACGAGGGCAGGCAGGCTGGTCAGGCACACTTTGCCCTTGGAGAACCCATACTGGCTATTTCCAGTCACTCTCCTGTCCTTCATGACATGGACACAGAGTCCCTCAGGACTTGGTTCATAATTTTCCCAGCCACTGGGTTGAGTCTGACCAGCTGGTCCTCCCCCAGATTCTCCTTTCTGCCTTTTTTTTTTGAAGGCAGGAATCTTTCTCCAGTCATCAGGGACCACTCCTGGTCGCTATGGCCTTCCAGAGATGAGAGAGTGTGGCCTCACAGTGACATTGGCCATCACCCCCAGCACCCTCAGGTGCATCCCATCTGGTCGCATGGACTTGCGTGTATGCAGCTTATCTGTGTAGCCCCTAGCTTGACCCTCATGTAATGTGGGCAGTGCCCCTCTCCACCAGTCTGTGACCCTCTGGGGGGGTCACAGAACCCCCCCAGTTCTGTGAAGAACGGGGCTGAGACCTTGCCAGTAAAAGTGAGGCAAAGAAGGCACTGAATGAGGCTTTTCCAAGTCCATTGTCGGGTGTCAGCTAGGGAAGAAGCTGTGTGCCAGGGCACATCACAGCTTGGTGGGGTTGGTGCCCGCCTCATATGCAAGCCAGAAAATTAGATGTAATTTAAGTACAGAGCAGCTCATTACAGTTCTTGCCTGACCAGCTGAACTCCGCACCACCATTACATGGGTCTCCCCCCGGCACGCAGCCCCCTCTTACTGTCTGCACCTGATGGTGCGGGACAGCAGAGTGGTCCCCAGCATAACTCCAAGCTATTCAGCACGTTTCTAAGTCTGGATTTGGGACAGATTAATGCCCTTCACAAGCAGTGGTGTGCGTACATGTGTATTGCATTTTCCATCGTGGCCAGGTGTGCTTTGCACTTATCCAGGCAGAGAGCCGAAACAATATCATGTTTTATGTCCCACCAACCAAATCTAAACAGGATAGTACATGGGCTGATCCTAACGGCAGACCTCAAGTTGGGCATCGATCAGAAGATCAAACACAGACCTGGTTGAAGCTGACGGATGTACAAAGCAGCCTTCAAGTAAGATAAAAGGAACAAGTGAAGATCCCTGTGCAGCATGATAGCTACGACTGCAGAAGCTACCACTCACGGCATCACAGCGAGCATTGCGCAGCCTGAAAAATGGCAACCCTGCAAAGCCCCAAATACTGCTTAAATACAACACAGGACAGTGACAGTTAATGACTGCAATTAAAATTGCAGAACTTTTGCAGCTTGACCAATGACCAATCCACAGTGTTAGAGTCTATTTCTCAAAAATTGAGAAAATCACTGTATTTCGTTTACAGATATTCCTCAAGTGGAAGAAGAAGACACATTATCCTACACCACTGCTACAGTTAGTAGCCTTATGTGTTTCTGTTTCTGCTTCTACTTGTTAGTCCTTTTAATTGCATGTATATTGCAGAGTGAATGGGAGACACAAATTTGGATATGAGAACCTGGCCCAGCTTAAGCCCTTCTGATGTGGCTATCTTCACCACTAAGAGCAAAGGCAGATGAAGAGTACCGTGGTGTTTCTGAAGGTACCAGGGAATGCTTTGTATTTCCTGGATGCAAACAGTATTTCTACTTGGTAACAGCTATACTGAAACTGATCTTCTTTCAGTTTCTGATCTTCTTTCAGTCATTGTCTTTTTAAATCCCAGATATGGAAAACTTAAATTTTTAAAATTGATTTTGTATTTTGTCTTGATATTGCTTGAAACAGCACCCTAAAAGCTTCCACCTAACTGGGGAATTGTATTTTGTTTTTAAGACAGAAATGTTTTAAACGTCCTGTAACGTTAAACACCTTCCAAAGATGCTTTGAACATTGGCCAAGAGCATGGCCAGGGGATGATTGACTACATGACTGTCAAAACAAAACAAAATAAAACAGAGCACTGAGAACCCCTGAGAAACTGGGCATGTCAGGAAAATTAAAACACCGAACCCCGACAGCAGGAGCTGGGATTTGAGGCAGCATCTGCCCTGCCCTGACTGTCCTTGGGCATCTTGCCACATTGGCCGTGGCAGGTAGCTGCTCTGAATTGGATTCATACATTTGTCTTTTAAGATGAAGTTTTGTTGGACTTTTATTCTCTGACTGCGCAGATCCAACAGTTAGGAGAAAAACTGGTAAAAACTGTAGTTCCTCAGCAGCGAAACAGAAAAGCACTACCTTTTCACAAAGCCTGAAGTACTGATTCTCTCCTGACATGGTAGACAGAGGGTGTCTCAAAAAACCCGTAAATAGCTATCTGATCCCGGCAACAGTGATCTGCAAAGCTATGAAGCCATCTCTGCTTTTCAGGTTTCTGATGCAAGCGCCTTGCGTAATACCTCAGGCTTCCAGGTGTAGGAACCGTAGCCAGCCCATAAGGCTGAATGCATATCTTATCCACCTTGAGGCCAAAATAGCCTGACCTTTAGATGATCTTCAGAAGATGATGAATAATGTATTGCATCTCCCAGAAGGCTGATTTCTGCTCGTACAGTAACTGACAGTTTTCCTGACATCAACCAACTGTGTCAGCTTGTAACTTTTCAAAAAAGGTTCTGGGGTTATTGAGGGGAAAAACCTGCAAGGCAGAGGAAGGACCACTTCAAAAAGAAGTCAAAAACTATTGCAACCATCAAATGGGAGTGAGCCTTGGGACAGCCCTGCCGTCACGCAGTGCCTGCAGTGTTGGCATTCTCCTGAGCACAATAAAATCTATCAAAGAAGAAACATCAGCAGGGCTGGAGAGAGACGGCAGGATCTGAGGGCTAGGAGAGCACTTCCAAGGAGTGAGTTATTGTTGTGTTGTTGTTTGTGGGTGAGCACACCTGTGAGCAAGGGCATATATTTATGAGATCATTTAGAAACTCCCAAAGAAGCTCTCTTCGTTGGCAAATGGCAGCACCGAGCCAGCGCTGACACACATACTAGCTGCTATGAGAGATAATTTAGATGTCACTTGTTATGGAAAAGGCATTACAGCATAAAGTCCAAGTCCTTTGGTTCAAAGAAATCTCCAGAACCGCTTCAGCATAGCTGTCTACCATCTCTGGCCATTTCCTGCTGGGCTGGGGCTGTCTCCAGGAGCCCAGGGGTCCCCAGGACCAGCTGGGTCTCAGCAAAAGCATCTCTGTGTGAGGGGACTCCCCGCAGGTTCTGGACCACCACCCTCCCATGCAAGGAAAGGCTTGTCTCCCTCTGCTCTCCCTTCTCCTGGGGTTGCCATTAAAAAGGCCCAGAAACAGCAGCTCCCTGTCATGAGTCACCGAAGTGACTTTTAAGCCCAGAGGGAATTTTCAAAGTGATTTAATGCATAGAAATTTACACCTGTTTGGGGATGGGTAAAACTCCTAAGCCCTGCTTTGGTGCTTTTGAAAATGCTGTGCCGTGCCAGTCAGCCACAGATGTGTTTGCAGGGTAAGAACTACACTGCTTGACTTTCCCTTGCTTTTCTGGGCTAGACCATTACCTGGGAGCGAGCCCCGCAAAATGCTGGAGCTCTCACCCTCAAAGCACAGTGCGGACGCCATGGCGGCAGGAACGGGCTGCGCTTCCTTCTGCTGTGGGTTTTGGGCGGTGCGGCCCTTTGATGCTCTGTCCTGGTCCCCTTGCCATCCTTCTCAGTGCTCGCCAGTGCTCCAGTGGGCTGGCTGCCCGTTTGCTCTAGCCCGGTGCTTGCAGCAAGGATGGGGTCGCCTTAAAGGCTTTTAATAGTGGAGTGGCTGCTATTAAATGAAAATACACCTCTTAAATGAAAATACACCTCTTAAATGAAAATACACCTCTTAAATGAAAATACATATTTAGATATGGCAAATGCCATAGCTGAAGGGCCTTTTGAGGAACAGCTAAGTTGCAGGGAACCACATTTTCTGCCAGCGTAACTTCACTGGAGCCAATGCAACAATTTCTCCTAAAAAAGCCTGTGTGCAGGGGATCATATCCATCAGCAGGATTGGAACTACTTGGAAATAAGAGCACAGACTTCTTTTAAAACATAATAAAAAGAGTGCTTCTCTGTGACTTATTACATATTCCTTATGCCTAAGCTGACAGCACTTGTGTTCCTTACGTGCTTTGCTCAATTACAATCTTAAGCACTTGTATGATTTTAAGCACCTGCAAGAGCTTGGCTGGCTTCACTGGATGCTGTTTGTGTTTAATGTGATGCCAGGGTTATGCTGCAGATATATGCTACAGCCTAACCAGGTAAAACTACTGTTTTTGACTCAAGCACGTTTGGTCTCTTATTTCACTTGGGGTTTTATCTTCTGTGGTGGTTCTCTGAACTAGGCGTTGCTCCAAGCTCTTCTCCATGCCTTTGGAAGATAACATCCATCTTGTTGGGACTTGCTGCTTAAACCGCATGGGAATGAAGGGCCACTTGACTCGCCAGCCTGCCTTAGACCTGCTGCCATCCTTTAGTAGCTTGGGTGACAAAGCAGGAGCTGTGGCTTCCAGGGTCTGCGCTGCTCTGCAGGAGGAAAGCAGGGACAAGGGACACAGGAATTCAGTGTCTCATCACCGAGGACAGTGGGTAGGAGAACCGCTCCAGAAATACGTCTCTGAGCATATAGAATATTTACAGGAGAAGATTGCTGAACGTGGCTCCCCTTGTTGACTGGCAGGTCTGTGCTCGCACCCCCCGAGGTTGGGGTGGGCTCCTGTTGCTCCCCTGCAGGCTGGATCCACCTGGCTGAGCTCGGGCTGGGGCAAAGCCCCCTCCAGGGGAGGGGTGGGGTGGACACGAAGCCTTTCTCAGCTGCTCTTCAGCCAGCATCTTCTATCACAAGGAAAGATGACAAATTGTTTGTTAAATTATTTAAGATATTACTGACTGGTTATGAATTATTAAAGTGTTTATTACTTACCATTTGGATGGCAACTCGGCGCAGAAAATCACAAGCCTTTCAAGAAACCCGAGGCCGGCCGTGGCTTGCCAGACGTGCTGGGGACTCGGGGGTGAGCCGAGGTGGTGGGCGCAGCAGCATCTGGCGTGAGAAAAGGCACGGCTGGAGCCTGGAGCGTGTTGCAGCCTGCGTGGCTGCAGATGGCTTTGCCACTGGTGCTGCAGTCTCACAACCTCCTGCCACTCCCCCCAACGCTATTTTTATTTAATATTTGCTTGACGGCAGTGCTAGGAGCCAGGACCCCTTTGTACCATGCACCATATGAACATACCACCAAGACAATCCTTGTCCCAATGGTTTGCTCCCTATAACTGCTATTTTCTTATTAATTAAACTATCTTTAGGTAGGAGAGGATACCACTGAAGCAAGAATATGCTAATTCTCATCATCAAATGCATATGTTTGTTTTATGGTTTTGCTCTGTTGACGATAGTTGAAGTTTTTTATACCGGCCCTTTTTCCCTTCTTTCCAGCCTCCCCCATGTTTGGAGTTTTTGCTTTCTGTTTTAATTTTCCCATTCCTTGAAACTGTAATCATGTGCTGATCATTAGGACTTCTGTTCAATGCATACTTATCCTTTGTGGTCACCATTCAAGAGTCGGAGATTAGTGATCAAAGAAAGAGTGTACCTTATCTTCCAATGTTATTTTGAGAAAGACAAAGCAAGGAGATAAAAGTAGCCTGTTTGGACATGCAGCTCTGCCTAACAATACCTCCACATCAGTGTCGAGACAGTCAGGATTGGGCATGTGGTTAAAATATAACTCGTTGGAGCAAAAATTCTGCTAGTGAGTTCTGCCTACATAACATGGCTGCGAAAAAATTCACAAAAATTCACAATTACACTTTTGGCTGAGCGAGATGAGTTTGATTTGCAGGCGTACATACATCATGGGCAGCCAGCATCCACAGGGTAGTCAGCGATCGCTGGAATTCTCTGAAAGTGTTTGTGAATACAGTCAGCTGAATATGTTTGTCCTTGAAATGCACTGTTTCTTATTTAGTATCCTGTGTTCATTTTTCCTCCCTTGCAAACATTTCAGTCATTCAGCCCAGGAACTGATTAAACCACCCAGTAAACACAGTACAGATGTCAAAGTGAAAAATTCACAAGCTATTCATAACAAGCCATCTGCTGAAAATAATTTGTCTAAACTATTTGGGGAAAATTTACGAAGTAATGAAAACGCTCAGAGATATTTGGGAAGATTCTAATTACCAAAAATCAAGAGAAAGGCTAATGATATGTTTTGGATGCAACTGAAATCTTTACAGCTCATTGCAGGATTTGGGATAATAAATGCTCTTTGGCCTGCCGTGCTAAGTACCGGCTGCTCAATTTTGAAGCACGTAAACCTGTTTCACATTCATGATTACCCTACAAGAACGAGCAGTTTGGGGATAGTCCGTGGTCTGATTTATATTCCCAGGGTGATAAATGGCTGAACTCCCACTCAGGTTATATTTGGACTATATTGGAAATCCAACCTTCAGAAATTCAAACCACCCAAACAATAACATACGGTTTTGCTCAAGAAAAGGCATATCTAACCTTCAACAATTTTTCATTCAGGTAAATCATTGTTTCTCTGGCCGTTCAAACTCTCTCACTAGTGCCGTATCTCAGTTTTCAGAGCTCCTGCTGAGTCCTGGAGACAGGCTCTTTCATCTGCCATAGCTCCGGGAGCACATTTCTCTGTTCTCTGCATCTCTTCTTTACCTTGGTTTACACGCTGGTGTTTTGACAGACACCTGAGCTGGCTAAAGTGGTTTTCGTGTGTGAAATGCAGATTTGGGCCCCTGGGAGATGTATTTGCTGGTAGATCAGAGATCTCACCTTTAAACCACAAGCAATTTCCTGAAGAAGGCTTAAAGTGAAATAAGAAAGAAGGGAAAGAAATTAGTGTCTTCAGGGGACATTTTCCAGCACATCACTTAAATCCTCCTCCCCAGCATACAGGCTGAGTAAAGGTTAATCCTACAGCATATAAAATCCCACACAATCCACACTCCCTCAATATACACATTTCCAGGAGGAATTCCTCTGACTGAGCATAGTTGGCAGCCACACAGAAAGGTGTCTCGGAGCTTAATGGCCACAAGTCAGTGGAGATCTAGGTCCATCAATCTCCAGTGGATATAAAAGTCACACGGGGACATCGCTGCTGTGCACATGCGGGACGGGGGCTTCCTTTGTGGGGGACCACGTGGACCAAGACGAAAGACCTCTCCGAAAGCCCACATCAAGAGGTAGTTGTCAGAGCTTTCACTCTGGGATTAATGGGCCTGGGGTCAAACAGATAGGTAGGTAGGTACTTAATTAATTTTTCAGTAGATGTTACATCTGAAGACTGTACTTACTGAGTTGGTCCCATGTCCTGTTTCTTCTTTTCTTTGGAAACTGTCAGTGTAAATACTCTAAATAGGCTGAAATGTCCATGAGTGCAGCCAGTTGCCGAACTTCACCAGTGACAAACACAGGAAAATTTGCTTGATGTTTGCAGTAAGAACTTGCTTCCCATTTTTAAGTGACTTCTGATATTGAAGTCCCAATTACGTACTTTTAAATAGAGATGAGCTAATGAGTTGTCCAGCTGCTCTTGCCGCTATCCTGTGTTTGTTGATAGTTGCCCATCTGCTCTTTGCCAGCTTAAAAATAAACATCCGCAGGTAATATGAAAAGATGTTAATTTAGAGTATTATTCTGATGCTACACAATTCAGTGTTTTCCATCTAAAAGTTCATTCCATGAAATAAAAAACATGAAAAAACACAGCAGCTAGTGTTATCAGAGGGACAAAATGAACTCCCTTTACAAAAATATGCCGTAAAATGTTGCTGCCAAATTAAGAGCTTCAAAACCTGCGTTAGCCTACTTCTCTTGCTCTTTTGCCTTTTATTAGTGTAATCTAACACTCAGATCCACAAAGATATGTGACTGTCAAACTCTCATTGAATCCAATGGGAGTAAAGCACCTAAATACTGTTATAAAAGCTTGGTCTGAGGGTCCCCAGCTTTGCGTTGTGCATAACCCTGATAGGGCTTTGGCACATGCTTTGACTCGTAGGCCTGGTCAGCGTTGCCCAGTGCCGTAGCCTGCATTTTCGATGGGGAAAAACGATGGGAAAGGGGGACCACCACCACGGGTCTTTGGGCAGAGCCCCCTGCACCTCGCCCTGGCGGTGGGGCTGGGAGACCAGGGACCCCACCGCCCTGCAGGTCGGTGGCTGCAGCGTGCTCAGGCTGCTTGGGGAGGCAGGAATCAGCCATACAAACAGACAGCACAAGGTGTGAAGCCGGCGATGCTCTTGGCAAGCGTGCCCATGCCCGCCGCGTCGCCGGACAGCGGGCGGGAATACCCACCCGCATGGCAAGTGCTTCTCTGGGCACCCTCCCGAGGAGAGGGGCTGCTTTTCTCGCCACTTTCGCAGGCTGGCTTGCCGAGCTGGAGGCGGGGGGTTGCTTGCGGGGAGCCGGAGCGGGGGCTTGCCCCCGCTCCGGCTCCCCGCAAGCAACCCTCCGCAGCGGCTGCTGGCGGCTGCCTCCTCGGCGGCGGTTTCGGCGGGGTTTGGCAGGACAAGAGTGGCACCCAGCGGCTGGCGACTCCATCACAGGGCCGATCCCCTCGCCCCGTCCCCCGGGCTGCGGAGAGGGGCCGGCGGCCAGCGCTGCCCGGGCTCGGCTCCGCGGGGAGCGGGACACCGCCGGGGACACCGCCGGGCTGGAGGTGGGTCTCCGGCCCAGGACTCCCAGCCTTGGGAAAAGACTTGTAAACTGCTTTTTAAAATATTTTTTAAAATAAAAACACACAGGCGAAGGAGTGGCAGAGGCCTGAGGAAGGCGGAGGGAAGGTCTGGGCTTGCTGCTGCTGGGCCGGGGGCGGGGGGAGAAAGGGAGCTACATGCTTTGGGACCTTTGTCTTGCTGTTACAAATATCAGAGAGCAGGGTTCCTCCACCCGCCAGTTTTGTCCTCAGGGAGTCCTCCCAAGATGGGGACAGCGGCGCTCCAGGGCTGGGTTGCATGGGGCGAACCTCGACTTTCTCTGCCAACAAGAGAAATGGAAGAGGAGATGAAAAGCTGTCAGGCTTAACTCCGATCCCAGTCAGCGGCATTTCGGCGGAGTTGCTGAGCCCGCCAGAGCGCCTGGGTTGGGAGTACTGCACTTCAGAACAGATTTTTTGGCAAAAATAATTTAATCCACTGCCTTAGAGTAACAAAGACCCCATTAATCGTGCCTAGCACGGTCTGCATGCTCGTGTGAACCAGCCCCAAAGCCCACAGCAAGCACGGGTGGTGTCTGCTGTGATGCAGCCATGGGAGCCCATGGCCCACGAGCCCGGCCAGGAGAGAGCAAACTGGAGAGCAGGAGCCAGCCCGTCACTCACTTTCCTCCTCCGGCTCCGATCCAGAAGACAGCTCCAACAGAAACGTGCCAGGCTCTGCCGGTTCTACTCCAGCTGAACTCCTAGGGCAAAAGCGGATCTTAACCCTACCCCTGTTTAGGGCGTTGAACATTGCTGTCTTTGTAAGACGAGACTGTTGATAAGGATGATCCAACTGTGGTTTTGGAAATGTGATAAATAAATGATGCTCAAATGGCTGCATTTCAATAGAAGTGGAGTTTGGTGGAAAAAATATTTTAAGAAAAACTGTATTTATTGTTTTTAATCTTTTTAGCATGATTACAGACGGGGCAGACAGTCTACTTTTCTTGTGGTGTAAAAGAATCCTCCTAAATGAATAAAATATGGGATATGTTAGAGCTCAGCTTAAAACCTAGAAAAAAGAGAAAAGAAAAAAGCAGAGAGAACACAGGCAAGTCCCCATCTCAGCTCTCATTGCCATCTGAGAACTCATGGTTGGGATCCTATGAAAGAACAACCCCTGGTGGGACAAGAATTAAAATTAGAAGAAGAAAAAAAAAACCAAAACAAAGTGACCCATGAAACCTAGCCCAGAAAGAAGGAGGGCCACCAGAGGAAATGAAGTTAAGGATATGTTTGGAGGGAGTTTGTTTTCTCAAAGCCTTCCGTTTCACTGCAGCTGATTTAAAACGAGGGTTGTGTTTCAGCAGCAGCAGTTGTAGGAGTGCAAGAGGGGAGCCTGCTGCCTCAGCCTCTGCCAGCATGCTTCGCACGGAGTTGTTTCTGGGACCAGACTCAGAAGCTGTTCCTGGGACCAGACCCAGAGGAAAAGCTGCCCTTTCGCTCCTGCGGACTGTGCGACGCTGCGCAGAGGCACGAAAGGTGCATGCAAACATGCAAGTTTGTTGTCCATCAGTTTTCCCTGCTTGCAGAAACGGTCAGCAGTGATGCAGGCCAGTGCTTACCAATGCAGTGATTCGAGCAGTGCAAGAACTGAACCAGATTCCGTGTCCTGAGGAGCTAGTGCCATGCCATTAAACCCTTGCACGTGATACACGTTTGCGGAGTCATCATTCCCCCATCAGCTCAACTTCTTCCCTCTCAGATTAATGGCCTCACAAATATGTCTATTTGCTTATTTTATTTACTTCTTGCCTTTGTTGTAAAGACAGCAAATCACTGAAGAACACTTTTTTTTTTCCAGGAGAATTTACCTATTCAGCTCACTCACTATCTTGAAAACATCTCTGGAGGACACTTGAGGACACTTGAAAGACCTCACAGAGCAGAACTGACCCTGAGGCCCCATGCCAAAAAAATAGCCCCAAGCCGGTGTTCAACACAGCAAATTCCCACGAGGAGACTGGGGATGGATGCAGGAGCAGAGAAGGGCTTTGCTCCAGAGGACATGGGCTC
Source organism: Ciconia boyciana (assembly GCF_034638445.1). Lineage (NCBI taxonomy): Eukaryota > Metazoa > Chordata > Aves > Ciconiiformes > Ciconiidae > Ciconia > Ciconia boyciana. Next base: position 122,653,114 of record NC_132935.1, on the reverse strand, counting down.
CTGGGGCAGAAAGCCAAGCACAGTGTGTGGTGGTAGTGGGGAGACAGCTCTACTCCTGGTAGTAACCTCAGTGCAGTCGAGATTTCCATGCTAAAGTAGTTTTTTCCTTGTGGCCAAGTGTTTATTAAGCAATGCCCTGACTGCCTGTTGCCTGCCTCTCCTAAACACACCGGGCAACGGGAGGGGCAGGACGTCAAGCCAGGCTCAAAAATCACGTTTTAGCAACTTCAGTGAAAATTTCACTCCCTCTGCAAGCGTACCTGACCATGCAATGCACTCCATTCCCCCAGGCTGGCTGTTTTCCGAAGCCTGGGGGGTCACAAACCGCTAAGAGCAGCACTTTTCACCTCAAAGTGCTTCTCCAAGCGGTCACATCTGGGCTGCCCTCCACCTCTGGGCACGGTCTGGATGCCCATTACAGAGCTGCACTCCTCAGGGCAATCCCAATCCAGCCAGTGAAGCCTCGGTCCTCCACACGCTCCCCCTTTTACCTTCTTCTTAACCGCAAAACGCTTCCCTTCTCCCCCCATTGAGAAACTCTGCGGGGACTGTGGCAAAAACAAATGACTCCCGGAGATTTTGTAGCTTTTTTCTGGGTCAGGAGGCTTCAACTGCGAGATGGTCCTGCAGCAGCAGGTGGATGAAGGTGTGGTGGTGTCTGCTGCTCCATCTTTCCCAGTTGGTGGTAGGAGCAGCCACCTTTGGTTCCCAGTGCCCCAGCTCCAGCCCTCCTCAGGGGCGTGATGGGGGCCCACGATGTCCAGTGATGTCAGCTGGAGGTTGCTGACACCATTAAGCAAACACATTTCAAGGGATGGTTTAAATAATAGATAAATTACGGGGAAGTTTCTGCTTAGCAAGGTTCTTTACACTTGAAATACTAGTACTAACTGTGTCTGAAAATAGCAGTGCGGATGGGGAAAAATAAATTACACTGTCAAAAGCCGAGCTGAGTAAATGCTGCAACGGGGATGTTTCAAGTTCATTAGCTCTTTACAAAGCCATACTTATATCAAATCGAATAGAAAAATATCTCCAGCGAAGGGGTGCAATCCTGCCATCGTGGTCCAGGGACTGAAGAGCCCAGCTGTCCCTCGCCGCAGCGCAGGTGCCTGGGTGCTGAGCCGCACTTCGGAGCACAACGTCTAACTGCACGTCATGGCTGAGGACACTTTATTGCTTTCTGTCAACACCCTAGCACCAAGCTAGGAAGTAATATGTGCTTCTAGTGATGTAATCCCTCAGATGACATTTTAAATCAAGCTTCTGTCTGCGGGGAGGCATGAAAGATCCCATGACACCATTTTTATTTCAAGAAGAATAAAGGCATTCATCTCCGCAACATTGGCTAGATTCACCGCCTTATCCCAATAGGACATCTTCACATAAACAGCTGAATTAAACTGCAGTCTGGAATAGCAGTCAGGGGTAGGAAGCTCAGGCCAGAAACTCAGGAACTAATTTTACTTCTTCACTAAAACTTTCCATGTTTTATCACTCTGAAGGAGGGTAGCTGGCAGTTTGTAGTATGGCTTCCAAATAATGGTACCATTTTTCCTCGGACTCCAGAGTCATTTTTATTTGAATGCTGATGGCTGGTATTTATGTCTTCAAGCCCAGGCGTGGCCAGGAGTGTGAGAAGAAAATCAAAAGCAAGCTCCAACCCCTATTTTCAAGGAATCTGGCCAAGCTGTGGAGGTCAAATTGCAGTTTAAAGCTTTCAAATGCAGTTTTAGTTCTAAAAGGAGAAAGATTGCACCAAGGCAGCCAAAAGACAAACGGTGATAACAATTTTAATACCAGTGGAGACAGCTGATTTTAATTAAGCCTCTTCTCTCAGGGGAGAGACAGCAGCCCTTATAAGGTCCACATCTCTGCCATGGTGGAGCTTCTCATGACCATTAATAGTCACGACCCTCCCAAAAGCCGTGCAAGCTTTGAAAACATTATCCCCATTTTACAGATGTGGGACTGTGGCCCAGGACTGGGCTCAGGATGTCCCCGAGGGCACTTAGCAGTCCTGCAGTTGAGCCAGTACCCAAACTTTTGGGAGTTACTCCCATGCCCTGCTCACCTTCCTTGCCCTACGCAAGCGTCCTCCAGGCTGAACCTGTCCCCCTGCCCCTTGGGCTGATCAGAGCCCCCAGATGGATGTTCATGCCCTGGTGAAGGCTGGCCCAGCCACTTTGTTCAAGGGCAGAAGAACCAGAAAACTTCTTTGGCCAGGCTGATTTCATACTCCAAGCAGCAGAAAATAAAGACAATGAGAAAAAAAAATCAGCATGAAGGGTAGAAAGCAAAGTCAATGAAGAATATCAGTATGTATACTCACCACAGTCTATGGTGTACTTAAATAACGTAGCAAGGATTTTAAAAATCCAATCTTGATCTTTTTATTTTAAAAGTAAGCGTCACTTGTGAATATACAGCTGAATGATTTAATAATTTTGTATTATTTTTAATTCTTTGATTTGTTTATGCATTTTGAAAGTTCCTCCAGCCTCAGTGGGTCTAATAACCCAAGAAGACAGGGAAATGCAAAGCACGTTATTCTTACATCTTTTCTCTTTTTTAGGTTTTGCATCAGTTTGACTGATTTTTTTTCAGGTCAGTTTATATTACTGTTAGTTTGGATCTGGGTGTGTTCGTCACCACATTATAAAGATCCAAAGCTGAAAAGCCATGATTCACAGATCATTGCTACTTTATAAGCATACATTTAAGAACATTAAGGGTTTTTTCGTCTCACCTTTTCACAGACTCAACAATTTCTCTTGTCGTTGGCAGCAACTGGGGATGAAATGTCTAGATGAACTGCTTACAACATGACCTGCCCTATTCCCCCCATGGGATAGGACTTCCCTGCCTTCTCTCTGCCTGCCCTTTGCAGAGTTTTCAATACAGCCATCCCTGTTTCTCCTGGCCCCCAGCAGATCAAACTACTGGGGTAAGGGAAGAGCTCTACTCCATGCAACCACTTCTCCCTCCTCCCAAGCAACTCTCCTGCAGAGACACAGAGGTTTAGCATCTCTTACCTGGCATCAGAGATGTTGATGTGAAATAGCTCCTCTCCTTTTGTCCAGAAAGCTGCATCCCTCCCTCCCCAGGTCTGGGGTGACTCCTGAGGAGCAGAAATCCAACCCTTGGGCGTCCATCCCGCAGAAACCATACCTTGCTGGAGGCAAGTACTGCAGATGGCTGCAGCTGCTCGAGCCAACTGCAACAGCAGCTGCTGGCCCCGCCATGCCAGCCCCACAGCTCAGGTGTCCTCAGGAAGGAGAGAATTAGTGAGGACTTTAATGCTGGATTAGGCTGCCCCAAGTTTTCCTTTTCTCTCCTACCACCAGCTCATCCCGTGGAAGCGAGCAGGCAGTCTCCGGTGTGGGTTACAGCCTGGGGCTTCCCCTCGGGGTGGCCATGTCCTTTCCTTGACCCACAGCCCCGCTGCCTCTCCAAGCGGCTCGAGGGGGCTGATGCCTGGGGGTGCACCCTGGGACGCCTCGAGGGCAAGGGGACGCGAGCTCCTTGGGATTACGACTCACAACCTGCCCTGTCCTCTGCTGTGCAAAGCCTGGGGCCGAAATGGAGCATTTTGCAAAGGGGTCCTTCCCACTCCATGTGTGGGGTGAACATTAACTGGCTCCCAGGAGCCTATTTTATTCAAAACCCATCCACCAGACCATGGGTAGAGCCCCCTACACAGACAAAATGTTCTTTCCTATGTTTTTAGGCATTTCCCTTCTCCACAAAACCTTTGGGATGTTCAACCAAGCTGCAGCCATCCCAGCAGATCTTAATGGCCCTTTAGCCCTGGAGGACTGAGCAACACAACGTTGTGGCCTTGCTTTCACGCCGCAGAGGAGTACGCACCATTCCTCCTGTGGTCAGAGTTGCAACCATTAATGTAACCACTAGGAAACTGGAGTTGACGTGACTTGTTGAGTGGTATTTTGTAGGCTTCCTGGCTGGATTTAGATAGCCTGGCAGGCTGCCCTTCCACAGCAGTCATGTGGAAAGCCGCGCTGAAGATCTGGCTATTGCGATAATGCCGTCTTTCTGAAAAGCCTGTTCAGTGGCTGAATGAGCGCATGTGGATTCAGGACAAAAATCCCATAGTCATGCATTGCAGAAATAAGAATTAAAAAAGATCTCATATATGATTTTTCCCTGGGACTTACAGATTTGTCCAAACCACTGTGTGCCAAAACCCGGGAGGACGTATAAGGAGGTCACTTTGCATTTACCCTGTTTCTCATCTTTCCTTGAACATCTGCTATTTGTTGTTGCTAGAGGGAGGTTTGCGGTGAGGAGACACACCAGATCTGACCCACTGTTGCCATTCTTTTACTTTCTGCTACGTATTGTTCATTTTTTAACCCCAGTTGACTTTGAACAGCTCAGCAAGGCTCGTCCGCCACCTTCCTTGGGCGTTGCTCTGCACCTTCTGAGAACGCCCAGCTGAGAAGTTTTCCTTCTGATAATTAATCAGCATTTCCCAAAGGGTAATTAAAAAGCTTTTGTTAAAATACGTCAGGTCTGTCTTGCTGGATTGGACACACCATGGAGGCATTAGTTTGCTGCACTGTGGATTACAAATGTGTCCATGTCAAAAGGCCAGAGCATAATGACCCTGCTTTGGCTCTCAATTTTAACACAGGTGCCAGGTCCTGAGGAATCATACCTTGAAAGAGCAGATCCCTCCACTGATTATACAGTCTCAGGTAACCAGTGCTGTCCTCTGGGTGCCTGACAGTAGCCAAGATAATCCCACTTTTGCAGACTGGAATAAAGTCACCTCGTTCTAAGCCAAATAGCAAAGCAGCAGAAAGAAACGTGAGCTCCATGTTTCAGAGGCATCACGCTCTTCCCATCAAGCATTGGGAAGAGTTACCCATGCGAAATGGATATTTCTCCCTGGTTCCTCTCTTAAGCACAGTTCCCTACCGGATCCTTTCCAGCCTCCGACCAGTGGTCCAACGTGAGGACCTAAGTACACCAAGTCACATTTTAATGTGCTGAGCAAGGGTCTGTGTACATGAGAAAGCTGTATCACCTTTGGGAGGGCATGAAAACACAGCCAAACTACCTGTGCAGGTATTTCCACTTGGTAACTGCCCATGGATGTGCCTTATAAACGGCCCTGGGAGAAAATCAGTCTAGCCAGGGACTGGGAAGAACGATACCTTATATTTGCTATGGGTAAAACCAGGCATAGAGGGATTAGCAGCGTGATTGGCAAGCCAGGAAGAATTCAACTGGTGACCGCTCTTTGTGTGGACACAACTTCAGAAGACAAACCTCTGGGCCCGGAGGTTTGCTTTTAATTTGCTGCTCTACAAGTGCAAACGGTTCAGTAGGGAAACTGCACCCGGGCTGATGGCTCCTGACCCTCCTGCTTGAGGTGCGAGGTAGCAGGAGCCCAAAAATCATGGTTGTAACACATCGACTAATTGAACTCCATCTGCCACAGCAATGGCTGTACTCTGTGCAGCACCACTCGGCTGCTGGGATATGAAGTTTCTCAAGGAGAGCTGATGCAAAACTCATAGCTTGGGAAGCTGGTGGAGCTTAAGGAGTTCATGCCAAAATGGCATGAGGAATCAGTGTTTTTCACGAGAAATATTTTGAAGTGAGCCAAATTCTCCTTTAGCCAGTGTGATTTATCCCTCAGTATTTTCAGTCTTGTCTAAACCAGGCTTCTCTCAGGAAGTTTTAATTTCCAGCACACATTTTCCTTCATAGGACGAGTAAGAGGAGGTGGGACAATCTCATGGTACAGGCCCTCAGCTGAGCTACAGCGTACACTGAGCCAATTCATAGCTCAGGCCACGGACCCTGTCTGCATGTAATTGTGCCACTTGCAGCAGAAATTTGAAGCAGATGGAGCACAAGCATGTTGGGCTTCTGTTGAATGTGTCAGAAGCCCTGACACAGGATTTGCACTGGTGCACGCCGTGGGCACAGGCTCCGTGTACCAGAACCCACAGCGCTGCATGCTGCCGTGTTCTTGTTCCCCTGCCATATGCTCTGCAATGCTGCTGCTGCTGGTGAGTAAACGCCTAAGGGTCTGGCCAAGGACAACCAACACTGTGGAAAAAAACCTCGAGAAAAACATCCGGAGCTCTGCTCACCAGTGCGGCTCTTCGTCTACCTGGAGAGGTCACGGGGCACATCATGAGGCTTGGGTCCAACCTCTTCAGGTAGGCTCGGTGCCCGTGTTCAAGCTGCTCAAGATGCTCAGCTAAGACGGACGTAGAGGGGATTTTTCCTTGCACAAGCAAGCCAGCTTTCAGGAAAATTTTTCATCAACTTTCAGGCGAAGTTGCGATCTATGCTTGTACAAATTCATAGATTTTTTTTTGTACCAGACACAAGGTAATCCTGTGACTCCCAGCACTGACGCAGCCCCACGCACTTCGGCAGTCATGTGGCCGACAAGATGCAGTTTGGTGGATGACCCCCCCCCCCCGACTCCAGTGGGAAGAGTGAGCCTGTGACAGCCCCCCCAGCTCAGTAAGAGAAAGATTTCAATCCCCAAAATAGCATTCCCTGCTCACCAGCGGCATGGGGCTGCTGTGCCAGGGCATGCTAAGCCAGCACACGCAGTGCTCAAGACCATAAAACCAGTCGTCAAAGTCTTCGGTGTGCTGCTGTTCTTGAGGGGTCCCGGGAGCCCGCGGGGGTCTTGCTGCCCACATCTCCGTCACCCCCTGAGCCCCCACGTCCTTCCCTGGGACTGCATGTGGTCTGGCACTGAGTGGTTTTATTTCTGATGTCCCAGACGTGGATCTGGGGGAGCGAGGGAAAAGAGCATTGGCATCTCTAGTTCTAGCAAGAACTGATTGGTATGAAGAATAAAAAAAAAAAAAATCAACGGATCCCATTTTACAAACCTGAGGTCAAAAGGGTGCGAGTGCATTAAACCTGCGGTCTCCTAACACCGCCTCACCTTTTCTCCACCAGGTCACGTAGGATGTTTCGGAGACGATGGCACACACACATCCTTTTGGACCCTGAGCAGGGGTACCTGCTGCCTGGAGACACCTTACAGGGCTGAGGATGCCCATGGCCATGAACTTTCTTGTGCTTAACCAGGAGTGCTAAAAGCTTGTGCAACACCCGTCGTCTCCAGGTACCCCTTGGCACCTCCAGCCGGGCTGAGACAGTCTCCTACAGAAACTTCTTAATCAGTTTGCATTGCAGATCCCAGCTGGGACAGGGAAACTTCCTACTCTGAGGGCTTGGTTTTCATTTTTTTAAAGCAGCTCTTTGATTTATTTGCCGAGCTAAAGTTTTTTAAGGATCCTGAGGCAAATCCCGCCTCGGCTGGCGGATCCTGGTTTTGCAGATGAAGCAAATAACCAGTAAAATAACATGCACCAGGTTTTCCACACATCATTACAGAGGAAGGCATGCGCCCAGAATAGATTTAAAATGTACGGAAGCAGAAAATGCAGAAGTAGTGAACATTTTAAAGCCGAGAATATGCATGTTCAGTAGATATTTCTTATCGTGTGAAGAAAAAGCAGTATTATTCTGAATATACCCTTTCAGAGTGATTTTCTAGTATTAACATTTTGGATTTTTGGAAAACAAGTATCAACTATATTGATATATAATATATGATCTGTATATTGGTATATTGATATCAATTTATATCAATTTACTATATTGATATATCAATATAATAAAAATATTTAGTTGAAAAGCAGAACAAATCAATCCTGTGCTCATCAGCCACAAATTCAGTTCTAACTTACCAGCTTTGTCACTGTTTTTAATTCTTGTTTTCCACTGCCTCTTCTTATACAAGATAACTTTTGTTTACTTATTTTCATGATAAACTTATGCAGAACTTTGTTCAGCTTTAGCACTATGGTGGGAGAGGATCAGGCAGCTGTGTAGGATGCAAAAGCGGAGCCGAGGCCTCCGTTAGAATAACCATTCACACCTCAGAAATGTTGAGGTTTATTTAATATGTCATTTTTTTGCCTTCTTGCCCCCAGCCCTGGAGAGGAGGGAGCAGCAGCACTTTGCACCCAACGCTTGTGGGCTCGTGAAGGGAAAATGCTGGGTGCCTCCCTGCGCCCACCCGGCACGGAGCGGGGCTCAAGCACCCCAAAATCCATGCGGCTCCGGCAGGAGCCCCGGAGGAGCGGGTCGGCCCCATGAGGCCACCGCAGCCAGGAGCCAGGGATACAGCCCTGGGCGCCCGCCGGTGCTTTTCCCCAGGCGAGGAAGGAGCCGGTCGCAGGCGGCAGGAAGGCGGACGGGGAGGGATAAAAAGGAAGAACCCCCTGACCAGAGGCCACAGCTGATGGCTGCGCTCAGGGTGTGCGCCCTGGCCGCTTCTGGTCCGGAAACGCCGGCGGGAGGCCCAGCGAAGGCGAGCCACGCGGGGAGAAAAGCAGCCTCAGAGCATGTCTAAGGTCGTGACACTCGACCTTTTCATTTCTTTTCCTCTTTGAAACCTGATTACGTCTATTTTTAGGCCCGTGCTTGGGGAAGGAGGGGGGGCAGGGGTGGCCTGACCCTGCCCGATAGTGCGGCTCCGCTGCTTTCCCTCCCCTCTGCGTGCCCCCGTTTGCACGTCGCAGCAGTGGCCCCACGTGCCCGTGCACGCTCCGAGCCCCCGAGCAAGCGGGGTTTGGTACCGGGGCGCTTTCACCACCCCGAATCCTCTGCAGACCGATGTCCGCCCTGCTTGCTCGGCGCGGGCGAGGAGAAGGAGCACGTGCCACGGCTGGCTGGGACAGGGAGCAGCGCTCGGCCGCCAGCAGCTTCCACGGGGATTTGCTCTGGGTGGCGGGGGGAAAGACAAGGTTTGGGGCAAAGGAGCGAGGCCGCTTCCAGATGTTTGTTCCGTATTGAGATAACCCTGTGTGCGCTGCTGGTGAGCGAGGGACTGCTGGGAAGGCACCCGAGCGGGGAAGGGACTTGGAGGTGTCAGAGGCAGAACACAGAAATCATAGATTTAGAGACTGATTATTGCAAACCAATGTAGGCTCTGGGTTTTTTCCATTTAAGATGGGCAAAATCACACTTGCAGAAACAAGGAAAAGGGGGTGAAATAATCATGGGTGGTGACAGCAAAGCTGGCTCCCAAGATAACACCTTCTTCATCAAGCATAATATCTATTTTATTTTACCATTTTAGCTTAGCTGAGCAACAAGAAAATAACAAAAACACCCCATAACCTTCTGCAGACTATTTTGCCAGGCAGTCACTGATTTTCTCCCGCTCCAGCTACCTGACTGCCAGGAGCGCAAAGGGAGAAAACCGGGAGCTGAGCAGGACTTGTCGGCATGGGGGTGTCCCCAGGCATGGCTGGGCTCTCCTTCCCTTCCCCGGGGGCTGCAGGGACCTGGGGAGCGGCTGTCACTTCACCCAGTATCCGTTTTGCATCCTGCCTTTCCCACGGCTCGGGCCAAAAGCAAGCCGGGACCAGCGCCGGTGGGAATGAGGGGTGGGGCCTCTCCAGTGCTTTGCGCTGTTTTATACATGGGCGTTTTGAAAAAAAAAAAAATGCTGAAGGCCACTGTGGTGACAGTGGCTGGGAGAGGGACTTGGATCCCCAGGAATTGGTCCCCGTGACCATCAGCAAGCAGCTTTTCAGGGGGACGCAAGATCACACCCTAAAGGGACCCTTCAAAACCCAGGAAAGTGCTGCTTGGCCTTGCTGAGACGGCAGAATCTCTCCCTTTCGCCCTCTCTTTATTTTAAAGCAAAGGTTATCCTGCCCACCCAAGGCCTGACTTGTTTCACATCACCCATGCAGCAGCCTCTCACAAACACATACAACCAAAAAAAAAATACTGGGGCTCTGTGTGCTAATATGATATTTACACGTTATTTCATATACCCCAACACACACACAGCTTTCTGCTTTGTGGTTTGTTTTTTGTTTTTTTTTTTTAAAGGCCCAGGGTATGGTCAACCAATTCTCTTGGCTGCTTAGCAACAGGCAATTGAGACTGCCTATCAATTCTCAGTTTATAATAACCTGAGGCAGACCTAGATTTTTGTTTTCCCTTGAGCTTTTGTCTTCCCTTCCCTCTATAATAAATACCAGAAATGTAGGGGCAGCGTGTGTCAGAAATCCCCCGGTGGAATATCTTTCATCGCGCTGGCGGGGCTGTTCCTCTGGAGTGTGTGAGCTCCAGGTCTCACACACCCTCCTCCTCTTTGTTAAGACATTTTAGAGATTCATTCTGCATTAGACCACACCTTGCAGTAGATTTATCTTTAAAATAGATAAGTTAAAAATAGACTATTTTCTATTTTGTATTGAAAAGAAGCTCCAAAGAGTTCACCTGGACAGACTGAATGCAACCCTCAAGATATACAATAACCCGGATATTTCTGTCTTTGAATGTGCTATAAAAAAAGAGAGACTATTATTAATTTTACCAGCTAATGGAGCACTAAACAGTGCGTCCTGCACTGCAACTTAAGGGGCTGGAGCCGAGGGGCCTGGCCATGCTCCCGGGGGGATGCGGCGGTGGCAGCGCACGCAGGCGTTGGGGGCACGGTGCTGTGCCCCGGCAAGCGCCGGGGAGCTGCTGCCTCGCGTTCGAGGAGGGCAGCACGTGGTGAGGATGGAGAGGTGGTGGGGTATGCAGCCCATCCCGAGCGGTGCCTGACGGGCCATGGAGAAGCGTGGCGGGGTCTCTACAGCCAGCTTTGCTGCTACAGCACGCTTTCTCTGAAACCCTTTTGTCCTCCACTGGTAGCACCTTAGGGATGCTCCTTGCTGACTATCAATGCCTTTACGCAGGAAGGAAAAGCAACCTGTAAGGCCTGGAGATAAGGCAAACCTATGGAGATAAAGTGTGAGTGAACGGGGGGAGCCTGTTCACCCCCCTCTGCCCCACGAGCAGCCCCGTCCCCAGAGCTTGGGGCAGCCCCAGGCTGGTGGGGACTGTGTGGTCTTTTCAGGTGTGACTCCATACCAGGATGACTACAATTCTCATAGTTATCCCATACTAAACCTAAGCATTTCCATTATGAGAAGCATTTCCAGGAGACTGACACGTGGTTTTTACAAGCGGTGAGCAGGAGGAGCCCGGCCACTCCACGTGCCCTGGATCACCCTAGCAAGGGATCGGCATCCCTGGCACTGGTCCACAGCCTCCGGCTTCATCAGGGCCCCAGCTCTCCTGCTCACGCAGCATGGTGTGAAGCAGCCGCCTGCAGCCTTCCTGCAGGCAGCTGCCCATGGCTGTGCTGCGCTCCCTGCCTGCGGTGGCCCTTGCCCCATCTCCAGGCAGCCTCCAGCTCTCCTGGCTGGGCTCCCCGCAGAGGACGAGCATTTTGCCCCATGTGGGGAGCCCCGGCTCTGGGCAAGAGGTTTTGCACCAGCCAGACCCTCAACCCACCAAGACATACCTGCTCGCTGTAGGTCCCTGGGCTCCCGTTCTCCCCAGGCATCGCTGGCCCGTGACCCTCAGCAGCAGCAGATGTAACGTCAGATGTAGCATCCTAACTGCAGGTGACCAACGTGACCAGCAAGCAGCACTGTCCCTCACAGCCAGGCTGTCTGAAGGGGGCCTGCAAACAAATTGCTGCAGGGACGACTGAAACACTCTCCTTTTGCTGAGGTCTCCACAAGTTCTGCAGGCAGACTCTGATCCTTACCTGGTCTCCACAGTGTGTACATCACAGCACCAAGTGCTGTTTCGCCCCAGAGCTCATGACCTGAACGATGGTCAGAAACTGCTGGCAATGCCTTTGCTTTCTGTGCAGATCAACAGGTCCTTCAGATGCTGGTTCATGCTGTTCCTGGAGGTGGCAAAGATGATGGAGACGGGGAAATCCAATAATATGCATGGATCTCCTCCCACAAGGACCAGACTGAAGGATCAGCAATCTTCCCCTTGCAGCAAGAACAGAGGTGGTGCCAGGGAAGGAGGACTGGGGGACCCCAGGGTCCCCATCACAGCCCTTCCCTCCGGCTCTGGGCTGGAGCCTGCTGAACTGTTCTGAGCTGCCGTATCACGTAATACCATCACTCATCTTTTGTTTGCTGGAAATTTAGCAGAGGATCCAGCTATTTAAAAATCAGAAGGTCTGGAAATGAATCATAGGCAGGGTATACATGGGAACTGGCCTCGGTGTTCACTTAACCCAAGGGCCCTGTTGTCCCCACAGAGCCTGCTCAGCAGCTTTCCTCACCTTGAGTGATAGGAGCATGCTGCATGCATGCTTTGCCCCAGTTGCACGGCTTCGTAAGGTACGATTAGCAAATAAATACACACATATTCATGCATGCCTGGAATATAAAGGCACATCTGGAAAATGTGTGTGTGGAAAAGCAGTACTTTGGATGCTCCACTTGGTCTAAAAGTGATGTTTTTATCTCAACATGGGTTGATGAATTAGTCACAAGTAAAGCAAGTACAGGAACTATCATTAGCAGGACATTTACCATCCCAGGAGGTGGTAAGTGCCCCTATACAAAGGGCAGGAGCATTTCTAAAGCTGGAAGGGACAGAGTCTGGCCAAGAGGATTAAAAACTCCTTCCCAATTTAAAAAGATGCAGATGGGAGGTGGTGGCAGGGGTTGTCTTGCATCATACCAATGTCAAATATGAATCTGGCTTATCAAAGAAAATACGGGTCCAGAAATCCAGAGCTTCTCCCAGCAAATCCACCTAAGCAAGTTAACCAGGAACCACACCAGCATTACCTCTAGTGGCTCAAGGTCCCCACGGCTGCTGGAGGAGGCTGCACCCTGCCATTGACCTGGCCCTCCTGCCTTCGCATTGATGAAGACAGCGGTTGATCGGCTCCCCTCAAGTGTGCCATACAGTGTCACCAGTTGCTCACCCTCCGGGTCACAGACGTGCCACTGGGAAAGGAGCAGGTGCTGACGCGTACCAGCAGGGCTGCAGCTAAGCTGGTTTGGGAGGTATCAGCAAGCAAATACCCAGAGCAGACACAAAGGGAAAGGGCTGGGTTCAGCGTTCGGTCATTGCGAGCTCTTCTGCCACGGAAGCGGCACATCAGTGGGAACGCGAGTGGCCAGCACCTTTCTCCAGGAGGAATCCTGCAGGAAAGCTGCATCTCCACACGATGAAACTCAGAGTCAAGTGACTGCCAAGGCATCCAACACCAGAGCCTGCCTTCGCAGAGGGAGTTCGCCAGTGTGAAGTTTGTGGTACGGTATTCGCTTCTGAACCTTCTTACAGTGGGAGGGAAAAATCACATTGCTATTGTTGAAAGTTCAGTTATAACGATGTTGAAAATTGTACCAATCTACCTTCTCCCTACATACCTCTCCCTGTGCTCTGCCCTCCTGTTAGGGCAGTAAAATTACAGGAGAAAGCAAGCTCTACCCTTCAAAATAAGATGTTAAAGAAAACATTTTTTTTCCCCCCACAAAATCTGTGCATTTGACCTGTTCATAGCAGGAATTAAAAATCTACAAAAAGAAATCCAGGAGACTTGGTGCACTGTTGTTTGAACAGCAATTTCTGGATGCAAAGCATCCAACAGGGATTACAGAAACACCAAACTCCAATGCAATCCTTTAGGAATGGGGAAATATTTTAAAACTTATCAGCTGCGGTGTAAATCAGAAACAGTTTCACTGAAGTCACACAAGGGCTTGTCATCACAAAAGTGGTAGCATTATAAGCCTACATTTAACTTACGGTAACTTTGGAGCAGTTAATGTACTTTTTAAAGTTTACTTATGGCTAGGAGTATATGTTTAAGGAAATACAACCACCACAAAGAAAATGAAATACTAGAACAAGTATCCACACAAGAGGTTACGCTATTTTAACCACCCTGAATTCAACTCTGTCTCTCAAATGGGTGACATTTTCCCAGATACACCCTTCCCATAGACCCTTGTACATTTGTGCAACTGTACATCTGGTGCACGAGGTGGAATGAGACCCTTTCCCAGAGTGAGGATGCAGCACTGGCAGCTCCATAATTAAGCAGTTTCTTTGAGGAAAACAGGTTTGCTTTAAAAAAAAAAAGAATTGGCAACAACTACCAAGTCTAAACCAGAATAACATGGAAGATAGAAGAAACGTAACCAGGAGTGTAAACTGCTGAGAAAACAGCTCTAGTGTACAAGAAAACTATCCACACTGATGCTGTGTAGTTTGTGTGTTAAACTATTTATTATGCTCACACACGTGGTGATATATTAAAATTCTTGTTGGCAAAATGTCCATTCAAAATTAAATGATGCTTTAGCCTCACCACCAGGATTTTTCTCATTCCAAGTCATGTTTGTAATAAACTTTATTAAATGCGATAAAATATTACACAGTTCAAACAGAGAAACCCAACAGGGAAATCATGTCCATTTCTGTTAAACTAAGTAGCAGGGCTTTGCTGCTGGGATTAGGAGAACAGCTTTGAGCTTCGCTAGAGATATGTTCTAGAAAATCCCCATAGTTCTTAATGAATAATTGAAGACAATATATAACCGAGACGCTTGTTTGCTACCTCCAGAGTTGGATCCTAGAGGACCATTAAATTAATTTTTAATAACGTATGCTATGGTTAAAGCTATGGGACACAAAATTTCACTCTAAATATGCTCATCTTATAAAGAATAATCCCAAGGTTATAACCCGGGTAGCAGGAGGTTTACAATGACTAATAAAGCAGAAAGGGAAACATTAGGAGAGCTTACAGCTACTCCAGTTTGGTTTTTTACCTATCATTTGTTTATGCCTCTTACCTAAAGACATATTCCTTGACTCAAACAGTGCACCATGATGATAACGTTCAAATTCTCCAGCCCAGCTCTCCTCACTTACACAGTCACTTTTTTCCCCCCAGAAGCTAGGAGTTGTGCAGGCCTTTCAATTGCACAGGGTCCGTGCAAGTTCTTACCCATTTTAGTTATTTATTGTACGTGGTCAGGGAGGAGGCAATTTCTGCTAGTGCCTCAGGGTGATGCTGAAAATGTTTCACAAATTCATTATCCAGGAAGAATTCAGTATAATAAATTGTCTGCAAAATAAATTTGTACAGAACAAAGTAATCATTAGGAAATCCAGCCCATTTTAAGTAATTGCTAACTGCACCTAGGCTTCCATTAATCGCTGCATAAGAGTGTTTCGTCTAATATTAACTCTGTCCTCAAGAAAGGCTGGTTTATCTTTGGAATAAATGAACATAATAAAAGAAGGTAACAATGAAAGAATGACAAAACCAGCACAAACTTTAAACCAAAAAAAGAACAGAGGAGTTACCAAATATCCTGTGCCATGGATGACTCAGTATTTGTATAGAATCTCTACAGACTACCACCGAGACGAGCGGCATGCTAGAACGTATTTGAATACAGGTAGAGCAGAGTACATTTTGTAACGCTATGATGGAGCTAAGGGTTTAAGACACAGAGTGACAGCCTGTACCCAGCAAAGCTTTTATTTAATCAGAAGCACAAAGCAGTTTTGGAAACCCCGGTTTGTAATTTCTTGATAAACTCTTTGTCACCATCGCTGCCAATGGTCCATGTTCAGTCAAGGTGGAGAAGCCTTTGCCCAATGGCTCTGGTGCTTGAGACGACGAATGGAGGAGAGGAAGGAGGAAGACAGAGCCATGCTCAGCACCCAATCCCTTTGTGCTCTCTTCTTAACCCCTTTTGAACATTTAGAATAAACCGGTCTATCGTTTGTACCTACCAAGAATAACCCAATGAAGGAGAAATTCAGGACACACATACCTAGCCAGAACAGCAGTCCTTTTCTCCGAAAGAAACTTCTAGTGCCAACCAACTATGCAGATATACTATACTCGTTATACAGCCTTATACAGCTTTACTTGGATGAGAGACTATCTTTTCACAAGTGATTTTTCCAGTTAAGACATAATTAGGTTTCAAGGCTTCTGAGAGAGACCTGTGAGCTGAGAAGGTCTGTTAGGACTTGTTGAAGCCATCTGAAGATCCCTGCAAAGGCAGTAAGGTCTCCATGGCTTTCAAAGGGCTGCCACCTAGGCAGTGATATGCTACTAAATTATACCTAGCAATCTCAGCTGGAACCTGCTCTTAAGATCTTCCATTCAGTGTTGGCCACGACAAACTGCATTAGGAAGGAGGTGGGCAAAAACTGTTTAAGTGCCAAGCTGCAGCAATCCTAAACCTTGTTGTTCCTTTTCCTCATTTTGAGACCAGAGCATAAATTGTAGATGAAATGTGGTTCTTGCCAGAAGATTATGGTTATGGTTTCCATACCCAGCAAAGATGGAAAGAACCATACAGTAGCAAGAAAGATAGATATATATAGAGAGATATATATATATAATTTTTTTTTTTTTTTAAAGTCCTGATCTCAGCCAGGAAGGGTTCAGACCTGCAGGGCCTTTTGTGCCACCCACTTTTCACCATCTCAGAATCGAGATAAGGGATCTTGGGCTTCAGCACAGATTTCTGGCTAAAACCAGAATGCGTGTACATCCCCCAATTTACAGCACATCTTGTTTTCCCTCCAAAGTCTGTCATACCAGGACAGCAAAGATCCAAGCAGTGAAAAAACATTTGCAACCATACAGGCTTTTAAATTGATTCATTAATTTGATTTTTTTGGTGGTAACACAGAGTGCAAGAGACCCAGCTGTTCCAGGCATCATACAAACACTGACCAAGACAAGATTCCCTGTTGCTAAAACCTTTGCGAACTGGTTAGTCACATTTAGATTAACACTTTGTGACCTTTGGAGAAAGGTCTCACAAGCTCAAAGATTAAACAGAGAGGAATGTGCATCTGATCATGCAATACACCAACGGCCCTGTGTTTAAATATCACCTGGCCAGAGGGATTGTGCATTTTGAAGACAGCAGCATCACCCTCCAGGATTCTTTCCTTATTTGAAACGTGCAAAACTGCACCAGAGCATTTGCTCCTAACACCATGAGCTGTTATTCTCTCAACACTGCTACAAAACCAGGTAGCAGTTTCAGAAAGGCCATTCCTCACTTTTGTTTTTGTGGAGGTTTTTGTTTGGTTGGTTGCTTTGGTTTTGTGTTTTTTTCTTTTTTTAAAATGAGCAGGGCTCCTCAGGCCACCCCACCTGAGAGGTTGCTGCGGTCAGATGTCCTCCCCTGGGGCTGCGTAGGCAGTCCTGATGAAGACAGCATTGACTCACCCTTGGTAGCTCTGCTTCTCCGAGCCAACATCACCTTCGCAGATCCCTGCTAGCAGGGCGAGCCCCAAATCATGCGGACTCTGTACAACGCTGCCCTGGCTGCAGATTGGTGAGAGAAATGAATTTAAAGTTAGATGTAGTGCTCCTTGTTAAGTACTTTCTAGTAATTTTAATTAAGTATGAAACTGAGGGATTTGCATATACTTTTAAATTTTTTTTTTTTGAGCATCGTGTGATTGTGTACACGTTACAGCTCTATCTCAATGGACTGTCTGAAATCAATGCAAGCCGAAAACGGGAGTTACCCATGCCTTTGAATAATAACACAAGCAGGATTCAAAAACTCAGTCTACAACTATGACTCACTGACTCAATGAACTTGAAACATCCCATTAAAAAAAAAACAACCAACCTAGAATGAGAGGTTCCCAGGAGCATGACAAAGTGATGGGTAAAATAACGTGTGGGTTGGACAAAGCACTATCAAGAAAACGCCTTGATCTTGAACTGTGGCTGCCCGATCACAGAGCAGCCTTGAGGGAGGACATCAGGTTCTCATCCAATTGCTGCTTTTAGTAAATGGTCCCAGAATATCCCATTACAGAGAGAGGGTGCACGCAGCTACCACAGGCATTAGCTGGCTGCTCAACTATGCCCCTGCAACATATAAAAATCAAATGACAAAGCAGATGATTAAAGAGAAACAATCAAAAAGAAATCAAAGCTGACTGGTATCTCAAGCTACATCAAATTGCCTTGTATTCTCCTGAGCAGCTAGGTAGGGATGTTGGAACTAAATTAAGAAGAAAATTATAACCCTGCTCTTTTTATCTAACCTCGATGTTAAACGCCATTTCATGTTGTTGCTGCAGCCGTTACATTTGGCACAAACTTTGGCCACTCTCACTTTTCCAAAATCTTATTCCCTGTTAGAATCCAAGAGAAGTTTACAAGGAGGTTAAGCAGCTCAATTTAAGGCATGTTTGGGGGGGGTCTGTAGTTAGCACAGTCCACAGCATAGATGGGGCCAATTTAAACCCATGTTCTTTTGGTAAAAATGTTAGGAAAAGCAAAAGGGTTAAAAA
The DNA here is from genome assembly GCF_034638445.1 of Ciconia boyciana. Lineage (NCBI taxonomy): Eukaryota > Metazoa > Chordata > Aves > Ciconiiformes > Ciconiidae > Ciconia > Ciconia boyciana. The sequence continues at coordinate 122,634,907 of NC_132935.1, read as the reverse complement.
AAATATTTAAACTTGCTAAAATACAGAGCCACGCAATAGCCAAAAGCTATGGAAATAGAAGATCACAGAAAAGTCACTTTTGGAATATAAAAGCTGGCGAGAAAATATGAAATTTCCGCTCTACTAAATAAAATATCTTCAAAAGCTTTTTTGTTTTAAAGACATGACTGAGATCATAATCAATCAGTCTGGCTACTTAGGCACACAGCACCCATTGGAGGATTTAGCAAAAAATGAAGTACTAAATTATTCAGCATTTAAGCAATTGTGTAAGGAATATGTAGCTGAAAAGGACAAACTGCAAAACAAGATTATTTTTCTGTTACTTCAGTATATACTGTAGGTCTAACAGGGCTTTCCAGGGAGATAGCTAAACATTTTTTCCATGCACAGAATCAAGATCCCAGCTTTTAATCTTGTATTTTTAAGTCAAATTATTCTAGTATTTATATGCAACAGAAAAGCATGATCTCCATCTCTGAACTTTTCAAATTAACATTTTTACTGTATTTACAGCTATGCTTTCTCCTTCTCAGCTAGGCTGCCTTTTTTTTTTTTTTTTAAAAAACTGCCCTGCTCTGTTACAAATCTGTATACTGTTGAGCTTATAAAGAAATATTAGGAAAGTGTCATCTTTGCATATGTGTACTGCACATATACAGTACATGCATATGTCCAAGGAATCACAGAAATAACCCTGTTTGGACAACTACTATATATTCTTAGAAAGACAACTTTACATTTAAGCTTTAAAGTTTCACAGTTTCCTCAGAAAGTTTTTTTTAGCTGTAGTGTACACAAACGAGACGAGATTTATGTTCTCCATGAAAAGTTCTGATGAATTTTGGATATGCTTTGATACATCAGCTCTAATCTTCTGCAATATTTTCCCTTTTTAAGTCTTTCTCAAGATTCATTATCAACATTTTGAATGTTTTATAAAACATGAATACAAGCCTATTAGTCCCTGAGACTGTATCACAGCAGTTAATAGCCAAAAGAACAATGGCAAAATAGGCATTATTTCACACAATTTCATACAGTTTTCATATACAGCTCTAAGAATAAAAACCACATATCAAGCTGTTAAAACACAGGCAAGAGCCTGTAACAGGGAATTCATACAGAACTGATACTGTAAAACGTTATGCTGACACCTGACAAAATGGAAATTGCTGTTTGCCAATGCGTGCATCTCAAGGTCACAGTATTAAACAGCATCAAAATAACTCGTTAAGGCGATAAATTTTGTCTTAAGTCTCCATCTCTTTTATTCTAGCATTGAATTTCCTTCTGGCAGCTGCACTAAAATACTAAACCATTCTCAGAGGTTGAATGACATGATCTAGGCATCACGGTTTACTGACTCATGACGGATGGCCAGCACACATTTCAAGTCTTTGATCACTGGTAGAGATTCTAACTTATCTTTCAAATGCTTGTGGCAAATTTCTAAACAGGAGGAGAAAAACACAAATCTAAGCCAAACAATAATGATTAAAACAGCAAGACATCAACCCCACCTAATTTAATATTAAGATTTGTTTTTGAAGAGAACCCTTTTTGAAGCTTCATACCAAGCACGTTTTTGGTTGTTGGCCACAGAACAAGCAGGAATTCTGTACTGAATAAAACTACAGTAGATGTTAACATTCATTCAAATCTATTTCCGCAATAAACTGACAGCACAGCCTGTTAAACAGAATTTGAGGTGTTCTGCACAGTTTAAAAACAGACAAAAGTTTCAAATCATTGTCCATTTCCACCCTGCCATTGTGACAAAAGGCTTTCAGAGTTCTAAACCTTTTTTTTTTTCCCACCTCATCAAAATGTCAAAAAGCAAAAATGTAGTTCTGACAGATTTAACCCATACGCACCTACCTAAATGGACAATTCTCTGTTACTTTTGGGACGGTCTTCAAAATAAGTCAAACTTGTCAAAATAAATACTTACAACAGACATGTTAAGTTTAGCCTTTTGTTTTTTCCACTGCTTTTCTAAATAGGTTAAAAAATGTTGGGAGGCCCATATGTTTGTAAGGTCAACTCAACCATTCTGCAGTAAAACCGAATTAGAGAAAGTGCACCAGACTCTGTTAAGACCTAGACCTTACCACGTGGACTTACTGATCTCACGCAACCTTAAATTTTATATTGCTCAGCATTTAAGCAGTTTTAGAGATTTTGACGTGCATCTCCTTCAGAACTCAGGAAAACAAACCCCAAAACCTAACAGAAAAGGGAAGGACACCCCTGGGGCACCCAAGCTGACCACCTCTAGTGGTTTAGCACCAGGACTGGAACTCTTCAGCTTATTGCACAGACCCGAGACCCCAGCCTGGAGGCAACCGTCATAAAAGCAGGTTGGCACGCCACCGTTTGAGGGCCGACACATTTTGGCAGAGGATTTTGGCTACTTCCCCTTAGAAGAAATGGTGAGAATCTTCAGATCTATCCCAGGCAGCAACTATTTTCATTGCTTCCACATTTAAACTCAGTCCCACTCCCTCTTGCCTGCCCTTGCCTACTCCAATCCCCATTCCAGGCGAGGGTCTCCACTACCCCATTTTACTGGCGGAAACATCCCATGCTGTGTCTCATAAAGGCTCTTTACAGCTTATGTCTCCTCCTCCAGCCAGTTCTAGTCGTCTTCTCTACGCCACAGAGAGGGTCCCTAGCTCTAGTCACTGCTTTCCCCAACATTAGCGTCAGTCCTCACAGACTCCCATCAGGCTCTTGATTGAGTCTACTTACCTTCCCTCAGACTTTTTTTTTTAAATCTCCTCTAGAGTCAAACTGGACAGCTGCTTCTTGCCCGAAGACCTGGAAGGGGTCATTCAATTCAAGCAAGAAAAAAAAAATTACTACACTCAGCTTTTATTCCTGAAGACACTCTACTTTCAAAGAGCTCTTACAGGGAATATTGCTGGGCTACAACAGACAGGACTGCCCCACTTGCTTAGCACAACTGGGGCACGGACAGCATCATCAACGTAGACAGAGCGAGAAGTAATGTGCAATGGAAGTTAACTACTTAGAAGAAACTATCAACTGATCTTCAGAACCTATACAGGCATTGCTAGTAATTCAGCTGAATTACAGGCCTGAGAAAGTCCCAGCTTCTCTCTCCATGTTTTAAAAGACATGTTTGAGATCACAGTGGGGGTTTTTGTTTTAAGTTTGGCAACATAATAAACAGCTTGACACTGAGACTTTTAACAGGAGAAAACAGAGAACCACAACAATTTCCCTCCTCAATACAAATATAAATACAAGGCAAATAAGCATTTGACAATTCCTTCCTTTTTTTTTTGCCAGTTGTTATAGGTGAATTCAAGTCCAGAAATGTTAAGCAGTTGGTCCTTCTCAAAAGATATTTTGCAAAGTAGTAACTCAAATATAAAATGCATCTTGGCATGTATTACAATGAAAAAGTGTTGACGTACATTCACACTTTATTTCACTTCTTCCAAGGAATAAAGTACCAGTAAAGATCCACGCGTTTACCTTACTGCAAACTCCTTGCTCTCACTGAGAAGTACTTGCTCTTGCAGACAATCCCACAGAAATCAATGCTTCCTTTCCTTAGATGTCACATTAAACTACTCAGGTTTTAAGTGTTGTGAATGGGATTTGCAATCTGTTATAGTGTACGTAAAGAGGATTGTCTGTATTTATGGAGCAAATGCCGGAAACAAGAGAATGACATCTGCTTTAAAGTAACTGCAGACAGTACAACTGGCATATTTTGAAATTCTAAGGCAACAATAGTGGACCAGCATATGAAACTCTACTGTAGAGACCAAGTTAATGTACTGCTTTCTTCTGCAAAGTAGAAACACTCTGATGTTTTTTCCCTGTCTTTTTTTTTTAATTCGGTAATAGGTAGCAATACAAAATGCCAATATTGCCACCAGATGACTTGCGTACTCAACTTCTGCATTCAATGAAGCCCTTAAGATAACATGTAATGTCTGGTTTGAGTAGTACACTCTTTAAGATGATCTACCTGGCAATATTCATGTATATCAAAAATACACACGCACATTTTTGCAGACTTGCAATTTAATGTATTTCCATAATTCACTACAAAAATGCGGTTTCACAACTGCTACCATACACTGGGACTCCTACAGTAGTATGGAGAACATACAAATGTCTTTCCCAGAACTGGCAATACTGCGCATTGTGCAAATTGTCTAGGACTCCAATCCTTTTTGAGCAGCAGTTAGAAGAAAATTTGTGGGTTGAATACTGATATCAAAATACAGATTTAAATAATTTACTCTTAAAAACATTCATATTTATAGCCTCTTACAGAAAATAAACAATTAATCTGATTATCAGATATGTCCTCAGTTTTTCCAGTTCCAAGGTATACACAGGTCTCCATCCTGCAGCACAGAGTAGAAATGCGAAATGCAAAGGTGCATGCCTTGTAGGTACGGCAATGATTCTTCTAGCAGTCGTTTACAACAATCTATCATCTGTGCACTGGAAACACTGGGTTCCTTATACAGCCGGTCCAAAGAAAATTTTTCAGTGGAAGTATCGATTAGCTCTTTTTCTGTAATCATCATCCTAGCAAATGAAGACAACATACAGTGACAAAATTAGAACTTAATCTCTTAAAAAACAACCCCCTTGAAATAAGTATATTTGTAGGTTAATATGCATGTAAACAAAGGTGTCATTTCATGTATAGCTATGGTCCGGCTGAGATTTTTGTGCAGGTTGATATCCATGTCTACCTCAGAGGCTAGACTGAACATGCTTCCATGACTATGGGCAACAGCATGCCTACAGAGTCACATTCGGAAGCCTGCACCATGACATGCTTTTGCTCACCACGTAATGGGGAAAAATACCAAAATAAAAATCCTGTGAGGCTCCATTTTTAATGTAAGGGATGAAAGTACTTAAATAACCTTGAAAGTGTAAGCTTTAAGAATAAAATAATCTTAGTAACTACTCTGTCTTCTTAACTACTCTGCATGTCATCAAAAACAATGGATGACAAGTACAGTCAGCTGATGCATATTAAATGTGTTAATAACTTACTAATTGCAGAAGTATATGGATTTGGTTGGACTCGATCTTAAAGGTCTTTTCCAACCTAAATGATTCTATGAATATTGAATTCATAGCTTGCAGATTATTTTTTCCATTCACCCCAGACAAAGAGTGATAAGACACCACATGGCAAACTCAAGCTACTCAGAAATAAAGTTTACATGCAGAATTAACTAAGAGTCACTGGAACTGTGACTGATCATCTAATGCAGAGACAGTTCAGGTTCAGCAAGCCTCGCTAGCTCAGGCACTGTGCCACATTAATATAGCTATACTTCCAGAGCCAGCTTGGTTATAGAAACAGCACATTGCTGCCCTACACACAGACCTGTGCTAAACAGGGGGGGAGCTACAAAGCAGCAGCACATTTGCAGAGCCATTGGGATGTGAATCAGCCCAAGCTAAGCAAGGACACAGCTACTGAGACTATTGGACTCGTGTGAAAACACTACTGTAGGGGTTCAACACCACTCTTTCCAGAGCTCGCTACGAGATCTCCATGTACTTGCATGGCACTATGCTCTGCTGAGGCACTCAGATCGCTGTACAAGAGCCCAGCCCAGCTCTGGTGGTCAGGGATGAACTGAGCCCGTGAGTTAACCTGGAGCAAGCCTGCCCTCTCTACTGACCATATCCACGCCACCCTCCTGAGCACATTCTCTAATACTTGAGCACCAAGCTTTCCTATTCTGTGAAACCTCAGGCTCCCTTAAAGGATATAAAGTTAGGTGCACGTAGTGAGAACTGCAGGTTTATTTTTAGTCACTTTCACAAGGAGGCTTACACCTCTATCACAATACAAAACTGATACTTTACAAAAGCAAGGGAAGAAGTAGATTGATACTAAATGCTGCATTACTACAAGACTGATGTTATCCACACAGATAAGACAATTTTCCAGAGCAGCAGTGTTTGAACTCCCCAGTGCATCAGGTCATAGCATAGTGTACCTCGAATTCTCTATTTACTGCATGTAAAACATTCATCTGCATGTGCAAAGTAAATCCAGCACATCTCAAACTATTTTCCTTTTTCTCAGGGCCTCTTTAACAACCACAGGAGGCTAAGGAAAATCAGAAGTACAGAATGGGTTCTGTTCAAGGAAGCATTAAGTGGAAAAGGAGTTTTCAGCTTCAATAAAAAGACAACTAAAGGGAAATATGACATATCCACAAAAAAAGTAGAGGTGATACAAAAACCCCATTCTGTATTTATTTCCTACAGCACAAGAACAAGAGAATGACAAATGAAATCAGCAGGCTGTGGGTCTATAAAACAAAGAACACCTCTTCCCTCCTTCATATATACATGCGATATCTAATTCAACTGTGCAATTTGCTGCCACGGGATATTTTGGAGCCACAAAGTGTAAATTGGCTCAAAAAATAATTAGACAATTAAGAGGGGAAAAAAAGAAGATCTACTGAACGCTCTTAACATGAGATAATGTTTCCAGCTTCAAGTATTTTCTCAAGTGCAGCCAGTCAGAAACTGAAGGAGTACAGAGTAAAAAACACCCACCTAATTTTTTTCTCCATTCAAACAGCCTTTCTATAAGCTAATGGATGATGGGGACAGACCTTTGGTATGACCCAGTATAGTTGTTCTTTACTATTTTATACAAGCCAGCAATTATCCAACACACAACAGAAGAGCTGAGATATGTAGCTTGGCTCTTACATTCTTACAACACAGCTGCTTATATTCTGAGGGGAGCCCCACATTTTTCCTGGATTAGTGTCTTTTAAAATGTGGGGTAGTGTGAGGTTTTTTGGAGAGTGAGTTACCCAGATGCAAATGCATACATTTGCTACAACATCCCTCCCAACCTCTACAGACAATACTTTCCCAGCTGTCACATATGGGCAGCTACATAGACAGCTATTCAGCAGTTATAACTTACATGGCAAAAATAATCTAACTTCAAAGCTAGACTAGCATTATGGAAAAATTCCAACCAACCTCCATGTTTTACCGAGGTCCATCTCCAAAATGTATCTGCCCAAGTAATCGGGTCTTAACAGAGCTAAAACTATAAAAGCCTTCAGTAAGGCTCATGCCTAAAATAACCTTCACAAAAAAATATGTGGATCTATACATCATGTATACACTCATGACTGTGATATTTCAACAATTCATTAAAAGCTTTCCAAAGCAGAAAAATAAACTCGCAGTAACCACCTCTAAAAGGACAGTAACACCCAGTTACCTATCAGAGTATTTTATTCAAAATAAAACCAGTATCTCTACTTCATGCTCTTAATCCTCAAAGACACATAAAACATACATCAAGAACAAAATTTACAGTTCTGATGGATATTACAAGTTATGGACTTAATATTAAGTATGGTACTATGACCCACTATTGTCATCTCTCTCATCTCACTCGCATCTGTGAAAGAGTACCAAGGAGATATTTCTCTCATCATTCTATCCCAATTTTTTTCCTCCCCTTGTTAGCTGCTAACTAATCTTTTCCTCAACTAACTGACAAACAACTAAAAATAACAATTCTCTAGTCAGTCTCAGTTATTTTTACTTTGGATTTTACTGTTTTCTTCTCACAATGTAAGTAACATTAACAGAAGTTTGTTGCCTTTTTTATTCAATAAAAAGGTCTCTTCCTTAAAAAACCCCACCTCTCCTTTGGTGAAGTAATTGTAAAAAAATTACATAATTTTGTCTTGTAAGCAAACATCTTTTATTTCTGAATAAAGTACAACTGTTTCTACAAGGTGAAGGATGGGTATTTTCTAACAACTGTTTGTGTTCACTGAAATTTTTGACTTAGTAAACCTGATGGGTAAAGTTCTATTTTATAAACAGAATGTTTTTCCACCAGAAGAGCATGAATACATTCTTCAAAGTTCTCCTCCTCCTCCAAATAAAACATATGACATGCAAAGATTTCATGAGCTAAATGTATCGAGTCACGTGAACACTTACTCCTCCTTTCTTTTCAGATTCTCTCTTGCTTCCTGTGCTTTGGCAAAAATAAACCATTGAAGGGTTGCTGGATCACAGACGGTTGGGATCATAAAGTGTCCAAATTCATGTAAGCTTGGTGCATATCTGTCACTAATGAAACATGATGGAAGTAAAAAACAAGGTATCTTTTTTTTTATGCAAGCATTTACATGAATTTTTCATGCAATTCATCCTTTCAGAATGAATTCTGAAGACAAAAGGTATCAATTAATCACAATCAGAATAATTGGTAAAAAATTAATCAAGTTAGGTTCATGAGAATACAGAAGCATCATACATAAAGCTTTTTTAAAATTAATTTCAAAAGCAACTGTCAACAATACTTGAAAAATATAAACAGCAGCACCATCATACACAGCTGAGTGTTGACCTGACAGCACAAAACCTTTGATTTAACCCAGCACAACACTGTAAGATAAAGAGGGAACGCTGACTCTAACTTGAATGAAATTAAGCAGGATTTTCTTCAATCTGATTCCTTTTTAACCCATAAAGGCACTTAAAACCTTTAGAAACAAGATGACTTTGACATAACTAATATAATCTTGGATTTTCTTTTTCTTCTTAGTGAGAGTAATAATTGGTGTAACAAAAAAAAAAAAAAAGTAAAAGCTCTAAAAGGAAGAAACCTTTCCTGCAAATACCTACCTTTCCAGAATCATTTGCAAGCCTCGCAGACTGCGAGGATGAAAAGGTAGTCTACTGTCACATAATTTATTATAGAAGGAATCCAGAGTCTCGTAGTACTCTTCTAGAGTCAACAGGGGTTGCAGTTCTTCAATATATATTACTTGTATGCCTCCCAGAAGCTGGCTTATCCGATCTTCCAAGAACAGCAGCCTTTTTTGAAGTTTATAATAATTTGGCAATCTCTCAAAAATCTGCGCACACACACAAACATTGCCTATGTTACAAAACATAAAACTCAATTTTAAGAAATGAAAAAAAAACCAAACCCAAGAAACTATAAAAGAGGAGGCACTTAACAATGCAAACATGGAACTCAAGGGGGGTGGGTGGGTGGGTCAAAGAATAAATCAGAAATATCAATGTATACATTTTGGGGCAAGATATAATGGAATAAGCTCATAAGTATTTTCAGTATTTATACTATAAAGGCACTAAAGGGCCATAACAAGATTGATGGATATCCTCTTTCTCTATATATACAGAAATTAATAGTCCCAGAATAAAAAAAAAATATAATCTGAGGCCTACATATAATGTTTATCACTGAAGTTATTGTGGTAGAGCTATTCCACATACAGTCAAAACTGTTTTTGCCAGCCTAATTTATACCAATTCTCAAAAAGAGAAGTCTCTGTTGCTGGAACTAGTTCTTTCCAAGGGTTTTGACGATAATCTAGCTCACCTGAAGGGAGAGGAGAAAGGAGGAAGGTATCAGATCTCTAATCTACAAAACCTATACCAGAAAAGGTTAAGAAGTGATCAGACTTGTGAGTTGAGACATAGAAGGTGTGATAGGGAGACGGCTGGACCACGGCAACAAGTGAAAAGGGAAAGTCTGTAGTAGTAGTCACTACTTACCATCTACCTAGTTATTACTATAACATAGTTTTCCATACAAAAAAAATACTGCTGCTGGAACAAGTCAAGTGATTTCAGAACAATCTCTTTAGAAATCCAAGAGAGTAGTAGAATCAGAACAGCTTTTGGCACAATAAAATTCATTGGTTCAGCATTTGCATTTGTTATAGAGAAAAACTGCAAAAATCCTCTAAATATTGTACCTCTGAGCAAGTGTTCTACAGACTGACTTGGACTCTATTCTACCACTTCCTTTTTCTACTAATTAGTAACAAAAGTAATAGCACTTAGGACTGCTTTCTAAAATGGGTCAGAATTGGACAAAAAAATTCTGCTCTCTAAAAACCAAGCAGCTAACCAACCTCATGAAGATTTTCACTGACTTCTTCTGTGTATCATTTAACATGATCTTCAGTGCATTTTAAAATAAAAAGCCTTTGATCTCAGGTTCAAATACATACCTCTCCTTTGTCTTCCAATGCAAATACCATCACCACAACTAACTACACACATTGTCCCATCTGCACAATACTTTGTGTGGATATATGACCCCTTCAGAAAACCTCTCAGCAAAGGTTAAAAAGAGGAAGCATTTCTCTTTTCAAGGAAGACAGTGTTTATGTTAGTATTAATCAGAAAAACACTTTTATTCCAATGAATATCAACACTCTCAAATCTCAGAGTAGAAAGTTTTGCATTAAATTCTAGTTTCTCAGTTTAAGTTCTTTGTAAATCATTCACATTAACAAACCATGGTTTGTTTTCTCCCTCAGTGAAACATATATAGGCAAAAATTCAAACAACCACCAGAGAAAGCTTTGGACTGAGTGCTAAGTTTTCATAGTATTCATTGATTGGAATACAGAAATAGAATATTCTGATATTCTAGCTGTGTGAAATTCCCAGCTATGAAATTCCACCAATTACCCCTTATAGAAAGAAATATTTTTTGGTAGAACTATCAATAATATTTCAGCAACCAAGATTCAAGAAAACTTCCTTAAGTGACATGCTGATATTGCTACATATTTTATTTGTGGTCCTTTGCATATAATGCTTTATAATTCAGGATTCCAGAAAGCTTGTCAACTCCAAACTTTACACAAGCAGCAGCAGAATTCACATAAGATAAAGATATGTCACTAAAGATAAATTTCTGCAACATCCACATTATCTGCCTGAAAGAACAAAGTAAAGTGACAGGGTTGGTTAGCAGGTATTGACTGAAATGATCACAACTCCCTTTAAGTCCTATTTTTAAAAAAAAATCTGAATAAAATTTCTAAATTCTTCATGGGAATGAGCTCTTTATGGATCATGAAATATTCTGCCAGTGCTCATTGCATAGACTGGAAAACTTCATAACAAATTAGTTTTCTTTATATCTAATCAGGGGTAGGACTGATTTGTTAGTGAAAGCAGCAGTAAAGATCTGACAAAGATTGTTGTTAGTAACAGCGTGTCACAGGATTAAATTTAGAATGCAAGGTACACAGTTATGCCAAACATAGTAGCTATATGTTTGCTTTAAATTACTCATCAGTTACCTGCACCAATTAATATTTTGGTTATAGTTTAAAAAAAAAAAAGGATGTCATAACAAGAGGCATTATTATTTACTTTGAAATCTTCTTACTTTGGTCCAGTGATGGTGAACATCCATGGTCCCGAGCATTATGTGGCCTCCTGCACTCATACCTGAACGGTCTGTAAATACCACTGTACGCCCTAAAGATTGAACAAAGCTCTTTACTAATTTGGGTTATTGCAATTATTTCCACAATTATTTAAGGCTTAACTATGCTATTAACATGTTACAAGCAACACATTTCTGCAGCACACACACACACAAGTAGGTGCTTTTGTTATTCTCAAAATTTCAAAGAGTGATTCTTGAAAACTCCAGTTCAAGAATTTTTTTCATACTAACTTTACCTAGCATTTGCCTTCTTCCTGTTTAAACTTGGTTAAGATTTTTAGTTAACTGGACTTTTTTCTTATGAAGACTACTTTTAAAATAAGATAAAATCTCAGCAGACAGCATATTCAAAGAATCTGTACAAATCATGTATACAGCAGGAAATATATAGAATCATAGAATCGTTTAGGATGGAAAAGACCTTTAAGATCATCAAGTCCAACCTATATGGTATAATATGCTATATGCTAGAAGTATATATAAATAAGGTAAAGGTAGGTCAAAGAACTATTAGCACAGCCATTCAACACCAATTCCACAGAACTCTGCAACATGCAAGCTGCAAGAAACGCTTTCATATTACGTTTTTGCTCTTTTTTTAAAGAAAGAATAGAGACAACAATAGAGATAAAAGGATAATACTAGCATTACTTTTGGGGGGACAAATCAGTTTTGAGTCTGAGTATGTTTTTTTAAGTGAAGTACAATGATCCTCAAGAATTCTTTAGGGTAAAAGCACAGGCAACTATTTATCAAAATAAGCTTCCACAAAAGTCTTCAGTGTGATGTATTAATCTGCAAGACAAGGCTTAAACAGAAGCTCTTGCTCTCAGAAATCAGTTTTCCAAAATCCTTTAGAAAGAGCAACACTGACTTTAAGGCATCTAGTCCATCCTTGTACCCTAAGGCAAGATCAACTGTACCTGTATAATTACTGACAGGTATTTGCCCAGTATATTATTAAAGATGTTCAAAGATGGAGACTTGGAACAGGTTCACAAGACAGACTTCTCTAGCACTTTAAATCCTTAGCATGCTTAGGTGAAGAAACTAATTTGAAACCTGATACAATTTAAAACTACTTATTGTCCTACCCACTCTGTCTTTTGACAAAGGATTAGGTGAACCCTCAAATGAAAGCCACTCAAAACTGAGTATCTGCAGACAGGCATAAAATGTGGAGTTACAATTAGAGGAAACTGCTACTGCCACAAGTCAAACAGCTGTATGACAAGAATGGCAGGTCAGGTTTACAGAATATTTTAGTTTTTCCTGAGAAAATACAGACTTTAATATAGGTATTTTATGGAACATGCACGATAAGTGAGGACAATACGATTTTAAAGGTATTCTAGTAAGTCCTCCTTATATTGACTCTTTATAGAGATCTACTTGCATTTTTGTCTTCAATCTACCATGGGTAACAATCTATTGCTACCTCTACCCTTTCAGAGGTTCTGTCTGGATTTTTTACTTTCATTGTTAGCACTTAGTCTAGTGCCTTCAACTCACTCAGTTTGCACTTATTAAGAAGTAAAATAGAAGCTGAGTGTAGCGAATACACTATAAGGAAAGGTCATTTTAAAAAACACCCAGTAGCTTAAAATGTAAATTCTCACCAGCTTTTCAGTAAGCCTGGCAGGTTTGTTTTTGCGGTTATCAAAAGCATTCGTGAAAAGAACTAGAGCTCCCTTGTCACAGAAGACTCAGGCTCATCTTTGAATCAATACTATATTAGGATATATGAAACAAGCAATAGAAATACCTTTAACATTCTTTAATACTTCAGGTCTCTGTTGGACTAACCGACCTAGACTGTGTAGTTGGCTACAGCGGTGAGCAATACCCCAGCTTCTCTGCCACCTAAATAAAAATATAATTGAAAGCATTTAATTCTCAACATTATTAAAAAAAAAAAAAATCACAGAAGTTGAGATGCTGCTGAAAGCCTTATAACACAAACAACTCAAAACAGCACTCCAACAGTAATAAAAGCAAAGGCCTACTGAAAAGCTATCCGTGTCCTATGTTATTTGAACAGATAAAAAGCCTAAATAAATTTCACAGTCTTTCTTGAAGTGAGTGTCAAAAAAAAAAAGGAATAAAACCAGATATAGGAAAAATAAATATAAAACCTGGTAGACAGAACACAACTTGCAAATCTCTCCTCCGATAAGAAGGGGTTAGTAAGTAAATAGCAACAGACAACCCAGTATTTGGTTCAGTCATGTGGCATGCAGTTTCTGTTTGTACACTGTATAACATTTATATATAGTAATTGCTCCTCTAGACAAGGACATTGTCTCTTCTTTTTTCCCCTTTGAGTTCCTAGCCCAAAACATTACTATGATTCCAGTGGTAAGTTGCTATATATATATATATATTTTTTTTCATATTTTACAGTGGAATAATTTTTGTTAAACCATATAGGAGTCAGGTGTTACATTGGTGACTTTAATATACATAGTTTTGACATCTCTTCCATCACAGACAGATCAGACACTCCTAACAATTTCAAAAAGCATGTAAATTGTAAAGTTGTCTCAGTGTATTGAAAAATTACGTCCTTTTACAAACTTCTAGCTGATATGAAACTGTCTCAAAATGGGAAATTCCCATTCCCTTATTGTACTGGGTCTGTCTGGGATGGAGTTAATTTTCTTCATAGCACCCTTGTGTTTTGTGTTTTTTACTAAAACAGTGTTGGTAACACACCACCGTTTTGGCTATTGTGCAGTGCTTGCACAGTGTCCAGGTTTTCGCTTTTTCTTCCCACTCTGCCCCTCCATCAGTGAGTAGGCTGGGGTGGGCAAGAAGTTGGAAGGGGACAGAGCCAGGAGAGGTGACTCCAACTGACCAAGGGGATATTCCAGACCATACGATGTCGTGCTCAGCAGTAAGTGCTCAGGGAAAGGAGGACGAAGGGGGGACACTTGTGGTTATGGCGTTTGTCTTCCCAAGCAAACATTACACATGCTGAGGCCCTGCTTTCCAGAAGGGGCTAAACACCTGCTGATGGGGAGCAGTGAATGAATTCTTCCTCCTGCTTTGCTTGAACACACAGCTTGGCTTCACTTCACCTATTAAACTTCTACCTTGATCCACGAGTTTTCTTGCTTTTGCTCTTCCTATCCTCCTCCTCCCATCCCACGGGGGGGTGTATGAGCGAGCGCCTGTGTGGGTGCTTAGCTGCTAGCTGGGGTCAACTCACATCATCTCATCTAGGGAAACCTAACCGGCAAAAACCCACTCTTTGGGGTGCAGAGAATGGCACTATGTCACAGCAGTTATGAGGCAATTCAATCTATTATAATGCAAGTCATTCTAACAACTATTTACTGTTACCTAGCAATATCACTTTGCTTTCAGTAGCATCAGACAGGAATGTAAAAAGGAGGCTTATAGATCCTACCTTCTCTTCAGCTGTCCTAAACTTAAACATGGAATAAAGCCAATGACCCTGTTATTTTTTTCAAACCTCTGTGAACACTAGCATTAGGCTGCAGGATCACAAGTAGTACTTTCCTATTAAGATACTTGTCAGATTTCTGACACTCACATTCTTTTCTGAATTATGGCAACATAACTCTTGGAAGGTTAATAACTCTTCATGGCCCACAATAGTTTTAGTGTATTTTAAAAGCACAAACTATAAGAAAATTAAATATAAGCCATGAATAAAACCAAACCTACACATTTAATACTGAGGACGGTTTCAGAAACTTAAAAACCCCACACCACAGCAGTGGATTAGAAACTGTGTTGAAAAAACTGGCTTCAGCTTAAAGGAAGCCAGAGTCTTTTACAGGGTGAAAGGAACAAAAGCATGATTTCAGAAGCTCCAACTCTCTCTTTCCTGGTTAAAAGAAGAACTTAACAGACTAGCCCTTGAAATAATCCCCCAAAGTTTATTTTTCCACTTTTCAATACCCTCACTGCCTTTTTCCCATCCTGAATATCCCACTTCAGAACATCCTCATTCAAAGGTGCAAAATCTAAAAAAGGATCATAAATTATTTTCTGGAAAATATTCTGAAGAATCAAAATCACCAAATGTACTCAGCCCTTTCAAGCAAACAAATATCCTCCTCCTCCAGAGTGTGGGAAACAAGACACTAGAAAGAACAACATTTTTATTAAGCCTTCACCGGATGTCAGTATGTACCATGTGCAGAGTTGCATTTCACTGCCAATCTAGCTACCTTTGTAGATACTCACTTGAATTCAGAAAGAGCAATTTTATCCAGCAAAACAGTCAAACTAACGCATACACACAGGTCCTATTTCAAGTGCTTATGTGTTTGCCTCAACTGAAGCCTACGTTATTAGTTACAAATACTAGGTCTTTTTGAGCAGATTGTAACAGGAAACTTTTGTCCCAATAGAATTATTCTAGAAAAATATTATTCAGTGCAGTAACACTTACATATATGAAATATAGCTGTTTTGCTGGAGTAAGCCTTTAAAGCTCATGGCATACTATTAAACAACACTTCCTTGCTTTGACTGTCTTAATGCAAGTCCAACTTATCTAATTTATTACCTGATATCTGAGAGCTGGAGTTGATGAGAGAGTTCAAATTTTAAACGTTCTAGTTCTTTTCTAAGTGGCAAACTCTTTTTCAGCTTTTTTACTGCACTTGCTTCATTATCATCTAGCCAGGATCTGAAAGAAGAGGAGGAAAAAAACCAACAGTAGAGGCATGCTTATTATCTTTCATGAAAACAGTACAACTAACTGAATTCTTACTGTTAATGTTTTATTTCAAATTACTGGGTAAAGGGATTTTTTTAAAATAGAGGACAACTGAAATTGCTAAATGCTTCACCTTAACATATCTACAAAGGAAAACCTGCTGCTTAATGTCTTTGGGTGGGACTAGGGAATTAAATTGAACCAAAAGACAGTGTTACAACCGTAAGACTTAGAGGCGTGAAAGGTGTAGAGAAGCAGATTAGTGTGATTTAGGGGGGCAGCTTCAGAACTTAGTGCTTTAATGAAAGAAGTTCCCACACATCTGCCTTTAAAAAAAAACACCCCACCACACCAAAGTGATCATAGTAGACTATCGAATAAGGGAGGTGGTACTAAAGGGGCTAAATTAGGCAACTCTTACAGAGCTGGGATGAGCATTGATTAAGCATGTCAAGTTTTACTGTTCTTTTGTCAATAATCACAACCAGGCAAACATGACTCATGGAGTACATCTGAAACTTTCAATAAATAGATCATTCTATTTCTAGGAAAAAGCTACTCTAAGAGATTTAGCCTTTGTTCATAGCATAAACTTATTGTCACACTCTTATTTTTACAAGCAAACACTTCCATTCTCATACTATATTCTAAGTGAAAAAAATCAAACTCAGAAGCAAAAAGAAAGGCCCAGTGCCAAATGGCCAGGTATTAAACCCAGACTGTTAATATGTAACTGTTTGTGGCATTTCTTGTAAATGTGTAAAAGTTAAGTAAAAATATTCTCTAGCAGTTAAGTGTTTTACAGTAGCATATATTACAGTAGTTTTATTTGTAAGGTGCTAGGCAGGATGAGGGGTATTCTTTGCTCTGAAGATACTACCACCACAGTTCTGCATTTATTTCAAATGGCACCTAGGTCTCATTGTTACAAAAAGTCTTTCAAGGTAGAATTTTTCACCTTTCCCCAAAATGAGCATACACCAATTTTATAACCAACCAACTGCTAATATACAACACACTGCATTTAATGCCAAGTTCATTATTTATAACTGCCTCAATTTAAATATTAAGGTTGGTATGCTGAACAACAAATCAGAAGCATAACACAGATATGGCAAATTAAAACATTCTAACCTTAGTTTTCATGTATTATCTCCCACCCCACCCCCAACAGAATGCGATAATGAAATACTAACAAAAAAGTTAATAGCCATACAGTTTTGTGTTAAAGAAGCCCTGTAAGAGCTATTTGGAGCAAGTGGAACCCCTGCCGCCTCCTGAATTGCCACCAATATTCCACAAAACTGAAAAACTAGATCAACCAAAACTAGATTGGCCAAACATGAATGCTGGGCAAAGAGACAAGAATGCCTCAGCTTAGCTGGCACTACAGTTATACCAGGATTTCATTTGAACTCTCTTTAATTATAAAAAGTGTGACAATTACATGTTGGACAATAAAGTTTTGTATTGTTTGGAATATTTATTGCTTGGCTTTAAAAAAATCAGCATTAGAATAAGAACAATTTGGGTTACAAAATATCAGTTAAATAAAAGCCTTACATACATTAAAGTTGTTTCCACTCTCTGGGCTTGTTCTAGTTCCTCCTCAGGATCCTTGAATCCAGTAAAGGAATAATAAGTCTTATCCCATTTGATAGGTCTGTTCACTGTGCTTTTTGCTTCCTTGTGGGGCTGAGAGTTCACGTTCAGACTTTGGATGTGCTCCGTAGATAAACTGCAGGAGTTGAGAATATCTAATACTGTGCTCAGGAGATCCCTAGTATGTAATGTAAAACTGACTGCTCGAAACCCTATAAAATACAAGTCCCACAAAATTAGTATTATTTAATTAAAATTATTTAAAATGCATTCACATTTCTCCCATCTTACAACAAGAACCCAAACAAGGCAGACATAGTTGGAAATTATTATGATATTGTTATTTCGATATTCACTGCAAAATTCACATGCAGTTTAACCTTTAAAACTGTTATGTGTCCAAAAATATAAATAGAGCTGCTTTAACTATCTGAATCATTGGACAAATTGGAAACCTAGCTACAGATGCAGCATAAGCCAAAAAGGGATGCCTTCGCTTTAGCAGTGGCAGTTTTGTCCAACAGCTCTACACAATTCATGTTATTACTGATCATCACTTTGGATATAATATACTGTAGAAACGCAGTACTACAACAGCTCTTCACAAGCTATGAACAGAAGCTTCAGAACAAAACATTCCACTTGCACACTGGCTAAAACTAAGCCCCATCACTTAGCTATTGGGCCTAACTGCCCCATTAGAAAGCAAGCATTAGACTCAAGAGCAGAACACAGCTGCCAGTTCAACTGTTATTTTAAGTAGACTGGACATAACACCACTATTATCTTGAAAAACAGTATGATTTTTGTCTTCTAGCACTAGAGCCCCTCACAATTTGCTCAAGTGTTTTGACTAGCAGGATACAGAACATAAAGCTCATCTCTTAGATAAGGCATATTGGTACATCAGAGACAAATACATAGAATAAAATTAATCAAAGCCAAATAATTATTCTAAACTCAGCAATATGTTCTGTAGTCTCAAAGCTGAGAGACTATGTAGTAAATTGAAGCTTCAGATACTGTACAACTTCTGCTTACAGAATAAGTTCCTACTGATCCTACAAGCACCTGACATTGTGTACTACGCATTATCCGCAATGAAAACAAGGACCCAACTGTTGTTGCAGTTAAACATGACAATAGTACTAAAAGGAGAAAAATTATCATTTACATCAACCTATGTTTTTTACTTCCTCATACTGTAGTAACTTGACCTCAACTTTGTAATTCCTCATTCTTTCAATGCTTTTTAAAACTTAAGATGTTTAATTACTTGGGATGGTCCTAGCCGTCTGAGCTAATACATATTTTCATGGTTTGACAGGATTTTATTCAGTTGAAAAGTCATTATGACTGCACAAGGCTAAGTAATGGTCTGAAAGAATTTAAATACAGGAAGGTACATTCTGCACAATATAAAAGCACCTGAAGCACTGAAGGATTCTTGAACATTAGAAGAGTTTGGTTCTCTTTCTCTTACATAAAAAGTAAGCTGAGTTGGCTTAAAGGAGCGAAATCCTGGTTTCTGTAGGTTCTCCAAGTAGCCATTTAACCTCTTCAGAGAATTTTCATTTACTTCCTGTTTAAAAAAAAAAAAGAAGAAAACCCCACTACATTACAGATTATTAATTTGGCCATTTTTCATCTAAACCTTTTTAATCTTACACGCAGAATTAGTTTTTAGAAACTGCCAGCTGCTCTTAACAAGTAGTGATATAGTTCATATTCTCAGCATAAATGAATAATTATCTTGCCTGAATAAACTGTATGATGTACATACTTGTATATTCTTGTACATTCCAAAACACCACTTTTAAGGCTTTCAAGCTTAAAGAAATCCATTGATTCAAATACAATGCACAGCATTTCAAAGTGATAAAGTAATATGTATTATAAATTAGACTGGAAGGATTCAGTATTTTCTTTATAACATTTAAACAGAAAATATGACAAATAATGGATGTTTAAGGGATCTATCCTTGTTAAAAATAAAAAGTGCATCTTTTTGTTCTCTGGTAACAACCATATTCAATTCTAATACTACTTGTGTTTCTCTGACAGTAGGAAAACCAGAAAATTTCCATCCTTGATATATGACACGTTTACAAAGAAAGCACACTAAAAGATTTTTACCCTCTCTTTGGGATGCTGGCCAAAGAAATCTGGATGCACAGCAAAATAGAAAGGTCTGAGAGCATTGATGGCATCAGCTCCTGACAAACTTCTTGACTGAAGAATGCATTGTAACAATATCTTCTCCAGACATAACCTAATAAAGTAATAAAATGTTTATGTATGATGCAACCAATCAAGTGACAAACTGATATAAGTTACATTAGAATGTGACAGAATGGGGTAAGCATTCACAGTTGCAAATATAATCACTTAAAACTGGTATTAGAAGTCTGAGTGCTGGATTTTTCCCCCAGGACTCACAAAGCTGTCTTTATATGGAGTAAATCCAACAGGTTCAAGAGATGGTGGATGCTAATGGCTGATTAAAGACATGTAAATAAGTACAATAACTTTTTCCGCTACTTTCTCAAAGCAGGCTCAAATAAAAATTCCCCAGTCAAGTAGTTTGAATCATAAAGACTGGCTTTAGTGGTACTTTTTGTAGCTATTGCTGAAGCTGGTCTTAAAAGCCAACTCTTACATACTTTTCAAACTCCAAGTTAAAAAGCCAAACCCAGTATTTTTCAAGCAGTGCCAAAAGAGTATTAAATTTTACCCAGGAGTAATAATCACAATTCAATCAAAAGTAGTTCTGCATTAGTTTCTGAAGTCCACATACTTGTGCCCATTTAAAAAAAATTTAAAAATCTACTTTCCCAGACATTCTTTTACAGAAGACATCAAGTAAAAAGACAGTACTTTTTTACCCTTTGATCTTCACTGAAAGAGAAGAAAACAAGGACTGAAAGAAATTTCAGTGGTAGGAAAAGAAGACTGTTTCACCTAAGATCAGAAAGAAAAGTTGAAGTTCTAGGAAGTTCAGAAAGTACAAAAGATTGAATACCTCCAATTATGCATAAGTTAAACAACGGTTCTGCAAAGAGCATACTTGTATAACAGAAGACTGAAATGGAAGCAAAAACAAGTTCTGAATTAAAGACCACCAGAATTTCCTGCCGTAGCTCAAAGCTGATATTCAGGTTAGCAACCTAATTACCAAGAGACAGTCTATATAAAAGCAGCAAGAAAATGTGAATTGCTAAATATTTAATAACAGATTTCTCCTTTAGCTGATTTCACAGGCTAACAAATTCAGTGGGCCAACCATTCTTCCTGTGATTAACATTCATTTTAGTTTGCAACTCATATAAGGGTAGGGATTCTGCTCTCTTAAGCAATACAATGCTGTTTCACTCCTCACAGTATCATTCATCCAAACTGCAAGCCCCAAATAGGAAAATATATGGCAGACTGGAGGCAAAGCTGCTTCCAATTCACATAAAACTAATAACTTCATTAATAATAGTAAGCAAGACTGTTTTACAAAGAGCTATTTGTTCAGCATCCTAGACCAAATAATTGTCCTGGACACAGAAACAGGTGAGACTATTTCCTGACTGCTTTCATTAATTTTTAAAAAAAATCAAAATTAAAAAATCCTCAAATTTTTGCTCAGACAATAAGCAGTATTTTTCATTTTGGCAAATGGTGGAGTAAATGACAACAGTTGAATTATCAAGCAGATGCAATGACCCTTACTCTACCTTTTTTCCGTAAACCTTTCCAGCTCTTCAATTAGAAACATGAAAGCAATTAAAGCTAATGTTTTCTGCCTAAGAGGCAGGCAAATACTTAATTAGTAGGTCTTAAAAGTCAGCTTGCTGAAAACAGGAGACATTTTTGTAGA
Organism: Ciconia boyciana; assembly: GCF_034638445.1. Taxonomy (NCBI): domain Eukaryota; kingdom Metazoa; phylum Chordata; class Aves; order Ciconiiformes; family Ciconiidae; genus Ciconia; species Ciconia boyciana. The sequence continues at coordinate 122,613,436 of NC_132935.1, read as the reverse complement.
AAAGTGGACTGATGAAATTTCAAACTGTTATGACTAAAAACAATTTTCATGCGCGTGGATTAAATGGAAGATTAAAAAAAAGACAAAATGTATTACTGGCAAACACTTCTACCTCCTTGCTGGCTGCATCTGAGAAAGACTCTAAGACTAGTCATCACTATAGCCTATGATCATACTCAAAATAGCAGGAGATGGTGAAGTACCACAGCAATATCATGTTTTTATGGAGAGCAAAAGCTCTCAACGACAAGAACATGCCAGAGTTGCTCAGTGACGCAGGAAAAAAAGTCTTTACCTGACCTGGCAAGAAAGGAAGCAAAGCACACTGGATAAAAGTCCACTTGGTCATATGTTTTACCATTTTTTATCCAGAAACACCAAAATAGTCGCTTTGCTGAGGAAAAAAAAAATAGCAGAAATTTTCTTTTTTTTTTTTTGGTAGGAAGTGGACACAAAGCGGTAAAAAGGACAAAAATTCTTTGAGCAAAGGAAAAAAAGAGTAAATTAACCAGCTACCTATCTGATAGCAGTTTTGATTAACAGCCATGCAAGAAGCCTACATCCTCCTAGACCAAGCTGCTAGGAGGAAGTAAGGAGCAGATTTCTCTCTTCACCTTATTCGTACACCATTTCCCACATCCACTCTCAAGCAACACTGGATGCAGTTTCCAGTAGTTAGAAAAAAGTTCCAGTGTACCTAGAAACTATTAATCATACTTTCAAGTTTATTAATCATAAACTTCCATCTGGTATTCTACAAGAAAAATGGTCAAGTATGGTTAACTTCAGTTCCCTTGTTTTGTAGCTAAACATCACTGTCATGCCAGTAGGAAGGCTCAGGATTCCAGCCAAAAGTCTATTTTGAACTTGCTTAAAAGAGAAATGCTCAAAGGCCAAAATTAGTCTGCGTGACAGAAGGAAGAATTCATTCACTGAAGGTGAAAGACAGAACTCTGAGGCATCCTTCAAGTCAAGTGACAAAGTAAATGAATTAAAATGAATTTAGACAGAGAAAATGCAAGAAAGATGCTTATGGCTTCGCTCACAAGGAGCAAGGATTGTTCCAAGAACTTTATCCAGATTTGAAGAGCAGAGAAAGGCTTCGCGTTAAAATCAAGGTCATAACCACTTTGAGGACAGCCGTCTCCACTTCGTGAAAGATGTGAAACACAATCTCCGCTAGAACACATTATGCAATAGCACTCTAGGACAGATTTAATTTATTGATTAAATAATTCCCTCCAGCTTTCTTTTTACTTTTTCTTCACATCTCTCTGAAGTTTAACTTTTTGGCTTATAGCTTTGGCACTGAAAAGCTTTGTTAAATTAAGCTCATTATTACAGATACATTCACTCATTTTGAAACACTGAGCTTTAATAACTAAATAATGCAGTAATATGTTGGGTATCATATTCAGATTTAGACCTCCACTTTCTCATAATTAAGCTATTCTAAACCCCTTGTTTTGTTGAGAGCCTTTTTAATCTCTCGCTTTAGGGATTTTCAACTGTGGATGCTCTGTTGAAAGCTTCAAGCTGGGAAGATGAGAAAGCCAAAGAAAGAAGCATTAAACAAAAATACCAAACCAGTTTTACATATATGCAAGTCATAAGCAAACACTTAAAACATATGCTAAAGGTAAATTAGGTCAGCAATGTGCCATACCTTCTCACGCCTCTCAAGCAGCAAAACATTTCAGCAACTCAATGGTCAGGCTAACCTTCAGCCATCCACTAACTCACTTAAAAAAAAGAAAAAAATCCTGTTTAGTAAGAGACATGAGTATTTCCCCCTGTTACTTATCAGTGCATTCTCCAAATCTTAAGTGATACCTTTTAACAGTAATACAAAATTGAGAAATCACACATAAAACCTGAAGTTTTGCATAAGAATGTTTTCAGTTTCCTCTACAAACAGTGAGTCTTACAAATATTAAGAGTAGTAACCATATTTTGTTTTGAAGATGAGTATTTAAAGATGTTCCAGTCAGGGAAAAAAAACCTAAAAAATTATTTATTGAAAATGTTTCCCACTCTTCCCAATGTTCAGTTTTTGTCTTAAGTATAAAAACAAAAAACTAGAAGCTTTCTTTAAGCACTAACACATACCAGCTCGTGGAATTCTACATAAATTTTTACTCTGCTAAGTCCAAAACTTTCAAACAAATTATAATACTTGAAAATTTATATGCCAACCATTTTATGGGGGCACAATATAAAACCAAAGGGAAGACACTGTCATACAACAATGCCTGGAAATCTTTACCAACTGTAATCAAGCGTTTTCCAACAGGAGATAAACCACTTATCATGTCAGAGTGCAAACATACACCTAACTATTAGGGAACATGAGGGAAGCTCCCTATTGGCAATGTTTTCTCATATGTTTTCATGCACTTTATTAATATACTTCTTTGCACTTTTCAAAATAACATGTTCCCACTAAGTATACCATTTTAAAGCACCTGGGGTGAGCGGTTATCAGAGAAATACCATTCCTGTTCCAATACAGCATAATAGTTCCTATGACTATTTTGCAAAACACTTAAAGTTTCGGAAGTGCGTCTGACTAATACAATTATACTTAACTAAGAATATAAACTGTTTCCAAACATTTTACTAGAGGCAAATAGGGTGAGAAAAAAATACACTGCGCTAAAATATCCCCCAAATACTTTATAACTTTTGTCTTCTGATTTCCAGCTAAGCAGGCAAGACAATAATAATTTCGTTTTTAGTGTCCCTAACAACAGCCCTAATCATAAACTAACTTAAATACATTAACGTGCTCTCTGGTAATAAAACAGTTTTCTCTTGTTGTAATTTTAGCTTCAGGGATTTGGACAGAGGATGGAAAAAACCCAAGAATCTCACTAATGTGTGGTGACACTTTATATAACCAGACAAAAGCATCACTGTTTCTTGTTTTAAATGCTCTATTAACAGCTTAGAAATTGTTACATTGCTTAGTTAAAAAATAAAACCTCCTGGTTTTGAGTAAGTTTCACCCCCACCCCACCTCAAAGATAGGCTTGCTAACACAAAACAAAATATTAATTATGTTGCAATCATTTTGCAAAAGCCTTTGGAAACACGACATTGCATGCTACCACCTTACCACTCAAACCGAGATTATCTATTTCAGCTGGAATAGGTTACCTGCGCTGGACCCTTAAGGCAGTATGAAGACAACAGTATGAAAATAAACAAGATGACAGCACAAAATAAGCTTTGGTGCAACTGACTGACGCACTGCTTGAAAGAAAATCAGCTCTAGTGCTCCAACCACCAATAGTTTTAACTATTTAAAGTAGAACCCTCGTGGAATTCAGTTTAAAATTCACTAACGGTAAGGACGTCGGTCTTTCCCACAGGTACTTAACAGCGCAACTGTTAGCGATGGGTGTCACAGGCCTTCCCCCCACCATTAAGGCGGCACGGAATAACGAGCAATCTCGCCCGCCTGCCTGCCCTGCCTGCCCCGCCGGCAGCTCTCGGGCAGGTCGATGCTGACCACCCCGGGCCGTACGCTGCGCCCAGCAGGTGCCTCGGGACTCGGCCACCGGAGAACGGCGGCACCGACGGGCGGTCGCATGAGCTGGCACCTGCCGCCCCGCTTTCCCAAGGCAGCCTACGGAGACCCCGCCACCGGAGGAGCCGAGCGAGGCGGCCCCGCCGCCCGGCCCCCGCCGGCCCCGCACCGCCGCCGCCAACGGCCGCCCCGCGCGTGCCCGCGCGCACGTACCCCTACGCGCGCACGGACCCTCCGTCGCGGGCAGGCTCCGGCAGGGCGGCGGCGGGGAGCTGCCCCTCGCCCGGCACCCACCCCGCCGGCGCGGGGCAGCGACAAAGCACGGCCCGGTGTCAGCGCAGCCCAGCCCCCCCCGACCGCGCTCGGCCTCGCACCGTCCTCCGGCCGCCGACTGCCGAGGCCCCCCGCGGCGTCGCCCGGCCTCCCCCCCTCCTCTCCTTCTCTCTCCGGTGTCCCCCCTCGCGGAGGAGCCCGAGGCCCCCGGCCCGGCCCCCCCTTACCGCCACGGCCGGACAGCGCCCGCCGGGGCTCGGCCCCCATCGCCTGGCGCAGCCGCCCCCGCCGACGGCCCCGGAGACGGCGGGAGGGGGCGGGGCAGCGCCGCGGCGGGCGAGGGAATTCCCGGCGGGGCCGCGGACGGCGGGGCCAGCGCGCGCCTGCGCTCCCAACCCCCGCGGCTCCGGCCTGAGCGGCCGCCCCGCCCCCGCCCCGCGCCCCGCCCCCGGCGCGCACGTGACGGCCGCGCGCCCGCCCCCGCGCAGGCGCGGTGGGCCGCCGTTAGCCGCGGGCGGGCAGGCCCTCCCTCCCTCCCTCAGGCTGCCGGGACTCCCCCGCCCCGGAGCGCTTCGGATCGGGTCCGGAAACGGCGCCGGAGGCCCGCCGCCGTGCGAGCGCTCTTGTGAAATGTTGCGCTTCGGGGACCGGAGGGTTAGGTGAAACAAACACTTAACAGCCATTGGTTTCATGCTTTAGGTGTGGCTGCTGCCCCTGGTTACAAACTGCGGCCCATCTTGTAAATCTGAACGCTGGTATCGCAGCCGTTTCTCAAAGACCTGCAACATGAGATGCAGAGAAGCGGTCCCTCTTCGGTTCGGTGACTGCTGCTTCCAACAGTAGAGTACGTGCGCAGTTGTTACCTGGGGACATAGAAGGGAAATCCCCGACACAAGAAATCGCTGCTTTTCTGCGAAGAGGAGGGAAGGGGTTATCCAGGGACTTGGGTGCGCTTCACATCCCCCCTGTTCTGCAGAAAGTGCCAAATGGGCAAAGAACCTACCGTGAGCTCTGCAGCCCCAAGGGGAAAAGCAAAAGCTACTTCCCTGCAACTGCTAATGCTCGATGTATACGTGCATTTATAAATCTATTTTTCTTCCGAGGTAGCTGGTGTCAAGAAGCAGCTGATGCAGAGACATGCAACCTCAGAGCAAAGATGTCTGTTGCTGACGGGTTTCAGAACAAAGAGAGATTAACTGTTAGGGATTGGAATTATTTGCGTAGAATCTATTGCATTTCCAGGCAGAAAAGGTTAAAAAGAGGACCGACAAGTTTTAGGAACTATCTGTAGTTCAGTGAAGCTTTAAATCAAGTTAACACTCTCCCAACCCCTAGGGGATTTGCATAATTTCCATAATGTGCAGCATGTTTTTTGCCTCCTGATAGAAGCCATCAGTTATGTAAGCGAATTGGTTGCATAATTATGCAGATAGGAAAATAAATTTAATTGATTCAACAGAAAAGTGTGCTGTTCATTTCGCCCGGGATTTCTTTTAACTCAGTGAGGAATAAAATAAATTGGGAGAGGCAATCGGCAGGTGACACTGCCAGGTACCAGCTCCATTGCGTAGGGTACCCATTTTCAAACAGAGCCAGAGCAACCCACCCCACCCCTCCCCGAGCAAAGGAATGAGTGCCTACTTTTTAGCTAAAGGTCTCAACACTCACTGCTTATGAATATCACCACAATATTCCACGGCAGTAGTATTGCAGCTTTATCTGGTCTCTATCAGTTCCCAGGATACATCCCACTGGCTCAGCAGAGCGGCACAGACATTTCCGATTGAAAGCTTGTTTTATACCAGATAAAATTAACATCTGAGGAAGTTTGTATTTTGACTACCTCTTGTCCCCTAACAGAAGGAGAATTTTAAGCATTACAATAGAGTTCCTACAAGCTGCAAATGAGCCATTTTCTCCTTGCTTCTTTGTTTCTGTTCTGGTCCTTGCTCTGCAGATGGTCAAAAAGTGGCATCAGTTTCTCCACACTCATCACATGCAATGGCACAGAAGCTCTGAGGCCAATAATGTCAGCATTAATTTTTTACACTAGTCATCATACTAGTCATTTTAGAAAAGAGTTATGCAGAAGGGGTTAAGACTGAAAAATGTAGACCTGGGATTTGCAAAAAAAACCCCCACAAAGATGCAAGGTGCATCTGGAGAATGTGAAAGGACAAAAATGTGGACTAGTAATTGCTCTTAATGTAGCCGTATTTTACTGAGCTGAGGAGTATGGCATTAAGATTCTGGTAATGAGAAGTTCGATTACTACACCAGGGACATTTAATTTTACTGTTTCTCCTCATGTGAAACTCTCACTAACATTCATTAGAATTCTTCAGCGGATCGAGCGCAGCCCATAGGCCTAGCTGTAGCCTCCACTCGAGTCTAGTTAAAACTGGAAGCTGGCCATGTGCACAGCTGGGAGTTTCAGCCCAACTTATTCATGAGCATTTGCTACATTATGTGCTATGGCGTGGTGAAAGACTGCATAGCCTGACTGATTTCACACATTCTTAACCTCCTCATGCAGCATATCATACTCTAGATTCTTGTATGAGATATTAAACTCTCCACGTCTACTTTGCCATTTGCCTATCCTCCTGCATACCTAAGAATATTAATTACAGGGATCTGAACAGAATTAAATAATTTAATGACAATACTGACTCACAGATATGTTGGATACTTCACACAAAGAATATAAAACATTTATTAACATCTTAACAACTCCTCCAAAATGATCCCCCCAATTGCTCTTGATATAAAACACTGCAAAACTATCAAGCTTCTATTTCTAGCTTCTCACCTCTATCCCCGATGTGAGTTAAGAAACTCTCAAAACTATCAATGCTTTGAAATAAAGTTGTGGTAAGTCTTCCAAAAAACATTATTCTGTTTTAGTTACAAGAAACTGTCAATACCTAACAAAAGTAGTATTTCCAAAAGCATACCTTGTAATCAGTGAAAACTGAAGGAAGATTTTCACAAAGGGAATTTCTCATGCATCTAACAACATACTAAATGAGCACAGCATTGTCTAGACCTAGCTACTGAGCACAGCACAGGAAAGGTTTCTTTGCACATTCTTCTGTCTGTCTGCAAACAGGTAAGCATACACTTTATTTCCTATATGAAAAATTAAATATATAAAACAAGTTGCTTAATCTCAAACACAGAAGTTCTTTCAGCTACTAAGAAACAGTAACTTATACCTGGGGAAAAGCAAAAATATGGCTATTGTCTGCTGAGTGGCTGGCTCTGCAAAACTGCATTGTCTCTGTTGTACTTAATTTTATTCTTTAGAAGATTTTTCCATCTTTCCAGGCTTGTTTCCATTCCACACTGGAGTTTTGTCCTGTTTAGCACATGGAATTTCTGTCACCAAAACGGTACTGAGAATGTTGCTCAAGAAACCTTTCTGGCGTTTTGACACACATCAAAATGACCAGATTTGTATGGCATTTCAAGTGGATGTAGACAGTACAAAAATGTGAAATACAGGATTTAACAGTAAAGTTGTTTAAATTGCCTACTGGTTTATCATGGTGATAGGGAGAAACACTGTATTGACAGAAACACCAGGTGCACCAGTTGTACCAAAACTTCTGAGCAATGATGTGGGGAGTTTGCTTTGCTTGTTAATATAAAACATGACTGAGATTGCATGCTATCAGCTGAAGATGATATGCAGGAGATGGAACCAAAACATTGCACAAATTTTACACGGTTCCAAGTTAAGCTAGAAGGTCAATGATTAACCTGTCTGAAAAATAAAGCAACACTTGAAATTTTTTTCTGGAGATGATCTAAGTGAAAATTCAAGGCTGCTTATAATGGAAAAAATAATGCTGTCTCTAGAACATCCCAAGCTTTGAAGCCATACAGATTACTAAGAGAATTTTGTCCTTCTGCGTCTCTCAAACACAGTATTAGCCGCATCTGGTACCGCTTACAGAAATGTGGGATTTAGCTGAGGCTCAGATAGCCTCTGTCTAATTCCAAGGGAGATTAAGCTATAAAGGATCTTACAAAAAGTAATTAGCAAAAATGACTTAGTTTCTCACTGCCAGTTTTAGTTTGTTGAAACCTTCCAAAATTGCTCTTGCCACTAATGCTGGAGTGGCTGGAAGAATGTCAGTTTAAATCCCTCATCTGAAACCTGATCACTTCTTATCCAGTCTTTCAGTTACTGGGAAACAGAAGCAGCAGAATGCTACTGGCTTTGACCAGGTGGATAGCCTTACAAATGGCAGAGCCATTCTTGGTGAATACCAAGTGGTGGAACGCAAAGTCTGTTTGAACTAGTGCCAACTGCTCTTCAAGAGAAATTTTGAGGTAAGGGGCTTTTTGAAGAAATGCCATCTGTTAGTACTGAATCTACCATTTTTTAGAAGGAAAGCAGATGAGATCCCCACAGAAGAATGATATCCTGTGAAAACACAAGAGCTTCTATCCTTGCATTTTTCTGTACAGGTGGCACAGGAGGAAGGCAGTGATCTTGGTGGTCATCAGATTCAATCCTCTCTCATCCAGTAGCAACTCCGAGACAGACTGGATGAGCAGTGGTGTCAAAAAGGGTCAGGACCTGACCCTGAAGAGGGTCAGGAATCTAACAACTGTCAATCAGATTAATGGCACAAACCTGAAGACTAGAGTGGCAATCCCCCAAACAAAAACAACACCGACACCCCTCCAAAACCCTCCACAACCATCCAGCGCCAAGATCATGATGGCTTTCATGATCAGAGGCACAAAGGACACCTGCAGTAATGCTGCTGGAACTGGGAAGAGACTCATGCTGCACCAAAGGAGGGAAAGATTTTTCAAGCATTGAGGACTTATGCCACCATCTTGATCTCACTTACGATGGAACAGCCTTAAAAAACTCATGAACTTCTATACCCAATACAGCAGAAATTTTCAGCACAAAAAGCTCTAAAGGGGATGGAGAGCAGGACCAAAAGAGTTGTATTATTGGCATGTTTGTGAAGGTTGGCACTGAAGATCTAAACTAACACTACAGAAGTGAACTTGGGCAAGTATCAACTTTGACAGAGGTCCCACTGATTTGCCACAAGAGTTTTCTGATATGAAATATTTGGTTCTTCTTACTCAGGCTGCAGATCAGTAGATGAAGTGTGACTTAAGCAATTCAAGCTCCGAATCTGATTCAGGATTTGCAGGTGGAAAAAAAGAGTAATTCCTGAAGAACCAGGAATGCTAGAACCAGCTTGCTAGAAGCCTCCATCTCATCACGCAGTTGGCAGAAACTGAAAAATGGGCAAAACCACTTCCCTCTAAGAGCACAATCAAGGGAGGAAGCAAGTTTTCCTTTTCAGTGGAAGTATCCATCTATACAAATGCGAAGCCATACACAAGTTATTATCAAGACACAACTAAACCTCCAGCTGTGAGCAACTTGTGTAGACATACCTTCCTTCACAGAACTGAGAGAGTCTAAGTCAGGCATGTCTCAAGTGATTTTGAAGTTATTTTATTCTCAGTGCTTTTTACTGGGTTTTTGGAGTAAGGAAATTAAGATCTAAGGGGCACACAGATGGGACAATATCCTCAGAAGATACTGTGAAGAAGACAAAAGGAAACATGTATTACTTCTACAGACTATGGAGCAATGTGGAAAACGTCTCACTCAAGAACAGTAGATACACTCAATCAATGCACTTATATGCTATGACGTGCTGGGAGAAGAGTAACAGTTAGTGCTGGATTCTCCGTAAAAAAGGAGAATGTAGGTTCTAAGGCTACAGCTTCCTCATTATCTAATGATGCTATTACAAAACACCTATGTAAGTCGGTGTGACAATCTATATAGTTAAGGAAAAAATTACTCCTTCTGTGCTACTATCTGCATTATCATATAAGTATTTAAAAACACAACTTGAGTTTGAAGCCTTGCTGTAAATCAGTAAGGCACAGTCTCAACACAGTGGGAACTGCCTTTATTAATTTGTATTATTTTCAACAATGATTGCTTTAACCATTAAAACCCAAAAGTCTTTACTATTTAATGACTACTGAAACAGCCAAACCTTCCCAGCCCATTTCATGTTCTCCTGAAGCCATTTTAGAGCAGATGTAAGCTCCAAGCTGTAAACTTCTTCCATATTAACATTCATTGTCATATGCTTAAGAAAAAGCTTTGGATCAGATACACGAGCAGCCAGGATCAGTCTCTCCACTGCCGCTTGATAGTCACTGTTAGTCTGAACTGTCTGATCTTCACATCTGTAAGTGAATTTTCACAAATACAAAATTAGGTACCATACAGGCCCCGTGTCACTTGCCTGACACTTTATACTGGCAACAAGATTACAAAAACATTAAAATAATGGCTGGTGTTCACTTCACTTATAATAGATTATGTTAATTTCTAGACAAATTTTATCTGATTATTCTGAAGAATTTAAAAGTTAGAAAAAGTAGACTTTTAACATATTTTACGGAAATTAAAAGTAATAGGATTTAATGCCAGTGCAAAGTAGGTCTGCAATATTCACAGCATGTTTCATGAAGAAATGTTCGACTCTGGGCTGGAAAATTCAGTAAAGGAATGTAAACCATTTTATGAACTGGATATAGCAAGAATTCATGTACATGCTTGCATCTAAAAGGATTACTCATTTTTGGCATGTAATCACTTTTGGAATAAGGATGTGCCTAAGTGACATGCCTACATTTTTGCAAGAGCCGAACTTACTCTTTAAGCAAACAAGCAGAGGTACAATAGCATACACATGAAAGCAAGAGATAAAAACCTTCTCATTTATCAAAGCAACAAAATTAAGAGATGTATTCCTTGGGAAGGGTAGAGGGGAAGGAAGACAGAGATGCTGTCTTCCTGCTCAAACAGGAAGTCTGAGATGCCCCTGTTCATCCTTCTTAACAAATGTAGCTTTTCTGTGCAGTTTCACATATTGATGCTGAGCCAGTCAATCTCAGAGAAAATGGGGTCTTGAAAAATAAATTATAGGTATAATCTAGTGACAGTGGTTGGTGGTTTATGGACAAAAGGAGAAAAGCAACAAAACACATTTTTATTTGAAGGTATTAAGTCTCACAGAAAGGAGGAAAAAAAAAAAATCTAACAAATTTAATATTGAGATATCCCCTATAAAGAGAATCAAGTAAAATGGCTTCATGCACTTTCCAAAGAACAGCCAAGAAATGTTAGAGTTGGTTTTTGAAAGGAGTAACATTTTGACTGTGCCCTTCTACTCCACTGCTTAACCACAACCCAAGAATCTATACATCAAGATATCAAGCTATCCTGTCTTTGAAAATACAGTACACTCTTAGTGCGGTAGACACATTCAGTTAGGGAACACAGCCCAATATCACTCTGGAACAATTACTTTTCTGTTACACACATGTAAAAATAAAAATAATAATAATAAAAAAAACCCCAAACATTTACTGTTCTATAACCAGTTTAGAAACAAAGATTAAAAACAAGTTTAAAACCAAGCATTCTCTTTCCCAGCCAACGGAAAATAAGATCTCTCATTAATTACATGATCACCTGGATAAATACAATCAAAATGGTACATATCTGACTACAAACCTTTTCAGTATTATTTGAAGAGTCTGACTAGCAGCCATTGGACTTTGAATATCACTGGCATTTGAAACAAGAAATATTTCAATGGCCAACAGCATCTCAACCTCAGACAGGTAAGACGGAATCATCAAAAGTTTGTGATATAAATTTCCTTGCAGTGGTGGGTAGCAACCCAATGACAAAGCACCTGAGAGTAAATGCAGAAATGTAAGGAATTAGGATTACCATACTGAACATAGATCTGTTTTCTTCGGTATGTGGCTAAGAATGTGGAAAAAAGCCCCCCAAACTCTTAATGGATTTTACTATTTCACCTGTGAAATGGCCTGATTTGAGAACACAGCAAACAGCATTCTCTCATAATATTCACTGTTGTAAAATGTTATTTTTATAAATTAGTATTATCAGCAATTATTAAAAAGCTCTGTCAGAAATCGGGGGACTCTAAGGGTGCAAGTACAATTTAGGACAGGTTAGACAGAAGCTTTATTAACTATGATCACAGTGAGAAGACATTTGAACAGCATCTCCGCCTTTGCTCCCCTGTCCTCTGCCAAGTGATCCCAGAGACCCAACCTATACAGCATTTCAGAAAAAAAAAAAAAAAAAGAGGTGAGGAAAACCAATCATTTCAGTGTTAACAAAACCAAGTTTCCATCCCTCCGGGGATGGACTCCTTAAGTAGCTTGCTAACTGCAGAAATTCTAAGAAGGAATCAAACAGTAATGTGACAAGATGGAGAGATGGCTCTTGGTGGATTCTATCAGAGTGGCACACCCAGTATTATATTAGCTCAGAAGTGAGGAGGTGAAAACAATCACAGACTGCTAGCTTTCAGCTGAAAGGAGTTTTCTTTTAGTTAGGATAAACTTCTTAGCCAGACCTCTCAAATCTTAAGTATTAATAATTTTACCACCACAGTTCCAAACAGAAGTATAAAGAAATCTAATTTGCCTAGATGAAAAAGTGAAGATGATGCACTTTTTAACCATTTCAGGGTTCACATTACAGAATGTTCAGAATTACATTTATTTCATGCCAGGTAGTATGCACTGATTCATATTTTCAATGTCACTATTTCCCAATAAACATTTTGGTTACAAATAAATTCCTGATAGTGACACAGAAAGTACTGTTTTCTTCTTACAAAGTATACTCTAACCCATTTCTCCCCAACGTACTGAGCTGTTAGGAGCATATGTTATTCAAAGAACCTAAGGGAAGGATAGTGTTTAAGCAGCAACTTACTTTTGTAATAGGTCCTAGCTTTAGACCACAAAGAACTTCTTCCCAAAGCTGTGATTAATCCTCTAAGTAAAAAAAAATCAATAGCTATGTTTTTTGAAAGCATGAAGTCTACTGCAGAAGATGAGACCCCAAGGTTCTTGCTCTCAAAACAGGCATTTATCAGCTTGTTAAAAAGGCAGCTGTACTGAGAAACATCTACAGTATCTGAAATGAAATGAAGAATATTAACTACTGAATTAAGTCAAATGCAAATCTAATTGAAGAATCACTTCTCAATCAGTACCTAAATCATGACTCTTGCTTCTGTCAGCAAAATGGAACAAGGTTGAGATAACTTATGCTAACGCTTTATTCATCAAAAGTCTTTTCATACAGTTAGTTCATTCATGTTGTGAAAGAGAAGTGTTAGGGTCCAAGTAATAATTTGCTGCCAAAACCAAACAGGATCAGATAAAAATATATTCACTTGCCCCAGCCTATAAATACAATCTTCACCTGATATCTCAGACTTGAAATGTGCACCAATAAAAATCACCTTGGTGCTTCAAGTTCTGCTTCTACTCTTCCTCTGAACTGTCCACTTCCTCTCAACTGTCCCCTTCTTGGCATGACTGAGCAGCCTTGTATCCACCTCATGCCTCAAAGGACTAGATCCTTTTAGGATTCTCTAAGTAGATGGTCTTCCAACTAAGCTCTCCTAACATACCTAAAAGTACACACTGGCAATAGCACTGAGACCTACACATGGGAATCAGCTGAGGTTTCCTCAGTGCAGCCTAAGTAACTACACATCTCATCTTGAAGTACACATCCAAAATTTGTCAGATAAACTGAGTCCAAAAGGGGACTCAGTTCTTAACATGGTATGTAAAAGCTGCCTAGGTTAGCTAGCTCAGTTATGGAAAAAACCAATGCATTCATCTGAAGTTAAGATAAAATTAATCGCCCCAATGATATCGCTATTTTATCTTACTGTATAGACTCTGTATGATCCTCAAAAATGTAGTGGGTCTTTCCTGTTACCCTGCGTAACTGAGCCAAATGGAAGAAGAGGACAGATGTATAACCTCTGTGCGTGTATGTGCATGTGTGTGCGCGTGCGTGTGGCAAGAGCTGCAGAGTACAATACATATTTTAACTGACACTACTCTCTTTGGAAAAAAAAAAGGGCTTTTCTAAAACCATCTTACTTCTTCAACAAATTTTAGCTGGAAAACAAACAAGAAGAACAGTACAGAATAATCTGTTAAACTTTTAGCTCTTAACACAGTACCTTTTTCTTTACTTACCAGAATGATTTTGAAAACCTGGTAAGTTCTGCAGAACTTCAAATGCCTGCCTGTATAGACTTTTCCTCAAGTATTTGTGCACTAGTGTACGCAACAGATTACGTCGATTGAGGATGTCCACTTTATCACAGGGCCACAATGGTGCATTTGTGGTCCACTCTGACTCTGTGGCAAACAACAGTGCAGTGTTATTTCTATGAACTGAAACTGCAGGATGCTGAGATTTTTGGCCATTAAGAATATACTGTAAACTGTAGCAGAAAACAAATTTCGGAATTTCAAAGAAAATGCAGTTCTAGTTATTAATAATTAATTCTTTATCACCAATACTTCTCAGATGGGTTCTCTGAACCTTTATATTGTAAATAACCCCTTTTATTAAATATCACGGTAGTAAAATGGACTGTCAGTGGCATATATAAATATATGTGTATATATAAATATGTATATATCTATCTACCTATATAAAATTGAATAGCAAATTTGAGATCCTCAATATTACTTTATAGAACACCTTCTATTGTTGTTTATACTTCTGAGTTTCTTCTCTTTTCAGCAGATCAGAATTCCAAAAAGCCAGTAATTATGTGTTATTTAATTACAGAAATATGGTACTATTCTAAAGCTATTTTACTAAATGTGGATACTGTGAGGGGTAAAGAAACACTGGACTGACCCAAGCCTGAAATTTTTTTGACACTGAATGTCACCTGGCTCAAAGGAAATCTACATGGGGCAGGGTCACTTTCCAAGCTGCACCCCCACACACCCTTATTATGGTAGGCTTTTCAGTAGAATGGTGTTGATGGTAGACTACTGGGAAAACTTTTCTGAAAAAAGACTTGGTATTAGTCATATTTCTTATACATATCAAGAAGAATACTAACCAGTAAGATGGATCACATTTTATTTTTGTTGTCCCAGTATTATTAACTTTATTTAAGAACAGAGACCAGCTTGTAACTTTTATCTGAAATCTGTCATAGAAGGGGACTGTTCAAATTTGTCAAAACTCATTTTTTTTTATAAGACAAGCTTACCTCTCAATACCCATGTCGCTCCATCCAAACTTCCAGTTTTAAGAAAAATTTCTGCAGCTTTATTAACAATTTGGCATCTTGATGCTAACCTCTCTGCACCTATAAGTCCTTTCAAGACCGTAAAATGTATCTGTAGCTCATGCAATTTATCCAAAACCTTCCTTCCCTAGCATAAGAGGGAGAAGGGAAAGGGGGGAGGTCAGAGAAAGCAATGGTATCGGTGAACATGGAGTATATTTACACAAAATACAGCAGATTTAATTCGGTGATACAGATTTATAGGCATCAGTTTAGTTATCCAAACTGAGTTGGGAAAAAAAAAAAGTATAGTAAAATTTCTAATGAATAGTAAGGTTTTTTGACTGTGTAGGCAAAAAAATCCCACCAACCCATTGTTGAACAGTTCCCAGCACACTATTCCCCATAACATTATTTCTACTATATAATGTTCCTATACAGTATTTTTAATATACTTTGTAATTAATTTGTATTTGCTTACTTTAGTATAATATTTTTACTCTTTTGATTCCATTCAGCACTACGCAACCTATAAAATTCTAAAAAGATCATAGAGAGAGTTTTAATTTTGCAGCAGAGGCGTAAGTGTTAAACTGAAATAATTACTCCAGCATAAGCCAAAGAAAACACTGATAGTTGTACCCAGCAGGACAATAAACTGGAAAAAGTTGGGCCTATCTGGCCAACAGTATAACAACCAACAACTTTATCATCATATTCCAGGTTGATATTTAGAGTGGTTTCCTACAGAAGCTTCCTCTTAACAACTTTTTGGTTGGCCTTTTCAGTCAAAGATGGAAGAAAGGTAGCAGTCTCAAAGATAATTAAGATCTGACCAATCTAAAGATGATGATCGAGTCAAGGTGGGATATCAAATTAATGTCCCCAGCAAGGCAAGGACAGGCAGGGTTCAGCACTTGTCCTGCCTGGCTGTACCTTGCTGGTCAAGCAACACAAACGAAACTCCAAACTAGACATGTTTCTGCTCTTGCTTAGTGGGTGCATCAATGAGGAGGTGGCTTATTAAAAATCGTAGTCATATGTGTACACGCATTGTGGTGACGGAACAAGGGTCATGGAGGAAAAGGGAGGTTTTGGAGAACAGAAAAGTTGACAGAAAATGAAACTTATTAAGAAGCTCTTTTTTTGAAAATGTTTTATGCGTATGCACATACATACTGTGGACTGGCATATGCTCAAAACTGGAGACTTTTGAAGGCCTACAGGTATCTGCAATAGTTTATCTCAGCATAACCCATAAAAGAATACTAACTACATCATTGCAGGTAACATTTAAGGTGTAAAGAACCCATTCAATTGTAGATGTATGTGGTTGAAGGGAAAAAATACATACCAGATAGACTGAGTTGAAACTTTTGAAGCAAAATAGAAACTTGAAATCTAAGTGGCAAACCAGAGACAAAATACAAAATTAAGGAGGATCTGCATCTATTCCATCCTTCTAGTAAAAGGAAGGGCCACTAAGAAGCGGGTCTTTATAGAAAGATCGAAAGCATGCAGCTGTAAGCACAAATGATCTATAAAGGAAGGGCACCCAATTAAAATGCAGTTGTGGAACTAGATCCTTAATTGGATAAGAACCTCTGACCAATCCTCTGAAGTAATAAAAAATTGGATGAAAATAAACCGTAGCAAAGTCCTTCAAGATAGGAAATAGCTGAAATGGGAAGTGGATAAAATAGTTGTCAAAGGAGCATTAATGTTGCAGGATTCTCTACAAGTAAATATCCAGAAAGTAGTCTATTGTTGCTTCAAGAGCTGTCTCCATGGAAGACCTATTCACATGTTTCAGATCTGCATGTTTTTTCGAAGTACATCTTTTTTATGAACTTTCCTTAGCTCTTACAAAGAATACTCTCTTCAGGAACAAAGAGCATACATATTTTACCCCCGAGAGCCACCAAGCATCAAAGCTACATGATAAAGAGGTTTGATGTTCATGAAGGGAAAGTGATCTGAAAAGTACACCTAGAGCTTTAGGCAGTCCAACACGTTCATAAAATGGCACAGGGTGTGTCCTAAAGCCAAAATTACTATGGACACAGCAGGAAGAACAAATCCATCACTATCTTATATTTTCTGTACTACTTTTTGGAAGAAACAAGACATGGGATCAAACAGATACTAGCCTGTAACGACAAGATTAGGGACTTATGCAATACATGTAATGGAGTGAAACTGGTCGGAGAGAGGTAGGAATGACAGTTCTACTTCATCCCTGAAGCAGATCTGCCAGTTCTGATAAAAATCATTCAGAGCACAGCCTCATTCACACTCGCATATGGTCAACACAGGTTGCCTACAAGGCTATTTGAGGATCTTGAGGATCTTGGTGAGCAGTCTGTTGAGAGGTGGGTTTGATAGCCAACACAACGTTCTCAAAGAAGCAATGATCTTTTACTCTAGACATGAAAAAAAATCATAGTATCGTAAGAACTGTCTACTTTTAGTAACTCCTGTCATCCAAGAGAAACACTACACGTGCTTTTGACACCTGGCACCTCTGAAATTAGGACATGAAGATGAACCTCCTTGGAATATCAGAGGTCCTACAACCCAAATATCAGGATCTCCCTTAAGATGGATCTGTAAAACAGCTAAAATGTATGAAGGCATTTCCCTACAAACACTAAATATATGCTGCCTCTGCTGAAGAAGACAGCCAAAATCCAAGCCAAACTGAACTCTCGGATTGACACGTGAGCACTGACCACTCCTCAATACCAAAAATTTAGACCACCTCTTCTATGGCCAGGAATATCTTAACTGTCTAACTGCTGAGTTTTGTGGAACAAAAATGCTTCAGGAAGTTCTAGTGCAGTACTACAGAAGTGCTAATGCAAAGACCCTCTCTCCTTCCCTTTACTCCTGAACAGTACCACACTGTGCTGCAGCTTGATAGGGACCTGCTAAAGACCATTCAACTCAACAAGCTAATGCTGCAAAATTAATGACTCATAAAAATGGGTGTATTGCCTCTAGACTAAGCACCTCTATCAAGTATCTCCTGGGACTTGGACTGACCCTGGAAACAGACTGAGCAGTGCACAGGTTTTACATAACAGAATTCCTGAAGGTTATCCCCTAGTGACAATAGTACAAAAGACATTGTAATCCTTTGATGCAAACTAGAAAGGGTTCCTCAATGACAATTCACAAAAAAACCCCAAGAGACAAAAGGGGACAAGGAGAGTGTTTGCTTTTGTTCATAAAAATACATGCTGGAAATCATCTTGTACAAGATGAGGAACATCCCAGTACAGCGTAATTATTAGTTGTAAGGATCAGGCCCATTGACACAAAGGTAAGTTCAGAATGTGATCACTGACCAAAAGACACTCCAAAATCATTGGTGGTTTATATTATTTCTTTTGTTGGCACTGGTCATGTTGCACTGTGTAGTAGATCCGGCTTGGTATACACTGCTTCCTTCCAGGAAGAAAAAGGCTAATTTAACATTGAAATGGATCTTGCTGCCATGAACTTATGATCAATACTGCATGAGGCCTAAAGAATGTAAAACACCCAGGTCTCGTCTCTTAACCCTGGCCCTTTGTAATACTTGACAGCAAAGAAAGGATTGTAAAGGGTATTTCTTTGTGAGGTCCGAGTCTTTGCAAGATTCACAGAACTCAGAACCCTAGATTCAATGGAAGAAAAGCAATTCTAGTGACGTTCTGGGGAATGAGCAGTTCACCAAGTGTAGTAGCAGCCTTGCTATGCTTCTCTTCTGTCTTCCTGGCCTTATCCATTACATTTGAGGTCAGGTTCAGAAGCATCAGTGCAGGAAAGGGCCCATTCAAACTTCTGTAAATATTGCTTGAGTTAGGAGGTCTCAAAATACAGCAGTATTGCCAGACAGAAGAAAGTGGCATTTCTGGGAAACAATCCCATCAGCACCTCACCCCAGAATCTCAGGGAAGACCTGTCTCCTAATCCAGATTAATCCTTAGCTCAGAAAAGTCAAAAGCTGCACCTGAACAATCAAGTTTCTAGGTTGCAAGACAAAGTTATGACGGGCTCCATAGAGGACTGCTGCTCGGAAAGGCACAATAACATGCTTAGATCCAGCCGGACAATTAAGAAGTACTAAGATGGTGGGGAGGCAGGTGGCACATCCAGCCACTCTAGTTGAGAAACACAGTTTAACATCTAGAACAGAAATGACTCATTCTTTTTCTTCCAGTCAGGTTCTTAATAGTCCAGTATACCTTTATCCACTGCAGTACTTTGTGATAAAAATACATTACACTTATCCCAATCCTTCCAATGAAAATTCTGTCTGCTTCATTATGTTGTGAATTTTTTATTACTGGAAAGAAAAAAAAACATTTTTTTTTTTTAATTTTGCATGTAAATGCAGTTTTAAAGAAATTACACACTTGAAAAACACGGTCATTGTGAAAATATTAAATATACCTTCTGAAATATTTGCCATTAAAAGTAGTAACTTCTTAACATCAGAAGTAGGGTAAGTAACTATAGTTTATTCAGATGGTATTTCATAGTTGTCTAATTCATCCATAAGATGCTTGGACATGTAATGGCATAATTTAGTAACATCATTACTTGTAAAGTACGCTTTGCATTTTCTGGCACCATGAAAAAATGTTGCCAATTACAGAACCCAGTAATTACAAGTTTTTCCAACCATATTATACAACCACTTTGGAAGCACTGTTGGTATTCTAGAGCAGTGGTCTCCAAAGTGGGGTGTGAGCACAACAATCCATTCAGGTGTGGGAAGAAAATTTTTTTGTACCATTAAAAAATAACAATAAATAAAATATTTTTAAAAGTAGTGTTTATTTCATCTTTATCTCATCTTTTTAGTTTCAATTTTTGTGTATGTTTTATAATGCTCTTAATACATTAGTGCAGTAGTACATTAGTGCAGTAGTACACTTATATAATTTATAAATAAATAAATAAATTGGGGGTGAACGCTTAAAAATTTTTTACTGATAGAGGTGCCTATCAGTTTGGAGATGACTGCTCTAGGGAAGACAGACTAAATTCCAAGCCCCACCAAAATTTTCTGTCTGTGTCACAACTGGAAGCTGTGATAGCTGTTTCATAATATGAAAATCTGTGGTCAGAAAGGTCATGTCACATATCTGGAATAAATATTCATCACGTTTTAGTAGTTAATACAGGTTGAAAAAGATATGAGTTATCCATTATAAAATGCTTTAATATCCCACTGACACTTCACTGATCCTCAGTGTTCTGCAAACTTATTAGGAAGAATGATACAGATATATAAATGAAGGGGCATAGGGAAGAAAGGGGTAAGAAAACCTGCCAGAACTATTAAAAAACTACAAAACAATGTTTTGTTGTTTTGTGGACCCAGCCCTTGCAGAAATTCTTGGCTCTTTAGAGAATAAAATACTTCTGGAAAATCCAAATTACTAAAAAAAAAAAAAAAAAAAAGTACAAATTATATACATGATGTAACCCTGTTCAATGTGTTTTGAAATATACAAATATATATATAGCTGTATTTACAGCTCTAAAGCTTATTTATGCTATTAAGAGTGTGACACTTCACACGACAATACTTAAATACATTTGCCTTTGTCCTGAGAATAGGACATTCTTATTAAAAGACCACCAATTTTGGTTTCTCTTCCTGATTTCAAAAAGCTCAGATGTTCTCCTTTCAGAACTTTCTTTAAGTCTAAGCAAGCACTGTGGACTTCTACTAGAAAATGGCTTCTATTGAGCATTTTAGCTGATTGTATTTGCACCTCAAGAAATTCTGAATATTATAACATATAAAATTAACTACTATTCAGAAAACAGTATACAAATTTGGTTTTTTACCTCTTTTAAAAACTCTACAAAGAATAGGCATGAACAAAAAGCATTTCTTGCATCTTAATTTTACCTGCATCAGCAAAATCACAAAAAGGAACTCCTGGTCTGTCTGCCTCAGAACCTCTGGTTAGTATTTCAGCAATACATAAAGATAATTTCTGAAGATCATCAAAATCTTCACATCCAGTTCTCGCATTAACATACAAAGCTCCCAGCTTGGTCCAATCACTCTTTTCCTTGCAATGCTGCAAAGAAGGCAAGGGATAAATATAGGCAAACCTGCTTCCAGAACACCAAACAGAAAATATATTGAAATTCAAGAGATACACCTGGGATAGACTCAAAGCAGAAAAAAGATGCAGATGAAACCCTACTGCCAAGAACCTCCATGCTCAGTATGGCACAGTTACATGTTGGCTAACTTGCATGGACTGCTAATCACTTTTGTCTCTCAAGAAATTAAAATCCTTTCTCCATTTACATCATGACCCCAACTGAGAAAGCTCATAACTTATTCATCCTATTTAAGAACTGGCATTCATCCAGTATTTTACTTTTTTTTTGTTGTTGTATGATGCATGCCAAATTAATGGTTATTTTCTATACGAATTAGTCTTTTGCTTGCCAG
Organism: Ciconia boyciana; assembly: GCF_034638445.1. Taxonomy (NCBI): domain Eukaryota; kingdom Metazoa; phylum Chordata; class Aves; order Ciconiiformes; family Ciconiidae; genus Ciconia; species Ciconia boyciana. The sequence goes on along the minus strand of NC_132935.1, from coordinate 122,591,979 downwards.
ATCACTTGATGATTTTGGTGTTAAAGGAGTAAAAAAATCAGTCCTGGTTCTTCCCTTCTTAAATTTTGGTCTCATGATCTGTGCAATGAATGTGATAATATGTAAACTATATTATAATTGTTCATAGGAAGTAATCTGCCCTTGAATATGAAAAATGCAAGTGTTCAATTAAAGAATTTTTTATGATATTTTCTTATTCTATAAAATACCTGCTTAGTGTTGCCAATTACAGCCTTTTACAATTATGTCTTTTTATACTAGATATTAATTCTATCTGCTAAAAAAATACATTAAATAATTTTTTGGTGGGGAATGAGGTACCACTACCAATTACAAGCACAACAAATGTAAGGCATAGGAAATGATTGCTTAAAATTATGAAATCTTTGAATTAGATGCAAAACCAAGATGAAAACTACAAGTATGTAAATTAAAATACTGACATGACGGAAAGCCAAAGACAGTTTTCCCCTGCACATTAATCTTTCCCAAACATGGCTTTGCATAAAAATACTTTATCATAATCTCAATATACTTAATAATAAAGCCCACTAATTTTAAATGATGTAGAAGTTACTGTTTCTTGTAGGTTTAAAAGTAGTCATGGTTTAAGTATTCCAACGGGCTTGAAGAATGCACATACTGTACCTGAATTTCAGCCACTGCCAAGTTGAAGTCAAAAAGCCAGTTCTTCTCAAGATTTCTTTCCTGAAATCTTCCACAAAAAAAATTAATACTTAATTTTAACACAGCCTATTGAACTAAACTATGCACTAGCAGAAGGTGATCAACAAATTAGCATATATGAACTAAAACTGATAAGATTTTTGATACTATTTACAACACACTATGCAAACTGGACACTGAAAACATGTGTCCATGAAACAACAATCATGCCAAGGGAAGTCAGTACATGTATTAAGCAAATAATTGAGCAGAGCTATTTTCACAGAAAATATTCCCTTGTCTCAGTAGAAATGTAACTGAAAAGGTATGAATAAGACTTGCAATCCATTAAGTAAATGCAGAACTGTATTGTATCTATTTCTGACATAAAGGTAAAAAAAAAAAAAAAAGATAATTACATGAAAGAAAGTGCTATTCAGCTTCAAATACCTAGGAGCATAACACTTTATTCTGATGCCGCCACTGAAGCAATGGATACATCTACCCAGTGCGATGCTATCATGTAGAGATGCATAATCTACACATGAATGAGCTAACACATGTAGTTGAAGTAGCACAGCTGCTCAGTCTTCATAGATACAGACTGTTTCTCAGTTTGTGCTGAAAACACATACATACTGAGGCAACCTGGAAGGGGTCATTCCTTTGTGAATCAGATTCCTGATCTGAAAAGTGATAAAGATTACCTCCAACATGTGTGGTAAGTTGCACTGGTAAAACACTGAGATCCGTGGCTGAAAGGTACTCTATGGGAAAAGTATGAAAAGCAGCAAATAATTTCTACAGTGCTTTCACTTGAAACAGAGATGGCTTGTTTTCACATAGTAGATGCTGCATATTTGATTTCCTCTAAGAATCAAAGGTTGCTTTATGAATCACAAATTTAGTTTCTCAACTTGTGTGTGCATGTATGATACAGATGACACACACATACACAAAAAAAAAAGGATCACAATCTTGTGCAAGTGATGGGGAGACATCGACAGTTTTGGAACAGATCTGGGCTGTGATTTCACATTTTGCCCAGCAGTACTTAAAAAATTACCCTCCTCCCTAGTTGTGTTGGCACAAGTGTTTATGCAGTCACACAGTAAATGAAACTAGAAAACTACTTCAGATTATAACTAATCCTCTTATTGCCTAGAAAGGTTGTTTATTGCAGAAGTACTGTTTGCTTATGTAGACCTAAATGATATATTAAACCATGATGTTTCTAATTTGACTATAGTCACATAAACTTGTAGCACAGCTGGGAACAGATTGTACAATGATGATTAGTATGGAAAAAAACTAATCATAACTGTGGTCAGAATCTAAGTTTTGACTGAACAATCCTTGATCTTTGAAACACAGTAGATTGACAGCACTTTAAAATACAATTAGGCATGATATGATAGTATTTTCATCCAAAACACTACATTTGCATTTTCTAATTGCCTTTTAAAGTTTTTACATAAATTTATAAAAATAGAACCTGAAGAAGGAACTAGACAGATATAATTATAAAATAGCTCCTTAAAGACATACCTGGATTTTATGTTCAAAACAATATTTATTTCCTCACTGGAAACTTGCAATTGGTGAAGGACCTTAATAATATAGTCAAAATGTTCAAATTCAAGGAGCATACCAGCATCAATGAGCTGCAATATCAAACAGGGGGAAGAAAAGTAAGCATACAAAAAATTGAGATCACTTACAGGCAAGTGGCAAACAACAGTGGGAAAAACATGTCACAGTGAATCTCAGTCAAAAAATAAGGGATAAATGGAAACCCATACCACAAATTCAGCTAGTCACAATATAACTTTTAAAAAATAGTACTGAAATAATATTAAAGTGATATGTTCGAGTTTTAAAACAGGCAATGTATTTCAGAAATTCCAACAAGTAGCAGTAGTACAATCAAACTCATACCTTACAAAAGGTACTGATTAATGTAGGCACAGCATCTCTCATATTCAAAGAAGCCACATGCTCAAAAACTTTCAGAAGAACATGTACAGCTGGCTAATTCAGACAAAAAAGCAGAATCAGTTTTGCAACTCTGTTCAATTAGAAAGCTTAGAGTTTTTATAACAGGAAATTTTGAATTGCTCTTCCCCTCCCCCCCAAGATTTGAGTTCCAGAGCAAAACCAAACTGATTACTACAAATGGCATAGTACTCAAAAAACTAAGAAACTATGGATCAAAGATTTTAAAAATATTACAAGGTCACCTACCAGTGTACTGATTCGTACAGTTACATTCAATATCTGAAATACTTCTCGCAACAAACAGTTTTTGAGCAAAGAAATGAGAAGATCATTCAGCACTTGAGAAGCAAAATCCACACCAGGAGTAACTTCTCTGTAATATTTCACAAATATTTGGACTGAAAAAGCAATTAAATTAATTTCACTTTGGGGTAACTGATGCTAACTATTTAAACAAGTTATTTCCTTAAATTTTAATTAAGGGTTGTTACACTGCATTTATCCAGGACATTATGCAACAGGGATATGGAAAAAATGGGTGAAAGGATCCAGTTTGAATACAGTGTTAACCTTACTAGACCCAGACTGACTATTCTGAAATATCTCATGTCATTGAGCTGAACAGTGTAAGCCCTGTAGGTTTCAAGAAAGCTTAGCTGATTTGGTGCAGCACAAGAAAAATGCACAAAACCAGGTTAGATTTGGTAAGCGCATCAAGGTAGTAATGCCTTTCCAGACACAAACCTCTAGGAAGTGAAGTACAGTGTTATCATGGTGGATGGTCTTACAACCTGTTCCAGTGCTAGCCTTGATAGACATGTATTGTAGCCTGCTGGTACCCAGTGTTATCTGCATTACAATGCTCTGTATTTCAGCATGGGAACGTTACTACACAGGGTGCAACTGGATCCCACGTTCACATTGTGCTACACTCTAATAAGCTTTCAAAAACTTAAGACTGCTCCGGACAGGTACAAAAGGAATGACTGTGCAGAGTAAAATTTAGCGCTTTCTGACTGAACTCAAAAGCTCAGGTGGATCGGAATCAACTACAGTCCCTAAAATGTGTTAATCATAATTGTTTGCATATATGGTAATGTGAAAGGACTAAACTAAAGCTGTTTGGGTTCTCTAACAGCACATCATTTCAACAGCTTAATTCTAAAGTTTCTGGATTTGTGATGTTTGGCCAGGGTGTTCAAAAATGCCTTAACAAAATTTTGCTTCTGTTAAACCTCCCCCCTGCCCCAGTTACTCATTTCTACTCTCAAGTCTAGTTCCATTCAGGCTCAGTTCATTTTCTGTGGAAGTAAGATTTGTAACAACTTTCTGAGATAACTCCATATCTAAATACCTAGCCTCAATGGGAAACTGGAACATGAAAACGCATGCATTGGATGTATTCCTTCGAAATCAGAACTTCTTATTCACTGTTGAAGTGGCACCCATTTCTCTCCTGACAGCCTATTTAATTTGCTTTAAATAAGCCAAGTATCAAAGATACATCAAAAGCTACTACTACATCATACCTGCACGTTTTAGAAGGCCTGATTCTTTGATACTAATGTATGTCCTAAGTATTGCCATGCAAACCTAGAAAAAGAGGAAAAAAAATCCACAGTAAAATGTTACCTCAGTTTATGCCAAACAAAAGAACTACCCACAAACCTGAGTTCTACAAGGAAACGAGCATTCCACTGCTTCTATTTAACCCATACAGACTGACAAATGTTGTAAGAAGGTAATTGGGTCTGCAGGCAAAGGCACTATCAAAAGGACAGCAAATCAAATAGAAAAATAATGTAGATGAAATGTTTAGAAAAGGAGCTGCTGGGACCACAACTACGTGCATGTGTGTGTATATACTCATAGCAAACAAAAAAAAAAGAATTTGAAAATACATTACAGAAAATGTGGCAGGCTGTAAACAAACAGAGGAAGGGAAGCAAAAAGGTGAAAGTGAAAACATGATAAACAAAAATTACATGAATGTACCGATTAAGAAGTCAAAAAATCAGCTAGAAATGAAGCTGGTAACACTGACTGTCACAAAGAATCACTCATAAGGACACAGAAGAAAAAACTCAGAATTAATTCGATTTAATGAATAATTTCACCTCAGACCAACTTGATTAAAAAAAATAAAAATCCATGCCTAGAAATTTTAATATGTTATTTGGTATTGGAACATCCTTATCGTAACGTCTTAAGCTGTCAGCTTTGTGATAGTTACACATTTTGCTCCATTTCTGCAGATGAAGAAATAAAGACTACTGAGACTAAATCTTAGAATTCCAAGTTAGGAAAAAAATACCACCCACCCTTTCAGATACCCTTTGTCACTTTTGGAACATTTACAGTCTTTCTGCACAACAATGTATTTAAATTATTTTGTGAAATACTAAAAAAATCAAGAGACAGAAAACACCCTAAATTAGTAGTCATGTTATTTTTACATGCAACTTCAAAATTAGACAGGATCCACTCATGGAGTTTGTTACACAGCAAATGCGTTATCATCAAAGCAGAAGATACTGGCTTGTGGCCAATACATCTTTCTTTTTGTAAAACCATTAACCTGTTCAGATCATCAAGTCAAAGAACACAAAAACTGTACATGTAAGTATGCTGAATATAAATAAAGCTTATTGTTTCTATTTTGAAACCATGTCATAATGTTGTTGAACTATAATCTAAGATATATCTTTCAGAAAATCATGTAAAATCTTTGATCATTAATATATATGCAGTGTCACTTGGCAATGGGTTAACTCATTTAATCCAAATCTACAATCCCAGGTGGCTGAGGGCGTTTCCAAAACAAACTTTAGCACATGCTTACAGTATGTAAATTACTTTGCTTTCTTTTGGAATCTGTTTTCCTCCTTCTTTGGACTGATTCCCAAAAAAAGCCAAGATTGCATCTGGAGCTCTGACTGTTCCAACTATTAGTGAAATTGCTTGGAAAATCCAGTTGTAGTAGTATTTAATCATGGGACATGTTACATTACATTCATAAAAGAAACTAAATGTGTTATTCATTTACAGCTTCTAGGAGGCTTCAGTTGATTTAGTTGTTTCAATTTTAAAAGGTGTAACTGACCTACAGACCATGTAAAAATGTCAGAATCTCTCAGTTTTGAGTTAACCATAATAGATTTCGAATGAAGGTACATGAAAGAGACAAGTCCCATTTTCAAAAGGTAGTGTAGATCACACACTATTCTGTCACCTATCAATTGATTCCACAACTCATTTAACATGACAATTTAATAAAAACCGTAACAAAGGGCTGTGTATCTTATAGAAGCAACCAACTGTCCAGTAGAACACAGTTCTACTACAGTAACACAGAGGTGCTTAAATCAGAAGAACAAGCACCAGAATTTATGAAATCCTTCAGCATCTCCCAGTCAGCATGCACTCTGATGTTTAATAAGGGGGGAAAACCTCATGCTGCAGCCGTTCGCTCAGTGAGATCAAAACCAGGATCCTTTTTACAAGAGATTCTGTTTATGAACTGAGTCTGTTTATGAACAGCATGTTTATGGCATCTTTGAGACACACACTCCATTTTAAATGTGGCTGAAACTGACCAACAGGTTCAAAAATTATTTAAAGGCAGTTACAGACAGTAATAAAAGGACAGTGCAACTTTTAAGTCTCATTTCTTTAGGAAGCCAGGTTAAAAAAAAAAAACCAAACCAAACCCACAACAGAAGCATACACCCAAGGCCCTGAAGTTGCAAGACAACATTAATGAAGACAGAAATCTTCCTATTTTATACCCTGTTTGTTTCCAGTTAGAGGTTCATAGGATCAAGGAAAAAGAGAGTAAGAAGTCACAAAAAGTAAACATTTCTTTAGTGGATATGAGTCCAAAAAAGTTAATAAGGTGCACAAAGCTAAAATAAAATCAGAGAAATAAAGTTTGCATAAAGATATGTTTTCAAACCACTTATTTAACTGTGCAATTATTATCTATGCCACAAACTGAATTTCCTGTAATTTCAATTTATGCCCACTGTCTCTTGCCCTTTCACTGGGCACCACTGAGAAGAGTCCAGCTTCATCTTCTTTACCTCCCCTCCTCTCCCCTCCCTCCCCCCCCCCCAGCATCAGATACTGATACACATTGTTACGATCACTCCCCCATACTTTGGGGTGTATATAAAACACAGTCTTAATAGTTGTGTTTACTTTGCCTAATACAAAAGAGATTTCACTGTTTGAAATAAAAACTGGTAACCTGTAGAACGTGCTGAGCTCAAGAGTATGCTGATTTTCAAAACATACGATGTTTTTATGAATTAAATCACTGCTGTGTTATGTGATCAACCACAACTGTGAAGAGTGTTAAATCCTAGTAAGTTATGCCTTAAAGCATTAACCAGTTACTTAATGAAAAGGAAGGAATATCCATTATGGAGAAAGGTATTTCTCTTCAAAAATTCTGGTAACAATCATCACTGAAAACACGGTACTAAGCAACTGGACTATCAGTCTGCATAACAGTTCCTAGAGAGATTTATTTCCCTTGTATTTGACTAGATTACTTTGTTGCTGCTTTACCTGTCTTCCATTTATGTACTTTGGTGCCACCATGAGGTGCTTGGCCTATTATTTTTAAATGGACAGCTCTAAAAAAATAAATATACAAACAAACAAAACCCAAAGTATACTTCCAGACTACCAAGACAGTTAGTCTAGGTTTGGTGGACAGAACAGTAAGTGTGCTGGAGTGCTGCACCACAAGTAAAATCAAATGGAATGGATTTTTAATAGTTTTAGGCAAATAATTTAATTCTTTAATGTGTCTGTATATAATGAAGCACTACAAACCATGATAATTCATACATACTAGCTGAAAATTACTGATATTCACTACAGCCTGCCAAAGATATTTCACAATTGAGGATAAGGGAAAACGTTCCATACAAAATTATTCTCAAATGATCTTAATATTTTTAAGCTGTCATACAAATTTTCAAGAGGGGCTACAAAGCATTAGAAAAAAACCCCTGCTCTTTTTTGAGACATAAAAAGGAAAAGAGAAAACATTAAGAAAAATAAAACCGAATTACGCTGATGTATTTTAAGAATTCTGACACAGTATATTTAAGATATCAAGGAGATAGATGAGCTTGTTTAAATGCTACCTTTTTTTTTTTTTTTAGTATTTATGTCTAACAGGTTCACTGCAAGTTATTTTTTACATTTTTGATTCTGTAATTTCTTACTTACTGACACCAATGATAAAACTGTATTCATATCAATAAGATGGTAGATAAGAAATAAATCTTGTAAGACCTGATGAGGACAAGTTTAGGCATTTGTCTTTGTTTAGTTGTTTTAATGTTTTTGTTTGCTTCCAAGTGAATTACAAAACCACCTAAGTGTTGGTTTCATACAGCCAATTCCAAAATCTTATTACATGACAGCACAATTAGCTTGCCTTGCACAGTTCTTGGAAGTATTACAGACTCATAATTTCTTTGTTAAATGGTCTGAAAACTCATCTACTTTGCTCACCACTGGAAAAGTATTTTTGCTTGCAAATATTATGAGAATTGTTGCTCCATTTAAGGAGATTACAGCATCTTTAAACAAACATTCCCCTGTTGCACAAAACTTGCAGAAAGTAATATACCATAGATGGCTTTTGAGTTTAAGAATACAAACAAAGTCTGAGTTTGCTTACATGTCTCCAATGCTTGGAATAGAAAAGTCTCAGAATCTCCCCATTCTACTACTCTATATTCGTACAGCCTAATTCTTGCTCTTTTGCTGATGTCTGTTCTCTTAAAAAGTCTACTAGTTCAAAATGTTACCTTTTTTTAAAAAAGAACTTTAAAAGACCTTGAGAGGAAGAATTTCTGAACATTTTTTGATCCATCAATCTCTGAAATTTACTCCCTTTCCATATATAAATGAACAAAGGAGATGTCGTTTCGCATTTAAAAAATGTTCACACTTACAATCTGTTCCTTTCTTCAGTAAATCCCTTTACCTTTTCATCCCCTTGTTCAGGAACATGCCAAAACCAACATTTTGCTCTTTCACACCCACGCAAAGTCATGAAATAAAATCTGCAATATTTACGGGGCAATTCAATCATCTCGAGGATCCGCTGGACTGAATGAGAAGCCTAAAATAAAATAAAATTAAAACAAGCAGAAAAAACCCAACAGATAATATTTTTTGAAAGCAAACATGCTCATTTTTTTGAGAATTTTAAAATACCTACAAATTATAAACAAAAGCAAAAAATGTGATCTACATTTAAACCTGTGAAACAACCCTCATCTCTATACTGTATCTGCAGCATTTCAAAGCAGACCAAGATCAATCCCTTGTCATGTCGTGTTAGTGTCTAACACAACAAAAATTTGTCTTGAAGACCACAGACAGAGAGAATGCAAGAACTGCTAAATGAGAGAGACAATGAGTAGAGAGGAGGAAGAAAGGTGACAAACTCCTGCATGGCTCTGGATAACAGTCTGAGAATTCTGGGGCATCAATTTCCTTTACCCTTTTTCAGTGCCCAGCATAATGGATAATGCAGTCTGTCTTAAACATGTGAAACCTTGTCTGCTTTTCAGTTCTACAAAAACAATAAAGCAAAAAGCATTATTTGATTTTGCTTAAGCTGGAAATAGAAACCAACAAAGCTCCACTGTGAATAGCTGTCCCCTCATCGTTGATTTTGTTCTCAGAAATTGTATTTACTCAGTGATAACATCTTTAGAGGAGTAGAAACGTAAACATGCATAGATTCATAATTTCTGACTATGGAGCATTTCTGATATGCAGAATTGTCTGAATATGCATAACAAAATTAGTGCCAAAGGATCAAAATCATTAAGGATTTAACAACTCACAATTGCATTTTTTTCCATCTTCCATGGCTCAAAATCTCCGTAATTTTGCAATGGCAGTAAAGGACTTTTTCCTGAAAATCCGTAATCTAAAAATTAGGATGAAGGAAATAAATGGATCACGTAATGAAACGAATCATACTGAAACCACACTCATTTATCTTATTTTCCTTTATAGTTACAGTTCCTTCAAGTCACAGCAATGATTAATGAAAATTTGATTAATACAACCTAAAGCCAGTAATTTAAGTTACAGTTTTCTTAATTATCCTAAAACTGAGACTTTACACAAACTTCAAGAGTAAGCACATTTAAATTTAAAACTTCACTACTTTCACTACGTTATCCAAGGTTTCTAATCTAACTTACAGAGATAAGAAAAGAAATGGAATAAAAATATCCAGAAGTTTTAATTTCAAAAGGAAAAAAAAAAACTTTAGCAGTAATCTTTGCATTCCCATATCACTAGCCATAAATTTAAACTATTTTTCCAGAATTGAAATAAAACCTTTCATGCTCTATGTTTTCAGCAGTGCAGTATTAAGCTTAAGCCCAATGTAAGTTACTGGTTTCTTAACCATGAAACTTGGTTTTAAACTTTAATTATTATTGCTAACAGATTTCTTTCTCTGAAAAATGAGTAATGTTAATGGAAGATAAAAGTTCAAATTTTCAACTCCGTATCTAAAGAGAAATAAGAGGTTTTGAATGCCTTGCTTTCTAGGGTTCCCATCTGGCCCCTTGAAAGCACTGGGCATTCAAAAGGCAGGGTGCTTAGCCCTTTCTGACAAACTATAGTTACTAAAGAGCATCCAATAATGATGCATGCTCTACTAGAGACTTGCACTAGGTACATGGTTCTTAATCTGCACATCTTTCTAAACAGATAGGACTATCAGAGGACAGGAAGGAGAAATATAATGTAGAACAATTAAATATCTAAATGTTACGTAATGTCACAGCTGCATAATTTTGTGCTGTGATGGTGGGCAATTTGGTAAATTCAGGATTGGGTAAATTCAGTGACAGGAAAAAGATTGAGAAAACGGTCAACCACTAGCTGCAGAAAAATGCCACTGGGAACTTGAGCTCAGAAGTCCTTCCTCCAGATTCTTGCCATCCCCACAGCATAGAGTTTCTGACCAGCTCCTTTGAACAGTTTGTACTCTCCCTGCTGACTGTACGTCAAATTTGTTGGGGAGCAGGCACTAAAGTGAAATAGCCAATCCTGCCTGCAGAGTTCTGGGGGAAAAAAGGTTGTTTCGCCCTCTCCTAGCACACAAACTCTTGCTTTGACAACCATTTCAACTGATTTTAAGAAGGAAGATTTAGAAGAACTCTTCAGAAGGTGTATATGCTTTTAAGGCCAAAGTCATGAGCAATTTCAAACTATTGTAGTCTAGAGACTTATTTCATAGTTGTTTTTTTTATAGCATCTATGTTTCTTGCACTTCCTGAAAATATTGTTAAATGACATGATGATAAAATCATTCTACAAGCTCAGACTGGCAGTAAAATTTGAACCTAAGCAAGAACCTTTGCCACTGATCTCAATTCAGGAAATCCATGTTTATAAACATCTGTATTAACCAATAATTCTGAAAACATTAATTCCCAAAACAGCTGTTGCAAAGAAACAGAATGCAGTATCTATCCATAAGTAAACAATTCCTGTTTTTCTCTATCTTGCATGCCAAATAAAACTATGCATTTATGTAACGCTAAATGTCAGAGTTGTTAAGGTACAGAGAAAAAGAGAAGGCAACTTTGACTACAGTTCCATTACATTATGATTTCTCTGTCAGCAGAGACACTTAAGAGGTACCTGTCCCAGGTGTGAAAAATACCAGGTCAAAACGAAGTGCTGCTTATTAAATCTAGATAATTTCCTTGATCCAGACTAGTGAATGCCTTACAAACATTTGAATTGGCATAAACAACAAAGTTCTGACCTTCAGCAAGGTGGGCAAATCCCTTAGCCAAGTTTTGCCGACAAATAACAACCAAGAAAATCTGCAGTCATGTTCTCTGACCACAAATAAAGAAAAACAAGTTACTTGCCAATAACATGGCTCAAACACAATGTGTCAAAACACTAAGAATGCAGGCATTGCTGTACTATTAAAGTATCTGAGAATTATAAATACCAAAATAGAATGATTGCTATTTGACCCTAACAAATAGAATTCTGCTAAAAAACCCAACCCAACAAACCTCACTCACCTATCATATGAGAGCTTTCATTTTTGCTGCTATGTATGTAAACTAAAACAAATTCCAGACAATGACTTCAGGAATTGAAGAAATTCTTTAAGATTTTATAGGTAAATAAAACACATGTAAAAATAAATTCTGGAGGGTTCACCAATACAGCATACGATACCATTTGTCTTGGGTTTCATCACTGTAGCGTCATGGAGGACATTTACTTTCGGGGCATGCAATGGCAATCCTGAGAGCAATTCACAGTTCACAAGATCTTTGTATTTACAGTCACTGTTGAGTATTAAAAAACAAAAATTGTTTAACCAAATTAAACAGGTGCTTCTCCCATATACTAAATGCCTAAAAAGGGGGATTAAGTGTATAAAAGATGAGAATTTCTTCAACAATTTACGCAACACTTAAAAACTTGCTGTAAATTTAAATAGCTAGCAGTCCCAACAACTTTACTTTCATTTCTCTCATTGCCTGGTCCAATCTGATTATGATCTTGGCTGAGATTATTCTGTCCTAAAGTGTAACTAAAAGAAATTCAATAAATAAGTAGAAAAGGCACCTGTGAACCACTTCTATTTTTTTTTCACTATGCTGACTGGAAGACTGAGATGATTTCTGTCACCTCTGAAGAAGCATCTACTTTTCAGTAGTCTGTTATGTAATATCTGCCAAAGAAGTAATCCAAAAAGCTTTTGAAATTACATTTGAAGAGCCAACTGTTTTCTTTCCTAGTAACTAACTCTACTCGGCAGAAGATTTAGGTGATTTCAAAGGGAACTCCAATTAAAGACTGTTCTGCCTTTAACTATTCCCAAATATGTACATTCCAGATAATTAAACTACTAAAATGTGATGTTTTCCAAAATAAGCTACAAATATTGCTAGCAAAATACTTAGCGATCTCTTTCTTATTTGTAAATAAAGCCACAGAAAAAATAATCCCCTTTCATGAGGTCTTCCTCCCCTCCCCTCTTCAATTAAGAATCTGGGTTCAGTACACAGGACATTTCAGCCTGCTTGCTGTTTCGAGACAGAAATAAACTTGCTACCCCCTATGAGGGGCACATTCTAGCTATTTAATACTTCTCATAGCCAGGATAATTAAAATCTTTCCTAAATTGCAGGCTGTTTTTAATAAAGTTTGAAATAAAAATGCTATGGCAGAGAAGAATAAATTCTATCTAATAAACCCAAATTTTCAATATCAATCTTTATTTTTATTCTAGTCAATGTATTGTATTGGTTTCCAGAGGAAAAAAATCTGCAGATCTAGTTACTCAGAATTTTCAAGTTACCATATAAAATATTTTTTATGCTTCATTGTGATGCCAGCCTCACATCTGACACAACAGGATTTTCATAGCAGCTTACCTTCAGGGTAACAATCTCAGCTCTTTTTAATCTAGACATAAAACTACACACAATTTTGCCAGGAACTGTAAACTATATAGCTCTACAATCAATTTCTTTTTTTCAGTAACAGCATCACTAGAAGTGGAGTTTGCTAAATAAGAACAGTAACTATGTTTTCTTCTAGATGAAACTTTGCAATGGTACATTTCTGAGTAAAACTAGAGAAAATAGTTTGACTCCAAATGAAGGAATAAATGCCTCTTCTCTAACCACAGAGTGTGCTGCATTTCAACTAAGGAAGTGAAGTAATGCAGCATCACTTGCACAAACATATTTTATCCAGCATAATCTACTTATTCTATAGCATAAAGAACTATTTATGCTACTAAGGTAAATTTAAACGGGTATTTTACCAGAAGGAGGAGCTTGGAGCTCTCTAGTGGATTAACGAAAAGATGCAATATTCTCCATTTAACAGACTTCTGGTACCCTTCAAGTCTGTCACAGAAATGTGACTGGTGCTGGAAAAAAGCAATGCCCTCTTCTACGCCAGCTAAGATTTCCTGATTATTGTGAAAATGACTCTGAAATATCTGTTATTTCTCTTCTAATTACTTAAGTATCCCATCAGTTAAGTATATTTTTTCTACAAAGTCTTATTCTACTTCATTTTTGGGCTGATGTTGAATGGAAGTTTCTTAGTCTGACACTTTAAGTCGTATGTACAATAAACACTGTAAGCACAGCTTGAAGCTAGCAGAACATTAAAGCACGTGCTTAACTCCACATGCCGTGTTTTTAAGCGCCTTTTTCTGCTGCTGTTCAAACATTTGTCAGCCTGAATTTGAATGAGATCTTTCAATTCTTTCATCAGTTTAGAAAGTCCCAAGAGGCAGAAAAGAAAGCTGAAAGTTTCATTGATTTTTTTTTTTTTTTAAAGTTCTGTTAAGTGCTATTGTGGCTGGAAATGTTATCTTATGCTACACTCACATTGAGATGCCAAGGTGAGACACTGGCATAAAGTGGATATATTTCATCACCAGCCGGAGGACAAAATAACCTCTATTGTCCTGTCAGGCTATGACTGTACTTGTCTTGTACTTTGCACAGGGAAATTATATTATTTCACATATTTATTTTCTTCATCACATAGTCACAATAACATCAAAAAATTGAATTAAAATGCTGATGGTGTTTCGGTAAAAACATCACATTCCATTTGTACAGTAACTGGGGAACATCACAGGTTACATGAAGGACATAGTATATATACCTTTTTTCAGCTTCACTCTTTTTTTCTTGTTTAACATCAGGCACTCCATCTGCAAACCTGAACTGTGAAGATATTTAAAATGTACTTTCAGATACAGCAAAGCACAACTAAGCCTGTTACACTTTACATTACAGACTTAAAACTGTTAGTGATCACTGGAAGGTGTGATAATATAGTCTTGACTGTAAAAACTGTAATTGGGACTGTAGGGTTACTCTTACACCATCTTTTTAAATGGACACATTGCCATTATACTCTGTGATCTTTAAAATAGTGAATTTTTAATTGGAAAAAAGATGACATGATTGTCTTCACTTCTCTTTGCTCCCACTGATAATCCCAGCAATTTTTAGGCCCACTGCCCAATTTTAACTGTGCCTGACAGATGTGTAGAAACCCACAAAAGACATTCCATCAAGTTTAATGAAAATTTAAAGCTGTCTTGAGGAGAAATCTAAGGCTTTTGCTCAGCTGTGCACCATGGTGTATAGGTAAAAAATCCCCAAAGATATGGAGAAAAAAAGACAGCACCTAACATATTTGGGGGTGAGAATCTTATATAGAACAAAGTCATGGAATCCTGGCTTTGTTTTGTCCATTATTCATGAAGTAACTTGAACTTCACCTTATATCACAAATTTATGATAGCCAAAGAATTAGAGGTGGATATGCTCTCATCGGATTTCCAAACTTCATTTTACCAGTTCCCCAAATATTTTTAGGGTTTTCTCCACTGTTAGTTTTTATCCTTCTCACAGCATTATTAGTTGGAAAAGCCATCAAAAAAACAAAACCCAAAAATCACCCCAAACGGTAGAATACTTGCAACAAGTGTTCTGCCATTCCACTCCCTCCCCAGGTCTGTGCAGCTAGTTTTCCATCCACATACAGGAATAGGTTTAGGGCTGTAGCATTTATTTTGTGGCTTAAGTTTGGTTAAGTTTTGAGGTTTGGGTGAGATTAGTTGTACGTATTTACTGTTGTCCAACACAGCACAGAAAAGCACATTAGGACACTGATTTTATAAAGCCACAACACTACGAAGTAGCCCAACTGGGACTGATCTGGCAATATTGCAGTAAGTACTACACCTCCAGTAACCTATACTATTTGACAGACCCTTTTACCCTCTCTAAGAGGTCAGGGAACAAAATGGCACTGTTCACTTTGCGAATCAGATGTCAGCAGTCCCAATTCCATTTGCTGAAGGAAATGTTTCTATTCTGCTTTTAAATAATGATTTTGTCAGGGAAACTGATTCCCTACTGTTTGATTACCTTATCAATTACCAGTTTTTACCCATGTGAATTTTACAGTTTAACTTATCCAGTTAAAACCATTATCCACTCTTGAAGTAGTGGAAAACAGTAAATGCTATCAGCAGCTATGTGAGTGGCAGTGAGATGTAAATCCAATCCATTATCAAAGGAAATAGTATAAAACTTCAGCAAGTCTTAAAAGATCTAGACTTATTATCTAGAGGAAGGAGGCCAGAGAGAGTAGAAAGGTCAGATAAAGTCAGTGAGCATGAAAATGGCTTAACTGCCATTGCCTCTGAACTGCCAGAAAGTCAGTATGTTTATGTAATGGCCCTTCTGCGCAAGTAATGAGCCACAGAATGATCCTCCTTGGATGCATGATGGCTGTGCAGCTCCCCAGCTTTCCAACACCACCCCATCCTTCTGAGACTGTGTGATGAGAAGCATTTAACACCAACTTTTAAAACTAGGTATGTTACATAAAAATGTCACATATGCATAGTAGTACTCTTAGGTGTTCACTGGAACAGTAATTTTCAGACAACTGGTAATACAGAATTACTGTAACAACTGATATAACAATATCTTGTTTCATTTCAAATTTGAAGATGAATTATTAGCGACAAGGTAAAAAAAGAGTTCTGTCAAGCAAAACTTACATTGTCAATAACACATTTCATAGCAATCTATGAAACGCTAATATTCTTTTTATTACAGGAAACTAATGATTTTGTTGATAAAACAGTATTAGTAATTAAAATTATCCAATTACATGGACTATCATTTCTTAAAACTATTTAGTGACAGAAAGCATGATTTCTCAGTACCTTTTCATCCACGTCAAAACTCTTCAAAAGTTCATCTAGTTCTCTCAGTTGCCCTTCTTCAAGAAAGTCCTCAGTAACACCTCCCAAAGGACTGTTACCCCTGGAGGAGTTGTGGGTTTTAATATCTTCAGCTGAAAATGCATAAACACATTACTTTGTGTTTCCCATGCTACAAGACAACAAAGCTTTTATTTCCTAAATATTACAAAGCCTTAATACTAATGACATTTAAGAACTCGTAGGACTCGTAGGACTTCCTAAATATGAAATTCATATGTAAAATCATTTCACCTTTAAAGCGCGAACCATTTCAAATAAATATTAAACTGAATCTGCAATTATGATTCTATCCAAGTTGTATGTTCTGTAATAGTCGCTGTAGAACAGTACAACAGGTTTATTTATATAATACTGAATTCAATATTTTAGAAATAAATTTAGTTAAGCTTTGTTATTAAAACACAGCCAAAGATATGTATGGTAATTTGCTAAGCAAATAAAGACTTAGTCTTTGCTGAAGAAGGGAATAAGTTAATCGTAATGACATGATGCAACCCTGAACTAAATATAGGTAGCTCTGAGAAACTCCAAATTCCTGTAATACAGTAAACTCAATGAGAATTCAGTGTCCGGAAATTTCAGCACCTTTTGCAGATGCCACAGGAAATGAACAGAACACCTGACTGCAGCTTTCTGAAGCAGCTCTTTATGCACAATAGAAGAGCTCTGCATAGAAAAGAAATTCACTATTTCATTGGATCACATGAATGAAATTTCAACTGTGCTGTCCAGATACAGGAAGAAAGAACTGGATTATTACTGGAAAGGCTTTTATCTTATAGTCACGGGTCTCTGTTATGATCATCAGTACAAGACACATCTGCTTGAAGACAATGTACATAAGATTTCTGCTTGAAAGATGAAGAGGATTGATGTAATCCAAAATACCTTAACTGTAGTATTTGTTGCCCTTCTTAGACTGTGAAGCCACTGAGACAAGCAGCCATGACCTCACTACATAAGACACCAAAGCAGTAATACATATTTCTAAATAAATACATAAATTGTTGGTAATTACCAAAACCAGGCACCTTTCTTTTGTTCTGTGCAAGTCTTTCTAAAAAGTCAAACATCAAACAGAAGTTACTATGTGTATATTAATCTGAGAGTGTGATGCAATCCTAAGTTTCTCAGGAAGAAGGACCTACTTAAACCTTTTTATTTTAAGCACCACAAAAAGACCAGAAGACTTTTAGCCTCAAACTTCATTAGAACACGAACGAAAACAACAAACAGTCCCAGAAAATGCAGAAGTTACTACATAGTACAGGACTTGCTCCCAGGTTTGGTTTCAATTACTCCAGTACTGCAGATGCCATGGCACAGGCTCCTATGGCCCTTTATATCACCAGAGGCCTAACTGTGTATCTCCTCCCTACTTCTCCTCAGGGAACTTGTGTCTATTTCTTGGTGTCTGAGCTCTTAAACCCTCATTACCTTTATATTTTGCATTCTAATCACTGAAGCCTCCAACCTTCTCTCCCCCAGTCACTATTCACTCCTTTTTCTCCAGGAGGCTACATGTGCCCAAACTACTCACTCTTTCTACATGAACATAACACATTAATATGAAAAAACAGCACAAGAGGTACTGTCGCAGACACTTTTCAAGCCTGCAGCAAAATCAATACATAATGGCAGAGTGCCACATTAATACCAAGCTGACAAACTGACACCAGAAGGGGAAACACCGAGAACCTTCAAAACCACTCTTAGCACTCTGTGCCTTCTCCAGTGTGTCAGTAAAGGGCTTCTGTTCAAAGTCAAAATCCTGTTCCTCCAACCTATCTAAGAGAAACTTCCACCTCAGACATACTTTACATAGTAGGACTGTATGCAAGCTGTAGAAAACAACAACAAAAAAAATCACATTCAGATGCTGCCTAGTTGGACTGTTCTGCTTAAAATAGGAAAAAAACCCATTAAGTCAGAAGTATCCTTCTCTAAAAAAAATAAGCATCCTTAAAAAACGAAACAGACTGTCAGAGGAATGGGCATAGCATCCACAAAACCCAAAAGTACAACCTGGAAAAAAAAACTATTACAAAAATTCTGTCTGCTGATGAACACAAGAGAACAACCAAGTGAGATTATGAATCAGACTCCAAAGCAGTACCACAGTACTCAGTGTCTTACTATCATCTCATCAACTAACAGAATTCCTCGCCTAAAGTATCAGAGAGATGTCAAAAACCCCACAACCAAAAACAACCCGCCCCCTGTATTATCAACAGACAAGTACTACAGAGAAGTAGATGTCCCCTGTAAGGCTCAGATTTGTACCATTTCAAAAGACATCCATTTTATATGCATTAGGAAACAAATCACTGCTACAATAAAAAGATATTACTGAACTGACAAGTTCTCATTTCATGTGGAAAGTAGAAAGCCTAGGTTTTGCCACTGAATATCTTTGCGGTTACTTTCTTCTCTTGATTATGCATTCAAAAATCTCCAAAGACTCTTACCTTTTAGCACCCAATCACAGGAATTTTCAGTATCATTTGACATTCCAGATTCTTGTATGGTAATGTGTCTGTTTTGAACAAAAAGTGTATTTAAGACGTCCATCTTGCACAAAAGCAGAATTAATCTAACCAGTTACGTAAATTAAAGTTCTCAGTAATACTTTTATCTATGGACAGAATCCTTACGTACGACACACTGTTGTAAGACTGTTCTTAACTCTCTCTTTTGGCTTTCTTATGTCCCTGCCTGCAGATATACATCTAAACACATTAAGTAAAACCAAGACATTTCAAATCCCAAAATTTGTCAGTAAAAGCTCATTATCTCATTTCACCTTTGCCTAAAATACTGAGAGGGGAAATCTTCTCTGTATAGCAAATTATGGAAATACTGTGCTAATGAGCCCATTCATCAGTTTCTACAAAATGTGATTTATATTAATTTTATATTCAAGACAATTTGCATAACAATGAATCTCAGAGAGTACCAAAACATTTGCTCATAGAAAGATACTTCATCTGTTTTAAAGGTAAGTTGGAAAAAAGTAAGTCTTTCTCCTTAAAAAAAGCTCAGAAGGTAAAAATACATATGAAAATATTATATATACAATATATAAAACAACACTGTCATCATCACAGATTTTGGAAGCTTGTACCTGGTGAATGACACCAAGTATAATGACAGCAAGCTGTCTAGTAAAATGGAACAATGAAAATTTGCAACAACCTAGTGGAAAAGAAAAAGTTCCCCAGTATGCATAACTTGAAACTATACAAACATTCAGGCACAGATATCTATGTATATACATGAGATACATTAAGAAGCAGAATTTAATAAGTTACAGCAAGCTTGCAGAGATGAGAGGGATTTTTATTAGAGGCAGGCTCTCTGTAGGCTTATTTCTTCTCTCCCCCACATTTTTATGGGAAATGCAAAGTTTGAGTCATTTTGCCTACAACAACAATTGACTTTCTTTTTTGTAAAATTGCAGTGCAGACAGTTCCAGAAAGCTGTCTTCTTCATAAACATTGCTTAAAACTTAAAATATTTAACAGCATCAAGAGACTGAAATCTTCATGTTCAGGTCAAAAGCCACTTCCAAATCTTTACCAGATTCTGCTAATTGTGTAGTGTGAAATAGTTGCAGAAGCACTTTATAAATTCTTGTAAAGAAGCTGCCTAAAACACATACAGAAAACTACATTTATTGCAGTACTTGTCATCTGCTCACCAGTCTGACAAATCTAGGAGTGCTGACAGAACCAGAAAAAGTCAACTAATTTCAGAGATCTAGAAATGGGGACAGACTAGACCATGTCAGAATGTGGCATGCTCTTGCATGCTGCTGCTGATTAAGTTTAAACAAATCTCTCTTTACAGCACAAGTTACATAAACCACAGTGTTCGGTTTGCTATTTTGCATATGAAAAACTGATTCAAGTTTAGGCTTTTTATTCAAAAGGAAAACAGTAAAATGCAGAAGTCTCCTAAGAGCAAGAATGGCTGCTGATGCGCTTTCAAAGGCATCCACTGAACCTACTAGTTCTGTTGGGATGAAAAGACGTACTGGATGCCTCTTAGAGTTAAGTGTCTAGATTCCCTACATGAGAGGAAAGAAATACCTCAGATAATTGATTAAAAAACGTGCACTATTGGGAGTCACTAAGAGGTAGGCAATAGAAAATGGCAAACAGAAGTATATGTGAAAACTGAGTTTCACTGCCCCGTTCAGGCTGCAGGTTCAGAATCCTTTCCTGATGACTGGCAACTAATGCCTGGAAGTGACCAGCACTCACTCTTCTCTTCTTAAAATGCAACCACCAGAGGAATAACTAGTCCTACTTATACTAAAGGTCAGAGCATGCTCACTGAATCAAACCATTCAGGACATACACACAGAGCCTTTTTTGAATCGTTCTGGGTTAAGAGACAGGACCTGCTTGTCCTACTTAAACCTACTTGTTCAGAGACATCAGTTCTGCGCATGCACACAAGCATGATTATAGTAGTTAGGAAACTTGAAGTCAGAGATGTGTAGCAATGTTAGGTGCCTCTTTGGTTGCTGGGTGCTTTGTTAGTTTGCTTAAAAAACCAAACAAATAAACAAACAAACAAACAACAAAAGCCAAAGCACACCAGCCCCAGCCTTATTTGAATTCTGGACCTCAATCACTATTGTGACCAGTATGTTCTGCTTTTGAAGGGCACGCGCTCTCATTATCTGAAATTTGGAAGCCAAAGATGATTATCCTTGAATTTTTGTAACTAAAAATCCATCTTTTTAGGTCACAAACAGTCAAAGAGGAAAAATGTCATTTGCTAAATACACCTTGGTGTTTAAATTCAAAGCTCAAACAAAATGGATCCACACTACCAGTTATGCATCCACAGTGGCTAATAGTTGCCACTGAACACTTGTCAGTTACTGAATCAACCTGGTACATCCTTCACATAGTTTCAATGGTTTGGTTTCACAATGAAACTTGAATAAAAAGGATTTCATTACAGCAACTGTCATTTTGACAAGCTGCTAGATCTCAGATTTTTGTAGTTGGAAGAACAGCACAAATTAAGGCACCAATCATTTCCTTTACAATTTAAATGCTATTAAACTCCTAAGTAACACTCAACACATTTTAAAAAGCTTTTTAACAATCCAGCTATACTTTCAGAATAACTTGCTGCTAGCAGAAATAGTTCTTACTGCTCTGTACCAATGCCAGACTACACAAGAAGTAAGGTACTGAAGTCCATGCATACACACACTAAAAAAGTTTTAGCAAAGATCCAGATTCTTCCTATCATCATCTGCCTGCTCTTATTAATCTGAAGGGAAATCATAACAAAAGCTATGTATTGATACAGTTAAAGAAAACATTCAGCAACAACCACCATGTGCAGCCATTAAGTGCTTGCATTGCTCTTCTACCTAAAATCACCTAGATTACATTAATCTAGAGTGTAATGGCTAACATTAACCAAATGTTAAACAAAACATGCATATAAACTAATATTTATACAAGTTAGAGATGGTTTACAATAGTGCAGTTCTGACTCGCTGTTCTACATGGACAGATTGAAGTGGCGTTACAAACTAATACTGCAACGAAGCAAAACTGAATATGCATAAAATAAGAAGCCAAACAAGAAAACATAGACAATATTCTAGAATATCTCTAAAGAAAAAAAAAAGAAGACATTAATAGAAACAATATTTTATTTTAAAATATGTAGTATGATGTGAGCGTAACTCTACCAGCATAATCACTTTTTTTGGTTGGCCAAACAAAGTTGAAGTCCCTGTTGTATCTGGTAAATACTAACAAAATAAAAAACAACAGTATGAACTAGCCATTATCTGGTATTATCTGCTGATATCATAAGCTACCTACTCAAACTGTGGTAAGTTCTATTGCCTTATTTTAATATTCTGATATTCAGTTCATTAATATGTTCCTGGCTGTTACCAACTACGATTAGTCACTGTCTTAATGATCTTTGCATCAAATTATGGAAGGTAAAAAGCAAAAATAGACAATTTTGCCTGCTTCTTTAGTAAATTAAGGGGAAATTCTAAGAAATAAGAACCATGCATTTTTATTCTCCTTGGCTGATGGCAAGCAAATTCAGCAGATACTGGGAAGAAAGTTGAAATACGACTTCAAACAGGTTCAGTTTTCATCTATCTAATGGCTGTGATAACATTACTCTAACTCAATGTCATTACTGATTAAAGGCAGTATTTGTCCTCCCTACAAAGTACTTACAAGATCCAATAGAATTTTCAGTTAGCATTTATATAAATAGCAAACTTTACTACCATAACCAATACACAAACGTAAAGGGCTCAGAAGCTCTGGTCTTCCATTCTTGTGCAACAGCTGTCTGGACACTCAGTTGGAAACAAACTCTGAACAGCCATTATTACCCTGGGGTAATATGCAGCAAATACTCATTCTATTATACAGTGTATATAAGATATAATATACACTGTACACCAAATGAATACTCATTCTAATAAATTTACTATGATACAGCTTAGCTGCTTGTTAAGAAGTTGGATGCTCCTACTAAAAACTTGCTCTGTTCTTCAGAGGCTTGTTTTGGCAGAAGTTTTATTCTATTAACATCTGAAAGTTTTATATTCCCGTGTCTAAAAACCTGTTCAGCACCTCAAAGAAGATTCCTTTCCTCTTTTGCACATGGTTTAATGAAGGGGAAAGGATAAGGAGAGCAAAGAGTAAAAAAAATGAATGCAGTTATAAGATGCAGTTATAATAAAAACATTATTTTAAATAAGGATAACACAAAGCCACCCAGAAAGAGCAGAGGAAGAAAATTAAAACACCCCTCTCAATAAAAAACCTAATCTTCAGAGGAAAATCTTGTACTATTTCTATCTAAGCTTTATGTTTTTCTTCGTAAGATGAAAAATTTAATCTCAAAACTCATTTATCAAACACAAGTATCAAAGCTTAGAGAGAAAACAGACTAGACAACTGACGAGTTAATCTATCCCATGAAGGACTACTACCTCTTTTACAAAAGTTTGTTTCCACTTTAAACTTCTCCTCCCCCTTCCGTGACTTTTATTATAATCTAAAAACCCAGAAAAACATTAATGCCTAATAATTTACACCAGGAACTTGCTGACTGAAGATCCTGGATCATAAACATCTATAACATGTTAGCCAAATTACAGATTTGAAAACATTCACATGTCTGGGGATGGGAGAAAGGCAGGGAAAGAGAATGGCAGAACAGAATACTACTGTAGAGACAACCATTTACTCATACAGATCCAGCAAAAGAATAAGCTACACCTAGAAAGTAAAAAATATTTCTAAGTATTATACCACTTTACAACTAAAAAACTACCCTCAAAGGAATATCTGCTATCTCAAATGGTCAGATATTTAAAAATATTAAGTTATTAAGAAAATTACTCTTAATTAGCTTTGTTTATACTTTCATATTTCACTTCACTTGGTCTAAACCAATTCTTTAGGACTATGTTTTCCTTTGATTCAGAGTTTATCCTAGTTCTTATGAAGAACAAATTAATTTATTTGCATTCAGAATACTGTCATACCTCAATAAAATTTTGACACTTAAAATCAACCCAGAAATTTCTGAAATTCTGTAAAGAGGCCTGACTGCTACAACCCAAGTATCCCGAGATAAGAACAAAGTACTCAGGATTATTGCAATAAAAATAATTATATGCATACCTAAAATTATCATCTACTGAATCTCTATTTTCTGATTTAACAGGATACTCAGGCTTAAGATCCTGCTTTTTGTCTTTAATGCAGATGCCAGTATAGGACGCCTTCACAGGACAATTTTCACAGTCTGCAAGTGCAAGCTCCTCTTCATTATTGGTTCCAAAAAGGTCAGGGTCATCCTGAATCACATCAATGACAAGAACATCTTCTTCATAAGCTTCAAGAATATCTGGAAAATTTTGGCTTCTGTGTTGTGAAAGATTCCTTCTTGATTTGCTCTCATTATTTATTTCTAACGCAACAGGGTGGTCAACTGCATTCCAAGAATGAACAGGAAAATCAGACTTTAGTACACATTCAGTTCCACGGAAATCAGGCACAGATGACTCTAGTTGTCTGTCAAGAAAAGGATGTGGATATAAAGAAAAATGTTCAGGGATCGCGGACATCTCATTTGAAACATTTGCAGAGCCATCATGATGAAAGTCCCTACTGTTGATCTCACCCACTTTTTTCTTCACGGAACCTGTAGACGTAGCACCACTCGCAACAGGAAGAGGCCGCTGCCTGGAATTTACCAAAAAAGTCTCTTCACCTGTTTTCTGCCTTCTTGAAACACTAGTGCTGTCAGGAGGCTCTAGTGGACTACAGGTTTTTCTTTCAAATGTACGGACGGATTCCAGTTTCCTGGATTCAGGTTTGTTTCTGCATAGAGGAATTTTGAATTTTGTCAGGGTTCCAGTGTTTAATACTTTCACTAGTTTTAAATCAGAAAATGTCTGGTTCACCACTGATGCTTTATGGCTGAAGTTTATTCTGTTTGTGTCACCTGTAGATGTACCACTATGGACTGTCACAGACAGGTTTCTTTTTGTTACAGCTCCATCATTTTTATCTTTTTGTTTTGTTGTAAAATTCAAAGTTGCTTTAACTTCTTGCACATCATCATGGTTAAAAGCCACGGCACTTCTATTCATATTAACTGGCGATTCCACATTTTCATCGCTCAAAGTCTCATAAATATCCATCGAAGAGGATTCTGGTGTTTCAAGTGAAGTCAGACATTCAGCATTTGGATCCATTATTTTACGTGTAGATTCTTTGTTAATTTCTGCCAATGATGCATGCAAATCCAACCGTCTCAAATTCCCAGTCACAGCACTGTTTCCTACAGCTTTAACACTGCTTTTATCACAGGATTCCTCAAAGGCGGCCCTTAAAAGTCTTTTTCCTTCTGAGATGGACCCTTGATTTTTATGAACCCATTCACAAGTCCTGGCACAAGATTCAAAAGGCCAAACATTTTTACCAGTCATAGGTACTGTTCTTTGACAGGTGAACTGCTGCAATTTCTTATTAACTTTGTTCAATTTTTTATCTGTCTTGCTTTTGTGACAATTAGAAACATCATGGACCTGAGCTAGCACTCTCAAGCTACCTGAGGCAGCAGAATGATGTGCCACACTGTTCAAATTTTCTCCTTTTGCTATTACAGAGAGCTCAGAGGTTTTCTTAATGCCATCTTCAACTGCAAGTAATTTGGTACTATTCTTTCTCCAGACTGATATATTTTGTGCTTCATGAGTATTTTTTCCTATATGAAGACTTGATGTGTGATCACATGAAGCTGACAAAGTAACTTCTTTCTGATTTAGTCCCAAGACTGCAAAGGAGCTTGACATGGCAACTGCCGCTTCTGTTTGTAGCTCACACTCACTGCATTCATTAGCCATATCTGTGAAAATATTCTGCACTGATGATTTCTCAGTGATTTTCACCTTTTTCCTAGGCTTTCTACCAATATTCCACTTTTTTCCCCTTAAACAGTTATTGTTTTCACTCTGACAGGATGAAAAACCTTCTCTGTTTTGAGTTTTTTCTTTATTAAACAATAAACCACCTTTTATGCATGATCTCTCATTTTGCATTCTACTAGTGCTGCAATTCCTATCACTCTGTTCTACAGTACCATCAGGAAAAACACGCTTTCTTTTATCCTGGGCTACATGGAAGAATCCACTTAATTTATAACTGCTGGTAGTTCCACTAGCTGAAGACTTCACAAATGTATTGATGTAACTACAGGCCTCTAATCTCACAAATGGATTCTTTTCTGTTGCACAGAGCAAGCCATTACAATAGTTTAGGGCATTTCTGCCATGTTCAGTGTCACATTTTGCAGATACATTTCTCACTTTTTCAGCTGTAGTCACACTAAAATTTTGCAAGCACTTGATTTGATCAATTCTGGGTTTCTTTTTTTTATACTGCACACCAGACTTTTTTGTTACAGGATGGCACAGAAAGCTCTTGCTTTGAGTCCCACCTGAAGTAGCAACCGGAGGAGATTTAGAGTAGCGAGGTTCCTTTTCCTTGGAATCTTCTGATCTGTTTTGATTTGTCTTAAGCTTCTTCACAGCCTGTGTACCAGAGTCTTGCTCAATTGCTTTCCATTTTTCATTTGCTGATTAAAAAACAAAGAAATGTCATTAAAGAATACCCTATTGCAATATTTTATGAAGAGAACAAAAACATTCAAGGCTACTAAAGAACATGACACTGTATAAGGCTAAAACATTTCTGTAAAGTTTTTCCTTTTTTTTTTTTTTTAAATGAGCATTAACAGACTTCGAGTAACAAATGATGTTTTGTCTTCAGAAACAAATGTGAAGATGAACAGAACCTTAAGGTGTGATAAGGACATTAGAAGTTGTATATTTAAAACATAGGTGGAAACCAAATTAGAGCAAGTCTGGCAAGAAAATGCAGATGCTGTCTGCACACAGCCTTAAAATCTTTTGTTTACACAGTAGGTTCACTGTAATAGGAAAGCTTGTTCATAAGAATATAGTAATTTATTTCAGATATATAGTCCAACCAAATGCATCAGACTGTTCAAGAAGATCCAGGAAAACTGCAGGACTTGCATTTTTATAAAGTACTACTTTTTATTTAAAAGCAAACACAGATTATGTAAAAAACTGTACATCTGAAAATTTTGTCTGAAGAATGAACTCTAGAGTTCATTCTGAAGAATGTACTAGTAGAATGTTGGGGCTTTTTAGATCTTCGTTTTCAAAGTAAGGTACAATTTTAATACCTCAGTTTTTCAGAATATGGTTTCTAGATAAAATATTTATTAATAATAACCTACAGCAAATATTTGTCATTTGAATGCACATTTGAATGTACCCTCTTTGAAAGTAAAAAGAATATCTTTTAGACAATTGTCCTGAAAAAAATGAGACTTTTAAAAATCCTCTTTCAAAATTGTTCCAGTTTGATACAATGCTCTCTTAAAACACCAAAATACATTTTTTGTTTCTACATCTTTTAGGATTTTGCAGAGAATAGCAACTAAAAGGCAAAAAGTTCTGAAAACAAAACCCAGCATCCTATAAAGGCAAGGACTAAAACAAGACAGCATGATACATATTAAAAAATAATCAAAAAATATACAGATGAATGAAGAATTAACTATCTTTTATTTTGGCTTTGCTGAAACAACTGCCTTCTTTCCTGCTTGTGCCTGACCTTCTAAGCATAAATGAACTGACCGCTTTTGGGGAGCGGGATCTCTTAATTGGGTCCTGTTGCTGCCAATACCCCTTCATCCCCCCTCCCCCCCAAAAGGGTATCTGGTCTCCTCTCCTTTGTGCCTAAGACCTGCTTTTCTCCTTCAGGGAAAGCCTTTTCTCTTCCTAAAAATCAGTTTTCTTCTAAGACTGCTATTCACAGTAATGTAAAGCAGACCCTAGCTCTTATCTCTACACTTCTTGAGCTAAGTTAGCAGCCACACACTAAGAGTCACTTTGAGATAAGGTACAGGCCACTCTTTCTTGCCCCCATGACTTTGTCCCACACAGACATATCTGCAAAAGAAAAATTATCTCCTGTTT
This sequence comes from Ciconia boyciana, assembly GCF_034638445.1. NCBI lineage: Eukaryota > Metazoa > Chordata > Aves > Ciconiiformes > Ciconiidae > Ciconia > Ciconia boyciana. The sequence goes on along the minus strand of NC_132935.1, from coordinate 122,563,849 downwards.
TTTCACTTTTTAATGGGGTCTTACTGCAGCACCAGTCCCTTGTCCTGGGAGCCCAAATTCTGCACCTGAACTTCTACAATGGGGTACAAGTGCTTACCACTTTCCCCCAGGCTGTCTGGTCCTTTCTGAGGGTTTGAGCTCTGCTGCTCTTCTTTCATGCAACACTTGCGCATCTTTCCTCTGGTTGTTGGTTGTTCTTGGCCACTTTGACGCTGTAGCCGCTGTGACACCAGTGCATTTCTTCCTCTCTTCCTCAGACTCACAGCTCCCTTCTTGGACTCTGGACACTGTGGATGCAGTCCTAGCAAGGCAGATCTACCACTCTGTCTGCGACCTTGCAGTTTTGGTTTCATCAAAGATGGTCCGCCTTTCTTGCTCAAGCATCTCTTTCCTTTCTCCTGTGTCCCTGGCTTTCTTGATCCAATTAAAGAACACTCATCCAACTTCTCCGGCGTATCTACCTCTTCCTGAGGTTTTGGTTCAGACAAGGATTCCCGAGTCCCCAAATTCTTCTTAAGATCTGGGATTTGCATCTTCAGTATCGTTATGGAGTCAGTGCTTTTCATTTCAGTACTACATGTGCCCTTTCTGGTTTGCAGTACCTCTGGTTCTGGCAAACAGGAAAAGCCATGTCTCTCTGTGCTCTCAATTTCCTCTTCCGAGGATGGGATTTGTAATTTTATTTCCTTAAAGGAATATTTGCCTTTTTTTCCTGAGCTCCCTGAACTCTCCTGGAAACTTGAGAGATTCAGTCCTTCTGAGCTATGTTCTTTCCTTTCAGTCCCTGATGAGAATTTATTCTGCAAAGTAGCTCCTGAGAAAAATAGCTGTTGACCTTGTCCTGTCCCTCTCCTTACAGTCTCTTCCCAGGACGTTACTGCAGCCGTGGTTGCTGCCTGCCAATCTTCACATACAGCAGCATCTGAAATTGGCAGAACTACACCCTTGTTGCTTCTGGCAGCCCTCCTGCACTGTATGCCCTTTGTTTTTTTACCTGGGAGTCTCTGGCTACTCTCACCTTGCTCCTTCTGCATGGGCACAAGAGCAAATTGCTCACAGGAAACACTGGAGATGATGGCAGGTTGCACACAGGAAGATAAGGGCTGCTCAGGTTTTCTCTTTGGTGCCAGGTGAGGATGCTGCTTAACTACCAACTTTTTCTCTGGCTCATGTCCTACCCCCGCACCTAGAGAGCTTCGGCTGGTCACCATCCTGTCAGCCAACTTCACCTCGCTGGCAGTTACCACTTTCCCTGACCTTAACTGCGGCATCATAGGAGCATAGAGAGAGCAACAAAATCCAGAAAATCCACTCACCAGTGCGCCTTTAATAGCACCCCAGCTAGCCTGGCACCTAAGGGGCCCGGGCACAGGCACGACCAGGAGGGGAGCACAACCCCCCTCAGGCTACCGCCTCCGAGGGTCCCCAGCCTGACAGAAAGCAAGCCCAGGCCGCCTGGGGAAAGCCCACGGCCACCCGTGAGCCCCCACCACTGCTCCCCCAGCCCGGAGCAGCCTCTCACCGCGGAAGGGAGAGGAGGAAGCAGCCCCGCACCTCCGCCGCCTCAAGGACCGCTCCACGGTCGCCCATGCCACGCAGCCCACCGCCGCCCGCGCCACCCCCGCGGCCCCAGCAGCCGCCCAAGCCACCCCCGCACCACCCTCCCTCTCCCCTCGCCCCGTTTGTCGTCCACCGATCCGTCCCTCGACGCTTCAAAGCCCTGTCAGCGCCGCCTGCCCGCAACGCGCCGCTCGGAGAGAAAGGCGGGCGCCCACCGCGCGGCGGTAATGGCGGCGCAACCGGCGCAGGCGCAGAGCGGGAGGCGGCCGAGGGCCGGGGCGTGAGGGCGGCTCCGAGGCGGGGCGAACCCTGCGCGGCCGGGCGCGCCGGCACTCACGGGCAGGAGAAGAGGAGTCGCTGCCGGCGCCGCTGCCACGGTGTGCTCGTCCTCTTGCTGGGGCAACGGTACCGCCTTCATGGCGGAAACCCCTCTTCTGAGGCGGGGCCGAGCACGGGGGTGGCAAACGCTGCTCTTCTGGGCGGCACGGCTCGGCCGGGCGGTGGTTTCTTGGTTTCGGCAGGGGAGCCTTCGTGCTGCTCCCTTCTTACCCGAAGCTCCGTGCCGCAGCGGCCACGGGGTGAGAGGCCACCAGGCCCGGCTACAGCCGCGGCCGTGGGTTCAGAGGTGGCCCAAGGTCGGAACTACCTTGGAACTACCATACCCTGTAAAGCACCAAATGGCAGCAAACATTCAACTCGCCCAGAGCTGAGACTCAGGTAGAAGAAACCCCAAACTGCCTGGCTCGCCAGTTTCTTCAGGTGTTTCATCCGCGTCAGTGAAGTAGCGTTACCTCCTTTCTCCACAGCACTTCAGAAGCTCTCCAAAATTGCGGGGTGATACGCTTTTTTCCATATCTGTAGCTTACATAAACTTTGTATTTCAAATAATACAGTTTCTCAGAACTGGAGTTAGGGAAAAAATATATAGTCAGAAAACAGCCAAAGTTGGTGTTGGGGCTTCAAATGTAGTGATAGTTTCAACACAAACAGAGGACACCAAAGCTTCAGGCCCATTCACTGCGTGATAACGCGAACATGTAGAAGTTAGCTTACAAAAACAATGATGTTGTACAAAGATTGAATCTAAATGGCAAGTGCTATGAAAATCATAAATGATTAAACTTAATAAGGTGATACTTTAATGCCAACAACGTGATCAGCAAAATTGCACGTGGTTGATAAATGACTGTGTCCTACAAGCAGTCCCTTTCTGTTCACAGGTGGTCTCTGAGAGATGAAATGCCTTATTCAAATTAATTTCACCCTGACTTAGTGCTTGGTGGTGTTCATATTTCACGCGTCCTAGTTTGAGACCCGTGCCCAGAAATAAAGCTTTTTGTGTCACTACTTTCTAGAAGTGCAGTACTGTGGATGTAAAAGAGTAGTTGAAGAGTAAAGGCATATTTTACCAACTGACGTTGGCTAACTATGTGACTTCAGCTCATGTTACTCACTTTATCTCTGTTTCTTCATCTATAGGTAAAGATAATACATTGCTGTCCAAATAAAGACAGAGAACACTGGGTTTTCGGCAAAAGCTTTCCATAGATGAGGAAAGAACAGGCAGGCTGGGAAGCTGTTAACTTTCTTTTGCTTATCATCTTCTTAGGTTGCACGTATGTGCTTAAGTACGACAAAAAAAGTCAGCGACTGGCTAACTAAAGCTAATCAAAGCAGAAAATACAGATTTCTTAAGCAGTTTCTCCCCTGGCTCAGTATTGTGCTTCAGGTCCTTAGGACAGAAGGGACCCAATAAAAGGGAGTTAACTGCACAGCATTTATCATCGTCAGTGTTCTGCAAGGCTAGTATTACATAAAACATTCAGCTCTGGCAAAATTTAACCTCCTGCAGTTCAAATATATCCTTCTGCAGTGTGTAACATAGTCTTTGATAGCAAGACAAGAAAGAAAAAAGATATGCCGAAAGGCAGTAGTAAAAGAAATCTGGAAGAACAGCGTATGAATTATCTTACTGCTCTCCAGTATCATTTTAAAGATTTGAGTATTTAGTTATTTACAATGATGAGAACTCTACTCAGACCAGATTTTTATGAAATGAATAAAAAATGTGCTTTAAATTAATACTAATTAAAGACATTTTTCATGAAAGTCCTTTGAAAAAAGGGCTAGAGCCTCACAAAGGACATTTTGAAGCAGCTGTGGATTATGTTGAAAAACAGATTGCATTCAGTTTACAATACTGCTAAAAAGAGGTAGTATAAACATTGTCTTGCAAAGTGGATCAATTTAACCATCTTTTAAAAATACTTGGAGGAAGAGAGAATTTTAATACATAGACATATTATTTAAAGAAATTCTGTGTCAAGTGTTTATTAAAACTGTAGGTTATTAAAGTGGAAATAACTTTAAAAAATCATATAAACAGCTTAAGGGGGAAAAATGAGTTATTTTCACATTCCAACAGCATTTGAATTAGTAATACTACAAGGAAATGTTTGAACTTTATTTTAAAATTATATCTTGTTTGGAAATAAAGGTAAATGCTTGTTTCTCTTGAGTTTTGTAAGTCCTGTATCTCAATGCCATATCTAAATTTTAGAACTAATTCAACTTTTGCTGATCTATTGCTTTGTTTCACTGGTTTCTTGTTCATCCTAGACACTTAAACACAGTAATAGAAATATGAAGTACCGAGTGTCTGAAAGTAAAGAGGGAATCCTGGTGCCTAAAACAATTTTTTTCCAGAATAACCAGTACACTCAGAGATGCCTGGCAATTTCCAAGAGGGAAAAAGGAACTTGTGTGACTACATTTATGTAAAGTCCATGAAATTATTATTTCTTTCCTCTCTCAGAGGAGTAAGTGTGTGCACTTAGTCCCCCAACTAATGTAGTTTACATTACTAGTGTGGAGAAATTGTGGCTGCAGATCTAACAATGATACATTTGAGTAACCTTCCAAAAGTTTTTGAAGGATTGAAATTTATAAACACATAAACCAGCTACACAGGTGAGCAAATCATATAAATTTTTTACTGGGCTGTATTTCAGACTTTGCTAATACACTCACCTAGCAACAGGAATTAAGTCTTTTTTAGCTAGGGAACTGAAAAGAATTAGCATGAAAATGAATTGGTTTTTTTGTGAGGCAATGTGAAAAATGCCCCCCTGGACCACTTCTTTTTGCACTGCTTACATCTTCATGCTTGGCTGAGGGATAGATTTGTTATCTCTAGCAAACCTTAGTGGAAAGAGTTTGGCTGTGCTGTAATAACTGAGACTGAGCTCTGAAGAATACGCATAGTCTGTTAGATTCCTAAAACACACCAAATTAATCCCTTAAGTAATGCAACTAAAATGGAACAGGGAAGAGTTTTAGTCCAGTATGTCTAAGAAAGTATCCTTTTGTAATCCCAAGGATTTATTTATTAACAGTTCTGAGCTATTGGTTTTGCAAAGGTAGTACCCAAAGGTAGTAAACGTAGATATGATTTTTAAAGTAACTTCTCTACCCCCTGCTTTCTGTTCCAATACATGGGTGTTTTGGAAATAGGTGTATTGCTAATCTGTTGAACTAAGGAGTTTTTTCTCAAGCCATTCATATATATCCCTCTAAAACTGCCTTTGCTTTCCATACCCAGGCACTTAATACAGGAGCCACCTTTGACATGACTTCTAATGAGAATCGTGCTAACTGCCCTTGTTAGGCTTGAGATACAATGTATGCATTCGACTCATGTCCTTGGTAGCTCAACTGTATAGATGTTGATCCAGTTTATACTAACAGCTGTTTGTCTGCTTGTCTACACTAACACTACAAACTCTGTTAGACAAGAACCAGTATGGTGTTGAGAGCAGAGGTACCTCAGTGGAAATACGTGATCTGTTTCGTGAAGTAGCTGAGTGATTACACTACATGGCATCATGGTGGTAGACTAGGTGAATCCAGTGAGTAGCTGCATATTTCAACCTTTATTTTGGTGTCTGTTTCTATTATAGAGCTGTACAGGGTAGATTAAAGTAACTTCATTTTCCACCAATTTAAAATGAGAAGTTGGAGGAAAAAGGATAGCTGGTGTATTTCATAATGAACCATCTGGCATTTCTTGATAGATCTTCTGATTCCTGATTTACTACTGAATTGTGACATTATGAAAATCAAAATTATTAACTGTGTGGAATCAGTGCTTCCCTCTGGCACATTTTGTGCTCCTTCAGTTTTTGTCAAAGGATAGTCATAGGAGGGATAAGGACCTCTCACACTGAGCTTTGCAAAGCTTGAAAGTCATCTATACCATTTTCCTTTTTTTTGGTAATCATGTTGCTTGACATTTATTCTGGAAGACCGACTTTCCAGATGATTACATCTGATCTGAACCTTACAGAAAGTGGCACTAATCAGTTTTAAGGTTCCATGAGGGAACTCCTGTGTTAGGTTTGTATTCTGCTTTATTCCCTTTCATTTATTGCTTTTTTTAAAACTTCCACTGCTAGGAGTTTAGGAAGTAAACTAACTAGCTAGCTGGAATTTGAGATTCAAAAAATACAGATGCAGTAGAGGATTAACTACTCAAATAGGAGACTACACATTCAGTCTCAATTTATTTTAAAATTCTCTAAATAAAGCATATCTTTGCTTTAACTAGATAGTACATAACCATGTACCTACCACTAAATCTGCCTTTAGAATCAACTTCTTTTAGTGGCTGGATGAAAAAGATGTTTGACTTAGGAGGAAAGCATCTGCACACCATTGAGTACATGACGCCTCCATCTCACTGCCAAAAAGGATTATGAAATGTGATTTCTAAATGAGAAAATTAAAAAGAAAGGAAAAGAGGAAATGGGAGTTGAGTAAATCAGAACTAGAAAAGGCATAGGATAACAAACAGTAAGGGTGGGGTAAGGTATAGACAGAATGTGATAAAACAGTCGATAAACAGAAAAAACAGTGCTAGACAGAAATCAGACAAAAAAAAAGGCAAATTGCTTCAGAAAACCGCCTTTAAAAAAAGAAAGGAGAGGTGAAGACAAAACACAGTAATGGGAAACTTCTCTGGTTCAGACTGACTGAAGAAACAGTGGAGGATCATCTTCAGCAGTGCTCCTAGGAAAAGAGAGCCTTGAACTTTGAAAGGTGACAGTGATCAATCGCAAACTAGAATCCAGATTAATCTTGCTGTTGGGCATTGAACAGTGACTGGCTTCTAGGTTCAATTTGTGCTGTGGTCATCCATTAAAGCCTTACATCTCTGTCTGCTTAATAGTGTCAAGGTGGCTGACATAGAAAGTGTGGAGCCTCAGAATAACTTGCTGTGTCTTTTCTTCCTTGGGTGATTCCTCCATAAGCATCAGATCACTCCACATCCCCCAATATATTATATAGTTTGTATATATAGTTTTGAACCTGAGGAGTGTATTTGCAGTTACTGTATGTTTTCAGGACTTGAATGTGAGTTTTGTAGAGCTGCAGATCTAGGAAATGGGTGCTGCTTACCTTTTTTTTTTTTTTTTGAGACAGTATTACTCTCTAGCAATGAAAGTACCTTTTACAGTTGATGAAACATAATTGTTTCAGCCATGCTGACTGCATTGAGCAATGGACTGACTATAAAGCTTCCGCTAACCAAAGCAGCATACAACCATTTTAAAACATACGCTGACTTTACCACTGAACATTTTCCCACTGGCATATCCAGGGTAATCTATGGGAAGAGTTACAAGAAAGTTGATGTTATTGGTTCATGTGTGCAACAAATTGTTGTGTAGGAAAGGGGAGAGGAGACCAGAAATTTACCTACTTTTGCATTCATCTGTTTACTTCCTCATATGTAAGTAATTATGCTATTTGAAAACAACAGAAAATTATCTTCAGATAAACCAGGCACATACTAGATGCTGTAGTGAGGTTTGAGGTAAAATTCTTTGATGCTAAGTCAAAGCAAGGCACCCATTCAGCAGGGAGTTGCATCCAGCATAAATTCTTCAGTTAATATTGACATCACTTGCATATCTTCATACTTTGATGAGCTGAGTGGCTGGATCATAACCTCTAAGTGGTATCTCAGCTATTTGTATTCTGCATATGAGAAGGTAGGTTCATTTAAAAATCTAAATACTCCTTGCCTGTATGCGCTGCTGCTTAACGAGCATTTGGGGACGGCTAATTTCTTTTTCGTCTCTTCACGTAGATAAATCTTTTTCTAATCATCAAGAGGATTGTTGATGTGTTTGTGATGGCCCAGGTTCTGTACTGTGTTAACTGCAAGAGCGTCCACTATTCTGCTTGGCTGTCATCCGGTGGGTCAGACTGACCACGTAAGTAATTATGGGAAGTGTTATTTCTGGAGTCAGTGTCCCATAAACAGCAACTCTGACTGCAGAGAGCTGATCAGAATGTCTCTGTACCTGTCAGGTGTAGACGAATATGTAATTACTGAAGAAATTAGATGTTTCACTGTTAAAGGATGAATTATTTGCTGGACTGCCCTTCAGCCTTGCTGCTTTCTAGAGCAATTGCTTTGACTGTAAATAAAGAAAAACTCCTTTAATGATAAACACAACAGTTCTGAAACCCCATTATGAGTCATGACTCCACACTGTAGGCTTTCTGCATACTATTACTTTTACTATTACTATTACTATTACTATTACTATTACTATTACATTGGTAGAATCCTAAAGTGAGTAATTATATTCCTGGTGCCCAGGCCAGTCAGCTAAGGACGGTTGAATGAGCCATCTCGCGCTAGTTTCATGAAGACTTTCTGAGCAGAGACTGTACATGGATGGTTTAAAGACTTTTATTCATGATGATAATTAAAACTGTAGTTTCACTGCTTATTTGGCATGTTGTTCAACATGAGAATTAGAGTGCTTTGCATTAACCATATTGTGATGATCAGATGAGAAGTGAGGTTACACATTCACACAGCATAGGGTACAGAAATCAGGAAGAGTAGGTCTTCTCTGATGTTACTGTATCTATGCAGAAGTACCTTCCTTGCACCTCAGGAACCTCTCTTTCAAAAGCTTACTCACCTGTAATAAGGCTGGCAATAAGTGATATTCTCAATTAATAGCAATGTTGTTTTCACTGTTCAACAGACAAGTCAGAACAGCAAGGCAGTCTATTTCCTTCTTGGCTGCAATGATGGTGTTGCACTCACTGTTTGTGTGCCATTCCTTCCTGGCCTCTGAGTAAGTATCAAACATTGGGCAATTTTGTCTAAATTTGACTGTGATGGGATAGAGAACACAGAGCTATTAAGTTCCTGCATATTTCATGAAGATGGACATCCACGTAGACGAGAAATTGTCCATGGAAAGAAAGGCTCACACTTTCTTAAACATCAGAGGATCCACAGAAAAGAGAGATGTCAGATACCAGGTCTTGTCCTACTGCTTACAGAGCTACTGATTATAAGCTCTTGAGCAGGGTTTCAGGCAGGACTTGCTGTCAGGGGACATCTTGCTTATGAGAAGACCTGCTGGAGGGGAGAGAGCTTCCATGGGAATTACGCTTGCTAGCAGAGCTTCATGACCAGAAGGCCCTAATGTTGTTCTTGAGGGTTTCCTAAAGTTGGGGCACAGAGGCTATTAGCTGCAAAGCAGTATTAATCCATATATAGATTAATATGTTTCCATACGTGATGCATCTGAATGATTTTTCAGGACGGTTCCAATAAATGAACCACTTCCTCGGTCCATGTGAATTTACAGCAAAATAATTTTTATATATTTTATATATATACATAAACTATGTTTTGTAATAGAACTATAAATAAATGTAAATAAATGACATCTTTATTTACTTTAAAATTATATAAGTTGCTCTTGTAAATATACAAATAGTTATTTATCTTTGCAGCCTATGTTTGAGTTTCCTATTCTGTTTTGAACCTTGAAAAGAGCCAGGTAGTAATGTGTATTCATTTTGTATGCCCAACAGTCTGAAAAGAGACAAGTGAAATCAGTCAGCTTCCTGGGGTGGGCTAAGAATGGTGCCTTCAGGGATTCAGGTGATCAGGGTTAGGCAAATGCTGAACTGAAACCTCTGCCTGTGGTGCAGGATACACTTGGTACCTTGTCTTTTCCCCACCATCCCCTAACATTTACATTTCATCTTCAGGTAGTGGTTTGTCACATAAATCTACATTGTGGTCTTCCTGGGGGGTGTTATCTTGTTGTTCCTGGCCACTGAGGAAATTAAAAGATGTAACCAAAGACAAATAATTAGTTCTAATCAGGAATCTGTTTGGATATTTTTAACTAACATCTTTCCTTTGGTGTAGTTACAGACTTCTGTGAATACAGTATGTTCCTTTACTTTATAGGCTGTATTTATTAAACCAGAAAGATAAATTAACAAATCGCTGCCTCATTAAAAAAGTCAGGCACTATGTACAGCACTTATTTTTGATGCTGCTTTTTCAGAGACCTGTTTTCCGATACCCTCATCCTCCTCTTCTCTTTGCTTAAATAAATGTTTTCCGTGGAGTGAGATGGGAAGGAGGTTATTGTAAATACTTCAGGGTCTGCGCTGAGTCCTTATGTTTGCTTTGGCATTTGTTGGTGCAGTTGGACATACCGCACTGCCGAGAGGCTACGCATGGCGTCCTGCAGAGCTCTGCGATGGGGTTTTTTGGTATTGCTTAACTCCAGAGAAATAGCAATGAAATGGCCCCATGCAAGTCACTGCCTGATCTCTTAGTAAAATACCCTTGCACTCTGGTATGCCCTTTTGTCCTCAGCAGTGAATGCTAGGCAGAGACTAATTTCGGTTGGATTCAGCTGGATATTACTAGCAGGACAAAAACCAACACAAGTGTTGCTAAAATATAAAATTGAGGCAGGACCCTCCAGCACCTGTTTCTGGCAGGCACAGCCCTCCGGTGGTAGCCTGGGGGCTGCTAGGAAGCTCTGCTCTCGCTTCTGCAGAGCACTGGCCTTGGGCTTTGAAGCCTTAGCCGACATTTTAGCTGACCCTTCATTTTGAATGACTGCCCACGTTCTGGCATTTGACCATGTTTTTCTCTCAAGAAAGTGATGTAAGGATTTAAAGATGTCCTGAAAGCTGTTTGAAATCAATGGCCGGCCAACAATTTTCCCTATCTATGTCTTCCTCTTTTATGTGCGAGTAGATGCTAAGGGCACGCCCCAGTGTGAATGACAACTAGTATTCATACAACAAATCCCTCCATGCCAGAACCAGTATGCTTGAACCCTCACCTTGGGTTTTGTATCTGTTGTTCTTTTTCAGAGTGACAGCTAACCTCCTCAACCAGCACGTGCTGACCCTGTGAGCTGGAGTTTGTGCTCTGCCACCATGGCCAGACTTCATGCACGTACAAACGTCTGTGTTTTGGGAGAAGAAGAAAAAGGAGAAGCAGGAGACGTTGGAGAGAGAAATACTGGCATGCTGTGTGAGGAGACTGCTGTTTTTTTTCCTTCCTCTGCTTGCTGGTCCACCATGCACGAAGGGTTCAAGCTATATAATATGAATTAGTACATAGCCTATGTAAAATAAAAGCAAATTAATACAGCATGCCTCATGAGTCGGGTGGAGATTCAGAGATACTGTTCTGAAAAGGAATTCTATACACTGCAATAGTATTCACTAGAATGCACAACCTATACATTTTTAGTATCCCCTTTCATACAACCCCTCATTTATGTCATCCTTTTGGGGAGACTTGCCATTTAAACTGCAGGCTTTTGGGTCAGAGACCATTATTCTGGGTGTCTTTGACTCGCAGTGTGAGGCACCAGCTGGTGGAGCCTGCAAGTTGCCACTGTGCCATGTACACGTGAGATAACAGCAATAACGTTTGTAGCGGCAACTGAATGAAGAATTTTATCATATATGGCCTTTAAATATTGACTAATTGATTTAGCACTTGAAAAATATTTGGGGCTTGTGGATTTTTCTACTAAAACTGTAAATAGCTACTGCTAGCAGTCTCCAGCTGGATTTGGAGAACACTGTTGGTCACAGTGACCTTCCCTCCTGTTCATTTTTTGTTACTAAAAGTAGTTGGAAAAAAGAATTAATCAGGAATGTCATTCAGATTATTCAAACTATAGTAATCTTTATGTTAAAATGTACCTTTTGTGAAATGAAACCATTTTTATGAGGAAGAAACTAAACTATGTTGAATTCAAGTGCCAGAGGTTGTTACAGTTAGGTATTAATATAGATTTATATACTCAATTTTCCATGCTATTTTATGAAATTCTCATGATAGAAATTGTTTTCCAGAATCATGAAATGTTTTAGGAGAAATATAGGTTGTGGGTAGTAGACTGGATTTTTCAGGAGTGAATGGCTGCTGTGCTTGCCAGTACCATCGTTGGGCAAATGACACAGTGGCATAGTGAATTTGCAGAGCTGTAGACAGATCATGATGAAAGCCTAGTAATATTTTGATACATTCATAACTGTAAAGCATTTATTTGAAAAACATAATGGATGGCCCTTTCTTGATTGTTAATCTATGATGATATTCTGAGTGAAAAAAAAGTTAGTTCTCGCTGAAAGTCTGAACACACAAACAGATTTGCCTGTGCTAACTCAGTCCACTGGGATTACCAATAAGAGTGGAAAAGAGTTTCTTTAACCAACTAGATGAATTGGCTCTCCTAAGTGCATCTGGTCTCTAAATCTCTGATATATTTTGTCATCTTGAACCACTTTATGGCATGCACAATTGGTTAGCTGATACTGAATAATGCCTACAACTCCGTCAGGGGTTCCTGGGCGTCTTTCCTATATGTTTTACTCGATGTAAAGTTTATACCTTAAGATAATATCATTTAGTTCAACTCACTCTTACCTGCATCTTACTAAGGGATCCTTAGCTTTTGGAGGTTTTGTGTTGCTTTTAAAGGAGATCCAAGAATTAAGGTTTTGCCAAAAAAGCCCCACCCCAAATCCACAAAACCTTCAGGAGTATCACTGAATAGAGTATTTCCTTTTACAAGCAAAAAGTCTTTCTGGCCCTGCCTGTGCCACACAACGGGATGGGGTGAGGAGATCCCTGAGGAAGGGCAAAATGAGGCATTTCCCGCAGCAGCAGCAGTAGTATGGTTGTCTCAGTGTTGCCCATACCCCTATCCAGCCCTTTTGAGGTTACAGAGATTCTGTCCTGGAGTACCCTTTCAGGGTGAAAGCTTTCTGATTTCCATCAAAGGTTCAGACTCCTCCAATGGATGTTTTTCTGAGCAGAAAAAAATTTCTGAGAGGAAAAAAAAAGCCTGCCAAAATTTTCCAGCTGGCTCTTGCTGTTAATGTGGGGAGGATGCACGGTGTTTTTCATAGCTAATAAAGTTGTTGATGTCCTACTTTATAATGAAGCTTAGTTTTGATTGTGGAAATGTGACTAATTCTTCCACAGATTTAACGCTGGCAAAACAACACGGTCAGTGCTATGCTCACTACCTTAGATCTCTCACCTAGCAGCACTTTTAACCCTTGCCTTTTCTGTCTCACTTTTGAATCTCTGAAACCAGTCTCCTCGGAAGAAAACAAAAACATTGCTCAGTTCAAGGGCCCCTGCCTCACGTTCCCGGCTTCATTTTGGCATCACTAGCCTGTCCCAGCCTCTTGAAAATGCCTGCTTGTGAAGTTAGCCCACAGAGATTAGAGACCACTGTATCAAAATGAATTCTTGGATAGGACCTTAAAATGCAAACTTTCTGCAGGCCATACCACACTTTTTTCCAAGTCCTCCGAGCTGCCAATTGCTCAAGTAACAATCTGATTAACTTGCAGTGATTACTCACTTCATCTTTGCTGAAAAGAAGGGTGAAGAACCAGAGAGGTGGAAATTTTCAGGGCGTCTTGTGTTTATGAAGACAGGTGGTGACAAATGCTGGTGCTGGAAAGATTTGTCCAAAGCGTGTGTGTTCCCAGCAGATGGTGCTGCGCTGGTGGCCGGGAACGAGGGATGTGCCTAGGACTGCTCCTCGTCCTGGTACCAGCTCTTGTCCAGCACTTTGCGATACGCAACTTGAGATGCAGCATTTATTGAGGGAAAGGGATCCTGAGGACACTGGAAATTGCCAATGTGCAATGTGGAAGTGGTCTGTTTACACATATGCATAGGTGCTGCACAATCTGAATTTCCCCTGGTGGCGTTTCGTTATGTTTGCGTTAATCTTTAGTTCATTTGCAATATCGGCTGTGTATTGTATTGCCTTAAGATTTGCATAATTGGTATAAATATACAGCATACTTCTGGGGCCAGAAATAATGTGCACCCTCATTTCATTAGTCCTCTTAGATGGGCCAGGGGAGTGCTCCTCTTCCATTCTTAGTTAAAGAATTATTGAGGCTTTTGGTAAAAAAAGAAAAAAAAATCTTTGGATCACCTCATACTCTACTGCTTTGGAGTGACTTGCAAACGTGAAAAGCACTTAGCAGTTAGGTAAGCAAAACTGCAATTTTTATATTTGTTTTATAAAATCACATCTTTGCTATTGTAATCACAAGCACTGTACTCAGGAATTGACACTGAAAAATGTGAGTCTTCACTAAGCTCTGGCTTGCGTTTCTCCAACAGGAAGACACTGGCAGGAGTCAGAAACAATTTTGCTGACGTCCTCCTGCCTTATGGAGGACCAGTTGCGTGTGGCCCGTGGAGTAACTATTAGGGGATCGAAGTTCCTGAGAAATGGGGAAGGGACCCCATAAAGTGATCTCATGGCTGATAAAACCAGCCCTAGCAATAGTAATTTTTTAATATTAAATTATTCCCACAGAATTTGTCTAATTATCTCTGAGCAGACAAACTTTTTAGGGCAGCCTTCATATCATTGGCATATTTTGTGCCTCATCTAAACATATTTCATAGTGCTTAAATGCTGTATTGTAAGTATGTGGGAGGAATACAAAGTATATGCAAAATGCTATGGATTACCCTGTGCTTTGAAATATCACCTGATTTTTAAAGACCTTATTACGAAGGTCATAGTAACAATATATTAGAACCCTTAACATTATTTGGTAGGAAATTTTTAACCCTGGAGTCGAAAGACCTGATGATCAATGTTGAGTGTAATCAAGTAGAATGAGCATATAAGAAATCTTCACAAGCAACACAACAAAGCAGCTCAATGTTGTTTCCCTTGCAAGGCCATGGCCTTTTCATCACGTTGACTGCACAGATATAGCAGGACTTGCAGTATTTTCTTCCCTGCCTTTGTGATTATCACTAAGCAACTGGCCCCTCACTGTTTCTCTGTTCAGAACTAGTTTAGAGAGATTTGCATCATTTCGAACTTTTTCTGTTTTAGAAATTGTATCACAAATTGATGGACTAAAAGGAAAGTGCCTTGGATGAGTGACATTTCTTTGTTGAAGAATTGTGGATTACATTATCTTCTCTAGCCCTCTATGGAGAGAACATGAAAAGCATCTCCGCAGGCCCCCCAGCATCCTACTGCTGTTGAAATCTTGTTGTTTCGGAGAAGGTGAATTTTGGAGGTGCCTACAAACAATATATCAAATGTATGTGCTTGCACATAAATGGCCTGATTCAGCAGTTGAGTAAATCCTATGCTGCCAATGCAATTCAGATGGTTTGCTACATTGCAGCACAAGACACGAGATACGTCTGTGCAGGGATCTGAATTATATAACCTGTTTCCCCTCTGAAGATGAAATCTACTGCAAAAAATCTTTCTCTACTGCTTCTTGTAGGTCATTTCCTGGGAGAGGGGAGCTCTCTGTAATCACAGAGGTTGAACTGGGCTGGTACATAACCAATATACCTTTCTGGCCCACTCCCAACATGTGTTGCAGACACTGGAACATCACACATTAGCTATGGGAGAAAGAATTTTGAGAGGCACGCCTAGATTTTCATTCTAAACACTGGGCATAAAAATGAGTGCAACAAGAAGTGTGTGTCCGTACACTAGCTCTATCCCATGCTTACTGAATCTGCTTAAAAAGAGTGGTAGCTTTTTCCAGAGATGGTAAACTCTTAAAAACTGCATCACATATTGTTTAGGATATCATCCGAGTAAAGCCTTTTGTTCACCTCCATTTAGTATCAACAAAGAGAGACAAGAGAAAAGGATGTCTTGGAGATTTTCCAGTGCAGACTTTGTCCCTTTTTATTCCACCATGAAATGAAGAGACACCCCTGAAGGTACCACACATTTCTGATACAGGAAGCATTGGGATGCTTTATACTAAAGCAGCAAGACACAAAAGAGATGTGCAACCCTGCCATTTCCTAATGATGTACGCACAGTTTTTATATAATGGCTGTTGCTGACATGAGTTACCTGGTTAGTTCCTGGGTGAAGCTGACCACATTCCATGTCAAATGTCTTCAGGGAACGAAGGAAAATCAATTGCCTCTCAGCTCCCCCTTTTTTGTGCTTTAATCCGCTTCTGAATGTCATGGACATATGGGTTGGTGTGTAGCAAAAGTTGGTATTTTTAATTCAGGTTTTAATTCCATAACTGATCGGGATTTTCAGTTCATCCTTACAGTGGACTTTCATTAATAAGCAGTAGGAAATTATCTGAGAAACTCCTTTGCTTGATACAGATGATGATGGTGAGTTAATCGCTGGTTCAAAATTCCCCCCCTATGATTAAAGTTTCGGAGAGCATGATGACACAGTTATGGGACGCTGCTTTTCTTTGAGATTAGTTGTCTTTCATTAAAGACTAGTTTTACAACTTCTGGTATTGGATGTTTCATTTGAAGACACCTCTTTTTTCCATGTGGCTAAGAGCCATTCTGCTCTCTCCGTTGAGACTGCATGGGGGGGGGGCATACTGTCTTGTGAAGATGGTATGAAAAATCCCGTTTCTGGACTACAGCCGTAATAAGAAATACCATTCCCACACTCCACAGAAACACCAGGGAAAGCGTGCTCCTGCCCCAGACAATCCAACCTTTAATCGTAAGGCTAATGGTGATTTATTGCAGCCTACAATGTGATTTTTTTTCCCTGGTGCTTACTCAGAATAGCCAGGTCTCTTCCCTTTCCCTCTTGCCGTTCCCCGTGCATGGCATACGCAGTGGACTAAGGTAGCTGCACTCATGCCTGGAGTCGCAAAACTTCCCCTTACAGTGGCGCAGCAAGCTGCCATTTATTTTTAATTGCTCCCCACCGTGTAGACCAATTAAGGATGAAGCCAGCAGGGCAAGGATCACTGGCAAAGCCTTTGAAGGGAGCAGACCCAGCATTTGCTTCGCCGGAAGGCTGCCATTCACACATTTGTGCAAGAATGCAAACAATTGGGCTCACTCAGTGGGATCAAGTGCTATCTAGTTCACTCTGAACCACTTTCTAGTGCAGATGGCAGTGAGAGTGGCAGCACCACTGAATATTATCCCTGGGGTTAGAAACTTTCCAAATGAGATTTACATTCATGACCCTCCCCGTTTCAGCAGGAAACACCTGCTAAAGCAGCTTTAGGAAATGCCTCTCATTAGCAGCCTCTGTTTGAGTTCAGGTTTTCGTAGCCATTGGAGTTCAGCAGGATTAAGAACTTGATCTTTTCATAATATGAAAGGGAAGATATTAGAGGATAGTAGGTATCGGGTCCATTTTTGGCTCATGTTTCCTGCTACCTTAATTATTCCTTTAAAATCCTCGTTTCACACATTCATTTTCCCAGCTTTTGAACCTCCCAGAAAAGAGGGTTGCTGGGTATCCTTGGCCATTTCCAGGAAATCCTGGATGGAGGGTTTGCTGGGTAGATTGGAACTAGCAACCAATACATGTTAGATGCTTTGGGAAGGGAGTCAGTCTGCAAATTTGGTCAGGAGTGTTGTGAGCAGTCTGTGCTTTCCTGCTTCTGTGGAAGAGAGTTTCTGTCCAGTTTCACTCAGAACTGGGAAATGTCAGTGTACATAAAACCAAAAAGTACTGAGGAAAAGGAGGAAACCAAAATGGAGGAAACCCAGTTTTATCCCAGGAAAAATTTTGTACTGACTCATTCCAGGATGGCTCGCTGTTCCTTGTGGTGGGCTTGTACAAACAGCCGGCCGTGGCTCACACATCGGCGTCGTGTCTGCTCAGTGTTAGGGACAGAGAGATGCTGGGCTCAGGAGAGCTTTGGTGTCTCCTGATGCCTGAATGCACATTGTGCAGGTAAATTTTAGTCAAAATAAGCCCAAGTTCTGGCTTTCTTCTTTTTTTGTGCATTGCACGAGGAACCTGCTGGTGTTTCCGTGAGCTAGTACCCCAGTTACACACTGGTTGGGATGGTGAAGGCAGCTGTTGCAGCCAGACTTTCTGGTTAGTGACACTGTCCTTCCCTGCTGTTTGTCTGCGCATCTCAGTGATGCCAATTCCACAGTTTTCAACGTTTTTTTAAAAAATGTATTTAGTTTGTAAATCCCTCAGTTTTTCCAGTGGAGAGGAAGACCCTATATGAGAAATCTTAGACTATTAACAACTAGCCTTTTGTGAATCGCTTACAAATTGTGGCCACAGGGGTCTTTTCTAGTCACAGACATTCACAAAAAATACTCAGTACACCTCTTGCCTGGGCATTTGTTTAGTCATCTGTCTGGGGAAGCCCTGTATGTCTAAAAAGGTTGATGTCAGGTTTTAGAAGCTATTCTTTATACAGCAGCAATGGAAAACGATGCAGCTGAGACTGCAATTCCACTGCGTGTAGGTAGGTTTAATTTCACATCTATGCCATGTAGCCTCATTCTTGCACATTACAGAAAACAGACGCTCTCCGGTTTGCCTGTAAATCAGATTTTTCCCACAGAAACTCCTGCAAATGCCTGTGAGGCAGAAGGCCAGTTGCGTGGCTTGGGTTATTCCCAGATGCTCCCCACCTCCCCGGACCCCCGCAGTGCATCTCCCTCCTCTGCTCCCCGAGCTGTGCCGCCAGCGCAGGTACCGCAGCCCAGCCAGCGGAAAAGAGGAGGAATTTCCTGACACACGCCGAGCCCCAGGAGTGCCTGCTGCCCGAGCTGCCGAGCTCTCGCTGACGCGGCTCCGCAAGGAAACGTTGGTGCTGCAGATGAGAGAAGGACTGGCACGCCTCTCCTGCTAAAAAAAAATGGAGCTTCTGGGGTTACTTTTGTTCCGATCCTGGTTTATCTCTCGCTGTGTGGCTGCTTTTTAAAATTTCCCTGCGTGTAGACTTCTGGGGATACTGTGGCTTTCTGTGCCACATGAAGTCATTGTGAGGATCAGTTATTGATGGCTGTTAAAGCAAGTTAGCTATTAACGTTACTAAGGGTATTTTTTCTTTTTTGTTACTTTAAATGTATTTCAGCAGTACTGTACAATTTTAATTAAATTTCATCCTTCGTGACACCAAGAAAAGCACTGTTGCTTTACAAAATGTTCGCATCTCTGACGGGTGTAACTTTGTCCTCATTTTTAAGAAGCTAATCATTCTATACAAACAATGTATAAAATGAATTGCTGCATTTGTTTTTTTCCTTTAGATACCTGTAACATTACTATATTATAAAGATGGCAATTCTCAAACAGTCTTTTCTGGAAAGAAATGCAGCTTCTTAAAACTGTATAAATAATATCTGAAAGGTGACGTATTTGTGCTCTCCTGATAATGGAATAATATGGTGCCTGTGTATATTTTAATCTGGCATTCGGTGATTGTACAGCACGGTGATATAACAGTCTTCAGATTTCAGAGCCTGGATTCAGCAGTAGATGCAAAATTGTTTTCAACATGGTAGAGAATTGTAGCGAGGGAAGAGACAAAGCTGTTCAGTGTTAGACAAGGGTTTATCTCTCCGATTGCCAGTAGTGTATGTTTTGTAAGTTAGGATATGACTGAGTATCTATTTATATGGCTGTTATAGAAATATATGTGTGTGTGTTTGGAATGCGATTTTTCAAAAGCAAGCTGGATGAGCACTGCTGTATGTAGTAAATCATTTTACTATGATGCTTATATCATGAAAGCTCAACAATTGTGTTACAAAAAACCCCAATGTTATGATCGTTTGTCTTGTTTTCCCCATGATTGATAAATTCTTGGTGCATCGATACATCAAAAGCAAGTTTATATACTAAAACAGGAGCCTGTCATATCAGAGGAAAACAAAAACATTAGATAAAAGGAAACTGCTAACTTATATTCATGAGCGCCTATCACCATTTAATAAGATAGCATCCAATTCCGACCAAAAGCTATATCCTGCCTTGTATTGACTACGTTATCTCAGACTGGGGATTTGACTTGTTATATTTGCTTCCTATGTTTTTGCAGTCAGAAAGTCTTTGAAAGAAAACTTTTGTTCTGATTTCTTACTGAGATGAGAATCATGTTTCAATTGACAGCGTGGCTGGGTCTGCAGTTGCTGCAGTAGTTCGGGTATTTTTAGTAAGAGAAAAAGGCTTGGTCTAGAAAGTGGTCTCAAAAGTGCTCTATTGCTTCTTCATAGCCTGAATATTTGTTAGAGCAGCTGAAATGAGAAGGCAGAAGAGTCAGCCTACCATGACTATCCATGCTGCTAAAACAGTGTGCAGAAAACACGCGGCATTGGAGGCATTCGGCATTGCACCCATAACGACTGCGTCACCGCTTGCTAGGGAGCGAGGAGTACAGGCAGGGGTCGGCAGGCAGCGAGGATAACCAAGCTGCAGCAAAGCAGGTGCAGGTGGAAAGAACAATCAGACTTTGGAAACGAGTGATGGGAAGAAAAGACGGCTTTAGCTGAAATTGTGAGCTGAGACCCCGAGGACCTGGGTTCAGTATTCGCTTTGGCTTGGGCTCCCTGTGTCATAGTGGGTTAAAAAACTTCAGTATTTCTGTCTTTCAGTTGTCCATGGGCACCTGAGAGGTAGCAGTGTATCTGCATGCAATACCAAATGGATGAGGAGGTACGTGTCATTGCAAATACAAGTCAAGGTGCCCCTCAAGACCACCTCTCTTTAAAATGATCATAATGCAGAAAGACTTTTGGTCAACACGCTCCAAACACCTTAGTGTAGTCCTTTGTTTAGGGGTATTTCCCTGGGAATTTCCCTGTCAGGATTCTGGCCAGTTCAAGCCCCTTCATCTTTCCCGGAAGCTGTTGGTTTCAAGAGAGGTTTGTCCTGCCCGGGCACAAATATTTGCCTTTCAGTTTTCAGCCAATTTCAGTATATGAGCAACACCCACTATTCAAGAAATGTATGTTTTCTGTTGCTGGAGGGATTGCTTTTCTTTCCCCTGTTGACATCAATCACAGGAGCAAACATCTTCCTGACCCCGTGCTTGGGTTATGAAGCTGCAAAACCAGCACTGCAAAGGAGCTAGCACCAGCCTAAGCCTGTGTTGACTCAAACAACCAGAAAGGCAGTCTTCCACCTCTGTTTTGAATCCATACTAAGGGGAGAGAGCACAAAACTGGAATTACTGCATTTCAGCAAGTACCTGGAGTAGCACAAATGAGGACGTGTGTTTCAGAGGAGATCTGGATGCCTAAAGCTCCAGTTTGCATGAGATGTATGGATCTTCGCCGTCATACTGAGAAGCTGTTGCACAAGGGATGGGCATATGTCAATGGTATGCTACAAGAACAGTTCTATAAGACTTTTTTGTCTGTGTATTTCAAATCCCCACTTTCATAATGTAAAAACTAAAATTACAAATGTCCTCTCAAAAATCATTATGCCCAAAATGTTAGCAAAAATTACTTTTTTACCAAAATTATGGTGCATTTTATTTTCCTAGTATAGTCTAGTGTCTGTCTTATTAGCCCAAATTTGCATTTGATGAAACTGCATGCCACGGATTTTGTCACCAATTATCATTCTTTTCAAGGGAGGATGTTTGTGATTTGGGCTGAAATATGCTAATTACTGAAAACCATCGACACGTGAAGAACTCAGTATTTCAGCCTACTCCCCATACCACCAAGAGCAGTGAATGTGAAATACCACCTGTCAAGCACTTGCAGCAGATACGGTATACATTCTGTGGTGTCCTATGGAGTAAGAGAGATGTGGGAAATAAAAATGCTGGAGGATGCAATGTTATTGCTTGCCTCTGCGATTTGTACACGAAGCAGCCCAGCAGCGTGGTGTGGCAGGAATTCCTCAGCCGAGTACGAAAGGCAGCATCGCAGCAAGCTGCTGAGCTCGGTAATGCTTCCCATACCAAAGGGGAAAAAGTTTGTATGGGGATTTTTTTGTTTCTTTAAAAATCCATACTTGCAAACCAGCAACTTACACACAAGAAGAACACCGAGGATTATTTTGAAAGCACTTTAAGAAGATTGCGAGAGAAGGGGACTGCTGATTGTTCTGAGCAACGCAAAGCTGTTGCTGCCTATTCATTTCATTCATCCTAAATACCCAGTCACAGTTTAATTCCTAGATGTACTGTATGCCCTTTCGTATATAATCAGCCTAATTTGTCTTCAGCTGCAAGCAAGTGAACCAAGATTCATTTAGTTAAGCAAGCTAAGCAAAAACATTCTTTGCTCACAGATGGGTAAGCCAGCCGATGTCTTAAGATAAATGAAGGGAATCTTGTTTTCTTTTCTTAGCTACTGTAAGGAGTCCTATGGACAGAAGAATGACAAAACAAATTCTGTCCCTCCATGTTTTTAATTAGTTAAACAGGGAAAGACTAATAGATCTCATCCTGGAATCTGGAATCCTAATTTGCAATATTGGATGTTGTTTTGACTTCAACTGGCACTTTTAACAAATAGACTTTTCACTAGAGGTTTTCAGAAAGACCGCGTGTAATATTAGATGAGAGGTACTTAATTAATGTAGGAAAGCGCCAACAAACTATCAGCCAGCACTGACTTGTCTTGGATTTGAAATAAAAGGTATTTGCTCTGTGCTGCCTGCCTAGCAATTACCATTAAACATGTGGATTTAGGCCAATTCTTAATGAAAAAGGGGCCAGCTCACAACAAATGTCACCCATGTTGTCTTGGGTTACGCTGATAGTGTGGTGAATGAATCAAACAAACTGCAAGCGTTCAATCTGGCTGACCCCAGGGCAACCAGGGGAAGGCAGAGATTGGCTATGACCCCCCTTATCCATGTGCCCTATCTGAGGGCACAAGGCAGTGGCCAAATCTGGCAGTCACACCTCTCTCCCAGATAGCTAAAAGATTTGCAAAATAGCTGCAATAGGACATCGCGTTGTCAAAACAGAGTGTACACAGAGGAAAGTGCTGAAAATTGAAACCCTTTTAATCCCAGCGATCATGCTGAATAGTAGCAGGACTTGCTACTAAGAGAACTGTACAACCATTTTTCAGATATATCCTTCCTGCTGACTGCATAGAGGTGAAAGCAGATGGGGGGGGGGAGAAAAGTGCCCCTTCCCAGGCTCTGGCATTTTCTTGGTAGAGGAGTAAAGTTCAGGACAAGTTGCAAGTGTCTCAGCCCTGCATCTCCATGTTGCACCCTCACAGGGTCAGAGAAGAAGTGAGCACGAACAACTCTTGCTGCTCATCTCCGTCTTCCCGGGAGAAATTCAAGAAGGTGCAGGAGCAAAGAAGGACGTGTCCTGTTCTGCGCTCTGGCACCGGGGGGGCAGTGAGCCCCTCTAACTTGGGCTGTGGGGGGAAGAGGCATGGTTTGCTCCACAGCCAGTGGAGAAGGAGAGTTTGCAGTAAAGAGGTTAGTTTAGGAAAGAGGAGACTAGATGGCCCCAAGACTATATAGGCAACCCAAAGATTGTAAAAACTGCAGAAATCCTGCCAGCCCTTGGTGAAAGGATTTTGCTTGTTAGAGGGCAGGGTGATTGCCTTGGGACCGGCAAGAAAACAGGGAGCTGGATCCCCCTTTTCTGTCTCCCACTCCCTATCATCATGGACTGCCACCATGAAGGTCCACTCCCCGATTACTCACCCATGTGCACCCAACGGGCAGCAGGGAGGAGGTTGGCAGCTCCCATGAGCTTCAACGTACAGCAGAGGTAAAAAATTTACTAATTAGCTTACTATTAGTTTACTATTACTAATTAGTTTGCTAAGTAAAAAAAATTTACTTACCCCGGGCTAAGGTCTCATGTCATCATCATTACCATCCTTCTCTTCTTTTGGAACAGTTTCCGCACAGCAGCTTAAGGTGAGGATTGTCTCTGCCACTGTCCTACCATCTTTCCCCTGTCCTCCCCCTGTCTCCACCTGCTCTTGGCCAATCTCTCCAAGAGACACTTTGTGCGTGTGCATATGTATTTGTCTAATTCCAGCACTGTGCAAAATGGATTTTAACCCCACATGTGGCCAGGTCTCCGCATGCCCTGCGGGTGGATAGAGCTTCTTATCCATTTCAAGCTCCTTCAGGTCTTTGAGCTCCTGATGGAGCACCTGAAAGCCGAAGCGTGCCCTGTGTATTGCTCCCCTGCAAAACACCAGCACTACCTGAGCCTGCTTGAAAGGGAATTCAAGGAGGTAGCATGGGCTGGCAGTGCACACCCCGAGAGCCAGCGTGGGGAAGCTCGGCCCCAGCTCCCCGAGCAGTGACTTGTGCGACGGTCGCATCATTTTGGTCTGGCTGTTCTGTAAGACCGCTGCCTCTTTTTATTGTGTCTCTTTTGCCTGAGTCTGTTTCTGTGATAACCGCTGAAGTTTTCTGGCAAGTCACATCACCGGCCCCAAACGATAGCAAAGCAAATTATAAGTTTGTGCCTTGGGATGCAAAAGGGAGCTTCTGGCTCCTTGCAAGTCATTTGCATTACACTTCTGTAGGTACCTTCTGAAACCTAGAGGTCTTGTCAATAGAAAGTTAGTGTCCCAGGAAGGATAGCGGGTGCTTAGCACTTCCCTTTCTCCAGCCTGTTTCTTTTGGGGAGATCAGGTTGCTCCGAGGTGGGTGGGCTCTTGGAAGAGATGGTGAGTAAGTCCACCTTGTGTGCAGTCCATGGGAATTGTCTGGGCTCATCCTGAAGCAGGTCAAGGTATCTGCTTGGAAAATAAATTCTGTTTAGAGAACTTGTTATTTCTTTAGGTTAGCTGGGCACAGCAGCCAAATGAGGATTTTCCTCATAATCTTCAGAGCAGAAGTGTGGAATAAGGTGCAGTTATCTGGGAAGGGACGATCCTCTTTTGCACTGGCCAGTCATCAGTGTAATCACACCTTCAGCCTTGCAGCCCTCAGCTTTTCTGTGATAGTGGTGCTCACCAAGCCTTTCTCTTCCCAACCAACTTCAGATGCACTGAGGGAGCAACCTTCGGTACCCACCCGCAGCACTGGTTGCCTCCCATTAATCCCTTCTGGCCCCCCACTATTTGGATGGGCAAACTGCTGTTCTTTCCATTATTACCTTTCTTTTTTTTTAAAAAAAAAGCAATCAAACTCATAATATATTGAATTACTTTTTCAGCTACCTGGTTGTGTGTGTAATTGAAGGAAGTGGTTAATTTTTGAGCACAGTGGGTTATTCACAGCACTAAAATTAGTTTTGCTTTTGTTAGGCCAGAGATCCATTTGCTGCTAACACAGTTAAGGCACAAACCAGTATTTATATGAGAGATGAAAAATGCATTGATTGACCAAAACCTTCTGTGCCACTGAACACTGTGCAGCGATCTAACTAGCGGTGAAACAAATAACTTATCACAGCATTGGAATTACATGCACGTAGCGGGAAATTCTCTTTTTTTTTTGTTCACAAAAGGACTTGATCACATGCCATTATTCAGAGAGTAGCTGAAATCTCTGCAGGCCTTTGCTCTGTAATCTAAAAAGCCCTTTGCTTTTTACTATCGTAGGCTTTGGCAGCTACAAGAAAATGCAAAATGATGGCTGTGCTTGTATCGATTATCATCCTAATTCTGCTTCCAGTGAAGTCCATCACAAACCTGCCACAGCCTCCCGTGGGAGTGAGTGCAGGCTGTGTATAATTGCAGTTACTTTAATACAAATTTACTTACTTGACACTTGAAATTCTGCATTCTTACTGCAGTTATGCTGTGAGCAGCATTAAATTAACTGACTCCCAGAAGAAGGCTCTTGCTCACCTATACTGCTATTTTCTGCTGGAGGAGTGGCAGCCCCCTGCCTGGAGCAGGTCCTGTAGCAGCGCAGGGCTTTTTTCCGCTTCCCCCGGTCACCTGTGAGATTCCTGCGACATACTATGTCTTTGTGATGGATGCGCTGCCCGCTGGCAATTGCTCATTTTGATGCTCTGCGTGATGTCTCTGCTTCACGTCTGGCTCCTTATCTCCTTATTTATTTTATGACCTCTCTTCCCATTCTGATCTTGAGTCACTCCGAAGTCTCTTTGCTGTCTACTTCTCCTGCTCGGTTTGCTCAGTTAGTGGCCCTGAGTCTGGTTTTTGGGTCACAGGGAATGAACAGGCTCTGGTTGAATGCCTCCTTCTTTAGGTGGAGAAGAAGGTGTCATCTTCTAATAGTTCTAAAGCTGTTCATTGCCTTTTATCAGTTCTTTGCATTGTCCGACGCAGTACGTATAGCCATTTAGCTTTGCCAATTGGGCACCTTCAGCAATAGCTTTAATTCAGTCTGCACAAGAGGAGGTCACAAGGCCATGGCTTTATCCAGAGTCTATTTTAGGTTTGTGGGTTGGGTGGAGAAACAGAAACTGAGCAGTTTCTACCATGTCTTTAAGAGGTGCAGCGTAAACCTGGACAACCCTGATGCTGTGTTATGCAGAGGAGCCAGCGCCGGGGAAGATTCGCCCCCTTCCAGCTGCTATAACAGGGTCTGCCTGGAGCAAAGTCTCTTGACAATAACCCTGGAATTACCTGCCTCTGCTGTGAGCCTGGGCGAGGTTAGGACCCTGATGTAACCTCATGTTGGATCCTGGGTACCTCTATGCACCCGCTTTTTGCATACTGGAATTGGCAACCTATGCTGCTTAAAAACTGGCTGTTACTTCTGCCTGCAGTTCACCAGCTGGCTGTCAGTGCGACATCCAGATTCTGCAGAGAGCTGCTAAGGGAAGAGGCAGAGCAATGTATCATAGCTGACTTGGTTTTCCTTTCAGAGAAATTTCTCCTCCCTAAAAGAACTGGAACGCTTCAAAGCATCATTTACAAATGTTAATATGGAGAATGCTGGGTACCGAGTGGGTGCAGGCATCCAGATAAGTCTTTAGAAAATGTCTATCCCAAAAGTGGAGAAGTCTCAGATTTGTGTTTTAGTACCTGCCCTATTTCACTTCTGACCTGTTGCAAACCAATAAATACGTTAAAGATCTCCAGCTAAATATCAGCAAGTTATGCCTAACCCCTGCAAAATCTTGGGGACTCCATGACTGGTTTGGGGGAGGACTGTGCAAGCCCAGCTGGTAAGACTGTTCAAAAATGTGACCTTGCGATGGGCCTCTGGGTCAAGTCCGTACCACACGGGCTTGGTAGATGTAACTGAAGATGTAACTGCTCATATAGCTGATCTTTTCATGGCCCACATATGAATGAACCTGATCCCGTACATCAAAGCTCCAATGGTCCTCCCCACAGAAATCCTCTGTACTCTCACACCAATGGGATGTGGCTACACTCCGTATAGTTCTTTTGCCTTTTGCTGAAGAAGTTGTGAATTGGAGCCGAGGTGATCTCCTGGGAGCTTCCTGGGTGACTGGAGCAAAGAGCAAGGCTTGGGAG
The DNA here is from genome assembly GCF_034638445.1 of Ciconia boyciana. NCBI lineage: Eukaryota > Metazoa > Chordata > Aves > Ciconiiformes > Ciconiidae > Ciconia > Ciconia boyciana. The sequence continues at coordinate 122,536,779 of NC_132935.1, read as the reverse complement.
GAGTTTAGAAATGATGCTTGCACAGAGACTTTACTTTGCCACATCTCCTCCAGCCTGGGAACAAAGACCACCAGCTAGTTAGGCTGGAGGCAGCTCTGTAGTAGGAGCTGTGCTAAAAACCAGTTTAAACAGGGAGAACACAGGGCATAATTTGCACCAAACCATTTGTATCTCCTATGATGGTAGGCGCAATCATCCTGCAAAACAGAGCTTCCAACTTTGCAGGTTCAGAAGCAGAGCCCCATGAAGACCCAGAATACAGCTGGTTCACACCCTGGACCGGTCCTGATGTGTTACACCAGTGCACACTGACATACACTTCATGGTAGTCTATGAAAACTAACCTAGAGGTGTCTTTTCCTTCCTATCCCCTTATTCTCCCTTTGCAGGTGATCAAACACATGTATTCATTTGACAAGACACTGCTTAAATCTGACAGGAGAAAAAAGAGAGTTTGAGAGCGGGTACCAGCCTTACTGGGGCAAGTTACAGGCAGCTTCTGGTCGGTGGCTGCCCTGGAGACTGCAGGAGGGTTATGATGGCACACCGCAGGGCTCCGTCCCTGCAGACAACCAGGAAAAGAGGAGGGATGTGCACATGGACGTATGAAACTCGGTGCCTCCATGATCATGCTGGGGAGTTTTTCACGGGTATCTGTGGCTAAGAAGTTGTCCTAAATCCATCCCTGCTTTCATCTGTTGCAAATGAGAGACTGTATGAAGCGCTCAGTGAAATATAAGCCCTGACTTTTTTTCCCCACCCCTCGTGAAATAAAATTAAGGAAGTGGCAAAAGACACCAGCTGAAATACCGTGGAAAAGACATGGCTGCTGGCTGCCTGCACTAAAGAATGAGGCGAGGGGCCAGGGCTGCATGGGCTTATAGGAGCACTGGTCCCCGGTTCCTGCTCAGCTGAGATGTCTACAGGCTTGCAGTTGAGCATCGTAGAAACTACAGATGCTTCTGTGATGGTTTGCTAGGCAGCACATTTTATTCCTCTCTGAAAATGGGCTGCAGAATTTGATCTTAGCTGGCAACTGTGCATAGGCAGGGAATTTAATTTGAGAGAACAAACTCCCAGTCGTGAGTTTTTCCCCCCTCCCAAAGCAGCCTGCTTGAGGACCAGCGTCCCAGCCCTCTCTTCCCCAAAGCTCAGGCACTGACTCATCCGCAGGGGCTGAGGATGGAAGCACAGCTGATCATCTGTTGAGTCTGCAGAAACTTTTTGTGATTGAGACTTTTGGGTTTTGTTCAGCTGACAAATAGGAGTTATTCGAAATTCATTTGCATTGCAAGAGTGCATTAAAATGCATGAGGCGTGTAACGCTGGGGCTGGTGGAAGAAAAATGCATGCAATTTGTGGAAACTGTGGATTGTTATGACTCCTGAATTGGCATATTTATATGCTTCATTGTTCTTAGATTTGGGATTTTCTGTTTGTCAAATCTAGCGTGTGTGACATACATACCATGACAGACTTTTCTTCGCTTTTCTTTCACTGAAGACCTTTCAATGCAACCAATGTCATAGCATTGGTTTTTAAAGAAATGACTACTGGGTGGTAAGCTAGATGACCCAAGAGAGATCCCATCCAGCCTGAATCATCCTTTTCCAGGAATACACTTGCCAAGCTAAGATATTCCTTGAGAATTCATCACGCTACAAATCACAGTTGGGGAATGAATAAAAATCCTGTGTGATGTCTCCAACTGAGACAGTATTTTTAATCCTCCTTTCTCAGTTGTCTAAATGCAGTAAAATTGAAGTCAAGATTAAGACCTGTTATGCAAAGGATCAAAAAATGTTTCCTGACACGTAACATTAACAGGTGTTTTTTGATTTGGGGATCCCAAATGTTTTCCAGCAGAGGTGCAGAGCCCTTTGGAAATGTAATATATGCAGACATGTACTGAATAACAGACAAGCTCATTTATCTTAGTCCTCTTTTGCAGGACGCTTGGAGGAGCTTCATAGATCCTGCAAGAGCTTCAGGCTCTTGCAGGTGGAAAAATCACTGGTGTTAAGAGAACAGATTTTAAACTCTTAACCACTTTTCATATGCTGCTGTATGGGACCAAGAAGTCATAATATGTCATAGCATGTAAAATGTTACGTCACCGATGATATAAATTTCATTTCTTCTGGTCTAACAACTATACAAGTGAAAGTTATGAGAATACATCACAAGTTGGATATTCCCACCTAAACGTGATAGATTTGACTTCTCTGTTAGATGCATTCAGCATTCCTCTCAGGGTACAGATTTACTAGACAAGGTCTTTTTGATCCCCAGAACGACGCACAGCAGCCTCACCATTACCTCCATGAGCTCTGCAGACCTCCACTGTTCAAATGTGCCTGTTGCAGGTCACCTGGGTCATCGTCAAGACTCAAACCATGGGGCCATGAGGTGGGTTACAACACACGTCTCTAGTCCCATACAGAGAACGAGCTTGTTGGCAGCAAGAGCGAAGCGTCAGCGGAAAAGAAGACATTTAATATCTTGTAGTTTTTATCCTACAGGCAACGGGAGAAGCTGCTGAAGGAAGGATTGATTGACCACTGCTGGTGCTGTCTAATGCTGGGCTTGGACTTCAGTAGCCAGGAATGTGGTAGGTGCGTGGGAGCTGCAGGTGGATGGGGAAAAGGGGGAGCCAGGGAAGTCCTTTTTGTTCAGAGCTGCTCTGAGTGAGAGGCCAGAAAACTGGCATCCTCTGGCGTGACAGAGGTGGTGACAGAAAACCCCTGTTTCTCATGAGGGATAATACAAAAAGAAGTCGTACAGCTTCAGGCAAGAACAAGCTATCCCTGAAAAAAACAGGGAAAAATACAATGTATTTTTAATGTTTGTGTGGCACTTTGAAGCTAGAAATTGTTATGAGTGCTAAATATTATGTTCCCTAATGTGTAAAACGGTGACTAATACTATTACATTTTGTCATATAGAAGCCCTTGGGATGCAAATTCAGAAAGGCACAACAAATAACCATAAAATAAAAAAAAAAAAGAAGGAGAACAAAACCCATCTTCCCATTTCCAGTGCGAATGTGCTGATTGACAGCAGACTTGCGGAGACACTTCTCCTCCCCGCTCAGGCTGCAGAGCCCAGACCCAGCGCAGGCAGAAGAGGGATGCTTGCTGAAGGGGTAGCGAGAAAATGGGTCTGGCTGGCCCCCGCCTCACAGAGCAGCCATGGACGGGCACTGCCTGACAGCAGGTACCCTCAGCCTGCGCAGAACCGATGGTTACAGATCCGACTCTTTTCCCCCCATCCCTTTTGGACCGGTGAACACAAGCAGCCATGCTGCCCGAGCCGTACGCCTCCGAGCTGTTAATGCAAAGCTCTCGGTGGCTTTTTGAGAGCCCATCAGCAGCTTTTCCTACAATAGCTCTGCTTCAAAACTGCTGCTTGGGGAAAGTGACATCTGGCTGCCACCCACTTTCCTGACTCCCGCTGGACACCGCCAGCGCTCGGCAGTCAAGGATACGGCCGTCCTTCCTCCTACACTTTGCCTGCATCAATTTTTTTCCCTGAGTTTTTGCATCATTTGTGTGTGCCGTTGTCAAATGAAATTACTGATCTGTAATCAGTAAGGGCGGGGGGAAGCAGGATCGTGCCCGACCAGATTGCTTGCTGCAGTGAGATGACCGCCTTAGCAGCCGGGGGGATGGCGGTGGCTGCCGTTTGTCCCTGCTTTAGCAGGGCTTTTGCCACAATATCCTGTAGCATCCTTGTAGCCAAGCTGGTGAGATGTGGTTTGGTTCTTAGGGGGTCAGTTCTGGGGCTGGCACAATTTAATGTTTTGACCAGTGAGCTGGGCAAGGGGACAGAGCATACTTGTGACAAACTCCCAATGGCACTCTGACAGCTGTCAATCTTTACAGGCTCTGCTGCAGGGATGGTCCCAGCTCAGCCACCTCTGATGCCGGAGGGTGCCGGAGGCAACGCGTGGTGGGAAAACCCCATCCAGTAAGGGAGAAAAAAAGCCATGGGATTGTTTCCCTGAACCCAGATATAATAAGTGGAGCTTGATGAAATGTGCTGGGTGAGTGCGTCTTGCGTGCGGCTGTTTCTAGGGGAGTGATTTTTTTCTTTTTGCTTTTAATTAGCCAGGCTTAAATTAGCAGCATCTACTGTTGATATTTCTCCATGAACAGCTAGAACACTTTCAATCAGGAGCCTTATTAATATGCGAAAAAGTGATTTGTTTTGATTTCAGTCTGGAAGGGTTTTTTCCCCCCCAAGTTTCCATTTCAATATCTTCTGCTCTGAACGAAGGTGAAATTACTGTGTCGTAGCCATGTAAGAGAGCTCGGGTTAGCTAGGGAAAGAGGAAAGACTTGATGGAGAGTTTCAGAAACTCCCATCTGGGTTTTTATTTCTTCTGCTGCATTTTATTATGCTGAAACAACACCCTGCCGTGGGATAGCAGGAGACTTACCCAGGCTGCTGTGCTCCCTCACAGCGTAATTAAAATGAACACAATATAACTTTTTTTGCTTTCCAGAGGCACTGGGACTCGTCTCAGCTATCTCCTCCCCTCCCAACCTACAGCTTTGGACAGGAGGAAGGTACAAGTTTTTTAATTCCTTAATTCCTGAATCACTTCACCAGTATATTTGTATTATTATATTCATACTGCAGATGACTGATGCTGGTCTGTGCATAGAAACATGGCCCCAACGAGCCTCACACATGGTGGAGGGTTTCATTCGGTCTTGCTAAGAACATCAGGCCCAAGGTCTGTTTCCTTGCTATGTTGTTTTTGGGCTGATGTGGCAGCAAACTTAATTTGTTCACTTCTCTAATCTGGAAGTCTTTGGAGAGGTGCGGACATCGAGATTGAAACTGGGCCAAAATGGCGATGCGGGTGGCTGAGACCCAGTTAGGGGTTGTAGAGCGTCAGAGGTCTCCTCCCCACCTTGCAACAGGACGGTGGGATTTAATCAGCATCTTTGTAAGCTCTGTCCCTGTCTGTAGACCACGAGTTCTTTAAATCCGTTTCTGTGAATCGCCCAGATGGGGATGGTCGGGGCTTTTTATTATTACTTTTTATTATTGTGAGTGTTTAGAAAACCCTGCTGTGTGTCATAACCCCACTGCGTTACGTGTGATGCATATACGGAGAAAGCTGGGGAAATGCTGAAAGGAAATCTGAAAGCGGCCGAATTTCTTGGCTTTTTAAGCCCCCTTGGCACAGCAGGAGTGGCAGGAGGAGAGAGCTGTGCCTGCTCACCCTACGCCCTTGCAGGAGACACTCAGGGCACCCAGACGCTTGCCACTGCGCTGCGAGGGGAGGCTGGTGTGGGCAGAAGTTTTGCTCTCTCCCACTTAATGCTAATTTTTATAGAAAAAATTTCATTTTGAAGTGGTTTGGATTTTTTTTTTCCCCTCTGAGAAAATCCTAAGTTTGCCACTCTGGGTTTGTTAATCTGGGTTATGTTCAATAACAGAGTGTCTGACTTTTTCAATTAAACTGTTTCCAAATATGGATTTTTCCTTGTATGAATGTATGGGGAAAAGTCAGTTTCTTTTCCTGACCAGATCTAACTATGAGACTTGGTGGATTCCTTTTATGTGCTTAAATTAGAAGAAGAGACCTGATTCTTCAGATGTAGGTTAAACTGATTGATGTCAGGTTTGAACTAAGCAGATGATTGTGAAAAGCAGTGATTTACACAGCATAAATCATCTGGTCTGGCACTATTTGCCTTAGGCCAGTTGTGTAATTGCAAGTGTTGAGTAACAGGAGCACCTCATGCCTTATCTGATGTTCATACCACCTCCCCAACCAGATAGGGACGTCCCAGATAGGGATGTGGGGATATAAACTCAAGAAGAGAAAGGAAGTTATCCCATATCAGAGTGAGAAGAAGACCTTAGCCGGGGATAAGCTCCCCATGTTCCCCAAGCAAGGGGTGATGCCTTCAGCTGGAGACCTGCCTACGAGGCCACGAGCCAGGCAGAAAGTCGGCCACTGAAGTGGGGTTTTGAGTAACCTGGAGACAGGACTGACGGGGCAGGCTGATGGACAGATGGACAGAGGCTGTGGGACCAGCACGTAGAGAGTGTGCTGGGGTGCTACAGCCCTGGCTGTGGTCAGTGCTCAGGGACTGCATCTTCAAAAAGCCTGTGAAGAAAGGGACTTGGATTCCCCAAATATTGCCCTCAAAAGGGCAATATGTGATTGAGGGGGATGAGAGCAATGCCTCTGAATGACATTTGCTTCTGTGGGTTGGAAGGACAGACTTTTGATGTGTGTTTTCAGTGTGCCTTTCTTCAACTGCAATTCCTCCTTTCTCCGGGGAATTGGAGCCCTGCGTGTCCCCGGAAATTAAAACAAAAACTGGCTTCAGTGGTATTTCCTGAAATGCGTTTTCATCTCATTGAATCTGTCCTAACAGCAGCCCCGAAGCATCCAGGATTTCATTTTCATCTAGTAGTGATCAAAAGCAACATCAGCAAGGAATAAATACACAAAGCCATGCTGCGGGGATATTAATTCACATGACAAGGCAGTGCAGTTTGCTTTATTAAAAAAGAAAGCTCATGTGAGGGTTTTCTTGGTCACTGAGTGTTTCAGTTGCTATGAAACATCTGTATTTTGCAATCTGGTATTTTTCTGGGTCTTGGCTTTGAGGGAATAAGTCTTTAGCTCCTGTGAATGAAGCTGCAGCCCTGGTGAAGGCGCCTGAATTTGTGATGTGCCTGGGACACGGGCAGCCAAGGGCAGGGGCTGAGCAGGAAGCTCGGCAGCACCGTGCCGGAGGCATCTGTGTTAACGGCTGGAAAGCTGCTTGCTCATCCTGGCAGGGACGGGGAGGCTTTTTGGTGAACCCTTTTCCCCAGCACAAATATAACTACTTTGTTTACAAAGGCAACCCCCAGCCCCGCCTCAGCTTGGTGGGCTTTCTTTCGCATGGGTTAAAACAAGCCAACTCCACCCAAAAACTGCCCAGGACTGAGCCGTCTGTTGCGGTCCAGAGCATGGAAAGCTCATTTTGGCTGCCGCAGCGCTGGGGTTATTCTCGCCTCGGCAGCAGGGCATGCACCACCTCCCACTGCAGGCAGCTGCCTGCACACTCATCGCCGCATTGCAGCGGGGGGGAGAGGATTTCTAGGTTACTTTTCCCTGACAGCAGACACTTCTCCCTCATGACAGGATGAGTGATGCTGTTCCCTCGGCACGTGCTGTTGGGAGCAGGCACCAGCTCTGCTTCCCTTACCTTGTCATTAAGCAGCAAAGATATTGTCATTTTGAATTCAAGGCTTGAAGACAGTATGCTTTTAATTCAAGTAATAAAACTAGAAGGGCTTTTTCAGCCACGCAGCCACCAGAATGCGATTCAATACTTTTGGGTTTAGACTAGCTGAAAGTGGGAAGAGATCAAAAACCATTCCAGGAGGAAAAGAACTGCTGCTTCTCACCAGAGAGTTATCACACACTGCAGCTGACGTGGGAGATGCTGCCATTGTGTGACGGGTCTCTCTGGAGGTCCCTGCGGTAGAACAACAACATAAGTTTATTTGGAACAATAAAATAATAAACTAGATATGTTGAAATCTAGCGAAGGGAGAGGTTATGGAGTGCAGGAGTACTTTCCCTGGCAACACCATGCGGATGTGCAGCGGTTCCTGGGGCACACGGGGATTTTTATTCTCCGAGAGTCTTCTGCAGCGTCTCTCCAGAGTTGGGGTAAGTGCTGGCCCATGTGGCTGTTACCACAGAAACAGTATTTTTACATCGTAAAAAAAATAGTCATGTAAAACCCCTGTAGGTTGTCAGCGCTAAAGCCTTTTGCCATTTGGCGAGGAATATGGCCAGCTATCGGGCGTGCAGAGGGAGCGGTGCCTTTTCCAGAAGACCGTCCCGCTCTTCATCGGCTGAGGGTGGTGGGCACCTACGCGTGTTTCAGCCACCAGGGGAGGCTTTGGAGAGGGGAGCAGCTGGGTGGGTGCCCCTCACTGCCCTCCTCCCGGCAGGGCCCCAGCTGCCGCCTTGCTGCCTTTCCTGGCCTGCCCAAGGACTTTCTATGCCAGCTTGCAAGGCTTGTTTTCTGACACAATCCAAGCACTCCTCGCTGTCCTAATGGGTGTAAGCTACAGGAATTTCTTAGCTTCTCCTGCAGAAATGTGCTTCAGCAGGGAGGGGTAAAACCAGCACAAAGTGCTGGCTCCTCAGACCTCTACCTGATCTGGCATCTCTGTGGCTATGAAATTCAGCTGGAGCTTTGGAAATGAAATGCAATTTGCAGTGTTATCAGCTGCTTCAGTCCACGGCTGCTATTCACATGGAGGAGCTGCCGGCTCTTCCGGAGAGCCCAGGGACACGGTGTGCTACCACAGCTACACATCCCAAATAGCAAGGAGACCAGGGTGGAAGGAGTTCAGGGCATGAGACCCCTGTGCCAAGGAAGAAATTAAAATACAGGTTTAGTCCTCTTAATAACCATTTCCCTAAAGGCATACAGGAGACAATGTATTCGGATGTTGAGTTTTGATATACGCCGAAGAGTTCTCCTCTAGACTTGTGTAGGCAGCTCCTTCCTGCTAATGCAGGGTTGGAGGACTACGTCTAATCAAATGCAACATAAAAACTCATTTATTGAGGCACATGTAGTTAGACTTATTAAAGAACAGAGGCAACTGTTTGTCAAAGAAGCATCATAATTTTTGGAATTTTCCATATAAATAAAGACAAGGAGCATGACACAGCAAAGTCTCCATTGCTTTGGCTTTTAAGCAGGGAGAATCTCCTTACAGGATGGGTTATAAAACTTCTCTGAGTAGTTTATGTGATCTTCAGAGACTGCTTACTCTCTTCTGTTGTTTTCCTCAACCTTTGAGTGAAATGGTTATTTAGCCTTACTTCATGATTTTTATGCTCTTTGTGGTGCCACTTCATTGCACAATGGGGACGTTTCGGCCCCTTTTATGTGCATGCTTGGGGCCCGACTACATACTGGGAGGACTCTGATTTTTTTTTTAAATATGTATCTAATATATATACTTCCATTTGTGAACCGTAAAAATCGCTGTCAATCATTTACTACAGGGCGACAAAGCTGGGCATCACCAGGCACGCTGCACTGCAGAGCAATCGCCTTACAGCAATGCGGACAGGGCTATGGAAATCAAGTGCCGAAGTAGCACAACCTCTCTGCTGCCCAAGACCTACATTTCACATCTGCCACAACCACAGCAAGCTCATCACCCGCCCAGTGCCATCAGCTGAGCTCTTTGCAAGTGCTGCTTGCTCTCCGGCTCCTGGTTTTGGCCTTGCCTTGCCTGCTGCTAATGCTGGTGGGGTGAGCGGCTGTGGCAAGGCAGACCGGCCTCGTGGCCTCCACGTCTGCTGCAGGGACACGGTCCCCTTCCCTCCCAACTCCTTTTTGTTTGTTCATTTTGCCTTTTTTTCTGTTTTCCTGCTCTCTTTGCCACCGGCCATCTTATTGCCACGTGCTGGATAAAGCACAAATCCCACAGAAGTGATTTCAAAGTACCAAGCACAGAATAAACAGATGGGAGTTTCATAGGTTATTTAATCTGATCAGCCTTCCTATCAAAATCCTGCTTTGGTTTTTAAAACAGTAGCTGTGAACAAGCCCCTTTTCTTCCTCCTTAGCGTCACCTCGTGCTCACTGTGTTAAGATGCCTGAAGACTGTTTCTGTATTTTCTCCCTCCCATTGAGATGCTGTTATAGCACTGAAATAAAACCTGACTCGGGTTTGTGGGTACCAAAATTCAGTCCCACCTACTGTTTGCTTTGCAATGCTGCCTGAAATAGCATTTTAATTTCATATTAGTTGTTTGCAAAAGAGGAAGCCCAATTAAAGAGATGAAAAGGAAATCTGTAAATGGCTCTTTTCATGAGGAACCCCACGATAACAAAGCAGCGTGCATGCGAACGCAGAAAGTGAGAGATGCTGAGCCCTACTGTGCCTGTCAGCTTGGCTTTTGCATGCAGGGGAAAGAGAACAAAATTTACAAGGATGCTAGTCTCTGAAGTGCTACATGCACTGCTGGCGAGCCCGGGAAAGAAACAAAGACAGCCATTCAAAATAATTGAAGAACATCTGTAGTACTAAGTGGATGCGCTGAGAAAAAACCATCAGATTTAGATTTTAAAGGGTTCGAGGGTGAAATGAAATATTATTTGCTTAAATATAAAAAGCACTTTTGGCATAACAACCCCTTAAAACAAAAAAAAATCTCACAAGAGATTACAGCCCAGCATTTCAGCTCTGATAGACTTTGCTCTTTTTTTCCCCTGCTGCTGAGCACAGTGTTTTATTAAGATCATCAAATTAGGCCTTTCAACAATTTTAATACGGTATTTTTGGCAGGGAAACTACCATTTTGGATAATAGCACACAAGTAGGAGAAAGGACTTGGAAAGCACCAGCGAAGGTCTCCAGGTGTACCCACGGACTGCAAGGGCCTCCCATTTTGGGAGCTACCCAGAAACCCAGCGAGCCCCTCTTTTTCCAGCTCGGCAGCCAGAACTGGGGTTGACATGAACAGGAACTGTAGGCGCTTATGTAAGAATAACACTCACACAAATTTAAAACCCATATTGAACTATTTATTTTGTGCATTCACCTTTCACTGCGGCACATGCTAACATCAAGTACTTCTCACTGCTGAAGGGAGCAAACAGAAATTGTTTCCATCACCTGAAGCCGACAGTCGGCTATTAAGCCTGCAATCCACCCCACGAGATGACAGGATCAGGCTCCTTAATGACAAGCAGGAGTGCTTGATTTTCAGCAGCAGTGCTACATTATGGCACGCATTAATTTGCTAGGAAATCACTTGAGAAGACCATAAAGTGTGATGGATTCAAGTTCAAAACAGGGAGTACAATAAATGCCCCAAAGGCACCTCTGAAGTGTGATGTTCCCAAGAAATTCTTTAACAAAGGGAACTGAAAACGGCCTGTCTCCACATACCACACTCAGAGAAGTACGGAGGTAGTCTATCAGGTCACCCGCCAGCAGATATTAAGCATTAACCTATTTCAAATGTTATGCGTATTTACTGACAGAAGCTGAATAGGTCAAATGGGTTTCTGGTTCACAATAAAAGATGAAATGGTGTTTTGTTCTATATATGAATAGCTGCTCATGTAAATCTGTGCGTGTGTGCGCGGGTTATTGGGGCTATTTTATTGTTGCCTCCTGTTTCTACAGAACTGTGTATTTTACCCCATGAAACAAACCCTGCAGTGAAAGGTATCAAGCTTTAAAACAAGTTTATAATGAAAATGAGACTACCACACAGAGCATATGGTTTGTGTTAGCAGAGAACAAGTTTAATAAAACAGACTTGCGTGTCAGGCTGACAAATTCACACTCCTCCTTGCCATAGTGCCTGAACTAGAAACACGGTCTTGCTTTTCCTCTAATCAATGAAAAAAAGCCAATGCTAGCCTGGATGAACAGGTTGCCCCTCTCCTAATGTACGAGTGAGCCTCCCATACGTCTCTTACATTGTTCATGGCATTGGTTGTAGCCATTTTGCTATGAAAGGAATTCAGGGTTACTTCTGTAGGAAGCCCACCTGAACAGCAAGATTAGGAGGGGTCTAATGCAACCGGCTTTGTCTCTTTTCATGTGCAATTCCAGCTATCTGCTATTTCGGATCTTGTGTATATCCTGACTTTCCCCTACACCTATCTCCCTGCCAGCAATCATACATCCAGAATAGGATTTAAGTAATTTTTACTGCTGGCTTCACTCAGATGAGTTAGGATAACAAAGAAAACTTTCCAAAAATCCCTCATCAGCAGTTCTACGTTACCTTGATTGTTTGCTCTCTGCATTTCTCCACTCTTTGCTTTAGACATATCCAGTGTTTTATGTCACACAAGAGAACAGCCGGCCAACACCTAATAGCATATAGCCAGTCTACCTTGCAGGGTGGGAGCGAGGGAAAACTCACCAGAGGAAACACCATCCTGAGTCCAAGGAGCAGATGGCTGCTTTCAGAGACCAAAACTGAATAGCATTTCAGTTTGACTTGTGGGATTGTATACGGCCATCAGTTTTGTGCTGACCTCCATGAACACGACCTGGTTTCAGGTAGAAAGCACTCTGATGTAACCCGCTCCCCTTGCACTAACATCACTCTGGCATTACGGTACGAGGGGGGAGGCAGAGAAGAGCTTGCATTTCAGACCTGAAACACATGGCACGTGTTACAGGGCCACTCCGGACAGGCTGGGTTTGAGTGTGCTTTGTTGTCCCTCTACACCTAATAATTTATGAGGGGTTGCTTAAGCAATGCAAAATCAAACATTTTCTCTATTTTAAGGACAGCAGCTGTTGGTACCACTTCTGGACAACCCTAATGTTTATTTTTGCTGCTTTTTCATTCATTACAACACACCTAGGGCTGTTTTAGTGTCATTTCCAAGGAGTCTGGCTTCTTTCCTCATATATACAGCATCTTCTACAGATAACATATCTACGTGTCTAGATAGGGAAGGGATCAGGACTAGTCATAGGCAAGGGCCACAGACAGGACTGTCAGGGAGAACTACACATGGAGCATGCAGAGCCTTTTGTTTTTTTTTCCATGGCTTAATAAAAGTTATGCATTCCTCAACATGCACATGGCATGCAAACAGGCCGTGACGGCGTGGCTGACAGCACTGCCCTGTGCCTGCTGGAGCACTGCTCTGCTCTGCACAGCAAGGCAGGGTCTCGGGGCCAGACCCACAGAGATATTTAGGGGCCTAACTTCTATTTCAGACTTCACTGGGAGGACGGTGCCTAAATAGGAGTTGAGCACCTGATTACCTTTGCAGGTCTGGGCTCGGGCGGAGGCAGCCAGGAGGTGCTCCACGTCCCCTGCCTGCCCACGGGAACCTCCGCTCCTCTCCGGCCGCCGGTTGAACCGTGGTGCAGTGCGACCCTGGTGTTGTGAAGTAGCCGTTCTCCGACTGGTGACGGCCTGATTCACAACACCAGCTGCTGCACGGCACCTGAGGGGGCCCCCCGGCCAGGCTCCCCGCTGCCGGGCTCCTCCACGCTCTGCCCTCCTCCGGGGTCTATCTTCCATCCTACAGCGTGCTGAAAAGCAAAGTGACAGGGTTAGGTCCATCGATCCCACGGGTTATATACCCCTGCCTGTTTAAAATATGAAAGTGTGAAGGGTGTATGCCTCCAAGAAAAAAAAAAAAGAAATAAAAATGGTAAACTGGCTCTGCGCTCAAGATCTACTGCTTTGTAGAGGTGAGCACTGCAGCACAATGCCGGTAATGCATAGAGCTGCACTCCTGCTATTCATTTCCTGCGCTCATCTCAGGAGGGATGGAGGCTTGCAGGTGGGGGAAGCAACCTAGAAACGCCGCCAAGCCCTCAGAGACACAGGAGAAACAGGCTGCTTTTTCACAGATCCCAGGGCGTTGTCAGAAGGAGAGCGGTGCCCCAGGGACCATGTGGCTTCCCGAGCACGATGCCACCGTTAACCCTCACGCCTGCACCCTGTCTGCTCCTCCGAGGTGGGTGAGACAGCAGCGCACCCATGGTCTGTTCCCAGAAGTTGCCCAGTGTTTTGGCATTCCGGAAGGTGCCCCCACCCCACAGAAGTCCTGCTGGGACCTGTGAATTTCCCAGTATGCAGCCCTCCGTTCCCCTCCCTCAGGAGCTCGCAGAAGCTGAGGGACACGACCCGCTGCTGACCAGAAAAGCTGATCTTCTTTTAAAACCACACAGGGAGTTACAGATTCTGGGGCTTTGATATTGCTCAAGGGAAAAAAATCTCCCTTGTCTGCGCAGGGCTGATGCTGGTGAGCTGACGCTGACCATCGTAGCCTGCACGCAGCGTGCATCTCGGGCAGCACGAGAGTTCAGCGTTGCAATGCTGCAGCACTACAGGAATAGCCTTGGGGAGAGCATGGGTCTAGGTGGTCCCACAGTTCTTCAAGCAGACAAAAAAATGTAGCAATAGACACACGCTTCTCCCCAGTTCCCCTCAAAATGCTGCATAGGTGGTATGGTGACTTGCTTGACATGGTTGGGTCGTTCTTAAGGCTTACCAACAGCTCCCTATTGGGCTAATTCATCTAGGCACATGCAAAAAATAAGTAAATAATAAACTTCATCCTGTGTATTACAGGCTTTCCTCAGCAACCAAAACCCAAAAGAAAGCAGAGTTTCTGTGAATCAGCTGAGGACTATCCCTGGGATGAGGCCCCATGCAGGAGTTCTTAAGCAAACCGGACAGAAAGAAAGCGATGTGAAGCCTAGCAAACCTCCAGGGAGAAACTGCTGGTTTTTAATTGTCCTCCTGAAATGGATTAGATGTGGAGGCAAAACTTCCAACCCCCTGACGAAGGAAGCGTCCCCCCCTTCCATGCCCGTGGCCCAATTTAATCCAAAGGAAACTTCATGCGTTGTCTTTCCCCTGCAGAGAAGGGAGACGTGGTCACGTTTAGTCCCTGGGCAGAAGAGAGATTAACATATGCACTACGAGAAGATATCCGAGAGACAGGTTATGCCATTCAGTCGCTGTAGGAAATGGAGCTAAATTTCTTGACACCTGTGCATGTGTGCACACTTGTAAAGTCTCAGTCATGTTGTACTAACAGAGCTTTCATTTAAAGAGCAGTTTCTGGAATTTCAACATGCTGAAAAAACCAATGTATTTATATTTTATGCATATCTATTATTCAGCCTTCAACCCTGAAAGGAAGAGCCTGAAAGCTGAACTTGTGTTGTGGCTGGTGCTGATCGATGGTGACACGATAATGCCGGATGAAGGTGAATCATCTCCCCTGAGCAGATCTTTCACCGCGTGTGGTGGCACTGAGCACACTTGACGAAGCACATTGTGTCACACACGGAATGATGCCAAATACTTTTTGTATGTTCTCTGTTCCCTGGGAACACTAAAGTCTGCCACTAGTGCTGTGGGTGGGAAAAGAAAAACAAATTATATGAGACTTTTTCAAGGTTGTTTAAATCCTTCTGAAACCTTTCATGCGGTCTGCGCTGAAATATATCAGACTATTTAAAAAAAGCAGGCTACTGTATATGTGTTGCTCGCTCCCTGAAGAAGCCAATTTAAAAGCCTTTTAAGTAAAAACCACTGTAATATGTTGTACAGGTGAGAAATGAACACTTGATCTAAGACTTTCTCTCCCTTTAACGTACCTGAGATGGAGGTTGGTTTTCTGCTTCTTCACCCTCTCGGTCAAATAGTCCGTCGTATTCTTAGAGTACCTCTGAGCTGAAATTTTAATATTCTCCCATTTTTACTTAGTATGCTTTTATTCACTCATCTATTGGCAATAGGTTTCATGTTCTTTAATGCTACGTGGTTTGAAAGCTTTCTTATGTTTTCAGCTAGATTACGCATCTGTAAGTGTACAATCTCCTGAACAGCTGAGTAGCCAGCAGCTAGGGAACTGCATTCCCCCATGCTGTCCAGCCAGCTGGGTCTAGAAGCCCTAAAGAAAACCACCAAAACCAAATATTTACATTAGGATGACACTAGTGCATTAGGAGAAGAATCTCATCGCCTATAAATAGGAAAATAAACTTCTCAGTTTGAGGAAAAAAAAACCAACACAAAAAACCCAATAACACAGATAATCCCACCTAGGAATTAACAGGGTTTTTTTTATATTTAGAAACAGGAAAGCGTAACGAGAAGCAGTGCCAACGAGCTGGTTTTTGTACGGCGAGTTTCCAGGCGGTGAGCAGGACTCGGGAGTGGGATCAGCGCAGGACTCGGGACATCAACTGCAACCCCACCCCGCAAGGTTATTACTGCCCTTAATATCCCATGCAAATAGATTTGCTTGCTTTGGTCACAGCAGTCTATTAATTCAGCCCTCTTGTCTGGTACATCTTTATCCTCTGCAGGTTAATCCTGCCAAATTCCTTTGCTGTAGTACATGTCACACAGCATATAATATCCAACAATGCAATTTTGCTAATCCTGTTTTATCAGCTTTGTTGCCCTGTCTGGTCAATCCAATAGCGAAAAACTGCACATAAGGTTTTTGCCAAGATCTCCCTCTCTTTTGCCCCCCCCCCCTTGCATGGTTTCAATTAAATGGTTTGAGAGCAGAACATAGCGTTTGGATATCCGCCAATGTCCTTCAGAAGCAGAATGTCAAGGCACTTAATTATATAGGTCTCCCAACTCTTTCAGGCGCCCCACCTACCCAGTCAGCTGAATTTACTAAATGGAAGTGTAAAAAATCAGCTCAAATCTCTTTTTAAAACACTCTCCACGCATTAAGGACTTGAAGAAGGCTGAATAGCGATATATTTATCGCCCATTATCTTACTAAAAGATTAAACAAATGAGTAAAGACGGTCTCATTAACAGTTCTTTGTTGTCTTGTTTACTGTTTAGTGGACTCATTAACATTAATTATTAGAAGAGGAACATCAATTATTGCAATAACCTTTGTCAAGCCTAGCAAACCGACTGCTAAACAGCAAACGGATCCACGTTTTATCAGGCAGGATATGCATGGGCAGAAAAAGAAAAGATCCTCGACTTTGCTGGAAGGCCGCAGAGGTCCGGCCTCGCCTGTTGGCTCTGGCACCCCAGAGCATCCCACTCCAGACCTCCAGACAGAGAAGAAAAGGGTAAGTACGTTCTGAGCTTAACTCCGCAAGACTTGCTTACCCAGCCCTAAGACGTGAACAAAAGGATTCCTACTTCCTCTGGCGCTCACCAGGCTGTATTTATTACACTAATTATTGTCACGCAGGGAACAGCCCTTTCTTTCTCCTCCGTCATCAGCGCAGTGCATATGCTTGTATAAATATAACGCAGGCTGCAGCATCGATTTCAGGATTCTCCGTCAACACGTTGCTAGAGCTGACTGCTTTACTGCCTCGGGTGAAGGGCATTTTTACACTGGTACAAGATATTATGGCTTGGGCTCCCCCCCACCCCCCCCCCTCCCTCTGATTTCTTTCTCCTTTTGAGAAAAGCAATCCCAGGTGGAGATCTCCTCCTCTGCCTGAGCAGAGATTCAATGTTGTATCGGTATTTTAAACACACCATGTATTTCAGCAGCTCTGGCAGGAGTTAAATATCAGCAGTAGCACATCCATTATTTAAAATACGGTGAGGAAGAAGGCTGAGTCACTAAGCTGGATCCGTCACCTCTGACAGGGTTTCTCAGCCTAAATACAAGTGCCAGCCTGTGCCCAAGAACGCAACGGACCTTTCAGAAGGACCCTGAGCCAAATCCAGAGTTTGTAGGATTATATTTATATACAAATAGAAACAAGGGCAGCTAAGCGCTGCACTTTTTGCAGATGCTTCTGCAACTACACGCTGTGAGCCACTGAGAGCGAAGACGCAGATTGCTCCTCACGCCAGCCAGGTTTTGAACGAAAAACCCTCGTGATTTCTGAAGAGCTGCCCTGTGACGGCCGCCCCACGCTCGGCATCACCAGGAGCCTTCCTCCTCGCCCCACGGACCCACCAGCGCGGTCCACCAACACCTGCCCCTTGCAGCTCATCGGCTCTGCCTGGATCTTCCCGCTAATGAAAATGGGAAACAATTAAGCTGTTTGCTAAATTAGCAATTCTGGCCCTACAGCCTCCTGGCCGGAGAGAGGTCTGCAGAGACGGCGTAGCCTGTTACCTCGGCATGAATTTGTGCTGACAGGACAGTCCATCCGTCTTCACCTCTTTAGACAGCTGTGCTTACCTAGCAGAATGTAAACATCTCTGAACTTTGCTTACTGGATAAAAGGAAGCATTAGTTTCCTATTGCATTTCCTCCTACCGGATCAATCATACACGTGGGCTAGACACAGCATCCCTATGTTTGTAATTAATCTCGTAAAGGACGTACATTGCCTCTCAATCGATTGCTGTATTTGTATGCAGCCTTCCTGCAAGAGAGGGAGTAGAAGGAGAAAATAAAAGCCGGTAGCAGAATAATAATCAGCTGAACCCTTAATAAGGGCTGGTACGTGCTATATATGCACAGCAAGATGCTTTTTTAGTGAGCTGGTTCTCTGTTAGAAAAATCACTTTGTAATCAATGTTGATCATTAACACTGGGGACTTCAGGATTGCTTTTAGATGCCCTGATAGAGAGACTTTGCTTCATCACGGTGAAATTCAAAAGGATTTTCTGGCTTTTTTCTGATGTTTTCACCAAAACAATACATGTGTACTTCAAAATAATCTTCCAGATGCTTTACTGTCTCTTGCTAAGTGTTATCAATTGCAGACAACAAAACTGAACACCACACGGTTTGTACGCTGCCCTTGTTTGCGCATAGGAGACTCCTTCCCACCAACACATCTGTTCACGAAGGACGTCTCGTTCATATTTTCCTTGCTGTGTATGGGAACGTTTAAAATCCAGATTAAGGAAATATTTGTTTTAAAAAAAACAAACCAAAACCCTCACACCACAACCTGCTAGATCATCTGCTTCATGAAGAATAATTTCTTGCCTTCTCAGGGCGAGGTGTGTGCAAAGTTACTGCCCTTCCGAGGCTGACCGAGACTCAAACTAGTGGGCAGAGGGACTCAAAGGCAGAGTGCTTAAAAAACAAATGGGAAAGCAAGTGCTCTTCAGCAGTTCCTAGGACCCAGGCCTGACTCTTGTCACTGTTTTAGATCTGTCCGTTTCATTGCACAAAACGCATTGAACTCACTGACATTTACATTAGGCCCGTATATTCTTTATAATGAGAAAATAAACAGTCTCTGAGACATGTTTAGATGGCACGTACACTTCTGATAGGCAGTGTACTCGTCTAGGGTGTCATTGCCCATTTTGATTTAAAGGAATAATATGAAGATTTGCTTGCTGAATGCAATATTGAGACAAATCAGGGCCTTTCCCCCATTATCCGAGTAGCAGCAGGACAGGGCTGCTACCGTTCGTGACGGGAGCTCACTCTGTGGTACTGCACACAACCTGCTTTACAGGCTTGGAGATTAGGGTCTAATGCTTATATGATCAAATATTCAGAAGTATTGAACTGTACATGTCTGAGAGGAGGAAAAAAAAAAACCCAGACATTTTAGGAAACTGATTCACCACAACAGAGAACAGTGCAAGTAAAAGAGCACTTTAAAATAAAATGCAGGTGTGGTATTATCTACCTGATTGCCAACACTACAGCCACATCAGCAGGGTCTGTGAAGACCTGGAAGCATCCTTCTGCCCACCAGCATCCCACCGTTGGAGCAGGTCATGACGTGGTCCTTGCTAAATGCTCTGCTGTGGTACAGCCTCTTCGGGGACAGAGGCTGATCATTTTTGTTTTGTACTGTCCCTTTGTAATTTAAACATCTTTTAGCTCTAGAAAAATTAAAGTTTGCCTCAAAGGAAAAAGGATCTCAAATATGCACAAAATACTTAAGCGTACCATTTTCTTTCAGTATATGTAAATAATGCAACCTTCACTTAGATATATATACACCATTTTCATAAAGAATTGGATGCCAACACCTCCATTTTAGAAATCCTGTATCAGAAAATACTTGCATCTACGTGATAACGAGCCGGCTTTCACCTAGGAAATCTATGGCCCATTACCAGATTGCCTGTTCCTTGTTTAGAGGAATTACCAGCAAAACCAAGTGACAAATCACCGGTCTGAATCTTTCCACCTCTATTCACCCGCTCCCTCTGCAACAGAGGCACAGCCCCTGGACCGATGCTGCTGGCACCTAACCCAAAATGATGGAGGCTTCAGGAACAGCATTCAGGTGCCCAGCCCAGCTCCTCGCCTCTTTCTCCCTCCTCCCCTCAGCGCTGGGGTGCAGCGGAGGGACAGGAATTCACCCGAACACATGCACGGCCATGAAGCGGTTGTGCATCCCTCACCACCGGCACGGAGATTTTTGCAGCTGTGAGGTGGGCAGAGGCTCACACGCCTGCATCGCGCTTGGGATGCCTCCTCTCTGCTCCTCCTTTATCATGAAAGTCTTGGATGAAAAGCATAAAGAAACAGCAATTCAGTAAGAAGCATCTCACCTTCCCTGTCTTTTGTAACCCAGCGCTACCGAGCATCATTCTCACTGATGGAGGAGGGAGCTGCCTCCCGCTTTTCCTGCTTTGCTCAGTCCCTGGGTTTTGACAGTCCAGGGTGAAAAGATCTGAGTCGCTCCCTTCTGCCACCCTCTCTTAAAAGATGCTGTTTGCAAACACTGATTGCTAAAATTAAGGCGCTGTTCAAATGTTCAGTGTTTGATAAAGTGCAGAGAAGATACAGTCCAGCCACAAGCCACTGGCAATATAAAATACAAACGTGGTAAGTAGTCAGCTGAAGGGCAAGTGGTAAGCCCAGGGCTGGGTATTGAGTGTTAACCTACACTTCCTCTCTGTGCCTGTGTAATAGGGGACTTCAAAACACTTGGCTGACTTGGAAGTTTTGATGCCTTGCCAATTGCCTTCAGGCTGCAAATCTTAGAAGATGAGTTTTTCCTGTGGCATTTGACTTTTCTGGCTGAAACCCAGAGAGCTCAGAGGAGCAGACAGAATGGAGGTGAGAGTAACCCATTAAAAATGATAATAAACTCACTGCACGTTCTGAGTAAAACTTGCATAGAATGAAAAAGAAAGGGAATTTTCTTATTCGTATTTCCTCCATAACCGTGTGACCATCACTGTCCTTTGCTCCTACATGTACTGCTCTCAAGTCTGAAAGACCAATAAATGCAAACCCTTCTTCAGGCTGCAATTACTTTCTCAATCTTGATGACTGAAAAGAAAGTCCTTCTCCTCATCCCTCTGCTTTAATAAAATTAAAGACTAATATTAATGCTAGTTCCTCCCTCCTGCCCTCAGCCAAATGCCACGGGTACCTTGAACTCCTGTCCACTATACCTTTAACAGCCAAGTCATAGTCTGGGGATAGGGAGAGCTAACATAACATGATGGCCAGGTTAGCAGAAGGTCTAATAAAGCTGTAGGAATTTGAGATGTTTTCAGTGTTGTGGCATGGTGCCTCTCCTAAGGGAACACTGCTACAAGTGTTCAGTGGATGGCAAGGATATTCAGCATTCGGGACAGGACCTCAGAGATCGGCAAGGATATCGTAGGTCAGGACAGAGACGCACCAGCAGAGTTTAGTGGGCAAGGTTTGCACAATGTACCATTTCTCCCTCCAGCCAGAGATACCAGCTGTCCATTACCATATGTGCAAGAGAACAACATATATGCACCAAAAGACTTAAATGAGAAATTCGTGTCTATGACCTCATACAAATACACAGACTTTGATTTTTTAGCAAAGGGGGTTAAACATGGTGGACACAGTAGAGCCTTACATAGATAAAAGCATGACAAGCACATTCTTTATACACTTTCAAATCAAATTGGGCTGAGATCAGAAATATCAGAAAAGTTGACCAGGGGTCTGACAGTGCTCCTTCTCAGGAAAAAAAGGAGCTCCCCAAACTCCTCCAAATTCTATCTGCTGTTTGTTATCCTTCTTTCACAAGTAGCTACCCCTTCTGTTCCCAGACCTACAGGGCTTGGAGACACACATTTCTCAAAGCAGGCAGGAAGACAATAACAATTAACAGAATTATTCAGTTCTGTTGAAGCCAGATAAAAACCACAATCAGCACAAGAATTCAAAATTATATCCCTAATGAAATGTAGTTTCTGGTCCCAGCTATTTTTTCCTAAAAAAAACCCCCAAAACCCCAAACAAACAAAAAAACCAACCCCCAAACCAAAACATCCCTGAACAAACCAAAACAAAAAACCAGCCCAAAGCAACTCTTAAGGATAAGCATGCAAGAGCTTCCCTTTCCTTTGCAGAGACCACACTGCAACCTACGTTAGTGCAAGCCAGCTGCACAAAGCCAGCCCCTCTTTTGTTACCAAACCAGTGAAAAAACATGAATCAAAGTGCAAATACTTCAGAGATTTCCCATTAAAGCTGCAAACTTGACAGAGAATCACATATGGTCAGTCGTACCACAAATGCGAAGCCACAGTCCTAAATCCAGCTGGTCTCCTTTATCACAACAGGATGTGTCTGTCTAGCAGTAGTCACCAAAAGAATGAAGTAATCTAGGGTCTGGAAGATAACAAGTTGGAAGGAGGCATGTTCGAGGATTTCAGCTTAATTAATAGCAATGGATTTTATTATCCTCTACCTCCAGTTTTCCTCTTAGTTCTTTTTCAGACTTGCTCTCCATTAATGAACAGAATATAATCGGGAAAACTAAGCATGAGAGAGTTCAATAATTTAAAAAACAAACAATCAAACCAACACAACACCAAACCATCATGTATTTGGGATTCTTACTATACAATATTCATGTCTCTATGTGTGTGTGTGTCATGATGGCACTAATCTGTTTAACACAAACAAGCACAAGTATCTGAAGATGAGCATCTCTATCTAAAGACATAGCTGACAAAACACACTCACATGTGCAAATAGGATGCTCAGGAATGAAGCTAAGCTCGGATTATTTGCACAAATAAGTTTGGGGTTTTTTTCTTCCCCAGCAGAGCTGACAATAAAAGTACTCCTGTCATCATCACAGCCTCCTGCAATGTTAACATTGAATTTTTCTCTGTGTGTGCATGTGTGCAGGCAGCTTTTGTTAGCGTTTGTCTACAAAATTACAATAGGTGTCTTTCCTTGTGCACTGGCTTGTGTGATAGCGGTTTAAAAGACAAAACCAAGCCCTGTCTTTAATATAGTGTTATCAGAGGCATCTCCCTTGGGGAGGTGTTACGGCCATCTAGCAGACACCTAGATGAGATACGCGCTTCTTTGGAGAGAGATTGCCACAAAGCTTTGAGAGAAAGAATGGATGCTTAGCTAATAGATGCGCATAATTACTAATCTGCGATGCTCCTTAATGGGAGATTTTGACAGGCAGTTTTGAGAGGTATCACAAAGACATGCAATAGTGCTGCTGAGTTTGCGACTCATTCCCCTGGAATCCTCCAAGCTTAATGTTTATTAGCTATCATTTTTTTTTCCCCACCTTCAACAAATATTTTGTGATCCCAGCCCAACGCTGCCTCCCCCCCGAAGAAGCATGTCAGAACAGAAATGCGCATCCAGATTTCCCTCGTCTGCAAGCGCTGGGC
The DNA here is from genome assembly GCF_034638445.1 of Ciconia boyciana. Lineage (NCBI taxonomy): Eukaryota > Metazoa > Chordata > Aves > Ciconiiformes > Ciconiidae > Ciconia > Ciconia boyciana. Next base: position 122,513,704 of record NC_132935.1, on the reverse strand, counting down.
ACAAGCGAGCAGAGGTGCTTCTAGCAGAGAGGAACGCCGTTCCTGTTGTGAGACAGGTTAACGTAAAGAGAGCGCTACAGAAATGAAATGGAGTTGCCCTTACGGAAAACCAATTTCTGCCTAAGGTGGAAAATTTAAGGGGAGATGGAGTGTTGCCACAGAAATACATCTTGGGAGGCCAATCACCCTAACTCAGACTGGAAGGATGGAGGACCATGTTTTGCTCTCAATATCGGAGCTGCAAAACCATACATTACACCAGTTGGGTGTAATAGAGAAGACCTGAAACTCCGAGGCAAGTAACTGGCCGTATTTCCCCGTGCTTTTCCTCCGCATCTCTGCACACCAGCACAGCTGAGGGCAAGATTTCTGATTCTTGCTATTCCTGTCCCAGAGAAGCAGGGTGGCCTGATTCACCGCTCAGCTGGTTTTGCTCCTGCGATTTCAGGGGATGGCCTAGATGCGCTGCAAGGAATTAACCCCTCGCCCTCCTTCCCGCGCTCGCCGTTTTGTAGCGAAGTGTAATATCGAAAGAAGCCACTACGACGACGCATCTTGCTGTGAGCAAGAGTGATCGGCACACAGCACAAAAAGTCCAAGCCCCACTTGCAGACCGTTTTGAGTATTTTAAAGCGGCATACATTTGGCTTTTGTCCCTGCCTTTCCTTTGCATTTCCATCATACCCGGCCACCCTTGCAGGAGGTGATCGTTCTTGCTAAAATCCCTTTTACCTCACTGTCCATCCCAACATCAACGCATTCCAATGCTTTGAACAAGCAACCCAGGAGCTCCCATCTTCGCTGAGCAAAAAGTGACTTTGACAAAGCTTGGGAGACCGTGCGTGTGACAGGTTAATGTGAACCATTTTTGAGGGTGAAATGGAGGCACTGAGATCTGAGGGCAGCAAGCGGCACGCTCCCAACCGCAGTTCATGATGGAAAAGGCCACTGAGTGTCTGCGGCGTATCGGGAGCCCTGTCATGCATTACAAACATATTTTGAAAGGTTTTATAAACAAATCCAAAGGTGGTTATTAAATTTGCCATTCTGTGCACAGAAGGCATGAAAAAATTGTTGTGAATCGGGTAAGTAAATAGAATTCTAAATGCAAATAGTAAAACTACATAAATAATACAAGAATAATGACTAGATTGCTGTATTTTGAGTGGATTTGAGGCAGATGTGAAACAGGTGGTAATTATTTGATACAGAGTAACTGCAATGTACTTGAATTAACTGCATAATACATTTTGGCCACAAATGCTCGTATTAACGCAATGTTTTCTGCACTTCTTTAGGGAAAAAAAAATTAGTAGTGTATCAAGTTGCATTTTACCGCAGCACTTGCATTTTTTTATCCTCAATAAAATACAAACGTTCAGGCAGACCTCTGAGGTCAGGCAAGCTGCCAGGGCGGCAAAGACCAGGAGCTCCAGGCAGAGAATGAGCGCTGGCTCCACGCAAGAGCTCCCTTCCCGCTGGTTTCACCCCAAACGCCAATGCGGAGGACCATGCCACGTCTCCTGCTGCTGCGCCCAGAAGTTTCACCCCAGGCACCTCCTTGGTCCACACGATGTGCTTGCAGGGTAACTCCTGCGGCTCTATTTCTCAGTCACGGACGTACCTACTACATCTCTCCTGGTTTCAGGCACGTAAACTAATTACAACGATGTTCCAGTGGAAACTTCCTCTTCGATTTGGCACGCTATTCTTTCAGCACACAATGATGAAAAATCTTAATTTGCTTCAGACGAGCCTGTTAGCTGTATTAATAAATTACAACGCTGAAAATAAGAATAGCAGCGCCTGAAACTCCACTAGCAAAAAACGCATTAAGCAAAAGGTATTAAAACTACCGTGCAAGGCATGTATTTGCTATATTTAGCTTTTTACCCTACAGGATGATAATCCTAAAGTGGAATGGAAAATGTGCTGAATCACTACATCTAAAAAAAATTTATTCTTCTTCAAGCAAAATGTACCAGCCATGTAAAACTGAATCTGAGTGCTTTTTGCCCTACATTAAAATACTTACTGAACTGAAAGAGATTAAGGAATACCTGAGACCTTCCCAAATGCACGGTTCAGAGGAGCGGGGAATTAAATCAGAATTCATGTACTCGGAAGTTGGTATTCAAATTGTTTTGCGAAAGGAGCGCTCTATCTGTTTTGATAACCCAACGCACCGTGACCGCTTCAGAATACATGCATTACATGAATATCGGATCCCATGCTGCCTACCTTATTCAGGAATAAGGGCAAGAGAGCTGACTTTGGCGACGCTATTCACACGTGTTAGGATTTAGTCCTGCAAATCCTTCATCCAGCGGTGACGCTGATAAAACTGTGGGGAAAAAATGCAGATCCTTGCCATAATTTGCAAAAGCCTTGTGTATGAAACTTGTCAAATGCACGGGCAATGTGCATAAACAGAGCAAGCCTCTAATAATGCAGAAAAACGCTAGATTTTTGAAGATGTATTTCAAAACAGGAGGCATATTCTGTAGCTAAAGAATTATTTTTAGAGAAACTAAACATATCAGGTTCCTACCTTGCTTGAATAAGCGGTGCTATGGTACCATATGGCAATTTCCACCAATGGTGGTAATAATATCTTTTTTTTAAATAATATCCTTTTTCCTCTCAACAAGCTTTACAGATGAGTATAGGAAAAAAACCACACTTGAATTAAGCAGATGCTTATGACATTCCTCCTGGCAATATAATGTGATTTATTGAGTTATACTGCAGTCTTTAGCTTTTTAACCAGATTAAGGCTGAAAAGAAGCCGGCAACTAAAACATTTTTCCATTTTTATTTATATTACATTTAGTTATGTTATATTTTTAGTTAAATAAACTTGTGGAAGAGTACAGAAGCTACAAGACCTAATGGCCCGGATATGTAATTAATCAGATTTGAAAAGCAAGGACCATTTATCTACATAAAACAAATAGAATCTATTCTATTAAGGTAACCCATTCAAATCACAAATCTGCCTGCTGCTAGTGAGAATATTTTGCTTGGCAAAGGTCCTAAAGGTTCTAAAATTATGTATGCTATTTTTATTTCCTCCTTGGATTGGATTAGTTACTAAGCAACTGAAGAGTTCAGTTCTGTTGGTTAACAGACATACTGTATTTCATAAAATCAGTTACTATATAGGACCTAAGTGCCCGTGAAGAAAAGATAGTACAGTGGTCTTTTGGAGGCTATTTGCTTGCGAACGGTTTTGTACAACCAACTGTCCTGGCTTACATTTTAAATGCACATAATGACTATCCGGCTTGCAATTTTTTAAAAAGTTTTTTCTCTAGGTTATATTTTTAAGACAAGAAGGATCTCTAAATCAGCGTCCTCCTTGACAAGCGAATTTGATCACTTTTCATTTTCTAAAGATGCTGCTAATGAATCGGAGCTATGTCATCAGTGTAATGCTTGCTCTTCGGTGCATCAAACAGAAATAGGACACAGTTTTAACCAAAAAAAGGTAAAATGTGGCAGGGAAGAGAAAGAAGATGCCCTGAAATAGCTCTCGCTCCTGAAAATGGACAAGAATTCTGGCATAAAGGCAGAACACCGATAACATCCTTTAAGTCACATCCAAAAGTCCTATCTTTATCGGATCTATTGCTATCATACTTGTAATTACGTATGTTCTTCGTATGGCCGTACTAGGGAGGAAAAAATACTTCAAGCCCCTCAGGACTGTGAAGCGTGCTGCCTACTGATACGGAAGCCCTATAAAAGCTCCACTGTGCGCCAAGCTGTTCGACTTCACAAACTATCTGCCAAGCCCACCTTAAATAGCGTAAAATGTGGAGCTGATGGGCAGTTTGATGGTTGTTTCCTTTGCCTTGGCTGTTTCTCGGTAACTTCAGACTCTGTCAGCTCAACTCAGCCTCCTCCTTTTGCAAACTCACTCCTGTTTGAAGAGGATGTTATTTCCAACACCTCTCTTTTGGTTTGGTTGTGGTTTGGTGGGGTTTTTTTTATTTTCTTTGTTTTAACCACAGATGAAACCTCTGACACCTAGGAGGAATGAAATATTCACTTTTACATAAGGTTACTCTAAAACAGTCCCTGGGAGAATGTGTACCACCAGACATAGCCTGGCACCTTTTCTGAAATAAAAGACCGTGCCTAGATAAGTTAGCCTCCTCTCTCTCTGAACCACCTGATTGCCACTTTTCTGCACCGATGGGGTGGTGTGGCTGTGCTTCACAAAGGTGCTGAGATGCTCCTCAGCTAGGCAGAGCCCAGGGATGCTTCTGGGCTGGATGTGAAGAGCACACACTTGTGTAACCAGCTGCCACATCAAGCATCTTCCCTGCTCACGTGCAGCTCGGTCAAGTGAACTGCCTTCCTCTCCAGCCTACAGGAAAAAAAACCCTGTTAAGGCTGGCAAGGAATTTCTGAGCTCAGGGTGCACCAAGTACCCAACTTTGCTTGCTTAGCTGTGATGCAGCGAGGAAAAGCCAAGCTGAAGCAAAGGGGTTGCCTGGCAGGGCTTCTCTTCCCTGCGAAAATCATTAGGAAATACCCGGTTAGCAGAGGGACAAAGAGAGATGCTGGAGTGCATATCAGTCCCGCAGCTGCCTGTGCCATCCGTGTCTTCTAGGCAATGTATTTAAGCTCGTACCCATAAATAGGCGCTACTGGATGATGATAGAAGTAATTGGAAATGCTTTAAGCAGCTACTCCATAAATCATTTGCATTCACTAGGTTCCACCTGGGTCCTCGCTGTACTCTCCTTCCCCTGCTCGCTTTGACAGGCAGCACACAAAATGGGTCACTTTCTGCTCCCTTGAATATTTTATCACTAAAAAGGGAAAAGCGAAAGGTCAGTGTTCAAAGGGATTCCTTGTCCACATCTCTGCGCAACTTCAGCAGTCTGGGTAATCTCAGGAGCAGACCTTTCAAGATGCACGCAAGACCTCTGACAAAATCGCTGCCCCGATATCACAGTGCTTCCTCCTGTGTGGCTCCTTGCTGTCTCAAGGCTAACATGCACACACACAAAAAAATCTACTTGCAGATGCTAAAGCTGACCCACATCATGTAGTTCACTCTTCTGGAAACTAGTTCAGGCAATTCAGCCCCTTCTTTCAACTGCAGCCTATTCTTTAAGCGTCACTCTTCTACAAGTTTGAAATAAAACAACACTTAAAGAACCATTAGTGATGCTTAAAGAATGCCTATGTTGGTACCAGGCCACCTGATGGCAAACCAAAGAGTCCTGCAAACTAAGCAGCAGCACATTTGCACTCAAACCTGCTCACTTAAGAACCACAACCTCTGCAAAAGCAAAGACTGTTACTTGAAATCTGACAAATGAGCTATTTCAAAAATCAAAGGGAAGGGAAAAAATCTGTAGCTGTGATGCCTCCCACCTCTGCACTCTGGCCAGTCGCAGGGAGAGTGACATTTCGATCACTTCTGTGGTCCCATTTAAGCCCAAAGCAGTCAGGGCTTTATCAGAGTAAGCCAACACTACAAATGCCATCAGGAGCACTGATGTCGTCTTTCAACAAGGTACCGCACCGCAAGATAGGCTGCTGTGTGACCCAAACCAGACACACAGCAAGGAAATGCACATTTAATTTAAATACTAGGAATGTCCTGGCTTTTCCACCAGGAATTCCTGTGGGGTCACCCTGAGTCAGCCGGGAGAGGGACAGCAGAGACAGAAGATCCTACAGGGTTGATGCTGGGGAAGATGGGGAAGGAGGGCGAGCAGTGTCTCAGCACCTGCTAAACCAGTGTATAGTCATTTTAAATGACGTTTAAATACCGATGTTGAATAGTGACATGAATGAAACGTACTGGAAAACATGAAGCATTTAAAAATCAATGGGGAAAGTATGAGATGCTGATCTGCAGTTCCAGTAAAGTCAGCATTGCTAGTAGACATGCTACGCTGTGAAACCTCAGGAGCAAGCCAGTACCCTAAAACAAAGCAAAGCACAAAGCCAGTCCTTAGCTAGCTTTTTTAGGGTCAGCTTGTCTTGCTTCACCAAACCCCGGCCTTAACGTGCACCAACATGGCAGTTCCACCGAGAGCATAATGGCCAAGCAAAGTTAACACAATTGCAGGTATAAGCACTGCTAGACCCAAGAAATAATACCAGAACCAACGTTTCAACACCAGAATTACCACTTTGCAAACTAACTGTCATACCATCTCTTATAGCCCCACAAGCACACCACAGGAAGGCCCTTCAGAGATCCCTCTTACCGGATGCAATCCTGCAAAATCTCTGAGCAAGGCTGACTAGGAGGTCTTCATTTTTGGCATATGCATGGTCCTCCTGACTTTAGCAGGACTGCTTCTGCCCAGGTCTACTTGATCTACAGCGGAGCTTTCAAAAACTTCTTAAGTTGAAGAAAAGAAATGAAGCAAGGAGGTTGAACCTTACAAAGGAAGGAATTCTAATAGAAATGCCTCACCAAGCGTGAACTCTTCTAGACCTTCAATTTATTTTCCAATACAAGTCTATACTTCTGCAGCCTGCTGCTGTGGGGTGCTATGCATCAGTGACTGACAGAACTTCCCAGCAGCAGGGTATCCTCATCTGTTTCCGTGTAGCAGCTTCACCCTTGCAGCTCTAGCTCTAACTGCCCAAAACTGTCATACTCATACTGCACTACATAGGAACTCAAACTGCATTTTTTGATTTTCAAGTTAATCCATTTCCAAAACCATGGCCATGCAAGCCAGGCTGCTGATTTAAACGGGAGTACTTGCAGGTTTGCAAAATCAGGTCACAGGGAAGAAAAAAAAAATAAAAAAAATCCTGTTTTGTAATGCCCGAAGAAGTACGTGTGGGAGAGATGGGGTTTCTTTTCTAGGAAAAGAAATGCGCAGTGAAACTCAAGGAAAGGAAAATGAAGCCTCGCTTCTGAGCTGAGACAAACTGCTGTCTTACTGGCACAACTATATTAAAGGTGAAGGCTTTGTCAGGAGCTGCGCTCTGCGGAAGACAGCTAGAGAAGAAGAATTTAAGATTTCTAGGACAGGAAGAGTCACAAGAGATGAACATTCTATGATTTAATTATCCAACTGGAGGGATAAATTAAGCTTTTGACTTGGAGCTGCATATAAAGAGAGCAATTAGACTTCTCTAAGAAAATTAGCATACGGTTTAAGAAGGGAGTAATAGTTTAAAATGCAAGTATGAAATTTTTAGTTATATGCAATGGTAATAGATCTGTATGCTATACAGCTTGAACTAGATGCTCCATTGTGTTATATCAGTATCCCTTTTCCAAAGCCAAAAGACCTTGTGCTGGTTTGCCCCATTAGAAGATCTGCCCCAACATTTTCAGCGTGGACGCAGCCTCCACCTTTCACTGAAGTTTTCTCCGTTTCCAAACCCACACTGCTGCTATGTATCTTGGATATGTATTATTCATAGATTATTAACCTCCTTAAAATCAGTATGTGCCGTGAATCTGCTCTTGAAATGGGCTCTGCATATACGTGTACACGCTTAGCTTGGGTTCAAGTTTTCGTGATAGATTTTTGTATAACAGTATACAGTATGAGTAATCCACTCTTCCTCTTATAAGGGAATTTAAAAAATAAAGTAATTAAAAAAAAAAAAATATATATGCCTTTACACTCCAAGCTCCATTAGCACTGTATTAAACAATTCCAATGAGATTAAGTGCTAAACTTTCAAAAGACCCCCAAAACATCTTCATCAAGCTTCACATTTTCTAAGAGGGTAAATCAGTATAAGTCCTTTGACCAAAATAAAGCCCTGCCAATCTATTCTAACTAGGGAACAAGCCCTAAATAATTAGAAAAATATTTAGTAACAGACTTAAGGTTTAAATTAAGTGATTTTCCAGATCAGGAGTGTATATAAGCTTATTCCCTACACTGTGCACCAACTTTCAATAAACTATGCCCTTTGTTTGGAAAGATACCAAAAATTACTGAGAGATCTCATCAGTACAGAGGTGAGCACTTTTGACCCTGTGTAAGATTTTGTCATGGTATCCTTATTTGAACAAGTGACAATTCTGAGGAAGTCGATGTTTGCTCTGCTATCGTATTTCTATCTAGCAGCACTTTCCAGAGTGAAGAAATTGCTCTATCATGCATGCAGAAGCACTTGGCTTGCACATAAAAAGTCCCCAGAGGGTTAAAAAAACCTCACACTTTTTAAAACCCTATCAACATGCACACAAATTGCACACCAAAGAACTGGCTAGTATAAATCTGAATGCATTTAATACCCAAGTGAGGAGCAAGACAGTAACTCTGGAGCAACAATCTCTGCTTTTTTGTGTAACTTGCTGTCCAACAAAGAGTAATCATTTTCTATTCATGATCTTTTACTATACATTTTTATGGTCAGACAATTAACTTCTCTAATGGAAAAAAGAAAAAAAAAAGAAAAAAATCAGTGCAGGTTTTAGTACATTAACATAAGCACACATTAGTTTAATTTTCCATTGAACAGATTCACACAGCTCTGTTTGAAGCCATGGGATCTCAATGGTAAAAACCTTAATGTGATTTGACCTCTTTTATACAGAAAATGGGCTGATGGAAAGAAGATATAACATCTGCAGCTTTATACATTTCTTATATTCGTTAAGTTTTTATTACTAGCAGTACTGGAGGGGAAAACATTAAGAGTAAACACACAGGTGAAAGGTATCACTGTATTGGTCACGAGTTAGGAGCTCGTTCTTGTACATAATTCTCATGATAATACAGCACCAACAATGACTAGGATGTATTTTAGAGTGGAAAATAGCAGCTCTCCCTGTTGTAAATCAGATAGCTTGACTTACTCCGAGCTGAATTTCAGCTATGAACGTTTTTGAAAGTATAACGGCAGTAAGCATCACAATGGCTACGGTCACTGTGGAAAAGCTTTCTCGGTGGTGGTGGACGTCAACTGCTGGGGCACCACTGACATCAACTGAATCACTGGCGTGGTCCTCACCTGCTCCCAGGGGACAGCCCAGGCAGGAGCAAACGCGTGCTGGGGCTGTGGCTCTCAGGGATACTCCCCAAAAGCCTGCTGCCATTGGGAACCGACCTCTTCACCCACACGCTGCACTGGAGCTCCCCCCAGAACAGACCACCCACTAACAGGCAGGAGCAGGTCTTTAGGACTAGGTATATTTGTGCTTTTTCATTTCTATGCTGACACTTACTGCGTGGATGTCTTGAATTAAACACTCAGGTTTGGTGTCGTCCCCCCCCCCCTTAATCTGTGCAAATCCTTGAAAATGCTGCTTTGTGCCTATTCAGAGCCACCATTTGGGAGCAGGTTTTTGTAACAGCTGCCCAAAATGACAGGTGAATATTTATCTCTCTGTGTGGTTTAGGTGTGTAACTGCCCTCATCTCCCACCCTGCAGGTCAAGTTCATATGGTCCAGGCAGCTCTTCCGATGAAGCTGTTAGAGAAACGCAGGGAGCGGGCTGTGGCTGCCAGATGGCTATTTATCTATCTATCTCCCACTCCCTGGTGCTACCCCATCACGCAGCGTTAACTGTGAGCTCCGGTGGGAAATTAATTCTCTCCCTTGCTTCTACTCAGGAAAGTTTCTACCCCACATTGTAAGTTTACAGCTATGCATCACCAAATAAGCCCCAAGAAGGGAGAAGACAGTCACGCTGATGTTAAGTGACTTGCTCAAGGTCAAATGGCAGCCAGTAGCAGAGGCAGGAATACGACCCCAGGTCCTGCATGGCGCAGGCTGGGAGCGGCAGCAGTGCACACAGGAATGGGAAGCTGGGGAGCAGGTTTGCACAGCCCACACCAAGGGTCAGTAACACCACATAACAAGACATTCCTGGCAGAGGTGGAGCTGTATTAGATTTGCTCTTTTGCAGCTACATTTGCTAGTTTAACGTTTTGCATATGCTTCTGAAAGTGAGTGCATGGTGAGGAATCACTTGAGTATTCAATGCCTTGGGTTTTTGCTGTCTAACACCACCAACAGCAGCCCGTACAGAAGCCTGTTCAGACCTAACTATTTGGAAAAGACAAAAGATCATGTTATTCCCAAGAGAAAACAAAATGAACTCCCCACCCCTTTCTATGTTCAGGACAACGGGCTGAGTACAAACTATCATGGATATAATTTAGCAAATACAGGTTTGTAAATACTTATTTAACGCAGTATTTTTATAATGCACTGGCCCAAGGCTTTTTTTTGGTACAACACTGTTGGATACCAAGGTCTTACAGGGGGACATGTTTCCCTGGCAATCCTCTACCTTCCTGTACGTACTGGTCATAAGGGAGAAACAGTATGCTGAATTACTGCTAGCATGGGCATGAAATATATCAATGCAGATCTTATAAAGGCTAGTTTTGGAGGCTTATAAAAACCTATATATTCTTTTGAACAATTAGTTCTGTCAGCAAGCCCTTTTTAATCCAATAAAGCCTCATTATGTCAATAACAGACCTCATGCAACATGCAAATCGTATAGCTCCTGTAAAGCAGCCTGCATGAGGGTGAATTAGCTGTCAAGAATGCAGGTCTGGGCTGAAATTATCCCCAGTGCAAAGGCAAGGGATTCACACCGAGTCAGATTTCTCTTACAACATCCACGGGCTCGGAGCTCACTGCAGAAAACAGGACACCCTCTCTGGACTTCGACAGGCCTCATGAAAAGCACCCTAAATGGGGCTTCTTTCCAGTCTCGGGCCACCCAGCCAAAGTTATTCACCATATCCCATTAATGGGCAAGGAAGAGCCTCTGCTGTTGCAACAACAGAAATGACTACATGGTGCAAGAATGATGACCTTGGAGTGGGTTTCCAACCAAAATGGCCTTAGGCAAGTAGTCTCCTGAGTTATAGGGGCTACACCCAGTGAACCATGAGAGTTGTGCAACTCTGGCTTCTTCATCAGACCTCTGGCCAGAGGTAAGAGAAAAATAAAGGCTACAAGAACACAAAACTTGTGAGCTCCAAAGCCCCACGTTTCAGAGGGATATAAGGGGACACGCTGTCCCCACTAAAAACAGCTCTGTGTGCAGAAATGAACCTAAGTCAACGCCTTGCCATCTCCCAAAAAAAATCAACTGCACAAACATGCAGAGAAACACTGTGCAGATTTTTTTTTTTTAATTGAAAAATAAAAAGGATACTGCTATTGTGCTTTGAAATTTTATGATCTGTTGACCTTAGCGGCAACTCCCTGCCTTGTCAATGTTAGTGAGAAGGGCTGAAGAGATATTTCCAGGGGTTCAGGGATTGCTTTGCTTCAAATGCATTTTTGTTTGCTTTGCTTTTTTTTTGGCAGCAGCCCCTAAAAGCCAAAGGGCCCCACGGCATTCCCAAAGCCCATTTGGACCATTTTTGCGTGATATCTGCTCCAGAGAGGTCAGAGCAGAGACCAGCACAGCAGCCACCACTTTTGGTCACCCCCTTGATTTCTAATGCACCTTACACCTAATGAACCCCCTTCACTTTTGTTTTCCAGCACATTCCCTCTTGCTCTGGTTCATGAGCCTCTCCCCTCATTGCACCAGATTCAGCCATGCAGAGGTAAAGACTCTGATTTGCTTTGCAGAAGCTAGAGCAAGATGCAGGGCTGGGGCGGGGGGAAGGCACAAAAGCACCAGTTATGGAGGAATTCAGTGTTTTTACTGCTATCCTCCCAGCTCCAGGCATCAGCTCCAGTCAATTCCACCCAGACAATAAAGTCATTTATCACTTGAGGACCTGCACAGGTTCGATACCTGATGTAAAGCAGATGATTGCTTCCATTGATTCAGATGAAATATCCGAGCAGAGCTGCGGCCAGCCGTGGTTAGAGCGCATGCATGATTTGTGATGGTTTAATAAATAAACCATTGATTACAAAATGGAGCCTGACAAATCCTGACGGGGCAGATCTGCAGCTGTACCTCTCCTCTGACTCCTATAATTAATGGCTTAGTACTGTGCTACTGTTAAGTGAGGACCAGCTCATCTAGAAGCAATGGCACGTTAGCAACATTTATGCAAACGTGCATGATTTCTGCACCCGGCATAACTGACAAGGTCACTCCTTGCTTTGGCTGAGATTTTCTCGGTGGAAACCGTCAGGGTTGGCTGGGGATGTCTTGCCACAAGACAGACCGTTTCTAACGCCAGAGCTTCAGCTGCCTGTGAGGGCGATACCGCAGCAGGGAGGCAGGAGACGAATCCCCCAGCACATGGGGAGATCAGCCCTCCAGTCAAGCAACCACGAAAAGATGCTGAATGAGAGATGCAGGGACTGACTGGGCTCTGGATGGTGTGCAGGCTGGGAAAGGGACCATCCCACTCCTGGTCACAGGTTTTGAGAAAAACTTAACATAAGACACCCCTTGACAAATAGCATCTCGCAAGCCCGAAAGAGAGATCTGAACAACTACAACCTCACACAGTGCCTTTCTCCTAAGCAACAAAACTACAGCCTTGTTGTGAACAGTTGTCTAAATGACCTATTTTTTTCTTGAAGAAGTGCTGGATTTAGAAGATCGCAACCAGCCCATGGGCCTTGCTGATACACGAGAAAGGAAACATGAGCCGAACCAAATGGCGTTCACCTGTCTGTGCAAGTACTCCTCCCGTAACCGTGATGCACAGCCCCGGAGCTCAGCTATTACTCAGAGATCTTCAGCCACAGTCCCCAGCATTGCCAGCTTTTGCTTATATCTGCATGGATGACATTAGGAGAGAAGTATCATGTCTTTCTGTAACTGATACATATGGTCTTCCAAGAACGTATTTACGTATCAAGCCAGGCTAATGCATGCCCAATTACCAGTGAAATTGCTTTACTGTTTACTAACCTATTAGACTCTCCAGTCAAAGGAAGGTGCCACGTATCAGAGATATCTAATACAATAGCCAACCATTTACATGAGACTCTGCATAGTATTGCATAGTATTTTAACAAGGTTGCTGATGACATTCTTTTATGGTTTCAAGGCAAAAAACCAGATGTTTAAAACATAAATATATTGCAGAAGAGAGTGGCAGAGAGAGGAGAGGAAGGAGAAAGGATTCATCTTAAATTTTTGACTCCCTCCAGGCTGACTGGAAACAGAAATAGACACATGATTTAAAAAAAACACTAGATTTTATCACGGTAAACTCTTGCAATTTAAAGAGGTGACTGCCCATTTCAATTTGAATGGAAAATTAGCTTTCTTTGGAAACATAATGCGTAGATCTACAAAATATGTTAAATAACATAGGGGTTATTACTGAGTAATGTCCATCAGAAAGTACTCATCTGAGTTAATTCTGTTTCCCAAATGAAATGAAGTGCAACAATAAATAATGGCTAATCTGTAATTCCATGTAAAATCGGGACCAATCTTTTCTTTCATTAAACTTGGTACAGTGTATGTGCTATGCATTTTTAATACCTTTAAACAATTTAGGAGAAATAGTGCAGACTAAGACTGACAGGAAATAGTCTGAGCTCCTAATTTTAGGAAACAGCCTATAAATGAAATTTCAGGAGGATATAACTTCTTGATTAAAGGCAAATTGTTGTTGTCACACCTAGAAAAAAAATGTAGTATTATATCTTATTACTCTAATTTATTACATTTATTACTCTAATTTAGGTGAGTACCACAAAGATGACAACCAAAGAATCACAGCCCAGGACCTCACCATACTACGTTCTGCCTAGCCACTGCAGAATAAACAACAACAATCTACAATTTGAGATATTAAAGCAAAAAATGGCTTCTTTTATAAGCATGCATCAGCTTCTGATTTTTGACAGGCAGCAAGAGCAAATGCATTTCTGACTCTTTCCATTTTCTTGCTGGATGGTTCGTCTCTCTCCCCCCTCCCCACCCGTCACTCCTGACCCTTATTTCCTGCACGCAGAATTTCTGTCCTTCCCAAGAATCTGATGTGCCTGATAAGACCGGGCATGCAGGATGCTGATTAGCCCTGTCAGCTTTAAAGTTTCCCTAACCCATTTCTCAGGTAATCTCATACAAATGCCTATCTACAGCCAGCACATGTAGCAGAGATGCAGGAGCTCACCTCATACTCCAGAAACACCTGCAATAAATCAGAGAAAAGCTCTTAGCCCAGATGTTGAAAGGCAGGGGCGTAAGAGCCTGGCTGAAGCTGGAGCTTGAACCCAAATCCCACCGTGTGCTTGTACTCTTCCCTGCAAGCTCATCGCGGTGAAGGCTGGTCGTGGATCCACGGAGGGAAAATAAAAGTCAGAGCATAATGCATGAGCTTACGCCGGCAAATAGTAATGCAAGTGAATAACTACTCACACAAGCAGTCTCTATAAATCCCAAATCATGTTTGTGTTCAAATACTTCCTCCCACGGCTGCAAAATGTGTGAGGAGGCTGAGAAAGAGTCATCTGCAAGTACAAGGATTCACACCACTTAAAGCCGTCCTTATTAAAAACAAACTACGTATTTACCAAAGGAGTATACAAGCAACCTTGTCCGTCTCCCTTCCTTCAGTCAACACAAGGAGAGACCAAGCTGCTCCAGAGCAGACCAAAAAGGACACGCTTTTTCAGTCAAGAGAGCTAAAACAGCTTCCACTTCCACTTGGGGGATTCGCTGCAGAAAATACCTAGTTTAAATCACATTTTATAGCTTGTGTCACACTGACTAAATAATTTAATAGCCCCTCCTGGCTTTAAAAATCTCTTCGTTTGGGAAACCTACCTATTGCACAACAGGTGGTAAATCCCTCTACCAAAAGAAGAGTAAACTTGGCCTTGAAAAACAGGTTTTTTTAAAAACCAATCAACCAAAGCCCCGTGTAAGCCAGTGGGTAAGAGGTTTATGCCATTATGAAAGAGATCAGATGAGTTATGGTAAAAATCTTCGAGCCTGGAACTTTTGATCAGTTTGTACTAAGCTCTAAAAGACTACGTAAAATAACATCTCTTGCCCTAAAACACCAGTGTATTTGAAATCATACATAAAGAGGAAGAGATTATAGTAGGAATCCAATTTAACTTTGCTAAAAGCTAGAAATACCTAATCTATCACAGCATTTCAGAAACTGAACCCTAAACATGAAAAATCCAGCCATTACACAGCGTCCTGGGCTAGAGAGACCATATCAGGTTCAGCGGGGGGGGGGAGAAAAGCTGTGGCAGCCTGTTCCTCTCAACCCAAAGGGGACTAGGATCTTTTTAAAAGGCGTAAGTGCACTTAAACTCTGCGTAGGGGACTTACACAGCAACTAGATATCAATGAGTCATGGATTTTATGGGTTCCAACTCCACAACGTACTTAAGCAGGATTACTTGTGTGCACAAAGTTAGGAATTTATCTATCTGTAGTTTACATGCAAAATCAGCGCCCTATATATTATTCTCCCCCAAACTGGCATTTGCACATGACATCCCTCCTGAGAAGCAGATGTCTTTGAAGGTGAACTGCTGAGCCACAGTCTCACATTTCACAGCTGAAACAGCAGCTCTGAAGCCCCTTGGACTTTTCCCTCGAAGACAAGCAGCATGAGGCAGGTTTCCCGCACAGAAATGGTCACAAGACTCAGAGATATCACCGAGAAAAACGCCCCATGATCTTTAAGGACCTGTGTGATGCTGGGATGCTCGGCGCTTGGTCCTGGTTAGGTCCCAAGTACAGCACTTCCAACGGTGCACGGGCAGTTAGCCCAGGGCCTCCTTAGGAAGGCACAAACTTGCTTGGTTTTTTTGAGTGTTAGGTAGCGCCCTTGATATTCGCAATGATTTCATTGATCAATTAATCCGCAAAGTCCGCAGCAGCTTCAGCACGAGGCGGTATGATCGAGCCCACAGGAGGAGGGCTCTACGGCACCACGATGCCAGATGCAATGCTGCTGGTGCTTCCACCCCGACGGGCACGTCTTAGGTCAGGAGAGTCCTCTGCCCGAGGGACGGTGGCTGCTGCACCGCTATGCTGCTGCGTGAGGGTACGCACCTCTTCAAAGCACTTGTATCTTGATAAAGTTTTCTCTGCCTGACTGCTCCTGTCCTTAAAAAAGAGAGACCAAGGGAAACTACTTCTGGCCTTAGGGGAAAAAGCCACAGTGTTTCCTCTTTAAAAGCAAACCGAGGATAGGAAATTCAGTAAAGCGTAGAACAACTGAGCAAATGAGCTATTTAAAGAGCATTTTTTTCTTTCTGCTATATAGTACAGACACAAATGCATACACGTTATATATACCTTCCCTCCAATTTTCAAATAGGGAACACAAGTCTATTTTTCTGCTGCGCACACAACACCTCTCCAGATCTTGCTCTAATGCTCTGAATTTCTCATCAGTTTCAAACCTAATTAAAAAAAAAAAAATCTACTTAGCAGGAAGATGTTTTCCTCTTTTTTACTGCCAAATCTTTCTACCTCGTTACTGGTTTCAGATGCAAAGTGTGCAACACCCAGGGAACCAGTGACAGATTTAAGGGCTAGCCCCTGATGCCCATGCAGTGTTTCAGACTAGCACTTTGGGACCAATATAACTAACCGGGAGGTTCACAGTTTTCCAAATGAACACAGAATAACGTCTTCTCCTTTTTCATCCGGACCCAGCAGCAGAAGGCATCCAACTTCTGGGGAAAGGTAATATAAGTGCTCCCAATCAGTAATAGCAGAGCTTTCTAAACAGCTTTTCTATAAAGCCACATACAACAGAGCTAAATAAATCCTTTTTTTAGTCCTCACTTGAAGTGACCTGCATAACTTAAAATGCAGCTTGATTATCTAATAAAACCTTCCATCGCACTGAATCGCCCTGTGTGTTCATGCACACAGAGATAAAACGTGTGTGTGTGTGCACATGGGCGCGCACAGACGCAGCCCTATCACATATCCTTGTGTTTCACCATCTGGCATCGTTCTAGGGATTAATAAAAACAAAGTTAGGTTTAAAATACCACATACACGCCTAGGGAAGGAGAATTCTTACAGGAGGTTTTAAAACAACCTACGTGGAGGTGCTACAAGAAATACAAGGCAAGCCAGCTAAGATGCAGAGTGTGCGTTAGGAACAGAAAACGCATGTTTATCAAATCAGTGGACCCAAAAGTTACAACTATATGCATTTTATGTAGCATAAGTAAGTTGCAAACCAGTACGATTGATTAAAGCTTGCTCAAGACTAGAGGAATCGAAATATGACAAATGCTAATGCGACAGAGAAATGTCAAAATAGATGAGGAATTACACATGCCAGTGACTGAACAAAAACTAGCTGAGATTAAGTCAGAGACAAAGATGAAATGCCAGATTGCCTAAAGCTAATTATCTGGACAATTAATGGAATGCCTGCAACTCGTTTTGATTATTAAGAGCACAGTCTATTGGAGAAAGGACAAAGCTATTTGCAAAAGTCCGCACTGATTTCCTCGGAAGAGGATGCTGGCAATGAAGTGGAAGAAATTCTTACCCTGGAGATCACTAAGCCAGCTGCTAAACTATGGTACGGCCATGTCACCTGCTACCAAAATCATACCGATCCCTTCCTTGGGCTGTCACTGGTGTCAAAATCCAATGCACATCTCATTTCCCAAGCTGATAATTTGACAGGGATCCTAGATAAGGAAAAATATTAGTGTGTCTTGGATGCTACAAAGCAAGACACATACAAGTATTTCTATACCTTGACCTGCCAGAAATTAAATTGAACTTCCTCCTGTTCTTCCTTAATTTTACCATGCACCAGTTTTCAGGAAATTCCTACATTCTTTTGTATTTATACACTTGAGAGCTAAATGTGGTTCCCAGATAAATTCTTTATGTGATGACACTTCTTAAACTGGCCACAGACCAACCAGATGTGAACACCTACCCACTCAGTTAATATGAGGAAATATAAAGATGTTTAATAAAAATATTTCACTTCTTTAAAAAAAAAGAAAAAAAAAGTAAAAAAAGGAAGAAAAAAGAAAAAAGGCTAATCCCAAATACATAGATGCTATCTATGGAGAGTTATCTGAGCCTTTTTCTACGTTACTGGTACAGGACTACATTAGTATCTGGAATGAGAAATACCCATCAAGTTTCCCTTCTAAATGCACATTTGTGACAGTAACAAGCATGGGGGCCACGTTCTTTTGAAGAAACAGTACTACATTTTAGATTCCCCCCCAGTGACATCCTAGGAAACATGTATGCATTCACCAGTGCCATTAAGCATCGCATCCATCAACCACAAGCCACTTTACCCGAGACAGCAAAGGATAGAAATAGATGTGACCCAACCCTCGTGTTTCTCCAAACGGTTTCCGCCCAGACAGTCCCTTCAAATACCAGATGTAAATCAGAGCACCTATCTCGACTGAGCAAAGGCCCGTAGTGCAAATGCCCAAGCACAAGCTCTGCTAGAAGTGGGAGGGCAAGCAGCATGGTCACGGCAAGCTCTGCGCATCAGCCAGCTCAGACCCTCCAGGAAAACTCCTGGGGCTGGATTTATTCCTTTGGGCTCTGGCATGGACTGATGTAGTTATGCTGCTTTCAGCACTTAACTAACACCTTTGCACTGAATGTATATTCATTTTGGATGTTTTTACATCACTTAACAGCTCAAGATGTAGGAATTTCCAGAGTTGCCTTGATCCCCAAATGAGGATGTGTTTCAGCACAGGGATGAAAAAGCCAAGCTGTTCCTGCTTCTTGTTTAAATTCAGCATTGTCCCCCTAAAAGCGAGAGCCTACAAGACAGCACTCGCTACAGAACGGATGGCAATCCACTGTGCTTCTTGCGACAGACCCTTTGCCAGGCTGACATCAGTTTAACACGCCGTGTGCAGATTAAAACTGGTTTTACAAACACAATTCCCGAACAAGCGCTGGATTTTAGCCGAGGGGAAGGCAGCCAGCTTTGCAGCAGGGAAACCAACTTCAAACAGGCATACTAGGAGGAAACCCATGCCTTCAAAACATATTTTATCCATCCTTGGATGACAAAGATAAGACGACACATTGGGGAAGCTGCACTTCCTATTTTACTCTCTGCACAAGAAGGGCTGGAAAAGGGACCCACATTTAGGGTTTTAGAGCTGATGTACCACCTCAGCAAAAACCTGTTTGGTGAGCAAACACAGCTTTGCTGACATGGCACCGGGCACCAATCTAAATTCCGGACCAGAGTAATTTTAGTAAAACCCCAATGAGTTTTACAAACATGACGAATATGTTGCACGTTATCTGAGAGCGACAGCCTTATGCCCCTGCTCCCCGTGAAACCCCAACTCCCAAATGCTGTGGTCACAGCAGTTCAGAGAGGGATTGCAAGCAGGATGCATGGTCACCTTGTTTCATCTCAAACTGTTGCTAGAACTCAGGCCACACTCGATTACAACCTCCAGGTAGCGTTACAAGCAGAAAATACTTGTGATCCACAGGCTTAAAAGGTATTTTTTTCACCGACATGAAAAGTACCCTAAATGCCTTTGGTCATTTGTTAAATATTAGGACACTTTTCAAAATATTTTATCTTGCTAAAAGTTAAGCGTTTTCAGGCCCTTAGGGAAAAAATATTAATATTTCATCTTTCAGATGGGCCAAATCTTTCTTTTTTGCCATTTTAACTCATTTCCAGCTTCTGCGATGGCGATTAACATCTTGGTCAGAGACATAAGCATAAACAAAAACTCTTAGCATATCAGGTCATACCAGTATTTGAAAAATGTGCTTATTCTGTTTTCAGCTTTTACTTTGGTTTGCCAAAACAAAGAAATCAGCTGTTTCCCAGGGAAGAGTTGACAGACAGAGTGATTTTCAAAACACAAATGAGATGGAGGCTGGTGCAAAACCATACATACACAACAAAGCCACAGTGCTCTGTCCTGCAGGCTGAAGTCAAGGCAAGGAAGTGGGGAACAAAGTGCACCACAGTGTTTTAAGGAGAAAAAAAAAAAAAGCTGATAGGTCTAGCTCAGCTGCTGGAATAATATTTTCTGATCTTTGCTCACAAAAGATGATTTAAGGCTCTGAAAGATTCCAGCCCCCCCCCCCAACAGCGTGTCAGAAGAATGCATGCTTCTGCTGACCCCATGGGAGGCATGGGAATCATGCCAATCCATCACGCTGATGCCACTGGTCCACCCAGTATCTACCATGTCTGTGCTTTTAAAAGGTTGAAAAACCTCTTGATTTTGTGAAAGGATATTTTTTCCTTTATCTCAGTCTTACAAATACTGGGAAATTTATACAATCTGTATCCATACTTGGAGAGGCAATGCAGGGGGAAGCATCATTGCTGGACTCCAAATTTCTTTATAGGCTTGACAAAAACCAAGCCATTGCAAAACATGAGTGAGGACAAGCTGATAGTTGCCTTATGCTTTGATTCCCCTCATACCAAACAGAGATTAAAAGACTACTGAAAGATGCATTGTAGGCTTCCGCACTACAATACGTCCATCTCAAGCACAGATATGAAAGATCATAAAATCATAGAATCATTTAGGTTGCACAAGACCTTTAAGATCATTGAGTCCAACCATTAACCTAGCACTCTTAAGTCCACCACTAAACCATGTCCCTAAGCACCACATCCAAACGTCTTTTAAATACCTCCAGGGATGGTGACTCAACCACTTCCCTTGGAAGCCTGTTCCAATGCTTGACAACCCTTTTGGTGAAGAAATTTTTCCTAATATCCAACCCTAAACCTCTCCTGATACAACTTAAGGCCATTTCCTCTCATCCTATGGCTTGTTATTTGGGAGAAGAGACTGACCCCCACCTCTCTACAACCTCCTTTCAGGTAGTTACAGAGAGCAATAAGGTCTCCCCTGAGCCTCCACTTCTCCAGGCTAAACAACCCCAGTTCCCTCAGCCGCTCCTCATAAGCCTTGTGATCCAGACTCTTCACCAGCTTCATTGCCCTTCTCTGGACACGCTCCAGCACCTCAATGTCTCTCTTGTAGTGAGGGGCCCAAAACTGAACACAGTATTCGAGGTGCGGCCTCACCAGTGCTGAGTGCAGGGGGACAATCACTTCCCTAGTTCTGCTGGCCACACTACTCCTGATACAAGCCAGGATGCTGTTGGCTTTCTTGGCCACCTGGGCACGCTGCTGGCTCATATTCAGCCGGCTGTTGACCAACACCCCCAGGTCCTTTTCTGCTGGGCAGCTTTCCAGCCACTCTTCCCCAAGCCTGTAGTGTTGCATGGGGTTGTTGCGGCCCAAGTGCAGGACCCGACACTTAGCCTTAAACCTCATACAATTGACCTCGGCCCATCGGTCCAGCCTGTCCAGGTCCCTCTGCAGAGCCTTCCTCCCCTCAAGCAGATCAACACTCCCGCCCAACTTGGTGTCAGCTGCAAACTTACTGAGGGTGGGTGCACTCAATCCCCTCATCCAGATCATTGATAAAGATACAGAACTGGCCCCAAAACTGAGCCCTGGGGAACACCGCTTGTGACTGGCCGCCAACTGGAGTAAACTCCATTCACCACCACTCTTTGGGCTCAGCCACCCAGCCAGTTCTTTACCCAGTGAAGAGTACACCCGTCCAAGCCATGCGCAGCCAGTTTCTCCAGGAGAATGCTGTGGGAGACAGTGTCAAAGGCTTTACTAAAGTCTAGGTAGACAACATCCACAGCCTCTCCCTCATCCACTAAGCGGGTCACCTTGCCATAGAAGGAGATCAGGTTGGTCAAGCAGGACCTGCCTTTCATAAACACATGCTGACGGGGCCTGATCCCCTGGTTGTCCTGTACGTGCCACGTGATGGCACTCAAGATGATCTGCTCCATAACCTTCCCCAGCACCAAGGTGAGGCCTGTAGTTCCTCAGATCCTCCTTCCGGCCCTTCTTGTAGACGGGCGTCACATTTGCTAGCTTCTAGTCAACTGGGACCTCCCCGGAATCTTGCAAGACTGAGGCTTTGGTAAAGCAACAATTCTGTATTTAAATGATGATTTGTTTGTACAAGGTTTTCAGGAGGAATCCTGCACGGCAGCTGTTCCCAGCGAGCTCAGCACGAGCCAGAGCACTCATTTTATTCTACCTTTTCATGGCCTTAAAAAAATGGCAGCTCTCTCTAATTAGCTACTCTTTTGACATCTCAGATGAGTATTTTCCATTACGAAGAATAACCCGTATTCTCCTAAGCCTCATAGATCTTAACCAGGGGAAGAGATGATACACAAGGGGAGCTTCCTCCTTTTCTAAAAATTCTGTTAGGGTAGACTTCAGAAAACATTAATGTTTTTAGACAGGGAACATTTTAAACTTCCAAATAAGGGGAGTACAAGAAAGACTAAAAAAAATACATGCATGCACATATTTGATTTAAATTATGAAATCCTACTCATGAAAATAAATAAGGTATATACACAAGAGGTGGCCCAAATGATAGCCCTGTTGTCCCATTAATCATATTTATTGCAAAAGTCTAATAATGTTATCTTTGGTCCCAGCTTCAGCAGCCTATAATTTAACACGAGCACCTTTTTTCGGCATGCGAATCAGGTACTAACGCTGCCTCTTTCAACCTCTTTTGTGCTTCTAAATTAGAAAACCCAAATGTCGTTTTTCTTCAGATATGAAACACAGTCAAGGTCACTGTAAAATAAAAGAGCAATTAACTTCACAAGCAAACTGCTGTACAGGAGTGAAATACAGTACTTGAAAAAGTGGCTAAAAACTAAAACTATTCCTACAAGTGACATCCCTTGTTCAGCTAAAAATGACAGAACACAGCTCCAGAGATTCCTGTCAAATTAAAAAAAAACCAAAACAACAAAAAACCAAACATGAAGATATTACCCCCCACCCACTAATTTGTTCGCTGTGCTTTCATCGCTGCAGGGTAGGAAGGCTTGCTCTTTCGATAGCTCTGATACTGGAAAGCTGTCTCTGTCTCCCCCCATCTACCCTCCCCTAAATAAGCCCTAAACAGCTAATAAACATTAGCGCAGAATTTCTCATTGTGTTTCCTCTATCAGTTAAATGACAAAAGTTTTATGAATTCTCTGAGTAAGATTCAGGATGGAGTTGCCCTATCTGAAAAGACAAAGAGAAAGCTAACATTAAGGGTTGGGAGTTGATAAGTATTTTAAAATACAAAATTATCTCAGCTCTGACCCTTCTCTAAAATCAGCCAAGATTTTGTAACTCAGTAAAATTAAATGCGTTATCAACACACAACTGACTGTGCAACCCAGCAAAGATAAATTATCTCATTATTACCATAGAAATCAGATGAGGCGTGCATAGTAAGTGACATATTAAATGCAATTATAAACCCTACTGAAGTGATGTTAGTGACCTGACACATAACAAAAAAACCCCAATGAGGCAATGCAGAATCGAGGCTGGAAGATGCGCTGATATTATTCCTACGCAGCGTACATCAGATACACAAATACTACTTAGCCATCAGTACAAATGCCATAATGGAAAGCATTGCAAAAATTTAAGAAATTATTAACATGCAAAGAAGGGGATATCTTCAAGAGAAGCAGAGCTGCCCCTAATGCAGGGATCTGCAATTGCCAGGATGGGGTGAGCAGGTTACGAGAGCTACCTTCCCGCATCGCCTGCCTCTGTCCCCGTGTGCACATAGTGCCGATCAGTTGCCACAGACACAGGCATGTTCCCACTTCTCATGCCTGCAGTGATAATTTTCCCCCATTAACCGTCATAAAAATAAGGAAGGAGGGAACCATATGGCTCAAAGAGACTGCAAGGAGCCCCCCACCCATCCCCTTGCCCTGTTGGCAATACCAGTGACCTAGACCTCTCCTGACCAGCATTTATCCAGCTCTCCTTGAACCCCCTTGGTGCTGACGACCTCAGGACTGTCACAAGCAGGCTCTTGGGTGCTTCTCTCTCTTCTCTGTTGCAGGCTATTTTCTTAAAATCTAACCTACATTTTCCTTGCTGCAACTTACTGCTCTTTATCCAGCTCACAGCAGACAGATCACAGGCTACTCCCCTCTCTCCAGCAGGCTTTTACACCTTCCAGGGTCAGACAGCTCAGGCAAGAGACCTGATGACAGCTTGCATTATTTCAACTTGCTGTCCTACATCCTATTTTCTAAATTCATCATTCTTGTTGTTAACCTTTGCCCTCCCTTATATTTTTCTTGAAGTCCTGTGCCCCAAAGTGGACACACAAATGCTCTAGCTGAGTCCTTATCGGTACCAGCTACCTCAAAAGGATTAATCCACGCGTGTTGTGAATTAACGCATTAGTTGTGACTCATGCAACGCTCTGCAGATCCAGCAAGTCGTCGTCTTGCAACAGGACCTCACTGTCGACTTGTGTCTAGTTTGACATTTTCTAACTTTCAGACTATAGAAGAGACACCCCTTAGAAGTCATCCTCTGCTCTGGCAGTGAATTGTCCCTGCCTAAACACCACCCTTTCCACTTGTCCCGTGGAACTGCACCCTGCATGAGAGCACGGTCCCCAGTGAAAGCCGAGTACTGATGGCCAAAGCAACTGCTCCCCACCGAACCGCTTGGCACCTCCCCAGGAACCAGAAAATGACAGACCTACATGATTTGGTCTCTACTTGAGGTGGAAGCTCTGCGGAGCGGAGAGGGATGGCTCTTCTTGAAACCCTGACGGCTGGCAAAAATTATTTTATTTTTTTCCCCCTTCTGACTTGCATCCAACTTTTACAGTGAACGTGGAAAGCAAACCCTTCTTCAGGCCACAGTGCTGAGGGAGCCTATAGCAAAATAGTTCTCTGCTATATCTCATACCCGAAACACCATTGCTGAACGGGACTTAAATAATATGAAGTCTTAGCAAAAGTAATCAAAAACTCTGTTTAGTTTGATAAAATGAGGTTGAATCAACATACACTCGTACCCGATTCAAACACATCATTTTTACACTTTTGGGGAATATTTTGTTACTGGTTGAGAGCCTCATTTTTATAGGGAAGACGACAAGAGGCTCCCGCACCTGCAGTAGGCAGTGGTCCGAATGAGACTGGGCAGTGCTATGGAGCTCCCTGCCATCTTCCTCCACGCACCAACCCCGTCGCCTAAAAGAGGTGTAGAAAAGAGGCGAAGGTGTGGAAAAACCCTTGTGCTCCTACTTCACATTGCTAGCAAAGGAGAAACACAAACACATACTTTTTACGTGCCGTTGTCAGGGGATCCAGGGATTTTGTTCACTTATTGAAATGAGTCAGCTTGAAATGCTTTCCCTCCTCTTAATGCAACTTTCAGCTGCCATCAGGGCCCTTGTGAGTGGCACTGGTAGGTGTCAGATGTGGAAACAACCATGCCAGGGAGACAGAGAGCGCACAACCATTTTCTGAGCACGTTGTTTCATTCCGCAATAAAGTAAGTTGCGCTGTTCACAGAGAATTACTCTTTATCCATCACTTTACTCAGCAAGACAGGCCAATACAATTTCTGCTCTTTTTCTTTCTCTGTACAGTTCATTTTTGTTCCTCCTGGAGGTTAGGAAACAAATTACAAATTGACTGGTTTGAACCTTCAGCACGCAGACAGGTAATATTGTTTAACTGCAGGAACATTGCTGGGATGAGGTTCTCAATTTTAATACATTCACTTTAACGGTAAAATTAATTACTTGGTGACAGTAGTAAACAGAAATAAGCAATAGAGATAACTGCATTTTCATTTAAGTGTATGTTAACGTGCAAAAATGACATACAGTAAAAAGATTTGAGCATGTTCAGTTCTGTTTGTAGGCAGTGTCCAAATCCTTGGTTTTTAACTTTGAAAGGATAAAAAGTTTAATTAGATTAATTTGGTGGTCTACTTACATTATCCAGTAGGGATATTTTGAGCCATTACAGAATGTCTCTTGTGTTGCTCGAGATACAAGCCAATGAAATCGAGATGAGGGTTTGTTATTGTCTGGAACCAATTATTTCTGCTGGGAGAAAAGATCAATTTGTGATAAGAATTAGAATGAAATAACAGGGTAAGAATTTGAGAAGTTTTGACCTTACAGTAAGTTAAAGTTTTCCTTGGAAAAATTTAGATACAGCCTTTATTTTATACTCTTTTATATAGGAAGCCAATGTAAGAACAAAAAGATGATTTTCAGTGTCCAGGTTGTTTGTCCTTTCTTGCAGAACAGAAAACACCAACAAATTAATTCTCCCTGTTCCACATGCCACATATTAAATCTTTCAAGTCTGAATGTCAGCTACCAGAGCTACTATACGCCAGCAAGAACTACTCACAGCCTATTCATTGATGGAAAGGGAAAACTGCCAAAAAATATTAGTAAAGAAGTCTTGAAACAGAAGGGGTTGAACTTATCTGCCTGTTTGTCCATAGGAATGTCAAATACCCTTTCCTCAGAGTTTACGTGGAGCCTCACATCTCGCAGACCCCGCTGGACGCAAGCTCCTGCGGAAGCGCTGCCTTGCTGAGAGTGCTGCCCATCTACTCCCCGACTCTCCCATAACCTTATGGCTGTCGCCTTTAATTACCCTGGGGAAACGATGCAGTTTTAATATCGGCCTCTGACTGATCAACTTTTTCACCCAAAGGATGTCCCTTACTGGCTTCTACTTTTTCCCTGCTTTTGTTCCACGCAGAGAGAACATCATCTTTTCTTAAAAAAATAACGTCTAGGTGCTTGTTAGGTGACACTTGGAGCTGTTTTTAGCAAAGACTGCTAACTTCTCAGGTTCACAACCCTCCTGCACAGTGTGATTCCTGCATGCAAAGACAGCAAACGACGTTCAGTTTCACACATAGCTCGGATCCAACCCTCGAACCCAAAGACAATGTCTGTTACTTCCCACGAGACCCCCCCGACTCAGCACATGTAGCATTTCCTCAGCTCAATCACCCTCAAATCACAAATCAAGTTTCTAACAAGATTTTAGCTTTTATTTCCCTTCAGTCTGCAAGAAGTTAGTTTGATCTTTGCTATCACATTCATTTTGCAGCGATTCTGCTCTGTTTTCCAGGCTATCGAGTTTCATTCCCTTCTTGCTCGCCCCCTTTTATCTTCTCTGTCCTCTTGGGAATGGCTCCGCTGCAGAGGCTCCTCCACCAAGGACTGGGACAAACCCCACACTGTCTCGCCCCATGCTAAACTGGAGGACAGATAACAGTTTACGGGTGGTCACAGGGTTGGGTCAAGCCCTCACCTCTGCAGCTGTAGAAATTTTAATACTAATACATCCCTTCTGACTGCAAGCTAAGATAACAGAAGATGAGAACTGGGTGTGAAGGGGCACTTCATCTCCAGCTGCATTTCAGCTTTGGAGAGTGATGGCAGAGTGGGATACCGTTTGCAATATCCCTGTTGGATTTAAGATAGCAACTTTATTATAATTTTAAACATCTTTTAATTAGCAAATTCTTTTGCAAGCCACCGTCAGCCGTGGTTTCCATGGATGCTGCTATCGGATATTGCAGAGCACAAAGCAGAGCTGCAGCAGCAGGAGGAGGGGGAGGCCACGCACCGTGCTGATGGGGAGAGGGACCACCGCTGCTGACGGGACCCTGGCCGAAGGGGCAGAGTTAAGGCTGCTTTCACAGCCCTCTCCCCTCGGCAGGGATCACCTCCCAGGAAGGCATCAGGAGAGTGGCAGTGGATGGAAGTGTGCCTCCTCCACCCACCCACTGCCAGTCCCACCGGGTCCTCCTGTAGCTCTGCTGGCACGAGATCAGGTCTGCACCTCCCACGGGGAGGACAGCCACGTTCAGCCCCGCTCTACACCCAAGGAATATCCCAATAGCTCTTTCGTACCACAATGGGTATGGGCTTTAATTTGTTCATCTCCAATGTTCAATCAAACAATCTACAGTAGGTCGACTTTCTGATGGGAACTAAAGGCGATTCTTTAATTAGATTTAAGAACTGCAACACTTGAAGTTAAATCATGCTTAGAAAGATGAAAATTGAAAAATGATAACTAATGGGATTTACAGATGATTTCCTTTAAAAGTCAGAAATTATTATTACACAGATGTACCCCAAGGACCTTTCCATAGCTGTTAAAAATATTCCTCTTAACAGCAGACAATGAGAATATATCCACTTATATGGAAAGATGAACAACAAAGCTAAGACATTTTTTA
Source organism: Ciconia boyciana (assembly GCF_034638445.1). Lineage (NCBI taxonomy): Eukaryota > Metazoa > Chordata > Aves > Ciconiiformes > Ciconiidae > Ciconia > Ciconia boyciana. The sequence goes on along the minus strand of NC_132935.1, from coordinate 122,485,704 downwards.
ATAAAAGTAAAGATTCCCAATTATAGACTAGAGCCTGCAGTCCCTTCCGCCTCCTCCTCCATTTCAGATTCTGTATTTCTTTTGCAACTGAAAATGATGTCACGGCTAGGTAACGTGGGGGCCACATGCCTGGGTTCTGACCTAAGCGACATTGATGAAGCGAGCTGTAAAAGAGGACATTGAATCCTAGCTCGGCGGCATGTAAGTGAAAACACATTTTCAAATATCTGTCCTATTGCAAAGTAGTATTTCAACCCAAATTTAATACTGTTTAAAAAACTTAGGACCTTAACACATATTACAGAAAAGCCAGGTAGCATATTTTTAGCTAACCTTCACATTGTTGTGGATTTCTTCAACAATGCTAACAATTCACAGAAATTACTGCTTGTGGTTTAACATTACACCAAAAGGGGTAATGATAATTTCAGGGTTCTTCCCCTGTAAATCCAAACACTCTCTTTTGCATCACTTCATCTCTTCTGACACAGCCCCAAGGTCAACTGAAAAATCCCTACTGACCTCAAAAGGAGCAGACACAGACCCCAAATCTGCTTCATGAAAAAGATCTGTTTCCTTAATTAATGTATAAAAATTGAACCTGTGAAGATCTTCTGGCTGTAATGCAAACACTGCCCAGTGCACAAAGCTTTTTGTGCTTGTGTGTCTTTGCTCAGGTAAGTTAACCACTGTAAGATCCCGCTCGTTTCCCACCTCTGGTTCGTGGAAGTCCACTGCCGCTGCAAGGGCTGAACTACACAGTCAAAGGTATCAAGTGCCAGCATCTATACCGGTGCCAGAACTCGCAAACACACCTCTCTCTGTACGCTTTGCTTAACTACAGGGCTCGTCCTTCTGCAAGTGTTGTGGAAACTGCTGTGGATACGATTAAATCGGGTAGGAATCCTTCACTAAAGTACTTTATCACATGCCAATAATTCGAGTAACGTTTTTGTACCTTTGAACAAATTACTATGTCTCTTACAGGGATCCCAAAAGTGTTCTGAAGGCAAGTATTTTGTTTTCCTTCAAATATTCATTGATAACAACATTTACCATGAATTTTGTGGTCCTACTTGCTCACTAAAGGAATTAGGAACAAATCTAAAAGGAGACAGAATTCTGTTCTGAATCCACAGACCAAAATGAAAATGAGGAGCATGTTCGATGACAGAAATATAGCATGGTACGATATAATAAGTATACTGGGACAAGACAGAAGGAAGACAAATAGCTATCGCTTTTGACACAGATTGCATTAAGAAATGTCTTACAGAACTCGTAAAAATAAAAACTGTGATGACAACTTAGCATCTTTTACCTAGCAAAGTACAATTCTTGCACTTTGCGAGAAACCAGAAGTCACTGGTGCCTGGCAGCTGTTTGGTGGGTCATCGTATGCAGCAGGATGATTACTGTTCTTGCAGGGAATGGGTGCCCCTGCCCCTAAAACTGCTGGCAACCTTGGCAGACAAGCCAAAGCCTGCTTGTTTCAAGACAAAATCCTTGTCCCTTCAATCTCTTTAGACCACGACAGACTAGAAGCAGCCAGCACAGATTCCCTGTCCCCTTGAGAGAGGAAGATACCAACATCCTACCACCGCTCTCTGGCAGGCACCTTTTTCCAGTGCTGCATTTATTTCCAAGAAGCAGCTAAGGGTTTGATGTTGCAGCCCCAGAACAAATGCAGCTGGGGTTTGTCAGGCAGGAAGGGTTAGGTATTTCACCAGCTCAATGTTCCTGAGTCAACTGGTAGAGGGAAAACTGCCTGCTCCGGAGCTGCAAAACCCTGTCACAGCTTTCCTTTTACACACATGAATGTGCTGAATCATTAAAAACAGGTCTTGCTTGAGTAGGTAAGGCAGTATTTGAAGGCTCTGGAGAAGAGATTATTTAGAAGTTAGAATACATATAATAATTAGAGGTAGCGTTGTGATGCACAATGTGATTTACAAACTGATTTCACGCTAATGCCACTTCAGCCCCAGGAAGAATGCCTTTGTGGCTATCTGGCTATGAGAAAAGCTTATCCATTTACTCTCCTGAAAACCCAATAATCTGCTGTGTAGCAGGGACTCTCTTGGAGTGCATTCTCTTCATTCATAGACTCTGATAGGGATGCTCTATCAGTATTTTTATGTTTATCCCAAATTATGAATGCTTTCAAATAATGAACAGCATTAAAAAGCTTTCTGGCTTTTTCTGGCAGCCTGCAGTGCAAAAATGTTAACTCAGGAGTTTATTCTACAATGGATTATAAATGACACTTAGTGACATGATGGATACATCCTGGCTTTACAGTATAGAGATGATCTCAGAGTGCAAGCCTTATTCCTTGTTTCACTAATATGCTGCACACGGATCAGTGTTGTCAGCAGTCTGTCTTCAGTATTTTGATTAATAATGTTAACATGGTTTTCTAAATTGAGCTATTGTTCATGTTTCTGAGCCTATTTATGCTAATAGTGTTTTGGTTTTTTTTATACATTTATAAACATTTATAAAAGCATTAGTTTGTGACCAACAGGCTTAGTTTCATAGGTTATATTGTTCCAAAATGAAGGCAAGATTACATGCATCAAAAATTACAGCTTGCTTTCATTTTTAACTGAGCAAGTATCTTCTGGAGGTTATTTTAAATCTCACCCTATTCTCCAGTTCACATGCCTGTAGCGAGATTTTTCTCAGAACATACAAATAAGAAGTCATTGAACTCTCCTGTTGACATGAGGTCAGAGAAGGTTTCCCAACCATGAACTGGTCTAATTTTGGAGGTTTTTTGCAATATGCTTCAAATGAAGCCCTTTCAGACTAAGGACATCTAATGAACAAGGAGCATGCCTTTTGGCTAACGTGTTTTCATTCCATACCCGAAATGTGGTATATGCAGACAGATGGAGCAGTAACTTGCAGCCCTTGTGAATAAACAGGACTAAAGGCACAAGTCAAGACAGGCTTCCCAGAAGTTCAATATGGAGACTAACATAAGAAAACACTATAAATGTGCTTGAGATTGACAGTTAAGGTGAGATCAGCCTGAGAAGCCCTAAAAAGACCACACTGGTGATATCTACACCCCCCATTAAGCAAAGATCCGATTCCTTTCCAATCCAAGAGCTGACTCGTGACATCAGACTGCAGTCTTCATACCGCCATGGTGAGGGCAAAATTACTTTTTATGCTCACTAAATGCAGATATTGCTCTCCAGCTTCAGGCATCCGAAGGGCACGATCCTCAGCGTCAGCAGGAAATGACGGGGCTGTGCAGCAGAAGGAAGGGTGACGAAGTCTCAGAGTAAGAGGACTGAACGCCATGGGGATGACTCGACTGTGAGTTTCTGGCACATCAAAGACAAACCATGCTTTTATACATACGGACAGGAAAAGGAAGTTCCACCCCTCACCAACCGACACCTAGAATTGTCAATTATCTCAGTTGTCTCACTGAGAAAGAAAGAGAAAAATGTATTTTGGAGCTGATTTTAATTAATAGTTTTGCAAATCTATACTTCTTTTTTTCTATAGCCCTTAAGAACAGAACAAGTTTTCTGGAAGGCTCCAGACCCAGGATGAACCATGTGTGAAAAACCTGACACTTTTCTTCAAACAAACCAAAAAAAAGGAATGTAGAAATTGTATGAAACACAGTCCTACTTTCTTCTCCCACTGAGCAGCAACCAACCACTCAAATCACTAAAGAAAACAATCTGCAATTTTCCTCTAGATGAAGAGCATAGTGGTTTTTGATACATATGCATGTAACTGCAGCTTTCCATGAGTACAATTAATCTCTCTAACACAGCTAACAAAAGAAAACCTTTTTAAAAATATAAAGCTGAAAAAAGGGATCTAAAGCTGAGCAAGTGGAGAAAGGAACAAAACGCAAAAGCAGCTCCAATGCTTAAGGCAACCTACATACACATCATCTATAGATGAGTCTCTTGCTAGGAAATGCATTTATATGGATCATTATCTTCACACGATACCTATGCATTCCAGAAGCATTCAAGTGACCACATTATGCATGGCTCAGCAAACCACTTACATATGCACGTGGGTAGCTTTAAAGAATCCTGAAATTATGTCAACAAGATGGGGAAATGAGGGCTTCCTGTCTAGGGAGAAAAAGAATAGCAGAGAGCGCGTACAGAGGGCTGGGCCCGTCCCATCCATTGTGTCGGACATAAAAAGCAAGACTTGCAGATGAAGTTAAAAATATCATTTTGACTCAATAGAGGACAGATGTAGAAAACATCAACCCTGCCCGTATGCAAAAGATTTCATAACCACCTTCACTGTGCAGCTCAGTTCGTATAGGGAAAAGCTGGGAGAAGGCAGCAAGAAGAAAACAATAAAAGACTTTAGCGTAGGTGTGGGAAGGGGGAGACAGATGTATGAGCAAATTGCTGTGAAAAATGGGCCGGTGATGGGTTGGGGCTGAAACAGGAATTTCTGTGTGTGAGCTCTGCAGAGCGGCAAAGCTTGGGAACCACGGCAGATCCCTGAAGAAAAGAAGACAGATGGACTTCACTAGAAGTCTCCCAGTTATGCCCCCGTACAGCTCCCTGATGTTTAACATGAGCAGCACAGCATGCCCAACTGGTCCAAGAGCTGGCTGGACCACCTCGCCACTGCCACCCCTTGTCGCTGACTCGCAGCCTGGAGAACAGGGCTACCAACAGCAGCCCTGGGGTCCTCTCTGAAAGGGCTCCAGGTACCCCCAGATAGCCCCGCTGAAGTACTAGGCACTGTGTCACGGTCAGATGGGGCACTTTGCCACTTCAGCAAATTAGGAAATCCTGGAATTAAGCCCAAAAAGCACTCCTGAATCCTATGTTACCAAGCCCTGCCTCTCCGGTATTTTAAAACTGTATTTAATGGAAATCCTTTAGATGGGCTCCTCAAGCCTGTGCCTGCACGGCACACATCTGGGGATGGGGACCAGCTCCGTGCTGTCACAGGGAACTGGTTCCTGCTTCCTGCTGATAAGGAAACACACTATACATTAATCTCCTTTTACAATATCATATAAAACCTTAATTACAACCTCATGCCTCCACAACAAACGCATCACACATTTAATTCATGCACAAATGTCAGCCCTCAACAATTTTTTTTAATGTGGCCGAGTTTGTAATTAAGGGTTTGCATTATTCGGCAAGTGAAGTATTAGGGCATGACCACAGAGCCCAGCTCTACTGCTATTTCCTGCAGGATTTTCTCAGATATAAGCAAAACCAGGACAACTGACCAGATACATTAAGGAGATCATCTGCATGGTCAGAGGTTTTACAGAGCTACAGCTGGAACATAAAACCCTTTGTGATCCCCAATCAATGGAAATAAGCAGAAAAGCACTTCATTTTAACACCTAGCAGATGTTCCAGTCCAGGTGACCATTAATCCATGTGCTTCTCCCTCTTTCTTCATGTCATTTTAAAGATAGACCTATCTTTCTTCTTTTTACAGATACTTAAAAAAACTAAACAAACAATTAAGCAGGGTCCTTGGTAGCAGTGCTTAAAACCGAGATTATTTTTTTTTTTTAATTGGATAACAGAGGCATACAGTACAGGGTTTACACCTCTCAGTCCCTCAGCCAACAGCAGCCTTTCATTATCCAAACACAGGTCAGTCCTGAAAATAGGAACTCAAAAAACTTCTCCAAAATTCACAAGAGCCTTCTCTGCTGGGTTTGTGGTCACTTCTAGGTGCTCTTATCTCTCAGACAATCCCACACATGAACTTTGCTGTTATCTAATGATCTTTGCTAGGAACACACTGAAACAGAGCTGCATGCAAAATTCTTTTTTGATTTAAGCTCAAGTGATGAACACACCATGTCTACCTAACAGCACACAACTAAACTAAAGGCTGCTGATCTACTACAATGTTAAACAATGGTAAAAACTTCCTATTTTTGGTTCTTGCTTTGCTATCCTGAAGTCAAGGGAATGTAGTTCAAACAAATTTCCAGGCATTAGCAAATAATAACAATCCTTCCAGCTGTTCCAAACTTTACAGCAATCAGCTTTTATCAAGCTGAAAGGAAACCTGGATTCACCAAAACACAGGTAATCTGGGCTGCTATAAATATGTACGACAGCCTCACAATTTTGTGGTGGAGAGAAGACGCTTACATTGGAACATGAAATAAATTCACTGACTAGGCAGGAAAAACATTTCAAATAAAGTAGGACACACAGAATCGGTTATTTGCTCCTTCTCACCTGAACATAACCATTAAACAATTTTTAAATTACAAAGTTATCATAGTAAACGGTCTTCCAGAAGATCACGCGACAACAATGCATTGACTCTGCATCACATGCAAGGAGACTAAATGTGACTATTACTCTTGGATAATTAGCCTCAGAGCTGCAACATATTAGATGAACGTAGGTAGTGTCATTGGATAGGCACTCAACAAGACATACTGCCTTGGTTAATCACATGCGATTTCACCCTGTCATATCCAAAGCACTAAGGATAAGGAGGCTTTGGAATGTTTATGTAGAAAATATTAAACTATGAATAAAACACTTTGCCATCAGCAATGGCAGTGAAGCAGACAATGTTCAATGTCAGAATTTAAGATCACAAAAGCCATAAAGCGCAAAAAAGCCCCATTTTCAAAACCAAGTCATTGGATTAAACCAAATCTGTAGTAAATATCTCTTTTACAGATTTTATCTCATGTAATCATCAGAATGACAGACAAGAATCTCTGATTTTTAGGAGTGACAGACTTATCATAGGCTTAATCTCAGCAAGCCTATTGGAAGCAGGAATATATAGGAAAAATAATTAGTGCGTAAATGTTCTTTTTGTAGAAAATATATCAAGCAAGAAAATGTATTTAAGATCTAGATATGAAGCTAAGTTAGCATATGTATGGCTGGGTACACTGGAAGAAGCTGGATACGTGCTGTATTGCAGTACAGGTTCTGTACAGACACCTGCATTCCTTCGAGTTACTTAGGAGATATTGGATAAAAGTCCAATCAATGATTGAAAGATGGGAAACAAAAGGGAAGCACAGGCCAATTTAATTAGGTTCCTACCCAGGCTTATGACATATATTACAGCAGAATTTATCGGCCAAACTGGCCAAGGCTCCATTGTCCAGGGAACAGACTGAGAAAGTACAAGCCTATACCTCAAGGGCCTTCAAAGCTAAGACTTAGCAGGTGAAGAGAACAAAATAATAAGACAGCGGATATGGTTATTTCTAGTCAATCGGAAGAGACAATGACAGTACTCCATCTGCTTAGCTACAATCCATGTTGCACTTCCGACATGACAAACAAACCAGAAATTCTGCACTGAATCTTTCAGGAAGTGGTACCCCAATCATAGTGATCTACCAAGATGAGAAGTTAGTTAAACTATCTTTTTCATGATTAGAATTATTCTGCATCTATCTTCTGCATGATTATAAATATAGGTAAAAATCATTAAAAGAGAACAAGTTTCACCAAAACTATGAGATTTTCCCCTCAATAAAAAGACTGCCTACAGTCATTGGCTCTTGATTAGGGGACACTTTCCGAGATTGCCTTCATAGACTGTTGGGAATGAAGCCTGCCAGTACACCAGCTCAAAGAATAGTACTGGCCTATACTATTGAGGCTGACTCCAAGATCTAAAGCAGGGCTTAGTGAATGCTTGCATAGCACTTTGCAGAGAAGATCACTATCTACATCTGGTATTAGCCTGGGAGTCAGAGAACTACATGGGACAAAGGATGTAGGCGGTGGCAAGAACTGCCCCTCTCTATATGCCAAGTACTTGAAACTGGTGTAGCTTTCAAAGGGTAACAGAATTGAAAACACGTAGTCCACTGCTGAGGAGAAAGAAGAAAGGATGCTGCACTGTTGATGCTCTTCTACCATATGCTCGGACCACTGAAGCCATTGTTTCATAGGCTTTACCATTAACATTAGCAGTCTTTTTCTTCTTCCTTCCCTTAGTAAACATTACTGATACCTAATCAAGAACAGTTTTTCAAGAAATCTTTTAATTCTGAATAGCTTAACAGAAATCCATGGGTTTCAGTTGACAGAAAAGCTATCACTGCATATTGTCAGTGCAGGAACCCTACCGAGCGGCAGCAAGTCTGACCATCCACACCCCTGCAACCAGAGAGAAGGGACACGTCACGCTTGCCAGAAATATGTTGGTCTATGAGCATTATGCCACAGCAACAATTGAAAAAGCCATGATCAACGTTCTCCCTAAAAATAAGGCAATTCAGAAATGTCACTTCCGCTGTCACAGTTTATGTCACTGAAGTGTCACTTGGAATTAATATTAGCCTAATCAAGCCAATTATAGAGTACTTACAGTATTTAATAAGCTCTTGGATTTGACTTTTGATACGAAAATCTGAATATTCCTAGATGTTTTATGAATTTAAAATGGTTAAAAGTTCAACTCCAACAGAGCAAGGACCTTGCAAGATGTTCTCAGAAAAACCCCTCTGCTGTTCAAGCAGAAAATGATGTGTCGCCTTGCCAGCCGCAGGGGGCTTTTAGCATGGCTTTTGGCAGTGACTCAACACGAGTGCAAGACCTGAGCCCCCTCTCACCACACCCTGAGCGCTTCCAGCCCCTCCACTGGGGGCCATGGTCTCATGAAGGATCGGGCTCTGCTGCTTGATTTCGGAGGTAGCAAAGGGTCACAGACAAAGCAATGCAGATGCATGGAGATGCTCAGGCCCAGAGACACCTCCTTCACTCGAGAGGTACCCCAGCTCCTGGTTCGGCCATGCAACCAGGACCACCTGCAGTTGCACGCTGCGGTCCCTGTTCATCTAGCACTGGAGATGAGGTTTGCCTGAAAAGCTGCACGCTGCTGCTCCGGAGTCAGAAGAGGTACTTCAACACTCCCACTCGTCTGCTGCAGAAGCAAAACTGGGCAGAAATTTTTCTGTGACATCTATTTTCTCCTTTCTTTAGTACGGAGGCTAATGAAGAGTTTCATGTACACGTAATTGTCATGCACAGTAGTTTAATCTCCCTATGCGGTGTTCATGGTCTAAACACACAAAGAAGATACGTTGATTCTCACAGAAATTAAGTGCTAGGGCACAAAACAAGCAGGAGGGAGGGACAGAGATGTTATTTCCTCGAGGAAGAAAACCATACCTTTGGGATAACAGGTGCCCTTGAGGGAAGGTCGGAGCAAAGCTGTGTCAGGAAGTGACTTTGCCTTTTAATAAAACACAATCTACTAAATGCAGACATGGAAGGCAAGTTGGTACAAAGTCACATTTTTCTTAACTCCTTCCACCCCAAAAGGCAGCACTCCCCCTCCCATCAGAGCAGCAAGAGAGGCGGCCTTGGAAGGGATGGAGATGAGGGGCTGTATGCAAAGCATAGTCGCCAGCCCTTTCCCACGCACGGCCCAGCGCTCACCTCTCCGGCAGAGGCAAAGGCTGTGCCCCGCGGCCAGCATGAGGGTCCCTGCCTCCCCCTCCTTCAGGTCAGGCTACTTACAACATGCCAATCACCTTCAAACCTCTTGCCAGCAACGAACAGGCATGATCTGCAGAGGGGGAAATTCACCATTTCAGCAAAGAGAAAGAAAAAACCCACTGCCTTGGCAGGTTTTATTTATTTTAAAAGGGATGGGTGTTTGGAATATTTGCAGCAGTCCTCAGGGAGACAAATGAATGGTATGTCCACGGATAAAGTGGAAAGGGGTGTATGATACAGACATTTATCACATGCACGTTTATAAGCTACGTGTGGTTTATAGCATAATTAATCAGTAGGTGTCTCCTATTCTGTACCCAAATGCAGCCTCCCATCTTTCCAGGCACATTTGACAAATAACTAATTTATATCCTTCTGCGATCCAAATAATCTTCTCCCTGATGGAAGATTCTGAGAGAAGTAATTCAAATTCCCGCACACGGGAACTGAAAGGGTATTGAAGCGCTGTCCCTGCACATCCGTGGTACCTGCCTGCTGAATCCCTGCAGGCTCCGAGGAACATTCGCAGCCACATGCACAAAGCCACACAGAAACAGAAATATATGTACGATTGTGTATATCTGACTTGAACAGAACAGAGAGATGGGGAAAATTACATCGTTAGAGGATCACTGCTGCTCTTCAGCTCTCACCCACCAATGCTACATGTTTTTGTACTCGATCCTGACTCTTATGAGTATGAAACCAGAGTCACAATCCGGAGAAGAATGGGCCCCTCCTTTTGAGGTCAGTTAATCAGAAATCAGGAGACACAGAAACATACATTTATGAAAAGTAAATACAACACAAATTGGAGGATTTTTCCCCTGCAAATAATCTCACTTGTGTCATATACAGAAAAAAGTATTCAGCTCGATGTAGGTCCCCTCTTTGTAATTATAACTTGCCACATTTTCATGATTTCTTACTCTATATTTACTATTCTGTTTTGCTGCTGTACAGAGTTTCCTCTATTGCAATCAGTGTGGGTGTCTGGAGTGTGAGCTGTTAGATTTCTGCTCCTCCCCTCACATCAACATGCTGGAGGTTATCATAAGCAGCTACAGTAAGGATGCTGCTTGGAGGTTTGCAAGATCGCACACAAAAACATAAGTCACTAGAAGGAAGAATTTTTTTCCCCTTAACAGAAACTTCAAGGAACACGTACATATGATTTCATGGGAATAAAAAAAATAAATAATGTGCAAATTATTTGTGGGTTTGTAAGCCCTATGTAAGCAAGACACAATGTAGTGAAGCATCCACTGAAACACCGTTTTTTAAGATTCAATTAGAGGAGAACTCGCTGGACTTGGAAAAAGCCAAGAGTTAAGTGTCATGCAGAAGGGCTACACCTACCTAAAGAAAAGGAAAAAAGTATTCCTCACATTTTGGACATATCCTTTCCCTCAACATGTAAATAAAAAGGAAAAAAGACATTTTAAAAGAAGATGATCTATGTATTTACATATATTTTTATATACTGCTCTATGTCAACCCACAATTGATCCTGCTTTGTAGACAATCACGTAAAAAAGGTTAACTTTTCAAAAAATTAAAGACTGCTCAGAGAAAATTACAATGATATATTTTCAGAAGAGGCCAAATCACAGCTTTTCCTATAAAGCAGCCCCATATCACTTTCTACTTTGCTCCCTTCTCATGGATGCCTCACAAAGCATTTCCATTTTACACAAGGGCGCACCCAAAGTTCAGATAAAAAGGAACCCTGCAATTGTTCTTCTTTATTTAGAAGGCATTAAACACACACAACACAGGATAAAAATCCTGTTGTTCTTTAAGGAGCATTAAGGAGGAGCAATGCCTGCAGCTTATGTCTTTTTGTGTGTATTTTATCTGCAAAATACCAGCACACAGGCATTCCTCAAAGAACCTATGTAAATTTTATCAGGGGATCATTTCTAATCCCTCCAACATTTCATCTCTGCCTTCAGCAGCTAATGAGTTAAAGATGATAAATACCATTAACAAAGGAAAGAGGATCTTTCCTTTGTTTCCCAAAGAATGCGGAAGCCTGACTTCTAGTAATGTATTTTTATATTCAGCAAAGTTCCCTAAGTGGACAATTTTGCTTCCAGCTTTGTTTATTATTCTACCTTAAAAAATGTTTTGATCATCCAGAAGACAATCATAGTATAAAAGTCATTAAAATTACTGTTTCCTATTGCTCATTGTATCTGCATGTGTATTTTCCCCTTATGGGAAAATAAGGGGAAAATGTACACTAAGGACACCCAACACCACAAAATCCATATAGTCTTTCTTCATTTCACAGAGAAACTCTTACCGGGGCTAAGAAGAATTATATATAATCTCAACCATAATTAGTCATTAAATATTAAACCACCAAATATTATGTGCCTGAGCTGCATTTCGGATGTAAAATTTGCCATTGATAATCCAAAAGGGGCCCAAATAAGCGACTGATGCCACAAAAAAAAATGGTTTCAGGTTTGTTAGTTTTGTTTTGACAAACAATGGGTAAACCACAAAATATACAGCTTGGTCCCACAATCTCTCCTTATACTGGTTAATGTTTAGGTCTTCAATTAATTCTGAAGGGATTATTTTATAGAGCCAGGAAAAAAGGAATCATTAAGCACTAACAGCAGTCGTAGCTTCACGCACCGATTTCGTAAAAGAGGGCTGAATGATACAAATATTGCATAAATTCATGACAGAGTTTACCAAACAGATTATAAGTTTGCAAAATACCAACAAAACACATTGACTCAAGTATATAATTAAAAATATATGGTATTTTATTGTTCTTTTGAACCCATCAGTTATGAGCCTTATTGACCTCTTCTGTAATGAGGGGCAAATGTTCTGTATTATTTGGCAAACAAAATTCCCAGAAGTAACAGACAGCAAGTTTTCCCAAGAAAAATGGCTCTATTAAAAAGTTATTCACAAATGTACTCATTTTAAAGTTACACAGATTTAATTACTTCATTTAGATGTTTTGTAAAATCTACGCATTTATATTTGAAGTCTCACAGATACTAGCATTACTCTGGAATTCTATCAGAAAGATAAGAGGAACAATCAATGCATTAAAAAATACGACTATCTGCAAGTATAGCCTGGATCTAATAAAAGAGAAAATAATGCAAAGTTTTATATAAAAGTGCAGTTTGGCTTTTAAGTCTTTTTTCCCCCTCCAGGTTTTACATACAATTTTTTTATTATTTATTTTTTGTCTTTTGGATTGGGACACTATTAGCGAAAGAAAACATTTGAGGAACAAATGTTAGAAATATTTATGCTTTTAAAATATGCCAGGTAGTCAAGTTATTAACATGTCCATTCACACCCCAAATTAATACAGGTCTGGCAACAATCTGTACCATTTTAAGTGAAGCGCCTGGTATATCGGGGAGCGTTCACAAGGACGGGCAAGCTAATACACAGTGTCTCAGTATATAGAAAGAAGACATAGTGCAGTACAGCAAGGGTTTTTAAGCATGTGGTAAGTCAGAGGCAAATTTTATTTTAAGTTTTCAATGAATCTGGGGAAGAGTAAGGTCCATCCACCCTATTCCAAAGGCTGCCTGCTGAAATCCCATAGACTGGCTTACGCAGCACTTCCAAAAAGAGCCCTGCTCATGCCCCTGTTGTTTCCTTCAGAAAGGTAGAGATACATCAGGTAGAAAAGACAGACGCAACCTGATTCTCAGCTGAGGGTATTACTGTAGGATATACAGCAGAAATTATGCTTCCTTGCATAATACAGTATTCCTCGCAGTGAGAGACTAATGGTCATTCGCACACATAGTAATGGAAGAATAAAAGGGGTGGAGAAATAACTGTTCCTTTCCAAGGAGTTACATTACCTTTCTGCACATTTCTAAACTTTTAACCATAATACACAGCTGGTGTAACCAGATGAAAAGGATCTGTAGCCGATACCAGAATTGTTTTCCCCCTCCTACCTGTGACAAGCTAGCAAAAGTGCATACCTCTACATTTAAACGCATACAGCCAGACTATATTGCAATACAAGTGCATACAAGGACAGACATTCACGTCTTGCATTTGTCTGAAGGCAATCCTAAACCTGTATGATGCGAAAATATCTCATATGGTACTGATTATAAAGACTTTTTGCCATATGCTATGACCACTAATATTTTATCACTACTTTTGCAGAGTAAGCTGCAATTAAAGAAATAGCATAAAACCGAAATATTTTAAGTCCTTCTGTATACCCCACCCTCTCCGAGTTAAATGCAGACAGCTATAGAAAGAACATGCAGTGCTATCTATTCAGAGGCAGTACCATGAATATATTCAATTTAAAACTGAGAAGCATAATCTTGAAAAAGGGGATACGGCAACTACATTTCCCACCAGGGGCTAGACCTCACCTCAAACGATACACTACACGCTCTTGCAAGCTGAAATATTTCTTCCTTCCCATTAAAAAAAAAAAATAAAGAAAATCTGCGGCTGCAAGGAGGAGGAAACGCTTACCTTAATTTTTTTGCAAAGAAAAAACCCAACAAAAGAGCCCAGCTCCACCACCTCGAACAGAAAACGCATCTGAAGACAGTGCGGAGAGCGAGCGAGGCGGCAGGCAGCGCTGAGGCAGGGGCGACTGCTCGCGCCCCTTTTTCCAGCAGCAGGCATGACAATGCGCGAACACCCCCTCCACATCACAGCAGGCAACTGTAGCCAGGAGACAGAGGTGCTTAAATTAGAAAACCGCTGCCAGAGGAAATAAACGGGAACCACAGCGACCCCCTCGACCCCAGCAGCTATCAAATCCGGGAAGATATAGTGCACATCTGTTTTACGAGGCCCCCAGGGAGCTCCAACTCCAGCTACTTACCCTGTCTGCATTATTAATAGATGTTAATGGCTCCATTATATCAAAAAGAAGCCTCTTCCTCTTTATAATATGGAAATTCCAAGTTTAAAAAAAAAAAGGGCAAAAAACCCTACACACTGTAAGGCAGCAAAACAGCTTCTTGGTCCTGCTAACTGCAGAACTGCACCCCCCCTCCACCCTGCCTTCCCCAGCCATCCTCAATGTACTCATTTGGTAGCCAAAATCGATTCAAGGCAGTAAACAACTGCAATAAAGCAAACAGGCAGACAAAGACTTCCTGCCATAAGGCAATTCCTGAATACACGATTTCCTTTTTAATAAGGTTCTGAAAAATTTCAGCTAGAGCATATACATATATATTTTAATGCAAATGATGCAGTGTAAAGAACAGAATAAACCCACACCATTCGGATGTTTCTTGCTTATCTAAATACATGGTTTTATTTCTTCAGCAGAAGTTATCTGTCACCTCAAAAAGTATTATTTAGACTGACTCGATGACAAAGTATCCTCTGTCAAGCCTTTGATTTAGTTGATGAATAAAGGAATGTGATCCTAAAGTATCCCTAGGCTGTGTTTTTGTTAATGCATGGATTTCCTCCGGGTCCATTCATCCTCAAGGTAGGTGTACTGCAGTCATGCACCAAAGTGTCAAAAGACCTTCCACAAAAGATATTGACCTATTTTAATCTGATCCATGTATAAATGCTATGGAGCTACCACTGGGAATAAAGTGAACCAAGGATGTATTTTTAACCCCTTTATAGCACTGTATGCGGGAAGAACAAATTCGCATCAGTAACAAACGTATCCTCAAAGACCGTACAACAACATAGTTTGCTTTAACTGGATCTCTTCCACTGATGTTAAGAGTCATGTGAAAAGCTACGGCTTACTCAAAGAACCAGGCTCATCTTCTCTGCAGTTTAGTATTGCTATCCGATAATTTTGACCAGCTTTTTAAAAATCAAGAAAAGCCAAAATGGTAGGCTTCACCTCATCAGCTTTCACTCCACTATACAAGATACCGATTTTAAATCAAATATAAAGCCACCGCAAGGTCTCGAACTACAAAGAAAAAAAAAGCTGTCCTTAAGGATGGCAATACCCCAGCATTAATTGCGTGATGAAATTTTTGCATATGGGGGGGTGGGGGGGGGCAGGCAGGGAGAGCGAACGTGTCAAGAATCACCTTCTCGTGTTGCAGATGCATGCTGCAGCTGTTTGCTGGCTTTCGACAAATGAATGAGAAGTGCCACTAATTCTTCCAAGACAAATGTAACCGATTGGCTTTGTTGCCTGCTTGCCTCTGCGGCTTTTGAGACCACGCAAGTACGCTGCAGACGCGAAATCACAGGGTCTGGCTGTATTAACTGAATTACAGACAGCACTGATGTGATCATCTTCATCTCTCTCTCGTGCTCTCTAATTATTTATCCAGATCAAGCCTGACTGCTGGAAAATTAGCTCTCTACAGGAGGTAACCGAGCTGAAAGGTTCTTTTTACCAAGAAATGATGGGCTGGCCTCTAGCAGTGCATACGCCAGCGTGCAGTTGTAAGGAAATGTCACAAGATGTAAATTTGCAAGTAGATTTCTCTTCCTCCCAGAAAAAGTAAGACATTTTTAGAAGATACGAAAACATACATATATTTACACAGACACACAAAATAAGTAACTGTCCAAATTCCTGACCCTGAACTTAAAAGAATTTACTTCGAATGAGGAGACGTATATTGGTCATATCCTCTTTTCGTTGCTTTATACGTTCATTCCCACTTGCTTTTCTACAAACAAGTTGATAGTATTTCACTTACGCAAGGATTTCACTTCTTGCCAGCAACTGCAGAGACCAAGTTTTAGTTCTGATGCTTAGGGGAAAAAAAGACACCAACATTTTAGTCACTTAATCAAACCAACTTACAGCAGAATGAACAAAGCATAAAAAAAGGAGTATCTTTTTAAGCTCAAGATACTGCTTTAGCCTGTAGCAATCTAAAAGCAACTGCGAATGTATTTTTATTTTCTATTTATTTAATCTTTTAAAAAGTTATTAAACCTTCCAGACAAACAAGGGTAGGTTAAAAGGAATAGCTTTGAAATTATATTCTGATTAGCAAGACTGTTATTATGAGTCAATTGCTTTACTGCATGTGTATATGGATGTACACATTTTTTAATATACACTTTAATGCACACTTTGGTCCAATTCTAGTCGCATGTAGGCCAGTATAAATTTTAGTGCTAGAGAGCTTTAACTTACCATTTGAAGCATTAAACACACAAAACATTGATATTAAAACAATGCAGCTAAATGAAACATAAATATGCTGAATTTGATACCGACAAGCTTTGGAACTTAATTGTTGAAGGAAAAAAAAAAACCACCCACAGCAGATTCTAGGCTAAATCTCTTTGCTTGCTGCATTTGCAGCAGTTTCAGTATGTCAAGCCTTCCCCGATCTTTTAATTGCATTGGGTGTTATGCATGCCAGGGATGGGTGAGAATAGTTGTCAACCCACCTGACTGCAGAACAAAGAGCATTTTTTCTTCCAGCATTTGTAACTGATGCTCGAGCCACACCCTGTCGTCCTTACAGAACGCACTCTTTCTCACATTTTCCTTTTTCCTACTCACACAGAGGGATGATTTCTTCCCAATAATAAAATATTAGCCATTCTCTAGAATCACTGTCAGGTTTCACCTTTTATGGAATCCTCTGCAGGTTTATTTTTAAGGGAGGGAGAAAGGCTGCAGGCACAGCTGCGCTTCCCACAGCATGGGGAGTCCCCAAGCTGGGATGCCTCGACACCCCACAGCCCGGCTCCCCTTGCCCCCCGTGGGATGCTGCCAGCAGACGAGGAGCCTCACCCTGCTCACTCGGTCACGGGAGAGGGCACAGCCTCCAGAGCACAGTTTTAGACCAGGCTGATCAATCTTGGGATGTGAGGACAGATAAGAAAAGGAAGATAGACAAATGCAAAAACAAGAGGGGAAGCCCTGTCTGGCTCCTCTTCCCACCAGCCCCAGGCACCTGCCTGCGGGATCAAAATGCTCTGGGCAGCAGTAACCCATAATGCAGATTTACCAAATCACATGCTCCCCATCTTGCCCCTCAAATCCTCTGACAGCTCAGAGTTTGCAAGGTTAAACTCCTCTCGGTCTGGGTGAGAGCCATGGAAAGGTTGTTCCCCCGCTGCTCTGCGCAAAGGCCCTTCTGCCTTTCGTTTCTCGCCTACGCTCCCATTAGCACTGCAGATCACACACAGTGCCTGGCCCCTCCAGAAACAGATACAAGAACAAAAACCCTTGTAGGTTAGCTACACAACACCCAGAAGCATACTGTAGTTTTTTGCAGATTTGTATAAACGAGGCATATTCCTGATTTGATCTATTTTTAACATAAGCAAGCAACGTAAAGCAAGATGCACACAATGCGAGAACTGGTACCTGCAAAGCAACCCACGTCCCTTTTTCTGCCTGTCAGAAACATCTCCTGCATCACCTCAATTTTCTATTCCCAAAAGTCTAGAGGCAATCAAACACCACAGCTTCTAGCGCTGCCCTCACCAACTTTTTCATGGGGTTGTAGCAACAACTTGGCTGCATTTTTCATCGCTCCATAACAGCAGGTAAGCCGTAGGCATCCTTACAGCCAACAAGGCAGCCCTTTCCCTCTGCATTTCCCGAGGCATCAAAGTTATACCTTCTGACCTAACGAAAGTAACAGAAAAGGTGTTCTTCCCCAAGTTTCAGGACAGGTGGAATGAAGGAACAGTTTGACTTAGCCTGGATTATTTTTGCAAGCAGGAGTAGAGGGTTTACTCAGTCTTTTCTGTTTCCCTGACAGAGCACATGCATCTAATGTGCTTTCCAATCTTAGCCCAACAGGGCAACGAGCAATGCTACGGCCTCTGTGAGGTGTGGCAGAGGGCTTTTTTTGTTTGTTTTAAAAAGAGCTTTTGTTCAGCTGTTCCTTGGTATTTGATATGTTATCATCCACCAGCCACGCACCACCGAAGGGAAGCCGCGCTGCTCTCGGGCTACGGCTAGATTCTGCGTCAAACAGCACAAAGAAACTGTTGCCGCTTTAACCTTTGAGATGCAGAAAAATAAAACCCCTTTACCTTTTGATCACATGATTCTTGAATAACCAGCAAAGCCAGCTTTAAAAAAAAAATTAAATCTGTATATCCCAGGACACATTAGACTACCAACTGCTGAATGTTCTCGTTACTATTTTGAAATGGAGTGTGGGTGGAGATACCTACTGAAGCTTTCTACTGCTGCTGCCATTGCTGCTCATCGGGTCTGTGTTTTCAGAAATCCCTGCTCCTAAGGAGCCTGAACTTGTATCTGCACCTCTTCTGGGACGCATTGAAGGCACGAGTTCTTGCACCATCTGTTATTTGCAGCACCACTGCACGGGGATGCCAGCCTGTGACAGCACCCAGATCTGCTGCAGGCACAGCAGCAGCCAGGGAAGAACAACAAGGTGAGCCATGAGGGGAAGTCATCAAGACTGAGATGGCAACTGAGAAACACACAGGCAGCAGATTATGTGACACTGATGTGACTAGGCAGAAGCTGACAGTCAGTAGGAAAAACCCCAAGCACTTTCCATGAGACAGCAGATTAGTGGCTTTTAAGGCACCTTGGTAGTGAAGGCAGCGCAGTACGGGAGGAGGGACTCGCACCCCAACTCCGCAGGCTCGCTCCACTGCAGATCGCCACACATTTCCGCCAAGCCTCGCAAGGATTTAATGCACGATGGACACACATAGCACAAAGCCAGCAGCTGCTCTCCTGCAACTGCTGGCAGTGACTGGAGGTCCTGCATGTATCACTGGGGCAGTACACGTACCAGATAGCAGCAGAGGCTTTCACTCGTGCAACACACTGCACCCTGCTAGATGTCCCTTTGCGCTCTGGTTTCTGACGGAAGGGTTTGCTGAATTTGCTTGTGGCCTCCAACCTGTTTTCCCAACACTGTTGGATTACCTTTTAAACTGATCAACCCTGCTCAAGGTTTAGGCAAATGGGCTTTATACAGTCACTTTAATGTTGCTGAAAATGCACCTGCAGGAAAACTAGGAGGTCTCCAGAGCACTGACATTGCATGAGTAGACAAGCCCTAAAATAAAACAAAGCAGTACAGGGCACCACAGCTCTCAGTGTAAACAGGTACACGAGTGCTCAACACCTTTCTAAGAGAGGCTAATGGTGAGCCTGTGCAGTTTATCCACTGTGAGGTGACTTTCTTCCAGTGTAGTAGGTGTACCTGCTGAAACCAAAAGCAGAAAGCCAGCAGATTTTAATGGGAATAGAACTGAGCCAGGAAGCACCAGGATTTGTTAGTTTTTAGATCACAAATATGCTGTTAATCCCATTACTATTGAACCTTTGCAACAAACAGGCTGTTTGCTGTCCAGCTGGACACCAGCCTCTTGGCACAGTGATGGTGAGAAGCGTGCTCCCAGATCCCCTGCACCCAACACACTCGCAAGCCCCAGTGAGCCCCCTGCAGCACCCAGGTGACCCACCCATTCCCTCTTCTGATATATGCTGCACCTTTCCTCCCAGAAAACTCCGCTCACTTCCCTTTGGCTTTCCCTGGCAGGAATCTTAATGCTGTGACCTCTCTGAAGACATGCCCTCCTGCTTTTTTTTTTTTAAAAAAAATTCCTATCTCTAATTGTGCTCAGGCACATTTATTTATACCACTTTTCATTCTTCATGCAAAACTTCAACTCTCTGTGTGAGTGTAAAGTTGTTGCTGTAGCTCTTTGGGGGTTGTTCCCTCCCTCCCAACCTCCTTTTCTTCCTTTGAAGTCACTTTCCTACTTAAAAAAGCCTGCCAACCCTGCAAGCTGTTTCTCGACCATAGCCAATCCTCCCGTTCCTTTGTCAGGAGCACTGGACTGTCTTTTACAGTCAGAGACGGTGATGATAAATGACAGCCTCCATAATCCAGCAAGTGATGCTGTCCAGGGGCAAAAGCCGCAGGCAGATGTGGAGCCTTCCCGCTGAGCGCACTGCAGAGGGAAGAGGGCACATCACTCACAGCAGTAAATCCCATCCACGCTCTGGTTGCTCAGCTCCAAGCAGCATCAAAGCCCCCTTTGCAGGCTACGGAGCACACAGCGCTTCCCAGTCACTTCTCTGGCCAGCAGACATTGCTTTCACTTAAAACACAAAACAAGGAAAAAACCCTTTGTTCCCCCAAAAGGAGGCTGCATGCAGCCCCATACATGCTTTATTTCAGCAGGCTCCGATATTGACAGCCAGCTGGATAATGGATTCAAATGCTCTGGGGATCAACCTCTTCACCCAGGAAAGCCGTCCCTGGTTTTTGGAGGAGCCCATGGTGAGCAGGTTTGGAGGAGTGGAGATTCAAACCACGCTTCCCAGATCACCCCTACAAAGGGGGTTATGAAGCAGGAGTGCCAGCCAGGAGCACACTGCACTTCTTCCCAAAGGGTCACCAACAGCTTTACAAACATTAGACCTCACAGCACACTCGCAAGAAGTCGATAAACATCATTTCCACCACCTCACCCAATTCTTCGCCTGAAAAGCAATGCTGGAGGGAAGCTTATCTATGTGTCCAAGGTCAGGCTTGGCATCTGTGACAGATTGAGCTGTCCTAAGTCCCTGCACATCCAGCCTTCAATCCTAGAGTTAGTCACCAGGCAGTGCCTCTAACTTTTAAAGAGGAAGCTTTGAAGGAAAGTGTTGGTTGGGGTTTTTTTTTGTTGGTTTTTATTTATTTATTTTTTATTTACACAGCCTAGCTAGAGAACCACTGGAAGATGCGATGAGGCTGTACTTCTCAAATCAGCTGCAACATCATCCTGTCCTTTGGGAGCAAGCTTTGCCCTGCCAGTGCCAGCTCCAAGCTCCTCAGGCTGTGCCCATCCTCAATGGCTCTCAGGACCAGTAACATACCAGGACCAGGGCGGGGGAAAGCAGGGCATAACTCACACTAGAAGTGCCTGGGTTTTGTCCAGTTTTCCATTTGGTCCTTCCTTGGCCCACTTGGACCTGGTGATCGGTCAACAGCAGAGATTTAAGATACAGCCACCAGCACCTTCACCAATACAATACCTACCACAGCATGCCAAGAGTGTTTCCACTGGCTTCCAGTAGACCTGCAAGTCCTCAAGGGTGACTTGCATCTCCTCTCTGTTCCTAAGCTCTAGTACCTGCTCTGGCACAGTGAGGCTGCCGAGTGCCTCCAAGCAGCTGTGCGACATGAGTCACTAACTGCTAGGCAGGTATTTTTCTTTCTTTAGGCCAGAGTAACCCTGTTCTGGTAAGTTATCTAACTCTGAATTGGAAAGTAGGCGGTAAGAGACTTTCATGGTGCCTTTTGCAGACCCTCCTCTCTGGGGAGGACACTGTGCAAGGGGAAGGGGATGCACAGCCGCTACATGACTGCCAGCGGGGCATGCCTCAGCTCAACTGCAGTCAATAGCACTGCTCCCCCAGCTGCAGTGATGCCAGAGCTTTTTGTCTCAACCTTGTGAATATTTGTTTTAAGAGGTCTTGATGAGTCAAGTGGCTCAGGATGAAAGTCCATAGCATGCTGGCAAGGTGAGTGAAAACAGTGAGCTTGTGCTAACAGAGCTGTTCAAGGATGCAAGAAGTACAAGGTGCATGTCAAAGCAAAGGCCGCTCAGCTTAGCTAATGGGACCACAAACCAGCACGGATGAAGGACCAGGGCAGAGCTCGTGCTGCTGTAAGCACAGCCAAGACAACTGGAGACAGCCATTTTCCTCCAATACACTCCAAAACTGCCCGTGGCATCATTACCTTGACAGTTAACCAAATGACTTTTCTTTCAGTTGCAGTCTAAATCTAGACTAGATCTGTCTTCAGAAGCATTCTCATTTAAGCTCACACTTTAGTAAATCCTTAAAATAATTTGTTTCTTATTCGTCAACCTGCAAGACGAACACTGGTTTTCACCAGAACAAAGAGCAGCCAAAAACTCAACCAGACCTATCCATCACCAGGTGGGGTCCACAGGGGGAAGGTGTGACCCATCAGGACAGCAAGGAACTTGGGTGCAGCTTTGCACCTTCCTGTACATAAAGCCTGTATCATCCTCCAAGACTTGCATCCCTTCGTATGCTACCCCTTAGTAGCAAAGATGGAGAAATTAAATCTATTCAGCAGGGAAAGCAGTCTTTGCCAATGAGAAAAAAAATACCATTTTTTCTCATCTCTGCCTTCCTTGTTCATGTTTTTCCCTCTTACACTTTAAGAAAAATTAAATTCCAAACTTACACAAAAATTAATAGTATGTTGCTGCATTACTATGGACCACATTCACTACAGAGGATGAACAGCACAATTCCACAAGAGCAACTGCTGCTTTACATCAGCTAAAGAGGTCACCATTTATTTTTTTATCTTGAAATCGATGGTTTTGCTCTTTAAGTATAAAAATATTAAAATGGGATCAGGCCCTTCAGCTGAAATAAAACAACAAAATCCAAGTCTCTTGGCTTGTTAAAAAGGCCAAACTTCTTCCAAAACACCCCTTAATTTTAATTGATTTATATGCGAGACAAGCAGTTAAACAGAAAAAAAGAACAGACTCCCAGCTATTTTTCCACACAGTAAGACCCGCTGGGCAAACAAAACCGTATTCATTATTTACCTTGGGGCAGGACCCAGAGTCCTTAACCAGGTTAAGGACCCTATTGTGTTAATCTTTACATTAGTCCAATGTAACATGCACCATATTTAAACAAAATAATGTCAATTCCTCTTTAGTAAGGGGGCTGGGCAGGGAACGACACACCAACCCCCTCCTCCCTACATACACATTGCAGTATAATCTGCCACCTTCTATAAATGCTGCCATTTGTCTTTTCTTTAGATGCATTGCAGGAATATTTCCATATAAGTCCTATTATAATAAAAACGACAGTGTGACAAACAGCTTTGCAAATAGGTCTGCTGCTCCGACAAAGCACAGACAACACACTGATTTGCGGAAACACCCTGTATAATTCACAAGCGCTACTAGTTGATTTGAAATCCAGTAAATTTAGGTGGTCGCTTTATCTTCTCCATCACGATACCTACTTCCCCATACAGAGCTGAAGAAGTAGAGCATGTGCTCTACTCCTGCAACCGTTCCCCCAATCCCTTCCTTCTCCTCCCCTCCAATTTACACTGATTACAGGTTTCAAAGTCTTAGAGATTAATTTTTAAGTTCTATTTAAAATGCTGATTTTTACTTGTTTCCTTTTCATCTAGATCAATACTGCACAGATGATAAATATGTACCATTTACCATTTATACTTTTTCATCTTAGCATTGAATATCCTACAGTAAGCTTAAGAAAAAGCAGTTCCTGGATAGCACTTACATTCCCCCTCTTTAGCCTATTCCCTGTTTTATCTATAATACAATACATAAGCCTGAGTGTGTTCTGTTAACGCAGACACCCATTATAACATTCAGATATTAAGTGCAGCTGAAAGGAACTGCATCTCAAAATGTTCACTGCTCATTTTCAAGTTTGTCTAATTTTATGATGATACTTCAGCGTATACATTATTCTTTGCAAAACAGTGCCCCAGTGTTAAGGCATCACCGCACCAGTTTTCTATTCAGTCTTCACCGAGAGATGAGAAGCCACCATTTTCTTTTCGATACATGCAAATTAAATTGTTTGTCTCTACAGAAAGCGTAAACCACAGAGAATTCTGCATTTCAGTGGTGATAGTGTCACCTAGCATTAAAAACAAGTATTAATTTGTAAATGAACCTCCTCAATCATGTTCAAAGGAAGTAATTAAGCATTTAATGGACTAACAAACCAGCACAAATATTAGTTTTATTATTTCCAAGGTACCTCACAACCATATAAAATTCCCCTCACACTGATGATCATCTGCATCAGAACAATCAGACTCTTGTACAACGCAGTTTTCAATAGATTCAGGCTTACCAGAGTCTTGCACAAGCTATGCAATTTATACTGTTTCAAATTTAGCAAAACATAAATAGCTGTTTACACATATCTGAGATTATTAGACTTGATTTTACATTCTAGAGCCTTAAAAAGAAATAACAGCGTCTTGCAAGTATCCTGCTTACGAAATGCTACAAAGTCTTTAATAATCATGCAGTATTTTCAGCATTTTAAAAAGCTCAAATTCATTTTTCTAGCAAGAGCATGTAAGAATGCCTTGTCTCATTACAACAAGGTTTTTAAACAATGCCTACATTTAACTTACATAATGCCCTAGGTTTGCTGTAATTATCTAGTAATTCCAACTATTCAGTAATACAGGAGACTTAAAGCGCAGCTTAGGAACAGCAAGATTTGTATTTTCCAGCAACCCCGTGAAACTCCGGTGAAGTTAATTCATTGCACTGACAAGAAAAGAAACCTTAAAAACAGCCAGGCAAAGGAGTTTAGCAGCTGTGTACAGGGCTTTCCTCTCGCTCGAGGCTTTAATAATTTCAACAGGCACTATTTCACAAATAATCTTTCCAACTCTGAATAGCCATGCTGCGACAGGAACCAAAGCAGCAAGAGTCGTGCCTCTCCAGTAACGCACAAAAATCCCGACATACCGGGCGGCGACTGAAAGATACATTCATTAACTTTGTTTTCCTGGCTTTAAAAAGGTCAAGTGGGACGCTGATTGCCAGACAATCACTTTGTTTCAGACATTTTTATTAGACAAAAGGCTTACAGTGAGCACTGCATTGTGCCCCACCCAGCTGCCTGAGGATTGTCATCTTCTCACTCCATTAGGCTGGAGGGCTGTATTACCATTTTCTAATTAAGCATCCCCTCCCATACATGCGTCTACCTTAAAAACACGCTCTCTTCTCTCCCTCCCCTCCCAAATAATCTTTCGGAAGGTCAGACACGAGGAGGAAAAACCCCCATGAATGAAACAATGAAGGAACAGGATAGTACTGACCTTTTCTGTAATAACGCCTTGCATCTCTCCCTCCCTTGCTGGTTTCTTAAACTAGGAAACCAATTCTTAAAATGAAGAATTACCAGAAGAAAAAAAAATTAAAATAACCCTTCTCCAAAGCACCCACTTCTCCCCCAAAACAGGCAAGCCTATACCGGTCAACTATTTTTCCTAAAAATATTTTGAGAACAAGGATTTTTCCACACACACGCCCTGCATCAACCTCACTCTATCTGCATATGACATTAAACGTAATGGTTAAAATACAATGAAGCAAATACTGTTTCCTCCCCTTGCACCATGCATATGTATTGACACTACTACACGAATGCACAGTATGTAAAAAGAATGTTTAAAACTTTATACTTATGAAACCCAAGTTATAAGATTTTCAACAACCACATGAATTTAACCACCTAATTAATAAGAAGAGTAAATGACAAGTTTCTCATGAAAGAATGTCACGTTTCTTTAATCACTATTTCTGCGACTGATTTGAGGCAGCCGTACCTTCACTTTAAATACCAAGTACACGCTATCAGAAAATACTGAAGACACTGGTAGAGTACAGAGACTATTTCCTGTTTTCAAAACAATTTTAAGTAATATCATGTTCTCCTAGGTCTCTCTATGTACACTCAGTTTAATTAAAAAGAGCTTGTAGCCCTCATCTATCTTTTAAAATGCAAGCCTAAGACTACCCAACAATAATATTATGTTAACACAAATCAAAATGGAGCATGATTTAGCATGATGTATTAAAGGGAAAATAATCAGGTAGGACACAGTTTTCACGGGAAGGCCCAATTCCCCCCTCCCTTCTATTTCTAAAATTGATCTTATGAGCATGCATTATTTCTCCCCTCCACAGCATCTTTTTAAAACCTATTTTACATCTTCAGACAGCCATCATGCATCTATGCAGTACTAAGTTTTCAGAAATGTGGACTTCTTTTCAAGGTAACATGCGGACATATTAAGAAGAATCATTACTTCTTACACTAATATTTCCCAGCATGTATTTGACAGAATCCTATTAACCCACAATTACTTAACCTGTGGTGAAATGCGGCCAACTCTTCCCTTCTGAACAGGCATTTAATCCGTAGATGTTTCATGCTGGTAAGACAGTTTATATTCTTATTACATTAAAAACACTATTTTCACATGAAATAAGTTGTATTTGTTACCATACCTTAGTTTTGCTTTGTGGTTTTCATCTATTCATTGACTGTTGAGTGGTACGAATGCAATCCTTGGGGTACCTACCTTCCGACACTTCAATGGCTCAAGAAAGGCCATAACATTGCCACAAATTAATTGAAATATATCTTATTCTTTCACAGGGAACAGGTGCTGGTGATGCAAGCACTGGAAATACAGGCAAATTCTTTCCTAGTTACTATTTTTTTTTTTTGTAGGAAAAGCAGAGCCTTTCAGATATTACCCATGATGCCTCCCAACCAAAAACATCTGCAATATGCTACGTTCCCCGTTTGTCGCAATCAACCCACCTATTTAAAGAGGGGAGGAAAAGAACATTAATCTACCAAAACCCACACACACAAACATTGGTAGGAACACCTCTTGTACTTACACGTTGGACTGAGCCGCATGCAGGAAGGTAGCTGTGGCAGTGCCAACCATGTTGAAGACCTGCAAGACCCAGGTATTTGTGAAGATGTTATTTGTTGGCTTTGTGACTTTCAACCATAAAACATCCCCTGCTTTCCCTGAACTACCTACAATTTTGCTAGTGATACTCTAATTTTAAATACAGTTTGTGAAAAACAGGATAAGGAGAAACGTTCTAGGTATTTCAGCCTCTTGATACTACTGCTGAAATGCAAGAATGCTTAAGAAACACCTGAAATGCATGTTCACGAATAATTATTTCCTTCCTGCTAAAGCAGCAAGGGAAAAAAAACCCGCAAGCCCTTATGCCATGCGTTTCACACCTTCAGGAGGTAATAACTCTGCTTGGTTAGGACAAATGGTAGGACACGCAAGGTGATGTTTGAAATCAAGGTCTCCTCAAACATACTTTTTCTTCTTCTCCCTCCAAGTAGGTCGCCCCTCTCAGCTGATTGTGTATAATTTGTCTAGTTTGTCAGAAAGCAAAAAGAACCTGCCCGGCTGCATAAAGCACGTTAATGCCGATGCTACAAAGAGAGCTAGTGCTCTACTGCAGGAGAGGGCTTGTTAAAAGGGAGCATCACCAACTACTGCCGTTTTAAACTTCTTTCTGGTTGTAGCAACCTGGATTTCTCAAAACCACTTCAGTAGAAGTAGCACAGCAAAGGCATTTTCTGGTGGTTCCCTGCTAATGACCGCAGCGAGCTACAGCTTGGTCACCGAACGACGACTGCACGAGGGAAGGCGAGCTCTCCTCCTCCTCCTCACCACACGCACCCAGCGCAGAAACTTTACGTTGCCATCCCCGCTGGGTTACAGCGAGATGTGCTGTATCGGTGTGGAAGCCTGACTGCTCATTCCCCTTGCGGGGTCCCTAGTGAGAGGTGGGTGCTGCGGGGTGCTCCCGCAGAGCGGGCAGTGCCCGCCTTGCCAGGGAACGGGCGGTGCCGCTGTTCTGGAACCTTCCTGCGCACGCCAGCGCAGTGCCTGCATCCCAAAACCTGCCCGGCAAAGGTGTGCTGCTGGAGAGCAGCTGCTCTTCCCAACACATCGACAATCGGAATTGGTTTTCTCATATACCAGCTTTTCCCAACAACATTTAAAAAAAAAATGGATTGTGCTTTCGCTTGATCCTCGTGAGGTAAATAGCAGCTAGAACGCGATGCTTGCAGAAGTCTGGGGGGGGATTTTAACTGAAAAAACAAAACCCCAAACCACACACCCCAACAACCGAAGCATTGCAAAACCATTTTCTCCGCAGCTGTTCGCAGGGAGGCGAGTCTTTGCCAGCCTGCGCCGCGCAGATCCGAACGCGCCGTGCCCGGCACGGGCGGCTAACTCGGCGTCCGCAACACTCGCCCGCAAAGCTGCCGGCAGGCTGAGGCAGGGCCACGCGCGTTTCCTGTGGCAGCGCGCACCCACGCCGGCCTGTGGGAGGGCAGGTGGCCAAGAGGAACCTCCAGGCGAGCATCCTTACCGGGCCGCGGCGGCACGGGAACCCGGTCCCCGGGCGCTTGACTTTTCTGCAGGCGGCTCCCCGTTTTAAGGAGTTCTAGAAACTTTCCGGGAAGAGCCCGGGGCGGGGGCCGCGCCCGCGGGCTGCCGTACTGCAGGTGCCGCCGGGCGCAGGCTGCCCCCGCCGCCCCGCCGCTGCCCGGCCCGGGCAGCCACCCGCGCTCCTCCGCGCCGGCACCGCGGCCCCCGGGCGGGCAGGGCGAAGCCGCTCCGCTCCCCTGCGGCGGAGCCGGGCGGCCGGCCGGACCTCCGGGGGTCCGCGGGGCTCTACCCACGGGCGCGGCGCGCCCCCGCCCCGAAGGCGCGGGCAGCCACTGGCCGCCGCCACCCCGAACTCCGCACCCCCGCCACCGCCGCTGCCCACGCCCCCAGCCCCGCAACAGGTACGGCCCGGGCGAGCCCCCCGCGACCGCCGCCCCCCGGCACCTTCCCACGGCGGCGGCGCCGCTCCCCCGCCCCCCACCGGGAGGGGAGGAGGGGGGGGCCGGAGCCCCGCGCCCGCCGCCCGCGCACTCACCCCGTGGCAGCCCCGGTGCGGTGCGGCTCGCCCACCTGCCGGGGCCTGGCGTGGCGGCGGCGGCGGCGGCTCGTAGCCTCCCCTGCTGCAGGAGGCAGGCAGGGGCGGGGGCGGCGGGGCCGTATATACCGGGCACCCCCGCCCCCGCGCGCGCTCGCGGGGCGGGGGGGAGGAGGGGGCGGTGCGGTGCGGTGCGGTGCGCGCGCCCGCCCGCCCGCGCGCGCGCTCGGCGATGATCAGGTGACGGGGCAGCCCCCTACACTGCGGAGCCGGGCGGGCCCCGCCGGGCGGCGGCCGCGGGGGGGAGTGCCACGCCACGCCACGCCACGCCGCGCCGCGCCGCGCCGCGCCGCGCGCTGGACGGGCGGGGTTCCCGAACGCCGCGGGGGGGGAGGGGGGGGCGGATCGGGAACGGGTCCGTTCTAGAACGCGGGGTCTGTGAGCACCACCCCCCCCCTCCCCCGCGTCCTCCCCCCCACGCACGCCCGGCGCTGCCGCCCCGGCGCGGGCAGCTCCCGCACGCCTGCCCGGCCACCCGCCCGCGGGGGACCCCGTGCAGCAGGCGCCAGACCTGCGGGCCAGCCTGCCCCCCGCACCTTCGGAGGTGCCGCCCTCGGGGGGGGCCTGCCCCGCCCTGCCCCGCCCCGCCCTGCCCTGCCGCCCCCCGGGGGTCGGTACCGCGGTGGGTTCCCCGGTGGCCGGAGGTTTCCGCGGCTCGGGCGTGTGGCGGGCTGGGGAAATAAAAAACCGTGTGACAAGGCCTTTTTCAGGTGGGCAGGTGGGTCCCGCGGGGATGTGACCGGCGCGGCGGGGAGCGGGGGGGCCTGGGGGCACGCCGGGAGGAGCCGCCTCTGCACCCGCGCGTTTTGCTGGCGGAGGGAAGGTGCCTGTACTTCGCGCCTGTAGAGGAATGAGTTTAATTAAAAATATTGACCCCGGTGTTATCTCTTCTTAAACAGCAGGAGCAAGGGGGCTGCGAGATCCCATTAAAACGGATTGGCAGCCTGCTGTAAGGATGAGCTGAAAGCTCGTTTTTACCGAGTGATGCTGGTGCACCTCCGTTGCTGAAGATCAATATTTGGTGCAGCCTCCTAACGGGGGGGGGGGGGGGGTGAGCCCGCCCTGCCAGGAGCCTTGCCCCCCGCCTGCTGCCTGCACCGGAGGGGCTGCAGGCTTGGCCGATGTGTGGCCCCCACTGCTCCCCACCTTTGAAATCCGGTGCCTGAGATAACTTCAGTTACCTAATTCAGGCTCCTGTACTCCCCTTCTGGGCAATAGGCTTGCTGCGCTTTAATGTAGCACCCCTCCCCGGGAGAATGCGTCCCCACATTCCCCCTTGCTGGGACCGTGCCTACAGCAACACTGATCCCTTGATTTTGGTCAAACCAGAGCTAGGATGAACTTTTGGGAGCACCCACCTGCATCAGCGGGGCACCAAGGCACACACCAGGGCTCAGCAAGCGGCTGCGGGCTGAGCCATGCCCTTGCAACCCTCTGCTCCCACTGGCAATTGTTAGTTTAAAACAAATCCCCATGACTCCCCAAACTGCCCCTCGACCCCAAACCCATCCAAACACCTGATTTGCTCCCGTTTGCCAGACCAGCCAGTGGGCATCCCTGCCTGCTGGCGTTTTGTCCCAGGCTTTTTTGGGGTCTGCTGATGCCGGGGGAGCAGTGGCCAGGCACCAAGTGAAGCTCTGGCTCTGCATTTGCCTGTCCCACGCCGAGTGCTCCCGGCCTCCAGCGCCTGCCCCGCTCCCCTGGTACTTCTGGCTGGCCTGCACAGCACAGCAGGGCTGGTGGGCAGCCCCTCGCCCCGGGCAGGCCCACCCTAGCCCCTCTGCTGCCATTTCCGAGCCTCTGGAATTACTGTCAGCTGTAGAGCTTTATGTGCTCCCCATCCCTGCAGGGTTTGTGTGCCGTCTGGCTCCCCTGTGCAAATGGCGTGTTTTTAGGTAGTTCTTGTGGAGGGAAGAATGCTGGCGCAGGGCTGCTGCTACCGGGTAGGCTTATAGCTCCCTTGGGATCAGGGCCCCTTTGGTGGCATAAAGTATGGCCAGACTGGTGTGCAATCTTCCCTCAAAAATCCTTAGGTCAAAATGTATGTAATTCCATGGATGTTTCAAATGTTCATGGAAATATTTTCTTATTATTCAACCTTTACTCATTGGTGTAGTCTCTGATGAAGAGGTACCAGAGGCATATGCTGGGCTGGGCCCTTTCCCCTGATGGAATAGGTACCCTTCACTTTAGTGCATTAACATTTTTTCTCCTGGAAAATTCTTAAAATTCTTTAACCTTGTAACTTATTGCCATGTAATCGTAAAGCTGTGTTTTTCCTGCTAGAAATTTCTCATAGGAACTTGTCTCCCTGACATGATCCACTTACTGTTTTTTCCTTGTCAAGCGCAGGCTTGTTTTTCAATAAAAATAAAAGCAAAGAGCTAATTCTGAAATCCTGAGTCAGACAAAGCTTGCACTGAAATCAAGGGAAGTCTTGTCTCGGTGTAAAGATTGCAGGTTCAGGATCAAAATCATTATAATAAAACATTGTCACAGGAGCAACATCTCCCACTTTGAAAATAAACATCTTTGCTCCAGTTAGGTATTTATGTAGCAACAGGAGACTATTGATTTAGGAAAGCTTTCTGGTGCACAGATACTCTAAACCGTTAGTGCTACTAAGAGGCAGCAAAGCTCAGGAGGAACAGGTTACAAAAGGAGGATAATGCAAACCTCTGCTCTCTTCTGCTCCTGGCAGTACTCGGGTAAAGCCTCTGGCTCACCTTCACCTGAAACACCCCTCTGCCAGCTCTTCTCCCTCTCCCTGGGCCAGATGTTCCCAGCCAGGCTGCACATCTGCCCGTGGTGGGGACACAGGGTTTTGTAGCCTGGCAAAGGCACTGAAGAGCAAGGGCTGCATCCCTGCTTGAGTATGGTACCTCTGTATCTTCTCCCTTCTTACCTAAGGGATTCTTACAAAGGGGACAACAGAAGTTTTCGTAATTGTACCAAAAGAAGAACCAATCTACTAATTCATCAGTAGCATGGATCAATACAGGGAGGGGGGAGAGAGAGAGAGAAAGCATACACAAGCAGCCTGAATCAAACAGAGGAAGATTTGTCGTCTTATTTGTATAAATTTCCAGAATTTCTGTAGTAATGTAATCATACTTATGGTAGAAGAATACTTGCAGAGTTATTTTTGAACAAAAGCTTCCAAGTGGTTAAATTACATAAAACAGAAAACTGAAAATCTTTAAACAGTGCTAGAAAGTGTTTCCAAAGAGTCTGACTCTAATCCCAATAAATTGAAAGCTGCGAGTAACATAAGGAGTTGATTACTTTTGTGTCTTGCAACTTATGGTACGTAAAGAAGTACTAGTGCCTGATGGGGTACATTTCTAGGAATTAGGCTGGTGACTTCAGTGGGAAAAGAGCTGGGCCGAAAATGTGTTAGAATTATTTTTATGGGAGATGACAAAGTCTTTCCCACTGCTTCTGCCATAGAGGTCTCCTTACAAGGTGTGTAAAGGATTAAGTGTTTTAATAAGTAATGGTCACCGGGAACCAGCGTGTTCGGTTCCTCACCAGAAGACATTTCTACTCTAACAAGAAATAGATAAACTTGAGTCCACGAGCGAATTTTTATCCCAGGGGAATGCGAGTATGGTATTTCCTCACTAATGCAAACAAATTTTAATGTAAAAGAAGCTGAAACAACACATCACTCAAAGAAAATCTAAGTTGCTCAGCCTTTAATCTAGTTAACATAAATAACTGCCATAACTGTGGTGAATAGGGCAGTTGATCAGAAGTCCCAGTATGGAGGCTTGGAAGTCATGGTATGAAATCTATTCATCTTACATCCCACATCCCAAAAAATGGCAATATCCGTGCCTGATGTTCTGAGAAGTGCCAATACGGCATAACTGTTTAGTGGCCCGTTTACGTAGAGACTAGTTCTCTGCTGAAGTGTAAAATACTGTTTTGTCATAGTTGGAAGATACAAAAATAAGTTGCATGCACTGGATCTGTACAGTTTTTGATGTACATCAGGCAGATGCGGTAGTTCAGGACATGTTCAGAGCTGCCTTCTGATTACCCAGGCACTTCAAGCTCCTCTCCAAAAAGCAGCAGGTGAACTCTGATTTATTCGCTGTACATCAGAAGAGGGTAAGTGCCGTATTACCCCAGTTAGAAGCCGGTAAACCTCACTTACCCATTATAGTACTGTGGACTCTTTCTCCCATCTGTGAGCAGAGGAGCTTGACTTGAAAAGCCTTACAAAGAGGAAGGGTGAGCTTGTGGTTGTGTTGGGGGCAAGACTTTGTCAATTCAGTTTTAGTTCCTATCCTGAGCTGTGGATACCATTGCCTTGCTGTCCTGCCAGCCGTGAGCCCTTTGTCCCTGCAATACAGATATAATATTGCCTTGCTCTGCCACGTCTATTGAAGTCCTAGACACTTGTGACCGCAAACTAAGCATATACAAAAAGGGGCCCTAAGCTTGGCTGAGAGGTCAAGGCGTAACACAAGTGATTTCCCCGTCTAGTATCCATGTGGGGCCACGTGCTCGGAGTAAGAGCAGTGCTAGAAGCAGCAGACTGCAGCTCAGACCTTCAGAGGCTTGCTAGTTGCTGCTGCCCCTCTGCCCAGAGAGCCTGGGGAGGAGACAGCCCCCCGCTTCCCTCCCTCAATCCCAGCAAGGACCTTTTTTTGGACCCTGTTGCAGCAGATGTGGGTCCAGCAACCCTCTGTGGGGCAGGAAACCCGGGGAGATGTACCAATCCATGTGTGACCACATAGCTGCAGGGTGGCCCAGGGGACATCCCCTGTCATGTCCTTTGCCCTCCATCAGGAAATGATGGAGCTGGGGCTATTGCCCATAGCAAAGGGTCTACGAAAATGTAATTTATTGTTTCTATAGGATGGCTGAGTTGAATTGGCTGAATCTAAGGCATTGGTACTCATCCTTTCCAATGTGACTGCCCATTCATTTAGCAGTGGAAAAGGTCCAGGGAGGGACCATGACTCCCACCACCTGCTTGTAACCTTTCAACCTTGAAACCTAGACATAGACTGCTTCTCCGGCTTTCCCATGCTGTACAGTGCGTGTTGTAAGAAAGAGCCCTTTGTATGCTACCTGCCCTCCAAAATGCAAATCCCTCACTTAAAATGAGAGCAGCGGGCAGCCTGCAGACTGTGGGTGACACACACCAGAGTTTGAGAGCTCCCGATATCATAAAATGGAGTACAAGCTGGCAATGTTTGGATCTAAATCGAGCTCTCTGAACAAACATTTTGGAATTGTTCATAAACAACAGGTTCCAGTAAAGATGTGACTAATGCCATTAGTCATCAGAATCGGACCTTCTGCATCTCCACAGACATCGGTGGCAAAGTTCCCGTTGACTTCAGCAGGAGCAGGTTATGTTTCTAACAGATTTACTGCCCTTACCTAACATGTCAAAAACATCAAGGTCCATCAGAAGACCACGGTATGTGAATTGTTATCATATTAATAGCAGAAGAAAAGGCCGTTTTGGAACACGAGGAAGCTGACATGAGAGCGGTAATAAAAGAGTGCATTAAATGATGATGCCTCTTTTGAAAGGAAATTCACAGGCATCTGGGGCCATTACCTTTCATATCCTGGCAATCAGGAAATTAACCTTTAAACCTTCTCTGTTGACCTCCTCTCCTTTCTCTTTTTCTGTCATTCATTCTTTTTTCCTAATGACTGGAGAAGATAGATACAGCCTCTGATTTATGCTTCTGAAAGCTACAGTCTGCCTCCTTCCTATACCTTCTCAAGTGCTGCAACGTCTGTGTTCACTCAACTCTTTCTAGAGTTAAAGCTTCACTCAGATTTACTTCCACCTCCTCCTTTCCAACACCTGAGGTCAATTGTTTATACTTCATTTATTCCAAATCCTGTGCTATTTAATTATGCCTGACCTAGGTATAAATGTTACTCCCGTCTTCTACTGTCACCTAGAGGTAGGCAAAGCACTGGAGGTGTTGGGCGCATTGCGTGCCCTCTGCTTCAAGGAGAGGTTGGACCCTTTGGACTTGCGTAGGGTGATGCTGCACGGCTGGTACATGGAAATGCACCGTGGCCACGTTACAAAATTGACATCAGGAGCAAGAGTCACCTTTAACATCTATACCTGAGGGAGGGGGGTGTGGGAATGACTGTCCCACCTCCTGATCCCAGGGAGATCTGGCAGATACAGCACCAGATCAGCAGGTTTCAAAGAGAGTGCGAAAACATTGTTTTAAGCACAGAAAAGGTGACTATAAAGTCAGCAATCAATGGTTACAACTCTTTTCAGGGCTATGATGATTGTGTACACAATGCTGTGAATTTCTGAAATGCTGTGACTTAGCGATATTAGTTTTATCAGGACAAGAGCTAGGAGAGCAAGACATGGCCTCTTGTCATGAAAAATGGAAATTCTGCCTGAGTGAGGTCTGAGCAGCCTTTGCCCGCAGAGAAACTGAAAGTCCTGAGTCATCACGCTGAATTGCAAGCTGCTGGCTGCAAATCCAGGCACTGAATTCCCACCTATGTTCACTGCACATATTGCAAATGAAACTTTGCTGACATAGCTGTATTTCACCACATGCCAAAACGTGAGTTTCTCCTATGGTTTTCTTTTCCTTGAAGGCTTCCCCTCTCTGCCTTGGGTCATGCCTATAGTGTGCACCAAGAGCTAAGTCTGGCATAACTAGTCCTCCGGCCATGATGCTCAGGGGACACATGGTGACTTGATTCTTGCCTACACACCTGGTTTTCGGACTTTTTTCCCTGCAGAAACCAAAGGTGGTGGTGGGGGGGAATATAGTTGAGCTCTAGGTCTCATCCTTTGGTGAGATGTGGCTGGGGCATGTACCTGGCAGCTCAAAAGCATTGCTCGGTCCTTCCCTTTAACCCTTGTTAAGGTCACTCTGGTACCGCTCAGCATCTCTGGAGTCCCCCTGAAGCTTTGTGCTATGGCTTGAGCAATGGCTTTTCCTCCAAAACCATCTAAGCCGTGCTTGTCCAGACAAATGAAGACTGCGTGGGCACCACCTGCAGTCCCTGAGGGCTGGTCCAGCTTTGCAGGTAACATATACGCAGGGAAGAGGCGATTTTTTCAGGTTATTGAATAGAGGTGTGCTCAGCATGATGGAGCATAGGAATCTGCTTTCTCATCAGAGCTGCCCCATCAGTGCTTGTACCCTCCTCTCGTGAAGACCCTGTCAGCTTGCAGGCACCATTCAATTTATTTCCTCCGGGCTCTCAGAGGATTTGCTGCTGTTTGCAGAGAGCCGCTCTGAAGCATTTGGGGAGCTGTAGTTTTACCCGGCGTATTTGCCAGCTGCTCAAGGCGACTGTTTCCTCCCCTGGCTGCGGCAGCCCCAGCACACCAGGGGTGGTGGGCTTTGCTTTTTGATCAGTGCTCCCATCCCTACGTGGACTGCAGCAGTGGCACATATGCGTGGGACGAAAGCGTGCCCTTTGTCTGGCCTCCCGCTCCGTCTGCGACCGGGAGTGCTCGAGGGACAGCGTGTCAAGGAGCTGGTAATAGAAATAAATGAAGGCAAACCCCCCTCCTATTGTCCACAGAGGCTATTTTTGGTGGAACTATTTTAAGGGTTGTTCTCCTGGCATTCCACATCCTGACATTTCAGCACATTTGCCTCACCTACTGTCTGCGTTAATGGGTTTTCAGCTACAGATCATCCCTATCAAGCCACTGCAGCGATTCTTTACGCCCTATCTGTGTTGTACACACAGTGTCATCAGCACCTTTTATTTATAAAACAATAACTCCAGGAATAAAAGGGGCATTTCCGCTCTCCCCCTGCCCCCAGCGCTTAAGAGCTACAGCATCATTTTAGTATTCACTGTACAATGCCTCAGTCGAGCAAAACACACTTTGTGCAGAAGCTGTTTAATAAATAAAATAAAAACATGCTCCAAAGTGACCCACATGGCAGGGGTAATTTAGTATGCTGCTCTTCATGCTTTCTCTCTTACTTCTGCTGTTTACAGATATTTTTTTTCTCATCTGTTTGCACAGGGAATAGATGCTGACGTTGTCCTTTTCATGAATAAATCTCTTTTTAGCATGTTGACCAGCACAATAAAAAAATTATCAAACAAATTAGAGCCTGAACCTGCAACCTTTTCTCATGAAAGGAAAACCTGTTCCTGGGCCAGCTCCCTGGCTTGCAAGGGGCTTTTTCTGTAGGAAGAGCTGCTCGTGTGGGCTACACATACAAGGTCTCGGGATTTTTGTGCTGCAGAACTTGACTGTCAGCCAAAGCTGGAGGTGGCTCAGCAAAGGGAATAAAGGTGGGTGTCAGAGACCAGTCTCAATTTCCTTTTCCTCTGCCACCTGGTGCTGGCACTTGCTGGAGGGGCCAAAGGTTGCTGTAATTTGTTCCATGGCTTAAGGTCTTGGTGGTATGGTTTGCCTCCAAAAGCAAGAATTATGTCTGTGGTAGCTCTTCCAGCAGGAGAATTAGGGGGCACCGACTGAAACCTTGAGGAGGAGATTCAATGCAAAGAGGGGAAAATGCTTCTCATGCAGCCCACAGGTGCGCTGAGGAACCTGTTATCTCAGGACACGGTGCCTCCAAAATCACATGGATTGCAAAGTAGATTGATGGGAAGAGGTCCCCACAAAGGCTCTTAAATATGAAGGCAGCACCTCAACCTCAGGTACCCTCTGAGCTGTCGGTGTCTGGAGGCTGAGCGTGTCTAACAGAGAAGTGCCACCCTATGTTGCTCCTCTGCCATTAGCCCTGTGGACCTTCCTCTGACCTGTTGTGGCTGTCCTCATGTTCAGAGGACAAATCATCAACGATTTCCAACTCCAAGTTACAGTATTTTCGCTTGGCTACATCCCAGTAAGCAAATGACAAGAAATGGTCAGGACGTGGCCCATATTGCCCTGACTGCTGCACACTAAGCTTCCCTCTTCCCTCCTGCCTTTTGTGGGAGAGGAGTCGTACCCATCCTTGTGCAGGTGTTGAGGGACCAGCACAACACTGATGCTCATGACCTGCATCTTCAGCTGGAAGCGGATGCCCTGGCCAGACCAACCAGCCTGGCTCAGAAATACCACGCAGCTTCAGCCAGGGGATTTTATGTATAGATCAGGAGGTTGTATGGGACAACGACAGAGAGGCAGCAGAGGACTGCAGCTGAGGTTGTCCACAGCACATGCCTGCTGCCGGGCAGTGCAGGGGGTCCCCAGGCAGGCTCACAGTAAGTGCAAAGCATCCTTCCCTGTGAAGGAGAGGTGCCTTCTCTGGGGTTTCAGCCCAGAGAGCATCCATGGGATGTCTGCTGCCTTGCACCCCGGCCCTGCCTTTTGCCAGGTTCCTCCCCAGCATGGTGAGGAACAGCTTCAGCTTTCTCAGCCTTTTGGAAGGGGAAAATTGTGTTCCCAGATGCAGTTCCCAGTTCACAGGGTTGTGGACACTGGCTGCCCAAAGGTGGAAATAATAAGATAGAAAATGTGTGTACAGAGAACTATTTTTGTCAATGGCTGAAGTGTATTAAGTGTAATAATAAAGAATTAAAAATTAATATGACTAACCCAGGCTCTCAGCATCCCTGGCTCCCACTGTGCTGCAAATGGTATCAGCGTAAGTCTTTTATGTGCTGGAGCCTACAAGGTAAGCAAAACTGTCCTTGGTATCTTCCTTCACTCAAGCAAGAATAGTCAATAAGGCCTTTGTGTTGTGCTTGGCGAGGAAACGACAAAAACAACTGCATCTTCAGCCAAGAAAAGCCTTGCAAGGGTAAAGATGATAGGATTTCAACTAAACAGCAGAAATGCACTTTGGTATGAATAACTTTATAGGCTAATGTGGTAAGGTATGCAGCAAACGTGGTGCTGCCAGCTAGTGTTTGTTGAGTGCATCCAACAGCAGCAAGCAGCGTGTGGACACCAGTTTTGACATGTATTGGTGGTTAGTAGAGTTTTAAAGGGTAACCAAATAAACACCAGCAGAAACCCTACAAAATAATGCTAGTTTTACAGAGCCAGAGATACAAGGTGGATTATTTAATAGAAAAAAGGGAAAACCCACAAGGCAATAATTCAGTCGCAGCTGACTGGATGTATGTTAGAAGGGGAGGCTAACTGGATAGACATTTCTGCAAATACCCAAAATGCAAACAAATAGAAGAGTCTCCTGCCTTCTGCATTGCTGCCAAAGGTCTTCAAGCACTGAATTAAGTCCGGGAGCAGAGTCAGCAGAGTCCCCTTGTATAGGACAGAAACAGGCCCCCAGGACTGACTTGCCATCCAGAAAAATCTGTCTTCTTCCTCTGAGGGGGCAACCAGGGCCCCTAAGAGCATGAAGGAGGTTAGTCTTGGTGGTTGTGTCCAAGGCCAGAAAGCTACTCTCATTTCTTCTGGCTTCCTCTGCCCCTCTGTGTAACACACTTGTCTCTGTATGAAGCGCAGGATGTTCATGTTTGCCTGAAGCATATCTTTCAGAAAGACTTTAATAATTCATTGAAATAATTAAGGGTGAGGCTATCCATAACTTTCTGTGGCAGTTTGCTCCCAGTGCCCATCAACTCTCATGCTAAAAATGTGTGCCACGTTTCCGATTTGAACTGGTCTGAGCTTACCAGCCGGTCTTTGATACTTGCTGTCCCTTTCCTCCATGAGATTAAAAGAGCTCTGTAATACCCAATATTTTTCCTCCCTTAGAGTGCTTATCTGCTGTCTATCAAATCATGCCTCGATCTTCTTTCTGATGGGCTAAACAGATTGAACTCCCAGCCTTTCACCAGAGAATAACTCTCTGCCTGTCCAATTGGTTTGGGGCTCTCTTCTTTATGTGCTTGCTGACTTTTCCCAAATACCTCTGGTAACATGGATGTCAGACGTACACTCACTATTCCCAGTTTGGTTTCACCAGTGCTGCATACAGATGTGCTTAGTTACTTTATTTTTAATAAAATAGCCCTTTCTTCCTTAGCCATTAGGGTCCCTGGATTTCTCTGAAGGACCCATTCCAGGCTGCAGACCTCTCTTTTCTAGAAGCTACCAGCATTTGCTGCTTCTAGATGTGTTGTATGTTCCGGAAAGGGACCCTCCAGTCCAAGCCATCTGGACTGCCCCATGCGTACCCGCATGTTATTTGTCCCCCTGACCATTTTAGTGTCATCGGTGAAGTGTGGTGTACATGAGGGCAGCCTGGGGAAACGTGGCTGGGGTGGTACACTCAGCGTGGGACTTCGGCAAGGGGGGTCACAAGGGTTAAGCGTGCCTCTGTCTGATCCCATGATCAAGGGATCCTAAGTATCCCAAGGGGCTTGCGTTCAGTCTAGGGGTGGTCAGCGTCTCCACAGCCAAAATCCATGAAATAGCCAGAGCTGCTTTTTGAAAGAAAGATGTGGTTGCAGGTTATTTTTGGCTTGCTGTCTGGTTTTGAGCTGCCTACATCAATACTCTGCCCTGATTGGCTAGGAGGCTGACCCGAACCGTTTTGATAAAAGAGCACTTAATAGGAATAACACTTCTGCTCAAGTTTTGGCCCTCTGAAGCCAGGATATGGACATGCAAGCCTCAAGGAGGGCCTCTCCTCAGCCATCCCGTACTTACCCAGAGGATGTGTCAGCCCTGTCACCCATCCGATCTCACTGCACCTTACCTTGCGCTGCTTGTCCCCACAGCCACCACATCTTTTTCAGATCCCTCCTCCTCAGATTTTGGGGCTGGTTCACCCAGTGTTTGCTGTGAGGCCAGTTCAGTGAGTTGTCCTGGCCCTTACTGAATCTTGGCCAGATTTTTTTTTAGTGTCTGTTATATTGTGAAAGTGAGGGGTTACTGGGGGGGGGATAGATATAACAGCTTTTTTTAAATTCCCTTTCTCCTACACATGAGACTAGCCAGCATACACAAAGTGCATGAATAGCCAGAGCAGAACTGAGCACAGAGAACATCGCACCATGTCCACGTCACCCAGGGAAGGATCTCTTTGAACAAACATGGTTTCCTGGAAGTCTTAGAGGGACCTTGCGGGACTGGTGGATTCAGAGACAGTTTAGGTCTTTAGGTCTCAGGGAAATAATTGGGAGTGTGGCTTGGGATCACAGCTGGAGAGTGCAGCTCTTTTCAGGAAAAGAGGAATAGTTTGCTTTGTGGATAACCACAAGAGACAATGAGGGAACAAGTTTTGAGAAATTTTGTGCTGAAAGCTTTTCAGATTCCATTAATTTACACCAAGACATCTCTTCCAACATCCAGGAGACAATTTGCGTGAACGTGTTGGTGATTACACAATCAATGAAGGCCACACATGAAGCAAAATCTTCGCCAGTGCCATTAGGGATAATGGCATTAGGGAGAAATCCCAAGTAGGGCTAATTACTCAGTGTTTAGTAGGCCTGGTTATGCAAGCTGCCAAAAAGGTAGTGCATGTGAGTACCTGGAAAGAATGACTTTTCTTAATGATGATTTTGTTGTTGTATCACCATCATGCATTTGTTTGGTTGCAAAGAGGATGCGTGTGCTGGTTATTTCCCTGAACTGATGTACAAAAGGAATAAATAAAGCTCAGTGAGCTGAAGTGAGGAAAGATGGGCAAGTCGATAAATCACAAAGTCATTAAGAGTGGGGAGCAGATTTTGTATTGGATTGTGAAATGCACAGGAAGCCACTGAACACTCCTGCACACAGGGATGAGTCCAATCGCATGCATATTAAGAGGTGAGCCATTGAATTTTGAAGATTAATATTTAGTGAGCGGGCATCATAAAAGAAGAATTTACAGGAGTCAAAATTAAAGGCCATGAAGAGGTAATTGCTCGCTTTGACCACAGACTTCGCAATGGAGCAGGCTGGTTTCCATACACAGTGCCATTTGCTGGCTCATTCATTTTTTGGGTCGTGGTGGTGTGGAGCCGTGGAGGGGCAGGACAGCTCTGTAGGGCAGCTCTGTAGGGCAGCCTTGGTCACTTCGCTTGCTCCAGCTGAGTGAGACGAGGCGATGGAGAAGAAGCGGGTGAGAGGAGTCTCAGTCCCCAACTCCAGAAAAGGAGAGAGTCCCTCACTCTCCAGAGGCCATACCAGATGGCTTAAAGTAGGGTAGGTAAACAAGAAACAGTGTCCTCCCTTCTTCCCCAAATCCTCCCCCAAGGACTACATGTGCAGCAGAGTGAAGGAAGGAGGCCAGCGGGAAGGTGGCCGTGCCTGTCCTTAGCCTGTTTAGCAGATAGGTGGGTGGAGGTGTCCACCAGGTGCAGCAATAACACAGCCTGTAGAGCATCTGGGTGCTCGAGAGAAACTGGTGTGCACAGTTCACTCAGGGACCAGTAACTTACGGGTGTTCAGCTTGTTAAAAGGAAATTAAAAGCAACAGCCAAGAGGGTAAAATGCTTGCAGGTGGTGGGGAGGTTATCTCAAAAGACATCTTACTACTGGATCATAGTAAAGGCATTTCCAGTTATCAGAAAATACTTTAGAAAGAAAGTAAAACAGGCACAGGGTAAGCAGCTGGTTAAAGGCGGCTGTCAAAGATGGCCTTAAGAAGAGTAGGTTGTGTCCAAACCAGGAAAAGCAGAAGAGCATAAGCTCTGCAATCAGATGCAAAACCATAGTAAAAGAAGCCAAAATGGATTTTGTGGAATAATTTACTAAAAGGCATAAAAAACAATAATAAAACCTTTTTCAACTACATCAAGTGGAGGCCACTTGCCAGCAAACACATAGGGCCAACAGATGACCGTAGGGTAATGGGAGCACTTAAGAGACGACAGGACTGTAACAGCGGTGGCAGACGAGCCCTCTGTGCTGGCGTTCGCTGGAGGGGAGCCTCGGGAAGCCTCCCACACCACAGCATTTTCCTACTGGGGATGAGCGAGAAACCGCCTCAGATTGAACTGTCAGAAAAGAAGGTTTTAGAGCAAGTTGATGAAATGAACAGCAACAAATCACTGGGTCCGGCTGGGGTTCACCTTGGGCTCCCGAGGAGACTCAATTACAAGACTGCTGAACTACCAACTGCGATGTGTAACCTCTGCCTTCCATCAGTCATACGCCAGGAAATGGAGGTGGTAAATAGGATACTCTTTTTTAAAAAAAGAGCTCTGGGAAACCACGGTCTTGTCTGTCTGCCTTCCATACCAAGCAAATTGTCAGGCAGTGTGATGAAAAAAAAGACTGGACAGATAGGTTGGATTGATACCGGAGAGATGGGCT
Organism: Ciconia boyciana; assembly: GCF_034638445.1. Lineage (NCBI taxonomy): Eukaryota > Metazoa > Chordata > Aves > Ciconiiformes > Ciconiidae > Ciconia > Ciconia boyciana. The sequence continues at coordinate 122,442,522 of NC_132935.1, read as the reverse complement.
GCATTGCAGGTCTGTTAAGAGTCCTTCAGAAGAGCTGGTACGTCTGCAGATGAGGATGACCCTCTGGACACGGTGTATTTGGCTTCCCCAAAAGCTGATGACAGGTCTTTCACCAGACTGTCTGCTTAGTGTTTAGGAAAGCACGCAGGCGTGTCTCTGTAGCAGTAGTTTGGATGATACGCACCGAGTTTTGTACTCACCCTCGTGTGTGAGCTGGACGGAGCTCTGCAGGGGCTGGGGGAGAGGACAGTCACCTGCCCTGTGGCTCCTGTGTGCCCCACTTGCGGCTCCCACTTGTAGGTCAGACCTCACCATCTCTTGGGTCTCCTACTGGTGCTGTGGAGTCAGTACATATCATCATCGTCTTCGTCACTGACGGAGCGCCTTAGCTTTAACACGGACCCCATAGTGCTATGTGATGTACAGAGACAATAATAAAGAAAAAAGTGTGTTCTTGCCCCCGGGTTTTGCAGTCTAAGACAACAAACAGTAGAGGCATACAAACAGTATCCAAGACTGGATTTGCTTCCTCTGTGAGGGGTGGTTTCATGTCTCGGCTGTTCCAGAGCACACCACCAGGAGTAATGTTTGGGTCGAAAGCCCCTTCAAGCCCACATCCTTCTCTGCAGCACTGCTGCCTGACCGCCCTTTTGCTTGTACAGTGGATTATTCCTACTTTGTTCTTGTACTTATTGGATTGCATCTCCTGCTGGAGAAAGGATCCCAGGTTTACCAAGATGGTTTTGAACTCTAATCTCAACCTGCGGCCTCCTTGTAAACCCATTTAATTTGGGCTTATCTGCAAGTAAAATAAATGTCTAAACTATTCATGAAAATATGAGGAATTCCCACTTTTGAGCTGACAGCCTGGCTGCTGTGCCCTGAATGGGCTTGTACTGGCAAGGAAACTCGGCACTGGGATTTGCTTGCTCCTGTTTGCTAATTAGAGTGAAAGCCCGTTGCTCGAGGTTATAGAATCAGCTGATAACTTGTTTGCAGGGTTTAAAAAGATTAAATCAAACAAGGAAGCTGCTGGATGTGCATTTAAAACTAAACTTCTGGTTTTGCATTTGAACAGTAGTGGTATATAATGTGATGATTAAAATGGAAGATGAGAAAATACATTGCTTTGAAAGATTTAATCAATTATTTCCATAGGAGCATGTCAGGGAATCAAGGACACTTGATTTCCCTTCATTGTTCTGCATAACTGAATATATTTGGGTCATTATATCTGAATAATCAGAATAACATTCTTCAAACCAAAAAAGGAGTAGTGATAGCAGCATACGATTAAGTGCGGCTTGTTTCGAATCTTCTGGAAAATGAGATTTAATAATTTTCAGAGTCCTTTTTCCCACTGATGAACCGGGGATTTACATGACTAATGTCTATTAACACATGTAAATACCCCTTGCCTCAATGGGAACCGACAATGGGAAAATAAATCCTGCCTGCAGCCCATTCTGTCATATGAATCGAGCCTATGAATGATACGGTTTCGTGGTGGGGTATCGGCTGGGGTGGGAAACACAGCCGATGTTCATATAATAGGTTTTCATCTCTGAAGGCAAATGTCAACATCAATTTACCTCCGGGATAAGTGAGACCTCCTGAGGGATCTCAGCCCTGAGCGGAGAGGTCCCAGCACGAATCCATTGCCCACATTTTAGCAGACGTGAGAGCGGGCTGGCAGGCACACAGGGAAGGGCCAAGGAGTGCAGGAATGGGACAAGGTCCAAATCGGGATCTTTTTTGAATGTGGAAGAGGAAGGCTCAGTGATTAGAAATGACATTTGCCGGCCTGGGCACTGGGGCACAGTTGTAAATAAGTTTCAGTTGCTGTTTTCTCTGTTAATAAAGCAAAACATGTAAACACATCCTAGACGGCCATCCGTCAGAAAGACATTTTACATCACATAGGTTTTATGAATATTAGATAATGGAGGAATGTAACAAATAGTCATTTTTGTCTCTCTCTTGAATACCAAATAACGGTTATTAGTAACTGTCAAATAAATAATGTGAATAATTTAACAAGACATCACTATTGTGCAAGAAATGATATCCCATTCTGTTAAGCTTTGGAGTCAGTTATTGTGCGAAGATAATAAATACATGGAGTAGCTGCAGCGATTATGTCCTAGAAATCTACTTCAAGTGGTGCGCTGCTTTAAGAAAAGCAAACCATTCGGACGCTCCGCACGCCACACAAATGAAAAGCTAGACTGCACAATACGTGCAAAATCTTTGGCTCACGTCAACTGGCGCAGCTCCAGCTGTTTCAGCTGTGCTCTGTATATGGTGCCCCTCTGTATATGGTGATTGTATAAGCACACACCACCCTAGCTCCATCTCCTTAATAAAAGTGTATGTGACCTTATCGTGTCAATTTGCCCTCTCTGCTAACTTTTGAACCTTTTCCAGCAAAAGCTGCCAGAGGTCTTGCAGGTAGGTTCTACAAATCTGCATGAAAATAGGGGACTAGGAAGGGAAGAGGGATCCTGTCAATGAAGCCAGCGTCTGTCCGTGCCTTGTGTCTACAGGAAATCCAACTTAACGCTGTTGGTCAGGGAGCCACTTGTAAAAAGAAAGGTGTGAGATGAAATATTAGATTAAAGGGATTTCAAGGATCACTTTGAGGTGATGCTCCTGGAAGACGTTGGCCTCCCGCTGCAAAACAGGGCACACTCAGCTGCTCACAGGCTCAGGATTGCATATCAAATCATTAAGAACCATTTCATTGATCTTTCAGCATTCCTGCTTGTGGCTCATTATTTAATCAATCAAAATTACTTGGAAAATATTATTATTCAAAAAGACTATTTAGGACTACAGAAGTTATTCTAATTACAGAAGGCATTGGGGTCATTACCTTTTACTGAAAAGACCTGGTATTTTCTGTGATAAAACATTCCTTTCTGAACATAGGAAAGTAGTAAGTATTTGCATTAAAGGTTTCTACTGCTCACTGATTATTTTTCTCAGAATGAAGCTGCAGAAAAACATATATCTCTCAGCTGAAATTTGAAAGCTTCGAGGTACGGGCTGGCAATTCTTTTGCAGCCAAGGCATTGTGTCAAGGACATGATTTTTACCATCCCCATCCCAGACTTGTTTAAAGTACAAGAATATGAAAAAAACCCCATCGTGGGCTGCATCTGCTTATTAACTACTTGTCCTACTGAACAGCTAAAAAATCTCCCCGGGGACCAGCCTCACACAACGTGCTGCAATGCCACCTCCCATCTCCAGGACCTCAGTGACTGCAATACACGTGCACAGAGCAGCTGAACGTGCCCAAGCCCAGGGCCATTGGTAGTGATGGACCTCACCTGACACTTACCTGCAGTGCCTGCATAAATGGGTAAAAAGGGGGCAGCGTCTCTCTGCAGTGCTCTCAGCAGCTTTGCTCCTGTTGCTGGCCCCCAAGGAAGAGGGATGGGCATCCAGAGCTTGCAATGGACTCCCAGATCCATGACTTCTGCTGTTCCTCAGCTATGTGCATGATCTATGAACCTCACCTGTCTCATCCTCTTCTACTTCTGGTCCACAAAAGCTTACCACTGTTATCAGTTACTTGGCTGGCTCCAGTGTCGCAGGTTTGTGCTGTGAATATAGAAGTTCCCACCAACCCAAATGAACCACAGGGATGTCATCTGGTGCTAAACGATGGGATTAGTTTTTTAACATCTTTCTTAGAAAAAGAATGCAGAAGACTACATGAAAAAGCTACTGTCTTAAAGCTGATAACGGAAATGCCTCAAATACTGAAAGCTGCCAGAACTAAGGCAGTCCGGACAACTCTCATTTGACCCCGTTGTACATCTACAGCATCTTATGGTCAAACTGTGTTCTCTGAAGGACAGAATACAGTGGGTGTAGAATGCAATGGGTCGGCCTTGAGCACAGCCCGGGTTTGCTTCTGGGCTGAATCAGAGCTGTGGAGCAAGTTGAGCAGTTCTCTGCATCTCATTTCTCACATCAGCTGGAGCATGGGATGCACATGGGACATGGCACTGTGGGCAGAGAAAGGCCTCTTCGACGGTGCAGCTGAAACCACGTCTGGGATCTCACCCTAGCCTTTTTTCTGCCACAAAATCCCTTTGTGATGATGGAAAGCCACAGGAACCAAGCTTTTCAGAGATGGCAATTTGCATGTTGCGGTACCCAGCTTGAAATCTCGGGATCGGGTTTGCAGGAGTACTTGGCATGCACAGTCGCATCTGAAATCAATAGAAGCTATTTTCTGAGCATATGAAGTGCTGTAGAAAATATGATGTACTATGAAATGATAAGCCTTAGGTATTTCAAACCTTTCACCCTGAATTAGTGGGTAGTTTCGACCATACGCTCAGTGTGTCTTGGTTCTCTGTGCGTAACCACCGCCACTGATAATTCATCTCTCCAGAAGCACCGTGGGAGTAAGTTAAATGTTTGTGAAACACTGATACCGCACACTGCAGCAAAGCCCAGGAAGGCGTGAATAATTCTGCTTTCAGAGCAGGGTGTGAACAGTGTGCAGTAAATGAGACAGTCATGCATTGATGATGAGGACGAGCAGGATTTTGAGGAGCAATTAGTGAGGGAGGGGTCAAGTAGAAAAAAACCTCAGTAGTATAGTGAGATAATTAAAGATGTTTCATAATCCACATGCCCATAGGAAGCGGTAACAATTGCTCAGACAACCATGCAAAATTAAGGACTCATTTAGGAGATCTTACGTAATACACTTCACCAATTGCTTTGGTATTTGCAGAAATGAGGTCTGAGCACACCCCCTTGGTCTAAGATAATATGATTGCATCAATGTTGATATTCTATATCAGATGAAAAGCTGACATTTGTGTTTTGAAGAGCATCAAGGCACAAATACTGCCTCTGCCAGCCAATGCCAGCTAGCCTCCCGCAACTACCACTTCATACGTAGTTTAATGATGTGGAAATGAGGAAAACCCTAAAACACATAAAAAACCACGGCAAAACTCTGTGGAAGGGTGTTGCCGTACTACAGAGATGCTGTTTGCCTACAGATGATTTTAGTTCATTATTCAGCTCCTTTTGTTCTCCTCGTACAACCTGGACTTTCATGAAATGTAAATGAAAAAAAGTAAAAAAAGGAAAAATAAATAAAGAGAAAAAGAATAAAAAGGAGCACCGTATGGATGTCTTTAGTGAGATATGGTGGGGCTGAGAAGCTTTCCTTCCCAGCCAGAGCTTCTGGTGGATTTGCCCACTGTTCTGGGAACATGAAAAAATGAGGCACATGTAAAATCCCCTACCAAATTGACATATTCAGCTCAGTTTTCAGGGGCATAAAGTAATGGCCAGCTGAAGGTCTGTCTCCAGTAAGATATTTATTCCACCTAGTAAAGGAGGATACAAGCCTGGTAAGGCTGATGAGGCTGTTGATTTCCGTTCTCGTGTCAGCTCTTGCCCCAAATAGTGGCAAAGTTGCAGAAATGTTATTTGACAAAATGACAATAATGTTTTCCGATATCTGCTCCAAATACACAAAATGCAAATTATTTTGAAAGAGATGAATAGTGTGTTGAGAAGCACCATTCAATTAAATAATTGGTTGTAAGCATCTTTTCTTATTAAAATGAAGCAATTGTAAATAACAGAATGATATTTAAATGAAATGGTATGTAAGGGGAGTAAGAAAGATTTGCAAGAAACATTTGTAATTGCATTATCTCTAAGTAGAAAATTTATAAATTATAATGAATACCACAAATGTATCCTGATATAAAATGGAAATGTTTGATCAAGAGGCTGAATACGTAGGGATTAAGTTCTTTTTATTGAGGAAGTTTCTCCTGGCTGTATGCAATATTCATAAAATGTGTTACAAGTTTATAAAGAGAAAAGATATTTGTTAAAATACAAATTTAGTATGGAAGGTATATTCTAAATATTTAATGAAACAATTATGCTGTATTAACAGTATGTTCTTTATTTCTCAGATTAAAAATTCACAGGGATTTTTATCCCTCCCATCTTTATTTGACATAGCTTTTATTAGAGTTATTCTCTATACATTTTCTGAAACAGCTGAAGAATACTAATTATTTACATACACATTTAAGAATACCTGCAGTTTGTGCTTCAAATGTATTATATACATATACATAGCATCTCAGTATTTATTACCCAAATAGTCTTCAGGCTCTACGACTGTGTAACTGGGAAGATAGCCTGTAAACTGGCTGCTGCTTACATGTACCTGTGATGAAAACAGCTGGCTACGAGAGGGGAGGAGAGGTGGGAAATGGCCAGCAGGTGAGGAGCAGCGGTGGTTGCCAAGGCTGGAGGACACCAGCTCTGTTCATTGCGTTACCTCCCAGTGCTTGCCAGCACCCGAGTCCTGGTTGTTAGATGAAATTAGGCAGTACTTCATCTAGGCAATAGAGAAAAATCTTTCCCTTCCCTCCCACCGAGGATGTTTCCTCATAGACCCACCTCTGGCTGCTGAGAGGCAGGTCCTGGAGCACGAGGGTTTACCTTCCCAGAGCAGGTTGGTTGGTGATTAAAGCAAACTCGTTGTTATTCTGAATATTGCCATCATTTAAAATGCAGGTCCAACTTTTTCTGGACCTGTATGAAATGCAGTGACGCTTGACGCTGCCCTCCAGCACGAAGCCCCACAAATTAGTTGCCTGCAGCGAAGCGATCCACTGGGACCTGCTGAAAATACCTCCGTGAAAGCTTTTTTTTCTCTTCTCTTGCCCTTTTTTCTTTGGGGGAATTTTTTGACTATTTACATTTTTGCCTGTGTAAGTATTCCCTGCAGAAGATGTGGGCTCTGTTACAAAAAGGGTGAACGTCTGGTGAAGAGGCCAGCAAGCTCGATCCCTGCACAGCCTGGGAGGAGTGTTGGTGGGGGGCTGCACCTATGCGCGGGGACAGGGACCATTGCAGCGGTGGCTGCGGGAAGCTGCGGACCTCTGGATGCACCAGAAACATGGGGAAACGCTGGAGGGAGGCTGCAGGTTGCCTGCAGGCGAGAGCAGATGGGGCAGGGCTGGCTGTCCATCAAGGTCACCTGAGTTAGGGGTGCTCTGAGCCGTGGGTTTGAGGGACGTGGATCTGCAAAGCCACTTCTGCTGTGCTTTGCAAAAAGACACTGTCAACAGTCAAATTAAGACTAACAGGAGGTGCGTTTTTTAGATTTAAGAAAGTGGACTCAAAGCCTGTCCTGCCACAGATCTCCCACGTGCCTTTGGGGAAGTGATCTGAGCTTTGCTTTTGCATTGGGTGGGTTGAAGACTTGACGCCAACTATCTTCCCTGGCTGAACTTTCTGACGTTGCCCAAGCTGAATCAGTGCTGAGGCATTTCTGAAGTTAAGTTTCTCACCATAGAAGCCAGCCAGAAGCCGACAGGGAGCCAGTGCAGCTTTCTGTAGTACAGACACTGCTTACAGCAAAGGACATTTACCACCAAGTGCTGCACCAGCTTAACCAGCTAACCGGATTTAAGATGAACCGTCACGTGAAGTATAGCAGCCCATGCACCAGCACGGAGGTACAATCATGAAACAGCAAAGGAATGGTCACAGCCTCCTGGCTATCTACAGCCTGGAGAACAAAAAGCTGTTCTGACTGCTAATGGCTGCTGATCATCTCTTTTAACTTGTGGAAACTACTCTGCCCCTGAGGTTGCAAACCCAACGAAGGGCAAGGATCAATACCAACAGGTCTAGTATCTTCGTGACTTTTCCACCAATATCTATGTGATACCATCAGAGAAATTAGAAACTCAGAACTGCAGGGACATCTTGCAAAGAAGCTTTTAGAGAACGATTTAATACATCGGCCAGGACAAGCACTACTGGGGACCTTCATGTAGGACTTATCCAAAGGTGGTGGAAACATCCCGTGAAATGGAGACAGGAACTTGGTGTTCAAAGCTCATATTTACTGGTAACTTCACAAAGATGTTTCTACATTTCTCTTGGCTCACGATACCAACGTAATACTTGCGAGGCAACCGGTTTGGAAAATGGCTCTCTGGAGCACTACTATGCTGCTCTGTGCTCTGGAGTGTAACAAGGCAGAGCTCACATCTCATTTCAGGCAGTGTTTTTCTCATAAGAGAACTGATCCCAGATCAGCTCTGAAGACAGCAAAGTGCTACCCATAGCCATTTATTATTTTTAGCCACGGAAAAAAAATTGATAAACTAAGTGGTTTAATTGGTGTAAGACCCATTGCTCAAGCAGCAGGCTTTATCACACGATCAATTTAAAGACAAAGAAAGAAGATCCTACCAAAGCAGAGCCTAACCTGGGTACTGATAGAGCACTGTCAGCATCTGCAGTAAATGACTCAGAGTCTGACAACTGAATTTATTAGAAAGAAGGATCTGGGCTCCAATGGATTCAGTCTTGCTGAAAAATTAATGGATTTTTAAGTCTCCTTTGAGCTTTTTGAAACATTAATACCTATTTTTCTTTGTATTACCTTGATTTTAATGACTATATTCTTACATGTGAACTGTACATAAATATTGACCTTGTCAGATGTCTGCTCCCTCCACTGGTGGAAGGACCCTGGCAGCTCCCCGTGCTCTACATTTTCTGCTGGACACAAAGAGAGTGTCTAGCTGATGTAACCATGTTTTTGCTCCATTCATACAATCAGTTTAAGAATCTTTTTATAGAATAATTATCTGAACGTAGCGTAACTTGATGGAGGAGTGCTTTCTAAAATCAGATGAGTTGAGCACGAAATGTCATTTGTGCTAATCTGTCTGGAACTAGGAAAGTGTGAAATGTGTGGTAGGGAGGAATTATCTCTTCTGCAATATTATAGACCAGGGAAAAAAATCTGTTTATTACACAAAATAAAATGTATTTATAACAAAACCTTAACTTATTCTCACTCATTTCTGGCTAAGTTAATGTGTTATTAATTGTGCATTTTTGGATATAATTTGAGAGGGGAGGAGGACGAACTATCTCTAACACTGCAGCCACTTAACTGTAACGATCACATTTTCTTTTTAATAGAGTAAGTTAATTTTTAAAGTGATCTACAGAGGAACAGATGGGGGAACGAATTCTCTATGGGTATCTCCTGCTACACTGACACTCAGAGCGCGGAGCGGTGCCTAGTGCCAGGTGCATCTACCTCGCAGTCCTTCCTCCCCTTGTTCTCCTGTTATCTTATGTCTGGTGACCAGAAATGGAAAAGCAGCCTCTGAAGGTAAAAATTCCTCTGGCGTTTGAGCTAGCCTTGCGTTGCAATCTACTTCGTAAACAAACTCCTTGCTGGGCTGTGGCATCCCGCAGCTGGGTCCTGTCTTAGGTGTTGGTATGTCTGTAAGCATGGTATGCCTCCAGCAGCAAGGGAGGAATGTGGGTGCAAAGAGAAAGCCGTGAGAGGATTCCCTGACCCACTGATCACAGTGAAAAACACTGGAATAATTAACTGCTGCCTCATCCTCTATTTCATTTCCCTGCCAGCACGTGAACTCTTGCTATGCAGGAAGCAAAAACCCCACCGGCTCTGGTTAAAATGGAATTTCACTCTGGATTGCATCATCCTCATATTTTCTCATTAATTATTGCTCCACTGCTTTACCTGTAAAAGAAAAGAGCAGCAACACATCAATCATAAAGCAGACTTGAACTGTGGCTTTTCCATGTCCTGTCCTTTTCCATGTCCTGTGGCTTTTCCATGATTTTGGAAGGAGGTCTCAGACTTGGAGGCTGGAGGCTGCTCTAGCGGGTGGTCTCAGGCTCCCCGTGCTCCTGCAGCGTGCCCTGTCCTCCTCTCCTCCCCATGCACGCACCCTGCCACCAGCAAAGGGGCTGGGTATTAACACCCAATATTTTTAATCCAAATTTTTAAACTGGAAAGTGTGCTTTCAGGTTACCCGCAATAGTATACTGTTAGTTCAGGCAGCTGATTCAGAGTCACCACGGGTAGTAATCCCACCACCGCAGGAGGAACTGCCTTGGGTGGCTGATGCTCCTTTAGGGTGCTAGATCTGCACTAGAAATGAAAGAAGAGTCCTGTAACATACAATTAAAAAATCTTTAATAATGGTAATTACAGCAGAGCAAATAGGACAGAAACTGGAAAAAAACCCCTTTTCTTTGACATATATTTTTCTTTAAAATATTGCCTACATCTGCTACAAACCTCTGAACCTCAGCAGCACCCTTCTAGAGTATGCAGCTGAACATTGATGCAGGAGATAAATCCACCTTAGCCCGTAGTTTGTGATGGTGGGAAGCATTTTTAACCCTTCTATTAAAGTGTTTTACATAATAGATAGAGCTGATTTTGAGAGGTCTGAATTTAGACATGCAAGAGATTGAGGGGAAAAAATAAACCTTAGTAAAAGCTGATGCTTTTTCATTTTCAAAGAATGAAATTATCGTCTATTTTATTTATTACTAATGACAGTAATGTTGTGTTTATCTGACAAATTTGGTTCCAGACCTTCAAAACAAGCAATGAGGTGCCCCAGAGGTATGCCATGGTTGTACTGCATCTGTCTGAGCTCAGAGAAGGAAAGGTAGTACCGGGAGCTGGTGGGGAACAACACACCCAGGAAAGAAGCCCACCTCCCGGCGAAAAGCCCCCTGTGATACCCGATAGTGTGTGCACACACATCATCCCTCTGCTACCGGACAGGGTATTGCAAGATGTAGATGACAGAGACAAGAGATGACAGGGTGCTGTGAGGCATTAATGACGTTTCTGGGAAGATGTCTCAGGAGACAAGTATTAGCGTGACAGCTACCGACGTGCTCAGCCCCTGCTGCCGGCGATGCCCCAGTAGCACGGGTACCATGCAGGGAGTCTCCCGGTGAGGATGCCGGCCATGCCCCTGGCTCCCTGGTCCTCCTGTGCCCCCCACAGCAGCTTTGCCACGAGCAGCAGCATTTCTCCATGCGATCAGGCCTGTCCCTGGCTGCTGAGAGCCACTGCTGATGCCCTGCGATGAGGTGCACAAGCCAGCGGGGTATATTTACATGTCTGCTCCTTTGGGACCGAAAATCAAGGGTCCTGAGTTGAAGCCTCACCTTTAAATCAGCTCCTCCAAAGCTACCCATGCCTGTAGGTGCAGCAAGCTGGGTTTGTCTGAAATGTGCCTTTTCCCCCCTAATCATGGAAGTTTCACGAGGTCTGTTTTGGCTCTGAAACCACACAGTCCAAGCAAAACTGAAACACCCTCTCTGGAAAAAATGCAGTTATCTGAGCATTTTAGAGTTATGCTAAGAATTTTAGACTCGTGCTGGGAGTGCATTTCAATTTCTTCTGTATTTTAAGAAGAGTTTTGGTTGAGCCTAACCCCTTCTGACTATCCCCCTCGGTCCTCAACAGCCACCCATGTGCTCATGCAACTCTGTGCAAGAAGGTGCAGTATGTACCTTGGTTTGTTTTCACAGCATGTTATTTGCCTGGATGGCCCAGAAATGGTTGGGCCAGCCTTCCAAGTACCTGAGATGAAATAACCTCAAAAATAGCACTATATTTGAGGAGATGGAGATTTTAAAGCCCAGATTTGCTGCTAACTGTCTCCTGGCTCCCTGGGCCTCCAGCAGAGCTGGTTTGCCTTTTGGCCAAGCTGAGGAGCACTCTTTAAGGTAAACCACGCTAAATGGTCTGTGTCTATGTGGATTAGAAATTATTCACTCTGTCATGAAAGGAATCCTTTGAAGCAATCACAAATTGCTTCAGTGGGCAATGCCTGTCATGGCATTGCATTAGATTGCGCTTTATGTGTGACCGATCAATATGTTTGTGTATATAAGTATGTAAAGCTGCATCAGTTCTTAGCAAATGCAATATTCACGGAGGTGTGGTGTCATGGGCATCTCTCCCCATCTCCCCACAGCCAGAGCAAAGTCTCCGGTAAATGCAGGACAGGCAACCTCATACCTTGCACCTTGGCTGCCCTGTAGTGAGGATCCAGGAACAGAAGAGCAAAAGACTGATAAATTCAATTTCTGACGGTTTGGCAGAACAAAAAGAAATTGGTATCTATTCCAATTAAAGCAGTGGTCTGACTTTTGTATAAGAGCTTTTTATCAGGTTTGCCAGTGGTGGCACTTAGCGATGGCAAGAGGAGGCTTCTCGGGGAAGGCTTCAGCCCTAAGTACGAGTCCTGGATAACTGTGGACAAGGTGGGGTTAGTCATTGCCCTTACTTCCACGTCCACCTGAAACTATTGGTTCTTCCAGCACATGAGATAGGGAACGTCGATCTACGCATCAAGATGGATGTGCACAGAGGTAAACAGGAAATAATATGCACCTCATAAAGATTTTTGCCTCTGTAAATTTGATTTCTGATTCTGTTATGTCATGAGTCATCACAAAGAAGGTCTAGAGTTTTTTTCACCGCCTTGCACCACTCCTCCAATGTATCACTAAACCATTTTTAAAAAGCAATTTAGTTGGTCCAGTTCCCAACAGAAAAAACAATTTCCAGCCCCTACCAATTGCATCTCACTTATCCTTCAGGAACCAGCTATGGGGCTTAAAGAGTGAACCCATGTTACGGGTGCCAAATCTCTTAGTTTATCATTAAGTTGATAATACACTTCACCCTCATTACTATTCTATCATTAGGATCTGAGTGGTTTGAGTGTTTGACTAAGTGGCTGTTTTTTCTCCTCAGAGGTATATGAGATGCTGCCTCTCAGCAAGGTGTCCTGAAAACCTTTTCTTAATGAACAAGTGATTAAAAGGCTTAAGTGCAAGCAAGCATCCAAAACACAAGCTGCGTTATCACAGAATGAGCCAGAAATAGGCTAACCCTCAGTGCCACCGCGAGCACAGAGGTCCTTCACTCAGATGCTCTCAACACTCTCTTGTTTTGTCTCAGTGCTAGCTGCCAGGCAGGGTCCCGTGGGCAAGCCGTGCTGTGGCCCCGTCTCTGTCGCGGACGGCTGGCTTGTCCTCTGCCATGCACAGCAAAGCCACCCCAGGGCAGAGCTGGCTTTTCCCTTGTTCCAATACATGCCCCCGTTTCTGGTCTCAGGCAGCTCAGGAGCATGCTGTGAGCGTCCTGCTCCTACCAAGGCTGCGGCTCCTTTGAGTTGGCTGCCATGAAAAGCACAGCCAGTGAGTGAGACCGAAACAGTCAGAGTCCTCGGGGGTTTGTACTTCTGTGCTATCCTTCACCAGGTCAGCTTTTAATATTTCACGTGGAGGTACAACAAGATAACACCCGGGCTGCAGCACTCAGCATCCCTTCCCAAGGAGTGGAGATGGCTGCGGCAAATGAAAGCATATCCCCTCTGGAAGGAGCATCAGCCAAGGAAATGCAACATCCCCGGAGTGAAACCCTGGTCCTTCAGAAATCAGGGGAAGTTTAGGCAGTGGATGCAGCAGAGATTGAATTTCGCCTCATTTTCCTCACCAGATGCGAGTGTCGTGCAGGCATACCAAGGCTAGTGCTCGGTGCTGCTTCTCCGAGGGATCCCTTGGTGCTGCCCCGCTGCCGGAGGCAGCCTGTGCACGGTATCTGCTTGCTCCCCAGTTAGCTATGGGATGAAGAGGAAGGCTCTGGGGAAGCAATGGCGGGCGTTTCACACACCATGCCAGGATCTCCATGACCTCAGTGTGGCACCAGTGCCAATGCCGTGTGTCTGGTCAGGGTCCTTCTGGTGGCACAGGCTGCTTATTCTCTGGATGAAGACAGGTGGAGAGATAAAAATAAAACCCTCTCCCTGACATCTGGTAGAAATTTCTCTTCCATTTGTTTCTATTTCTGCCCTCTTCTCTTCTCATTTGTTCCAGTAACTGCACAGCAGCATGAGCTGACACTATCTGTCATTACCCACATCATTTTCAGTGACACTGGTTCAATTAACTGCCCTCACAGATGTCTTCATGCTCCCAAGAACAAAGTTTCATTTTCCCAGCCCTGGAGAAGCTACCTGTGGGGATGGGGTCAGCTTTGCTGCCTCTGACATCCTGTGGAGTTGTCTGGCTGATGTGTTGTGTGGTGGCACCATCATTCCTTGCTGATCCCAAAAGATGTGGGTACCGGGTGCCTGTACCATCCCCAACATCACATCTGAGTTTCACCACCACCAAGTAAATTAAACCTCTGGTCTGGTCTTCCCAGCAGCCGATACTCTGTGATTGTTTTCCTCTTGTTAAGCGGGTGTGATAGCCTTGCTCAGAAGTGTCTTTGATGGGGCTGCCTGGGCAGGATCCTCGCTGGCGGCTGGGTCTGCCCAGAGCTGCCAACGGGGAGGCAGGACAGGCACGGCAGCTAAGACCTGAAGAAGAGCCGTCCTCCTCTCGATACCATGACCTGGAGAAGAGTTGCTCACTTTGCCTCTGTTTCTCTGCTGGCCAGTCTTATTCTGGAGCACCTTGTTTATTGCAATTCTCTTTAGTGACCAGAATTTAGCATCCTCAGTTTTGATTTAGGTTGTGGTTTCTATATAGATAGCATCTCGGCACTTACGACTTCCTTGTAGGTTGTCATTAAGGGCTGTGTATTAGTTTCCAGCGCAGCCTATTTTCTCCCAAAGGCACCTCTTCTCCTTCCAGTCATTTGAGACACCTGGGGAAAAAGAATATTTTGCATTTGCAGACACTGGGTTATGACCTTGCTTCAACTGAAGAAGGCTTTTGACAGAGGAAAGGTTAGTATAATCCAGGTGTAATAGATTTAGCCAGTCCGGGACCTTGGTTAACATCTCATTCCTCTTCTCCTGAAGAGAAGAGGCAGTACAGCTGATCTGTACCTTGCCCAGGGCTGCGGGCACAGCACTGATCCACTGGAGAGCAGGGAATCCAGGAGAAATACTTTATTAACTTCTCACCCTGCTGGTAGTCTAGGTAGTGGGGGGGTGGGGGGAGATGGAGGCTTGGAATTAGAAGTCTGATAACTTGCCAGGGAGATGATGACAAAAATCAAAAGGGAAAGCACATTTTATTTGCAAAGTTCAAGAAGGGTATTACAATCAAGAAGAGGAAAGCAAATTGAAGCATTAAAAATAAAGCACTTGATAGGAGCTCTTTGAAAGGGTGGCTAAAAAGTGTTTCACTCAAACTCTCTCATGACACCACCATATTCCCCCCTCCTCTCCATTTGTTCCCCCCCCTGCCATGTCACATCAATTAATTGGATTAGATTACAGCCGTTTGCGACAGCAGCCTGGCTGCAGCCACGGTGCTGCTGAGCGCAGGTGGTTTCAGGCTGTGCGGGAAGGAGCCGTGCCGGGTTATTCTGACCTCTGATCCCCGAAACCTGCTTGCGGGTCCCTGACCCCGTGCTGAGCTGCGTGTCGCAATAAGGTTTGTGTCACAAGTGAGGAAGGTTAAGCCACCAGGGAAGGCCCCTTGAATATTGAATTTTATGGAACTGATCTGTCAAGAGTTGAGAACTTTGTCTCCTTCCTTCCAGGACAGGCTGACCCAAAACAGCGGTGATGGGCTGGGGGCAGTCAGACCCTCTGCTTAGTCCAGCGTGGAGGTGGGGAGCTGGCAGAGAAAAACACAACTTTAGCTCAAGCCTGGCTTTTGTGCTCATCATTGTTCACTTGTGTGTGCAGGGAGCTCGGGTACCCCCTGCCAGAGCCCGGGAGCAGAGCTGCTGCCCCACTGCCACCACCACTGCCCCAATTCCCCTTCTCACTGCACCCCAGGGGAACCACCAGCACAGTCGGCTGCTTTGCACTCCTACGGGCAGGCTTATCTAGCAGGACAAAGGCAGGCATTTTATTCAGGGCCAGGTTTATTCAAAAAAGGCATAACCTTATCTCTGGAGACAAGAAAGTCTGGCAGGACTTAGCTGGAAAGTGCCCCCAGGTCAGGAGTAGACACCTCTGGGAGGAGGAGAGAAAACCCAACACCTTGCAAGTCTGCTGGTGTTGGTACAAAAATATCTGTCTCTTGGCACCACACCAGAAGCCTTCTCCTCCTTCCCAGCCCAGGGTCCTCTCTGAAAGCTTTAACTGGTGACACCTCAGGTACTTTGGGGTTTCTATTTAAAACCTAAAAATTATGTTATTACTCAGCTTCAGAGGAAAGGGGGAATGTCCTGTGAGAAAGATGGGCTCTCTCCACCATGAGTGCTTTTATAATCGTCCACTACCCTTTGATGAAGATAGCGATACTGTATTTACATATATATATATATATATATTTTTATATGTATATATTTACTTCCAATCCATCAGGCTGCTGCTTGGGTATCACTGCCATGTACAGCTGGCACGGCAGTACCGACACAAGGCAGAAGTGAGCTACCTGGTACAGTTTTACTCAAGTAATACTCCAGCCCTGACTGTGTTTTAGTTGCTGAGCCTGAACACTGTGAGGGCAGGGATACCAGGCCAGACCACGCTCTGTTTAGCTTGGTCTCGGAGCGGAGAAAAGGAGAGGCTGTGGGGAAGAGGCAGGAGTGGAGTGCACACCGCTGGTACTCTCCCATGGCCACGAACCCACCTCCAGCACTTCGCCATCACAGATTTTCCAGGGAGATTGCAAACTCTCCGAAACTCGTCCCTTGTCTCATCAAGAAGCCAAGGAAGAGCCAGGACTTTAAATAGTCAGTATAAACCTCAGCCGGACCAGTTCTTAAATGTAAGGTGCATTTCTTCAAAAGTATAGCATAAATATTTCAATAATTCTTCTGATATTAGAATTACCCAGATGGGCTGAGATAAAAAAAACTCAGACAAATACAACACATCAAATGCATTGCATCAAATTGCCCCTGCTCGCCGGGTACCCACCAGAACTGCGTGGACAGCAGGTTGAATTGCACGGGCAGGTCACCTGAGCTCAACAAGAGCATAGCAGGGCTCAAAAAGGTTCAGGGGAAGGCAAGCAAGAAAAGCTAAAGCAGGAAACAGCTTCTCTGCCAGGCAGAGACACAGCGGAGCAGGACTCTGCCACCAGTAAGGGACACAAAAGGACCATGGGGAGGGCAGGAGATGCAGGAGCAGTGGGGAAAGGGTGCACGGGGGGGGCATTGCTCACCCTTCCAGGTCTTGTGAAAGAAATCTATGGAATCATCAGACTGAAAATTATCAGTCTTAAAAGAAAATTAAATATTTAGAGATCAGATTAATGAAAATTAAATGCATAACCCCCCAAAAAACCCCCCCCCCACCATTTTTAGCCAAGTGCTCTATGAATTTAAGGAATTTGTTAGCACAAGGTGGTGTGGACCCCAAAACCAGAAGTGAATTAAAAAACATGTTTAAACAAATATACAGCAAATAGATCCAGAAATGCTATGGCTGAATGCAACCTTTGACTCAGGAAATCCCTCACTTAGTAAGTGCTGGAGGTGGAAAAAAGTGCTAGAAGGAGATTGTGCTGGACATGTTCGTTTCTGCCCTTTCTCTATGCCTTTTGCTTGCCACTGGAAGGAGGATGCTGGGCTGGGGGATCCCTCAGCAGACTAAACTTTAAGTTCTTCTGTTATACTAAACATTTCCCTTGATTTTAAGGGCCTTTTTATTTTTGTAGTGATGCAAAGAGACCTGTTGACTTAATTTTGACCAGTGTGGGGAATGCAAGGGCTGGGAGCAGGGCAGGCGGAGGTGGCACCGGTCAGGGTGGGAAGTGGGGGTCAGACCGGTGCTTCCCTTCGGAGTCTTCAGCCTTGTGGGATGGGCAGGCTGGGACATATCCGATAGGGGTATCTGGGAAAGGGGGACAACGCTTCTCTGAGCCTGCCACCAAAACAAGCACCTAAAAGCCATGTTTTCTAAAATCCCAGGCTGACATGACTTTACTGGGTCTCAGAGGTCCCGGTAGGATGAGTAGCCCCTGGGAGGCACACGGTGGGAGGCTACACCTACTGTCCAGGCTACTCCTTCCCAAGTCAAGCAGGTTTTGGTCTCCCTACAAGAGCTGTTCATACTGTAGTTAATGGCCAGAAAAAACAGGGGAGGAAGTGCATGGTCTTATAAAGGGCTTTATAGCTCAAGAGAATGGGGTTAGTCCTAAATAAAAAGCTTTATGGATGCTTCACTGGTTTTAATCATTTAGTTTGGTCGATATTGTTTTCCCGTACATTTCCTTTATTTTTTTGGTTAGTATTTAGTTTTGATAGAACTAAACAGGCCCAAGTGTTTGCTTGTTTAGTAGTATGGCAAATTGGCAGGTTTTTGCCTGGTTCTGGGAGCCTAGACACTAATCTTGGAAAATTGGTGGTGGCCTGAGACTGTACCTAAGACATCCTAGCAAACCAAAGTCTTAATAACCTTGTCCAATATTTTTGTGTTTATTTTTGTTTTATTTTTTGTGTTAAATTTGTAGGGATAACATGAGTTGCTAGAGTTCATATAGCAAATTTTGAGGAGACAGCTGAGCATCCTCCTGGAGTGTTTCAGTCCAAGGGTGTCTTTATAAGCTTTTATGACTTTCTTCTGTTGTGTGCGAAGTTCAGGAATGCCTTTTTATGCTGACAAGCGGAAAAGAAGCACTGCCGAAATGCATGCTAAAAAGGGACTTTCCTTTCTACTATCCACATTTCTCCCCTTTGGCATTCATGCTGAGGTTCCATGTTCACTGCCTACATCGAAAAGTCAACATTTATAAAGAGCTGCTAATGCAAAAATTAAAGTCAATGCTGATGTAGAAGTTACTATAAAAGCCAGGACAAGCCGGCTGGATCGCAACACACCAGCTATCGCTGCTCTGAGGGCATGAGGAGCTGCTGTCTGTCCCCCGTGGGCACCGCTCACCCGTGCAGGGGCTGGTCGCTAATGTGAATGCCGGTCTGTTATATGCTGTGCAGGCAACTTACCTCCTACCTCCCCTTCGTGGCCTGATGCCTCGTGGAGAGCCAGCGTTTAGATACCCCGGCCAGCGTGCCCTCCAACGCAGAGGGGCTCCCCTGGGTTTCTGTGGGGGTGCGGGCAGTTCCGTCCTCCCGCTGATGCTGAGGAAGCACTTGGCAGAGTGTATGCATGAGAGTGAGATGCATGTGCATGCACACACACACACACACACACACATGCACACACACACACACACACACGCACGCACTCCTTAGACTCCGAGACGTTAGCGATGAGCGTGCAGGGGGAGGCAGGCAGCAAGGGGCACGCTTAGGTTTTGAAATGAGCCTGAGCAAAGACAAAACTGCGGCTCCCCTACATGCCCTAGGGAATTTCTAATTTCTAATGTACTCCTCCTTTCTGGAGGGAGGGTTAATAAATTGGGCTGCTTCACTGACAGCCATCTCCACAGCCAGGCAAAACTCTGCGGCTGGAAAATGGGTCTGGCCCCATGGTGTGGGAGGAAAGCGGAGGCAAAGCCCCCATCCCCAGCACACGTTTCTGTGCAAGCACGGGCACACGGTTTTGCCGCGGCTAGCAGGCAGGCTCATGGGCTCGCCACATTGCTTGTATGCCAGGGCTTTGCCGAAGTGAAGGTAAATATGAAGCAGAGGATTTGGGAGAGACCTGGCGCAGGAAACAAACAGCAAAGCAAGGGAAAGCAACCAATACGGTGTGAGATAAAATGAAGAATAGAAGGGCTGTGGGGTAGCAGCAGCCTTATCGGGTTTTTTTAGCCTCAATCTAATTAAAAGAGATACATAATTAAAATGAAGCAATTAACTGTTTTGTAATTAAATACAAAAATAATTAAGTTGAAATTGAACACGATAACATCCAATTGTCAGGACAGGATTTATTTGTACTTTACTCTGATGAATTATTTTCATTGTTCTACTGATTGCGTTCCTGAGGAAAGAAATTGGTCCTCCTTTCTGCAACAGGGGACACAGGCTGTTATTCCATGCCCTTTGGGCTTGTTGAAACCCGAACTACGATACAACGTGTATATGGACCATGATTCCACGTTTCCACAGAAAGGGCTGCATTTTTGCCAGTGCACCGAGGATTTTGTGTTATAAGCTACGTTTTCCATCATACTTGTTTGCAACTATTTGGTCTGTGTAAAATGTAAAGCAGTTTGCTTAAACGCTGGTTTTGTTGCTGCATAAATGGTGATGCTCTGTATAGAATTTCAGACCAGAAGAAATAAGTACATGGACATTAAGTCCATTGCAGTGTAGCAAGTGAAGGAATAAATTTACAACCACATTCTGACAGGTAGACCCTGATCTATCGATGTTTATGAACCTGCTTCTGTTTCACTGTGCTTATGTGTAAGGTGTTTATGTGCTTTGCTAAATAAGGGCATTAAAAAGTGGGGTTACAATTGCCCAGGTTAAGAGTAGGTCACTTATTCTGATGTCTTTGCAGAGGTTTGAGTACATGGGTTTTGAATCCCCACCTTGAACAGGGGATCAAAAAACTCTTTTCCTCCGTGCCAACAGTGACAACTCAGTATTGCTCATCTCAGAACAAGGGCATGTCTTGGTGCCTTGCTTGTCTTCTGTGGAGCTGCGGTGATTTATGAAATAATTGAAGTCATCTGGGCAAAACACAACGAAGAACAGTTAGAAATACTGTAAGGATGGAGATCCATCTTTCATCTGGACATTTTCAGGTAACAAATTTCTTGCTGGTGTGGGGATTTAGGACATGAGTAGTGTCCTTCATTGCTCTTTACTTGAAGCATATTACTATTTGTGTAGCTTTTCATCTTCTGTACTACAAGTCTTGTGCTTGCAACAGTGGTGGAGTGAGCCTTGTCCTGTGTGAATATATATTAGAAGTTCAGTGGACTCTTCCATACGAAGCACCTATTTCAAGCAGCTGCCTGTAACTGAGGGGAATGGCAACCTGTGGAGTTTTTGTAGTCTCAGTTCTGCACTTGAAAAAAAAAATAATACAAGTGTGGATTTATCTGTGAAAGAATCATCTCAATTAAGATCACAGGAACTGCCAAATTTTTCAGCCTCATTGGAGATGGGATACTGGGCAAGCCTGGTGTTAGATGCCTCAAAGAGAGGCACAAGAAAATCAAGACCGGCAGATGTCAAATAATCTCCTGCTGCTGCTCACATAGTTCTCTAATACTCAGACTGGTGTAGGGCACAAAAAAACAGTTTAGTACCTATTCCAGAACCTGTTGTCCAATTTAAGGAGCAAAGTCGATGGTGGGGGGTAATTAATAGGAAATCCGTACTGCAGAGAGAAGCCCATCTGTGGTAATGGATATAAAAAGAAGTATGGTAGTGGAGAGTCGTATAGCTCAGAAAATACCTATCATATAGTAAATGCCATCTCATTGTTCAAGAAAATGATGGTCCTCCCGCACAAGGCTGAAAATATGATGCTAAATTCACTTATAAGATGCCTCGGTAATACTGGAAAGGTGGCAGAGAAGGAAAAACTCATAAATGAGAAACAGAGAGAAGGTTGAACAGGCTGATTTATGGGGAAAGATTGAAGTAACTAAACACACATCACTCAGCTAAATGACATCTCGGGGGAACATAATTGCTGACTCCAAGGACTTGAAGGACTGGGCACCAAGGAATGAGAAGAATCCCCAGGGCCACGCAAGGCTGGGAGCTATACAATGGGGAGAAATGGGTGAAGTGAATGGGACCAGTGAAATCTTGGGTTATTTAGTACTAGACTAGAAAAGCACTTGAAAATATACTAAAAGGCACAAATGTGCATGCACAGTGGGTGCGCTGGGTAAGATATAACCCTTTTCTATGTCTAAATATTATGGCTTTATTTTTTTTTTTTAACAAAGCTGGGCTATTTGTCCCTCTTCTATAGCGTCTGCCTGCAACCCTTTGGTCCTCTGCATTCGGCATCATTCACGGCCCCAGCCCTGTCAAGCCCCGTGCTCTGATACAGCAGATTCTCCGAGCTGAGTCACACCTCAAAGGGAGCCGGTGCCACACCGTGACAAGCCGACTTCTCCGCTTTGTACCCTGCAAGAAGAAGTGTCACTTGCTAATTGTATAGCATCTCTTGTCTTTCACGTAGTTCTGCTGGCAGCAGCAGAAGATGTAGCGGTCTGTTGGCACACGCCGGCAGAGCCAGCCCTGGGTGACAGCCAGTTGCACACATGCAGCAACAGGAGCAAAACCCTTGACCTTCACTTCCAAAGACATGGACCTCTGCTGAAGGACCCGTCCAGTTAGCTAGTCCACAGTATTTTGAGGAGTTAATGCATGCAATTTAGTAAAGGATAGCAGAGTGAATAATAAGTTTTATTACCAGCAACACCAGATTGCAGAGTCATTTCAGGTACATCGTAATACTCAGAACACAAATTGATCTGGGGCATAAAGTTTCTTGAGGCGCAACGCTTAAAAAATCTTTCGAAACAAAACAGAACAAGGGTATCGGGACTGCCCTTTGCGCTACAGAAAAAATACAGGGGTCCAGCCTTTGTCCCATTATTCATCTGATTTTTTGATGGCAGCGAAGCAGAGCTGCACTGGTCATCCTTCTCCCCAGCAAGCTAAGAAACCCCACAGAGACAGTTGCACGGCTGTTACCTGAGGACAGCTGGTTCCCAAGCCCACCACACATCCCACCAGGGGCAGGTGCTGGGGAAGGGGTTAGGGGGGCGAGCTAGACTGTGCCCACGCTGAGATCCATCCCAGCTCTCCTGCTGGGGCCGCGCCGGCTGGTGCGGGTCAGGCCAGCCCCTACCTTGTGCTGGTGACAAGGACGGGAACTAGATGTGCCATCAGACCGAGGCAGGCAGAGGCTGTTCACTGCTTTAATCGTTAGGTGGGTAGAAATTGTTCATTGCCTTAATCTGCACTAATCTTCATCACGAAGAACAGCCAGGCAGTGATTTTTACCTCTTTGCCCTTTCTGTCTGGGTTTTCCTGCTTCTAAATTTTTTACATGAAAAAGGAGGAGATGAGGCAGAATGAAAACGATGTCAGCATCAAAAGGATGATAGTCTCTGTGTGGATGTCTACTTTTTTCACTCTTACAGGGTGACACTTGCATCAGTCGACGTTTGCAATGCCCAAGAGTGCCTGTTACCAGCAGCCAGGATCCTCTTGACTGGCTGAGAAGAAAGCAGCAGCATAAACGTGTCAATAGAGCATCAGCGATTTGTCAAGCGGTTATAATGCACTAATCAGGGGGGTGGAGGGGAGAAAACCCTGCCAAGACTCAGCCAGCTCAAAGGGAGCCGCTGCTAGTGCATAATGCCCGGGCTCTTTCATCTGCGGGCAAGCTCAATAACTTCCTGGGAATCGCTCAGTAGCGAGGCAGCGCTGGCTCCCCTGGCTTCGCTGGCTGGCTCACGGCTGCTCAGCCCCCCTGGCCCCCACACAGCCACCCTGTGCTGCCGAGGGATGCCACGGCCGCTGGGTGCCCCAGCAGCAGGGACGGTGCTGGTGAGCATCAGGACAGCCCTCCGAGCCACCCGCAGGGACACTGCCTGCGTTTGTCCTCCACCTGTCTGGGCTAACCTCAGGGACCCAACAACCTCACCTTCTAGAAGGTCAAAAGAGTTGGGCCCATTTAGAGCTGGGCTATTTGCCACAAAGTACCACTCAGCACCTGATTTTCAGAGCTTGCATGACACAAGAAAAAGCATTCCAGTCCTTCTGTGGTACTCTCCCTGGTTTTTTGTTAATGCAGCACATCTCAGTTGAGAAAGGCACTTGAAAAGCATTGGTAGGCACAAACAAAAATATACCCATGTGGACAGGCAGCAAAGGAAGGAGTACTGCAGTCATGTGCAAAGTTGGGGGATACTTCTGCAAACCAGCCCCCATGGTCCTTAAAGATGCTCAATCCCCTGGGACTGGCAAAGAAACCTTTGGAAAAAGAGATCTCCCCTGCATCCAGCGTTGTCTACATTCCTCTCCTCCATGGCTGGAGCGGATAGGCGCAGTATTGATTCATTACTTCAGGATTTTGGGGGGGGGGAACGGCCGTACTGCGTATTCCCCATGCTATCTTATCATTAATGCATTAAGGAGCTGAACAAGCAATAAGGGCAAATGGACTTCAAAACACAGGGAACTGTCTCCATAGGGCTTAGACTGATTTACGGCAATTACGTCTTGGCAGCATCACCAAAGCCCATTAAGCTCAGCACCTGGCTGTAACTTGAACATCCCCCGGTTTCGAGGGGGGACTCACCATTAGTCACCTCGGCACTGCCACGAACCCTCCTTCTCTGTGATGGAAGGCAAGATGTAAAACAATGTGGGGAGGATTAACAAAAAGTTAATAGGCTGCAGAGCTCAAATTGATCCAAACTTCAGGGTCGGATACTGTTTCAGATACCAGGATGCTCTGCTGGCCTCCTTCCAAGGTCTGAGGGGAAGGGATTGGAGATGGAGCCTGGAGCCATTGCATTTGACTCAGGTTCTCCTTGTCTATCCGCTTTCTGTTTCATTACCAGAGGTGGGCTGGTTGCTCAGCTATTAATTTTCTTTCCCCATTTTTGAATTTTTATTGCTTTTTAAAAGATGTCTCTTTGTGACACCATTGCATCAGCAGGGCAGCTGTATACAAATCACCAAGAGAAAGCGTAGCGCTGCTGGGAGCCAAGGGGACAGCTTGTGCAAAGCCCTCCGAGGCAGGATGCCGCTTGCTCTGAGGGCCAGGGTGCAGAAAATCTGGGTTTGCCCTGTGCATGTTGTTTGCACCCAAGAGGGAAACTGATAGTGGGGAGTATCACACCAAAAACACAAAAAGGGGGGATACTTCTGCAGCATGAGCACACCGAGGACGTGTAAGGAGTCTCATGACAGATCCTGATGCTGGGACAGATGTGGATGAATGAGGTTTTGGGGGGGAAGGCAGTGAAATATTTCATTGCAGATACCACCAGCACAAAAGACCTTCAGAGGAGTTAAAATTTACTCAGTGCTCCAGAAGTGTTTATGGCCCACGTAAAATTTACCAGAAAAATGTCAGATGTCAGTGGATTGTATTAAATGTAAATATTATACAACTCGCAGCCTCCGTTTCTTATTGCAGCTTGGCACGTAGCTCTCGTGGATCTCCTGTTTGAAGGGGAGTCTCTGGAGGTGCTGCTGCTTGGCGGCAGGTTTGGAAAGGTTTCAGCGTGAGCTGTGCCAGCCCGCGCCTCCCCCTCGCCCTCGTGCCGCACTGCTGGACTGACCGACCGACAACTCTTATGGCGGCAAGGGTGCCTGGTTCATCAGAGAAGCCCACCCCGATATGTCTGTGACAGACACCGCTGCGACACCGACGTCCATCAGCCCCAAACGGGCTGTGTCTTCGGGCAGCAGGGAGAGGAGTGGGTGGCAGAGGATGCTTTCCTGGGTCCCACCATTGCTGCCTCCAGTCCCAGGGGCTGAGCCTGCTGGCTCTGCCCTGGTGAGGTGGGTGCTGGCACTGAGTTGTGTCTCCTACGGGTGATGCAGGGAGGAAGGAGGGAATGTACTGGCATTGCTGCTTGCTTGGAAGAAGCTCAAGTGCACGGTGGCGATGGGATCGTGCAATCCTTAAATGTGTTTGCGTGTAATGAAGGGGAAGGCACTTTGTGCAGCTGTCCTGGGGGCTCAGGCAAGTCCCACCAAGGCTGAGCACAGGCTTGATGCAGCTTTCTCCAACTTGTCCCCGACGAGCCTGAGAGACATCTGGCATGCTTACATTACTGCTGGACCACTAATGCGTTTTGTTGGATGTTTCACCAATTTAACAAATTGCTGCTTCTTTGGCCTGGCCTGTGGAACTCAAATGCTGTGTTGTGCGCAGGATATGACTAAGGGCTTGGTACATCTTTTCAGTATTAAGACGTCTTGAGGAGTTACAATGCTAAGTCATATCAACGTGTTTCCGCAGCCAGGCTGAGCCAGGGAAAGTGAGTCAGTGTAGGGCATTGCAGCTGGTAGCAACAGATGCTGGGAAAGGACTCCGGGCCATGGAAATGATGCTGTGTGTTGCCCTGTTGTTCACTGTGCACGTTACCAGCTCTTACCAAAAAAGCCCACATGGAGGAATTTTTATTTTTCTTGCGCCTCAGAACGTGTGAAGGGAAAAAAACCCAACTCCAAACACTTCTTGCTACAACTTATATCATTTAGAGCTGCAGTGGATTTCAGCGTACTTTTCCCCAAAAGGATTAGCCATGATAATACTCTTCCTGAAAATCCATCTCCTGCAGTCTCTGGGAAGCTCACTGGTACAACACGAGTGTGTACACAAAACACGGGAGCCTGGCCCATTCATGCTGCAAGATAAAGGTGGTTCAGAGTCACACTTCTCCTCTAAAAACCATGAATACGATCGCTTTTACAGATAGAAAGATTTTCACTCTGCACTTTGAACAGTGAGTTTACTATTTTTAAGTCCGAAGAATGTACGCTGGTATTATCTGGAAATAGCTTCTGGAAAGCAGTTTTAATTCCTGCAGGCATGTAAACAGGGATGATTCTCAAATACAAATTATATAATTTTTTTTTCTAATACAAGAGACAAGACCTATTAACAGTTCATTCATGTGTTTTCCAGGAAGCTGAGGAATCCTATTGATATTTGGAGGAGGGAGAAATTGCCTGAATGAGCAAAATCCTTCTCTCTAGTCATTATTGCAGAGCCACATTGTGGATTTAGCTTTGAGAACAGATACCTCTTGTGCAGACCAAAGAAACAAACTCGCTAAAACCGTATAATGAGATAAGCACGTGCAATTCCTGCTGATATTCACAACAAGCCGAGGCGCCGTGTGCTTATCGGAGACCTTGACCTTCATGAGAACAGCAAAATGTTTAGCCATCCCCTCCCTATTAAGCAGCTGAACGATGCCCTGGCAGCTCCCTGCATCTCCTGGCAGGCTTAGACTCAAGCACGTGCCACAGTTCTGCATTTGGCTTTCAGAAGACGATTTGGAAAAAAAATGCAGAAGTTTCCTGCTCAAGAAACCCCCACCAAATCTACCAAAAGTTGTTAAAATCATTTTAGGCATTATTCATGTATTTTGATTTGGCTATATGTAAATGTGTTTGCTTTTCCCCCGATAACAACAGCTGGGTATACACAGGAGAATTTCATACAGGGTTTAGGGCTTGTGTTTCCCTGTAACGCCGCAAAGCCTTTCAGACTTGGGGTGTAGGAGGAACACGCTGTGAGCCCCCATGGACACTTGCACTCTCCTGACAGAGAAAGAGCATGGTTTTTCCTGTCTCGTTTGACATATGCAATAAGAACACTTTGCTTTCAATCTGTTAAAGCAAGTGATTGCTGCAGCGGTGAGATCTCCTTGGACGGACACAGTTGAAAGGTTAGCAGCGTTTATTGATTTAATAATTCTCACATTCTTTCTCCACAGATTATCTTTCCAGAGACATTAGCAGAGGCAGAACCCAGAAGTGCAGGAGAGCATCTCCGATACATTAGGAAGGCAAAGGACAGGGGGGGAAAGGTGATGAATTGCTCTGGTCCTGACCCATTAAGCCCCCAGCGCAGATTGGAAGTTACAATAGGAAATCCATGTACCTGTTTTCTATAGGAAATGTTTATAAGGAAGCTGTTTATGTTGACCTTTACGCCGAGGTCATGCACCACTTCGTATTACATATTGGTTAGTCAATCACTGGTGCAGACAGCAGGTAGGGAGAGATCACGGCTCAGCGCTTTCTTCCCGTGGGAGCTGGCGAGCTCGTGGACAGGGAGGAATCGTGAGCCCGTTTCTGAATCAGGGTAAAGTGCTTTCCTAGAGGCAGAAGAATGGGATTGCAGCCCCAGAGTACGTTGGTCCTGAGTGGCAGCAACTATCAGACTCCTGCAAACGCACCGTGGGCTTCCCCAAACCAGACTCACCCAGCCCACTGAAGGGATGAACAGCCCAGCCCTACTACCCTGCTTTCCACTGCCGTCTGGTTACCATTTTTTATCATTTTTAGAGCATCAGAGGGAATCAATGACAGCCCTTCATGTTCCCTTTCGGCTCCTTCCAGCAAAAAGGGGTTTGTTACGCGCAGGGAGGAAGCCCCACACATCTGAGAGCTGAACAACCTTGTTTGGAGCAGGCTGAGTGCCCACAGGAGAAGTTTATCGCACCTTCCACCCAGACCATGGCAGCGCCTGGGACCTCGTCCTCTCGCCACTGAGATCAGCCCAAACTAATGTGCTGATTTCCATGATTTTGCTGTACTGACTGAAAACTCCCATTCTGAGCAGCTGGCCCCTCCTCTCGCTGTAGGTTTGTTGTCCTTCACAACAGATTGCAGCCAGTGGGTCTTCTGCCCGAGTTTCAGAGTTGGAGTGGGCCCGCTCCTGAGGTGCACTCTGTAACCCCACAGCCATGGGTGTGCTGAGACCTTTAATGGGTTGCTAATTGCTCTGATTACAAGTTAAGACCGAAGAGGAATTGTTGGATGATGAGCTCCCTGGCAGACGAGAAGATACCAGTGGAACATTTTGGATGAATAATTCAGTAGGCAGGAATGGGAAATGAACAAATTTTCTGTCTGCTAAAGGGACGAAAAAAAAGACCAAAGAAAAAGAGAAGGAAAGACATCTCCTGCGTGAGCGAGGCAGACGCCTCTGAGCTTGGGCTTCAGCTCGTGAATGGCAGCACAGCCTGGCTTTGTACGACGGCGGCCGAGCACCGTGCGGAGCCTTTGCATGATTGCACCATACCTAGTTACAAAACACTTTGCAAAGCTGAAGAAAACCTGCCTCTCTGTAATGATCGCTGCAACCAAGTGAGAGCTCACAGGCTCAGGTTCTCATGTGGTGTAAATCCCTTAAAGTCTATTCAGCTGAAAGAACATACACTAGTTACAAGCTAGCAAGCCACAAAAGCTAGGACAGAGATTTCACTTTGGGGGAAGGCATTAAAAGGGTTTTTTGCATGTATCTGTAGTTTTGTGTCAGTAGAGTTGGAAGGTCTTAGCACAAATTTGTTTCTCCAATATGAAGAGGAGCTTTTTGCAAGGCTTTTTTTGTTTCCAGACCAGAGGAGGATGTGCAAGTACAAGTCTTAGTGCAAGACAGGAGCATTTGCAGCGAGGGCTGCTTTTACTTCATGCACCTGCTTAAAAGTGCCAATAGCAGTGCAAAACTTTCTCCCCATTCATGATGCTGGAGTTGCAATATCTTTTTTTCTCTCTTTACAGTTTCCAATTACTCCTCCCACCCCCATTCTGCAGATACAAACAAACTTAATCTCCTCGCTAACGAAGGTCTGCTGTCTTAATCCAACGGTGAAAACAGCAGCAAATATTTCAATTAAAACTGCGTTCCACAAAACAGCTTTATTCATTATATTGTCTCCCTTCCTTTGCAAGAGAAGAACTAATTGAGAACAGCCATGTGAAGGACTTGCATCCAGGAGCCTGCAGATAGGAATACGCTGGTTACTCTTCTAGCAGGGAGAGAGGCAACTGCCCGAGCTATTAGAGCAAACAGCCAGGGTAGAAAACAGCAAACGGGAAACAAGCGTGCCAGGAGTGAAAGGCTTCAGCCCAGCGTCCTGGACCACCCCTGGATCCATTCCAGATAAATTCTCCACCTTCTTGCAAGATTTCAGTGCTGCAGGCTGCGGAGGAGCCCATTCACTCCGTTGCTACAAAGCTGTCCCGGGTAGCTGGGTCTGTACAGACGGGCTTTGGCCCTTGCTTTGGCCCTGAAGCCTCAGGGCGCTGCCCATCAGCTGCTGCCAGAGGCTCCCACAAAGCGGGCAAGGGGGAAACTTTTGGTTTAGGCTCCATTTTCTCTACCAGCTCATGTGCACAACTCAGGTTATGGTACCTTCTGCAGTTTGCTTCCTCCCTTGGAGTAAAATTCGGGTGCTGGTTCATTTGTACAAAACTGATACGATCTCATTTGAGACTTGAGGTCTTAAACCCAGGACATGGGGCTTTGCATCCAACCATTATTTTTTTCCTTGGGAAAAGTAGCTCAGGTGAGGACATTATCCTAAACTACATGCTACATTACAAACTACAAACTACATTACTTTTCACAACTAATTTCCCACCTTCATTTACAGCTACCTCTAGAGAAGTTAAAAGCCTGCTAAGATGAAGACTGGACACCCCAGTAAAGAAAGATTTGTTTTATTTGGGAGCCTATTGAATCAGTGAATTATACACTGAATTTTTTTGTGCTGAAAAACAGCCAAGTTTGCCACTGAGTACTTTCTTAACAAAAAATAAATGAATGGCTGCAGCCAGGTGTGTTGCAATCATTATTCTTGAGCAGAAAGGGCAGCACAGATCCCTACTGGGACGCCTTGCAGCGGTGTAAAGCATGGACACAGGCATAGCATGAAACACGCAGTGGCAAGATTTTCTTTCTCTGCTGTTGTTATCCAGAGGCTGATAGGCATCACAAACACCCTGAAAGGCTGTGGCTCAATTTACCGTCTCTTTCCAGATAGTTTTAAGCAGGCTTTTTTAAAAGCATGACGGATAAGCTGGTAAATGTGTGCAGCTGCTGGTAGAGCTCATCTCTCTGATGATGTCTAGTGGGATCTAAGAAGCAATAATTAGAAGGAGAGGATTGAAGTCCAAAGTTTCGGTGTCCACCTGCAGTAAACCCACAGTTTTCAGACGATGCAGGATTCTCACATCTGCTTCAGTTTCAAGCACTGAAAGAGCATTCGTCCTTCATACCACACTGAGCGCTTTCACCACCGCTCACGCTCCTTGTTGCGTACTTCCACCCGGGATATTTGTAATTGGAGCTGCTGTGCTGTACTCAAAGGCTCTCCTGCAACCCAGCCCCCACAGCTTGACCCCCATGTACTTACCAATTTATCCATCGTGGAAGAATATGGCACTTATGAGGGCAGTGTTTGCAGCACAGAGTTCTTGGGTGAGGTTGGAGTGTGCCTCTCACTTTCGAGTGTTGGACATCTCTCCTTGGCCACTCCAGTATTATTCAGGAACCTCATTCTGCTGATTCAACCTGAGAAGAGGACAAGGATGGAGTCAGCAAAACATTGCAGTGTGGATTCGAAATCTTCTTTCATATGCTTCTTCGTGTTTCTTATGTCCACAATGAAATATCACAGACTCCATAACACTTTTCCTTATGCTAAACCTTATTTCAATACCTTAAACAGGAAATAACGCTTTTTTCTCCAGTGGAAACAATAGACACTCCCCTTCAAATGAGGTGGAACTGAAGCTTCAGACCCTAGTTTTGCTCAAGATATAAACAATCTTCGGATAAAAATTCCCTTACTAAATACACCCTGCGGGATATGGCTCTAGGGCTATAGGTGACAGTCACAGGCACTGTCTCAAGCCTCTTAAACACGCAGTCCTTCTTTACTGTAGTTGCATCATCTTTCACTAGTTCTGAATTTGATCTGTTTGAAAAGAGTGTGTGTGTGTAAGGGAGCACAAAGACAATTGTAAAGTAACAAAATACTAAGGAGAAGGCTTATGTAAAATCTGGGTGATGCCAAAGTATTCGTGATGCAAATGAGCTTGCAAACACAGCCCATCTGCTCTGCTTCAATACTTTTCTGACAATTCAGCACATTATTTATTTGGTTAAATCATTTTCTGACCTTCCTCTTGCCCTCCTTCCCCAAGGAAATAACCTTGACCTTTTTTCTTTGCAGAGGAATCCTTAAGAGTGGCTTCTGAACGAAAACACATTGGAATAAGAGCAAACAACAAACATGCCATAAATGAAAGCAATTCCAAGTGAAGAGGTGCCAAAGTCTTGCTAAGCATTGCAAAGAGCACTTCTGCTCTGGAGAGGAAAGGGAGACTTCGTTCTTTGAGGTGATGAAGACAGTGGGAGGAAGGATTCAGTTACAGTGCTAAATAATTCGTGGTTTCAGGTGATTTCCCCCAAATCTCTGAGGGGCTTTATGCGCTAAATCAACCCAGCCACAGCAGAAATGCTTCCTAAATTGCACTCGGTAGCAGGGTATCCATTACGTGCCCCTGTTTAGGCACATCCCATGTGCTCTTCCGGGCACGGCGGTGGCTGGCAGCACCGAGCATCGCGAGCGGCTGG
Source organism: Ciconia boyciana (assembly GCF_034638445.1). Taxonomy (NCBI): domain Eukaryota; kingdom Metazoa; phylum Chordata; class Aves; order Ciconiiformes; family Ciconiidae; genus Ciconia; species Ciconia boyciana. The sequence continues at coordinate 122,410,705 of NC_132935.1, read as the reverse complement.
ACCGTGTGTGCCCGTCTGGGCAAGGCGAGGCGCAGCCGGGGCGATGCTTAGCTTTCACAGTGGAGAGGAGGGAAGACTCACCACTCAAGCAGAAACATTTTCAGAATCAAGAATATAAAAAGAAAAGAAAAAAAAAACCCCAAACTTTTAGAAGTCTCGCAGCTGCTATTGCCGATCGTGTGTGTGACTCAGAGGGTAGACTGTACGCTATAAATGGAAATGGGTTACTTACAATTTGACTGATAATGTCTTAGTTTTTGTGAGAAAAATGCCTTTTGAAGAAATACTATAGTGGGGTGGCAAGCTGTACCATATGTTCTTTGCTGCAGCTGACTTTATAATACATCTCAGATACACTTTAAACTGTATAGCGTTGATTGCATTGTAACTCCTATGTCCTCTGCAGATAAAGTTATGGAAATATAATGATTGCGCTGGAGATACGTGCCAGTGCTGCCTATACTATTTCAAATCATCAGACAAGAGAAGAGCACCTGCTTGCCTAGGCTTTCCCGGCTTGTTTACCACCTTCTGCAGCAAGGGAGGCTTGCAGGTCCCCCAGGGAGAACCACCACCAAAAATAAAAATTCAAGCCTGCTGGAGCTGTGCTTTCACTTTGTAGTACTTTGTGGCAAAGGATGGATGCCTTGTGCCCTAACACAGGGCAAAATTAGTAACTACAGCTGCTCGGGCCATTCCTTCAGAGGGCTAACCAGGGAGGGGACAGCCAGGAGAAAATCTGGACAATGCCCTCCTCCCTGAAGGAAAACAGGTCTGGAAATTGTGGCCATTGCATCACAAATTCATCTCGAAATGACTTGTCTGTTGGGAAATTCCTGGGACCATCTCCTGCCGTACCTCCAGGAAATGCTGACACCTCTCGCAAGAGCTGCGGTTTGGCCAGCACCCCTGTGATTATTGACCTATTAAATTTTGATATTGCAAGAAGGTTGAAGCCATCTGAAATGCTGTTATGTGGTCTCCTGGCGGTGCCTTGCTGGGTCGGAGCTAGCAGAGCCCTGCCTCTCTCTGCCTCTGGATAAACAAACTGGCAAGATGTCTATCTGCACTTGAAAGCCTGGCTACGTATTGACATTTGCAGGGAAAACAATTTGTCACTGTAAAGCTGTCTGTACGGGGTGAGCCACAGAAAACGGTTGAAGAATAACTTTCTCCCTGAAGATTTTGATGCAGTGTCTTTGTTGGGGATTTTACCAGCAGGCCGCCTTCACCATTGCTTTACATATGATATTTTAGTGTAGGGCTGGACCGCACGGTTGTCACTCCAGAAAGTCTGTTTGCACCACGCAGTTGGCCTCAGTCCTGGGGCTGTTCAGGTGCCTCAAAGGCTTTACCATGTCTTATGTCAGGGAAATGCCGTAAAATCATTGGGGAGCAGCAGGCATTGCAGCGTAAGGAGTCCCTAAGTCCCTGTGCCTTACCCTTTGCAACCTCCTACAGCATTCACTGCTGCCCCTCTACCGCCTTTCGCAATAGGGTTGGGGGGGGTCTGCGTGTTGAGCCAGATCTCGGCAGCTCTTCCCCTGGCTGCTCTTCCCCGTCTCCCTGCCTTCATGCAATATTTTTTTTTTTCATGATACTGCAGCTTGGGGACTGTGCTAACCCACACCAGCCAGGGCTGGCCCAAGTCTCAGGCAGGGCAGGTGCTCAGGCTATGTTTTTCCAGCAGCAGCCAAGGCCGGTTTTCCCAATTCCCCATGTGCCTCCAGCAGGGACTAGGGCGATGTCCTCTGCACAGCTGGTTACAGTGGCATTAGGCACGTATCTCCTCAGGAATTCAAAAAGGGACCATGCCAAGGCAGAGGGCTTCATCTTTCTGTGTCCTCCTAAGCAAGGTTGCCTTGAAAGGCCGTCATTTAACCCACACGCTGATTGCAAATCATTTGATATAAGACCAACGGCGAACAAGCAGGAAAAAATGCTGTGAGAGATGGCAAGAGGTGATGGTTTATGCATTGCAACGTCGTACACCTCCGTCATATACATATATATATCAACCTGAATGCATTGTATCTACTGAATGCTTTATGGGGTGAGGAATGCACAGGCTAAAGGTTGAAAGGAAAATTTAATATCAGATTTAAACAGTGACTCAGTGACTTGCAGAGATAATTCCCAATACGCTGGGTGGGTCAGCGCCAGAGAGGAAGCGAGCGTGACTCAGAGGCATGGGGAAGGGCAGTGAGGGACAGGGAAGGGGCCAAGGCTGGGAGAGGGTGGCTCTGAGGTTGAGAAGGCGAGTGGAGCAAGCCCTTGGAAAGCTCTGTGGGCTGGAAGGATACTGTGGGAAGGAGCCGAGGGTTAGGCGAGTGCCAGTGGCTGTGGCAGTGTGTGATGAGAAGACACCTCCTGTCCTCAGTTCATGGAAGCTCTCAGGAGCTCCTAAAATTCAGGGAAATGACTTTGTGAGCAAAGCAAAAATAAAGTGTGTGTGGGAGGAGTGCTGGCCCCAAGGAAGGAACCTCAGGGAAAAAAAAGCCCCCAAACAAAGGGTGTTGTAGGTTGACTGCATCAAAATAGCGTATTGGTGGAGGTGCCACATGGTGGGAGGAGCAGCACAGGGACAAGGGCACCAGAGCCACGCCATGCCTGCAGCCTCAGGCTGTGCCATCCCTCAAGCAGTGGGACGGCATCGCTGCTGCTCGCTGCCTTGCCTGCGGTTTGTAGCGTCCGTGAGTTGGGGAGGGGAAGGTGGTGTTCTTCCTTGCTCTTCCAAGGTTGGACCACTGTGAACCGTAGTGTCCTGGGCACGGTCTGGGTGCTGTTGTGGCAAGACAGGAATAAAAAGGAAGGCAGTAAAGACCCCAGACCTTGAAATGCATTTACATATCCTGTGGGGTCAGAGCCTGAGCTGGAAATAAGAATTTCAGCAAAGCCAACCAAGAGGTGGGAGTCTGTCAGCAGGCCAGAGGTAAGAAGCTGATTTATAAAAAAAGGCAAGGGAACATGAAGCTTGTGGTCCCAAAAACTGCTAAAGATGATGCCTTACCCAGCTCAGCCACTCAAGGTTTACCCAGGAGGCAGCTGGGAGGCAGCTGGGAGGTGACCAGCACAGTGGCCAGCCCCGGGGGATATCTACGCTGGTGTCAACCACAGGGAGAGATGGACCCAGACAGACCAAAGAGGGAAACATCCTTGTGGAAGAGAAGGGATCTGGAAGGAAACCGGGCATGCATCCCTCTAGCGCTCACATGGCTCGGTCCTTCCACGGCACAGAAAGGCCACTTTTTGTGGATGATGCTTCAGTGTGCAATGTAAATTGGTGAATATTTAGCAATTACTCTCCCTCCTAGCAAGAAGACGGGACATGGGATCTGAAGGAATGAGTGCCTGTTGGGTGCTGAAGATAAGACATATCAGGGATCTGTTTACTCGAAGCAGTCAGTCCTTTCTGTCTCCCGTGAGGTTATTAGCTGTGATCCACTCCTGATGTACCATAGATGCAATTTTATTGCAATTTGCAAGTAATTAATGCCAATTGCTCACTGTTTTACACATTTAGGTGCACACATTTGTTTTAATATACCTCAGATGAAGTATGGTAGGGGAGGATAGTCCTTACATCAATATGCACCAAATCTAATCAGAGTACTTACACTCCTATCCTAATTTCTTTGACAGGCACAGAGGAATCACAGGATTCACTTAGCTTGGGAAAAGAAATCCCACATTACTATCAGGCAGGATACCAATGCTGTTCCAGACTGCTGTATATTATTTTCCAAATATCATTTTCCTCCTTCAGTGCTTGTGCCAACAGGGCTGTCGATGGAGCACCCTATGGAAAGAACTGGTTCAGGTCAGCAGAGAGGTTTTGCAAACTTGCTGGCAAAGGTGTTTTCCCTCCTCCTCATGCACAAAATGACAGCTGAGTCTGGAATTGACTCTTTTTGGTTAAAGCATTGCCTTGTACCTCCCCGGGAAACTTGAGTATCGGGAGGAAAGGAGCCCCCTCATCGTTACCCTGGCCTGTGAGTTGACCCCTCACAAGCCCTGCTGTCCTGCTCCATCAGAGCAAAATGCAGAGGCATGTTTGTTCCCTGCTCTCCCATCACTGAGATATCATTTAATATTAAGACACAGAGAACCAGAGGCCTCAAAGGTGGCAAGGGAAGATTTACGGCAGAGTGGCTGTCAGTTGCTTTGGTCTAATTAAATGGCTCCTGCCTCCTTGACTCGGTTCCAGTGCAGTGGAGCTTGACTTGTTAAGCATTAGGGAGGCATCCTGGCCGCGCACTGTTACTAATGCCTCAGCCCCAAAGTGAGACTGTTTGGCTGAAATAAGCTGTAAAAACCTGTCGTTGCCTTCCCACCCCACTTCGCAGGCAGCCAGACATCTCTCTTAGTGGGTGCCTGCGCCCGGGACAGCAGCCACAGTCCCCATGGGGCAAGGGGCACCCCATGCGGGCAGCTGGAGGTGGGGATAGATGCTGCTCCTGCAGGGCCACCACCACCCTTGGACTCTCTTTGGAGGTGTAGGCACTTCTCTTCTCTGCCTCCTTTTCGGAGGGGGCAATGGGGAGCTGGTGGTAGAGAAGCACTCTGGAGGTGAGGAGCAACCCCAGCAGTGGTCCCATGAGGTCCTCTCCATACAATCCCATGCCTCTTGGGCAGGTGTCCTTCCCCTCTTTGCCTGGAGCCACGCTGCCTCTCCTGGGGCACTTCGCAGCCCGCCCTGCTGCTCTCTGAATTTCTAAACATCTGGAAACAGAGCCAACCAAGCCGTTCATGACAAGTAACTCACCCAACACCCTCAGCTCATTTTTTCATGTCAGTGAAATAAGGAACAGGTCATGGTTCGAGTAAATGTGTCTACTAGCCTCAGTCGCTTGAATTATTTTTGATTACGGATTATTATTTGTGTCTTGTTAGCAAATTGGCTGGTGTTACTCGTCTGAGCACATGCCATCTAATTGGCCGTTTACATCTTATGTTATTCCCTCCCTTCCCTGATTGGATGAATTAAATTTTATTAAACAGCAGCCTTCTTTCTCTCTTGTTTGCAGATGATGCATGAACATTTGTAGCTACTTGGCAATTCTGTTGTGAGACAATAAAAGAGCTTTTCAAAATGCCAGGAGAGGAAATCCAGTGCGAATACTCTTGCAAATATTTACTTGTGCTCATATTTGCAATATTTTATTGTGTAATGGATTTAATGATGCTATTTATCAAATAATTATGATTGCTCTCTTTAATGAATTCAAATTTAACTAAGCAATATCCAGAAATATCTGTCCAAATTAAAAGAAAACTCCAGTGCACTAAATCCACAAGTTACAGGAAACCATTATAAATAATTATAGCTATATGGTGCTTAGATATTGCACAAATGTGTGTTTCACAAGTACCTTAGAGGAGAGAAAACAAGCACCGAATTACCTCAGATACAATAACAAATTAGCAAATAGTAAATGTCTGCTTCCTCAATTTGGCAGCACCGAGTTAGGACACAGTGAACCGGTCTTTTCACTGCAAGTGGAGCTGAGCAAAGATGAACACACCCAAAGGTCTGTTGCTTCAAGACAGAGCTGTGATACCAGCCGTCTTTCAGACACCTGAGATGTTTTCAGGGTTTGGGGATGGTTTAACAAGCAGGGCCGCCTTGTCCCCGCAGCTTTCCCAGCCCTGTCCTGCAGCCCTGGCCCCGATGCCACCCCTCTCTGATGCCTGGGGAAAGGAAATGGGACCCGGCAGCAACGAGGACATCTAAGGGTCCCTCAGGCTTAAGGCCATGGCTGGCCATGGCTGACCAGCTCTGGCCATGGAGCTGTGGCTGACATTTATTCTGCTGAGACCAAGGAAGTGGACGTGGAGACGCTATCCCTTCCTACTTCTTTTCTGCTGGGCATTATACCTGTGAAGCTTCCAGCATCTGCAGAGGTAATTTCTTGCTATCTGATATATCTTTGTTGAAAAACAAGAACTACAAGAAAACATTAATTTCAGAGGTATTCAAGAAAACACAGACAAACATAATGAGATCTTCCCAAGATGGGCAGCAGCTGTGCTTTTCGTGCTTTTCTTTGAAGGATCTTCAAGGATGTGTTCCTGAAATACTGAAGACGAGGTCGGTATCCAAGTCCAGTCCCTTTCCCTGGAAGCTGAGGGCTGGGCACCTTCCAGTGGCCATGACTTGAAAGGCTCCATCCATATCTCTATTAAGTCACTAAGCTGAAAGTGATGGTCTGCAAAAATCCCTCAACATCTAGGGGCTAGGTCTAGGAAAAAGAAGCAACAAAGACACATTCTTAGCCTAGTCTGAAGGGATGCCTAGTGAGCATCAGAGAATGGGACCATCTCCAGAACACCCGAGTTTCACTGAAATCAAACACACTCTTTCCTCATCTGATTAAAATGGAGGTACTGCCCTTTTCCACATTGCTATTTTGATGCATACCTTGTTTGAATATGCAACACCAGCCTCTACTTCCAAGTAATGAAGTAACTGTGGATTCTTGGACAGCCAAATTCCTCTTTACTAGGTCTAAAGCACCAAATCTTCGAAGCAAGAAATATTTCCTCCAGCTGTCCATGCATGAAGTTGATTTATGACTAGTTTTCTGTTCAAACCACTGTAATTTTGTGAAATGATAGCAGTATTGATTCTAGCAAGAGTTTCACTTTGCTGAAACTACCAGGGCAGAGGGACTAAATGGAGCCTTGGAGTGAATAATACTACTTTCCAGTTTATCAATTTCATCCGTTTTGCTCCCCACCTTCACTTAACAACCTACATCTCTTCTTTCCTTCCTTCTTTTCCCTTTAAGGCATTGGTCTTTTGCTGTGGTTCACAGCTATGAATGATGGAGCATATTTTCTTACCTGGGAACGCTGAGCAGCATCAAAATACAATCTGAGCAATGAATAGACTGCTCAATATCTCCGAGTGGTTCGTGTTGCTGTGTGGGAAGCTGAATTCTGGCTCTGAAAGATACTGAATTATGGAGGTGAAAGTTTTTGGGTTTTTTTTTCATGGAAGAAAATATTTCTGGTTTAGTTTTTCTTAAAATAACAAAAGAGCAAAAATATTTGCTTAGAAGTACTAGGAAGTTCCTTATTCTGGGCTAGATACTGCTCTCAGTTACATTGATATGAACGAAGGTAAACTTTACTGAAGACAATGAAAATATCTCGGCATAAAACTGGTCTGAAGACCAGTTCCACAAACAGACAAATCGTCAACTATGTAGGAGAGAAACACAGGGGAGTTGGATGACATTTCTGGACCAGTAACCTCAACAATGTCCTATTTTAGAGAATAAGTAAAAATTGCAGATGAACTCCACACACATTCCATCCATACTCCCTGTGTGCAGGTGTTGCTGTGTTTCCATTTCTAAAGTCAGAGTGAAAAAAAGCAGAAAATACAAATGCTTCAGTGGCACTATTAATTCAGCCATAGGCACAACATGTATGTCAGCATAAATCTTCAGTAGCCTAGCCAGCTACTGAAACTGCTGCTTCTGCATTTGCTTTCTCTGTACTTACTTACTTAAAGAAAGAAATTTCAGAAAACCAGAGGGCTATAAAGGTGTTAGGAACAAATGCCACTCAGAAAAATTAAAAGAAAGCTAAATATGGTATTTTTCTGGGCGTACATACAACATCATAGATTTATTTTTGCAAATGGACCATCCGAGGCTCTGTGAGCACATTAGATGTTTGAAGGTTTTGAGGGAAGTGTTCTGGGAAAAAAAAAAGGCAAATAATGCAAACAGATTTTAGCATGATCAAATAATAGTTTGGATTCCACTATAAGTAACAGGGTTTAAAGTAAAGCTGAGACACACTGCATTTCTCCAGAATGCAGCATGTGGCAGTGGGGGTCCAGCATGGGGGCATCACCGGTCAGCACACGGGCTGGGTTTGAAGGTGGAGGTGGGTTGCTGCCTCCATGCTGGTGCTAAACAGCTCCGTGGGGGCCATGAAACCCCACTGCCTGCAGCCCGGCCCCTCGGCCCCAGGGGGAGGGAAAGGCGAGTAATTGCTCAGCAGCTCCTGACACGGAGAAAAAACCCCACATCGTGATGCAGGAGGGAGAAGGCTCCTGCTTGAGAACCAAGCCAAGCATGAAATTAATATTTCCTTTACAGTACAAAAAAAAAAAAAAAAAAGCCTGCAACATGGGAATAAATGTAAACTTGAGGTGGGAACAGGCTTTGAACCTCCCCGCAAGAAGGGGAATGCTTTGTCTGGTTGACGTCTCTCCCTGTTAAGCAGCACAGTGCCAAAGAGGTCTAAGACGAGTTACACTGGTAGATCCTGAGACCCAACCTGCCGCCCGGGTGAAATTCCTGTAGGTGGTGTATTCTCAGCCCCCTTGGGAAAATCTTGCCCGCGAGGTGTAGGCAGGGCCCGTGCAAGTCTTCAGATGCCTGGGAATGAATTAGCTCCTTCCCCCGGCTCTCAGCCCCACTTGCCAGGCAGCCAGGTGCCAAAAATGCTGCAGAAAGCTGGTGGGGCTTCAGATGGATTTTCCTGCCGACCAAAGAGCAGCAGTGGTGTGCAGGTTGTACATCAGTGGGTATTTTTACTTTGATGGTTGGGTTTCATGAAGTGATTTGTGTTTCTTCATTCCTTCGTTTACCTTAAGGAACCACTCCAAAACATCTTGTGTTTGGAACCATCAGCACTGGGATTGACCAAAACCAGGGTGTGAAAGTAAAACTCAGGCAACCCAAGAAGTATGAGATTCAATCAAAACTGCATCTTGATTAAAAATGGCACACTTCCTTTTTCCCAAATGAAAATTTCTCAGAAAATTGTATTTTGTTTGTGTTTTGTGTCCCCCCCTTTTTTTTTTTGACAACCACATCTCAGCACTGCCCTACCCTTCCCTCCCTTCTGTCATTTCCCAGGGAGGACCTCTGCGCCCCAAGCCCAGCGCAGCGTGGCGAGCATGTTTTGGAGGAGCGGAGATCCGAAGGACGATCCAAAGCGCAGGAGTGGAGATCCCCACAGCATCACTGATGCTCCCCAGGGGAGGCAAACTCTGGGTTTTTGCCATCACCACCGAGTAGCTGAAGCAAAGCAAGCGAGCAGCGGGGACTCACCAACACCCAGGGTGACAAGCAGAAACGAAGCCTCCCGCAGCGGGGAAGAGCTGCATCCACCCGGGACGGGCGTGTTTTGGAGGGCGCTGGTGCGGGTGGCAGGCAGGGAAATACCCAACGTGTTGTGCACTTACTGCCTTTCCCCCCTGAACAGGAAGGAGCAGGGATGGCCGTTCTGTGATGGAAAAAAAATGACACAGCTTTGCCCATTTTGGGCACAAAATGCAAGGGAAGAAGAGCAAAATTATGGAAAAGGTAGCAAACTTTTCAGCGCAAGAAAAAAAGCTAAATAAAATCCTATGGCTGTTTTGGTTTTGAAAAGCTGGTGTTTGGGAAATCTGTTTGAAACTAGGCTTCACCTGCCTCTGTTCTCCTGCCTCTGCTGGGTTGAGCCGTCGCTGGTTCACGAGGTCTGACGTGCAGCGATACTGCTGCTCGGTGCGTTGTCTTTTTATTTTTTCCCCGCCATCCATCCAACTGTTTAGTGACTTGGGCATACCCAAGCACAGATCTGCTTTGAAAAGCCGTGATCTCCTCCTAAGTCAGCAAGCTGCTCCTCCTCTCTGCTAGGAACCCAACACGCCTGTTTAAAAAGGCAAAATAATTCCCTTTTTCCCCTGCAACTGCTGTTTCAGAGCCAGCCCAGCTGGCACAGCAGGAGCTGGACTCTGGCTGCTCTGCAGTATCTACTTTTCCCAAAAAATGGGGTGCTGGAGGGGACCTGACAGGAGGAGCAGCTGGGGTGAGGAGCCACTCGGTGTGCTTGGGTTGCCACCATGCTTTGGTCCCTTTGCCTGGCAGGCTGCCGCCCCCCTCCTGCCCTCGGTGCACCCACAGGCCTTTAAATTCCCCGAAGGCGCTTTGTTTTTGCAGAAAATAAGAATTAAAAAAAAAAAAAAAAGAAAAAGCGGAGGAAAATTTCTCCTTGATTGCTGAGGCGCTGATGGCAGGACCCCTCCTCCCTGGCGGGTTTCTTTCCCTGCCGAAGCACTTAATCAGGCCGGCCCCGACACCTCCGGCAGCCGCCCCCCCGCAGCAGCGGGTGCCCACCAAGGCGGCCTTGTGAAATCTCCTCATCACCAGCAAATGGCCCTGATGACGGCACAGCAGGCGTCGAGCAAGGCCGGCTCTTAGCGAACGCAGAGGAGCTTCACCGGCAGTGCCACAGCATCCCGCCTCTCACCGCGTCTGGCAGCGGGGGCTGCTCCGCCACCGCCCCGGGCAGCTCCTGCGGGCTCTGGCCGCTGGATGCTGATGCTGAGGATGCTTATCCTCAGTAAGTTTGCAGATGACACCAAGTTGTGCGGGAGTGTTGATCTGACTGAGGGGAGGGAGGCTCTGCAGAGGGACCTGGACAGGCTGGACCGATGGGCCAAGGCCAATTGTATGAGGTTCAACCAGGCCAAATGCCAGGTCCTGCACTTGGGCCACAACAACCCCATGCAACGCTACAGGCTTGGGGAAGAGTGGCTGGAAAGCTGCCTGGCAGAAAAGGACCTGGGGGTGCTGGTTGACAGCCAGCTGAATATGAGCCGGCAGTGTGCCCAGGTGGCCAAGAAGGCCAATGGCATCCTGGCTTGTATCAAAAATAGCGTGGCCAGCAGGACTAGGGAAGTGATTGTGCCCCTGTACTCGGCACTGGTGAGGCCGCACCTCGAATACTGTGTTCAGTTTTGGGTCCCTCACTACAAGAAAGACATTGAGGTGCTGGAGCGTGTCCAGAGAAGGGCAACGAAGCTGGTGAAGGGTCTGGAGCACAAGTCTGATGAGGAGCGGCTGAGGGAACTGGGGTTGTTTAGCCTGGAGAAAAGGAGGCTGAGGGGAGACCTTATTGCTCTCTACAACTACCTGAAAGGAGGCTGTAGAGAGGTGGGGGTCGGTCTCTTCTCACAGGTAACAAGTGATAGGATGAGAGGAAATGGCCTCAAGTTGCGCCGGGGAGGTTTAGACTGGATATTAGGAAATTTTACTTCACTGAAAGAGTGGTCAAGCACTGGAACGGGCTGCCCAGGGAAGTGGTTGAGTCACCATCCCTGGAGGTATTTAAAAGATGTTTGGATGAGGAGCTTAGGGACGTGGTATAGTGGTGGTCTTGGTAGTGTTGGGTTTACGGTTGGACTCGATGATCTTCAAGGTCTTTTACAACCTATACGATTCTGTGATTCTGTGGAACACTGGGATTTCAGAGGAAAGGAGGCATCAAGGGGCCACCTGTGACACAAACTGACTTGACTGACCATTTTCCTGGCATTGCACCATTTTGCTTACAGCAACATGTCCGGGCAGGCACTCACTGCTTGTCCTCTGGGAAGCTGTGCTTTCACATATCGCATCCATACAGGGCCCTATCCCCAGTCTGAGCCAATCTTTATGAATGAGGGTAGAAAGCACGGTTTTGGCACAACCCTAGTGCTTTCCCCTTGGCTTCCGTACCACTAATATCAGTGCTTTCCCATGACCCGCAGCTCTCTGCCCTGGGCATTACCAGGGTTACGTGGCTGCCCTCCCATCTTTACTTGAGGTGACGTGATTACAGTCCCTGTCTCCTCTGGATAAATGTCTTCAGTTGCTCAGCAACCTCCACACCAGGATTAAATTAACTTTGATTACAATTACAGACAGCACGAATCAGCCCGCACCATCAGAAGAAAGCAGACCGTGGGATGTTTTTTTCTGGAGGATTTTCTTCCCAAAGCGCAGCTCTCGGGGGGAATCACATCTCCCTCCTTTGTTTTGTGCCAAGCGCGGATGCATCCCAGCCCTGACGCTTTACATGCGCAGTGGGATTGAGCACAAAAGAATTGATTTACGTGCCTGAAAATATTTCCCTGCACAAGGAAGGAAAGCAGAGAGGAGACCCAAGTGCTGAAGGCAGCTTTGCTCTTGCGCCAAGGTCCCAAAACTTCCTCTGGTGAAACCAATAGGCTTAAATATAGCTACTCATCAACCCCATAGGGCCTTTGCTGTCACCTCTTCCAGGTCCTCAAATTAGTATATGGGAATGTGCAGTTTTTATATATAGCTCCACAGCTCCCTGGAACAGGCTTCCCAGCTGGGGGGACCATCGCCAAGACCCCCCAAAGTGATGAGGGGATGCAGGGAACTGACTCTGCAGGGATCAGACCTACAGGGCACAAAGTGGGAGGGTTAAATGCCTCTATCTGCTGCTCGTGGTCTTCTCTGCCCGCGCCTGAAGTAGACCTGCCGGGCTGACAGGATGCTTTCGTGGTGCCCACCGTCTCGCCGCGTGGGCTGCAGTGGGCTATGCCTGAACTGGCAGGAGAGCCTTTGCCCGGAGTCTAGAAAACTGAGGGTTGCTTGAAGTACTGCCCATTTACTCCTGGCCTCGGGGAAGTCAGGCTGCTCTGCTCCTTGCTTTTGCACCTCTTCATTTCACCACCTCCTCTCAGCAGAACCGGAGCCTCTCTTTCCCCAGCTTTCCCTTTTCCCTGGCTCGTCATGCGGGAGAGCCGAGTGCTGGCCACCACCAGGCTGCAGAAGAGCTGCTGGCATCGCCCTGAAGTACCTACTGAGCTGTTTCTTCTGCTAAGACCCTCCTTCAGGTAGGTGGAGAGGAAAACGGTGCAGAGTAGTGTACTGGTGTGGGAACTGAGACTGGCAGCACCAGAAACACGCGTGTAAAGCCTGGGTGTAGTTAAAATTGAGGTTGGCTTGCTAAATGCCTTAGTAGAGAGGTAGTGTTGCTTCTCTCCCTGGATGAGGAGGAAGAGGAGGAGGAGAGGGCAGGGCAGGGCAGCAACTTTTGCTCCTCTCTGCATTCCCCTGGCCAGGAGACTTTTGCCAGCTCAGTAGGTAGGAGCATCGTTTGCTGCAGGAATTGGCCAGCAGCAAATGACTGCGCCCAAGTGGGAGCAGGGAAGGAAGTGTGGAGTCTCAATACATTTAATGTAATTACTCTGGACCTACAGCAGGGTATGCGACAAAAGAATTTGGCCTTCTCTCTTTTTTCCCCCTCCCTGCTTTAATTTTCAATGATATAAGGGTCTGGTCATACCAGCCCATGATCCAAAGAGGCTCTCCGCAGCTTCTCCTGAAACAGGGACACTCCTGGACTTGCACAGGCAGATGTAACATGGCAGAAAAATTTATAAATAAGCCTAAAATTTGGCCAAGGCTGCTGCTGTGCAGAGGTCTGACGCAAGCAGCTCTTGCCCTGGTGTTCCCCGCCAGGCAGGTGCCCGTGCTGCCGGAGCCGCTGCCCTCCCTGCTCTGCCAGGGAAGGGTCAGAGCTGCTCCTTGGCAATCTGCCCATCGCCTGCACAGGAGACACGGCTGTGGAGGCCAGCAAAGGGTTCCCTTTGCCTGGGACCCACCACCACACCTGCGCCACCTGTAAAACAGATAGCTGGAGAAGCCTTGGCCAGGATGTCCCGGAGGAGGGTGGGATACAGGGACTTTGATCTACCCACTCCTCCCTCCGCAGCTGTCAGTTTTGCCTGCTTTGCTTACTGCTGGGGGAGATGGAAGTGGCTAAAAAGCTGTGGCAGCGCTGTCCTGCTCCCCTAGGCACACACCTCTCCTCAGCACCCTGTGCACCAGGGTTGCACCCCTGTCCTGGCACAGACCCCTGGGTCCTGGGTCCTGACCTTCACCCTGGGGCTCCCAAGGCTTGTCTGTGCAAGCCAGGCTGGGGCCACCTCCTGCTGGAGGCATTCATGGGTTACGCAGGCAGGTCCTCAGGGCTGTGGCAGTGGGCGGCTACCTGCACCCTGGGAAAGTGGGTGGTCATCATCCGTCACTGCTCACAGCTGTCTTTCAGTGTCTGTTTTCTCTCTCTCATGAGTGTCTTGATGTTTCCTGACACTTTCACCTTCCTCTTCCTTGTGCGCGCCCAGGGGAAAGTGTCTTTGACTCACATTCCTGTTTTGCCGTGACGCATTTCAGTCCTGCTGCAGCCGGCTCTGACCACTCGCCTGAGCACAGCGCATGAGATACACCAGAGACTGCCGAGATTTGTCTTTCCTAACCATATTTCTTGTGAGAGGAGCCTTTGCGTAGTCCACGTCTCACAGACTTGGTCAAACAGACTACTTCGATCTTGCCATCATCAAGAAGTTTCAGGTTCATGCTCACCTTTCCCTAGGGTCAGGCTGGACTTTCACACGGCTTAAATTTGGCTTCTTTCTGTCCCTTGCTGTACTTTTTGCAAACATCTCATACCTCTATTTGGTCCAGCAGGAAATACTCTCTGTGGCTGATCTGTCCCCAGGAGTGCAATGTTTATCTGTTCCGTGCTGCCAGCTCTACGTTTGCTTGCATCCCTGAGCAGCCTGCTTTAAACAAGTCCCCATCTGTGTACACTGCTCCTTGTTTTCTGATGCTGGAGGTAGCACAGGACACTTGGTCCTTGCAGTCTGGCCATCAACGGTTTGCTACCTCCAACCCACCCTGCACCCAACCCTACTCAGCGCTTGGCAGGAGTGCCTGGAGCCTCCTGCCAGAGAGGCCAAGGCACACAGCAAGTGTGATAAGGTCAACCTTTTCTTCCATTGAACTATCATCTGTGTTGTCTCTCTTGCATGGCAGACACCTCCTGCTCCACGTACACGTGGAGCCACCATCACTGTGTTTTGCAGACAGGCAGTGCAGTCAGCCATGGCTCCTTCCTCCTGGCTGGCGATCAGACTGTGCATCCCGCTGGCACCCAACAATGCCCCGTGGTAACGAGCCATCTCCTCCCTGTGCCTCTCAGGGCTCTGCTGCAGAAAGCCCCGGGCCGTTGCCTCTGCACCAGCGATGCTCAGAGTCCCTCCTCCACGGTGGCACATGGCAGCACTAGCAGCTCCACTTGCCCCCAGCGTATTAGGGCTTAGCCATATGTATCATCTTTTTGACACTTCCAAATACAGAAAGTGGACTTCTTTTCTTTGTGCTATTGGTCACCAAAGTCAACCGGCTGCGTGCTGCAAAAAGAGAGGTTGAGCTATAGCTTGCAAAGGCACCTCCGTCTCAAGGGTTCTTGTGATACCCTCGAGTTGTTGCTTCAACAAGGGCTATGGAGGCATCCAGAATGAGACACCCAGGTGTTCTCACAGCCCCCTGCCCCATCTCAACAGCTGTAGAAACACCGTTCCTGGCCATGCAATCCATACGTGTCAGCCTGCAGCCTCTGTCGAAGGCACTGTCTGTCCTCCGTTTCCCTTTCAGGAGCAAGTGTCCACAGCATCCATTTCTTCTATGCAGATAAACCCAACTTTCAGAATATGAAGGACTTTAGGTCCATTTAAATACTTATTTGCTAACACAAAAGCAAGTACCCTCATAATTTAATATTATTCTGGAAGTAATTGGATAGAAGTCCTTTGTTTCTTTTCCTCCTGTCAGCTTGCATTTGTTTAATTTGGCTGTCGTGACATGAAGTGACAGGTCCCATGCTCCATTTTTACAGATAGCAAAACTCCGGGATTCTTCTTTCTGCATTGTTAGAAATTTATGTATTCTCCCCATTCACTCGTACATCACTATTGTGTCAGATTACTGACCCCCTTAAGAATAAATGCATTTTAATACAGCTGACCCAGAAACCTCCCAGAGGGGAGATAAAGTGTAGCTCTGAGAACCAGCTGAATTTGCTGTAGCTTAGAGAGGAATCAGAGAAGGGTCCAAAGCGGGCAATGGCTCAGTGCCACGGCTATTTCCTATTAACAAGCCTCCCGCCATGTCCACATTTCCTGCTGCTCACAGCAGTCTGGTCCCAGGGCCGCATCCGCTCCGCTGGGTGGGAAGCAGATGCTCGCACAGAATTTTCTGCAACACTTTCCCAGAGATACAGATGCAGGGGAGGATCAGGCTTTATCTCTCTGCAGAGCAGGCAACGGGGCTGTCCCAGAGACCAGGGACCCTGGCGTGAGGCACGGCAGGCACCGAGGGCAGCAAAATTCAAGGACAGGTATCACTCAAGCTCAGCATCTGCAAGGTCGAGAAGGCAGGGGACAAAGCTGTTTGCAGGGACTGGGGAGGCACACTGCAAATAATGCCTCGTACTATGTTTGCCTGGCTGGCAATCTTCCTGGCACCTCTCTTTAAAGAATATTTTTCAGAAGAAAGGAGAAACAGCAGGAAATTGCAGATTCAACCTTGCATGGAAATGTGAAGCTGCAGAATGCAGGAGAAAAAAATACCATCTTTCTCTTCCTAGAAGTCTTTAGATGTTTTTCTCAAATTTCATACAGTGAATCTTGCTTCCTGTCCATTTTAGCAAGTTGTTTTAGACTGATTTCTATAAAATGCATATAAAATTGCATCAAAGCCTGAAGGAATTGCTCAGTTCTGAGGATCACAGGCCAGTAATGCTTTTCTTGCTTTGAGGTTTCTAAGTCGTATGTCTGGGTCCCTGTGGGTGTCTCCAGTTCAGAGGAAATGTCTTCAGATTATAGCTGTGGCAGAGTGTTGGGGGGAAATTTGTGTCGCGTTGGATGACTCCAGTTACCCATCATATTATTCTAACACCTTCCCCAAGCACCACAGGCCTTAGGTACTTCATCATCTCTGTGCTCTAACGTAACAGTGACCCAATAAAGACCTTTTCAGGCAAAACTTCTCTTAATTTACGAACTGCATGTTGAATGTTATCCTCAAGCAGTTTATAATGGCCACATTGTTATTAGCCCTAAGAGGCTGGCCCTGCAGTGGTCCTGGCAGTGACCTTGCCCCATGGGAACAGCAGATGCGGGTGGATGCTGCCACCTGGGAGCCTGCCCGCACATTTGGTTTGCCACCACAGCCAGCCCGGCTGTGCAGGGCGTGGGTCTGTGTCCACAGGAAGGATGGAGCCTCCCACCGATGAACTTCCCACACAGCACTGCTGAGGCCACCGGGAAGGTCCTTCACCCCAGCAATACGCTCTGCACCCATCCTTGAAGGGACCAAACCCTCCATGGTGCTTTCCCCATTTCCCGCACACACAGAGGCAAGGTCCCCTCTTCCACCCGCCAGCCCGGATCCTGCAGTCACGAGCTGAAACGGGACTCTGCTCTCACTGCCAGAGTAAGAAGTTGTTGGCACAGCAGGTAGTTTCACATCAGCTGGTGAAGATGTGCGTGCCACGAAGGTGCGGGGACCAGTGCTTCTGCACGTACTGGGAGCCAGCACACCTCGTTTAGCCTATTAACACAGTAAGGGCTGAGTCTTTCTGCTGTTTTATTACTGATGATCAGTGGTGTAGGGATGAATCAGAAAGCGGCTAAGTTCATTTGCTTGATCTTCCAGGGTGGCAAAGACTGGGTAGGCTTTTCTAATCTGTGTTTCCCTTCCCTGAGGCGGTATGAAAGCCAAGAGGAGAAAATAGCTGAGGTTTCAGAGCTCAGGTTGATTTTGCAGCATGGGCAAAAAAAGAAAGCAAGATTCTCCTCTTGTTTGGAGCTGTAGAACGTTTGCTCTGGAAGCCCTTGAAAGAAAATAAACACAGTGCAATATGGTGCTGTTTGTACCATCAGTTTTCTGTGAAAAACTTCACTTTATATGGATACGGAGTTCTGGATAGTGTTGGTCACGCATGTGGATTTAAGGACTATGCAGTAGCCAGGGTAATATTTCTACAAATGCCTAATTAGGGAATAAAGCAGGCTACAGAGAAAGATTTCTGAGGGCCTCTCTCCTTCTCTCCAATACAAACAGGCTCACACACATGCATATATATACATATATATAGTAGAGTTTATTTATATCTAAGGCCCATTAAACAACCTGGCTTTAAGACTCATGATGAGATTAATCGGGCATGGTAATTACATGTGCTTGAAAATTACTTAGCAATTATACTTGAAGTTACCCAGAATTTCTATGATGAATTACCTTAGGATTTTAATTCTGAAAGAGGTAAGGACAAGGTTAACACAGGTCTAGTCTGAAGACAGTTGAACACCAGATAATTATCCTGTGCTGCTGTATATTTACAGCATGTACTGCTGCCATGAATCTTGAGACCTGTTGCAATGTAATTATTTCTGTTTTCATAATATGAAATTAATTCTGCACCATGGCTTGGGATTCCCTGCTCAAATCCATGGATGTTTTTTTTGTCAGTGGTCCAGAGAGGGGACCTGGCAGTCCCTCAGGTCACCACAGGTGGCTCATCCCACTCTCCTTTCCTTACGCACCAAGACTTGGATTAAGATGCCAGATGTCGGGCACCTATTTTGGGAATTTTCATGGAAGAGGATTTAAAAAATTCAGTGTTCAGAAACTGAAGCATTTAAGTTATTTAAAAATGTGGTGTAAGGGGCCGCTGCTTGCCTGTGTCAGCTGAACTAAGGAGAAGATGGAGAACTGGCATACAGAAGCACACTTTTTTCATCTACAAACATCTACAAACCTACTCTGTGCATTAAAACCAAAGAGGCCATAACTTTCCCTTGCTGGCCTCAGCCCCCCCAGGGTGTACGAGGCTGTGGTCCTGGTGCGAGTTGGATGGAGTGGGGGTCTCAGCCCTACGGGGGACCAGGGGATGGTTTCAGCAGCCAGGCTTGTCCTGCCGGGTCTGCAGCGGCTGTGCGGGTGTCCCGGGGCACGGCGTCGGTCCCCCGGTGCTCAGGCAGGACCGGCACCCTCCTCATGGCAAACAACAGGCAGAGCATGGCTCGTCCTTGGCAACATTGCCAGGTCTTCAACAGAGTTACACAAGAGAAGTGTTTCATCTCCAGTGCCCAGGCAGCGGGAGCAGGGGAGAGGTGGGGCTGAACGAAATCTCTGCAGCACTTAAGTTCCCAAGTAAATATCTAATTAGAGAAACATTTGACTTCAATAATGAATGAGCAGAATATCAGGAGACACGAGTACTGGCAAAGTACATCTACAACAAAGTCTTTACAATGGGGGCATTTTTTGGCCTGCCCTGCTATTTAAGATCCTCATGTAAGTGGAAAAACCATGTGTACAGCTGCTAAGGGTAGGGCATGACTTTCCTCGCTCTTGCTCAAACAATTTGGAGGCACCCATCGGCAAACCCACCCTCATCAATTCTGCATCTTCCTGAAAATGTACTTTTAAGCACCTTAATTGCATTTCAGAGATAACCCTGCAGGCAAAGTGACAGGAAGAGAAACCATATGGAGCAGTTTGGCGGTTGGGCTCTTTGTTTTAAATCAATCAAACATCTGCGGCTAATGTAGCTTTGGGCTGCTCCTCAGGAAACATTAGCCCTATTAGTCTGGGCTGGCAGGAACACAAAATAATATATTTATGGACAAAGCACATGTGCATTACTGCTGGAGAGCGAGCGGAGGAGGACGAGGAAGAGAAGATCTGTGGTCAGCACTTTGCCTTCTCGGGAGGTCAGCTCCAAAACGCAAAGAGCAGTCCTGTCTCCTTGCCCCAGCCCTGTGCCGCCCACCTCCCTGCCCGGGTGCAGCCTCAAGACCTGCTACCCCAAGCCCAGGGGGCAAAGACCACCAAAAAGACGGTGGGTGGCTGCTTACCTTAAAGGAAATGAGGTGGGACAGTGCAGTGGGATGTGTTGCAGTCTGCAGGGACAGCAATGGGAGAGGAGCGCCGAGTTGTGGGGCCGTGTCTGGCTCCACACAAGACCACATCCCCGTAGGGCTGATGTGCCCCGGCAAGCACAGCACAGGGATTGCGCTCATCGCCTACATGTGGAGGCAAGGACCGTGTGCGTGAGGGAGCAGGGTGTTACCGGGCTGAAAGCACCGTTTCACACCAAGGGCTATGGAAGCCAGAGGTGGGCTGGTTCCCCCTATAGTGTTCCCTTTTAAATCTTGGCAGCTTCCAGGTGGTTTATCCCATTTTCCTCCCACGTGGTGTCTTTATGTGCGCTCACACAACAGCAGCAGTCCCAAGGAGGAGATGGGAGACGGAAAGGGTAATGAGGCTTTTTCATTTACACCGTCATGTAGACAAATACGTGTGCTTTTGCACGTGTATCCATACATAGAGGCACAAGCATATATATCCGCCTGCCAGCACCTCTCTAGTCCATCCAACCATACCCCAGTTCCCTGAGATCCATCCAACCATACCCCAGTTCCCAGTTCCATTCCCAGTTCCAGTTCTCTGCCCTGAGAGCAAGAAGAGCAAGAGCTTTGGGGCTACTTCGCAGCCAGCCACTGCCCCTGTGCGGGAGGAAACTTGCACTAGAAAAACCTTAAAAGGTGTGAAAATACTGTATATAATCTTAGTTAACTCCCCAACCACAGTTTTAGGCTTCCTTGTTTCTATTCCCTACAGGGGAAAACTAAAAAGCCTATGACATTGAGGGGGATAAGGTAAAGCATCCATATTTAAGGAAAAGTACATAATTGGCATGTTTTGATTCTGCCAAAACAAAACGTTGCAAATCCTGAAAACACAAATAATTGTTGAATTTAAGAAAAAACCCAAACTTATTCAGAGTAATGAGCTGTATATTAGGTAGGCTGAGACAAACCTTAACTCTGCCCCTTAGTGACACTGTGAAGTAATCATATAACTGTGACCTCTCAGCTAAGTTTTCAGTCCAGCACTAGATGAACCTGATTTCCAAAATATAATCTAGTTAATTCTTTTCTATTTTTTCTGATGCTATCAACACTGGGCAGCGTCAGGGATCTGGAGATGCCTTAACTATGACTTTCCAAATTTTTAAATGTTTATTCCATCTTTGCACTTCTTCAGATTATAATGGCAGGGGTTGGGGGGAGGAGGATGGCAGCTTGTGCAATTTGGGTATTCTTTTTTTAACCATGCATCCATGGATGCATTTAGCATTACTGTGTATGTATCAGTTTGAGGAGTTTCCTCTTTTGCCCAGGTTGAAAATGTCAGATTTGTACAGTGACTGTGAAATGCAGAAAGAACACTATTATATGCAGGAAATGTAACAACTTAAATCTGGAGAATACCGGTTGTAGTTACATGTCTGGTCTTTCATGAGCATGCTCATTTGTAAGCTCTGGCTTTCTTGCAGGAACGCAGAGAAGCTAAGCTGGTTTCATAAAGCAGAGCTCCTGAAGCAGGTAACTCAGCATGCCCTGCAGCCCTCCCCACTGCCTCTGCAGCTTATGTCCCCTCACATGCCCCTACAGCGTCCTCCTGCCCACATCCTCTCTCCAGACCTCTTGTGCACGCAAGCCCCATGCAGGAGTGTGGGTGCCCCCCCACCCCATCCTCCCGCTCCTTTCACAGCCCTTGTGCTTTTCCAAAAGATATGTCAGCTCCCAATGTTTTCAGTTGCACTAAGTCCGTTCCTGCCCCAGCAAATATCCCCGTTTCAGAGCAGACAGGTGCTTCCACCTTCCTCGTCTCTAAGGGATGGACGAGTTGTGCCAGCTCATGACCCCCGTTCTCCCAGGAGGGAGCTCCATCCGTTATGAAATGGGACAATCTCTCGGACAGGCGTTATTGCCTTTGCCTTTCCCAAAGGCTGACAAAGCTTCAGTGCTCAATGGCAGGAGAGGGCCTCACCTACCATCCTTTGAGAGCCCGTGAATGCAGCCTGTGCAAAATACTTTGCCCCTAAGGGAAGGCTGGAGAAACATCTACACATTTCCTCTGGTGCACTCATGAGAAGGCAGAAGTCTGAAGAATGCTGCTAAATTTGTCAAAGGACGTATTTTCCAAAGTACTTCTAACTCAGGCAAATTATCCAATTTATTTGCAAATTATTTGAAAATCCATCCTCTACTCAAAAGAGTAAGTGCTGTAATTCTGCCAGACATCCACTGCATCTGCACCAGTCACTCACCACCTTCTCCAAGTGCAAAGAAACATCGTAATTCTCAGCAGCATCCCCATCATGCAAAATACACCGGTTTGGTTTGAATTTTCCCAGCATCACAAGCAAAAGGTTTCCTTGAGTCATCCAGAGCTGAGGGACGTCAGGAGGAAACCAAGGGATAGCTCAGCTGCAAGGACGGGGAAACTGCTGTCGATGGAGCTTCCCAGCGTGGTCGAGGGCCTCCTGGGAGGGTGAGAAGAATAAGTAGGACGTGTTTCTGGGAGGGAAAAATGGTAGAAGGGAGTTTGCTTTGAAAATAATGTGTACCTCCACCCATAGGCCACGTATCCTGATGGGGGAAATACAGGAGACAGCTGAGGTGTTGCAGCAGACCTCCCCAGAGCATCGGCTGCCCCGTGGTCCCTTCGGTGGCTCAGCGGAGCTGGCACCTGGGTTTTGTGGGTCACAGAGCGGGATGGGGTTCCAGGCAGCACATGGGGTTTGAATTGACCGAATTGCCACAGCTTCCCACAGAGGATGTTACTATTACGAGTCATCCTAGCCCATGCAGTCAGAGGCAATCGTACAATATATACGTAATCATCGGCTATTAAAAGGGGAAAGTTTTTCTCTCTTGACCCGTACTTTGTGGGAACTCTTTTTCCAAGGAAAGGGTGTGGGAGCTTCTCATCAGCAATGACAGCGACTCAAAGCAAGGGCAACAGTCCTTCCCTGTGTGACTGAAGGTCTCTCATGACCCCAAAGAGGTGATACTGCGAAAAAGGATTCAGGGAAGAGTCCGTGTAATTCCAAGTTTAGTTTGTCCTATCGCCAGCTGTTTGAAAGACTTCAGTGCTGGACCAATGTCTGAAGTGAAGGACATGGAAAGATAATTATGCAAGAAGAAATGAAGCCCTTTGGCGTGAATGTTTGTTGCTGTGGGGAGAGGGAGGTTGTGGCTACCCTTGTGCGGAGCGTGCCTCAATTAAGAGAAGGGAGAAACGACATGGCAACCACATGTACATTTGAAGATGGTCTGATAAAACTCTAATCCATGTTCAGAAACAGGTACAGGTGTGGGGCAGACCCAGGGGAGGGATGGGACCTCAGCGGGGTTGTCCCACCCCTTTGGATAAGATGCGTGGTGTCCTCCCTCCCAAGGAAAAAGGATACGCAGGGCCAGTACCAAGTGAGCTTTGGCCCATGGCCTCCAGGCTGGGCCCCGTTTGCCTCTTGCCCCTTCGTTAGTTGTTCATTGACGAGGCCGCGCTCGGGCGGACTGCAGCAGCCTTTTGCAAACAGGCAGCAAGGAGCCCTGCCCAGCTTGCGCAGTGGGTCACCAGATAAGGTTGGCTGATAGTGGCTCTTTGCATCTTCACCCTGTCCGGCACCACCTCTGTGAGCTCGGCAAGACCCATTGTCCGGGAACATGAAGAGCGGCCCTAACCTTCCCCTTAGGTACCAAATCAAACAATGTTTGTTTGGTTGGGGTTTTTTTGCTTTCAGCAGGTTCTCTAATTATTAACCACGCAGAAGGGCTTAGGGTTCACTGTGCGGGTTACTACAGAGCACCTCGCTCGGGGAAGGTGCTCTGCACAAGGCGGGGGGCTTGTTTGCTCCTTGGCGTTCCTGCAAGATAAGAAAGACATTGAACAATGGAAACGAAATAATCTTCCTTTTTCCCCCTTGACCATTAATTTGATTCATGGTACTTTTTGTTTGCCACTGATGAGTAATGAGCTATTTCATCTTCACTCCAGATCTATGCAGAAATGATAGGTACACATCATGCAAAGTAAAAGACATATAGATTTAACCCCTTTGCCCCACAACGCGCTGCTAATAAGAAGTGCCTTAGAAATAGTGCTGTGGTAGCAGAGGGGAGAAATATTTTTTTAAAATCTACCTTTGATTAGGGACATACATTTTTGGAGTGACGGCCTGCCAGAAATACAGTGTTACACAAGCTCTCATCATCTGAACCAGCATCCTGGAGTAGCTCATTTTTCTCTCTGAAGGTCATTTTGTTATTATGCAATTGCACAAGCGAGGCCGGGACTAAAGGGGTAAGAAGACAAAGAAGGTTTTGATGCACTTCCAGAAGCACTGGGCCTTTAGCACTGTCCATTTAAGTATACATGTTTGAAATATTCCCCACGCTTTCTCTCAAACTGGCCATTTTTTGTGCAGCCCCTCTGCAGTCTGGGGCACAGAAGTGCCATCTGGCCCTGCAAGCCGGGTGCCTCAGGGTCCCGCTCTCCCTGTGCCAGGCTGCAGCCGTGTGAGGAGGGTGCTGTGCAAATACCCGCGCCTCCTTCCCACCCATCTGTAGCACGGGGCGTCTTCTTCGGTCTCACCCTGAGCAGTCATAGCCAGAAACCCCCATGCCAGGTCAGCCTGACGGTCCCTCCAGCCCAGTGCCCTTTCTCCAGCAACGTCCAGTACAGCAGAGGCTCGGTGCCATTGGGACCAGTGTAGGTTAGGGGCAGTGGCACCCTGGCTGGCAGGCAGCCCTCATGCATGCCCCCTTGACTCACCCCAAGTGCCGGCAGGAGAATATATGTGCGGGTTAATAGCGGTACCGAAACAGCGATGGTTTTCCAGAGCCCTCCGGAGCTGACTCATAGGACAGAGCTGAGCCAGAGATGACAGGGGGATAGAAATCAGGGCTCTGACGAGCTTCTCCGTCAATTATCTCTTTATTTTGTGCACCATCTTCTCCTTCTGCCTGTTGGCAACGAGGAGAATTCATAAATGACGGTAATAAATGCGAAATGACAGCTAATCTTAATTGACCAAAGCTTCCCTCAAAAGCCTGGGTCATGCTGGATGTAATATGCTCTAAACGTAAAAATATAAGCCAGGAAATTACACTGGCGGTTTTATGTGCCTTTAATTGGGCCAGTTTTATGCTGCCAAGCAACAAAATCAAGGTGGGATCCAGCCGTGAGGGGGACTTTTTTCCCCAAAATGGGAACTCTGCGGTTTGGCGGGCTTGCTTTGCTCCTCTGCCCTGCCACCTCTGCTTCCCAAACCTCCAAATTCGGGCTCTGAAGTGGCACCACTTGGTAGGGTTTGGGTTTTTTTCTGCCTAATCTAACCTCATCTTTCTGGGCATCCGCCACCTGCTTGGTACAGCCACCGCGCCACGACGCAGCCGAGACGTGCCCGGGGCCAGCCCTGTATTTTGCCGACGATTTTACCTTGGTGGGTTACTTATTTTCTCTCCACCTCTAATGCACTACGGACTATTATTTTTCCAAAAAAACATTTATTCTCCCAGGAGACGGGTGTTAATAGCAAGATGTCCCCTTACGTCCCATCAACTCCAGCACATTTCTCTCTGGAAACCTGCGTGGGATGCCCAGGGGCTCTTTGGGGCCGGGGGAAGGAGGAGGAGGCCAGGCGCAATGCTAGCTATTCCTTTCCGGACAGGCAGGCAGTGCTTGGCACACCCCTGGCAGACCTCACCTCCCATCAGAGGGTATCTGAAAGCTGCAATGTTTCCAGTGCTCCCCGCGGGAGCCGTGCACCAGGGAACCGGGGCTGCGGCGGCTGCTCCTGCTCCCTCCTTGGGCTCGTGGCACCGTCTCGCTCCCCAAATTTCTTGGCTGAGTGGGCAGCGCCTGGCGTGCTGGGGCTGGGACACATGAAGGACGAGGGCCAAGGGAGAGGGGAAGGTGAGGAAGGGAACCTGAAGACAACAGCGTTTTTGCAGGATGCTCCTGCTTAGGGTTTCTTTCCCCCCTCCCCAGCTGGGGTATGTCCTCTCCCGCTGCCTCCCCTGCCTGCCATGCCAGCTCGGCTGGGGTTGTACTGCGGCACTTTCGTGAGAGCATCCCAGAGACTTCAAAGCCTCCTCCTCGTCCTGGCAGAATGACTTGCAGCTTTTCCGAAAACTGGCAGGCAGCCTCAGTGCTTTACCATGGAAAGAGGGTTAACCCCTTCCCTCCTTTTCTCCTTCTCTCTCCTTCCCCCGGCCCAGCACATCGTCCTACTGGTTTGACTGGGAACTGGCTGGGAGGAAGGACAGAGGAGGGAGTAGTTTATTTTTAAGAGCATTTAGCCCTCACGGCTCTGTGGCTCTGGGTGACAGGAACACAGCCTCGCACCGGCAGCCTGAGGTTTCTTCCGTCTGAGGCCACAAGATAAAATCATTGGCACATGATTTTTGAAAGGGGCAATTGTTGAGGATTTGGGGGTCAGTTGGTTGGTTGAGGGGGGGTGTGAAACATTTAGAAGTGGGAAGAAAAGGTTTATCCTTCAGGCACCGCAGGGAGGAGCTGGCAGCGGCTCAAAGGGCTCCCAGCCCCGAAAGAATATTTGAAAGTTTTCCTATTTTCCAGCTCTGCGTAAGAGCAACCTGCAGCAATCACGCAGCAGGGATCCGGGACTCCCACCTCCTCTTCCTAGCTTTGCCTTGGGCTTGTGGCGTGATCTTCAAGAACACCCGATTTCTTGGTTAATTTTCAAAAACATTACTTTTTTTTTTTTTCACAGGAAGCTTTGCAGGGACAAAAAACATCGGGGCTCGATGCACTTCAGCTGCAAACCCAGCTATCCACCCGGCTCCCTGGTTTGCACCCAGTTAACATGGGACCCTGGGGTGCTGCCTCTTGTCACCCTGTGCCCCTGTGTTCCCCTGCACCCCCCACATACCTGGGGCACCCCTGGACCCCTGTCACTGATCAGGTGGGAATAACCACCCTTCGCCCCGGGCAGATGCTGGCTGGGACGGCCAGGGGATGTGTGGTGGGAGAGGTGAGGGCTGAGGAGGAGGAAGACTAAGAGGCTGCCACAGCGAAGGGGTCCAGCCCAGTACGTCGGGCTTTAAACTTTTTCATTCTTCTTTTGCAGACATGATTCCCACCCCTGCGATGTCAAGGCTTCAGATTATTGGGAGATAAATTTAGAATAGATCTGAAAAGTAATTTAGAGACCTAAAAATATCCTGTGAGCCTGTCTATCCAGTGGCTGTAAAACCAGAAGGGAGGAGAAAAGAGAAAAAATGACTGGGCAGTGAGGGGAAATAGGAATAAACAATTATTAGAGGGGGCAGCCATGACAGAGAGGAATCTTGAGCGTGTGTGTACCTGATCACTGGAATCAGGAGCCAGATAGCAAGCTGTCTTGTCCATGCACGCATTGAGAAAATACAGCCAGCTATTTTGATATTAAAACTGAGAGATGGTATTTCACGTCGCAGTGGGTAGCCCTGCACGACTGCCCGCTGCTTCGCCCTCCACACCCTGCCCCGGCCGGGGGCATCACCAGTGCCCGTAGCCCAGCGGGACGTGATCCCTGATCTTCTTTCTTTCTTTCCCTGATAAAGGCATGGGAAACACCATATGCCCTGGGTGCTGAACCAGATGTGGAGCTGGTGGGAATCAGATAGCAAAGGGGAATTTTTTTCAGGAGTTTTGGGAAACTGAGTAAACAAAACTCGGCCAGTGATGGGGATTTGGCATAGCAGGGTTGGACCTGGGGACCATTGACAGCCCCCGGCACAGTGAGACAGGTCCAGGGTGCCACCAGGAAATCCAGCCAGGAGCAGAAGATGGGGATGGAGACAAGCGACAACGTATGAGCGAGGTGTCCGTGCTGGGGAGAAGCCACCCCTAGCACAGGGCCACAGACCATGTTGGAGGCAGGACCAGAGGCAGGCAGTGTAGCGCAGGCAGGACCGGGTGCCCCAGCCAGAGCTGAAACAGATCTCCTGGTCCCCCATGAGAAAACAGCCCGGTGGGACCAGGGTACTCGACCCCCGTCACAGCACCAGAGCCCCCCGGGGGGAGCGTGGCAGCCCTGGGGGGGCACGAGGAGGGGGCGGCGGGGGCTGCAGATGTCTCCTGCATGCTGAATGTGAGCTGCGGAGAGGAGATAAATGTTGGCGCTGTGAGCTAAGCCTCGCCTCGTACCACGCCTTGCTTTTATAACCTCTTCTTTTTAATATCCTGTTGAGACAAACAGCCTGTGCACGTGTGCTGGGGGGACCTGCCGAGCAGCTGAGCATCTTGGAGCATCTCAGCCTGAAAGATGCTCAAATGTCCCCACTGGGGAACATCTTTCAGGCTGAGATGCTCTAAGAAATTCAGTACTGCAGGAAGTGCTGGGCTGCCAGACCGCTCCTGTCCCGACGTCCGCTCCTGCAGAGACGTGACACAGCCACAGCGTCCGGGTCGGGCACCTTGGTTCAGTGGTGACCGACCATGGAGGGCAGGGACTGCAGTGGGACAGGGAGATGATGTTACACGCGCTGAGGTGGTCAGTCCAAGGACTGATAGGATGCCATGGACATCTCCCATGTCATCTTTCCGAATGCCACTTGGGCGCTATAATGCTTTTGTTTAGCTGGAGCTGGCATGCACGAATACAGGCGTTGGGTAGGTGAAACATGGCTTCAGGTGCGACAACACTGCTGGCCACCACGAGTCTGTGTCCTTAAAATGCTCCTGGCTGCAGCAACGTCACCTCCCCTTCTGTATCTCCCATCGCAGCCCTCTGGCCTGACGTACTTCTCCGCACCTTGGCATAAATCCCTGTTTCTGGAGGGTGTCATTAGATGTCAGGCAGCACATGGAGTGAGGAGGCAGAGAGCAAGAGCTTCTCTTTTACTTACACCCGTGCCCCCTGATGACTGATGCTTGGCACACAGCAGCATTTCAATCTTCCTCTTGAACCGTGAATCGTGCCCTGTGTCTGTAACAAGCACTTTTGGGGTGGACATGTCATCCCTCATGTGGTCTGTCACCACGCTCCCACCTCACCACGCACCTACCCACCAGGGGAGGGTGCAGGCATGGGCCAGGGTGTCACCTCTTCTCGTACCATCAGCACCCAGACCAGGAAGGTGTGTGCCCAGCAGCCACGTCCAGCAGCACAACGGCCACGTGGGAGTAATCCCCTAAACTGTGGGATGAGCTTTCAGCCTCACAGGCTTGCCCCAGCACCTTTCGGCATCCCAGCCAGCCCCATGCTTGAGTAGTGGTGGGGCCAGATCCTGCTCCCCGCCATGGGCTGGTCATCGTCCTTGGTGGGGGAGCCGAGGTGAGGGAAGCAATCTCAGCTTGCCCCAGCTCCCACCGTTACCAGCCCCACCAGTAAGGTCTGGTGAACTGTCCCTTGCCCTCGGCAGCAGCTGGTGCAGCCCCAGTTGCCCCAGTGAGGGACTGGGCTGACTGGGAACAGCCAGGGGGGCCCTTCCTACTCCCCTGTCCCAAGTCATCAACACCAGGTGCTACTTTGGTGCCTCTTGGAAAAAACCCCACCCTTTTAATTAAACACGTAGCTCAGACTACTTGTTTCTGTCACTTTGGGGACAACCTATTTTTGCAGGGCACGCTAAGCCTTTCGGCTGCTTTGCCCCCGCGGGGCAACAGGCCTTGGGCATTGGGTTCCCGCAGCCCATCTCCACAGGAGTGGTCCCTCCCTTGGGGACTTCGGGGTCTGTCCCCACCAGAGCTGCACAAACCTCAGCCCACCCTTGCTGTGTCGCTCTGTCCTAACAGTGACATGCAGTGGTGGCACGCTGCAACGGAGGCTGGAGATACCCTTACACTCGGCCCGAGCTGCTGGTACCAGTTACAGCACCTAACGGGTTTCTGTAGCCATATCTTTATGGTTTTTTACTAATGGGTCAATATGATCTCCATAATGAATTTTGCTCTCATTTTGTACAGCATTGTTTTCTTCCAGCTCCCTTTTTGTTACACCCATGTGTGCATACATGTAAGCCTTCTACACAATTTTCTGCAGAGATCCAGCTAAGCAGCAGTAAAGCTGCTACCGCTTTTCCTAGGGCAGGGCTGGCGATGGGCTGCTGCACGTCCTGGGGCGAGCAGGGTGTACCGAGAGGCGAGGCTGGCACAGGCTGGCGGATCCCGGCTGCCTCACCCATACCCTGCACCCCACACAGCCCCCACCTGGGGGTTGTCTCCCCACCTCTGGGGGTCTCGACACCTGCCAGTGACAGCGTCACCGAAACAGAAGGAGCTTCTCCCCAGCCCTGCAGCCGCGGGCGGTAGCAGCCCTCCCTCTCAGCAGGCTGCAGCACCCGTTCAGCCCTGGCAGAGCGTGCCCGTGGCCGTGCCCCAGTGCATACTTCTGCACTGCTTACCTGCTGCTGCTTGCAGATCAAGTAGCTAATGTCTAAGCAGTCCCATTTAAACCCACAATCAAATTACAGGAACAAAATTAGAAGCCAGACTGGAGCCACTTTAAAAGTTGCCCCTTATTTAATAATTGTGTCGCAGTTATTTTTCCTCTTATCACCATTTATTCTCATTCTGGGGCCGGTCTGTAATAACAGAGGAGGTTCATTTGTGCTCCCCCTCCTCTTTCCAATGTCTAGTCTTTCTGTGTGGGTTTCATTTCTGCCTTGTGAGAAGACATTAGGATAAATAAAACAATGATGCAGTACTACAGAGGTCTACGTTAATGGGACCACACCGCACTCGCCCCTTCCACGACCCTCCCTTTCCCGTATGAAAGGGGTGAATCAAATAGATGAAATTCCTATTTCACCCCTGCCCGTACCTATAGGTATCAATCTATTGGGTGTGGAAGAAGAAATTGCAGCGCAGCTCTTTCCTTCAAGGCAGCGCCGTGCAGAAGCAGGAGCCCGGGGGAGGCGTGGGGCGGTTTGGGAGTGCCACCTCCCCTCTAGTGGGGTCTGCCCAGAATTGAGGGAGGAAAGGAGGCGAGAGCCTTCCCTTCCATCCCTGCTCCTGCCGTCCACCCGTGCGGCCAAAGGCGCAGGCATGGAGATATCAGGGTGGGGGGGACGTGCAGCCCCAGCTGGGAGCTGGGTTGCACTGAAGGAGCCAGGGGAAATACTTTGGTAATCATTTGTCTATTAATTAAAGATGTGACGCCATGAGAGGTCGGATTCATTCACCTGGCTGGATTTTCATCTGTTTCCAGATACTGCCGGGAAAAAAAATAAACACAGCTTCTCACTAACCCTTCAGCATTTTAGTAAAAACTATTTTTAGATCCCTTTTAAAAACAACTCTATAGCCATTCTACAACAGGCAAACACTGCCGTGTGGTTAGTAGCTGTTGTCCCCCAAACTACTGCTGAAATCTGCCCGTATTTAAAAAAAATAAAATAGTTTATGCAACATTCTGCAACATTCTGCAACACAGACAACTGCCTCTGACAACTGCCACACCTGAATTCTTGTTTTGTATGAACAAGGCATGACCCTAACGCACGGTAGGTGCCGCCTCAGGCATCTGCTGGCAGGAACCATGGCGGGTGCCACGCAGCCTGGAAGCTGCTCCAGGGTGATGCACAAAGTCCCAGCACGGCCTGATCCTGCCTGTGCAGAACAGAGTTACCCACCGGCACGGGGGCTGAAGCATGGGAGATCTCCGTGAAGGAAAGCATGAGGATCTGTGGCCAGGGAGAGGTGTTCCTGCCTGGGGGACCTGCTGCATGCCAGGCCTCTTGCAGGGCATGGAGAGGGGCTGAAAGCTGGGCAGGAGTCAGTGTGGGGGGATGAGCCGGCCGGCAGGTTATCTCCTCGGCTTTGTCTGCGCCTTACCTGCACCCACTATTACCCTGCAAAGTTTCTTTGTGGAAAGAAATTCCTGGCGGCTTCAGCTGCAAGCAGGCAAACTGCTGGTGGATTGCTTGGACAGAGGTGTTTAAGATGCCCAAGAAGCTCAAAGGTATCATCCTGCAGCTCAGGCAGCTGGATGCAAAATTGAGTCAGGGGCATGCAGCAAACAGATGACAGTGGCACACTGCTCAGGCCCTGCAAGCCTGGAAACAAGCCAGAGCAGAGCCAAGGGCTGGATGGGGCTCACCATCCCACCGCTCTCAGGAATCTTCATGTGCTGGTCCTTCTCCCCCATGCATGACCCCACTACTGGAGTCTCCTTCCACCTGCACACCCACTCTAAGCAGAGTGCTTGCAGAATGGTTATTTTCCTTAACCCTGTATTTATCAAAGCATCTACTGAGGGCACTCATGAGGCAAAACTGGCCACCGGCGTGTGGTCAAACACAGGGGCTCAGCATCCAGCAGGACGAGCTGAGGGAGATCAATCTCACTCCTGGCAGGCTCCGAGGAGAACGTGAACCTCGGGTAAACACGAGCAATAATCCCCTTTTCAGAGGGGTGCTCTAGCTGGGGGATTTGCATCCACTGAGCTGTTTAGCCTCCGTTTTAGGTTTGAGCTCTGAGTGAATGCAGATGTCTTTAAATAAAGTCAAAGCAGAAAGGCTGCGGGATATCAGGCAAGCATTTAAATATCACGGAGCTACAAAGGAAGTGATAGCCTCACCTTGCTGCACATACAGCTCCAGTCATTTACACATCAAGTAGGTGAATTCAAGAGTGCAGAAATAGACCTGTAAATATATGGAGATTCTGCTTTTGCAGTAGTTCATTTTCAAAGCACATCTACTTCTTAGCATACATTTGGGTTCACACGCCATCTCACAGCCCTCACCCAGCTTTCCAAAACAAGCTGTTTCAGCTTGCTAGCTTTCCAAGTGAAGCATAAAATACAAGAAAACACCTAACTCATAGTGTTGTCACCACCTTCATCTTGCTGCTAATTACTATCGCAAATTAGGTACATATCCAAAAATGTCTACATTTCAGTGCAGTACGTTCTTGCTACTTGTGTTTCTTAAAATATACGTGACATATCTCCGTATTTTATATTTCTACGTTCTACTGACCATGTCCAAATCTTAAGGTAGGATATTCCTGTGATCAACACGCAATGAGGCAAAGCGGACTATAGCCAAGGCCCTCCACTCCTCTTGTAAAAGATGGATTTATGGTCTTGAGTGACAAGCCTTGCTGTACATCTTGATTTTTCATCTTACCTCAGACAGGCCCATGTCCCGCCTGCCCCATGCTTTGCCATCAGCTCATTTTTGACTTGTGAGAATAGTTTCTCATGATTTCTTGAGCAATGCAGGCGACAGCCATTCTTTAAACGTTTCCCATCCACGTACCAGTCTGAGGGAACGGTGTCCAGCTCGTGAAATAGCACTTGCATTCAGAGGACAAGCTTTAGTCGAAATAGGGATACCCAAACTTTACAGTACCCCACCTACCGTAGATCCAAGCTTGCCGGACAGTATTCCCTCTAGCTGATGCAGCAGGCATCCTCCTTACCTTGGTAAGCCGTGTTATTGTAGGGCAGCCTTAGCTAGCCCAAATAAAACTGAGCAGAAGGGAGCTCAGAGATGTAAACAGCAGACACTAGCTTGCTGCCTAGCTCCAGCACCCAGAGAGAAAGCTATAGCCAAGACAAAGAGCAGTGTTTTAGGGAGGCAATGAGGAATTAATTATACGAGAAGATACGTGAGTTTAGCACTTAAGTGGATCACAGACGCTGGCCACCTGGGGCTTTGTCGTCTCCTTACAGGCGCTCCTTCGGCAGCAGGCTACCTTTTGCTCTAGCCCAGAACATCACACCTACCCCAGGCAGGTTCTTCTCTCTCCTTGTTTGCCAGCCCTTGCTCTCTATGCTCAAGGCACCCCCGAGCCTTTTCCTCACCATTTCCCTTTTCCTCACCCAGAGCTGAACCAGCTCTTGAAGCAAACGTTCACACCCCCCCGCTCTTCAGCTGAATTGTGCTGTTTTCAGCTGCGTCATTCATTTCTAGCTCTTCGTGCCTCTGCTCTATGCACTGGTCCATCCATCACCTGCCTGAAAACCTGAAGTCTCCAACCATTTTCATCTACTGCCACTATTCCCAGAAAGCAGCTGCTGCACACACCTGTGTCCTGATCTGCTCTCACTAGTCCCACTTAAATGTGTCTCTCCAGTTACCTTTAGTGACTCACCCTTTGACAAGTTTCACTTGTGTTTCCTACAAAATAAATCCCCAGATTAAGGCTTCTGGCAACCTGGGTGTGCTGCCATGCTTAAACATTGCGGGATGGGCTGACGGTGAACTGGCCAGCGTAACAGAACCCAATGCAATGGCAGATAGTTGGAGGAGCCCTAAGAAATTACCCATTTAAACAGCAGTTGACTAATAGCCTTAGGCTTCTGGAGGCTCACATTCTAATCAATGCTAGCAAAACAGGCAATCCTGAATACGTCTGCCCACGCATTGATTCCAGACGGTTTTATTGTATTTAATCTTGTCTTAGTCCCAGTCAAAAAGCTGAATAACTGTGATCTGGAAGGGCTGGGAATTTGAGGAACCACAACGAACCACAGAGAGCGTTTCAGACAGAGACTGTCACATCAGTTCAGCACGAACAGTTGTAGCAACCTTAAAAAGATAAGGTTTAAAAAGAAATGCCAGCATTGGTTTAATTTGAGTGAAACCAGATGGCGGCATTTCTCCTGTTTGGACCCATTTTTCCAAGCTCAATGCCTACGAATTCACATTCTCTGTTCCATTTCACAATCAGATACAAACAGGGACTTTTTTGTGATGGTTGTGAATGTTTTATTATAGAGTCTTATCAATAAATTACTTCTCTGAAAATCAGTTTTTCAGAACTAAAATCTAATCTGGCAGGGTTCAATAAGTAACAAGATGAACTCAGCCATGCAAACAAAATATTACTAAGTTACTTTAATAAAATTTTATCACAACAACCTCAGAAAGAAGAGCGTGTCCTGGAGACTTAGACAGTTAATCTTGGATTTTATTAATATTTTGGATTCTTTTTGTTATGCCCTAGCCTCTGGTACAAAGCTGTCTTCGTTTTGACGCTAGAACGGGATAGATCTTTGGGTGCATTTATGCCTGTGATTCTTGTCTTATTTTATAGTGCTGTAATAAAAACAGCACCATCAGTGTTCAGTGCTCGCCGTGGTGTATTTAAGCAACTGGTCATTGCACGGAAACAGAACTTCTGGAGAAACTGAGCTTATTTCTAGACAGTAATTGCTCACAAAAGGTCTAGCTCCCAAGTCTTTTCAGTATGTGCCATTCATTTTCTGTTCAGCACCTCTTATGATGTTTAGTAAAGTAACTTTATTGGGTTATGTTGCACACAATAGGATATTCAAAATTCCATCTTGACCTTCACAGCAGTATCTAATACTGCCTGGAAGATAACCAACAAACATTTTCTTTGTATATACAATCGGCATTCTGAGCTTGCAGCTACTTGTCGACAAATGCTTGCCAGTTTCAGTTAAATACAAGAAAACCTAGGAACACTGAGACATTTGAAAATAAGCATTACTGTATTTTGAAGGTATTTTGGATAGTTTAGCTCAACTTATTAATTACTCTTGATTTCCAGGGCTTAATTACACACAATGTTTACAAAAGTGACATGTCTTAACATTAATCAAACATAACATTTAAGATTTTTTTTTTTATTGTGCAAAACTTAAGCAATAAGTCTTATTACTACAATAAGCTAAAAAAGCAAGGGATATTTAAAACAATATTCACATTCAGTGTGCAATTTTTATCCCTACTTCCATCTTTTGATGTGGAATCTAGAATTCCCATCAATAAGTGCTACCTGAAAATACCAATAGTTTGTTTCACTTTTTGTTATTCGGAGGAGACTTAGAATATATTTTTGCATTAGGTTTTTACACACAATTAAACCAGCTGTTTAAGTTGATAAATATAAATTAGACACTGAAACGGGTGAAAAAATACATACTGAAGGCATCCACCTAAATGGTGGCATGACTGATAATTTATAGCTTATATTAAAAAATATAATTGATATTCTGATTTTCCATTTTGAAGTCAAGATTTTAGCAAATAACACAAAATTTTGTTTAAAAATTCTGGCATCTGCTAATTGAAAAAGTAATTTAATTCAATAGTTAATTTTAATTAAAATCTTTAGCTTGTTAGATATTAAGTGCTACCAGTCAAGGCAGTTACAAAGACTGTTTGATGTTTACATAGCACCATATAGATAAATATCTCCTTCAGAAAGAGAGAGATTACGTTTGGATGGAAACACAGAGTATTTCCTGAATATTTTAGGTATCTTTGCCTTCCACATCATAAATATGTGCAACAATTCCTTAATTTGAGAAAAAAATGCACAGAATCCCACGCAAGCTTTAAGACGGTGCTATCATTAATTCAAATTCTCTATGTATAAAAGTATCAAGAACTCTTCAGTAGTCAATTTAATATTCAAAAGCAGAGCAATAGTTTTATGTAAACGTGTTAAAAAACAAACCACCACATAATTTTGCTTTCAAGTGACAAAGTATTTTGCTTAATATAATTTACTAAGCATGTGAAGAACTAACGTCAAACTACAATTTCAAAACGATGCAGAGACTGGATTATCTCTGATATTGAAATACTCAGTTAAAATATGTAATTATATAAAGAATCTCCAAGAAATATAACTTGTTACCGTGGTATTGTTCATTCCAGTAATACTCATTCCTCTAAGGAGGCTGCATGTTAACTAAAATACACTAAGCCGTTGTAGTTCCCAATTAGAGAACATCAATAGTCTCCCTCTGCCTCTCCTCTGCCCCAAATTTACTAAAAAGCGGACTAGGTTTTCTACCTAAAGAAAAAGGCAATTATGCTCACTATCCAGATGGCCATTCCCTAGCCCTAATCAAAACTGTGTCAACTTATCTACAATTGTTAGGTTTAGGCTAGTAACAAATCTTGCAGTAAAGTGTTAAAAATAGATGCAGTAACTAACAAGCCATCTTCTGTATTTTAAATCACTGAAATCTACATACCAAAATATTTATGGAAGCATGAGTGCTGGTGACATCATCGACTCTTACAAACTGAGCCTTCCGTAAAAGTTGCACAGATGGAAAAAGGTGCCTTGAGATAAATGGAAATAAAATCCAGCAGAAGAAAGACTTCCTAATGTTGAGCCCCAATTCCTTACAAACTAACACACATATTTCAGTAACAGACAGTGCTCATTATTTTGGCCCCGTCTCTCTCCCAAAAATCAGCTTCATAAGCTGTTATCGCTCCAATAAAAAAAAAAAACAAAACCCACCCTCTTAAGATATTGTATATGGAGTTCTGGATTCCAAAAATAAAATTTATAAGCAATTTCATATTCTTGCTATGAAATATCAATTAAAAATATGAATGTATATAAAGAAACCAAATTGCATTTTACAGATTGTATCTGCATCGATAAGTTCTCTGTGTTAGTGGAGAGTTCAGCATCTTTAGAAGTTCAACATGTGCAAAATTCAATTATATTTTGAAGAAAATTCCAGTTTAAAAAGTTATATGTAATTTCATATATGACAGGCCAATAATCTAAAAACCAATCTCAAACAAAGCTGTACAAAGTTTGCTTCAAATCTCCCTATACCCTCCAAAAAAGGCACTAAGTGGTTTAAGTGTGCAAATGGCTTCTTAGAAGACACAGTGTGCAAACAGAGCCTGTTGCATTAGCTCCGCATTCTTTAGTGATTTCCTAGAGAGTATTGCTATTAAATGTTATCTACGGTATGGCTTTCTAAAGAACAGAAGACAGTCAGTCCACAGAATCACAGATATCTTTCACTTTCTGATTGAAGTCTTCAGGTTGATCAGCATACACATAATGACCTGCACCAAGGATAGCCTAGAGGATAAAGGTGAAGAAACAGGTCAAAATCACAAGAATGTAAGAAACAAATAAATAAATACTGGAATGTGTGAAGAACCTGACTTTTACACATCACCTGCTTGATACATTGTTACTTGAAAAGACAAATTTCAAAACTGGAACTGATCTCTTGCACCCAGCCTGTCTTAATGCAGTTAGTGCAACTGCTGCCAGGAGCTGGGATCATACAGATGGAAGCAGATTTCAGCCCTCTGAATTAACGACTACTATGTTAAGCAGGGACAAGTAAAATTCAAACGATGCAATATATGGGGGGAAAACCCCATGTTCGTGACCTAGATTATTTCACAGCAACTATGTAACAAAATTAATGGCTTAAGTAACCACACACAGGGTGGTTACCCCATTTCTATAATTTATAATTCTCTGCAAAACTGGTATGAAGCAAGCCATCACCATAGTGTACAGCAAAGGTACTGGACCTATTTTCTTTCCATTTTATAATCACTCCAAGATTAATTTGTATTTAAATCTATTTTTCCCCTCCCTCC
Source organism: Ciconia boyciana (assembly GCF_034638445.1). NCBI lineage: Eukaryota > Metazoa > Chordata > Aves > Ciconiiformes > Ciconiidae > Ciconia > Ciconia boyciana. The sequence continues at coordinate 122,372,886 of NC_132935.1, read as the reverse complement.
ATTAAAATATTCCCTCTCAAGTCTCTACCTGAAGCCCATAAAAGTATAGCTATGTTATTATGTTAAAAAACCCCACAAACTCAAAGTATGAATTAATTAGAAATAAACACACATAATAAAACCCCAGAACCTCTGTGCATTTTACCAGGGATGACACTGCCAGTCCATGTCTCAGCCTCAGCCTCATGAGAACCCTTGCCCTCCTACGGTTTTTTGAATGTCTCTATAATTTCTACCACTCCAATTTACCTTTTAGAATCTGTATTTGGCTTGACAAAATTTTAACCTGGAATACAATAAAGTTTTCCACAGTCCCTTCTAAAAGCCATTGATCAGACTGGAAAAATCTGCCTGAATGGTATATGCTTATCCTAGCAATATATTGTACACTTAACAGTGACTTTTTGTTACAACTTTCTCTCTGGTTAAGCAGTTAAGTGACACTTTCAAACATATTTGTGCTCTTTAACACATGTAAACAGTTCAATAACAATCTCTTTTCTCTCTGAGTTCCAGCTCTGATGTCAGCTACATCAAGATTATAAAATTTTATTTCAATGACTTGTCGTAGTATACTATCAACATCACATATTGTACATTTCTGTCCAGACAGACCTAGACATCAGTAAGAAGACAGCTGGTGTATTCAAACATTTTATCACCTCATAGCATTGTAACATATACGCATATTCAATTATCACGGCTGACTGATGTGACAATGTGTGAAGAATACTTTTAAATTTGTTTGGTTTTATAGAAATCAACAAAAAATGCAGTGTGCACGTTCGCATCAAGTTGCACATACACACATTTTAAATTATAATGCCTTACCTCTAAACTAGAATGTATTAGCTAGGAAGACAAACACTAAGCATTTTCTTAATGACTTAAAGAAAGATGCCTACAAGAACCTAAGCACCAGGTACAAACCACTCTCTTATCAGAGAAACAAAAGTGTTACACAGACAGATTAGAACAGTTTGAGAGCCTTCTATGTCATACATATATGCAGATACTAGGACTGCTGTGGTTTAAAACACACACAAAACCCCAGATACTTACCAGTGACCACAAAAACTACTTGTGTTAGCACACTGTAGAGCAAAATATTTTGTAGAGCAGAAGAATGACCTTGCTCAAAGATCTAATTCAGCTTCTAGTGCTACAGTAAGTTTCCTTCTTACTCTGGGAGCTCAATACTCTTTTGTCTAGGTTTTCTCTGATCTAACACTTGTTTTTTCTCTGTTACAGAAATCCGAAGTTATTACCTTGGGCTTTAAATCAAAGGGCCAGCATTTCCACAGTTGGTATAAAAACCATAGATACAATTAAACAAATCTACACAATAAACAAACAGCTGCTTTAAAAGTCAACTTACTATTGTCTTCACATATGAATTTGGTCGCAGAGACTGGATAGTGCTGCCAGAATTGCCGTCTATACATGAACGTGCTCCATAGACCACCGTGATAGGAATGTCTTGATCCATCTGTGGAATCCGTTGCAGCATCGGCCTTTTTGCCCATCCGTAAGGAATAGTCATGTTCTTGAAAGCTGTTTCACCACTTCAAGTCATTCAAAAGGGTAAAAACAATTAAATTTCCATTGGATCTGCCTTTTTCTCTAACTTGGAGTATCTGTGCCTTTTGGTAACACAGAGTGCAACAGTACACAAAGCTGGGATTTTTTACTATTAAGAAATATAAGTTTTCAAGGTTTGCACGTAATTTTCAACAGAAAGGGCCTGTGTTGTTACAGTACTGAGTGATAACACTTAAAAGAATGAAATGCCTTATTTTTAAAGTTTTTCAAGAAATTCTTTACAAATTAAACCACTGTAACAATTTTTTTATTAAAAATTAGTGCCCAAACTCTCTCAGAATTAACACACAGGTAGTTGCAGAAGCAATATAGACTTAGGACAGCTTTTACATTTATCTGTTTCTGGAATTCAGAAAAAGTGCAATGCTATTTTTTTCTTCAATTAATACAATAAATGTTACAGTTTAAAAAGAAAAAGGCATGCACACTATTGCCATGGCCATTGGAGGGAGTAGCAGGCACTCAGTAAATGAAGGACAGACTTCAAAACGTACATTGGGGAACTCAAACTCACCTGGGTGACTGTACATTGCAGTGATAGATATATTCAGCCACAGTGTTATCATCAAACATTGATGAATATTTTCGTTTGAAATCTGGTCTTAAACGCTGAACAAGGCTTAATCCTGTTAAAACAGAAAACACTATTAGAGGAGGAATCAGTACAGATAACTTTATCAGATTGCCTGATGCTTTCCATTACAGCCCTCCAAACACGTTTCCTTGAAACTTGTGGCTAAGCTTGATGACTTCTAAACCAACGTTTTGTTTCAGCACTTGCATGTCTTAGGAAAACATGATGGCATTACACCAAATGGGAATGAAACATAAATATTCTAAAGGATTTTATGCTGCACCAGAAGAGGGGTAACTCAATCCCTGCTGAATACATACGAGGAATGTTTGAGAAGGGCCACTGCAGCAATAGAAGAAACATGCAAAGGGGACCAGCAAAAGGGCTAAGCAGAATATCTCTTTGCCACCAGTTTAGTCTCACATGATACCGACACTGCCTTTCTCCTTGCTCTGGCAGCACTGGGTGGGCCAAAAGCATCCCACCTCTCAGAACCAGAAGGCACTGTTAAAAAAACAAGTCTGTGCTCTCCTTTTACAGAACCGTCTTCTTCTGAAGCTAGTTCAACTAACTAGTGTTTAGTTGAAAGAACAGATGTCTATGCTGAAAAACAGGTGTAGAAATCTTGACATGAGTATAAGACACAAGAACTGGTATAAATTAAGAGATTTAACCTAGGAAAGTTATTGTCCCCATGCTCTCTTAACAGCCAAAGTAGAGAAGCGGGTCCCTTCAGGGGCCAGTTCAGGCTTTCTAAAATTAAGCTCCTATTCCGTATCACTTCTTTAAGGAAGAAGCCTCTTCTAGTTGACCAGGCGGATCTTTGGGAAAATAGCCTCACCAAAGGCTAATCTTAGTTTAAGAGTATTATTCATCCCTGAAGAGATAGGCTCGCAGTTTACCACTTGGGTTTATCAACTGAAAATACTGTTGTTAATATGTGCAATGATGATGATGTCACTTCTTCCCACCTGTCTGGCCAAAGGCCTGGTACTATTTACGTAGACCTTGTCACAGTCATCTATGCTTTTGTAACCTTGAGATTACACTATTTTACACGCCCTTATGTATGCTTTAAATCAATTTAGAAAACTAATACAGTGCAAGAGGAAATAATTCCCTTATGAAACAGCAATTTAAGTCCTGAAGTGATCAAGATTTTGCAAACATTCTGCAATTTGCTCTGCTGCTTGTATTTTCTCTATAGAGAGTTCAATTGCTGGACTTCTAACTTTTTCTGTTTGTTTGGGGTACTTTTGAACACAAACAATACATCTGGCTTGGAATAAGAGTACCTGGAAGAAAGAGACTAATTCTGTGTCTTCCCCTGCTATCAGCATAGAGTCCACGGCATCCCCATTTCCAATAACTAAGGGACTGAAAGTTACCAAATTTCAGAATTCACTTTCCATTTTGATAAAAAGTGTTTTGTCTGTGGGTCCAATTGCAAAACCGTTCTCCTTCCCTGAGAATTTACAGGGGAGAATGGAACAAGGAGTCAAGGCACCTTGAAAGAAATTTTGGAATGAAATCACACTGGTTCATTCTTGTAATGTTTATTGAAGACATCCTCAATTGTCTGGCTGATGTTATCCATAGTGTCTATGGAAATGCTGAAAGAAATACTATCATTGAAGACTGTGAGTGCTACAAAAAGGGTGTGGTCACAGTGATATTACCATTGTCCTGAGGAATTTTTAGGCATTCAGCTCTAGGAATGGAATTCACAAATCCAGTCTAAGCACTGAAACCCCTATACTGTGAGCCTCCTCGGTGACTGTTCCAGTTAAGTGAAGGAAAACATGCAAATCAACTAACTGGAAACCACTCAAAGAAAAAGATCTCTCTGGATTTTATCTCCCTCCCGGATTTAAGTATCTGCCTGCGGGTCTGATTAAATATCCATGTGATACCATTGTGATATCCCAAAGAACCTGGCTCACATTTAAGTGCCTAACTCATACCTTTGAACAAGAGCAATTGGCTTTACAGTGAGGTTCAGGCAGCTACGCCTGCCCAGCAGCTTAAACACATGTGCACGTAGAAGGAAACCTGGGTTTGGTTCAGTGCCTTCATCAGGTTGGGTTTGATGCCTACCTCACAGCACAGTGTTTAACCTTACCCTTCTCCAAGAACTATGCTTCACCTGTCAAGAATTGCACATTAAGTTGATGATGGAAAACTTTTTTAACACGTGAAATGAGAAATGGATGAAAAATTTTGAAAAGCACTGCCCTCCACAGCAACCTGTAAGCAAGACTAGGTGGGGGATACCTTGCCAAGACAGGGGCTGTTTCTGCAGCATGGTTTTGACTGCCCTTACTTGCTAAGGGAGTCAACTTCAGCTTTGAACTCTTTCACATGGATTGATTTATGCATGCATTTGTTATTGGATAAAAGGCACTAAATCAGTGCTTATCACTCAATATGCCTCAGGTTGTTTTGTTAACTGAATTAGCATTTTACTTAGAAAAAAAAACCAAACAAACCTGTACAAAACATGTTGCTTGTCTGAAAAGCTAATTTTGTCACACTCCTAAAAACAATCAAATAGATCAGCATATTCAAATATATATTCTATAGAAAGAGATTTAGGAAACAGATGTGGTTTAAATGTAAACAAAGCCTAGAAATGTCACTAGTTTATCTTCAGACTGAATACTAAAAATGATGAAGAGGTGAGTTAATTGTAACTTGTGAGTGGCCTGAAGGATATCTTTTTCCAAGCCTCTCCAGCAGATACTCCTGTAGTACAGAGAGTAATAGACAGATAACCGCTTTCCCCTCTAGAAGGAACACATATGATGAATTTAAGATTTGATCACACCCTTCTCCCCACTCCCCACATAAACTAAAACTGTAGTGTTTTTGGTCATCCCTACCTAGTCCTAGTATTAGGGTATATAGAGTTTATCTAACATCTCATCGATGCTGTTGAAAAAATGTAGAAATATGAAGGATAGAATGCCACTGTAATGCAGGACAGCAATGAGACCCACAAAATTTGCTAGACTAATAAAATGGCTAATGGAAAGAACCCAGTTTCAATTTAACTTCTCTAAACTCAGGCCAAAGACAAATGAGTTTGAGAGACTGCCTTCTAATGTTAACCAAATTCGGAAATCCTGTTTGTCCATCAAACCGCAGTTGGAAGGGAAATTAAATGGACTGTGACCAGAGGCAACCAGAAAAAAACCTTTTCACATTCATGCCTCTTTGTCAGGCTTCCCCAACAGATGTCCACATATTCTGACTCACTATAACAGTAGCCTGCAGTAATATAATGTAGCTTGCTATAAACTATCATACTAGTATTTCTAATAGAAAGAGCTTGCCCTCTTGTCCTAAAGAGTTCATCCTTCCTCAACCCCTCCCACTTTTCTCCTCCAACTCTTTTCTCTGTGGGTGATATGGGCTTCCAACAAAGCTTATCTTAATGTGGTATCTGCCCCATGTTTAACGTAAACAGAAATGGTATTTAAGAGCAGCTAAAACTCACCAAAGGGTCCTGCTATCCTCAGCCCAGCTAATGGATTAAACGGACTCAATATAGCTCCTAGTGCTTTGATCCAGATTGGAATTGGTCTTTCGTGTTCAGGATTGTCAGGCCTCTCTGGAAAACCCCATGGCTCCACTAAGATAAGATGTTTGACCCTGTTGGCAAAAAAGGTTCAGAGGTTTAGAGTACATTAATTTTTCTTCGACTGAGTACAACGGAAATGTGCTATCCATGGACTATGCAACCTGTTTTAGTCACTTCTATCACAGTGGCTTATTACCTAGTTTCTGATTCATCAATGGTTTTGCTTTCAATTGCTAATGAGAGATTGAATTGCAACTAATCGTATGTATGAACACCAGAAACTTGGAAGCTCATGTCACAAAGAGAAACTCAGTATTCAATAGATACCCACTGTCACACACATTTGAGAAAAAGGCCAGTCTTCTTCCTATTTTTAAAAATAGCCTAATCTATATGCTCAGTCAATATTATTTGCAGGAGCAGTTTAATTTGAGAGAAAAGAAGATAATTGCATCTGTTTCATTTAAGTAAATTTGCTAAAAGTCTTTCTTTTCCAAGCCAACTAAGATCTCTGTTCTAAGAAGAGATGCAATTTATCTGAAAAAATCCTCTTATCAAAGTAAAATTTGAACTGAGAGAGGCAGAGCAAAATTAGCAGATGTTTTCTAAATTTACTGATTTTAGGTCATGAAAGAAACGTCAGAGACACAATTTATAAAATTATTACTCAAAGGAATCTCAGTACAGAGAGCATAGTAGGAGTCTCCAGCACATGCAACTATCAGTCACTTCATGCTGCGAGTCCCCCTCAAGCAAAAAATCTATTTCATCTTGGTAGATTGGAATTGTCCATTTCTGTTTAATCCCATAATAACACCTACTCTAACTGTCCTAGATACTGCTGATTTCTGAAAAAGTGATTCTTCAACTATAGTTTTGCATATTTAAAGTGATTTTCCATGCAAGCTTCATCATCTTTACTTTCTTCTTCATGAGTTCCTTCTCTTTCAAAGCCATGAGATTAGATATTTAATACAGCAGAGTTCTTAGTGCCTAAAACGATGTCAGAAGTGATTCCAAAGGCTGTTTCTGGACTATAATCAGTTGGGAAACCAAAAATCTGTGCTTGAAATGAGGGGTTGAAAAGGATTTACCTCACAAAGATGTTTCTTGGCTGTCAGCTCAGCCACGAGTGTATTTGCACACAGCAGCAAACACCAACGGTAAGAGAGGACAGGGTAGAATTTAACTATACAAACCAAGCAGGAGAGATTAGAGGCTAAGGAGTGCAAGCAATGAGGAGCCATTCAGGACAGCCACACATTCTGTGCACGAACTATGGCATTAAACATAACACAGCAAACACATGAATAAAAATAGAGTAAGCTTTTTTTCATGTTTCCTTTCTTAACACTTTTCCTTCCCATTTGACATTTCTCCTTTTGGTAATCAAGCCTAAAACATAACCCAGGATAACGGGAAGTTGACCATGAGAATCATTCCAAAAGTAATAGTCCAGAAGTTGCAGTATTTGAAAATTATGACCCACCACCACCTGGGAATATTCTAAATGGGAATCTTTTTGGATTAGTAACTTCAGGTGTCCCGTGAACAATTTTGGTACAATGTAGTAAATTAACAGATCATCTAAGCTTGGAGAAGCAGATCTACTTTCCTAACAATATGTATCCAGGATCCCTTAAGCCTCTAGTGCATTGTTAGATAATCCGGCTGAAAGCTGTGCTATATTTATCGCTTGATTCAATGCTGTCTTAAGATCCTACCACTCAATTTGCTAATTTGATGGTGTTGGTTTAATTTCAGAGAAACATTAGTAATGTGAGAGCACAAACCGAAACACCCCCAAGTTAATTAACCCCAACTTAAGCACAGTGAGGCATGAAAACAAAGTGTCGCTTTCGATGTCAGTCAGCAGGGGGCAGAAACAATATCCCATCCCACAGGGATAGGGTAGCGCCATTTATATATACTTCAGAAAAAGGCATAAGGAACTTGGTAAGTGATCCCTACAAGAAACTAACTACAGTTAGCTAAAAGTTGCTTTATGACCAAGAGGATAACAGGTTTACATCCCTAGAGCAGAGGATTGCATTTCTTCATTGCAATTCTGCATTTAGACACACAACTACTTTCACACATCATTGCCAGCAGCATGTGCCAGCTGTCGTCCACTTGGAAAGAAAGAGGCAAAGTGTTTTAGGAAAAAATGATGTATGAATTTATTTCAAAATCTCCAAATGAGAGACAAAGAAATGTATATGGTATAAATCAATGTGAATATAAAAGAATAAGATATGTTTTGTATAATATAGACTCTGCCATACGATGTGGAAAGCTAAACTTTTATTCATGGTTTGTCACAGGAGTCCACTACGTGCATCTAAACAAAAGCAATGTCCTTTTTTGATACAGAATGACCTCAGTTGGTGGGATCCTAGCTCACCAGGGGCTATATAACTAGACTATGTCAAAAAAGAGACAAATTATTAGTTTAAGGGAAAAAAAAGGATTATCTGTTGGCCACAATGTGGTGCAGAAAATGCTGATGAAATACAATTACAGGACTGCTGCAGCTGGGTTGTTTTGCAAAGAAGAAATATGAAGTGGCATACAGACAATTTAAATCAAACAGTCACTAAAATCATTTCTATTTCATCATGCTGGCACCAGGCCGACTGCTAGCATATAGGCACAAATTACGTTCAGAAGTTTCAATGTTATCCATAATAATGGGAAGTTTGGCAGAAACAGGCCTATTTTCCCTTCACAAATCTATGTTTGATCAGAGATGTCACAAAACATTCACCCATAAATACGATTTTTGCTATTTCACCTTATAACATGGCAAGGGGGTACTGAACAAAAACAAAGAGATACAGAAAAGTACACAGAAAAGCATGTTTACTATATCTATTTATTTCTATTCACCTGGAAACAAACCATATAATTAATACTTTGGGCTTAAAATTCAGTATCAAGTTTCTTTAAGTAAATGACTGTGCTGATTTAAAGATAATCTATACAGAGCCTGATGAAATAAAATCTGTGTTAAAATTACTAGTCAAATACAGAAAAGGAATTCCTTCATTCCTTTATTTTCACATACCTTGATGGGTATTTTAGTGAGTAAGCAGCAGCCAGGAATCCACCTAGGTTGTGTCCAAGTAAAATCATTTTTTCTAACCTCATCTCCTTTCTCCAGTCTTCTATGGATTCCACAAACTGATTTTCTGCTTCCCGAGCATCAGTGTCGAAGTGCGGTCTACTGCTACGTCCAAATCCCAAGAGGTCGAAGGCATGAATGGTCCTGTTCTCACAGAGATCTTCAAAATTGAGAGCCCACAGTCCAACACCTCCTCCAAACCCATGCAGGAGAACAAGCGGAGTTTTATGTGAAAGGTCCGGAGAGAATGTCAGTGTCCATATTTTATTTCCATTAGATATATACACATACTGTTTATTGTATGTGCTTGCAATACCTGAAGAAAGAGTGGGAAAAAATGATGTTGCTAGACACACCTGATAAAACATGAAGTACATTCCAGGGAATCTACTGTTTTAAATAGGAGCTCCCTTTCAAAAGACAGAGCCTACAATCAAATATCTAAATAAGGGAACAATGAAAATCTAATTCTAAACCTGTTTATTTCATAGCAGTGTAAAAGCTGTTTTTAAAAACTTCTTTGATTATATTTAATGTAATTTATAGAAAATCTAGTTATATCTATAAATGTTATTAGAAACCAAAGACTTACATTTTAGCATTTTGTCCTCAGCCTCTTTAAGGTGTAGCAGTGATGTGGGACACCAGGCAGGAAGCCAGCTGAATAACCACCCTAACCTACAACAGCAATACAGAATAAAAATTTCTTGAGCAAGATGGTAATTTTTTGCATCATTTGATGCTTTGGAGACATTTCTTTTGCTGCTCTTCATAAAAGAACCCATGTAAATCACAGGCCGTGCAGGACAGGAGTGCGCAGTGGGAGGGAATTCACTTTCTCCTGACTTTTATAAAGTGGTGTCACGATCAGGGGCGTTCTTCAAACAGTGTGCTGTTTCTCCACTGTGTGTTCCTTATCAGAGTGTACTGATCTATCTCCGTCAGAGCAGGTTTCTTCTGAGAACCTGAAGACATCAGCCCTCACGCCGACCCGACAAGCCTGGCAGATATAACACAATCATTGGGGTTTCCAGCCTCCTCTCAAGTTCCTTTGGAAGTCTGCCTGCGCACACGTTACCCTGCATGAACCTACTATTTCCAAAAAAGCAATAAACTGTGTGCTCGCCAGCCTAGCCTGAACTGATTCATACGCTAGATAAATTTAAAAAGTGAAAGATAAGCAGGTTTATTCTAGCAAAGCAAATAACTAGGGCCTTCATTACCAACTTAGAAACAAAGTCCCAGAGGAAAACGGAACAGCAATTTCAATTCCCCCGACAGAAGCTGCTTTTCCAGCTGTCAGTTACTATCTTGGTAGTACTCGCTTGACCATGAGAGCAGGGGGGATGACTCAGCTAGCAGCATTGCCTCACCAACAGTGCTTCAAAGGACACAGCAATTGGGTACAGCTCTTCCTAGGTGCTAATTTATCCCTTGTTTTCAAGATGGAATCCTCTTTTTCCCTCTCTCACCTGTTTTTGAAGTGGCTCGGACTATCAGTGCAAAGGCTGCTACTGTAGGACCCCACACCATTCCTCACAGAGAAGAGGACAAGGTCACCAAATTCACAATCAGCTTGCTTTCTTTAGCACTTTTTTCCTACGCTGAACTGCTTTTCAGCTAGTTATAGTATTTTCAGGACAGAACTCTGCGAGTATTAGTTGTACAACAATTAATGTTAAAAGGCTATAAGGTTACTAATGTCCAGTTTTTCAGAGTGTACACGACACATCGATAAATTACAGATCTGGCCCCCCAAGTTCTTTATCCAAAGGACCTTCTCCCCACCTTTTTAAGGGGCTGAGCTACTCCAGCTGCATAGCTACTTGAGTTTATGATACAACATGGAAGGTTTTCTGGGGATGCACAACGCAACCACAAGCAGCACTGTTCAGGTTCACAGAAACATATTAGGGGATATCAAGAAAAAAAACCACAAACCATACCTGATCAAAAAGGATTAATCACCCAGTCATCCATGCCCACTGTTATTCAGTATTATTTACACCTCTGCGAAACGCACTAATGCCTGGCTGTTCTGTAAATAACCTTCCTAAACCACCAGACCATGGGAATCGTTATAATGGTGTATTGAGGGACTGGGAAGGGACGGTTGCATGTCCGTCCATGCCATGTCCTCATGCAATCTAAGAAATTAAGGAACTCAGCATCTTACAGGAATGGGCATCCAAGTGTTTTGCTTCCACATTAAGCTATGCATTTATTTAAAAGTAAGATTTTTAAGAGGTTAAAGCTGGCACCAGCCAAAAGCAATTTACCAGCAAATAACTGTGAAATCTGAGTTTAACAATATCACTAATTGTGTCCCATGTTACGAATTACTCTGGTAAATTATTAAACAATAGCTACGTCACCACCCTTCTGAGCCAAACGTTCTGCTAATTACATGCTCACCTAGGCATTTTCATTCATAACTCTTAGGTCAGAAGCACAAAACCCATTCACTATTTCCCCCAAGCCAAAACTATGTGAAATGTTTCTTCGTGGCAAAACCACTGATTTAGCAAAGAAACTTCTTTAAATTATTTTTTTTTTTTACAGAAGTGTATAGCTGCAACATGTCAACATGAAGACAGTGCAGAGATATGACCACAATGAAATAAAAATGAAATCTACCGTTCACAGTCCCAGAACTTTATTTCCCAGTCTTAGGGAGACACCTGGATACTCAGGAAAAATATTTAGAAAATTATATTAGAATGGGAAAGTTGTAACATAAATGCCCACTCTTTCTTTTGTGACTTATCAGTACTGTTTATAAATACTGAGATTTTAATTCCGAAGAGACATCACATACACATAGCTTGACAAATACAGTCAGCAAGCTGAAATGCTTAAAATAAAAATTATGTTTGCAATTCAGTCATTCTGTACTTGCTGAACTAAAAGAGCAAGTGAAGAGGGCCTTCTGTCAAAAAAAGTGATCACTTTCTAGAAAAGTTATTTTAGAAAGAAAATATTTAGTTACCTATACTCAAGACTTAATCCTTTGGTCGTGTCCCCCCCCAACTTCCAAAAATGATTTACCACATTGCTAGATGTTTTCCACATGCAGAGAACAATCAACTATTTAATCTATTTGAGTCGTTTCTCTGATAGCTTTGGAAGACTAGAGTGTGGCTGTATCATTTATTTTGTACATCTGTGCTAAATGTGTCTTCTAAATACACACAAGAATGTCAATTGCTTACATGGCCTATCATTTTTATTTCTATGATATAAAGTTAAAAGAGCTATGTAATGTCAAAAAAGAAGCAATGGACCTTTCAAGACAGCATGCTCACCAGCAATGGAGATAAGATATAAAAGAAAACTAAAGATTTCAGCAGTAGTTTCACATCGTGAGCTACCCACTGTCAGAAGAGGCAGACCCCACTCTGCTCTCATCACCCACCACTTCCCAGACACCCTGTTTCCATCCTTCTTTTTACAAAAAGAAAACTCAACAGTGGAATCTTCCATTTTGAGGAGTTCAGAATTGGGCTTAGCTGCTTGCTACATGAAAAAGTGTGAAATAAATCTGGCAACCGACAGCCCAAATGTCTATCATTTTTATATTGATTGTATATATGGGCGATACACATCAAATTACCAAGGCACGTAACTCGTGGGATTTAACCTGTATATTTGTTGGTGGCCATGCAGTAACATAAACCAGTGTGCACAGCCATGCTAAAATAAGCAATAATCAGTAGGGCAGAGCATGCCATAGGATGCTTCCTCACATCTCCTATTTGGGGTCAGTTACACTTTTCACAGCCACCTGAAAAAGTACCGGAGGCTGGAAAAATCAGAGGCCAGCAAGTTGGGGGCTGCTGACCTGCCGAACGTTCAAAGAAGTCTCTCTCTCTGCGAACAGACCTCCACACTTCTAACACATCTGGGGCAGGAGACCAGAAGGTAAGGGAAGGCCCCAGAGACATCCACTGAACGGCCTTAGATACGGAGAAAGTCAAGGTGATAAGTGTGAAGTTAGAAGATTAGTGAGACCATCAGTGGCCTATGCTGACGACCAAATACAGTAATAAATAATGAAAACAAAAGGGACACAGGCACAGACATCTGACAATGTGGAACTGCAACCACTATGCACAGGGGCCAAGCCACCAGCCAGGACCTAACAGGTTGGCTGGTTGGAGCAAGTGTCCTGTTTCCCTGGGTCCAAGCATAAGAAAGGATAAAAAGAAATTTAAAAAAAAAAAAAAATTAAAAAAATATTTTTAAAAATATAAATACTGATTACTATCTTTAGACATCTAAGGAGTATGAATATTGTATAAAATGTAACTAAGGATAATACTGCTTTTCCTTAGCTGCTTGAATGTTAATTTGAATCAAGAACTTGCTGTCACAGTACAGCTTAAATTGCCCGAGGGTAACTCTCAAAAGAACTGAGAATCATGTAGAGACAGAGCCATGGCAAACCTGACCCACCCATCCACCTCCACTAATTAGGTCAAATTGGATGAAGAACATGGCAAATAGGTAACTTAGATACTACCATTCCGTCAGCTAGATTAATCCTATTTAGCTTGGTGAGAATCTATTACATGCAAGACAACTGATGGATCTGTAGCCAGTTACAAATTTGACATACTCCACAAAAAGCTCATGAAAGCTTAGATAATACTGAAGAATTGAAAACAGCTATCGTAACATTGAGGTATGCACTCAAACAGCTGAATAATCTATCTGGTTTCTGGCTTGTAATGTGGATTTAGAAAATGAAGCTCTACAATATAAAGATGTTCAATGAATGTTCAGCCGAAGTTGCTTATAACTATCTAGAAGACATAAATGTACGTATATGGAGCTCATTCTCTCACTTTTCAAGCTTACCATTTACTTACCCACATTAGAGTTATATGAATGCATGGCTTACAAGATGTATTAAGCTTAAAATAATTCAACGCAGGTTATTTTCCCATGTACACCACCATTGTAGAGCTAGCTGTAATAACCTATGCAAACTCTGTGTGGCCAAAAAGCAAAACAAAAAAACCCGTAAGCTACAGAACTCCACTAAATCACACTAAATGAAAGCAACGCCATTTGCTATATGATGATTGTCAAAAATTGCTGACCCAGCGAGACAGGACATGGAGAGATCTTTCTACAATACCGAGTATAAAAATCAGCTTTTCACTAAGAATTTTGAAGTTAGTAAGGTAATCAAAACTCCCAATACAGACCAAGAAACAGGCACTGAAACATGCATCAGTGACAGAAGTGTGGAGAGTAGACTTTCCTGTCACAAAGATTATCTGGCCTTAAAAACGACATCAGTAGGGAAGCCAGAGCTCAGGGTATACAACAATTAAACAATAACTCATAAGCAAAGGATTATGGGAATGTAACTGAGTGCACAAGTAACAGAGCTGCATATCTGTCTTTCTCTTGCTCTCAGCAAATGAACATATTTAATAATTTTAATTGAATTTATGAAGACAATGTGGCAAACTACCAAGGTTTCAGATAGGGAACAAGCTCAAAAACTTAAAAAGCTGAAACACTGAGTGAACTCAGTGGTAAACCATTTGAAGCTTCACCCTTTACCGTTAAATATTATTAGAATCAAGCTGATCTTTCAAAAACCCTAACCCTCTCCTCTCCTGACTCTCAGAATTAATTCCAGCTATTTATAAGAACGGAAACAAAATCAAATTAATGCAGAGAATTTGTTGTACTGTTTCTGCCCAGCACCAAGAGGAATGGCATTGTGATGTTCAGGGCCACGCAGCTGGCATGGCAGTTATGAACATCCATCAATTCAAGCTAGCCCCAAATTAAGAGAATCTTGCACTATAACAGAAAAACAAAGGTAAGCTAATGGAAAGACAGCTCAGACTCTCCCATCTTGTTTCTACATAAAGTATTTTTGAAGTACTGTGCTAGCAAAGGAATTCAGAACTGCCAATGTGTTGAAATCTAAATATAAGTATCATAAGGCTTTCTCTTCTAACGTCTCATGTAACCCCATCACATAAAAACACTTAAGCATTGTACTTCAGTGAAACTAGTCATATATTTAAGTGTTCTGCTGAACTGAAGTTAGAGTGCTCAGCATTTTATCGAAACAAACTCTAAATACTTAAATATTATCGTTAATCCATAAGCAACATTCAAGAGAGATCAATAATTAAAAGAATGGAGCAATCACCCGCAGGGAAAAGCAACTTGCTTGGCCCTTTCGATTTTTATAGAAACACTAAGAATGGGCAAAACAGAAGGACTAAAAAAGAGCATCTGAGGCAAGAGGTCAACATAGCAAATTTAGGGTAAAGTGCCAATTTTAAAAGTAAATCTGTTTTACTACAATGCTCTAAGAACACTCTATAGTTAACATAGGATTTTGTATGGATGGATGCTTAAGTGAAATAACTAGAGATACCCTTTTACCCTTTTCATTATCTTCTTTTTTTCTTTTCTCTTTTTTTTTTTTTTAAGAGGAACAATAGAAATAAGTCTGTTTACTGAATGTCTTCTGCATTTTCCTCAGCATCAGCAGTAGTCTACACAAAGCCTAAGAGATAAGTAGGATGTGGTTTCTTCTATCATCAACACCACCAAGTTTTCACAGCAAATTCTATTTTTGGTTACTGAATTTCAAGTTTACACGTAATAACCTGAAACAATACGAAGCAACAGAAACAGTCACGGACGACACAATCAAATAGGGCTTTGTGTGTCAAAACATCAGAAAAAAGTAGCAGGTTACGTCTGGGTTATTCATGTCCAAGATAAAGTTAAGTTATAATAAACTTTTCCTTTCACATTTCATTAATTTAATGGCCTGAAACACCAGAATACTCAGTGCTGTTTACATGACTGATTATGGCAAGAATTAATGCTACTTTATTAACATTTACCAGCAACACTACTGTCCTGGTTTTGGCTGGGATAGAGTTAATTTTCTTCCTAGTAGCTGGTATAGTGCTGTGTTTTGGATTTAGGATGAGAATAATGTTGATAACACACTGATGTTTTGGCTGTTGCTAAGTAATGTTTACACCAGTCAAGGACTTTCCAGCTTCCCATGCTCTGCCAGGTGCACAAGAAGCTGGGAGGGGACACAGCCAGGACAGCTGACCCCAACTGGCCAAAGGGCTATTCCATACCATATGACGTCATGCCCAGTATATAAACTGGGGGCAGTTGGCTGGGGGGTAGCGATTGCTGCTCTGGGACGGGCTGGGCGTTGGTTGGCAGGCGGTGAGCAATTGCATTGTGAATCACTTGTTTTGTACATTCTTTTATAATTTTTATTATTATTTTCCTCTTCCTCTGCTGTCCTATTAAACTGTCCTTATCTCAACCCACGGGTTTTACTTTTTTTTCCGATTCTCTCCGCCATAGCACTGATTACACAACGGGCTTGAATAGGAAACCCCAATCACCCAGGAATCTTGGAATTAATCATGGACTGGCCAGAAAGCAAAGATTCTGGAATATTGCCAGAGGAAGAGGTCCTGAAGAGGCCCCACTGTATAATAAACTTACAGAAAATGAGAAGCAATATGCCCTATTCACTGATGGGTCCTGTTGTCTTGTGGGAAAACACTGGAGGTGGAAGGCTGCTGTATGGAGTCCTATACGACAAGTCACAGAAACTGCTGAAGGAGAAGGGGAATTGAGTCAGTTTGCAGAGGTGAAAGCCATCCAGCTGGCTTTATATATTGCTGAACAAGAAAAGTGGCCAATGGTGCACTTGGTGGGGCTCCATCTGTCATAACAGTCTTCCAGGGCAGGAGAGATGGTGTCTGGTGTTGGACTGTTGCATGCTGAAGTCAGTTCTGGTTCCACCATCGCTGCACTTTGATCGGTTTCATCAAAGTTCATTCTTCATTAATCTGGGTGATTCTTACTGTAATACTGTTGATATGGCATACAGCAACCATCGAAGTGATGACATACAGTATTATATAGCAATTAACATCATACAATTCAGTTCATTGGCTATTCTCACTCAGAATCAAATCCCCTTGAGGTACACATTGGACTTCCTCATCCTTCCGCATTACCCACCCAGGTCCTTGAGCAAAAGCAATCCCACAAATGGGTTTACTCCTGCCTCAGGCAAACACCCCACATTGGGCGCCAAAAAGGACTGTCGTGGTTTAAGCCCAGTTGGCAAATAAGCACAGAGCCACTCGGCTCACCTTCCCCCCCTGCCCTGGTGGGATGGGAGAGAGAATCAGAAAAAAAAAGTAAAACCCATGGGTTGAGATAAAGACAGTTTAATAGGACAGCAGATGAAGAGAAAATAATAACAACAACAACAAATGTACAAAACAAGTGATGCACAATGCAATTGCTCACGACCCGCTAACTGATGCCCAGCCCGTCCCCGAGCAGCGATCACTGCCCCCCGGCCAACTCCCCCCAGTTTATATACTGGGCATGACGCCATATGGTATGGAATAGCCCTTTGGCCAGTTGGGGTCAGCTGTCCTGGCTGTGCCCCCTCCCAGCTTCTTGTGCACCTGGCAGAGCATGGGAAGCTGGAAAGTCCTTGACTTAGTATAAGCACTACTTAGCAACAACTAAAACATCAGTGTGTTATCAACATTACTCTCATCCTAAATCCAAAACACAGCACTATACCAGCTACTAGGAAGAAAATTAACTCTATCCCAGCCAAAACCAGGACAACTACCATTACAAAAACCCTACTATTTAAGTAAAGAAAAATATTTTTCTTTCCAACATCCACTATATCCAAGTTCCACCTTGTTCTCTATTTACTCCCAGGAGAATTTCTCTTGAATGTAGGTTGTTTAACAAATCACTGGGAAAAAAAAATGCTTTGGAGAAAAATGCAATAAACCTATTTCAAACTAGTGTGCGAAAGAGCAAGAAAACACGTTTCTAAAACTCCAGTAAATTGAAAAGCGAACTTGAGGAGATACAGAAGTGGCAACTATTTTCAACTCAAGAAAGTTTTAAAATTATTATATATTGGAACTGCGTATCTCTGTATCAAATTTGATAACACTTTTCTGTTTGGTAACACAATATTAAATGGCTAATAGTGATAAGAAATTTAAATTGCATAAGGTACTACCATTAAAATGAGGATGTCACTTAATCATTGTGGATTTAATTTTATGAACAGGTTCAAGTTCTCCTATATGGTTTCAGACCAGCCAGCAGTCTCTTTAAGCATTTCAACAACTGTAATCATTTAAAATCCAAGAAAATTACACATTCAAGCTTGGTACTAGTTTGAAGCAGAAATCTTGCTATGAGAGGGAAAGTTGGGGTGGAGAAAGTTTTAATGTAAATAAGTCAATAAAATACATTCTTAAAGACCAAGATAAGTGTTCTTTCTGTTCAAAGAATATATAAGAATATAACGGTGAGATTTTATTAATTATAAAATGAAGTAAAAACTACAAAGCAAAGCACATTTAATTGAAAAGACAGAATGCATTACTGATTAGCGTGAAAGAGGACTCAAATTTCCTAATTAAATTTGGAAAGTTTAGGAAATTAGAAAAACATGTTTATCATGTGAAAGCAACACGCTCTGCATGAAACTGAGAACAAGATGCAACAAATAAATATATATTAGACTTAAGCCTTTGACAGAAGCAGTTGACTGCAGTTAATATTCAGTGTTAGCCTGTTAAGTCAAGGAAAGCCAATTTTTAAAATGAGAGATAAAACACACAGAGAAGTCTGTGTGTTACTTGAACTCTGAGAAGCATCCTACTTCTCCGTTTTTATTCCTGCTGGTGTCAGTGTGCGGTAAACTGGGTGATGTAATGCCTCGATCTCAGGCCACCCTCACTACCAGCAGATCAGACCTAAAAGCTTACTATTCCCTCCATTTTGCCAATTGAACTATTTTGTGGCTGCTTTCTCTCTCAGATTTGTGAAATGATTCAGCTTTAAAAGAAACTATGTTTTAAACCAGATAATTATGGAGACCCAGCTACACAGAAGCCAAAGTTACCCAGCAGACCTTTCCACAGCTAACACGGTGGAAAAAAAGACTAGCGAGGCAACGTGGAGGACAGCAAGCTTTTAAGTCAGAGCTGCCACTGACAGACAGTAACATACAATCATGACCTCAGTCAGTCTGGATTTAACTGGGCACGATGGCTCAGGAGCAAGGCTCAGGATATGGTTTCATGAGAACTTTAAGAGCATAACCAATTTTAGGAGTCCTTGTAGCCCTTCATTCCTGTCCCCAAAGTGCAGCATGTTCTTTAGCGCTTCAGTTTTCTGAGAATAATGAATACAGTCAGAATCATTCAAGCATACACAATCTGTGTACAGTAACTGTTATTGCAAAGGCTGTATATCCAGGGGCAGAGCTTCTGCATGTACAGTAGAAGTCAGATGTAGTAACCACAACAACAACTTGAATGAGATGTTCCTAGGACAAAAATTGGGCTCTGGCAGTTGCAGATAAACATCAGGAGAAGAAAAATATTCCATGTTCCACTTCATAATCATTGCATGAAGAGACCAAAAATAATGTAATTCTTCAGGGAAAGACCTTGAGGAGCATATTAAAGAGGCAAGACCCAGAAGCAAGATTTACGAATATGGTATGGAACAAAAAACCTCAATCCTTTAACAAATGTCTGTTCACCATTTTCACGAGGTGACAAAAAATGTATTAAATTGCCATGAATGGGTTAAAAAGGAAACAAATTTTCTTCCCCAGATGATGATATAACCCTGCCTATAAAGTTCTGTTTAGATGAGTTTCGAGCCAAGATGTTCCGTGCAATTAGATGTTGTGAAACTCTTGGATACTTTAGTAACATTAAAATAGAATGTTTTGAAAACCTCTGCATAATATTTCTAGGAAGTGTAATGTACATCAGCCCCATTCCAACAAAAAGTCCATTATAGGTTATTGCAGCATATTGTTGCACTAGGTCAGAGGTAAAAACAATGCATTCCTCATGTACTTTCTGCATCTTGAATTCTGTATTCAGAACATTCAACATCAGAATTAATGTAAAATTCAGAAGCAAATTTTATTACTGTCTCTATTTATATTAACAGTGCTACACATGATTATCACTTATCAAAATTATCCTGAAAAGGTAAATAATGAATGTGAATCCATAACCAATGAGCATTTTCTGGCTATTTTAGTGATATTGAAGTTTAGCGTGTTATTTAAATTCATTTGAGCAACTTGAACATTCAGGCAGTGGAGAGGACCTACAATTTTGCTCCCTCCCATGCTGAACCTCAGCTATAGGTACACCTTGCTGTATACCTTGCATCATTGTGGCCCCCTCCCCATTTTCTTCTCTGTCTCCTAGTACTGCCTTTCTTTTTTTTTTTTGTCCATATGTATCCTTTTTATATGTTTTTGTCATTTCTTCCATCTCCTTTCTAGCTATACCCAAAAGTGTCCATTTCAGGGCTTGCGCTTTTTCAGTACCTACGACAAGACTGAAGTTTATCTGTGGACTGTCACCCAAGCCTGCAACCTGTAACGCTCATACTGCTTACAAAGTAGCTGTGTTAGTGCCCTATGCAAGAAACCATTAAGCATGTGTGCAATCATGAAGAAACCATGCGTGTGGTCCTACAGCCATTACTTATTCCTGTTACTGTTCACTGCTATATAGGTTCCAAATCTACAAACAAGGGCAGCATCTTACCGTCCTTCAGAACATCACAAAGTCTTCTCCACAGTCAGGTTAAAGTCAGGCCACAAATATACTACAGAGCAGAGAACTAATTAATTCTAACAAGCTTTCAGAAACACTGTTCCTCCCCAACTTACAACACACTCTCTAACATACAGGCGTTTCCCCTTAAAAACTCTACGGTCCACTAACTGCTAATAGTAACCAGCTAAGCAAGCCCTCGGTTATTTCCTTCCATCTCTTCTACGGACCAATTATTTTATATTGTGATTTAAAAGCTAAAATCAAACACAACCTAGAGAAAAATCACATTAGCAACTACAGACCAGGTATGGAAGAATACAGAATACAGAGACAAAGACGCAGAGGAGAGGAAAGGAGGGAGCTGCACAGTCTCACTAAAACTACTCAACCTTGTGACAGAGATCACGTGTGTAACACACAGGTTAGGTACCACTGAGGACCTGCAACCCTCTGCCTCCTCCACAGTAACTCACGTCTGATAGAACTTGGCATTGCCACAGCTGTTAAGTGTTTTTACAAACAACACATTGCACGTTGCATTAAGAATTTGTTAAGAAAAGCATAATTAAAATAAAGAAAATGAAAATTTCCTCTTGGTGCCCTTCAGATGTTACATTACTTTCTACTGCTTTCCTTTTATTTATCCACCTCCTGATGTACTCCTGCTGCCCTTCAGATACTGCATAACCTCAACCTTGCTTAAACCTTATTTGTCAGCCTTCTCATACCTACCATGACACCCGCATTTCAGACTGTCTCCGAGTTCCATCAAACACAAGAACAAAACACATACGTAACCGGGAACTCTCATAAATCTGCACCATTGTCCACCCACACTCTACCCCACTTACCTTTTGTTTGTATTCTGTAGTGTATTATGCACAATTTAGATCACAACATAAATAGGAGATGGATGTTTTTATCTTTCCATAAGGAGCCATATAAGAACACAGATAAAAGACTATCTAAAGCACATGATTATTTCCCTTAGCTCCAAACTCACTATACACAAACCCCACTCGTACTCGAGAGTGAATATACACTGAGGATGGGTTGTTTCACTGCAGATCATTAGAACAGCTTCTACGTTGTGTTCCTTTATCATAGTCACCTACGGTGCCTAACAGTTACCCATGTCAAATTTTAAGAACCGGTATTCAATGTTTTGGGCTACCTAGCCTCATTTCCACTTCTTGGAAAACCTAAGAAGCGCACAACCCTTTTCATAACAGACTGTTTTGTGTGCATGCCTACACTACAAATGCTTTAGATGTCAAGGAAGTCTAAGTAGTCTTAAAAATAGGTAAGAAGTTAAATGGGTCTAAAAAGCCATTGCATCAGATGACCCCTTATGGAAAGGTACGATGTAATTAATAAGCCTTTAGTGTCAGTATGACACTTACTAAATGTAATCAAGAAAAAAAGTTCTACAATAGTGTGCTAGCACTAACCCACCCCACTTCTTTTTTTTCTCATTGCAATACCCTTCTCTTCCTCACTTCAATATATGAGTGGACTTTCTCAACGGCAATAGGCGCTCTTGCCTCTTTTGTTACAGAATGCATTTTTACGCCTGTATCTTCCCCTCCTTTCTGTAGTCTCCTATGATCCTGAGTTTCTATTACAACTCATTCAGAGCACCTTCCTGCTCCGCCATCCGTCACCATGTTTTCTTGTTGTCACTTAAAATCTTCCTCTTTTACCCTCTTAACCTTATTCCAGACTGACCTCATTCCCTTACACGGCTTCACTGACTTACAAATCTCTCTTCTCCACTGACCTCTCTCCTGCTGTTCAGCTTCTCATTTGGATCTTTCAGAGCCAATGCAAACGCAGACACTCACCTTTCCTCCCATGCCCTCTTCTCTCTGGCTGTCAATACAAATCATGTACAAAAACCTATCCTGAAAGAATGTCAGGGTTGCAAGTAAATACCCAAAAGTTATGAAACATGAGAATCAAAATTTCCTCAACAAGCAACCTTAATAAACCACTATATAAGAGGGAAGAGAAAAGACGCCTTAATAATTTATCAGTTGGGAAAGTTGTTCAGATTCTCCCATAAAAGTTCAGAAAAGTCAGAGATCCTCCTGGCACAGACACCCCCTCCTTTTGGAGGGGTAGGTCTCTACCAGCCCCCTAGCAGGCTCTAAAAAAACTTTGAATATACCCAAATGCATGCAATACCAGCTAAAGTCTGCATTCTCCAATGACCCATAGTCACCAACGCTATGGCAGCCCCACAGCTAGTTGCCCCTCTGGATTTATGACTCCATTTTAATTTCCACTGGGGCTACAACCCCCCTCACTCACAGGTACCCTAATCCTACTTTGACAACTTTTGTAGTAGAGTTTTTGCTTGATACTTGGAAAGTTTCCACTTGACCCACACACATTAGACTTTAGACATTAGACTTTCTAATGCTGCCTCTTCAACCTGCTTTACCCCCCATCCGTAACATCCTAAATGTAAATTAAAAGCTACTACATAATTACAATCTTCCTCCCTCCACCTCACATATTTTTCTTTAAAGACTTGAGCCAGATGGATGACAAATCCAGTCAGATTTTTTTTTAATGGGGGATTTCTGTCATAGCAGATGACTTGGCCAGCTAATCACTGAAGGAGAGAGGGATCTTCTACGGGAAGCAGTGGAAACCTTCAGGCCAGACACTGAAAGTGTCTGTTCTCTAGTGACAGTATCTGTAAAAATGTATGTCCATCTACTGCACACAGGAAGCATAAAGCACACATAGCATGGGATCACCTGCATGCCCCGTGGTGGCAGTGGAAACCATGCATTTGAATGCTGCTTCACTGAAGGTGGCAACCAGCGTTTCCACAGGCCACTGGAAAGGAGCAACTGAGAGGATGCCCTGCTGCTTGAAGAGAGGGGGAGACCATCCACAGCTCACTGGAGCACGTCAGCGTGGCCTTTCCTCCTATTGTCCAACATAAGAACAAGTTTCAGAAAGAGCGGAGGAGAAAACCTCTCAGCTTAGATATGTCCAGCCTGGGGCATTCAAACCTCTAGATGATGTTTCCTAAGGCAGTCTCCCTTAGGAACCATAAAGAACTAAAAAGAACTAAAGAATTACCTGAAAAATCACAAACGTATTTGCTGAACTATAAATGAAATGTACGGGATGCCCTAATTTTACTTGGTTTGTTTTCAACTGTGAAAGAAAGTCCAGGGGCCGCACCATCACCTCACAAACAGACCTTGAGCAAGGTTGTGGTCCTTCAGTGACTCCTTGCCAGCAATTCTGCCATCTAATTTCCTGCTAAGCAGAGGGACCTTGAAAAGTGGTAGGTAAATGTATAAATGGGTCTACCTGAAATCTAAAAATCCCCTTCACAAAGGTAAGTACATCACATATAACCACGGAGAACCACTTGTGAAATGGGTGAAGCAAATGAAAGAAATTAACAAATAGGATACTCTTCCCTGATTCTCTGTCCTAAGCCTCAGTCAAAGAATAACCATAAGCAAAGGAATCCAAAGAGTAGTCAAAACCAAGTAAAAAGAACTGAACAGATCATCTACTTCCATATACTCACTGCATTTTTTATTTTTAACCGTTTGCCATAATGTTTGCCTATGGTTGCCAGCTGGGAGAAGCTGAACATTACTGTTCTATCTCCTACAGTGTTTAATCAAGCCTCTCACAGGGGCATTTAGATGAGATTCCTCCTTGTCCAGGGGCAAGGCCATGACCACATGGCCATGACCATCTTTCTTCTGCCACTTGAACGAGAAGATAGCCCCTATTATATTTTGCCATGTTTCCCTCTCTCCCTTGAGTCTATGGCAGTGAAGAAGAGAGATCTTCCTGATCACCACAGACTTTCCCTTCCCAAATGCATACAAGGACAGGAAAACTGTTTGAAACAATCCTGTAAATGCCTGAAAACCTGCTCATACATGTACTTTCAGAGGAGCACACAAATGTAATGCAAAAGGCATTCAGCACCAAAGCTATGACTGACACAACCCTGCCAGTGAAAAAGACAAAATCAGAAAAGAGGAAGGAAACGTTCTTTAACCTTTTCCCACGTGCTTACCACACTGCACTTATGTCTCACTCGCTCTTTAAAAATGCAAGTTGTAGGTCCCAGATCTGCTGTCTGTTGCCTGTGCTATAGGAAGGGCCTTTAGAAATAGTCTCCTTTCACAAAGAAAAGTAAGCAGGACGCTGCTTTCAGCTGTCTACCCACTCAGTTTGCTTTAAAACCCAGATGATGTAATGAGCAAAAAAATCAACCAAAAATTTTGAGTTGAGAGTGTCCCTTCATGCTGTAATATTATGCTTTAACATACCACTGTGATATCCCTGTGAACCATCCTACTAACAGGCAGACATATGCTCTATTAAGCCTAATAAACTATTCCTCTTTTCCTAATCGAACAGCTCACTTCAAAATTATAAAAAGAATTCTGTAATACAAACA
This sequence comes from Ciconia boyciana, assembly GCF_034638445.1. Taxonomy (NCBI): domain Eukaryota; kingdom Metazoa; phylum Chordata; class Aves; order Ciconiiformes; family Ciconiidae; genus Ciconia; species Ciconia boyciana. The sequence continues at coordinate 122,347,881 of NC_132935.1, read as the reverse complement.
AGCTTGAAGGATAATACAAAAATAATTGTGACTACTGGTGTTGCAGTGTACGGTTTTACCTATTACTCCAAGCCATTATTTTGTGAGACTACAGGCCACTTACAAGCAATTTGATATAGGCTTGTAAATGCAGACCCCTTAAAATATTTGTTTTAAAGAAAGCTATTCCATTTACCTCAGAGGGGGGAAAACCCAGCATTCTGCATATAAACATGCATTTAGTAGCCGCTACTACTAGTTGTATTACAAGCCATAAGCAGTCCTGCTGAATCCAGAGTGAGTATAAGTTAATTCAATACTGGCAAACGGCTTATGCTAGGCTGTTTGCCTCACAGGCAGAAGTCTACATCTAAAACTTACGCAAAGAAGGTCCAAGGCTGTGAAGAAGTTTGGAAATCGTTAGCAGGTGACATGTTAACCAAGCAATCCCTTCCATGATGAAGACCAAAACATTTGTTCAGTTAATCTTCTCATTCAAAGTTAGGGCAATGTCATGAGTATCTTTCAGCTGAGATCTTCTAGAAAGTAACTGAGCCACTGCTATTCTGTTTTCACCACACTTACGCAGTTACCAGATTTCAACAAACTGAGTGTGTTGCATAACAGGTTGAGCCACACTATTTTTTTCAAAGCAGTAAAGTAAACTTCATATTTGTTCTTCATATACACCTGTCACTAACAATTGAATCCAGGGTTTTGATGGTATATTGTAACTCTTCCTCTCACTGCCACAGATTTTTAAAACCAAAAATATTTAACATATTTCACTTGTTTATAGATTTCCCCTGGGTACCGAGCTTTGCTCAACTTGAAAAGATGAAGAAATGCTCATTTTGACTATTGTTAGAAACTGACCAATAAAAGCACTAACAACTTGGAGCACTAACATTTCATCAAAGCTAATGCACTTTCTGAATTCATGGAAAAGAAGAGATTTTGTTCTTAGAAGTCTTTAGTGAATTGGGGGGGCTTACTCTGAAATATTTCACATCAAATGGCCTGATTGTTCAGAAGGGAGACACTGACAACGTCCTGAAAATCAACCCCCTTTAAAAGCTGAGTAAACCATGATGAGGAACTGGTCATAATCCTTTTGAAAATTTAGCCTGTGATTCCTAACCCTATGTCCAGATCATCTAGTGTTACAAACCTGCAATCCTGACAGGCTACTGAAGCTGAGGGTGCTTGGCACCATCTCAGTAGCACTCAGCACACCATGTGATCAAAGGAGACAGCTAATACAGTTCAGGCTAATGCGCTGAATGAACATACAAACTAAACAGGTTGAGGCAGAGCTATTTTAAGACTCTTACTTAGAAAACCCGTAGACCATCAACAACAGGCTTTACAAACAATGTGTATTTTATGAACGTGAATGGGTCAGAAAGAACACGGAACCAGGAAGGGGACTGTAGTTTCAAATGGGTAATGTTGCAGAAGGTGGGGTGAGGGGGAAGATTATTTTAAAAGCTATTTTAAGTTCGAGGAAAGAAGAAGAGCACAGAGTTACAGAGTAGACAAAACTGCATAGTGCTTTGAAAGGGAAACCTTTGAAATTTATACTTGAAAAGAGAATGCTATGTATATATGGTGATAAAGGCATAACAAGGAGTTTGGAAAAGATGGATAGTCCAGTTCTGGTCAGATTGAGCTGGCAGAGCAGCAAACTATGTCAGATGAAATACCAAAGCCAGAAGTTGGAAAAAGGACTAAAAAGAGAACAAGACTGAGAATGCAGGTAGTTTTGAAAGGTAACAGAACAGACACATAATGTGACAACATGCAAATAGTAACATCCTTGATATGAAGTCATGAATGCACAGCGTGATTTTCATGCAAGCACTTGAAGAATTTTAAGTGGAGTTTCTCAAAATAACACAAGACTTAGTTATGAGAGAAGGGAGATGGAGAAAAAAAGGCAAGAAATAAGTTTTTGAGGGCTAGGCAATCAGCAATGAGATACATGACCTGATACTTAAAGGATGGAGAAATAGGAAAAAATTCATGTAAACACCACATACAAAACACATTTACACGTGACAGATGCGATAAAGCACATGTATGACTGCAGCACAGCTAGATATTTTCTGATAGAGTATTTTTTGGACTAGAACCATAAAATATGATGGAACAAACAGGGAGATAAGTGACCAGCAGACATATTAAGTACGTTTGGTGAACAGACTCGGCGATAGGATGACTGTATTATTCTATAGTGGGATAAAGGAGGGCAGACAATGTATTTGGGGGCAATGGAAGGGTATAAGAAGAGGTCTGTACCAGAAGCTGAAGTGTACAACGAGAAATAAAACATAAACTGAAAGCCAAGGTATGAGAAGGCATACACGAGTAAAGGATATGTGAATGGAAGAAGAGCAGACCACTCATTAGTAACTTTATTATGGAACCATTTGAATGTACACAGAAAAAAGATACAGTGCAGAACTATGCCATTTCAGGCAGAAGAGTGATTAATAGCCATAATGAAGTCATATATTGAGGGTGTGAGTAAGTAGTTACAAACAAGTATTAGGGATATATGTTAAGAACGGGGGCAGGACAATTTATGCCAGAAGAGTTATTTTGGCAGATGTGAATGCCTTGGATAGCGAAAAGGAAAGAAAAGGTTAGTAGAGATAGCTGGAGATGAGGTAGGCATACAGTACTAGAAAAAGGAAAAGTTAGACCAACAGCATATAGGTTTATAATTTAAAGATGTGCCCTCATCTCCTACTTGTATCAAGAAGAATGATACAGTGGCAGAGAGGCTGACAAGCCTTACTGTCTGCTCTACATCTAAGTGAACGTATAGAACAGATGGAATGAGAACATAGGATATTTCTATGTACAGGTAAAGTTGCAAAGGCACACAAAAGCAAGGGGCAGCAGTATATACAGGCATGTGCACACTGGACTCGGGTGCAAAGGAAGGGTAAATGACAATAAAAGCATGTACATAGGCCAAAGCAAAGACGGCAGCGAAATGCGTACGTATACGTGTAGGCAGGTGTGCAGTTACAACAGCTGGGCCAGGAACGACGAAGCTCGTATGCAGAAGGTGAAGCAGCAGGGGCACAGCGCTTGCACGGAACTGGTGGCAAAATCTCCCGGGAGCCTGCCCGTGCGAGGACGCGCCTATACACACACACGCGAGGAAGCCATAGCGGGAAGGCGGTCTGCACTGCAGGAAAAATGGCAGACAGCGTGCCTGTACACTGAGAGAGCAACGAGGCGATGCAGGAGCGCAGAGGGGCAGGTGGGGCGGCCGTACCGGAGGCGCGGCGGGACAGGGACCCCGGCGGGGCAGGGACCCCTCGGGGAGGCGGGAGCCCACCCTCGCCCCGCGGCGCGGGACCGGCCACCGCCGGCCTCCCCGCAGCCCACCTGCTTGTACGGGCTGCAGCCAGACACGCCAGCGGCGGGAGGAGGTGGGCAAGCGAAGCCGGTAGCGGCAGGGCACGGCCGGGGCGCCCCTACAGGCTTCCTCCCCCCGCTGGGGACACCTGTGGGGAGGACGAGGCTCGCCCCCGGGCCCGCTCCACTCACCCTTCGCTGGAGGTCTCCTCCTCGGCCATGGCGGCGGCGCGGCGGCCGGGAGCGGGCAGCGGAGGGGCGGCGGCCGGCAGCGCGGCGAGGGACAGCGCGACGGCGCCAGCACCCGCCATCACGGGCTCGTCCCGCCCGTCGCCTGCGTCATCCCCGCGGCGGCCACCCACACCATAGAGCGGCGCAGCCGTCCACGGCCAGAGCGCCGCCGCGGGAGGCCGGGCAGGGCCCCGCTGCCAACCGCCGCCCGCGGGCGGGGGAGGGGCGTGCCCGCGCGCGCCGGGCAGGGCGGTGTGTGGAGAGGGGGCGGGAAGGCGGCCGGCGGCCGCGGCGTCGTGTGGGCGCGGGTCAGGGTCTGCCTGCGAGGGGAGGGGAGGGGGTCGGGTCGGGTCGGGTCGGGTCCCGGGTGCCTCCCAGCCGCCAGCGGCCTCGCTGGAGCAAGGCCCCGCCATCCTCTTCGTAGGCCCCGTCAGCGTCCCCGCACCTGATCCCGGGAGAGCAGCACAGGCCGGGGGCGCCCGCCCGGGCAGAAGGGCTGCGGCTTCGCGGGCAGGCGGAGGGCGAAGTCTTGCCGGCCTTAGCGCTCTGTTGCCGTCAGCTGCATCTTCCTCGGCAGCACCGCTGCCCTGTGAACCTTGCGCCCGGGGCACGACCCGTGTAGGTACCGACTGAGCGAGCGTACCGCCTGCTCCCTCCCCGCTCCATAGCATACAGCCTCACAGCCGGGGGACTGAACACCGGGCACTTACATCGCAGGGACAGCAAAGCCTCCGTGCCAGCACACCGATGACAAGTAAAGCAGGAGAGGTAGCAGAACCCAAACAAAAGTCCCGGCTGCTCCCCGAACACAGATCGTTCGCCGGCTTGCTTAGCAGGGCCCGCAGAGACGGCAGCAATGGTAGTCAGCACTAGGTTTTCAGCTCGGTAGTTCGTGTTTGTTTTTACATATAAGAAGCAACTTAGGAGCTCCGGATGTAACTTAAACACTGTCCGTCCCTAAGACGAGTATGAGTAGAAAACCTACTGGCGATTTTCATTTTCAGCTGTTTTGAAACACGTAAGCGTAGCCATCCCTATGGGGAGGAGAATGCCGGGGGCAAGAGATGTGCTTGTTTTAGACAGGATTTAGCCTCACGATATAGGCTGTGTTATTATTCAGCTGTGTAAGAACTGCATTTGTATTGAACAATCAACAAACCTTAATTGAAATAAAACAGCAAGGTGCAGTGAGTGGAAGAAGTGGTGAGAAGTTTTTAAGTCTTGCATTTCTTCTGAGTTTTGCCACTGAGCTGAAACACTTTAGAAAAACAGATGGAAGATTGATGACTGTTTCTTTTGGTTTCTGAAATCCTTTGATAAAAGGCATGAGGTTAATTTGGTAATAGCTGAAATTATTCTCAGCTAAAACCATTCTGCAGTTTTAACAGTGATTGTTGACATTGCACAATCTCAGCTAAAGTTTGTTTGGCTGTGTCACAATGGTTTGGCAATCTGACATTTTTCTCTGGAGAGTGTATTTATTTTTTATTATTGCTCTGAATTATTTTATTTACCAAAAATGTGAATATCTGTGAGTGCAGAAGTAGATGATCACTGGCAAACATTTGCAATGATGCTGTCTAGAATTTGCAAACAGCCTGAAACAATAGCTCTGAATGCTGTGATTTTTTTCATCTTAATTTCAGTGGAATAGTAAGTTTAAAACCTCATAAGCAAGATTTACACCCTACTCCTGGAACATGCAAGTGTTCAGACACAATTATCTCTGTGATTTTAATTCAGTGATGCTCATGCAAGTACTAATTGGTTACACTTGTTTAAGAATGTAAATGAAGGAGTAGCCCACTCCCACTTAGCAGCCCCTCTGTCTCTTAGTTTCTCAGCCTTTGATAGAAATGACTCAGTTTCTTTAGAGCTGATTTGATTATGTGGATAAATCAGCTGTATTTCTGTGCATGAAGAAATGACTGCAATAATGCTGATAGAAAAAAGAGGGTCATGCATCAGTTGGCTGATGTTGCAGTGTAAGTGAGTGAAGGACAGCTGTATCATAATGAGAAGCAAATAGTTCAGGTGAGTTTTTCCATTTTTGTATTTCAGAGAACTTTCTGGACACTGAAACTGTCTCTGACTCTAAGGGAATGGTCCCTGCCGCTGGTTAGTCTCTCACTTCTCTATGTTGATTTTTAGTCGGACTTGCATCTGGCCCTCTTTATTGAATTAGTTTAATGTCTTTCTCTTTAATAAGAGGTTGCTATTATAAGCCAGAATTCTATTTTCAGATCTCATCATCTAACATAGATAAGGTTAAAACAGACTTTTCTCTCTCACAGTGATAAACTAAAATTTAAAAAAAACCAACAGATGTCTGCTCACTTTGTTGTTATCCTTACAGCTTCCTTTGCTATACTTTTTTTTCAGGGCAAACATCTTTTCCTGCTAGCATCAGAAGAAAAAACAAGGTCCCTTTGCTGGGAGAAGAAAAGCAATCCAGCTGACCTCACAAATCCTCCTTGTCCTGGACGGAGATAAAAAAAATCAATCTCCATGCTAGAGAAAAGACTCCAGATGACATTACAGAAGTTTGAGTGTCAAAGCCATCTTGCTTACTCTGGATTTCACATAATAACTTTGAGACTGGCTATGTTAGAGGTCAGTTCACAGTACATATCATTGTTCTTAGCTGTTTTAGATTTGGAGTTGTGCTATTGTCTATGTCAATATTCTTCAAATACACAGAATTTCTATATTATGTGTATTACTCTTGTGATCCTACTTTCAATCCAACAGAATTAGCTACTTGTCAGCTAGAGCTTGTGACTTAATGAAGCACAAAAAGAGAGCAATAGTGTTTATCTCCCACGGTTTTTTATAATGACCCACTTAGTAAGATACTTCTCCAAACTGCATCACAAATAGCTTGCTAAAATCAGTCTGAGCAAAAACCACAGAGAAGGCTGACCAGGCCAAGTATGTACAGACTGAGGGCAAAAGGTTGTTTATGCTTGTTATTTATATGAAATTGATAAAACAGTCAGCTTGATGAAAAGAACATCGTATGCTATGCCTATTCTGATTTGGTAGCAAAAGCTAAGGTGGCACCCTAGCTCACGAACAAAAGGGCTCACATCAGTTGCATCCTTGTGGTGCTTCAGCAGGCATGTAGTTGACTACCATACAGCCTCTGCAGGCCCTTTGTTTCTTGCTCCCACAGATCCTTTTCCTCCGAATGTCTACTCCACATGTTCTCCGTGTTTTAGTTCGGGCGTAACTTCCAGCTGAACATTTGAGCCTTGCATCCCAGGTAGCCCAGGTTGAAAAGGAGAGCTACCTTATTTTGACATTTTGCAAGGACTCAGGATAACAAGGAACAGGCAGAACAAAACTGATCGGTTTCTGCAAATTAACCTGTCCATGATGGCAAGAGGACCTCGAAGCCGTCATAGGATGTCTCTGGGAGCTCCTATCCATGCCTTGCTGTCACTGGAGGACTTAGCTTACCTGTCATGCTTCTTCAGGGGAGAAACCTTATGTTTGTTGACTGCCTCAGGGACTGGAGCTGCAGGTGTTGGAGCTAGCTGTGGCTAAGCCGGAGCAGAAGCCCAAATAGAGCTGGAGGACTGAAGATTTACACAGCTCTCAGGATGTGTAAATGAGGAAGTCTGTCCAGAGTCCTGTCATCTGTGTTTCTCTGGGAAGAGCTCTTGGAGTTGCTGAGGTGGGGGAGGAATCCTGACATCAACTGAGCCTCTGCTGCCTGGTTCTGGACCTCAATACTATGGCAGTCTGGCAGCTAGATGTTTCAGCCTTGGATAAGTCAGTGAAGAAAGGAAAGGTAATAACCATGTCAGTCTTTGGTAGAGTCTGGAGATTGATGTTACTGGGCACTCAGACCCCAGTGGTCTACAGGGGCACTGCACCCCACAGGCAGCTTGTTCAACTTTTTATCTGTCTTACTGCTTTGTAGACTCTGTCTCAGTGCTCCCCTGCAAACTGGAGTGGCAGTTTCAGACCAATGGCAGCATGCTTGTTATGTTCCTAGTGTGACTGCTCCATGTTACCCTGTTTTTTAGACATATCTGGGTGTGGGAAAGGAGTTTAAAATCAGTATAGGTTGACCAGGAAGTGTTCAACTACTTGGAGGTCCTCCTTCATATCAATTTTGCCAACATCTTCCAACCAAAATGTTTCTGCCTCTGGTGAGCATAAGGAGGCTATTTCTACAGATACCCAAAGTCCTGGAAGCTGTGAGGTATGTTGGTGATACGGGAGACACTTCTTGAAGCAAGGCTGGTGTTGTGCTGTGGTCCTTGTGCCCGAAGCCTGCCCTGCATACGGAAACAATCTATCTCAGCCTCTTGTCCTTGCTTGCTGTGCGGGAGGGCAAGGTTTCTTGTGCCCCTTCCAAGACTCGTGTCTGATCCTTCTCTGGGAGCAGGTTGTCTGTGGACTGGGAAACCTACGAGACGGTGGCCATGAATGACTGTGAGGGGATGGTTCTCAAATGAATGGGTGGGGTAAATGAGTCTCTGAGTCTGGCACTTGAACAAAGAGGTGCAGTTGAGTAGAGTTCTAAGAAAAGTTTTGCCAGTTACTTCACCAGGGTCATGTCATGTAAGCAAAGTAAATAGCAGTCCTGACTGAGTTGCTGTTTACAACATCTCAGAGTGGATTTGCCTCCAGAGCCCCTATAGCACTGTTTTGAAACCGCGCCCACAGCAGTTGTCGTAAGAAGTTGTGTAACTGTGTGCAAGAGTCAGCTACAGGGAGGCCAAGAGAAGTTTAAGTGCTCCAAGAAGCAAGCGAACTGCAAAGAGGGGTGCCCCATCCTTATTGATATATCAGTATCAGCAACAGCTGAGGCTGTGACAGGCTGTGTTGCTAGCCAGCACTTCCATCTTGTCATACTTGGCTGTTCCAGAGTACATGACCTCATATGCGATTAACCTGAAATTCCTTCCTGGATATACAGGAGTGGCTGGGGAGAGACAAGGTGTCATGTTTTCAGGTGGGTGGAAGGGTGCTGTCATCAAGGGTACTGTGACTGTGTCTGCCTGGGTCGCATGGGCCAGCTGTGAGAACCCATGTCGATGAGACATTCAGCTCCATGAGACAGGGCGTGTAATCTAAGCAGTGTTCCTGTGCCACAACCTTCTGTTTTCTCTTCCTTAGCTGTGAATGTGAATACCTACCTACACAAGCTGGAGACAGGTGAGCCTACCAGGCTTTCTGGAGAAGTCCACACAGCAATGAGGCTATTCTAATTTTGATTACAACCAATAAGAAGCAACTAGCTGAAAAGGTCAGGGTAAACGTTAGATGAGACTGTCCATGAAACAGCAGAGTTAGTTCGTGATCTGCAGGACCAGAACGAGGAGTGGGATCAACATGAACCCCATGAAATTCAGGAAGGCAGCCTTCAATGAACTTGGAGAAGAGGAAGGTGGGGTCCCCTGGGAAGCTTGTATAACAGGTAAACAGAAAAGAAAGAGTGAATTCACAGGACTTGCTAATATTAAGAGCACAAACACAGGTTTTCATTGTGAAGTGAAGTCAGCAACTGTAGTTAGGAAACCAGCTTGGCTAAATCACTCAAACTCAAGAAACAAACATATAGGGAAGGAGAAAGCAGGTTAGGCTATTAGGGCTGAGAGTAAAAGTATAACAGAAGCATGTAGGAACAAAATCAAAAAGACACAAGCATGAAATGAAGTGCAACTAGCAAGCAAAATAAAAAACCCCACATCACTCTAGAAGCCCACTAATTGTATGAGGTAGAAAGGGTTCTCTAACTGTAAAGTGAGAAAACTAAAAGGTGTCAGGAAGGCAGTACCTTCTAGACTTCACTACAAAAGATCAGTAAAATAAGGAAACTAATGCATTAGCCTCAGTTAAGAAAAGGGTAGAGTACTTAAGTCAGGTATTTTCAAATTGACCTCAAGTCTCTCTTGAACTTTGTTCTAGTGTATTTAAAGATCTTGCTAAGAGTCTCGGTGTCAATAATCAATGTCTTTGAGAAGTTACGGATGTTAGGTAGGATAGAGGGAGGCTGTAAAGTGACAAGCATGGGGGAGGGGAGGAAGGAGAAAAAAGAGGAGGTACAAAATTATGGATTAAGCAAATTAATTTCAATTTCTAGAAAAATAGTGAAAAAAATAAATATATTTGTACACCCCTGTAAAATAACGTAGGGATGAGTAACCGTCAGCAAGAAATCACGTCTCAAAAATCTGATTGCCTTTATGACAGGATGACATATCTTGTGGATAGAGAAGAGCTATAGATGCGATATGTCTTGATTTCAGGTAAGTTTTCCCGTGATTCCCATAAGCAAATTAATAAAGTGTGTTCTATGTTGATGTACAGCTAGGTGCATGCAAAGCTTGTTGGAAAACCAGAGTAACAGGGTGGTTCTCTATCAAAATGGAAACGTGTATCAAGTTGGATTACACAGATCTGGAATCTGGTGATCTGAGGAATGCTTGTAAAAGGGAAGATGCTTGCTGAATTCACATACGTATCAGCCTGGGAAGGAGTAAGTATGCTGGAGGACAGAGACAGAATAAAAAATGATCTTCAATTAGAAATACGAAAAAAATGGGAAGCTAGTCAACCAAAACAGCTGCAGACCTAGGCAGGAATAATCAGCTGGTAGGGAAAACTGGTTAGGTAGCAGTTCTGTACAATAGTAACTCAGGCTTCGAGTGGTCACAGACTGGGCGTGAGTCAGCCATGGCTTGTTATTGCAAAAAAGGTAAGTGTCCTGCTGGGTTGTATAATGAGGATTAGAGTTTGCAAGACCTGGCAAGGAATTCTGCTTTGCTTAGCAGTTGTAAAGCTAGTTTTGGATGTTGCATGTGAAGAAGGCTGTGGACCACCTGGAGAGCAACCAGAATGTCAAGGGGCCTAGAAGAAATACTGAATTATTTCAGAATTGTTAATTAGGGAAGAATAAGATGAGTAGGAGAATGACAACAGTCCACAAATTTGTGAGCAATTACTGATAAGATGGAAATAACCTGTTTTCTATGTCCACCATGGGCAGAAATTGCAACCAGGATATTTTAGGCTAAACATTAGGACAAACGTTCTTCAAGGGCAGAGGTACTAGAAAAAAGTAGGTACTGTCATTGGGGTCTTTAAGAACAGGCTATGTACATATCTTATCCTCCATAAATAGAAATTTAGTAGGTGTAGTGGAGCTGCCTGGAGGCAGGGAGGCTGTGAATATGACTTTCTGAGGATGCTTCAGCCTTATGTTTCTATTGTTGCTAATGTCATCAAGGCCAGCTGTGGCTGCAGAATGGACTGGGGTGGGCAGGGATCATAGAATGGTTTGGATTGGAAGGGACCTTCAAAGACCGTCTAGTTCCACCCGCTCTGCCATGGGCAGAGACACCTTCCACTAGATCAGGTTGCTCAAGGCCCCATCCAGCCTGGCCTTGACCACTTCCAGTGATGGGGCATCCACAGCTTCTCTGGGCAACCTGTTCCAGTGTCTCACCACCCTCATTGTAAAAAATTTCTTCCTTATATCGAATCTAAATCTACCCTCTTTCAGTTTGAAACCGTTGCCCCCTGTCCTATCACTACAGGCCTTGATAAAAAGTGGGTCCTGTCCACCAGTACACACATTGTCCCATCTCATGTCCTGGAATCCATGCCACTCCACTTGATACTAGTTGAAGGTTTCAACCCAAAAAAATCCTCATAATGCTACTCCTAGTTAAGTTAATTTACCTATGAAACACAGTGCAATTTCTCTGGTGTAATCCTGATCTCATCCTAACCCTGTTGCTTGTAAATAAAAACTCATGCAATGTTTTGGCGTTCTCTTTTTACATAAAACTACATCTCTTTTTTTTAACCTTAAGATTTATGTTGTAATACACAACTGGTCAACAATCTCCAAACATCTGCCATGGGTAAATACAGGAAGTGTCTTGTGGGTATTTTACTTCATATCTGGTAAGCTCTGAACCTGAGAATTTCCAGTCATTACTCTTGAGAAATAATTTCATACTGCAGGCTTTTTTTTAAAATATGATTTTCAAAACTTGTCTATACTTGAAATAAAAGAATAAATTCTTAATGTTTTCAACCAGATTAATAAAAATAACTGATAGTTTTCCAGCCATGTTGAGTCCCAGTTATTTATGTATACAACATGAGTAAAGAATAATTACCTTTACTAGTAAAATATTTTGCTTTATATGTGTGAAGAGAATATTGAAAGCAATATTTGAAGTCAGTAAACCTGTTTGGTTACAATTTTTTAATTGTTGTTTCTTCTTTTGAGATAAATTGTTCTTTCTTGTTTTGTTCTCTTTTGATAATAAATCATTAGGGCTTGATAAGGCAAAAATAAATATTTGTTATTTGTACTGATTCTAGCGGGTAGAAAATAGTAGTAGTAAGTAGTAGCAGAGTGGAAAATACTTCTCTCCTTGGAGTTTGGCCTTTTTAACGTCAAGATCACTTTTGTAAGGCAATGTCAAGATAAGTAACTGCTTAAACTCAGTTTAAAAGTACTTTTTTTTTTCCTACTTTGTAGCCTCTGTCGCTGGCCAGATTCAGCCTTGCGAGGTTTTTTTTGAAATTAGGGAACGCAGTGACAGAGAACCCAGTTATGTCTGTAGTGCACTGTTTTTATTTACAAGAAACGTACGCGAAGTCCTATTTCCCTGAAAAGAGGACGAATCAAACAACATGAGACAGATTGTCTGCTTACAGTTCATTCTTTTGACTTTCTCTTGGTGACGTACAACTGTTGCTTCTCTTGCTCTCTGTAGCTTTTCTTCTGTTTGCTTGCTGGGTGCTGATGACACACAGGTACACACCGTCATTCCAAACAACACTCAACCTTTGCATTTGCCTTCAAACCACAGTGCTACCCTTTACACCACGTATCTTAGTTCCTACCCCAGCCTTGTCATGCTTGTCTGGATTTCAGCCAATATTTTTTACTGTGTCAGTTACTGATAAATAAAGGCAAATTCAGCCTGATTAGATAATTCTGTTCTGCCCACCATTTTCAGCAGTGTCCACAGAGCAAAGTCAATGGCTACTCCTAGAGACACCAAATCTATGGAATGAGCTTATATTAAAAAATAAATATCTATTTATGTAATTTCAGTGTTCAAAATGCTGCAGTATATGGTAGCATGTGTGCTGCATTTGTGTCTTTTTTTTTTTTTTCCTTCTGGATGAAAATATGCTATTACTTCTGAGGGGAAAGGCCTCTTTCTCCCAGTGGTATTTCCCACAGGAACTGCTGCTTCCCACAGCAAGAGAATGGTGCTGAACTGTTGCTGTGAGAGGCAGGGACCCCCTGAGCACAGCTCCCGCTGAGTCTTGAGCTAAGTAGGAGGAAAGGACAAACGACCCTGCTGCTCATGGAGACAGCCCTTTCCTTTCCTGGATGCTGTGAGCCCCTTAGTTCCAGCTGAGGTCCTAAGTCAGCCGTCCCACAGCTACTGTCTATCACGGCTGCATGATCTGCCTCTGTGTTGGGCAGGGAGTGCTCACAGAGTTCAGAGCTTGTCCAAAGGTGGGAAAACCTGCAGTTCAGCAGTGGAAGAAACGGCTCCTGTGAACGGCAGAGTTGGTGCATCTGAAGTGGCAGAAACTTCACTATTACAACAAATGCCATCCGTGAGCGTTCACGGATTTAACAAGACAGCATCTGAAATGGAGTAAAAATCTTTCAGGGAGGAAGAAAGTGTAATTGTTGCATAACTGGTTGTGGAACAGAGTTATTCTTTCAGTGTTACCACATCTGCGCCTCAAGACAGGTAGCTGTCACTCACGCTTCCAGGTAAGCTCCTTGGTGAGCAAGTTCTTCAGCTGAACTGACTAGGTCCAGATGGGATGTCAATGGCAGCTGTGATCACACCTTTTCATTCAATCAAGCGTATGATTCTGTGTGATGTAGGGGAGTTTCGTCATTGGCCTAATTAGGATCAAAAGCAAATCCGAACGGCTGCCTGCAAGACCCTGTGATGTCAGTAAAAGTTTTGCCATTGTACTTTTGTACCAACTTCTTAACACGTTGTGACTTCCATCTGCATGTGCACAGAGACCCAATCAACTAGAGCTCTTATCAAGCTTCTGAAATAAAGCTGATCAAAAATAAAATACTGGACCAAAACCTGCCTTGAGTTAGCTTATGTTTCATAAAAATGTAACTCCATTAATCGTCATGGAATTTCTTTTCAGTTGCACTGTTGCAACCAAGTGCAGAGCTTTTGCCTCCCAGCTTCAGAAAATGTTCTGATCAGGAATCTTTTAATTTCTTTCATTTTTCTTGATGTTGAAGTTACTTCAATAACCCTTCTTTATCTTTGCTGCTAAATATAAATTTGATTACTAAATTTAGTGCTTCTCTTCACATGACCTATTTCTTTTGAGTCTTAATGCTGTTGCTTGGATACACTTCTGTCTTCTAAGTGAGGCACTTGGTTTCATCTGGCTTTTTTCTGTGCTTTGGGTGATACAAATGTATCATTATTCAATATTTTTTCAGGTTTTTAAATGTATTTGGTTTGTCTGGCACCTTGGTTTCAGCAAAACTTTTGTCTTTGATTGCAGATCTGTGGTTTTATGTATAGTATATCCTGTGTAACGTTGAATAGCTTGCTATTCTTGCTTTTCTTTACAATCAGTTACAAAAATGACACCACTATGCCAAGTAAAGGCCAATCACTACATAACTTATGGGGATACTAATATTTATAGATAAACAGGGAGATACTCAGTTTCCTTTTTGTCTGTGTACTGTAGCTGCAAGTTAATTCCTGGAGCACCTTACATGAATTCTTCTTTTTGTTTTAGTCCTGGGCTAGTAAAAGTATACAACAGGAATAAACTAAAGCATTTTAGTTTGGGTTGAAGTATTCTTACTCCTGTATGGAGTTTTGCTTATACCATTTTGAAAAAGGTGTAGTAGACTAGAACAAGAAGTTGTTGAAGGAAGGGTGGCAGAGACTTTCAGAGGTAGAGAATAGCTACCATGTGTGGAGAATTTAAATAGGTTAGAATTCTTGGCCTAGAAGAGTGACGATGGAAAGCAGCGCAAGAAGAATCTTTAAAGCAATGGATGGTGTGGAAAGGTAAACAAGAAGCAAGCATTCACATAATCTCACAATACAAGAATTAGGAGCATCCTGTGAATCATATAACAGATGAAAAGAAAATCAGAAGGAAGTACTTTTTCATGTGACAGAAATAGTGGAATGTGATGCTGTTGGAGACTGAGGAGCCAGTACTATAAAAAAGGGAGTAGGTAGGGTAATGGAAGGTGTCTGTTGGTTGCCATTGAAGACAGCGGACAGATACAAACCCCACCTCAATCCTTTGGTCATTGATTGCTGGAAGCTGAAAAAACATACAACAAGAAGGTTCAGAGCGTGTTGCTAGATTTTTGTATGGGTTGTATTCTGATTTATATAATGTGCTGCCCGGCCTAAGCTGCTGCATCTTCACTGCTACTTGTAACTGCTAACTGGATTAAAGATAGCACATATATACCTCCCTATGCTACAGGCACATCTTGATTTTGCTGTGTAGGGTGTTTTGGACATGTAGAGCAATTCTGAGAAGAAAGGGGAAACTTTTAAAAGTTTATTCTTGTCAAAACATTCCATATGCTTACTGGTACATGGCTAAGTAATCACACTGACATGAGTGTTTAATACTGTGTATTTTCCTTATAGGCACACCCAAAGTTTTATTATGGTTTGTACAGCTGGAGAAATAACAGAAATCAAGGAGTTAGAATTCTGTGAAGAGAACAGTAATTGATGGTGATGTGTTGTGGAAGCATATGCCTGAAATGAGTTAAGTACTTGGACATTCCATTTATTAACAGTATTACCAAATGTTACTTGTATGAAGATGTTACTGTAGGCTGTGTGAAAGAAAATTAATGCATATGCTTGTTAACAATCAAAATTAGAATAATGTATAATAATGTTCATGATGGGTAACTTCTTGGGTAAAGAACTGTTGGCTTTTGAGGCTGATGCAGAACACTGCTCTCTCAAGGAAAAGAATTAAGTGCCACCTAACTAGTGAAGTAAAAAGCTAAATCAGCTGTTTAAATTAGCTGTCTAGTACCATTTTAGTTGCTAAGTGATATATCTCTCCTGTCCTCCAGCTGTTGCTTCAGAAAGCTGCAGATCTATCATCAGTCTTGTGGTGTATCTGCCAGCCCTCTGCAGATATCTTTGATACCCAAGGGTGTGTCAACTGGCACTAGATGATGCAGATGATCTCTGTGAGTGGCAGCTGAAAGGTCACCTGAGGGGCTCTCGCTGACACTCCTTCAGGTAACAGAAGTGTGGAGGAACCTATCTGGGGAACCAATTCCTCACCTAGATGTGTCAGAGCACTGATGTACAGCCCCCAAAACATAGAATTTTATACTTCAGTTACATGGGCTGAACTTAGTGGAGTCAATACACATAAATCACATTAAAAAATCATGTATGTGTGAGTTATGCAAGAGCAGATTCCACACTGTAGAGAGTACAGTACAGGGTACACTACTTTGCTTAAATTTTTACTTGATTTTGGTATCTAGTATGGAAGAAATAATAAAGGTCAGTTAAATGCTAAGGTATTGTTTCTTCTGGTCTTTTAAGGAACTATCATGTCTTTGCCATTTTCCTCCTTATTCAAATATGTTCAGATGCTGTTGAAATTGTCCTGTATCAAACACATACATTTAAAATAGCAAATACATGTATATGGCTTTTGAAATGAAAAAAACAAATTGGTGAACTAGCTTTATTATCCACTGCATCCCTCAGAGAGTTGAATAATGACACATAGTGAATAAATCAACAATTAAATGTAACTACCCCATGACAAACAAATAAAAAAAAATTAACAAAAAACCAATTACAGATCTAGATAACAAAATCCAGGAAGATATTAATATCTAGAATAATCTGCAAAATGTCCATCAATCAAAAAATCATTAAAATAATATTATACAAATAATACTACATCTTGCCATGAGAACTCTGCATATTTTTAATCAATGTTAACATTTTTGACAAACTTATCATGTTGTTTTTCTTAGTATTTATCACACAACATTACTTTGGTCATACAGCAAAATCCCAGGAGTATATTGAGATCTCCTGAAACACCATTTAACTAAATGAGGCACAAGTGCTGTCTGTTGAAGGCAAAACGCCTTTCACCTTTGAATCTTAAAGTCTTCTTCAAAAATGTCAGAAAGGGATATGTGTTTGATTACTTTGCTAACTATTAAGGAAAAAATCCAATCTATCTGATAACTCAGTATTGCTTCTTATTAACAGTTGCCTAAGCAAGGGATATGGAAAACCTAAGTATATTCACAACATGTCTTTCTTCTGGCTAGATGATGCTGATATCTATAATCTTAGAGCGTGCTATGTCAGTGTTGCCAAGTGGATCATTACCTTCAGTGTGAGGTACTGTAATTAGATCATCTAATATTGCCAGTACTTATCCTAATTCTGCCATTTACCGATCTCCCTGCTTTTAAGAATGTTAAATGCCCAGAATGTTTTAGATTGGAGTGTTTCAAACGTAGGTTAGTGTGAGTTCCAAACTTCTGTGAATTTATAAAGCTCTGCAGCTGCATGCATTCTCAGTGGTTTCAGAGTACACAACCGTATTCAGCAGGAACAGACCCAGAATAGCCTGTTCTATCAGTTGTTGCACAAATCCATATTTCCAGACACACAAAGATCCTCATTTCCACCAGGTCCTACCTATCTGGCACGTGGAGAACCATCTCTCTAAACGTAGTTGTCATACACCACTAAGGGCAGCCTTTTAGCCCTTACCACCAGCCATTTGTAAGTGCCTGAGGGAGTGTCTTGACTGTGTTACTTGTGCGCTTACACCAGCGTGGTGACTATTTGTGGACACCTGAAACCACCTCACTTAGTCTGGAAGTGGGATTTCAATTCAGATAAGCTGGCTCAGCTGGGACACAGGACCAGCCCTGCTTCTTACTCTTACTTTTGTTAGTAAGCTGCCAGCTTCAGAGTGACAACATAAATGAGTGTTGACAGTCACCCAGTATTTCTCAGCATTTCCAGACTGTCCAGAAGAGCACTCAAGTTCTCTCACAGTTAAGTGAGAAAGAATCATAGGCACTGTTGCAGGTGGGGATTTAATAAAGCAACAGAGGATTTAATCCTCCCACACCTCAACATTAGCCTTCACCGCCTAGTTCCCTGCTGTAGTTCAGGGAACTGGTGCTATTAGCATAGTGCTGCAGCTTCTCTCAAGAGTCTTCAGTCCCACGTGCCTGGGAAGAAGCTGTGGCTGTCTCTAACAGCCAAGAAAGGTATGTCCACGCCATTGCGTGTCGCAGCCCAGGGGGCCTGCCTACCTTATGTGACCTCTGGGGGAGTGTGTTCTTGCCACGTAGCCTGATATGGCCAGGGTGTGCACCTCCAACGCATGGCCCTACACAGAAGAGAGAAGCCTTCCCCTGTCGTCTTCGTGTAGAGCCTCCATCCACCCCAATACTGCAGTAACATATAAGGCATTATGTTCCCATGAATTTTAGGGCCTTACAGGCAATACTATTGGGACTCACTGTGACTCACATACAACTTTAAATACACCCACTCACACCCAGGCTGGACTAACTGAGATTGTCTGTACCCAGACACCTATCACTCTCTTAAATCTCAAGTGAACACAGCCTCTTGGTTATATAACATAATACCAAAATACAATTTTATTTTTCCTGAAAAAGAAAGAAACCCCGAACAGAACTTGCATTCTGTACTCTGTTTTCAGTACATGACTTCAGATCCCCCAGGAAAAAGACTTTTAAGGGCAATATTAATTGTTAATATTTTCTTGACTTTCACTTGACTTGACATTTGATATTAAGCATGGAGAATCCTTTTTTAATTTAATGTTTTGCTTAGCTTATTTCACTGTAGTACTAGCACGAAGGAGCAGTCCCTTCTGTGGCTTAAAATGGGGCAGATACTACACTCTTCTGCCGTTCCATCTTGACAAACACTAGACATCTGCTTCAGAAGGAACTAAATGAGGAGAACAGAAATAGGATTCCTGTTTTCTACCACATTGCATTTCTAATTGCTGATTGGAGATGATTTTCACTAAAATAAAGACTTTTTAAAATTAGGTTTGATACATCTGAGTGTGCTTCAAATCAGATTATAGAATTATACACTACAGAAATAAAAGACAAATTCAATGACCTTGATAAAATCAAGGTTTTTCTGTACAGACTTATAGTACTAAATTTTAAGTGGACCACTTGATACTAATAAAGATAATATACTAGTCCCTAATTAGTTAGAATTTATAGAAAATTTCTTTAAATTTACAAACATTATGTCTCTGATATTTCTGAATGTATGACTGTAGCAGACAGGTCAGGTTAAACATTTTTTCAGTTTCACTGGGAGTGCCTCATGTTCCCCTGAAGTAAGAGGATATACCATATATCTTTATTACCCCATACTCTGAACGTTTGATGACAGCACTGGGACTCACGTGGGCTCAGATGGTGAAAAACTGTACCAGACTTTGCATTCAAGGAACTAACTAGATACCAAAAGTACATGTTGCACTAGATCAGCACATGCACTCTTTTAACAATAGCATATGCACACCTCCTTGTTCTGTCAGTACGTTGCTTGCCAGCCCTGCAGAAGAGATTGCAGCAAAAGACTTTCTCTTTTGATTCATCCAATTTTGCTTTAATAGCTACTATTACTTTAGTGATTGCTTTGCAGTATTTCACTGATTATTTCAAATGGTACTATTTTCCCGAGTTCAATATTTTGTTCTGGTGGTGTTGGTTTCTAAGGGGACAAGTTCCATAATTTTGCAAAGTCCAGTGATCACATTTATATTTTGGTCAAAAAATGAAGAGCGATTTATTCAAGGCTTGCCATTTTTATTTCTGTTTTGAAGTCTTGGTAGGTATATACCTGTACGCATCAATTGGGGGTCATCTGAAAATGAAGGGGAAGCTATGTTTCTGAGTATGTAGATGTAGTATGTAAACGAGACTGACATCAGTAATAATGACAAGCTTGGGCCCTTAGAAATAGCAATTAACAGAAATAGGATATCTGTAGTTTAATGGATTTAACTAGTTTTGTCGTTTTCCAAGCAATGGTGAGAAGAGTCAAATGACAGATGTACAATTAATACTAGGGGATAGTAAGTAAACAAAGAAATTATATACAGACTTGCAAATGTATCATACAACACAACAGTGTATACTGTATGAAAGAAAAACAGATCTCAGAGTCTTTAGATTTAAAACTGTTGGACAGCTGTCAAATCTATGATTGTTTTGCCAGCAGTATGCCAGTGCTACAGCCCTTGCCTAACTGCATAAGCCAATGTATTTCCCTGGAGAAATCAATTTATGACAGTTTGAAGAATCAGCTAGAAAAACTTACACAACTCATCTTTTCATAATCAAGAACTCCAAAAAGACTAGTTCCCAAGTTGTGCTTCAAGTTACTTAAAAGTTAGAGTAAAATGACCATATAAAGTAAAGATGTGGTATCTGCATTTTATATAGGTACTTTCATGAAGTTGTCTGTAAGAACACATGAAATATTTTATGAAGCACAATAAAAACCACCATGTGCACATCTGCTGTAGTTTGGAATGGCTGATAGTATTCCTGCTCTCTGATTTTGATTTGCCTTAAAGCTTCATGCTGTGGTTGTCCAGCAGCTGAATAGCAGCTGAATTCAGGCACAAGGGGTGAAAGACAACTGGAATCATTAACTTCTTCAGCCCTCCTACAGCCATTCCCATTTATAATTCACAGCCCTCAAGAGTAGGACTGTAAGGGGATTTATCACGTGGTTATCTTCAGTGAGTATTACTTTGAAGGTAGTGTCTGGAAGGACTTTTACTGAATGCTAAATTCCTGAACTTGCCTCTCCCAAACCTTGGTTAAACTCTTGCTGCTATGATCATAATTTAGCAGCCTAGCTAAGAGTTAGCATAATCTTCCTTCAGTTCCTAAATCCGTATTAGGAACTCTTAAGTTCCTAATAGGTATTCTTAAAACAGCTCTTTGAAAAACACGATCTGCTGAAAGGCTGTATCAGATGGTACAGTCAGGAACCTCTGTGAGGCACAGCCCCAGTCATAGCATCATGGCTACTGATGAATCCAGTCTCTGCACGTGTTGTTAGAATGTGTTAAATTCTGCTATCTAATAATTTATAGCAATTAACCAATTGACTGCGCAATACTGTTTCTAGCCATGGACTAACAAATAAACCAAGTAGATTCTGCCCAGGTGGAATGAACTTTGAATCTTAGAATCATAGAATCATTTAGGTCGGAAAAGACCTTGAAGATCATTGAGTCTAACCATTAACACTGCCAAGTCCACCACTAAACCATGTCCCTAAGCACCACATCTACACGTCTTTTAAATACCTCCAGGGATGGTGACTCAACCACTTCCCTGGGCAGCCCGTTCCAGTGCTTGACAACCCTTTTGGTGAAGAAATTTTTCCTAATATCCAATCTAAACCTCTCCTGACGCAACTTGAGGCCATTTCCTCATCGTATCGCTTGTTACCTGGGAGAAGAGACCGACACCCACCTTGCTACAGCCTGCTTTCAGGGAGTTGTAGAGAGCGGTAAGGTCTCCCCTGAGCCTCCTTTTCTCCAGGCTAAACAACCCCAGTTCCCTCAGCCGCTCCTCATAGGACTTCTGCTCTAGACCCTTCACCAGCTTCGTTGGTCTTCTTTGGACACACTCGAGCACCTCCATGTCTTTCTTGTAGTGAGGGACCCAAAACTGAACACAGTATTCGAGGTGCGGCCTCACCAGTGCTGAGTACAGGGGGCCAATCGCTTCCCTAGTCCTGCTGGCCACACTATTCCTGATACAAGCCAGGATGCTGTTGGCCTTGATGACTTTTAATTCACTTTCCTTCAATTAATGTATAAATGATGATTAACATCTTATGCAGATGTTTTACCTTTTACCTGCTCCTTCTAGGTAATAATTTGAGAGTGGTTTCTCTCACCTCTTCCAGGCTTAGGCAGGCTGATCCTCCTCTTTTTATGCTGTTTCCATTTTGTTTGACAGGACAGGGTTTTCTGCTCTTTAATGACCTAATTTGGAAATTGATACCTGAGACAAAACTAGATGTTTCTAATCAGCTAGACACAGTGCGAAATGGAAGAGATGTGTCGTCCTTGTACCTTACACATTAGAATCGATCAGCTTAATTACTTAGTGTTTGTGAATCAAAGCTTCCACACTTTGACCCCAACAACGCTTGGACTGCCTGAATACACTTATGTGAAAATTCCTGGCAGGACATAAAAATTGTACCACATGTGACTCAAAAAATAATTTCCCCTCCATTTGCAGGAAGTTAAAGACATTTCAGTAATGTTTATTACACTGTTGGAAAGATCCTGTGTAATCCTGTATAATCCGAGCAAAAACACCATTGAAGATTGGTAACATGTCACTATATCTTACTCTGACAAATACATAAATTTAAATTTACTTACCAAAATTTTAATGTAATTACCATGTTAGCCTTAGATTTTAGGTGTCCCATCATCCATTTTACATTCAAACCAATATGTCATTAGCTTGTGAATGAAAAGCATATTTTACTGTTAATTGCTCCTTACTTTCACGATTAGACAATGTTCCAGTATGCCTCAAAACCTAGGTAAAGGTAAATCTTAATAGAATGATTACTATTATGTGTGACTTCAGATAGGAGCCAATATTAATCTCATTTATGTGACTATATAAAGTATGGTTGTCATACCATGCATAGGTCTATGTGCATTTGAATTAACAGGATTTGCTGTAGGGAAAGGTGCTTACCTTGTGCCAGCTCTTGGTCTTATCAAGCCTTTCTCTGAGCTTATTTAAATCACTAAAATAGAACAAAGCAAAACCAGCCAAAAAGGGGTAGTTTTCTGTGGAGCTGGTAAATTAAGTGGGCTCGGAGAAGGATCTTGTGAGTGCCAGAGTTGGTGCAAGTATGGGGCAGAGCCTTAGAGCTGGCAATGAGGGCACAAGGAGAAGAAAATGGTAATGGTGGACCGGGAGTGAGATCTCACCCTTTTAGTACCAGTGAGGTGCTGGATGGGCTCAGCTAGCCACGGAACTATACCCACAATGTCAGCATAGTTTAATCCAGGTGTAAAAGAGAATTTAACTTCACAGTAGGTTAATGGCTTGTTAATTTAGTTAAGTACTGTGGTAGTTATTAGTCCAGGGAGAAGACGGTTAACCACTGAATAAAAAAATCCTCTGCTCTTGAAATTTTCATGGATTCTTTTTTGTTTCTCTCTTTTTTTTTTTTTTTTTTTTTAATTCTGCCTTACTACAGCTCATCCATTATACTCCGGCTACAGTCTGCATTGTGACTGAGACAGACCATGAAAATGCTATAATCAGCTAACAGAATCACAAGACTGGTCTACGGTCACAAATGGATACAAGCTTGGGATTTATATTTAGCTATAGTGATAGTGCAGTTTGCAATTTAGGGTGGGCATTCCCGATCCACCTTTAAATTAGCTAATATTGCTAATGGAAAATGTCTAGTCACTACAACACTTGGTACAAGTGGCACCTAGTCACTACAACGCTTGGCACAAGGTAATTTACTTTTTGCCATCATGGTCAGACTGTTTCCACTGCGCCAGCAGTGTATGTGTATGCAGATTACTCTGTAGACACATCTACCATCTACTTAGGAATCCTATTTTCCTTTTGTGAACATGTGCTAACCTTTATGCATGGTTAGCAAAATGTGAACCTTTTAGAAAGAGAGTGTAACAGTTAAGAATTCATTGCATAGCAAGAATGTGACACCTAGTGGATACACGACATAGAGGAAATGTGACGGTCCCATCAAGGAATATTGACATTCAATGACCCTATCCAGTAGAACAATTAATTTGATACCAGAAAAGACATTGATCTTGAATGACTCTATGCACGAAGCCAAAGTAATTGGATAATGGCAAGTCCTCACTGAAAGCTCACAAGTGATGAAGGTGTCAGAGATTGTTTTAAAAGGATTTTTTTTAAACCACTGGCAGAATGAAGCTGTCAGGCCAAGGCGGTCACAGGGTTCCTAAAAGACAGAGACCAAAGTCCATGAAGACATTGTGGATACTCATAAGATGCATTGGAAGTGGAGACTTCCAACATGCAAAACACAAGAATAAAAGTGTATCTAAAAAACCCCCTTTTTTAAACCCATGTCTCTGTTATTGCCACATGAACTCTTCAGGAAGTGAGAGTTTTCACAGTCAGAGATACTCAGTGGTGAATAACTATATGGTTAGGCCACTGGGAGCTGGACAAGACTGAGACACAGTTTAAGAAGTCTGACTAATACATTCTGCTCAAACTAGCTGATACAGACTGCGTCTGTCTGCTACTCCCCACTGCAGCCTGTAATACCGGAATTTCAAGTATTCACGTATCTCCATTTTCCGGGGTGCCCTAGTCCCTCACTGCCTCATGGGCTATAAATAATAGAAAAACTCATCACCAGAAACTGGTGTTTTATACTGGCTACAGAATACAAACGAAACTCTTCACTGTAAAATTTACAAATTTTAAATCTGTATGTATTTCCAAATATGCTGAAAAGTGCATGTTGAATAATAGCCAGATGCTAGAGAAAGGATGAAGCTTACCCTCTGGCAGCCGTTGTGTTCTGTATGGGGTCTATACATCGGCTCTAAAAAACCTCTAACACTGGGGGCTTTTTCCTGCAGTCAGTCCCCAGTTACAGTGGATAAGCCAAAATGAAGTTGCCTTGCAGCCAGCTGGTTTGCACCAGTCTCATCTTACCTGGTAAGCCATTATGAATCCACTCTTAGTAGCTCAGAGCCATTTGCTGTTAGGCAATGTGGTGTGCACCTACTTGGCATAAACCACAGGGGCAAACTGTGCAACTCCCAGCTGGTGCCTTTCAAACTGTGAGGGACAGTTTCTGTAATTGTTCTAGATCTGTATGCACTGTTCACATCTGTAGGTTCACCTAATTTGCAAGAAACACTGAGTGCCCTAATATTGTCCAAAACAAAAAATATTCAGAGAACTTGGTTTAAAACGCCCTCGCACAAGCCCAGCAGGGGAGCATGCTTTGCTAGCCAGCCTCTTCTTCAGCCCTCCCTACTCTGCAGTCACACTTTGCTCTTCTCAGCTATGAATGGACGTGTGGAATTATATTCTTTACAAAAATCTTGGTATCAAAGTGCAAAAATGTCCTCTTTTGCCTGCAGAACATGATGTTTAGACATAAAACTAACGCAGCTGAAGTGCAGGGTTTTTAGCTCGAGCTCCAGAAGGAGATTTGGCCTGACAGGAAACAGCCCAGGAAGGTGCAAAAACAACAAAAAAAAAGAGGATGAAGCGAGAGCTCACGGTCCATACCAGTGCTGATAAAACACTGTAATAAAAAGTATTTTGAAAGCATTATGGCACGAGGGAGGGACAGACAGACGCCGCCGGCCCGGGCCGAAGCCGCTACCGCCGGGAGCCGCCCGCCCTGCCCAACGGTCGCGGCCTCGCCTCAGCCGTGCCGCGCTTGCCCCGTGAGCACGCGAACGGGGAGGGGCAGTACCGCCTCCGGCCAATGGGAGGAGGAGACCAGCCGCGGCGGGCGGGGCTACGGGGCGGAGGGGCGTGGCCAGAGGCAGGCGGTGGGCGGTGGCACGTTGGGCCGCCCCGGCGCCCCTCCTGCCAGCGCCGGCTGCCCGCCGCCGCAGCCCGCCTCCCGCCCTGCCCTGCGGATGTGGAGCCGGCAGCCGGCGGTGAGTGGGGAGTGGGCGGCCGTCACCCAGCGGGAAGGGGCTCTCGCTGCCTGCGCCGCCGCCGTGAGGGGAGGAGCCTCCCCCCTTCCCGCCCACCCCGGCCTTCCCTGCCATGGCGCGGGGTCAGCGCCGAGCCGCCCCTCACCGCCCCTCACTGCTCAGGCACGCTCGCCCGGCGGCGTTCACGAGAACAGGGAGGATGCCGGGGCCGCGGGCTCCGGGCCGGGCCTGGAATGGCCTCAGCTGCGGGACCCGGCCTGTTCCCGGCGCGGTGCCCGCCGCAGCTGTGGGCACCCATCCCCTCCCCTCACGCGGCCGCGGTGGGCTCCGGGGCGGCGGCGGGGGTCAGGGGCGGCGCTCGCTGGCGGAGCGCGGCCTGGCGTGAGGGAGTGAGTCACCGGCCGATCGTTCGGTCGTTCGGTTCCTATAAAAGGAGAGCGAGGCGCAGCCTGGCGGTGGGAGGGTGTCGTTATGGGCCGCCTCAGGGCGGTCACGGCGAGGGGCGCTGCCGCTTCTGCCTGCCCGGGGACGCCGGGCAGCGAGTCTGCCGCCGCTCTGCGCGGCCACCGTGCGAGCCGTCCCTCGGAAAGGGGCTGCAGCTCCCTCTGCTCTGAGGAGTGCGGTGACTTGGAGACCGCCCTGGGCGGCCACCCCACGGCTTCGTGAGTGGGAAGTGGACTGTGGGGGTTAGAAGTCCTTTTGTCTCTGTTTCCCACGCTTCTGGGTCTGTCACAAGTTACGCTGTGCAGAGGTGTGAAAGAAGAGGCCAAGCTGCATGCCACAGGGTCTGTGCTAGGCGTTGAACTAGCTGCGCTGTGGTACAGGAAGTCACAAACGCAACTTGGAAGAGTGCTTCAGCCCTGTTCTAGTTTTCACTGGTAATAAGTCTAAAAATATAAAATCTTACTTAGTCACCATGCCAAGCAGAGTGATTCTGAATAAATGACAGGAGCTAAGTTTACTGAGTAGCATGGGGTTTGTACAAAGGCTGTTTGCAGAAGATAACTGTTCTGTGAAGTGATATTGTTAACTAGTAATATTTAATAATTATCTATTGCTTTTCATTTCTTAAATTCGTTAGGAATTGCAATATGAACAATGTGGCAGGCATTATCTTTTTTAAAAAAATAAAACTGATTATGGAAAGTGATGCAATAAGGTGGAGTGACTTGTCAAGACAGTGTAGTCAATCATTGTCAATCACAGTTATAGAGCCTTATCCCGGATTATGTTTTCCTTTGTCTGATTCATTCCACTTGTGCAGATTTGCATCTAAAATGTTTTAAAATACTTTATTAATCTAGCATATTTCTTTTAAAGACATACGCACTTGGGTTCAGAGCTGCAAATCTGAATGCTGCAGAATTGTGTGCATGAGAACTGGCAACTGAAACTAAATGAAAATCCCATTGAAATTTGGCTTGAAAGCTTTTTTTGACAGTCAAAAGCAAATAGACTTGTTTATTATGATATGCATATGTTTACAGTATAACTGTATTTTGTAGGATAATTTATATGAAATACTGGAGATTGTGATTCCTCTGTGAATCACACAAGTATAACTGTCATAAAAGCTGAACTGCATCCTTAGAGCAATTTAGAAATTAAGTAATTTCAGTCTTTGAATAGGAGGGGGAAAACTGCTTAAAGACAGTGGGTAAAATCCTTTCTTCAGTGAAGTTAATAGCAAAAAAAACCCCCAAACCTCCCCCTCAGTTTTAAATTCACTAAATTCAGTCTGTGATAGGTTTTTTTGGTTGTTTTTTTTTAATTATTATTTTTTTAAAACTGAATGGGTTAGTTACCAGATTTATCTTTTTATATCAACACCTCTAAGTTGCTTTATGAAGCATGATATAATGATCTCTGTAGAATCATTTATATAAAAGTTGAAGGCACAATGTCAACAAGACAAGAGGAGCAGCTGAGGGAACTGGGGTTGTTTAGCCTGGAGGAAAGGAGGCTGAGGGGAGACCTTATCGCTCTCTACAGCTACCTGAAAGGAGGTTGTAGAGAGGTGGGGGTCGGTCTCTTCTCCCAAGTAACAAGCAATACGATGAGGAAATGGCCTCAAGTTGCGCCAGGGGAGGTTTAGATTGGATATTAGGAAAGATTTCTTCACCAAAAGGGTGGTCAAGCATTGGAACAGGCTGCCCAGGGAAGTGGTTGAGTCACCATCCCTGGAGGTATTTAAAAGACGTGTAGATGTGGTGCTTAGGGACGTGGTTTAGTGGTGGACTTGGCAGTGTTAATGGTTGAACTCAATGACCTTCAAGATCTTTTCCAACCTAAATGATTCTGTGATTCTATAAGGGTTCTTATTTCTATAAGTGATTCACTTAATTTGGATTATTTACATATAAAGCTATGCTGATGCATAACGCTTTGCAGCTGGACTTTGTCACAGAACACTTGCTTTATATCTTTCAACGAGTCATTTAAGTGCTTTGTGCATAATTTGCCTATCTGTATGATAGGTGTCCTGCTCACCTACCCGAGGTGGTATAGTTTCCTTGGTATGGTTAAAGCTTCATAATATTAGCTGAGAAGGTTCCTCCTTAAATGCATAATGTGTTTGCACACTCTTACCAGGAGAAGCTTATTGGTTTTAGATATCTGTTTGACTAATTTTCTCTTCTGTTAATGTTTTCATTTGCTGACAAATACACTGTAAGTTGCAAGCTGTTGTTTTCGATGATGGTTTCTCCTTATTACTTTGGTTTAATTTATTTATTTGCTTTCTTATCACTACTGCTTTGCTATACACAGCAACAACAATTTTCCTACTTAGAGAGTAGGACATAAATGCTACCAAAGACTGGTAGCATCTTGCCAAGTGACAAATGGAGAGGTTACTGAAACTGCTCTTTTCAGTAGGTCCACAGAAATGGGCACCTGCCACTTTGCTAAGCACAGAAATATGTAACTCGCTATAGTAAACTTTTGTGGTTTTTAGATTGATACCAAATATTTTTTTAACACTGGCATTTTTGTTTTGTTTTTGTACTTAGCAAGCTCTCAAAAGATGGCGGAAAGCTGGTCTTTCTTGGATACTTTTGAGCCTAACTTCACGCCTCTGGTAGTAATTGAGCTTGCAAAAGGCACAAAAGAGGAAACCATAGAATGGTTCACTAAACGAATTGTGGACAAAAAAGCAAACGGAGGTGAGTACAGCATGACCTTCTGTAACACTTGGAAATCAAATTGGCTGTCATCATAAGACGAAGACATACAGAAAATAAGTTTTCAGGTAATTTGTGGTTTAATTATTGTTTAGCCAATCCCGCTCCATTTCACATTTTTGAAGTAGCTTAATTTTATCTAAGAGTAGAGCTTGGTGCTGGTGTTATGAAAATGTAATAACTGAACCCTGTTAATCCAGTTATTAATGAAAATATTGGCTTAAGGACACACAACTGTTGAAGTCTAGAATCCTTCCATTTTTGCGGTGAAACCCTGATAACCTGTCTTTCAACATAGTTTTGATACCAGTTTTTATATTGTCTAGAGCATGTTTCTCTTGTTGCTTATGAGAACGTTGTAAGCCTTGCCAAAATGAAGACGCATCACATCTACTATCCTGTCCACAAGACTTAGTACCATGTTGTAGAACAAAATTAAGTTAGCAGGAAGCAATTTAATCTTGATAAATTCATGTTGGATTTTAATTACCTTCTTGCTAGCTTGTAGGCTCTTACAAAGGCAATGTTTCATTACTTGTTTTAGTATACTTCCAGGAATTGAAGTTAGGCTAATTAATTTGTAATTCCTTAGACTTTTTTTTTACCTTTTTTTGGAAAGGCATTATTTATGGCTGTTGTAGCTTATATCTTATGGTCAGTAATATTTCTGTGGCTATTGGATTTGTGACTGCAAGCTTGCTTTCAGGCCTCTGTTAGATAAGTCAGGGATGTTTCTATTTCAAAAGTCTAGTCTCCTTAAAAAGAGTAGGACTGTTTGCAGAAGCACTGGTTGCTTACGTGATGTGAGCATGACAGGAGTAGATCCAAACTGTCCCCGTTGTTCCAATTCACTGTCTGTGAGCGCTTCCACAGAAACAGGGCTAAAGCAGGGGGTGACCCTGCAAGATTCTGAACACCACACATCAGGTCCTGTTGAAGCCTTAATTCTTTGTGCCCTTAAAAAGATGCAGCTTCAGTGCTCCTGATAACTAGGTCCAATATGATGGATGCTAAAATACGAGGTTTTTGAGATGTAATTTTTATGTATTTTCTTCCTTATTTTGTCTTTCTTTACTTTAAAGGTGCACAACTGCTGGTTAAACCATTGGTTACGGAAAATGGAGATGAAAATACTTATCTAGTTGGAGCGTCCCACTTAAGGCTATTGCTGGGAGCTGAAACTGTGGGTTTGGTGAAGGAATGTAATGATAACTCAATGAGGACTTTTACATACAGCAGTAGAAAAACTTTCAAAGACTTTGCAGGTAAGCAGTTTTAGGGGTCTTTGTCATTGCAAAGCTGTGGCTAAAGATTGTAAGCAATTACACTACTAAATCTTTCATGGTCTTTCTATTCCTTGAAATGATAACAGTGAACCGAAATAGGAAGAACAAGCCATGAAAAAAAAACTAATTTTTTTGTATGGAAATTCAGATCATATAAAGAAATTAAATTTTTCTTTTTCACATGGCTTTCACTTTTTGCTTGTGTTTTACTTTATGCTTTTGTATGCTCCAAATAGTCTTTTATTTGTATGAAGGATTTTTATGGAAAGTAAGACAAGAAAAAATAGTTGATAAATGTGAGTGCAGGGTTAACAATCAATGGTATGAATTAACATAGCAATTTAATTTCTGTAAGCCAGTTTTGAGGCTTATTATCTTATAATTAGCTAGAGAAAATAGAAACATTTTGCTCTATTATCTTTACACATCAAACAGGATTAAATAATTAAGTAACACTACAGAGCCATTCAACGGAATTTGGGCATGATTAGCGAAATAATTCCTTTTCCTCTTTTATTCTGAGGAGCTGCCAACACAGTAACATTTTCTTTTAAATGTACTACCTGTAAGGTATTTAACCCCCCTACAGTGGCAAAACTCATTTTGCTCTTCAGGTAAATACTGGAGTTCAAGCTTAGTCTTGCTAATGCTTTTCATGTGCCTGTTTTGGTGATGCCTTTCACATTTTCAATATAAAGGTTCTTGGGTCTGTCTGAAACAATAATAAAGTCGATTTTTGTTTGTTTCATGCCAGTTTATTCAACACTGCTGCTGTGTGCAATAACTGTTGCAGTGTCTTTTCTTTTGTGACCTCGCTTTCCTGAAATTAGGAAGCCTTGAGAAGAATTGTCAGTTGCAAAGGGGCCATTTCTGTTTCTTTCATGCGTTTACATTCTTAATGCTAATCTGACTGTCATTGCTAACAGATTCTCTAGTAGCAGCTGGAACTCCAACTAGTGTAAATCTAAAAGATAATTTTTGCTGTATCTCCTGGTTTTTTTTCTTTTTTAATATAATCTAAATTTTGTCCAGGTCTGATCAGAGGATAAAATAGTGGACCATGCTTAGATGAAGTGAAAAATGTGTCATCTACAAAAGAAACCTTGCAGCCTGTGTTGTCTTGCTAATATTTCGAGTTCCCCAATTTAACTGATACTGTATTCTTATTCTTGGTATTAGAGATTTGTTGCTGTTTTAACTTCTTACTTAGTGTATTTAGGGCCATCCCTGTAGCTTCTTATTCCTAAAGGGAAAAAAATAATCAATTAGTCATTTTCTCAAGGAAATCAGACTCTGCTTCCTTGATGATAAATTGATGGGGTTGACAATAAGTTTGTTTCTGTAGCTCTTAAATTTGGGATTTTTTGAAAGGTTTCTTATTGTTTTACCTTTATTTCGGTATTTTTATCAGAACTAATTGTCTGAAATGGCTTATCATTGTGTTGTATGGGCAATAAAGAGCAAGATACTGTCATATTTGATGTGAAATGCTTACTGAAGAGGAGGTTTGTCCTGACATCGTACTGTTTTTCGTTATAAAAATATTTCAGGAACTGTATGGCAGAAAGGGGTATGGAGATTCTGTGAGACTGGCTAATAGTGGATGCCTAAGTAAGAGTCTTTCAGCAGGGCAAGAGTGTGTAGTACTTGTTGGTATACTATTCCAGCCTCCAGCAATTAGTACTTCAGGGGTGTCTGTCTCTTGAGTGATCTGTTCTCTTAGTTCACCTGGGTAGTCAAAAATGCAGTGGCCAACATGTGCCAATTAGAGAAAACTTCTTCCCAAGATGTTTGTTTTAAGAAGTGGAGTTTTTGCTAATGGATGTTGGTTGGCAGTAATTGTCACAATTTTTTTTTTTTGTGATTCTGGTCATTTTTGATAGTTATTTGCTGCCAGGGTTGTATTGCTATGCTGCACAATTTCATACTACCTTCTTTTTGATTTAGATGACAATCACAATTTCCTTACAATGGCAGAATGTCAGTATATCATAAAACATGAACTCGAAAATTTGAGAGCTAAAGATGAAAAAATGATCCCTGGATATCCTCAGGTAAAGCTGTATCCAGGAAAATCAATTGGTAAGCAATATATTTTGTTGCCTGTAACTCACTGTGTTGATATAGGATAGTGTTCATGATGAAAAAAACTTAATTTTCCTGCAATGAAGAGAAATCCTTTGAACATTAAAGTCCCACTGTTTTTAATCAACTTTTTCTTGCCACTCCACAGTGATAGGACAAGAGGCAATGGATGCACAGTGCAACAAGAGAAATTCTGAATAGACACTGAGAAAATGTTTTTCACAATGAGGGTAATCAAACATTGGAACAGGATTTTAGAGAGATTGTGGTAACTCTGTCCTGGGAGACTTTTAGATCTTCACTAGACAAGGCCCTGAGCAGCCCGATTTAAGCTGCACCTACTTTGAGCAGGAAGTTGGACCAGATTACTTCCAGAGGGCCTTCCATCCGGAGTCTTTCTGTGAGGCTGAGACTCTGGCCTTACGTTCTTTTCAGTTGAATAATTTTCATGTGTATTGATGTCATCCATTATTTTTATAATTAGTAGCAAAAATATTTGTTTTTTAAAAATTACATAATGATATACTTGGATTGTGTCTGTATACAAATATTGGAATGAGTAACAGTGTTCCAGAGCTATAAATCTCACAATATGAAGGAAGTTTTATTTCATTCATTTGATTTCATTTATCCTTCTCTTTGCTTCAAGAGCTCTTCCTTTTCATGGGCGAAAGAAGCAATGAGATCTAGTGCTATTTTTACGGTAGCTGGAACTAGTTCATTGGCAGAGATGCTACAGTTTCTTAGGATAATTTATCTTAATATTTGTATGTCCTTTTAATAACAGTGTCTTTATTCATTAGCGTTGGTCATCAAAGAAAGAGATCTGTGGATATCAGTGGTTTGAGAAATGTAAATAAATGTAGATGTCAGATGACTTTACACTGGTAACTTTTTATATAGCTAAGGTATTTTTCTATTTGTGTCAAGTAGCTGCCGATGGGAAATGGTAAAAAACTATCACACAACTTTCACTGCCTCCCCTCTCTTGTTTTTGAATTTATTTTATTTTTTAATATTTTTATGGTTGTAACTTCCAGAGCAGTTTAATTGTTTATCCACACAGGTAGTATTGCTTTCCATAACAAAGTTAAATACAAATTGTCAAATATTTGGTTTGTTTGCAATGAAGATGTATTGTAACTTACGAATTAGTGTAAACTGATAATTCAAAAATGTCTTTAGTATAATTAATATATAATTAATACAACAATGGCTCTTCAATTTAGTGTTTTGTTTTGGTTTTGCTATGTCAGTTGGATTTGTTATGCCTTTCGTTGCTCAAATGCAAGAGCCAGACCTTATCCCATAAAGCTACACGTGGCATTTCAGTTCTGACCTGTAGCACTTCTTGTTATTCAAGCTGCAACTGATTATATTGCAAACCTATGGAATAATTAATAGATGTAAAAAGGTTACTCTTTCTCTTCCAGTAGACAGCACAGTCTTTGTAGGAATAGGTAGCACTGCTCTCTATAATGAATAATTTTTAACTTACCTGCAGACTATTTATTTTTAGGATTTAAATGCTAGATTTATTTCAAAGGAACTTTAGGCTTGCTAAGTATATAATGTAACCTGTTTGCTTATATCAACTTCACTGTCCTATGAAGGAGTACTAGGTACCTTTTTCCTTTTTCCTTCAAGTGAGAAGATTATTGACCAGTGGTATTCTAGTTCAGATTTTCCCACTGCATGATAGAGAAGAATTGAAAAAGCTCCGTCACAGCTGGTATGGCCGAGTGAAAGTTGGCTATCAACCTTTAGGTATGTGAACACTTACTCCACTACAAATAAAGTGCAGGGTTTCTTCTGGAGAAGTTTTCTCTTCAGTTTGTGTGAGAAGACCAAGGGTCCTTCCTAACTTCTACTCCAGCATTTAGCCTCTATAGAAGTGAAACTCCTGTATGAAAGGTAAGTATTATACCAAGAAGTCTGTTGTTTCACTAAGAGTTTACCTTTTCACACTCACGATTACCCATTGCAGTTCACCTCCTCTAACATTACCTTTCTGCCCAAGTTGTTTTGTTGGCCATTGTGAACCAAAGTCCTTGTTTTACCCAGCCTTGCTTTTACTGGTCTTGGAATCAACAGAGTGGCTTAGGCTCTGGTTAAGGAAGCATCCACACTTCCAGACTTGCTGACGTGCACAGTTGAGGTCTCTCCGTTGAATTATCTTTTGATTCTAAGATGGCTGTAGGATAATCTTCTGCTATAATGACTCGCAGTACAACTGTTCTGGAGTGAAGCACTGGGTGTGCAGGCTGCTGTCTCTTGATTTTCTTTCTCGTGGCTGCAGGAGTTCTGTATATAGGCCTTTGGTCATAGTTTCCAAGTTGGAGCTGCGGGGCAGTTCAAAGGCTCAGCATTTGTGCTGTGATCATCTAGCATAGAGTCTTGAAATTAGACCACCGCTGTTTTATCATTTGGACAAGTTTTTCCTCTTTAAGCATTTCCTGTGTACCCTCCTGAAACAGTTCAAGACTTGTGAAATTGGTGGCTCAGAGTCTGCAGATTCAGTGTCTGCAAGCTTCCATGTAACAACAGTCTGCACATCACAAATTCTCCCTACCCATCAGTAAAGCAGTAATAGACCAAGCCAAGACTGTTTTCTCAAACTGACTCTTGACAGGAAAGCTCCTCAATGTCTGGAATTCTCAAAGCCATTTTGAGTTGTAGGCATGTCAAAAGTGTGTTTACAAGTGTTTGTTTTAAATTCATTGTCTGTATGAAGACTGTATGTTGTTGCGTGCCAGTGTCTCTTGAGTATATTTTACACACTGAATAAGCTTAAAATGAAAATAATTTTTAGTCTGACAATGTGGAAAGTTAAGTTCTGGATTCTAAACTGTAAACTTTACTTAAAAATAAGAAAATAAACATTTGGGAGTTTGCCTGATCATTAATCTCTGGGTCTTGCAGTTGCTTGAGATTCTTTCCTGAGCTCCAGGAAGTTAAAGATTTGGCTCAATAATGCCTGCCTCCAGAGTATTGTGTTAGGGGTCTTATTGTGTGCTTGTCTTTTGTTTATCCAGGAGAGGGGGTTTTTTGTCTAACGTTGAATATACACAAAATTTCAAAGTAAATCCCAGGAACCCTGTTATGTATGTACTAATTTAGGGATGTCTTTCACGTTGTGTGTTTGGAGTGTGAAATGATGCTAATGACCTACACTTGAACTTATTTGTTAATAAATTTTTGATTGAGAGGGATGTTGGAGTGCTGATTCTTCTGTCTGTTTGCCTTTTCTTCTTGCTTTCAGAGACTTACCCGATTGGCAATTGTGAACTTCTGCAGTGTTTTGTAAACCATAAGCCATAAGAATATTCTGGTATTGCACATGAGGTTTTGATGTGCTAGTCCTTTATAGAGAGTACATTTACAGTGTCAATTCAGAGGTCATGATGGTTTTGTTAAGCTGGTGAATACATAGCAGTGGCATGCAAGCAATCTGGTCTTCCAAGCAGGCAAAGATAAAACAGATTTCAGCATTCTAAACTTGGTTTGCTGGGCATTTCTGTATCTTATTATGTGGTGGCATTTCTAGATTATACTGAATAATACTCCTACATTTTTTTTGTTAGTAACAGGATAAGTGAAATCTTGTCTTCCTTGGAGGTAATACATCTGTCATGAAATACATCCATTAGTAGTGCACTTTTCAAGTCTTTATAACACCTGAGCAGACAACTTTGAGTACAGCAAGTGTGTATTTCATGTATCAGTTGCCTGCTGAAGGGAATGTCTCAGCCTGTGGGTGTGCTATCTGACACATTTAAGATTTAAGATTTCAATATACCTTTCCATCTATTCCTTTAGTTCCTTGAGGGCTGGCAAAGCACAATTAGTCCTCTTTGGCAGTGAGCAGGCTGAAACAAATGTGTTTCCCAGGTGTATGCGTGCCAGTGAGAAGCTTCAGAAGTTAGGTGTCGCTTGCTGTTAAAGTTTGTTTTTTATTATACCAAAGGTCTTCCGTGCCTTCCTAGCCATTCATTGATAGATTCTGTTTTCAAGAATGCTAGTGTTTGTTTTTTCCCCCTCTGGATATCTGATGTTGATATGGTAAGTATTGAGATATTTGACTTCCCTACCATCTGAATATGTGTATATATGTTTATGTGTGTGCATATATATAACATAACAAAAAAAAAATTCAAATAACCTTCTGAACTTTTGGAACATGGCAGAAGGAGGAACAAAAAAGCAATAATATTCATTGTGTTATTTAAAAAAAAAGTGGGCCAAGGGATTCATGTAAAGTCAAGTTTGATATTATACTGACATCTGTGTTAGGTGTAGTCTTAATTGATTATTTTTTCTCTGCAGATGAGATACGCTGCTACTTTGGCGAAACCATTGCTCTCTACTTTGGCTTCTTAGAGTACTTCACGTTTGCTTTGATTCCAATGGCTGTCATTGGGATTCCTTATTATGTGTTTGCATGGGAAGACTATGACAAATACGTGATGTTTGCCACATTCAATCTGCTCTGGTCTACTGTGATACTGGAAGTTTGGAAGCGGATTTGCGCCATCATGACATACCGTTGGGGGACGCTGTTGATGAAACGACAGTTTGAAGAACCAAGACCAGGCTTCCATGGTGTCCTGGGTATCAATCCCATCACTGGGAGGGAAGAACCAGTGTACTCAAGTATTAAGAGACAGATACGGATTTATCTGGTGTCCTTACCATTTGTGTGCCTTTGCCTCTACTTCTCACTGTACGTGATGATGATTTACTTTGACTTGGAACAGTGGGCTCTGGATTATCATGAAGAGAATGAGTCTAACTTCAGCAGCTTGATGCTGTTCGTGCCCAGTATCATATATGCTGTTGTGATTGAAATTATGAACCGTATCTATCGGTATGCTGCTGAATTCTTAACGTCATGGGGTAAGGAAGTTGTTTATTCTTGTTCCTTAAAGTTAGAATCCCAGATGTTTAGAATTTGTTTCTTTGTAGAATACGTTACTGTGAGTTCTTGTTCAATGGAATGCTAAAAAAATTTCATGAAGTATATTTTTACTGTGGGATAAAAGAGAAGGCCATTTTAATTTCTTAGTTTATTTTAAGTGTTCTGAGACTGCAGTTTCACACTTGGTTTAATTTGGTTTGAGTCTAGCATGCCCTCAGAAGGAGTGATCCTGCCTTCCTCCTCAGCCTCTCTCTGCCCTTGGTACAGAAGTCCCCCTTCCCTGATTTAGCTCTTTGGCTATATCAGCCATAGTGCTGGCAAAAGTGGCGAGGTGAGATCATGAGGATGGGAGCTCAGAGGTTGATGGCAGGAGGGACTGTCCTGGCAGCTTGCATCCACAACCTGGGTTTGCTGAATACATCTTAGTCTACTGATGAATCTGTGCAGAGGACAGAGGCACTGAGATAATGGAACAAAATCGAAACACATCAACTAAATGCCATATGAGAGTGTTTGAGTATGCTATATATATAACAAAGACAGAGATTTCACATTCCTATCAAAATATTTTCCTCTGGGCACTCTCAGAAGAGGAGGAATGTTATAATAGATTGCCTTGTTTTCCCTGTGTGTGTGACTTATTTAACAGATTCATCCTTATGTTTTGTAATCTAACATAAGGATAGTGAAATGTTAGTGTTTATTTTGAATTTTAGCACTTATACAGACATGTGCAGTCAATTTCAGACAAAGTTAGTAGATGAAGCTAATGGGAAGTTAAGTATTTTGTGTAGCTCAATATGGCATACATTTACAGGACAGAATCCAGGTTACTAAAGCTGGAGGCCTAGAAAATTAATGTAAGAAACATTAAGCAAAAGGGAGATTGATGCAGAAGACAGAATAAAAAGAGGCATTGAAGTGGGGGTTGGTTATGCATGCTGAAACTATTTGCTCAGCAAATTTAACTTGACAGCAGCAATAGTAAAAGCAAGCATTTTCTTGATTTGTTTATGATTGTTCAAGGGTTTTATTTAAATAATGACTTTTAAATTCATGTGTAGGTTTCAACTGACTGTTTTGTTTCCTTTTTTTCACTATACTGCAAGAGAAAGCCTTTATGCAAAATGCCCAGTTGTGTTGATCAGGTAGACTAAAATGTCTTTAACAGGTAACCCAAGTTTTTTTAACCTGGACTTTTTGGTTTTAAGCTGATGTTTCATATTCAGCAGCAATAGTATTTACGTAACTCACTACACTGACAGCTTGTGCCTTTTCTGTGCTATCCAATGTGTTTATACTGCTATGCTGTGAATAGGATGAAGAGCTCATCTGGTTGTCCTACCTCCCCTCCCACCTGGCATATTTTCAGCTAAGATCTGACTTAAACAGCTAAACTGGAAAAGGATAGGAAACAATCTGGGGTATTTTTAAGCACACCTCTTACACCTGTTTATTGTGAGAACTGATCATTTAGTGAGCTAAAAGTAAAAGTTGCATTCAGTCCCCTGAGTGCATCTTCCATGTCAGGCCCAACTTCACGCTCTGTCAGAGCAGAACTCTGCTGTTCTGTCCTGAGCAAGGTCAGTAGGTGATGGTCTCTCCTTTCAGCCTTGTTGACACAGCTTACGCTAGTGTGCTGCCTCCTCATTCAGTTACTGCTTAGCCAGGGCTTTAAAGGTACAATCTGACAAAATAGCAAAAAAAGAAAGGGAAATCTCCTATTCACTTCCTTTTCCTCCCCCTCTAGTAACCAGCTTTCCTCAAACATCAGCTTCTGACAGTTTATCTTGAATGAACTGAAAATCTTAATTTTAGAATGAGTAGTGCATCAGTTGAACTTCATGTACTCTGGTCTTGCTTTAGAGCTTAGGGTGTGATCTAAATTCCTTGGAGATGGATGGGAATATTTCTGTGAGCATTTACTGGTTTTGAGTCAAATCTGGTATTGTTATTTTTTATAATATATTACAATTAGTTTTGCATTTGTTTTCACCAAAGAAAAGTCAATAACTAGGCACATTGTATTAAGCATTAAGAATGATGGATGGTTTTTCTGTTACCAAACAGCTCTTCTGAGAAAGAAAGATGTAAAAGGAAAAACCTTTGCAGTAGAAAAAATACTGGATTTGTAGCCAAAATATATATGTCAATATTGTGCATCGAATTAGCTTTATAAGTTA
Source organism: Ciconia boyciana (assembly GCF_034638445.1). Classification (NCBI taxonomy): domain Eukaryota; kingdom Metazoa; phylum Chordata; class Aves; order Ciconiiformes; family Ciconiidae; genus Ciconia; species Ciconia boyciana. Next base: position 122,308,832 of record NC_132935.1, on the reverse strand, counting down.
AGTGAGGTACTGGTACAGTATAAATTTTTTGCCATAATGTGTTGAAGGAACTATTCCCCATAAACTATTAGTTAAGTAATTTTTAGGTGGAGGAAAAATGTCTGTTTACTCCTTGTATAACAATGTCTAGTATATGATAAGTGCTTCTGCTGTTTACTGATTAATAATTTTGTTGGTACTTCAGAAAATCACAGGCTGGAATCTTCATATCAGAATCACTTAATTCTGAAGGTTTTAGTGGTAAGTATGTACTATAAGCAGCTTTTAAGATGACTTAAAAAAAGAACTTGTCATGTGTTTTATTAGTGCTTTCCTAGCATTACCTTACTGACCGACGGTTTTGTTGAAGGCCAAATACTAGCACAAATACCAGAGTAAACAGGATTTCTGTTGTGGTTGCAGTAACTGCTAAGCTGTTTTAGATGCCTCTTTTTATAGTGGAGAGTTGGGTTTTTATTTGTATTGATTTGTTCTTTCATTAGGATTCTGTATATGTAAGTTTCTTTGTTAATTGATGTGGTCCTGTCTTCAACTGGGAACTACTCCTTTCACTTTTTGCAAGATTTTATGGTAAACCCATATTTTGAAAAGTTCATGTATTAACTTCCACCTATACTAACATTGAGACAACCGGTCAGAGGAGGCTGGAGATAAATGTCCCATCAGTCTGCTCCTATGCAGTTTATAGTATATACTGATCTATTTACTTTGTGGCTCTGAACAAGTAGCTTTTGTGTGTATGTATATACGTTTGGTTGCTCTTTTAGGTGTATATCCAGATGCAACACTGATTCTAAGGAAGTGTACTCTAAATCTTGAATTCCCGTATAAGATGTTCAGTAAAAGCAGTTGTAAAGATTGGCTTATTTTGAGACTTAATCTTTTTGTTTCCTTTTTGAAGAGATCATTCAATTCGCCCCCTCCCCCCGCAGCATGCTTTTTTGTTTGTTTGTTTTAATCTGCTTGTTATCCTTCTGTTACTGGTAACCTCTAGAGCTAAAACTCCTGTATGTATCGTTTATAGCTTTGTCTCTGCCTTTCTCAAAAAATAGCACCCTCTCTTTTTCCCTATACGAAATTTATATAAAATAATTTTAAAAATGTAACCCCTCCAAGTTTCACTTTCAACCTATGAGTGGCTCTCTGCACTCCCCAATATTGTCTATGTCATCCATGAGCTCCATGATAGCAAGTAGGAAAACTTCTCCTACTTCAAAGCTTGATTATGATTTTTCAGATACAATACTGTGATTGTGTCTCATTTTGGAAGCAGGGAATATTTCTCTTGGTTGTAAAACCTCTTGAAGTGATTAAACATAAAGCTCAGCTAACATATATCAAGGAACAGTTGTACATATTGAGAGATATGCCATCCAATGCATATATTTTGTTAAAATATTTCTTTGGGGAAAAAAAAAATAATTACCCTAAATTAAGATGAATACATCCCTTTTATTGCATTACCTGTGGGGAAACTGCCAAAAGATGAAAGTCAAGTAGAAGGTGGTGTGTTTTTAATGTCCACATTTCTTTATATACTGTGCTTTAGGAAAGCATTAAGCTTGTCAAATGAAAATCTGAGTAAGACCAATATTGAAAATGAGGTTTTTCTGACCAAAGTTTTAAAAATGGTAAAGAAAATTTTAATAGGCAGTTTACATGTACATGGAAGCTACTTAGTCAAGGTAACTGTTAAGTTAGATAATATTCTGCATTTGAACTTTTGCTTGAGTACTAATAACAATTATTTTTAATTGCAGTTCAACTTCTTAAATTGTTTTGCATCTCTCTTCTACATTGCCTTTGTGCTTTTTGATATGAAGCTTTTGAGGCAGGTGAGTTCCAAGAACATCTTAATGTTGATGAATCTGGGAAAATAAAAGATTGATTGAAATAGGACTTTAGTTTTTAATTGTTTTTCTAAAATAGATATGAAATATATTCATTGTTAATATTTTTTCTTACAAATCCAGCTTCCATATTTCAGTTCCTCTAACGCAGTTGCAGAACTATAACAGAGTAATGTAGAGTAATTCTTGCCCTCCATATAAATGAGGAACTCTTTTCAAATAAATTGATTATTCCCTCACACAGATGAGGCCAGAAAATTTTCATTTTCTCCTTCTTTCCCTTTATACTAGAAAATGGTTTTCTCTGTAGTGTTCTTAATGATAGACTCTTGAGGCTAGGAGAATGATTAAGTTTATGACTACAATGAGGAGCTGAGAATAAATAAAAGCAAAAATAATTTGTAGTTGGTATTTGAAATCAGCTTTCTGTTGTTAACATATTTTGAACTGAAATGCATGAAAATTAGGTATAAGGAAAATGTTTGCTCTAAATATAATGAACAAAAGAACAAGAATTTCAACTTGAGAACTCCGTTCCTCTAAAGAGATCTCTAGCAAAACACTTGACATATCCACACTACACGTGACATTTGTGACATTTCCTGTACTTTAAGGTAAAAAGCAAGAAGAAAAAAAATAGAAAAAAGTTCATTGTTTAGCTCTGTTATCGGTGTTGGTATAGGTTAAGTGTGTATCTTTACCCTTCATTGGACTTCGTGTACTGTCTCCAAGATACATCCAGATCCACAAAATGTTTAGACATCTAACTCCTATTTTGTCCTTTTCAGCACATAGCAAAGAATGGGAACTAAAGCAGCTATACTTGTCATGTGCTATTGCTAGTTTTGTTAGGCTGGCCTTCTTTTGTCATAGTATAACAACTTACAGTACTACTAGAACACACAAAATCGGAAATGATCATAGGTTTATCACAGATCGATTAATTTTTTTTTTCTATTTCTTTTTTTTAAACTTAAGAGCTTGGCCACTTTGCTGATAACTTCGCAGATCCTTAATCAGTTTGCAGAATCCTTGCTTCCTTACTGGCTCCAAAAGAGACATAAGAAGAGGATGAAGAAACGCATGTGTTCTCTGAAAACAGATACGGACCTGTCATTAGTGGAACAAGTCAACTTGGAGAAAGAAATGGGCACCTATTTTGTACGTTTTACTACTGTAAAAGAATTAAAAGTTTTCTGGGCTGTAGTTGACAGAGACATCAGCCAGTGCAACCTAAAATATTCCTGGCTGTCTGGCCTAGCAGCTTATTTCCAGCTTCATCAATTTTGCTAGTAGTGTTTATACAGCTATATGGCGCACCAGATCAAGAAACTGATACAGTGGAGGATCCCAGTTACCCCAGCACGAAAGAGTAGGAATGAACAGCTGAATCTGGAGATACCTAACCCTGTGTCACTGGAAGAAGTATTTGTGTAATATGCCCTTAATCTCCAGGGGTAGCCTGGAGCCTACGAGGATGAGTAGCTGGATGAGTCTGTTTCTGTTTTAGTTTGTTTTTGCAGTGATACTAGTTTAAACTGTCAATTAAACTATAGCCTGAGAGGATGTGCTCTTGTCTGGGTGGGGCCAGAAATGGAGAGGGCAGAAGAGTCCAACTCTTCAAACCAGTACTACTGCTGGAAGCTCTTGCTTCTTGAAACTACAGCTTTGGCATTTGCTGTCTTCCTAGTTCTGTTCCTGTCCACCTTCTACCCAGTACAATTTTTAATTGCATTTAACAGACTTCATTACTTGCAGTTCTAAAGGAAGTGACAAAGTAGACATTATATGTATGTTAAGGCCTTACAGACTGGCTGACGACTTGCTTGATCAGATGCTGCAGGCATAGTCACAAGAGGCTTAATACTGTATGATTTATACTTTACAGAATAAGAATATGTAGATAGTATACCTTTTATGTAAAAGGTAGAGAATAGCAGTTTGAAATTTGATATCAATACTGTATCAGATTCCTTTCTTCCTGCATAAAGTGCCATGAAATGGGAAGAGGAAAAAGAAATACTACCTTTGCAATTGAAAAGCTGTATGAACATTAATACTTGCATTCCTCTGGGAAGGTTGGTTATTTCCCACACTTTATATGAGGAGAGAGAGATTTAGAGAGCACGGCTATCTTACAATAGAGAACACAGCAGAAATCCCCGAGTTAGTGTCTGTCTGAACTGATAAATCAGCACAGTCCAGCACTGTGCCTGCGAATAGACCAGCACAGCTCCAAAAGCTGTGTATCAGCATCAGGCGTTGATATGCCTTACCAGATAAGCTCTCTACCTCTTAGACCTGAGGTGAGTTCTGATTCTCAGCTGGCACATACAAAGTGTGGTGTCTTTGAGTCACATTGCCCAGTGCTTCTTGTGCAGAATGTATCTGCACCTGTTGTACTGTTCTGCCCTGAATAATTTTCAATGGGGACCCAACAGGTCAATTGTAGAGTTATGACTTTGCCTTGGAGGTATCCACTGCTAGCCTCACTTTCAGTTCAAGGTACTGTGTACTCAAGGCCTTAATTTTATTTTCAGTCTAAAGATTTTAATTGTTCTGTGCTTGTGAATACACAATACTAGACCACTGACTTGTTCACAAGCAGTGAGCTGTCAGCAGGCAAGAGTATTTCTAAAATTAAATCTGTCACAAGGGGGAAGCATTTGACTGTTTAGTAACTGAGGAGTTTAGCAGGAGTCTTGACAGAATTCAGCATTTCAGACTTTTCCTTCCTTCACTTACTCTTTAACAATTAATTCTGGTTTTTGTTTGTCCTCTTTTTCTCTCGCTTTTCAAATCTCCAGCCCTTAACCCAGTTTAAGATGTAAAAACATTCTGCAGTCATTTTTAAATTTTTTTTTTTATTATTTCTGCTTCTCTAATTCATTTTCTCCCTGAATCTTTTTGTTGATTCTGTTTCCTCGATGCTATAGTTTGTGCTGCTTTTGTGGCTGACAATAGCACACTTTGAAATTTCTTTAACATCCTATCGGACTCCTCTCTTCCTGCACAGTGTCATAAATTGACTAGGAGAAAAAGAAATACTCCTTTTCTTTTCATACTCTGCTGTTCTAAAAGTCAATAGGTACTGGACAAGGAAATGAGAAGAACAGTGTGAGGAAGTAGTGGGAATACTGTGCAGTTACCAGGAGGAGGAACACAAAGGGAAGCATTGCTCCCTGCCTGTAACGGTTGTCAGAGAAAGTGATAGCAGGGACAAATATGTAACTGCCACTCCAGTGAGTGATCCTGCACAAATGTCCCACCTTACTAAAATTCAGTTTGTACAAAACACTTTTGTGGAAGAATCTCAATGGTTTTAAAAGTTAGGTAGCTCCTCAGGGTCTGGCCTGCAGCTCAGTTTGTCAGACCCAGCTATACTACACAACTTAAAAATGAGCTCGAGTGAAAAATGCAGCTAATGACCACCCCATGTTGATTTCTGAGCTTGCAGGCTTCTACTGCCTCTCTCTGTTAGCTAGAAAAAAAAAAGGCAGTAGGTGCTGGAGAGGCAGTCAGTTTAAGAGCTGTAACCAGCAAAAAAGATTAGAGAACCACGTGTCTGATGTATGGAGCCAAAATAAATTTTATGTGGTTCTTGTAATAATCTCAGTTACTGTCAAGTCTTTATTTTTAATATTTAATTTTTGAGAGAGAGGAAAATGTGTGGGTCTGGGCAAGTACAATAGAGCTAGATCCCAGTTTAACTTCTTCATGGTATTTCACTGTCCTTTGTTCAGTGAACACCTTTTCTTTAAAAATTAGTTGGTTTTGTTCTTCACTTCCATAAATAACAGCTGCAATCATTGAAAACTATTAATAATACTACAAAACTAATATGCAAATATGCATAACCTACATGTGAATACTTAATCAGTATTTGAGTACCCATGTTCTTGGTTTAAAGATCAGGTGATAGATGTGTTGCGCATTTGCCAAAATAGGGCTTTTTGTTTGCATTAATCATTCCTTTTGGATGTCAGTGCTGCATTCTGTCATTTCAGCCTTCAAGTGGGCCTCTAATTCTGACCTGTTTTGAAATAAACAAGCAGAAATACCAGAAAAGAGTTGCCTATCTACCAGCCTACCTTTCTGGTTAGGTCTTTCATGGACAGTCTGAAATACTAGGACTTTTCTTCTTACAATGCTCTTAGGAGAATGTTCTGCCAGTTTAAATGCATGATGCAGTTTTCCTATCCCCCACTGTTTCTTCTTTAACAGTTTCATTGAGATAGTCAGGAGCTTGAATGGGATGAATGTGTTTATACAATTACTTTGTGTAATAAAGGTAAGAAGTATGACTGTTGCAGAAAAGGCATTAGGCAAAAGGAAAAACTTTGGCCTCCCCTTATTAAAAAGTTTTGAGTTACTGAATAATTCCAAATTCACTAGATGTATTTTTTTTTGCTGTTGTTTTCTACCACCAGTTGTTCCCAAACAACTGATTTGGGATGAGGAAGCATGTTTTTAACTGTATTGTTAATTCTGTGTTTGTTCATATATATTTTTTGTGGGTTAAAGTTCTTATTTTTGCTCTGTTTTTCAGGGTACTTTTGATGATTACCTGGAGTTGTTCTTACAGTTTGGCTATGTGAGTCTTTTCTCGTGTGTTTATCCACTGGCAGCTGTCTTTGCAGTGTTAAACAACATCACTGAGATATATTCTGATGCCTTAAAGATGTGTAGAGTTTACAAGCGGCCATTTGCAGAACCCACAGCAAATATTGGTGTTTGGCAGGTAATTTTTGTGTTTCTTTTTCTATTCATTTGTTTTAAAAGAGATTTCAACAAACGTATTCAAGCTGTGTGTTTGACCCATCAGCTGCTTTTAAAGTTTAGTAGGTACTTTATTGTCTTCAATGCCTATTTAGGATACTATCTATCCAACTACAGTGTTTTTTGTACGGTTTTTACCACATGTCTTTCAGTTGCCTTTGACAAGAAAACAAATCCTTCCTTTAGTCCTTGTATATGTATGTATTGTAGTCGTGTTGCAACTGCAACAAAGCAAAGCTGCCAGATACTGCCTGATACTCTTTACAGCCAATGTATTTTAGAAATGATAACATCTGGTGCAATCTCAGAAGCATGGTCCTCAGCAAGGGTTTAAAAAAAAAAAGAATGATAGGTAAGTACTTGGATTCCTAAGCCATGCTTGGCTGTGTGCCCTTGTGATTACTGGTACTCAAACTGACTAATTTTAAAATAACCTGGATCTGTGAGCAGGAGCTGGACCTTTCTGCACAACCTGAACATTGTAGTCTATGTAAACAATTTCATGCTAGCAGTACTGGCTTTAAGAATTTTCTGTCCTCAGTTTGCCCATGCAATCATGCTAGCACCAGCTAGTTTGAAACCTGCTGAGTACGCTGCATCAGTGAACTGATTCTGACTAAAAATAACCCTGTGAAACTCCTCCAAAACCAGAGGTTTTTCTGAAAAGAAAGCTGTTAAGTTGCATCCAGAGACTTCAGCATTCTGTAATAGCAGTGGCCTCATAAGGAGTGTCAAGTAGTTGGAGGAAATTTCTAGGGGATGATCCGTATTCTAGTTTTATTTAACAACTTTTCTAATGAATGTTCTAATTCTAATAATGTAATGGAGACAAAGGGCACAGTAAACTAGTGGATTGTTTAATTTGGAGGGGTTGTAAATGTTGGTACCAAATGAAACAAATGGAAGATAAGAGATGAAATCAGGAAACCTCTAATGAAACATACTGTAAAAACATGCAAACCAACTATTCTGAGCAATGTTAATTACACACGTACATATGTATTAATGAAGTGGACTTATAGGAGAAGTCTTTTAATATTAAGTCATTAAGATGTGTAAATTATAATCTGATTGCGTTTTAACATCTGATGCATTTTCTCAGTCCAAATCCATGCTGCCAACATCTTGATGGCATAGCTGCATTGACCAGTGGTGTGACCACCAGTTAAATGAGGCTGTGGTCATAAGTCCCAAGCGTAGCTGTGGGTATATTAATAGCATTTGGTTTTGCTAGAATAGTTTGTTTCAATCTAGGGAGTAGGCTGAAAAAGCATAATACTAATGGTACAGTCATGTGGGGTTTTTTATAGTGTAGATTTTTAATAGTAGAAATGCATTTGCTTTGTGAATTAAAAATAATGACTTAAGATTTAGTTATCTGTTTCATGTGGGAAGTTAGAACATTGGCTGAAAGATTTCTGTTAAAGGAATACTGGAATTATTTTATCAGGTGATCTGAGTCACCAGCTTGTTGTCAAGGAGAAAGTTACTTCTGCTAATTCATTGTGACAATTGCTACAAGTCAATGTCAGTCTTCCTCATTCCAGAGAGGACCTTAGAATAAGTACCCATTATATTGCAAAAGTAATTGTCACGCTGTAGTAATATTTTCAGGCATTTTGTGGGAGCTCTGCGGGCAAGAGCTTCTTAGACTTGTGCAATTGCATGTGTTTAAATCTTTATTTCAACAAATTTCAGCTTGTATCACTGGTTGTGATTTAAGAAAGGCATTCTGAACCATCCTTATGTTTTCCTATTACTTAACATTCAGACAAAACCTCCAAAAACAGTGTTGGCGCTTTTAGTTCCTCTAGGAGTTTTGTGTTTTTTCCTTTATCCTGAAATAAATTTATGTTTGGGAGTGCAACTGTAGGTGAGTGCATAATCTTTGTGTTCAGATTAAGAGTCATGAAGATATCAGGGGTAAGACTGCTTTCCTGGCCGCTTTTTTCCTTTAGAATTATTCCAAATTTTGCAGGAGGTAATCTGGCATTACCTACATCTAGGATGTTAATGGTCTGTAAATAACTTCTCAAGGCCTTTACAGTACTGCAGAATTGTGGAAGAATAGTTTAACTTCTTCACAGCAAACAAGCATATAAATACATAGAGAAATCAAATTAGAGAAAAATTCAGGGTTGCCAGATGGTCTTTGTGGTATTGCAAACCTTGTTGTGGTGTTGTGCTTGCTTGTTCTTAAAGCTGATGAAGTCTGGACTGCTTGCCAAACAAGTCTTATGTAGTAGAATTCAAAAAATGAAGGAAAGTAAAATGTTAAAGTAGTGGGTCTTCTGAGGATTTAATGGAGAGAGAGGTATTGTCCAGAGCAATTTGGGAACTGGTAAATTAGAGATAATGATCATAACTATAAATATATTTGTGTTTTATTTCAGTTGGCTTTTGAAACTATGAGTGTAATATCAGTAGTCACTAACTGCATACTGATTGGAATGTCTCCACAAGTGAATGCCCTTTTTCCAGACGCAAAAATGGACCTTATTCTGACTGTGGCATTGGTAGAGGTAAGCCTGCCTTCAAACAGTGAATGTGTTTTTGTAGCAAGTAACATGAACAACAGTGGAAATAATACCAGGAAGTAGATTCACCACCACCACCCCCCACCCATATATTAAAAGGAAATGAAGATTTCTCTACCAAATAAGTGTTTCAAAGTCTTGCTTTTTGATTTATTTCTCTTTTCCCTCTGCGTTTTCATGTACTGTGAATGTTGTTGCCATGCTTTTCCGTACATTTGCAAGATACTGTGTATTTGTTGCTCCATGTATTTAAATAATTTAATAGTGCTATTTCAAGAAGAAAAATAAGTGTATTTTTGTGAACTGGATGTTTCTCTACTTGGTTTGTGACCTCAGCAATCTTATAAAGACCTCCTACATAATCTTTATGGATGTTTCCTCTAAGCCTTATGTGAAACAAGTATGTATGATGACTATAAATACTAGTGTTCGTAACACCATTTGGGTTTCATATTTTCCTAATTCTGTGTAGTAAACACTTGAGTGTCATTCCTTTTCAGGCAAGGAGGGATGACTATGGCATCTTCTATAGTAACTGAGATTGTAGGACTTTGCCCTGATGTATCTTTCTTTTGGAGTTTTCTTATACTGCATTGCCTTGACTTTCAACATTATGCTATTTTAGCTTTTAGGAATTGGATTACTTTTCTTGTGGCGAAAAGTCTGGGTTGTCTATGCGTAGTTGTTAAACTGCATTGCCTTATGGAGGTGCAGCAGGAGCACATACTTTGTTGTTTTTACAGGTGTTATGGGTTATGCAATGAATTATGAGCATGCTTTGAATTTTATTTTCGGAGCCTTAAGGTTTGCAGAGTGTCAACTGGTTTACTGAAGTTTGAGTCTACAGCTTGCCTGATGTATTATTCTATTATGCATGTGTGAACATTTGCATTAACCTCAGTGAGGTATTTTAATATAAAACTAATTTGGCAATTTAAATGTAATGCTGTAGTTCATTACTGGACAACTTATCCAGAGAGATCATATTATGAAAACTGTATGACTAAACGTAAGCAGTAGGGATTTATGGCAGCTTAAAGACATGGGACTATTTTTGCCTTTGCTTCCTGGGTATTTATTCCCATCTTATCTGTTTGAATGTGAAGCTGGCTGCGTAGTCTTTAGGCAGGCCTCTGTTTCTTGGTAAGCCATAGGAAAATACCAGTATTTTTCTCTCTAAATTTAAATTCTGCTTATATGCAATCCTTTAGATGACAGGAATTGCAGCATGGTAATTAGGTAGCTCTTGGAATTCCTTTTTAACAGCGTATCTCAAAGTATCTGAAAATACTGTGGAAAGGGAGATTAAGAAAATAAAAGGAGAAAAGTCTGAAGAGATAAGGTAAGTTAGTACTGAGGGAAGGAAAGGCAAAAATGTTGTCTTATACTGGTGAAGACCACCGATCTATAATAAAGTACATTGTCTGAAGGGACAGGTGGAGGCTAATGCTGGATGAGCCAGAGCAGAGGAGAGGAATGGCAACCATTTGGTTAAAGAAAAGTCAAGTTTTCTCTTACTGTTCTTCTTAGTAAAAAAACCCAAAACAACCCATAATGTAGTTGCCAGAAAAGGTATATTTAAAAAACAGTTTTAATCACAAGTATCCCGTATGCTTGATACTTTTAAGTATGCCGGTTTGAATTTCTTTTGGCTGTTTTTGTGTTATTACAAACTCTTTGTTGTCTGAGAACACAGACACAAAACCAACATATGAGTCTTATAGTACTTTTTTGCAGCATAACAAGCCATGTGATTTTTGGAACATTGTTGGTTATAAACAATTCCAAAATTGTTCAATGTGAAATTTAAAACTTTTGCAGTCTCCTGAGGGACAGTCTTTCAGTACATTTTAAACAATATTTAACAACTTCATGGATGTGGGTTTGTTTTTTTATGGTGGTTTTCTTTTGTTGTTTTAAAGAATCAGAGAATAGCTCAGGTCATATGATCTTGCAAGAAGTTTTGTAACACAAGTTATGAAGTTTCTGGAGTCCAGAAGAGTTCTCCAAAGTGAAACACATTTTATATATAAACTTTATTTCAAAACCTATATGAAAATGAACAGAACAAACATGATTTTCACTTCTGTTGAAGACAGTTTCCATTGTGTTGACAGTTAAACACGTTCTCAGTTACAGAAATGAATTTTTTTTATCAGTAGTTATGTTGTACATACTTCAGGTTAAAACATTGATTACAAAAGGTAGGAAGAAGGGAGGATTACTAGGTGCTGTGGGACTATGAATAGCAGTATGGATTTATGGCAGCTTAAAGAGATGGGACTATTTTTGCCTTTGCTTCCTGGGTATTTATTCTCATCTTATCTGTTACACTGACACTTTCTTTTGTCTGGTGCATGATGAATCAGATTAGGGAATTGATCTGGGAGAAGCTGCCTGACCCAGTTCACTGGTGAAAGGGAGTAGGGCAGAAGCAACCATATATGGAAGACACACGGCTGTGCTATAGATTTGTGCTGGATTAAATTTGTGGGACTTCTGCACCACTGAGTCTTTCTCCTGTAAGTATTGCTTCATCTATAGGAAGATCCCTAAACTAGGAGAGGAGCACAAATCTTATGTATTGGCAGTATTCCTATGTACCTTTACTATATTTATTAATGATTAAACTGTATTTTAGTTGTAAAGAACAATTCAGAAACACAATACATCACTCTAAACCTCTAGGACAAAGCTGGTCCATCTAAAGTACATCAGTGTCAAGGTAGGAAAAAATTCTGTTGGATGGGTCAGGGTGTTGATAGAAATGCATTTTAGATCACCAAGTGAGATTCAGAAACACATGATAGAGGTGAGTTATTTTACTTTCTGGTGTTTGCTACAGGTGGAGATGAGAATTCTATGGTGTGTTGATGTGATGTTGCCAACATCAAGCAGTGTAAAAGTGTTAAGGAACACAAGAAACTTCTTTTAGTAGGTTATGTATGCTTTCACATGTTCAACTGGTGGGGTAACCTACTTAAATCTTAGCTGTCATTAAGTATTTTTATCAGGCTTAAGTAATTGAGACTCCAGTTGAATATTTATGTATCTGTTTGATGCAAGGGTAAACAGAAAAAGCATTGTTCTTACCAAAGCCAAGCACAGGTATTAGCAATGTCCTGATTTTTTTTTTCCTTCAAAAACGTGAGTGCTTTTTAAGAACAATAATAATACTCTTCAAACGGAAATATGTTTATATAGTGACATTTGACATCCCTCAGTACAGACATAATGAAGAACTGTGTGTGGTGTTCTTGTAAGCATTCTGTACCCAGCCCTTAGAGATTTATGCAAAATAATTTTTTTTTATTAACAACACTAAGTCTACTGCTGTCTACACTTTTGGTGGGAATATGTATTGTATCAGCAAAGTAAATGCAAATTAAATAGAATAAATCATTAAGTATTTCATAATAAATAATGGTAAGCATTAAAATAATAACATTTAATAATATTTTTAAGTATTAAAACAGTGATCTCTCTTTCGAACAGTTGACCTATTTTCATCAGTCCAGCATCTGCTTCCATGGCAACATGATTTGAACCAGGAGCAGAATTGTGAAACTCCCCTCTTTTACTTATGGATGGATGCTAACTGAGTGCAGCAGGTGCAATTTTCAAACAAAGAAGTAGGTGAATGTCCTTAAAGCAGGAAACAATAAGCCCTTAATAACATAATTTTAAAATAGTTATATCCTATAGTGTGTTTAATTCTTCAGGCTCTACCATAGGCACATACTTTTGGTATGAACCACAAGTGCAAGGTAGGACATTCCAGGCAAGTGTCTGTGCTCGTGTGGAACTGTTCCCAGTCACCTCTGAGTTCTTATACTGATTTGAACAAACTGAGGAAATTACTCTGAAGAAATTTGGTGAATAGTTGGGGGAGTGGGTTAAAACAAGGTGTAACCTTAGTTGTGCAGTGCTTTTTTATTTTTCTTTGAAAATTTTTGACAGAGTTTTGTTCCTGATGACTATTTCTTTTTAATTTATACTCTCATAAATTTGAAGAATGCTAGTTAAATCAGTTTCAGGACTACTCTTAAAGTTGAGTCCAAGAAATCAGTTGTATGTACAACTCTTAATAGTGATTTTTTTTTTAAACAGTACATGAGTAAGGGTGTTTTGAAGCAATAGCTGTACAGTACAGCTTAACATGAATGTATCCTAATCTCCAAAAGTAACTTGTGTATCCAGCACTCAAATGTAGTAAACTAATGGAAAGCTTTTATGCAGAGGTGCACTTAGCCTGGATGTTTTACGTCACATTGAAGTATTTTGGGATTAGCTTGGAAATACTAAGTAATAGTGAAGGGCCCTCTTGATAGCTGTAGTATAAAATCTGACCTTACAGTCTACAAATACGATTTTGGGAAGAATGTAATCAGCTCTGATATAGATGAAAATGAGGATGTTAGTGTAAGGACAGGACTAGCATATTTGTAGTAAACATGGCTTAATAAACAATTGGACCGTGTGGATTTGATTTCGTGGAGTCCTCATAAGGACTTGAAATAGATCTTCATGAGCTTCATAAAATATATATATATATATATATATATATATATATATATATATATATATATTCAAAAGTCAGTTCTGTAAGAGGTATGGAGTGGAATAAGGAAAGTAACACTTTCTTAAGCTTTGTTTTTTCTGGATGAGAAGGAGCTGACGTCCATTTATCAAAGGCTGGAAAGCAGGAATCATAGCTTGTTAATAAAGCTGAAAAGTTAGTGGTGGTGTGTTTAAAAGTGGTAGCTGATACAAAGTCAAAGTGGTTGAGAGTTGCCTGGTACATCTGCTTTTCTCTAGTGTTCCAATTTTATTAAGTGTATTTCTTCATCAAAGGCCTCCTGGTGTACACTAGAAGCTCTTCAAGCTTCTTCTGAGCACTCTTAATGTAATGGCCCCAACACTCAGTCAGCACAGCAGTAAACTTGACAGTTGTTTCTGAAATAATGTGCCAAAGAAACTGGGAAACACTTACCAGCGTTGAGTGGTTTGGATTCTAGTAGATTAGAACGTATATTTATCATCTGGTTCTAGGCATCATCATGCTTTGCTTTCTAGATAAACTTGGAAATTAAGCATTGCATCCCGAGTGCAGTTGAAGGTCTTTTGAATCCACTTCCTGAGCAAAAGCAATTTTAGGTGGCTTGTTACGTCAAAATTAAAGTATTTTCCCTTTATTTCCTTTTAAAAAAAGTCCGTAAATGTTTTGCAGCAGATTTCAGTGCTATCTGTTTTTTCCTGATAAAGCTAGGATTTTTTATTTTTTAAGATACAGTGCTAGTTGGCATATTTCTTAGCAATAATTACATGACTAGCATTGCGGCAGGGTGGAGCTGAGGCCTGGTTCTGCATGGTACAATGTTCTGCATGCGTGGAGAAAACAGCTTTATTTGTGTGGAATTCAGGAGGAGTTTGGGATTTAGCAGGTATGCAAAGTACACTTATATATTGGCCAACTTTACATAGTAAATAAAAAAAAAAGGAGAAAAATAGGCTGCATCAGCTTCTACACATTTATAAATCCATTGACGCTAATGGAGTTATAACAGTGCAAAGTTCAAGCAAAACAGCTGTGCATAAAGCGATTTTTTTTTTTTTTTTTTGCTAAATTATTTCTGTGTTTGTGACAGGTACTGCTTTAACATACAGTAGCTGCAGTGTTTCACATGCCGAATCATAGAATAGTCTAGGTTGGAAGGGACTTCTGGAGATTATTTGGTCCAACCTTCTGCTGAAAGCAGGACCCTAGATTAGGTTATCCAGGGCCTTGTCAAGTTTAAGCTAAGGCTTGAGCAGTTCCAGTGAGGGAAAGTCCACCACTTCTCTGGGCAACCTATTCCATTGTTTAATTGTTCTCATGGCAAAGAATTGTGTGTTTTCATATGGCAAGACAAGATTTCCCTGAAGCAACTTGTGGCCCATGGCCTCTTGTCCTTTCATCGTGCATCCTTGTGAAGAAGGCACTTCCATCTTCTCTAAAACTACCCATTAGGCATTGGAATACTGTGATTAGATCCTCCCCACCC
The DNA here is from genome assembly GCF_034638445.1 of Ciconia boyciana. Taxonomy (NCBI): domain Eukaryota; kingdom Metazoa; phylum Chordata; class Aves; order Ciconiiformes; family Ciconiidae; genus Ciconia; species Ciconia boyciana. The sequence continues at coordinate 122,293,622 of NC_132935.1, read as the reverse complement.
TCCCGAGCCTTCTCTTTTTTCTAGGTGGAGAAAACCCAGTTCCTTCAACATTTCTTCATACGTCAGGTTCTTCAACCCTGTAATCTTGGTGGCCCTCCAACAGGCCTCCTCCAGGTTTTCAATGTTTGTTTTCCAAGTAGCCAGTGCCACTTTTAAAGAAACAAGGAGTGCTTTTCATGTGTGCTTGTCTCCTTATATCTTATGCCAGTTGCAGTGTGCATTCTTTCTTTGTCCTCAATCTATTTTCTCTTTAACCAGAGAAAATAATTGTGATCATTTCTGGGAGCAGTTGTACAACTCTTAACTTTCTTACTGCTGAAATTTTTTTGGCAATAGTCTCCGGGTATTTGTCTTTCAATGTGCTGATTCTTTTCTGTGGCAGTGTGGTTTTTCCATACTGATATGCATACTTATATGCATGCGTATATACTACATGAAGGTGTTTCGTTTATAGATTTTGGTTGGAATACTGCTACTTCATGTCTAACCTGAGTGGTTTGTCAGTTTTCAGGTATAAATGTAAGGAGTAGTAGTTGCTGATAAGTATTTGATGTGTGGTTTAAATTTCTGTCTAGCAGTTTGATTTGACTTAAAGAAGTTAAATGTATAGGAAGAAAGTAATTGATTATTTAGCTCTAATGAATAAGTATTAAATAGAAAGTTATACATAAGGCTCTTTTTTCTGAAATGTTTCATGGTAAGGTACAAACCTTACTGACAGCTTTACAGCTCTTTTTTGAGAAAATACTTAACAAGTTTATTCATCAGGTATTTTATTTTAGTAAAACATATCCTAGCCAAGACCCATCTGTGCTTGCACTTGTGATGAAAATAAGAAAATACAGAAAGATAAATGGAAAAATGCACTTTATGTAAATTGTGTAATTATTTGGTTCATTGATGTATACATACATAAAATAATTCTGCAGCATTACCAATTCTGAATGTTAAAAAAGGTTAATCCAAGCCACTGGTGATTTCAATTAACATTGCTTCTGTTCAAGAATACCTCTACCTCAGCTGTGAACATACATGTAATATGTATACATATACCTAAGAAATCACATCTGGAAGTCTTCTTTAAAAATCTGACGTGCATGTTTTCATTTTTAATATCGTACAAAATAGTAATTTGATTTCTATATTCTATGCTAGACAGGTAAGCCACTGCAATTCAGTTTATTCCTGAATTTGCAATTGTGAGCCATAAAAATAGTTTGATATTTTAATTTCAAGCTGAAACCCTGGCAAAAATTATCAGAAGAGGCTGAATGGTGTTGGTATAACACTTAGTGGAAGTTTGTAAAGGTTACTGTAGTATAAAGATTTAACAAAGTTTTACTGATTCTTTGGTTTACTGTTTTTGACAACATTTTACGAATAAAAATGAACTCAAATTTCTGTGCATTTTATACACACTGTACTTTGCAAAAGATTCTTGAAACTGTAAGTTTAGTTTGAATATAAAGTTATCAAAACTTTAGGTAAGTTGTTATTCTGAGTAATGGGAACAGATTGTTCTCAGTTTTTTTCTTTCTCACCTCAGTGGGAGTTTTAACCGTTCAGATGGGGGAGGATTTATGGATTTGTCTGCGTAACACTTTATAAAATGTTTACTGCTGAGCCAGACTCCTGGGACCATATCAACGAGGTAAAAAAATTATGATTTTGCTAGTTGTACATTAATACGGACTGTGTTTATTTCCAAAATCAAGATTTATCACAGATCTTTTTATTGCCATCTACTGGTTCTTTTGAGATATTCATTCTCATTTAGTGTAGGTTTTTGGTCACTTTGAATAGTACAGATTAATGGCAAAAGCTTGTCAGGATGAAAACAAACATTAAAAAATTCAAAGATCTAAGTAAGTTGGTAGTTGCTGGTTAATAGCTTTCTGCTATTATAGAAATGAAAATGCATATTATGATCTATCTTAAATAGTCCAATGGCTTTTTGAAAGTCTCAATTTAAAACAGTATTTGTGCATTTTCCTAGTTGTTAGTTGTTTTAATTTGTTCCTCCTAATTTTCTGTTCTTTTCTCAAACCCTTTTTCAGATTCTCAATTCGCTATCTTGGAAGTTGAAAAACAATCATGCAGATGAATGAATTGTGCTGTTCAAACCATGTACAAACACTGAAATGTGTTAAATATTTGGATATGCTTAGTAATGTGTAGGAGAGCAAGAAACCACTGTATTGCATCAGGTTTTTCAACCCTGATAACTGAAATTTGTTGATATATTTTACTGCTGTGTCTACCCCAACGGGAGCATTGGATTTTGACAGTAATTTTCATTCCTCAGTTTAGGGTGACACAACTCAATATGATTTTATCTTTAAATAAATACATGTCTTGGTTGTAGAGGTTGGACTTGGTGTATGAAATACAGCTTTACTATTTTATTTGTTTGATTGAATTGAACTTGTGGTATGTACAAAGGAACGGCTGAGCTAGGTCGGATCGTGGGTCTGTCTAGGCCAGAATCCTTTCTGCAGCAGAGGCCAAGGGAAGAGTATATTAGTATAGCCAACTATGTAGTCATGCTTCTTCAAAATTAATTCCCAGGATCTGGTGATTTGCAATGTAAACCTTTTTAAGGACCTGCCTCATTACTGAAAATGAGCTGGCCAGAGCTGCATATGAAAGCGTGCAATGCTTTTATACAATGGCATATCCACTTTTTCAAAAGAAATGGAAATATTTTATAGTAAAAAGCTAGTTGAGCAACTGATTAATAGTTGCTGAATAAGTAATCATCGTGTGTATTGGTTCTACCCTTGGTTTTTCTAGCTTTTCTCTGCTCTTTTTTCGGTTGTCTTTTCTGTGTAAGAAGGACTTTTAATTCTAAATTGGATACTGCCAGTATGGGCATGACATTATAGGGGAGGTTAAGAAATCGGTGGCACAGGAAGCACTCTCACCAGGAAAGAAAACCTGGGAGGTGTCTTAGTAGAAATGATGGCAAAAAGGGAATACTCTCTTCTTGTCGTCAGCCAGGTGATGGTAGGAACAGGGAGCTACAAAGGTATCAGGTGCTAGTTAGCTGAAAGACTTGAACTTTCAAGAAGAATCACAGCAATACTTTAACTCATGTTGGGGTCACTTCAGTAAGAAGCAGAAATGGGTGTGTCTTCTGGGGTTGTGCCATTCCTCAGGAATTTAACCGTATCTGGTAGATACTACTGTATTTTAAACTGTCCATATACTAGGAAGGTTGGATGTGAGAGATACCTTAGGAATTCTTCCTGGAAGAGAGCATATTCCTTAACTATGCTAATAAGTGCTTCAGAAGTGTCAACCTGGAAAAACAGCAGGAGAAGACCAAGTAGGAATATTTTTTCTGTTCCTTGTGGGATTGTGCAAGGCTGCCAAGATGACAAAACTTCAAAAGGGAAGATGAACAGAGAACAGATCTTTGGAGACAATTACAAGATATTTTAAAGAACTTTGTAAGAATCAGACTTTCAGATCTCTTTAAAACCCACTTAGCTTAATATTTCCCACAAAGAAGTTTCCTTTAATGTATAAATATGTTATTTCCAGCTCAAGCCTGATCAGGATGTACAGCTTCCTTGCTGGCAGTTGGAAGTTGAACGGCCAGACAAAAGCCAAGTTAATACCTATTAATATTCATTGTTTACCTTCCACTTGATTAAGATTAGTAATTGTTTAATGATAAGATAGAATATGAACATTCAGAGCCTCCTGGCTTCACAGCCATTCCAAGGTTGCTTAGTATTCCATGGAACTGAATTGCTTTGTTTTGTAAATAACGTATTAGTTTATCCAGTTAAATTATTTAAATAATTTTCTGCAAATGTGATATCCATAGCTGCAAGCACAAGCCTGAATAATGGCATTTCCTAGAGAATAGGTAGAGCTATAGGATTCAGATACCATATTTCCATACATCTGTGATGCAGTTTGCAGTAGCATTTCTTTGTAGCATTCTTACTAGAAGCCTTCCTTCTCAGGGACGGTGATGTTCTTCCCATCTCCAAAGCTTTATATAACTTCTTTGTCTAAGGTGGTATGTTTTGGTTGGTTGGTTTGTTTGGTTTTTAAACTGTGTGTAGCATTGGAGGATAAATCCAATTTGTCATTTGTATCCTCATATGATTGAGAGTGAAAATGAGTGGTTCTGAGCAGGTAAGGGAATCCAAAGGTAGAAAATGTGGGGTTTGCAGCTGCAGTTGGAAAAGAGATGGAGAACAGGAGATCAGTAAAACTGTCTCCAAATAGCAGGAGAAAGCCAGTCATATGTGTGTTGGAGCCTCTTTGTTGTTGATTAGATAGAAACACCTCTTTTCAGAGAGAGTCTTAATGATGTAATATTGTTGCTTGCATGTGTTCCAGTTATAAAATTGCAGAAGAACTTGCTTTTATTAAATTTTCCTTGCAATAACTTCTAACATTCTGGTTTGGAGTGTTAAGCCTTCTGGATCGACTTTTGTATTCATGTTGTTGACCTTGTTACACACGTATTCAGTATTGTAAATGTAATTTTAGTAGTTGTTTATTGGAAACTTGCAGCATGAGTTCTACAGTCTTTTATTTAGAAATGGGCTAAATTTGTTGCTATAGTTTTTTCCCTGCTGACCCTCTTTAGAAAAAGTTCCAAAGCATCATTTGCTTTTTAAAATCTGGGTTTAAAAAAAAAATAATGCCCTTTTTGTTTGCTTGCTTTGTTTTGTTTTTTAAGTGCTGAGAACCACCTGTCACACTTAACTGAAAACTGATTTTGGAACTTAAAATTGTGCAAGAAAATGCAGTACTGGACTGAAAGGCTGCAGTATAGAGTTAATTTTTTTTTAATACTCTCTGTGAAAATGTTTTATTGAACACAGGCTGAAGATGGTCATGTGTCATGCTATAAAGTAAATGTCAAAAGAAGTGGGGCTTAATTACTTCATTTTTGCACTGAATTTTTGTCTTCTACTAGAAGGAAGTGTCAATCCAGAATTTCACTCTTCTGATCTGAAGAAATTAGTGGAGTGATGTGTAATTTTCAAAGGGATTTTTCATTAACTGTGGCAGTGTGCAAGCCGCCTGGTATGCTGCTACTTTCTATTCTAATACCTATAACAGTCCTTTTGAAGTCATGGGAGATTTCTAATGCATGCCTATAATTGGCTAAATCTCTACAATGAATAATACAAAGGAGATACAGTTAGAAGCTACTGAGAATTCATAAACCATAATATGTTTGATCAAGGTTAGTTTTAGTCAGAGGATTTGTCTTTAAGATAAAAAGTAAGCATGTGTGTGTGGATGGTATAGGGATTACAGATAAACCAATATCAAATATAAGGGTATCTTTTATTAAACTTGAAATATAGAGTTTGCAATACTTGAGTTTATCTGCAACTCAGTGTATTTTTTTCAGAACTTCATAACCATTGCAAATTCTGAGTGAAACTTGTTTTAAAATCCTGTGAAATGGGAATAAAGGAAATGTTTAAATTTTTACTGTTATAGCTTAGCAAATAAAGTTATTGAATTAAAGTACTTTCTTGTTCTCCTAGCTTCTAAAAGGCTTCATTTTAAAAAAAGATCCTATACCAGGAGTAGTTTGCACCAGATAAATTATGAATGCATCTTGAAGAATAGTATGTTGGAAAAAATTGAAGTATTAGTTTATTCTAACACTGGTTGTGTTTGGTAGTCCTGCTTTATTTCCTGTGTAGTTATAGGAACTGCAGGGGCAAGGAGGAGAAATATAATGAATATTAGTGTGACATCTTTCCAGTGGTTTTCATGCCAGTTTAACAAAATAATTCTGGGGAAAGTGTATTACATTTTTTAAAAAGCATAAAATATGTATATAGGGAGGATTTGAGGGTTGACTCCTTACATAGGAATGAGGAGTCTACAACCCAGCCTGTAGAGTGTTCCTGTTTCACTCCCTGTAATTATAGGAGACTAAAATTACTTTTAAAGGACAGTTTGCAGTTAGAATTTGAGTCAAAAGCACAGCCAGTAGTGAGAATGGGATGTGGCCGTATTGCTCCCCATGGAGACAGCAGGTTGAAGAGTGACACTGGTACCATTATGTTAATAGGTTCATGAATTGATCTTCCTTAAACTTGGATGGTCCTGTCACGGCCAGATAAAACTGACTTTGGATATGTCAGAAGGAATGAGTGGATCTGCCTTTTTAGGACTTCTAGCTTGGGTTATTTTGGTGCATGTCTTGAAAGTCACATGTAGCACAAAACATAACTGCTGATTTCCTAGGTGGTATTGAGACTGCACTTCTTTAACAACTTCATGGTCTTTGTATTGGTGTGATTGAAATTGCAAGTGCTGAATTTGCTGAGTATAGGTAGAGCCTTCTACCATTTTTGTTTTTCTGTTCTTATGAATCTTTCAAGTTGCTCAGGCTTTCCAAGGAACCTCAGGTGCTGTGATGGTTACACTAAGACCTTAACTACCCAGAGAACTTAACAATAACAGTTACTGAAGGAGAAATGTTACGGGTGCACCTCCTCATATGGATGCTCTATTATAGTATTATAATAATTTTATTCCGGTATAAATCTTTAAAATGAGAGGTTCAAAATCTGCTGAGTTTTTAGTCTGTTTTCTATGTCTCCTCCCCTCCTGCCCTAACTGTTTCTGAAGGTGGAGAGTGAATAACAGTAATGGCAGCTTGCTCTCCCCTCCCACCCCCCTGCAACGTAGATTAAACTTTGAGATCTGTAGTTATGCAGTTTAAATACAAAATAATTTGTATAGCAATGGATGAAAAGCTGTATGTTGTAAAATGTCTTCTGAAGCTGAAGTGTAAGAGTACATACAGCTGTATGATATATTTCTCAAATTTTAGCTAGGGAAGCTATATGCAAGAATTGCCTTTCTAATAGAAACACTGAACAAAAAGGGGGCGGGAATCCAGCTTCCTTTGCAGTGTCACATTTTATTAATAATTGCAGCTGCATCTTGCTTTGCTCAGCTTCCCTCTGAAGACATCTGAGCTGCAGAGATAGAGCGAGTGATAGGAGCATAATCTTAGAAGCCGTAAAGAGACAGATGCTTCTTTTGATCCTACAAAGTAACTGTGGCTAATATGTAAAAAGTTGTATTGTGGCTTCTTTTTAAAGTTTGGGAGAAGACTTACAACTTTGCTGACTCTATTTCAAACAAAAGAAGCCTTCTGTCTTGTCATTTTCTGTTAGTGCATTGTCTAGAGATATTGCCTTGGTACAATAATACTGATGCATTTCTGCTGGTGCAAACATCTTCTTATGCATGTGTATACATTTTATAAGATATAGGGATAGCTTAGTTTTTTTGGCAAAAAGTCAAGACTTAAAAAATTCATGTTAGATTCTTTGTGCATACTACCATCTATAGCTATAAACTGTCCCTTTGTCATATGTACCTTTCTAATGTGCTTTATGTTACAGAATTATAGCTATATCTGGAAAATCAGTGTTGAAACTGTGGAGAACCTTAGGGGGGCTACCTAGTGTTTGGGTGTCTACCTCAGGCAAACCTTGACTTTGTCAGGATGGGAATCAAGTGCGCGTCGTTCTCCCGCTGCCCCCGTCTATCCTATTTTTCATCAGGAGAAAACATGGGTGGCTCTTTGAAAGTGGAGGAGCTGCAGTACAGTGTAACAGCTCCCCCAGCCTGGCTGATTGGGGAATGAAGATTCAAAGTGTTTGTGGACCCTGCCCTTAAGTTTAGTTTATCTAGCTTTTCTCTCCCTGCTCTGAACCAGGATCTTGTAATTTTGACCAACCCCAGGAGATATGAGGTTCCTGGCATGAGGGTGTCTAGCTTTCCAAAGTAACCTATTCATGAACTTTTTTCTGTTCTTGTAGTTAGAAAGCTTTTAATAAAATCTCCCAAGTGCAGGTTAAGCTGACTACTACTTGTAGTACAGGAAAGTAATTGGTCACTGTTTCCTCCATGATGACTTTCCAACTACTATGATGTTCCCGTCTTCTGTTTTCTAAACTGCATGAACTCAGATCTTTCAACTTTTCCCCACAGGTTGTTTTATTTCAAAATACTTGTTTTTGTTCTTAGCAGGATTGTCTCCACTTTTTAAAATGAGGATGCCTGAAACCAGATACAAGTGTCTAATTTTTACTACTTCTGAGTATAAAAAACATTTCAGGTACATCCTGTGTTGTATGTAATGTTCTTTTTAGCATGTCAGAAGGTTTTTTTTTTTCTTTTCTGCAATAACCTTGCACTGAATCTTTCTCTTTTTTTGAATTGGTGCTATGCATCTTTCAGTGTGTAGCTGTGTGTTTTTACTGCATCTCATCTTGTTCATTAAGACTGTTACTTCAGTTTTTCAGGATTTCTTGAGTTCTACTCCTGCTCTTCAGAGCACTTGAGTTTCTCCTTGCTTGATATCATATGTGCAGTTCTTAAGTAGATTTTCCTGTTCAGTCACCAAAATTATTAATGAAACTATTGAACTAGGGTCTGATCCACCACAGATCTTTGTAGGCCCCTGTGGGATAGTCCTTCCAGCTAGACAGTTGCTAACAATGACTGTTGGAGGACTTCCTGTTCCAGTCAGTTGTGTGCTTCCGTATTCAGTTATTTGATTTAGAGTGTTTTGAGAGTGACACAACTACTATCAATTTTGTCAGAGTAGTTGCTTTTATTGTTGCTTCTGAACCCACATTTGAGGTTATATACATTTCTGCACTATGGTTTCATTTATGGTTTTGCAAGGAATTTCAGAAATATACATTGATTTTTAGAAATTGGTTTCTAGCTATCAAACAAATCATAACAATGTGTTATTCATCCTCTGCCACTGTTCTCTGAATTATAACCAGTTAGGCACGGGCATGTTTGTGTTAAAACATGTGCACGATAAGCAAAGTCACACAAAAAAGGTTTACATAGGCCAAAAAGTTAATTGTTTTTTGTGTTGATAGAGTTTTGTTGATGCTTGCATTTCCAAAGAAGTTGTCACTTTGAATTCTACCTGGTAGACTGTAGGTTTATCCCAGTTAGAAAAGGTAAGAGTCTATTCTGTTAGCTGATGGTGTGCTGCGGTTTCCTGTGCTTGCCTCTACTTAGAACAGAAAGTAAGTTTGAGGTGTTCTTAGCTAAGCAGTGTTTTGTGGAAAGTTAGTGACCTCTGCCAGCACAGTCTCCTTCATTATAACAGCATGTGAGATTGCAAATACACCAAGGGACTGTCAGTGAGCTCTTGAGTCATTAAAAATATAGTGAAAGCTCTGATCTGGCCAAACACCAGATAATTCTCTTTCATTAGAACTGCTGAATATGTGTGAATATGCACCAATTCAGAATGACTGAACTATGAAACAAATTTCTTCTAGTGTGTGCAGTCCCTTTGGACCATTGTTCATGTAATAACAATTTGCTGGATTACAGCGTTAAAGAAAGAGGACAAGTATGTTGATGGGAAGTTTTTACCCATACATGCTAATCTAAAATATAGCTATTTTATTTTGAAACTAGATAGCATGCTAGTCTTCTGTTAAGAAATGGTAACATAATATTTAGGAATATTTGACAGTGTTAAGTCTGGCAGTGTTTGAAGCTGAGTTGCTATTTGAGGTAAAATATCTGATGCATTGGCAACATTTTGCCAATCATAATGCAAATCACTGCCACAAACATAGGTTGGTGGTGGTCCTGTTTTCAGTTCACTGACTAGTATTTAAAAGTAGAGAATAAATATACTTAAGGAAGGGAAAGGAAGTGCAGTAGCTTAGAATGGCAAGAACACAAGTGTTCACTTACGATTCTGGTAATAAAAGGGTTTGTTTAAGTGCTATTGTGTGGTGGAGTTTGTTATCTATATATTAGTGTCCTTTTTAAAATTTGTAAAATCTGGAGAATTATGTGACATTATGCTAAATTAGTTTTGTACCTTTGTTGACAGTTCTGTTCTTTGTTGATTATTATGTTTTTATCTGTGGATTTAATAACCAAGCCACGCACTCATGGTTAAGATAAAGTAAGCTTGTCATCTTCGATGAATAGCTTACAAAAGAGATTGCAGATAGGCCATTAGTGGCTAAACTTTAGTTAGGAGATGTTATGAGAGTAAGATTTTTGTCCTGGAGAGGAGGTGCATAGAAACTCTGGATATGGTAGGTCTCACGATTATTTTACCACTAGAGGGCTTATTTGTATAACGGTGAAAAGTGCTTGAGAAGGTTCCCTTGAGACAGCTTTCTGATGCTTCACATGATCCAAGAAAAACGGAGAAAAGCACCACATATGGAAGTGTGGCATTGAAGAGATGGATATCAGACTACAAAGTTAAGAATATTATGAACTAGAAGTTTGATAATCCTAGTTCTTCTAAACTCAGAAAATGAAATGAGAGATTGTATCTCAGTCTACAACTAGACATAGAGGCTGATTAGGAGTAGGAAAAGATTGGAGAAAATAAATGAAAATATCCTATCAAATTATGTTTTTAAAGAGTTTTGCTGTTTATTTGAGCTATGCTTGAAGCACTTCTTTGATAGAGCCATGCATTTTTTTACATCAGTTGCATTATCTTGGTTTCTACTTTCCTTTTACTTTTCATCACAGCTGAACGTTTCTTCATTTTTACAGTCCACACTAACATGCAAGATATTTCCTTGGGAATCAGCTTAGTACGGAATGTGCCTCATTCACAGCGCCAATGAGAATCGCAGTGCAAGTATCCTTTTTCCCGTTCATAAAGCTTGAGTTGTAATGGCAGAATATAACATCTCTTTTGGCAATTTCCAAGAGCCTCTCTTTTGTTTTTAAACATTGTTTGGCAGTTGCTTGGCTTGTCAGCACAGAATCTGTGGAGACAGCTTTCCTGAAAACTGCTACTAGCTTTGGATTTTTGCATGCATATGCACTTAAAATGAATTTTTGCAAAACTGGAGTTGTTTGTCTGATTCTATTCTTTTGTTTAGAGATCCTGCAAATTCTGTTTAATGAGTCTTAAAATGTGCAGTTGTCATTCTGAGTTTTGTGTCTGTCATTAGCAAGTATGGACTCCCTAATGTAGACAGTGCAGCTTCATATTTTCTCAATAATCTCTAGATACATTGTTTTGGTTTATTTTATAAAAAGTACATACAATTTGGCAACAAAAATATTGATTATATACCAGAGTTTTTGCTGTTGCTGGTGGTAATTATGCAATGGGGAGTTTAAAGGAAAGTGACAGAATATCCACCTTTTAAAAAAAAAAAATAATTCTTTTTAAAGGCAAAATTTTTTCATTTTGAAACACAAAAATGAGTAGTTGTCTAGTTTTTTTATTTCCATCTTGTTCACTGATATTTCTTTTCCAAAAGAAACCGTCTCTTTGGAAGTCCAATGTTCTACACCACTACAAAACTGTATTTCTGTGCGGATAACACTTTTCTCATTTGGTGCAGTGGCTTGGTATCACAATGTTGTGACGAAACAAATGGTGGCATGTATCACCTTTCAGCACTAACTTGGCTCTTAATAGTTGTAGATAAAGATTTGGTGTTTTTTTTTCTTCTTCCTGTTTCCCAACTGTTTCCAAAAACTGTAGACAACAGTGACTTCTCTCACAAGTGTCCCTGACAGCTGTAAGACCTGGATGCCAAGTTCTGGCTCCCAAGCCTTGACCTCTTCTTTGGCTTCTTTTCTGGTCCCTTGGCTGGCTCCTCTGCTTGTTGCTGTGGCAGCTGTGGAATTGTCTCTTATTCTTATTCTTATTCTCTTATTCTTAGCTTAGTGAGAATTATCTGTATGTTTTTAATATATTCTAAGAATGAGAATTCTTAAAATTCTCAAATTGCTGTGATACAAATATTGATTTTTAATTTTCTTACTGTAAATAGAAAGTGTTTGGTTCTGCTTTGCTTGGAAGTAAAAACAGTCTGAATATAAATACATGGCACAGAGAACAGTAATCTTCCATCCCTGACTTTTTTGTTTGGCACTAGCTTTCTGGATAAAAAGAATGACAGTACTTTCATTGTATGAAATATTTCAGCAACTTTGTAAAGAGCAAGTATGTATCAGACATGTTTAAAATGGCTTAAAAGGGTTGTGCTTATAACTTGAAGACCAGCATGTATTGAATGTGTGTTACCTATTCATGCATTTAATATCAGTAGCTATGCATGAAGAGAGTCTAATCTGGTTTGAAAGAGGTTCAGTAGATTTATTAGAGGGAAAGGGAGAAGCAAACGTGTGAATATGGGGTGCAGGACCAGGTGGTGTGTCTAAACCTTGTTTTAGACAACTGAAATTTATGAAAAGGAAACAAGAAGTACAGTATCATCTTTCTGTTTTAACTCAGCAAGAAGTGAAGTTTTAATGCCCAACAAAACTGTCTATTGAAATGCAGTATCATTAAAGTCAGATTTACAGTGACAAAATACAAATAAATGTCTAATGATGTTAGAGGTGAAGCGCTATCCATGTCTTTAGCAAAACTGTAAAGCAGGACCAAAATGAGCCCTTCGATGAGGATTACATGGTTGCACATTGGCAGAGGATGTGCAGGGTTTTAAGAAAAGCTGCTGTAACTAGATAACCTCTCGGTATGTTTATCGCAATGCCTGTGGCTGTATTTCAGAGCAGAAGAGACAATTATAAATACTGAATAGAGGAATGTAAACTGTTTCTGAGCATTTCAATAAAAAAGATGATGGGGGAAAAAAACAGGTTTGACCTTAACTCCTCACGGTATATTGTAACATAAACATTCTTCCCCAAACCACTCCAAAATAGCTGTGAAATAAACAGAGAGAGAGATTCAGAAGGACCAATATCCCATCTTGCTGGTGGAAATGGAAAGAACATATATCCCTGATATCAAGGATCATCCATATAAATGACAGTTTGGGTACTGATTACAAGCTGGATTTGGGTAATTCCATATGGTTGTGTATTTTAGGGACTTTCAGCATTTTGAGGTAGTCAGGGATTGATTGCATCCACCAAAAGATGTAAAATGTCAAATCTTTGTCATGTTGCCAACTTGCATCCCACGGGTTTGGCCACCATAGTTTATGAACTTCCTGAGGAGAGTTGCTCCATCTGAAAGCTTATCTATTTGTCCGAGGGAAGTGGCAGAACAGTGCCATAGTGGCTTACAGGAGAAAATGTAGAACTGTAGGAAATGGGTAAGAATCCAAACCAGTTCCAGTCTGCAGAAATACTAGCTCAGGAAGAACCAGAATCTGTTTAGTTGGGGTTTTCATTCTCACAATGGTTTCTGACACTACTGTATACTGAGTTAATACTCCTTGCTTCCATGAACTGGAGAGAGACAGAGCTTATGCTCTCAGCCTCAGCTGTTGGGGGGGGGGGGGGGGGGGGGGATTAAAAAGAAGTAGTTCAAAATGAAATGTGTGTATGAGTGATTTCAATACTTGGGAGCTTTTTGTAGATAGGGAACATCAGGTGCGTAACTGTACAAAGGGTGGGAGAAAGAAAGGACTACATCAAAGCCCTTCTGGTTGGAATTATTAAAACATATTTGCATATCAGTTAATAACTTGCCATAATTCTTAAGGCATATATTAACTTTCTAAATCTCTCCAGAGATTTAGACTCTGGAGATATACACTGTATGCACTGTATACACCAAATATTCACTGTAATTTACACAAGTAAATTAATTCCATACTGTAGCCACTCTTTAATTTTTACTATTTACAGTTTAAACATTAGTAACAAAAGAATAAATTTAATATTGTAAATGTTAATGCCAAGATGTTACTCTTAAGTGCAAAGTAAACCCAGAACTGATGTAATGTTACTGATTTGTGTCTCAATGAATATATAGTTTTGTGAGACCTTGAGTGTTAATTTCTAACACATTGATAGTTTTCTTTTTATTAGCCAGTTGTAAATATATGTTCCCAAATGAAAATTCTGTCCAGACCCACCTCCAGATCCAAGGTTCCAGACGTTCCCTTAATAGCCTAAATCTTCATCCTCTGACTTCTGGAAATCTTCTAATGTGGTTTTAGGTTTTGAATCTCTGTGTTGGTGCATATTTGAATCTAGGTTTCAGCTCTGTCTGTGAAGACATGTAGCAGAACACTGCCTTTGTTTTGCACAGGAGAGGCCTTTTTAATGCTGGATGCCATGAACGCTGGGCATTCTTTGAAGACTTCTCTTGTATCTGAGATATGAGGGGAATGTTACTTTGCTTAAAGGATTTTCTTATATTTGTGCTTTTTCATCCCAGTGTTAATTGCTTCCTGCTGCCTACCAGAGAGCATTGGCAACAGCTTCCAAATGTGTGCTTTCCTAACTTTATATAACCTCTTCTGCCACTGTGTGTGTGGTTTTTGGAGGTATTTTGGTCAGTGCTCATTCAAGCCCTTAGTGAGCTTGAAGCTGTCCTGGCTGTGTGCTGATCTATTTTTATCTGATAATTGGTTTTCCTGCTTGAGGGATTCACACACTGTAAATGAAGGTACTGATTTGCCTTGTCCCTACATGATGTTTTTGTTTCCTGGTGAATTGCCATGTTGCTTGGTAAAACTGGTTTATTTTAGAATATTAGCTGCAGATACCTTGAAAGAATTGAAGTGTAACTGAAGGAAAAAAAAATAATGTAAACACTTTGTGAATTTGATAATCACAAAGTTTAATAATTAATTACAATGTGCTCTCTTGTGTGCATACAGAGGAGAATGTTCAATATAAGGACGTCTCTGTATTTTATACAAAAATAATCAATTGATATATGATATGTATTCTTAAAATTGGTTTAAACCAAAATTAAATTTCAGTATTTGTGAGTTAGGAAACTGGAGTTGAGGGATGGGGTTGTTTTTTACCAGAGCTAAGCATTAGTCCATGTATTGGTGGAAGGAAAATGAGGAATTGAAATTCCTCATTTATCTAACTTACATAATATGAAGTAAGCATAAATATCTTACTTGGGATTTGGTCAGTTTACTGCAGCTAATGCTATCTTCTTCCCATAGAACGGAACCTCTGCCCAAGGTGATCGACGTTATTGACTCGTAACTCAGGCTCACTTCCCCTAGCAATAAGTCTATAGGCAGATTTCTTTTTCTGGATCTATCTGCATGTTTCCCCTCATGTTTTCCACTCCTTTGTCAGAGACAAAATCCCTGCTAATCTGTTGTGAGAGTACTCTTATATCCATATCAGTCAAAAGGAGTCATTGTAAATCATATATATTTGCTTATCCAACTTGAAATGGATCAGGGGCCCATGACCTTCAAATTCTGTAAAGGTCATCTTGGAATAACTAGCTTTAAAATATCCCAATACTCTTAGGAAATTACTATAAGAAAAAGTCGGAGAAGGCTAGAATGCTGAAATACATGGAAAATGTAGAGTTATCATCAAATGAGGCACTATGCAGTGCATGATCCATGTAATTTGCATGACGTTAATAACTGTAGGAGTTGCTGAACAGAAGGAGTATAGTGAATTTAGCTAGCTGATGTACCTTTTAAATTAATCCTGAGAGTTGGAGTTTGTTGTTACATGGAAATAATTTATTACAATACCCTTTCATACATAACATTATTTTGTAACTTTGTGTCAGATCTTCATATGCAACACTTTAACAATGTATTTAATTAGAGATGCAGTTTGATCATGTATGTTGAATTGAAACCTCAATACATTCACTACAAAATCAGTTATTTCAAATATTGGGTCAAATTAATATTCAATCACTAAAGCATTCTGTAGTTCCACTTTCAGTATTGTGGTGATATTGACATGCATAAAAATCTGTTTGTGAAAAGTTCTATGCAGATAGAACAGGATCGTGTTTGTGGTGAACAAAATAGAAAAAAAAGCTCATACAGTTTTGTATATTGATGGTTTTTCAAGCTATTTTTCCCTAACTGATAAGCTTTTATTTCCCATTTAAAATTGTGAGCATTATGTTAAAACTCTGGTTAACTCAGTTGCATAACAATTATATTATTCCAAAGTGGCATACTAATGTTAGTTTGTTTAAACTGCAAAAAAACATCTGTAAGACAGATGTATATATTTTCAAGCTATGGTTAATTAGCCAAGGTTAATAAAAAGGAGAGGTAGTATGTTTACAGCCTGTTAGCAAAGTGAAAATATAGCAAGTGGGATTGAAGAGCCACTTTATGGGACAGAGCTAATTATGAAAATGGAGTTTATAATGGGAAAGATAATTTTATAGTCCATACATGAGTTATCTCCCTAAAATATAAATTGGCAGTATTTTTTAAACTATCTTTCATCTTTTATTGGGAGTGTGTTGACTCAGTGGATTTTTTTTTTTGTACTTAAAATTTTCTAAATGAATAATGCACATCCATTACTTCATTTAACACTGTTGTGCTGAGTGATGATTGCCTGCACAAACACAGGACGTCTTCTTAGCAATAGGGATTAAAAAAAAAAAGTGTATGCGTTCTCAGTAGCAGCATATTCTTTTTTGGGGTACTAGACAGGGATAGTTCAAAAGAAGCTTTTTAACAAGTTTTTGAAGTTCTAGTCTGTCATTTCACATTGATAACTTCTAGTGTGTTACCACATGAAAAAATGAGTCAGGTTTTGTTTGAATGAGGCTCTTCACTTATTTTATTAAATGTATTTTCATATATATGTTATTTTGTTGTAGCAGTTGTTCTTTAACTGTTTCTCTTGTATGAGGAACTCTGACTTCTGCCTGGGATACTTTCGATTCTTTCTGAATAACCATATATACTTATAACTGAGATCCCCATTAGACAGATAGAATATTTATCAAGAAGTTAGTGACTTGGTTTGTTACACAGTTTGTTAGGGTACATCCAGGAATACAATATCTATATCTTCACTTGCAATGTTACTCTGCACAGGATTGTTCATAATCTTTGCTCAGTAGAGGGTTATTTTTTCTTTCAGCTAGAGTTACCTCATAGCTCTTTCTCCAAAATAACTCTGAAATGCAGGATGTATAAAAACATACAGTTAAATGAAAGGAATTTGTAGGATTAAGTTTGTTACGATGCTTCTTATTTAAATAGCTTCTAATACTGAATAAATCCAAATGTTACATATATCTGTAGTTCCAAAAAGAACCTTGAAATAAGAGAGAGCAAGTTTGACTGGACAAATACTGTTACCTCCAAATTTAGACAGCTGTTTAATTTTTCTTTTTGATGATCTGTGTGTTTTTCTGGAGTTTTAGCCTGAGGAAGTTAAAATTGTACCAGTATAATTATTTGGTGCATTAATTATACCGGTATACTGCATGAACTAAAATTCTAACAGGCCCCCAAAGCAACATAGAATAAAAATAGCTGCAAAGAATTACACTGAAATAACCCTAGTTGTATGATTGTACATGTTACCCCATATTGATGTCACCTCTTGATTAGACAAGCTCTAAACTTTATAGTATGCATTCCATTGTTTTGGAAGTTGCCCTATCTCCCTGCTGATTTACCAAGGTGCTCAGAAAGCGAAACAGTTTCTGCTTGTTTATTCTTAGAGCTTTAAATTCTGTCTATGTTAATCTTTTAACCGTATGCAGGAACTAGAAGGTTTTAGACGTTCCTTAGTATTGTTTGGGAGGTGGGGATTTTAGTCCAGAACAGAACTAAATTGGAAAATGAATTCTGATGAAGGATAACTTTTGCTGGGTTTTATGGAGCATATTAAATGGAGGAAAAAACCAACAACCCAAAACTGTTTCAGTCTAGCAGAACTGTGGAACTAGTTTTCAGAAATATTTTAATTTAAGAGTTTTTGAAAAATGAAGGCAAATTCTTATGCTTTTTTCTTTTATGCCTCCCCAGACATAATTGATAATTTGTATTCCTGCCTACAGATGTTTCCGCAGTGACAGGATGTTTGGGCTGCGGAAAATAAACTCAATGAAAGTTGACTTTAAATAGTTTTAACAGGTATCTGTTTATGATCAGCAATAACATAGGTATGATGCCAGAATAAACAAAATAATGATTTTGCTTCATGGAGAAGAGTGAGTCTGTAATGGCTTGAAAGGAGAGTCATCTGAGCACTTAAACAGTTTTTCACTCAGTATTGAAAGCTTTTTGAATAGTGCACATGGAACAAGACCTGTTTCATTGTTACATAGACACACTGTTTTGCAATACAGTAGAACTAGGCTGCTGATCCTTTGAACTAATAACGCACTTTAAGTGAAGAAAAATGTTTTAATCCTGTGTCAAAGTAGGTAGTGCTCCTGCGTACATTGTCATATTATCTCAGCAGTTGGGAAAATTGCCTAAGCACAAATAAATGGTCTGACAAAGACCAGCGTTCTGTTTCATTTTCCATTTGCAGGCATGTTTTCTCCTGTTGATTAAAAGTATGTAGAAAAATGTGTAATGATGGGTTTAGAATTTGGTACAGGGGAATTAATTTATTCCTTCTCATTATCTGATACATACTAATTTTGTGGTAAATGATAAGGTTCTTGTGAACTTATAACTCTGTTTTTACCGTGCAGCTAAGATCCTATTTTAAATCCCAATTGTGGGAAGCGAACTTTGGAAAAAGTATTACATAAGCAGACGGGATGTCATTTGCTCTCCTTTTCCTCTGCTTGACACTGAACTGGCTCTGCAAGTCTCCTGTGTATACTCAGGAATATTTTGAGCCAAATGTTTCAATATTTATATCACACACAAGCAAACAAAACCAAACAAAACAGGCAAAACAACAGAGCCTGGAACCCCAGTGGGGTTAATTTAGCTGCTCTCTTCCTCTGCAGTTCAGATTTAATGCATTTATTTATTAAAGCACAGATTGGTCGTCTTATCTTAACATCTAGAAGATACTTCGAGAACAAAATCATTGTTGTGCAAGTCCATCTCTTTTTAAAGGAAGCTAATGATGAAACAGAAATGCTAGCTTTGATCAGTGCTGTCGAAGTTGTTTTGCAATAGTTGCTTAAAGGTAATATCTATTTTTTTAAGATACTGTTAGGATGGATCCCACAGTTGAGGAGGTACTTCATCCATGTATAGCGTAAATTTTAGGGTTTAAAAAAGCCTTTTGATGAAAACAGCTTATTTGGTCTGTTTCCCTCTAGCAGTGCTACACAGTGATCAAGCTGCAAGGAATAATTGATGTGTTTTCAGTTACATTGTAAAAAATCTTTTATGAATGAAAAGACTAACCCAAAGATACAGGTACAACCTCTGGCATGAGGAGTCCTGAAGCAGGGGTTTGCTCAGAGGTACACCGTGGGAAGCTATCATTATCCACTTGCCTTTTCTTCTGCACTTTCTTTCAGGGACAGGATGTTGGATGTTTGTGTGTTCTGTTCTCAAGTAACACAATAGCATTTATTTTCATAACCTTCTAAAACAGCTTTCACATTCTTTAATTTTAAAACCACTGTCAAATGGGTAGGGCAAAGGAAGAAAGGCTAGTTTGAGGAGACTTGGAAGGTGAGGGCAAACATACAGCTTCACCACCATGCGCTTTCTCGGTAATCTGCAGTCTGACGCTGCTGTCAGCACTAACTTCTTCAGAGTGTATTGTTTTGGACAGGGCAGGTGGTTTTTTCATGGAGAGCTGTGCAGGCAGAACTGAAAAGTTACACCTGTTTCAGTGAGCAGAAGCAGAATCAAAAGAAGAACGAACTTGGAGTGAAGGACAAGAAGCTGGGGAATGGCTGCCATGCTTCTGCAGGATTGACTGCCTTTCTCCAGACAGTGCCCTTGGGCACAGACTGAGCACTACGGGTTTGAGAAATCCTGAGCGCTGGTGCAAAGTGCACGATGGCAAGGGGAGAAGGGTAGCGTACACAGTGAGATGCATCTGAGGGCAAAACAGAATTTGGGCGCTTTGGGGAAGGGCTGGAGGTGCTTGGAGATTGTAGGATCTGAGTAGGATGGCATACAGAAGTGCTGGGTAGGAGTCCTTTCTGAAAATGTGTGGCGTTTGTTTGCAGTTTTGTACATTTAATGCTGAATTCCTTGAAATGCATGAGGTTCCTCCAGACATCTCAGAAAACAGGCTTTTAAGCCATTTTCTTGGTCTCTGGTAACTTCTTCTTGATTTTCGAACTTTGTTGGAATGGCTCTGCTGCTGTTTCTTGCGAGATGGTGAAAAACAGTGTTGGTGCTTATCCACCCTGTCCATGCAGTCAAAGGGAGTAATTCAAGAATAGCTTGTAATAAAGGCTACACAAAGTGCTTAGAGGAATTGTTCAAAAAGAGTATTCTTTATTGTATCAGTATGTGATCGGGGTATGCGTTGGCTGCTTTTTTGGGTGTATTTATGTGTGTAAGGGAATGGATGCTAAAAAATCAAAAAGGACATGCAAATAGTGATTTGAACAGTTACAAATTACTGTTTGGAAGACGTCTGGTGGTCTCTCCCACTTGTCTGTCTGCAGGAATATTCAATAATAGAAAAATCAATTCATGGTTACGTGTGATAACATAGTTCTCTCTCACATCTCAAAGTTTAAACAAAAAAAGGCTGCTTGGTGTAAATATTTTCAGGCATTAAATTGTGCTAGATACTGTCAGATGTCTACCTTATGGAATGTTTTTTTTCCTTGTAGTTTGGTAATGATCTTGGAGAAGGGGAAACTTTCAAAAATACTGCATAGTTATTAAGAAAACCTGTCTTAAACAGAGTGGGCAAATCCTTACTGTGACCCTGTTTGGTAGCTTATATCTGAAAGGACATGAAAGGAGATGATAAATAATTACAGTGGAGTTATTGCTCTTCAGCTATTACTCTGTAATAAATGATGTTCCTGTGTTTTTTCTCTTGTTGCTAATAAAAACATAAATATATCAGTTAATGAGGAGTCTTTATGTGTATTGGCAATCTTGGTTTGGTTTTGAAAGGAAAAATCCACATGTAATAGTGTTAGAAACAATAAACTGCCTTTTAGAATGCTTGATCATTCCTCCTGTACCTGTTCTTGACTCTGTAGTATGTAGTGAAATGTAAGGCAAGAAAATACATGTGGCTTTCTTGGGAATGCAGTGAAGAGAGAGGACTGGACCTGTATCAAGTGGTATTGTTAGGGCTTTGAAGAGAGTGCTATAAAATATTCTGTAGTCGGAAACA
Organism: Ciconia boyciana; assembly: GCF_034638445.1. Taxonomy (NCBI): domain Eukaryota; kingdom Metazoa; phylum Chordata; class Aves; order Ciconiiformes; family Ciconiidae; genus Ciconia; species Ciconia boyciana. The sequence continues at coordinate 122,272,604 of NC_132935.1, read as the reverse complement.
TGGTGACCTTCTGCAAGGTCTGGAAAGTGAGGCTGTTACTGCTAAAACTTATACACAGATAAATACATTGAAATTAATTCCAAAAAGAATTTAACCTCTTAAATTTACCTTTAACCTCTTAGCTACCCAAAATACATTTTCTTTTAGGATAGGTACAAATGTTAAATAGAAATTTATGGTGCTTTCATATATGAACTGAAAATGTCTAACTTTAGACTTGCTGCCTTCCTTGTGGACAGCCCTAAAATTAATTTCTTGCTTGCCTATTCTTATCAAAGCTCTGTTTACAGTAATAACTCCCTCTAATTTTACTTCATGATTTTTGTTGAACTTCTGTGTTCCCCTCTTCCTTCATGATGGAGTTGGACTTCAAACCTGTCTCTACTTTCCTTCCTCCCTCTGTTCCCCAAGTGACAGCTGCCTTTGTTTTTGTGGCTATTTCTGTATACAGTGCTTATGTATCTTAGCCTTCATACCTTATCTTATCTGACGCACAAGCTTGCTTTCCTTAAATCCAGAGAGAGTGATTTTATGTACTGCTTGCTTAGTATTAGATTATTCTGATTAACGCTTGCTCTACATATAGAGTGTTACAACACGGGATCTGATAGTTACTAGGGCTCTGCAACAGCAGTGCTGGCTAATGCCATATCTTGCCTAAAATTCCTGTAATATTGCCACACAACTGGCTGAATGTCTAGTGAAAAATGAGAGAGAATGAGCTTTTGGAGTGGTAGCTTATGCTGTCCATGGTGAATAGCAAAAAGGAACAAGGCCTTATAGAGTGGTATAACTTACTGCTTTAGAGTGTATTAACTACTTTTTGGGCAAATATACTACTATTGTACAGACTTTCCACATTATATATTTACAAGTGATATAATTCAGAGTACTCATATGTACTTCTGAAAAGCCCTTCTTTGTGTATGTGTGACTTTTTCAGTGGATTATTTTTTGCTTCAGAACTGTATTACCTCTTTTCTTTGGAAGCTAAAAATTAAGATCCGAATGATGTATTTATGGCATCTGTTGCTCAAGTAAACAGGCACAGGATATCAGGCAGAGACTCTTGTGTGGTACTTGGAGGAACAGAGAACAAAATGAATTGTTTGGTGTCCGTGTTTTGTGAACAATGCAGGGGACAGTCTCTAAAAATTGGTCATTCTCCAAGCTTCCAGTGAAATAGTTAAATAGTAGTTTTCAGAAATGAGAAACTGAATTTATTTCATTGTTTCTTTCCTTTTTAAATAGAAAAATAGCATTTTCATTTCCTGGTCTACTTGGTGTTCTGTGTTCTGACATGCAGTATTTGGGGTTTTGTTTTGAAAAAGGGACTAGCCAGGCACACATTTGATTATTTTAATTTGTGGAAGTGTTTATATGCTTACATAACGCAGCCTGCACTGTTAGTGTGGAACTCCTCTACCTTTAAGATGTATTTGGACCATTGCAACTACTGTGAAACTGCTGAATTGGCAGATGTGGATTTTTTAGTTTAACTTGAGTTTCAGTAATTACAAATGCAATTCAAACTTCATTCTGTGTGTTGGAATGATGCTTTGTTGGACTTCACATGAGTTTTGTCTTAGTAGATGACGATTATTTTTTGCTTTAACTGTCTATGCATTAATTCAGGAAAAATTAAGAAAACAATTTATTGCAAGTTGTGTACCTTTAGCATAAGGTCAATTGATTTAACATTCTTATCTAAATATGCTACAGTGCTTATTAAAATATAAAGTAATTTGGCATAAGAGGTAACTTATGCCTTATTAAGAGCTGCATGGCTATTTTACAGCTGAGTATGATTGCTTCGTCCTGTTTAAGAAGATTATCTTCTTTCTGTTTTTAAAACTGTATCATCTCTCCTGGCTAAAGATAGAAGGAGGGCAATTTAAACTTCTGATGAGATAGTGTAAGGGCTGTTTGGGAGCTTAATAGAAATTCAGTTGATTTTAATTAAAAGTCAATAGAATCAAGTGCATTTACCCACTTTAATGTTACTCCTTTACCATACTGATAATTTACAGATGGATCTTATTTCAATAGGAAAAAGTGACTAATGGAGGTGACAAGAACTTCATGGATTTTTTTTTTAATGGATTGTGCTCTGCTTTCAAAAGCAGACCAGCATTGAACCTGTCAATCTTTGTAAAGATCTGAGCATCTCTATCACACACACACACAAATACAGTTACTGTGATTTAAAATCTGAATGTTTACCCTTAGAAGTTGATAAAGGTACTATTAAATAGTTTTTCCCATTCTAAATTTATCGAATGCTGAGGTTTACAATGAGTGCACTGAGTGAACATGCTTGGATAGTCTCATTCATGTGTGGTGTTGGAAGGCTCTGCCTATGGCTTATGCCTGAGTGGTGGTAATCACTGTATCACCCAGCATGGCAGTAAGAATTGCATATATTCAGCACTTCTGCACAGTGCTGCTTTTAGTGAGCTCATATATATTTCTATTTCCAAAAGGTTTGCACTGTAGTTAAACTGATGTTTAAAGATAGGTAATGGGTAAGAAGTTTGGAAAACAAAAATATGTAAATCAAGGATATGTATTTACTGGAATCATCTGTCATGCATCTATTTTTGTTACTATTTATTATTACCTGTGAATTTGAGGAAGTTATCCATAGGAAAGTTCAGCTAAGGCTTTGTGGTAAGTTTTAAAGAAGGATTGGGGAGTGTGGACAAATGTATGGATTGCCCTATACGAAAATAGGAGCCTTCAACAGAAAAAACCCTAGTTTGAATCAGTATACAGAGATGAGACTTTTGAGACATACGCATTTTTATTTCTGTACAACTCTGCAGTGCTATGTGACATTTAAAGTATAGTTGAGCAGCTAAATTAAATGCCTTTGCTTTTATTTTCCTAGACTTTGGTAGCTAATGAAATGTAATAGAGGATGTTGGTTGTAGAGGATGCTGAAAAAAAGGTGCTGCAGGAGGTCCCAAATTTTATTTGAAATTAATGTTGGTAGAGGCAACAACTCCCTGTTTTGTGTCTGATTGCTAAACTGCTTTTTTTTGTAACACTGGTAAAGCTTATGCCAGATCTTAGGAATCCCATACATGAGTTTATGGCTTAGAAGAGAGTATAAGTGGTTACTAGAAAATCTAGATCCAGACCAAGACCTTTATACTGGCTACAGAAACCAAAGATGCACTAGAGTGTAGACAGTAGTTAAACTGGTCAAGAGAGAGCAATTAATAAAAAGATCTTGTTTATCAAAATAAGTGCAATTCCACATCTGGATCTGCAGGCTGGTGATTTCTTAGAATGAAATGGTACAGAAAATACCAGAGTGTCTTATGTTCTGTGACTTCAGTGCATCTTTACAATGCACTGCTAATCCAGATAGTCCAGTGTAAACTGTTGGGGCTATGTAACAAGTAATTTATGCATGCGTTAGATTGATTTCTTGCATTGCTAGTAGTTACATTTTATGAAATGGTAATGAAACAACCTAAAATTGCTGAAGGATAGAATTAATGAACGTATGGAAAATACTGGCAAGAAAAAATTGAACAGATATCTTACAACTTTTTATAGCTGTATAAGAAAATGAGACTGAGTTCTAATCCAGATGGAAAAGTAATAATAGAAATCTATTTAAATAGTGCATAATGATTACATGGGCTAACCTCTGGAAATTTGCAATAAAAGTATCTCCAAAGGATTGAACAGTTCCAGATGTTAAATCATTTTGTGCATGTCTCCTTTTACACTGTCATTTCTATGACTGATTTATTCCATAAACCTGTTCTTGAGTTCTGAGAGAAGTATAGACGAGGAATAGCACAGAATGGCATGAACCTGAAAGTGGAGCACTCCAGAGTGCCCAGGATGAGACTTACCACTATGGCTTGATTTTCTTACTGGGCAATTATCTTTACTTGCCTTATAGGGATACTGTGACGCTTCATATATCAAATACTTTTAAGATGTTTGAATGATCCTCCTTCCACTAAACCAAGAAGAATGGAAGAGAAAGGCTAAAGCTATTCTTGTGTTAATTATTTACTCCCATGAAAGTTGTTGCTAGTTACTTTCCAAGTAATCATGGCAAGCCCTTTATGGTTGTGTAGGGCCACTTTTAATATAGCACAGAATGGATGACTCAAACTTATCACCCACTTCTGAAAGGAAAAGATAGCTCAGTTTCCTATAGGCATTTTAAGGAGGGTCCTTGATGGCCTTATGCAAATTCCAAGTCTTTCACAAAGTTTCTATCTACAGAGTAAGCTGTTCGTGGAAGCAGCATTTGCAAATTATAATTTTCATTCACAGATGCTTTATTTCCTATTCTTGATTGCTGTCAGGATCTTCAATTCATCTATGACAGGAGTCACATTTCTCAAGTTAAAAATAAAATACCTTCACCAATTATAGCTGCATGCAATACCACCTGAATTCTGGTAGGGAGTTCCAGTCTTTTCACTCTCTGATTGCATATTGAGACACACTTCTGTATGTCTCACGAGTTGCTCTCTTTCCAAAGTAGGGAAATGTTAGCATCCTTTTCTTCTAACTGGTTACATGTCCAATGTTTTGGTTCTCAGGTCTCTTAAGCAGCTAGCTTGACACGCTTGCCAATTAATCCTAGAATGGGAGTATATCACTTCCTTTAATTTGGGAACTGACAAAAGAAAGGATGTCTTGTTCATCTGATGTCTTTTAAAGCATCCTAGGGCTTATCCACTTTATAGGTGCTTATCCACTCACATTTTCCTCCTCCTTGAAAATATCCTTTACTGCGTATTTTACAAGCGGAAGTTCAGAATAATATTGGGAAATATCAGATCCCTTTGCTTGCTAAAATGACTTTAGGGTACACCTAAATATTTATTATACAGCAGCATATTAACTGCATTAAGCTATATGATATGTTAATTGTTTTCTTATGTTAGCCCCCTTAAACCCCACATATGCAATCTTTGATTTTTTTTTTGTTTTTTTGGTGTATGTTAATGTTATATGAACAGGTGGAATTTGAGTTAGACCATTTTCTAAGCCCCTCCAAGCTAATTTCATCTTCAAGGGCTATATGCTGCTCGAGATTGACGTCGTCTTGAATGGTTTGATAAATTTGTCTTCCTTTGTTACTTTTTCCTGGTATTCAGCCCCTCAGTAAAAGATGGCTACCTATGCTCAAGTTCACAGTTCATCATATGAAGCGTTTTATCTTCTGTATGAGTGCTCTCTGTAGATTTGATGTCCTTTCTTTGAAGTTCTTTTCAAATGCATTGAGAAGCTTGGTTCCTTTTAGGGGGTGTTAAGCAGAAACAAAACTGGACAATAAAAAAAATGCCCCCACTTTAATTACTCAACAGCTGCCTATTTCAAAATAAATCTCTGAAATGTTGCTGTTGGGTGCTACAACATTATTGAGATTTGACTGAAAATATACTTCATCTGAAGAACTGGCTTTTCCCACGTTGGTGCAGCACAGGGTCATCTGTTTTTCTTCTCTGAACAGCAAACAAAATCCTGCATTATCAGACTTCATTTGTGGTAACAGGATTGCTAGATCCTGTATCTTCTTGAAAAATTGATTATAAAACATAAGTGAAATACTAAACTTGTTTTGGAGTCATTTATTAAGAGAGCCTCTGAGTTCTTGGCCTGTTTGTTCATTCTGCTACTATCCCAGTGGTTCCTTTCTACTGCCATCATTTTCAGTCTGTTCTGACTGCTTCCATGTCAGAGAAAAGACAGTTTATTTCAGTGTTAATTAGATGATTTATGTGTCTTTTGAAATGTAAGCAGTCTGGTTTCTAGGGGGGGTTTATTATTATTTTTATGATTCTTAACTGTTGTGCTTTTTTTTTCTTCACTTTGAAGCAAAGAAAACATAGGCTTTATACATTTGGCTAATGCTTTAGTTAGTACTGACATGCTGATCTGTCGAGACACTTCCAGGTCATAAAATGAAGGAAAGTTCCTTTGCTGCTACAGTAAAATTACAAACATTTTTTCACTATTATGCAAAAACTTGCCTGAAAAAAGGAATTGTGCAGCTTTGCAGTTTTAATTTTCTGTTGCTGCTGTTTGTAGAATGTAGGTAGTGAATGAGTATGCAGTATTTGGTATGTCTACACAATGGAGTTACAGTAGATTTCAAGTAAGTTAGGAGTAAAATGAGATTACTGGAAAGGAAATTGAATAATCAGTGTTTTTTGTGGCTTAGTCCTTTGGGACTCAATTTCATGTGTAAACACAACCTCTTAAATCTGACTTTCAGCTAAACAGAAATTCAGTGAGTATGTGATACACGGATGAACACTTTACTGGATGATTTTCAAAATGTCAGTTCAAGTTCTGCTAAAGATGATGTTACTTCTTGAGTTATTCTTGTAGGTTTAAAATTAATTATTTGGCTTATGTTGGCCAGCTTCTGTAGAACATTTTTTACAAGTATTGTTTATAAAGCAGTCTAAAACTTAATGGTTTGAACTGTTTATCACACTATAAACAGGATAGACTAGAAGACTAGCAATAATAACATCTTACATGATATCAGGTTTCCTTTATAAGCTACAAGATTGCCAAATGACATTTGCACTTGTGAAAGTACTATGCGTGAGGATATAGGTATACCTTGAAAATGGGTATTGTTTTGCATAGAACACTTTATGCACATAAGACGCTATTGTTCAGGTAGTTGTAGTTTATTTTGTATTGAATATTTCTGAAGATGCCAGGTTTTAAAGCCAGAAAACTACTCAAGTTGTCTTACCACTGGCATGACTTCATCATATGTTTTCAGTTCTTGCTTTTTAAAAATTTGAGCTTGTAGTATATTTTATTTCTTAAAAAAACCCAATTGCTGGAAATGATGCATTCTTGTACACAAGTTGCAAAAATTGTGACCTTTGGTACTTTGCTTCAAGCATAAGTCATCCTTGCCATTTAAGAAAAGAAAAATCACCTGTTTTTGTTTGACTACCTTTCATCTCTTGTCATTCATTATTCTTTACCTCCTTATGTTTAGGACCCTTCTGTTCCCTTTGTCTCATTTGATAGTTTAATCAAATTACCCTTTCATTTTCTTCTTGGTAAATAAAGGCTTCTTTACTCTGTCACTGTGATTCTTTAATCATTCATATGGGGTTTTTTCTGTAAGCTTTTCCCATTTTTTCAGCATTGCTCTTGAAGCAGGGAACACTGGATTTCCTGTGCTTTTCCAGTACTAGTCTCATCAGTACCAGAGGCAAAGTAATTTCGCTTCCTATCTTCTCCAGATTCCTTTGTTTACCAGGTCAAGTACGATCTTGCCATGCTGTCCAAGGAATAATATTCAAATGATGATTAATCAGTACCCAAATCTCTTTTTTGAGTTACTGCTTCTGAGAACAGTGATCTTCCATTCTGTACCTCGTCTTTGTGAACACTTGTAGATACAGCATTTCACTTGGTTGCTCTGAAAAGTTTATTTCTTGGTTGTATGCAGTCAATGAAGAGATGTAGTACCTTTGCCACAGCACCTTGGTTTCTTGAAAATTTATCACTGCTTAGGCACCACAGGTTTTTTCCAGAAATTATTTCACTTTTCTTCCAAATCATCAACAGCTGAATATTCTGATCAGTACTGAGTGGTTATGAGATGGTTCATGTGCTGCTGCAGAAAAGGTACAACCATACTAAGATGGTATCCTTGAGCTCTATTGTGTCTCATTAAGCCTGATTAATTTGTATCATGTTGGTGTGTGTATTTAATCAAAATGTTGTGTAAAGTCAAGTCATATGTTTTCAGAAGCTGTAAGTATACTACATCAAAATTGTTGCTTTTTATCAACCAAGTTTTATAATGTCCTCAAGAACCAATATCCACTTAATGTGGTACCTTTTATGCTAGTGCAAGTTGATTGGCACTAATTGTTGATTGTTAGTGGTGACAAGAACTTATGACTCAGGCATAAAACAGGCAGTGATGGTGTAAACCTTCTGCGTTGTGCTCTGTGTCTGTATATCAAATCCTTCTTGAGGTAGTTTTATTTGTATACTCATTCTTTCTGATCTTTTCTAGTTAGCATGATGTGTCATAAAAACAAATGCATTACTCAGGAATGAAGACATTCAGGAAACAGTTTTGAAAAACAAAATGGCTCTGTTGCAGAAACAAGACCTGGCCTAATAATAGAGACCACCATGATAGAGACAGTCTTCTCTTCCTTCCTTTTGGGATTCATGAATTTGCACACAAGGGGGCTCTGAAATTGGGTGTGGCACATAGAGCGGGATTCTTTATTATCTGTGGGTACTTACTATTGTGATGGCCACACCAAGTTTGCCTTTATAACTCTGCTCTCCAGTGACTGTAGGACTCTGTTAAAAATTACTGATGTAGTTATTGAATGCAGAGTACTGTTGACAAGTAGTCCTTGATTTCAGTTCAAACAGTTCAGCCTCTTTTAATATGCCATTGTATAATCTATGGCATTTTTGTTTTGTAATTTTGTACTTGGAAAGATGCTAAAAACAAGACTGCTTTGGTATTGAAGTGGATTATTAGAAAGTCAATAGAAACACAGCAAAACCTGAAATGGCTGGAAATTGTCAGCATAAATTTAACCATCATTGAGGTCCTCTTATTTTCTCAGGAGCAATTGAAACAATTATACTGAGGTGTGGGGCAGGGAAAGCTTACCCTGAAGCCCCAGAAAGCAAGAAAAAAACCACTGTAGTTTTGTCACTGTCCAACTACCAGAATGCTCACAGCATCAATGCACCATAGTTTTGATACTCTATTTCTGTTACATGCTAAACTTTTTCAGTTTAGTTTTAATGTCAGTACACTACAAGAACATGTTATTTACAGGTGTGAAACCATGTCCTTTGGATGTGAATCAAATAAGTGACTTTGTAGTACACAGGTACATTGTAGATTGGCCTTTTTGACTCATGTTCAGAAGAGGGGAAAAAAGGATTTTTTTCTGTATCTTAAAAGAAGTAGCTTAAGCCCCTTTTCCCTTGTTGCCTGATGGGGTTTTTGTAGTAGCAGGTATATGTGCCAACATAACCAAATTCTTAGAACTGCAACAGGCATTTCAGCACTGTTCAGAAGCTCTTATATAGTATTTTAAAGTAGTTGTAAAATTTTCAGTAGTTTTAATGGGCAACTTCTCAAGAAAGTTACTCTATATATTGTATGGTAGCTGTTTACTATCACTTTCTTTCACTACGTTTCTTCACTCCAATTTCTTGTTAAAAAGATAACAAATATGACCTTGTTGATAGTTCAGTTTATTCTGTGCACACAAGGCAGGACCGTCTGGAGGTGACTATTCAGTGTCCCAGTAGGCACAGAAACCTTGGACTAGTCTCTTTTATAAATGACAGTGAGATCAATGCTGCTGTTAAAGCTGCTGAGTGTGTTTAGGCTCTAATAATGTCTGCACCATTATTTACCAAAAGAATTCCAGAAGCACATTGTGTGAGGTATTATTTGGTAAGACTTTATATCTTTGGTGGGTTGCTGAATTTAAGGAAAGGGGAGGGGGGGAAGCACTTGTTAAATGAAATGTCTAGACTCTTGTCTGCGGGAATCAATTGGCTCTCACCTATTTGTATATTCATAACACATCTCTAGCATCATAATTTTTCTCAGCTGTCACTTCATGGCAACAAAGTGGCAGCAGCAGTGCCTTAGACATGGCATTTATAACTACCAGAGCAGCAAAACAAAACAAGCAGTCATTCCCTATTGTACTGAGTTTCTTTTGTCTTTCTGAAGGAAGAAAGGGACCTTCAGCTTCTTAAATATTTTTCCAAGATTAAAGTATGTAGATATTTCTGTTCTCCTTCAGTCTGGTATATTTTCACTTATGGTTTTACACACACCTCACTTGCTTTGTTGTTGTAAAACCTGCTGCACCGTATTATTTTCTAAAGACAATAACTCTGTCCACACTGTTTGGTTATACAATTCCTTTCATGACCTGTATGGCTGCTAGTCAGAGTTGATTGACAGTCTTTCCTCTTAGACATGTTAGATGTGGATGCACAGGAGGAACTCTTATAAATTTGAAGCACTGTCTGACGCCAGCCTGAAACTCTTTAAAAAAGTCCCAATAGCATTAATACTATTCATGGTGGGGGGAAGTAAAACTGAAACAGTATTTTGAAATGTGAACTTCTAAAATAGTTTCAGGTGACTGACACCTGTATGCACAAACAAATTCCAAAATAACTCAGTAGATTATATCCCATACATGCATTTCTGTAGTTATCTGTTTCCCCCTCTTCAATGTTATGACTTGTGTTGTAAAAAGTCTGTAACATCTGTAGTACGTAACACTTTATGTAATAATTTATAAAGACTATTCTCTGTTAATAGCGTGTCAAGGATTTATTTTCAGAAAGCCCTAGTATGTATATTTAGTTCTCCATTACAAAAGAATGAAGTAAAAGGAGATGGTAGATGCTAATTCTTATGAGGAGTATTTTGGTTTGCTGGTGAACACATAAGGATTGTACTGCAATTCTCCACTAGAATAAAAGCTCCTTTCCCTGCATCTTCCCTGAACAAAGCCCAGCCCCTCTTTTCAACCAAGACTATTCCAGGAGATTGTGTCATTAGCTTTTGAAATGTTGTTTTTTTTTAAAAAAAATCTCATTTATGAAGAGAGGGTCATACTTCTATGGCTCCAATAACTCTTTTGTATAGTTGCATTTTCATGAAAATCTATGAATTCTAGCTTGATTTCATCAAAGGTAAAGGTTTTGATTCTGCTACCAAAAAAATGTCAGTGGACTGCTGCGTACCATACAGATGTTACTAATATCAAGGATCAGGTGTAACATGAAACCTTCAGATGTAGTTTGGGATTGCAGTAGAATATCTAACACAATACAATGAAAGGATGAGTATATGCGTATTAACATAGTGTATTTTTAGAGTTAGGAAATATGTCTTGGAAGGACCGTTTGTTCTTTTTTTTTTCTTTCCTATCCTTGAAATACAGAACTTCTTAGTTAATGGACTGTAAAGTGGATGTGTCCTGCAGGGCAATTTTTTACCTCAGAGGGCTGAGGAGCAGTAGGTGTTTGGACTACGAATTAAGCATTTCCCATCTAGTGAGTGCTTAACCAGAACATCTGATTTCCTGAGTGCTGCCCATGAGTGCCTGGCCAGCTGACTTGTATTCAAATTGGTCAGTGCTTCTCTTCTTTAAAATAAAGATTTAAAAAACCAAAACATAAAATGGAAGTGTTGTTAAGAAAATAAATAAATAAAAATCCTCAGTATCCCTGTTGGTGGGATATTAATTTTTGTTTGGCTTTTCTAACCTGTAATTTTGTAAAATAGACCTAATAAGTGGTGTGATAACATATATAACGTCTAGTAGAGATTAGTCTTTCAGTTTCTGCTGAAGTGGAATACTGACAGTTTAACTAGCCTGAGAGGAACAGTGATTTATTTGTGTGCTTCCAGAGAAGGGAAGACGATGACTTCATGAGAGCAACAGGAGGCGAAGTTGGTAAGGCATATTATCTAGCACAAGGAAAAAGTTGATAACATTGCTTCAGGAGAGGCAGTGTCCTAGGTGCTGGCACCTAGGCTTAATTAATCTTGTTACAGAATCATACACGATGAGACAGAAAGTGAGTTGCAAAAAATAGTGTGCAAAATAACTAGGTTCTTGGACTTCACACCTATCAATGTTGATTTGCTATACTAGGCAACCTTAGGAGTCCAAGACTCCCGTCTTTCTTGTTGGTTGTCCTCTTCTTGGAAGGTGTCAGTCACATGAACTAGCTCACTGCCCTAGTTCCTTGAACTGAAAGGTGCAGATAATGGTTGCAAAACACCTGAATCAATAGTGTGTACGTGTGGATGGGATGTACTATGTCGGTACGTTGTGAGCTCATGCCGTAATGATTTCTCACCATCTCCTGAGAAGGTTTTAAGATGAAGGTCTGGTCTTTGCTTAATTCAGATGAGCTCATTCATTTTATCCTAAATGACCAAAAGCTACTTTGTTTTCAGTAGGATGTTAACCTTAGATTGATTTGCTTGAGCACAGAGGGTTTTTTGGTTTTGTTTTGTGGGTTTTTGTTTTGGTGTTTTTTTTTCCTTCAGTGAAGACAAGGTCAAAGGGATTGAAGTAGCTTCTAGCTATGGTATATAGTTCTGACTTGTGTGATGTTCTTTTAAGGTGTTTGCTTTTGGGGTTTTTTTTGTGATAAATCAGATCATAAATATATGCAATTGTTTAAATAAGTAGGAAAAAAATGCCTCTATTCTCGGGTCCTCTGGAAGAGGATGAAAAAGTTTGCCGAATTCCCCACAGATTGGCAGAATTTAAATAGAAAGGATAAGTCCTTTAACCAAAAAGCATTCATTTTACTGTCTCAAACTGGAAGAATAACTCAACATTAAAATGAGCAACAGACAAAATGATTCTTTCTGTAATACACAGTCAAGTAACCTGAACAACATATACTCTTCCTCTGCTCCCCCCACTCCCCCCCTTTTTTTTTTAAGGAAGGAAAAAAGGTTTAGACTGTAAATGTGTTAGTACTGTGGTATCCAGGTTACAGTAACTTATTTATAGCTGGGTTCAGAAGTTGCTTCGCTGTCCTAAGATGGTTTCTTTTGTTAAGGTTTGTCACTACTGAGGGAACGTGTTTAGCTTTATTATTAAAGGGGATGTACCACGTAACAAAATCTTTTGAGTTGCTTGTTTACCATTAAACACTAAGTCTGAACAACTACCTTGGAAATAATTAAGTCTTATAGCTGTATTCAAATGACAAGTTAATGCTTCAAAAATCTTGCAAGTGAGAGCTTAAATTATGTTTATCAAAGAAGTAAAAGGCTACAGCAATACAGTTCTGTATACTGTGCAGATATGATTTTTTTGGAAAGCTTTTACTAGACTGCTGCTATAGGAGATAGTTGATTTCTACCAAATTTTACAGTAACTTTGATCTGGAAAAACTGACTGTTGTTGAGTTGTTTCTGGTTAACAGTGATAATGTAATTGGTGCATTATTATTGATTTCTTAGTTGATAAATTTCATTACAGACACGTACTTCATACACTCATCAACATTGTCTTAGAAGTTTAACAGGTAAGGGACCTTTTGAAAATGTTAAAGCAAGCAGTACAGTACTGAAATCTTGGGAGCATCAGTAAATTTTAAAGTAAAAATATTCTATTCTGGTTTTTTTAGACTTCATTAAAAACCCTCTTATTAAAACACTTTATAAGCAGCACAGTGAATAAGACAGAATGCTGCACATTGCTATAGTTCTGGTAAACCAGAAGATCCATGTGTGTTAAATCTGCGTGTTTTCAATCTGTATATACCTGGATAATTTATTTACTTTTTTAGCCTTGAGTGGTCTTTGTTCAACGCTAGGTAAGTGTGGTGGATAGAAACAAACATATTTTTCAAGATAGAGTTTATATGTTAGAGACCTGGTATGTAGCCAGTTGTGAGTGTAGACTGCAAAAAAAGGTTTCATTTACAATATGGGACCATTCTGGCTTGATCCTACAGGAAGGCTGATATTAGCTGTTTGTTTTGCATCATCTTTTTTTTCTGTTAAAAGAATCACAGTTATCTTTTCGGAATTGTGTCATGCTGCGTGAAGAGGAGAGCCTAGAATTATTGATTGGTGTTTTGTTGTAGAGATTAGGACAGACAGAAAGGTGTTTACTCATTAGAACAGTGTGCTGGTTCACTGAGCTCCTTCTATCATAGGAATTCTGTCACGCTTCGATAAAGCCGTGGTTTGATTCACATATAGTCATTGTAAACAGCATTATAGCTCTGGGTTTTATCATTACTTGATGGCACACTCATGTTCCTCTGAGAGCTACCTGTGTGTAGGCAAACTGAATATGCAGCCATAGTGAAGAGCAAGATTTTTAAGTGGCTTTGTACTTTTTAAGGGGAGATGCCTTCTGGATATTATATCCTTGAAGCTTGCACTGAAGTCATGTAGAGTTGCTTGTATACATTTGTGACACTTGTATACATCTGTGGCTATGGTTACATTTGATTTTCTTATGGTAGGTACATCTTAAAAAGTTGGGGACTGTTGCGGACAGTGCATGGGTGAGAAAATGAGACGTTTACTTCTCTAAGCTTTACCTTGCAATTTTTTTCTGTGCCTATAGTTGAAAACTTAAATATTTTTATTAGCTCTTACTGTTTTTCATCATACTGAAAAATGCATACTGAAGTCTTAAAGTAACTCAACTAGAATTTAATTCTTCAATCTTTTGTTAAAAGAAAAGCTGTAATGCTTTTTTTCCTCTGATAATGCAGAATTGTAGATTTTTTTGCTTTGAATCTTTCAATTTTTTGCTCTTATTTACAAATTTTCTTCATCCATGAATCTTACATTATAAATGATAAATAACTTTGCAATATCATATAAACTAGCTAAGAGCTCCATTTACAGAAGCAAAGTATGTGTAGTATTTCCAAATTTTGTGGAAATGGATGAGCGGGCCTGAGCCCAGAATAAGTCTTTGCTTTGACTGTAAGATCTTTCTTTTCCTCCTTCATCACAGTATCTGAGTATTTGTCCACCAGAGCATCTGACTGGAACTACTAAAAAAAAAATTTCCACTCTGTATTGAACTTGAATGTTGGCAACATTTTTACCTGTTATCTTCATTTTTGTTCTTCTATATTTCTTTCCATATTTTTAGATATTTTTGTTTGAGCTCAAATACAACACATTCTTGTAAGAAAGGTCCTACTGTTGCTTTCTAATCCAGTGTTCATGGCCTCAGTGCTTGTTATCAGAAATTGAGCTGTGAGGGGAGAGGGAGGGAGTTTGGCCTAAACACACTGTCAAAATATTTGCATGAGAAAATAATGAAATGAGAAAATAAAATATACCCATTTAAAACTATTTTACTATTTGTGTATTGAGCTTGCTGTTTTTAATTGCGTTATTAAAATTAATTTATTTCTAAATTCTAATTGTTGCATTCTGCAAACAATAAGTAAGATGACAATGTAGAAGGAGTTTCATTTTCCAGATGGATGTGTGTTCAGAGTTTTATTTGCGTAGAGTCTCCTAGAACACAATGAATTTTTTTTTTTAGTGGGATCTGTGGTGTTAGGTAAGACAAAGAGCATGAAAGGAATAATTTAATATTTCTGAAATTATTGGTAAAACCTCATGAGAACTCCTGGCCTCATTTACACGAGTGTAGTACTATTGGCTTATTGACCTGAAGCACTTGAAATAACTGTCTTAAACATCTCATGCAGAGGCTGGATTCTCCAGCTGAACTACTTGGGCTCTGAAGTAATAATGTTATTGCTAATAATGTACAAATGTTTAAAAAAAAAAAGTGATTTGCAGTCTCAAGAAGTAGAATAGTCCTAGAATTCTTAGGACACGAGACTGATGTGCTGGGGTAGTTGTGCATCCGGGTTCTTGAAAAGATAATAATATAGAGTTGTCATGAAATGGGGGACCTTAGATTTCAGCATTTTAATGTAGCCTGCTCTTCTGATCTGCTGCACAGCATTGGGAAAGTGGATTAACCTCAATCTTTTTTTTCAGCAATATAGCAGGGAGAACAATTTTACTCCTTTATAACAGATGGTATGAATAGTTTATTTTATGATGCAAGTTCTAAGTGATTTTGTAGTACTATAATCCCTCTTCCAGCTTAAGAGATGGAGCAGTATACAACAACATAGTAGGTAATCAAGAAACTGGCATTTGGGATTGCTGAAGGCTAATGAAGCTTAAAGCGTTCACATTTGACTTGTTGATGGGAAATACTAAAATGGAAGTACTAATGGCCAGGGGGCTTTACCGGTAAATTGACCTAAATTTTCTGAAAAGGTATGAGACTCCTAATTTAATGTGTCACTTAAAAGCACATTTGACTATACTAGTCTGCACTGTGAGTTCATAGAGTAGATAGACTAAAGGGAGGATATGTGGAAGTGTGTGGGGATACTGGTAATTACCTATTGTGATCTGGAATTCCTGGACCACATCTGACAAGAAAATTATCTCTGAACACCTACTCGGCAATTTCAGAATACTGCTTTTGCCCCAAATTCCTTTGTCTCTTCATTGTTTTTAATTGGAATGAATTTCTTGTTATCTGGGCCTTGGTCCTGCGAAGGTGGACTTTTGTGTGTTTGCTTTTCTGTAATTTGAGTGAGTTTTCTTAAGCCATGTAATTGAGGGGCTGCTGAACCAGTAAAACCAAGATTAAATGTCTGCTGATAGGGGACTCATACTAGTGTGATGGAAGTTCACTTTTTTTTTCCCCAACAAGAAAAGACAGTTATTTCCTCAGCAATAGAGTAGCCTGCATAGGTGGGCAATGACAAGGGAGATCCAGCAAGCCAAGTGGTCTTTATATTTTGGGAAAGTGAATGAAGTCAGTAATTTTATTGTACATGAAGTAGTGTTTCATAATTTCATCCCAGAAGCTTGAAAATGATGCATCCTTCCTAATTTTCTTTTGAGGCGCATGTGCGAGCGTTTGGGATGTACCAGACGGTGAGCTAGGATCTTGGCTTACAGAGCCATGACTGAAATTGTCAAAACAACATATGAATTCATATAGAGACTTCACAGTTAACCACTGGTGTCCACTTAACAGCAGTGTCAGGAAGACAAAGGCTGAATTTTACTGCATTTAGCCAAAGGGAGCCATGAGGTTACTGAGGTTACAGTGCTTCTGATTAGTCTATATGGCCTTCTGTTGCTGTTAACTATCCTTTCATTCCTAAGAGGAGGTGGTTTACTAGACTTCACCATCCACCTGCTGTGGAATAGCATCCTATATCCTATGACCTACTACTTTATTCAGATTTAAGTAACTCTTCACTGGAATATTCAGTACATTGGACTGCCTACATTCAGTGACTGATATACGACACCTTTTTTCTCTCTCATCTGGAGACTTCATCAGCTGTAAAGGCTGGAATTAGCATTTTCTGCAAAAACAACAACAGAAAAAGCTGTTTGTATCTTTAAATTTTAAGTTAATTTTTTTTTCTTTGCGTATTTGGTATTATTGAGAATGGTGTCTGAGTTAGTGAAGATACAGCTTTGTGTGATATCCCCCCCTCCCCCACCCCCCCAGCAGAAGTCAGAAATTAAGAAAAAAGTTTATCTCCTGATAATCCAGTGATCTTTAATCAGAATAGACCAATTTAAAAATGATGGAGACTGAACACATCAAAACATGTATGAAGACCTTTCGTAAAATATTCTCCAGTATTGTAGTCTCAGCATTCTTTATCTATATAAAAATAGCTCTCAATTTTCTATAATATTCTCAATTTCATACACAGGTTAAAGGTTTTCTAAAGTCTTACTTATTCTTATTAAAACATCAAACACATTGTTGTTAATGCTATATGGAAGTCCCAAAGAGATCTGTGTTGTAAAATGTGAGACTTCTGTCTGCACCCATTGCACATGAATAAACCTATGAAGTACAACACTTTGCAGCCTAAACAATCTAACTGTTTTAGTAGTTAGCTTCAGTAATCACAACAAACTAGAAACTGTACCTCATGTTTCATTTTGCATAAGTTATACTTAGATTTTTTTTAATGTTTTAAAGTGACTTTTCTGCAGAAAGATAGTATCGTGAAAAGGTTTTGGAATATTTCTTCTACTCAAGCACTCTTGTGCTTATTTCCTACTGAATTAAACCGGTGAGATTTTTATGGCATTTACTCTTAAATTTATATAAATTGGAAAACCTAAGTCTCCCCTAACCTTTAACTACATGAAAGCTAATATCTGTCTGAAGCTAGTTGCCTAGGCTACTGTATGGGCAAGGGGGATGTATAGGCACCTGCAGAGAGTCATTCCTGCCTTCGTTTGGAATGGAACGATTTGCCATATGGGG
Source organism: Ciconia boyciana (assembly GCF_034638445.1). Classification (NCBI taxonomy): domain Eukaryota; kingdom Metazoa; phylum Chordata; class Aves; order Ciconiiformes; family Ciconiidae; genus Ciconia; species Ciconia boyciana. Next base: position 122,254,719 of record NC_132935.1, on the reverse strand, counting down.
ATGTGTATGCTAGCTTTGGCTATGCTCGATTTCTTAGATAACTAAAGTTTGATGAAAGAAAATCTTATACGTGACTTTTACTTACTTTTGCTCAACAAAAAAAAGGTCTTGATCCTACTTTGCATGTCTAGGCTTTAATTTCAGGATAATTATTAATAGTGCTTGTCTGTTTCAGTGACCCAAATACTGGGACAAACTGTAAATAGTGTATAGTAAGACAGAACTTTTAAAATACAGGTGTCTGATTTCAAGCATCTGCATGTAGGTACGAAAGTAGCATTGACCTGATTTTCAGAACTACAGCACTACTGATTGTGCCAACAAAAATACAGCATGCTGACACTTTCTCAGAAACGGGTTTTCAGCATATGATCTCCGAACTCATGTGCTGAGGTATGTGGTGATAGGGGAGTGCTTTTCATTTTTAATTTCTGAAGTTATTGTCCTACCTTGATAATATTTGGTATTCTATTATATGGAGGAAGGACGTGTTCCACTTTCACTCTTGATCTGCCTCTCTGTTCAGAGCAAGAATAGAGAGGTGGCGTACTGTTTTTTTTTGTCTTGTGAACTTCATAGTTAAATGAGTTTTGCAGGAAAAAAGAAAGATTGCTATTATTGTTGAAGTTTTAAAAAGGAGCCATCGAGATGAACTTGTGTTTCACCATTCAGCACTAATCCTTCTTTTCTAATGGTAAATCTATGCCTTCTTGCTTGTTTGGAGTTGACAGTTAATGGCTTTGTGATTGATTAAAACTGTGGTGGTTGAAGCACGAGCTCTTGGCCTGAGTCATCACTGTACGTGGAGCGTGTGGGACCGAGGAACATGCAGGTATCTAGCTGGACTGATTTAAAATGGCCTTGCCCAGAATCAGATGAGGAATTTTATGTCAGTCATGCTGCCTTATGCTCCTGCCCATCTTCATGCAGCACATGGCCCACCCCTGCACACTTCTGTATGCTTAGTGGGAAGGCTGCTGCTCTAAGCTGGCTTTCTTCTGCGCAGAGTGAATGCCCTGCTGGTGGACTATAAGCAGCAAAGGCTATTTGCGCTATTTAAGCTTAAGTACAGTTAGTGAGCAAGGGAACGCAAGTTTATGTCCTTGTGATTGGAAACTGTGTTGGTAATCATTCAAGATTAAAAACAAAGCTTGTATTCTTGAAAATGTTTTTAGTCTGTTTAAAAGCCTTGTTTTTATAATGGAGTATTGCTCAGTTGTAAGCACTTCCAGATACAAGGGGTTACTTTTCTTTGCAGGTGAAAAGAAAGAACATTAAAACAAGCCCAAAGCTTTGATCAGCATCATGATTTTTAATCATTCATATTTAGTTGGAAGTTTTTATTGGCAAAATAAGATTTTGCAACTCCTTATTGCCTTATGGAGAAAAGCAAGTGATCCCTGATCTTAATACCAGTTTTCTCCCAGTGGCAGTCTAACCAGACTTACTTTCAGAAAGCCTATGTAAATGTTGTGTGTAAAGCAAATATGTATTAGGTTTGAAGCAAATAATGGTTGTCTTTCCTTTATTCCTTTCTCTTCATTTAAGAGAGACAAGTATGCATTCTGAAAAACAGATCCATGTGTAATGTTACAAGCAGCATTATATGTTCAGAAAATTGTAGTTTTAAATGAACCTTTTTAAAAATGCTGCTGTTGTGCCAATATTTAGAAAGAGAAGACACACACAACACTTGAAGACAAAATGTGAGCCATCACCCTAGGTTTCCTATTTATAGAAATTCCTTAATGGTTGAATCTTTATAATTCTTGTAATAATCCTAGATGCTAAACTGTTACTATCTCCTGTTTGGAATGGGCCAGGATTGCTGTGTTGGATACAAATGAGTGGTCTTGTGCATCAGTCTTTTGGACTACACAGGGGTGGCACATTAATTACATGAATGGCTATATTCTCACCGTAACATCAGGTATAGAGTATAGAGTTGAGGGCTCCAGAGGCATAGCACCTTAGGAGCTTTGGTCCACAACAAAAGTCATTAGAGCACGTTGTTAAAGGCAGTGTGTTGAGAACTGGCTGTGCAAGTTAGATTCATCAGAGAAGCCCAGTAGTTCATCCTATTAAGCATATCCTTTTGTGCACTGTCAGCAACAGACTAGTTTTACTGTGCAGCAGCAAGTTCACCTAGAGATAAGTTTGACAATATTCTAAAAGTATGAAGGAGAATTTAAATTAAAATAAAGGTCAGCTTTATATGTTTAAGCTTTAAAAAAATAATCAAAGGACAAAAAAATTGAATAGGCCATGTGAAGATAAGATTGCTGGCATGGTGGAGAATAAAAAGAAGGGAAAGAAAGAAAGAAAGAGTTGAACTTTTAACCCAACCATGGATAAATGAAATTTGTGTCCTTCAGAAGCAAAGCATTGTCAAAAAGATTACCTCTACTAACAACCAAGCATGTTATTAATGAGCTCAAGGAATCAAACCTCTGACAGAACAGGGTAACAAAGCACCTCTCTGATCAATGCAACTGTATCTTGTTTGTTTTGTGAAACCAACCTCTGTTGTATCTTCTTTGGTGTTATAGTAATAAAATTAAGTAAACCTTTCCGTAATGACATTCTTTCCTTTAGAAATTATATTTTAGAATTCTAAAGCATGTTTTGCATTCGCTTCAGGCAACCCAAGTTGACAAAAACTCTCACAATTCACCTGATTTCAAATTCTAAGTGTTCATCTTGGAAGAATAATGATGCTAAAGACTGGCTTACATCTTCAGAAGAATCTTGAGTGTCAGTGGTCCCCAAACGTTTTTGTTTTGAACCATACTACCTAACGCTTTTTGTCTGTGTGAGAGAAGTTAGGCAAAAATAGGTAAATGTAACATGGAAAGATGCAAAGTTATGTAAAACAAAAAAGTCCCTTCCCCGCAAAACAACAATGGAAAACCTGCAAATTTCTAAAAATCTGAGCCAGGATAAAATACGGTGGTATACATGTGTAACATGTTTGATGATACAGTGTTTGAAACATGGTAACTGATTTTAAAAGATCAGATAGGCAGTAAAAAAAACCCCAGTATTGCCTGCATGAACATGTAGAACAAAACCAGAAGCAGTACAGCATTTGGTACTTCTCTAGTTTACATTTGGCATCCCTGCAGATTCTGAAAAGGATCCAGATGCTTTCAGGTTTGAGGTGACAGGGTAATATGCCTGTTCCCACTGGAAGTGAGCAAAACAATGTAATTTCATTCTATATGTCTGCTGACTAGGAAAGACATTGTTTCTGGCTTGAGAGAGCTAGGTATCTGTGATGCTAAAATGATTCATCATAGAAATGAATTTTAAATTGCTATATACAGCAAAGTCATCTTGTCTAACCCAGAACCATTCAGTATTATCAAAGAAAGGTAATGTTCTTCTGGGTTGAAAGAAAAATATACTCAATTTTTTTCTCATAATACTTTTATGTCATGCTGGAAGGTCCTACTTTTGAATACTGTTTGACTGAGAAATTTTTTTCCTATGATTGAGACATGCTGATATTTCTTCTCCCAGTAAAAATGCTAGATGAGATGTTAGGAAAAGAGTGTGAAGTAGCAAAACTGATTTATGAGCCTATTATCAGATGTGACTTTAACCTTTTAGGATTTTTGTGTGACAATTTACTATGTTAGAAGATAATGCTTTAATTGTTATGTCACAAAACCCCACACAACTTCAGATGCTCCCAGATCCCTCAAACATTCCAGGACAAGTTCTCCCATTGTATTTTTTTTTAAGTATATACTTTTTGAGTATATGGGGAATATTTCTTTTATACATAAGGATGTGTGTGTTTGGATTATCAAACGATATTTGATCAAGGATATTAAAAAAAAAAAGAAAAAAAAGATAAAATCTAGGCCAAGAGATTTAGGTGGTTCTCTCAAGAAACAGCTCTTAAAGGACTTCTAAGGGAAAAAGGCAGGGTTGCAGCAAAGTAACGTTTTGAACCCTGAAAATTTTGTTTGTGTTTTGCCTGTTCACTGTGCTATTAATTTGTTTCTAGTTAAGATTCACATGACTGTTGAGGGAGTCTGTGTTTGGATAAAAGATTTGAAGTGCTATCATCTTCAATGATCTCACTTTCATAAAAGTATATCTTTTTGAGACAGAAATTGCATTAATTTATCAGGACTGCCTATTTTTAGAGGTGATCACCTGCCTCTGCACCCCAGGAGTCATCTTGTCGCTTTTAGAGACAGCAGGTCTTGGAGATGGTAAGCTGGCTCATGTTGCTGTTCAGGGGCAGCGAAGCTGATGGAGTGGTGGTGTATCGCAGCTGATTCCAAGGCGCACTCTGTTTGCAGCAACAGCTTTCCCCTTGTGCGCCAGGCTTGCTCAGTCCTGTACATTTGTATCTTTCTCTGTATGCTTCTCTCATTTTTCCTGAAGAACTCTCCTTACCCATCTTTAGCACAAAAAGGAGCGGCATTTTTGCTTCGTCTAGAAGCTGAAGGAAAGGCACTGTAGAATACTTTCATTTCCAGCATTTCCTTAAGTCAAAGAAGAAAGAGAATCACTTTTCAGTCTGGTCATAAGGAAAATGAATAAATACAAATGGTCCCCAGATTCAGGAAATAAATATCTGCTTTTCATCAGTCTATCTGTGCAGACCCAGGACTGGTTCAAGGCTCAATGTCTGCAGGATACATACTTCTGTAATGCCATCCTCCTGGCTCACCTCAGGGCCAAATCAGTACTGCTAGAAGTTATTCTTGTAGTGAGGTTATGTCTCTTTACAGGTTTCTCTCAGCCCCAGAAAGAGTTTTGAAGCTGACACACAGTCATTTTTGGTACCATGTTACCCCTTTTAATTATGAGTAGCAGACCAGTTACAGGTACAGATGACTTCTTCCTTCAGTCCCTGGACTTTTCAGATTCCCGTGATAGCACTGGTCAGCTCTGTTGGGATTCATGTGTGAAAAGTCTCAACTCCCCACCTGTCTCTGCTTGCATGTTATATTACAGTTACTCAAGGACCTGTTCAGAATTAGTCTCTGGTCCAAGATCTTGTCTGACATCTCAGCATTGCCTATTTGAGATGCTTGAGGCATCTTTCAGAGCCATGTTCAGAATTGCTACTTAATTCATTTCAAATAGCAAGTAGCCTTCTCAGCTGAGGTCATTTCAGCCAGAGAATGAGTCAGCTGCAGGTTTTTATGGCTGATTATTCCTATGTGATAATGTTTCATAGCAACAAAGTGATGCTGAGCCCTTGCTGCAAGTTGACTCCCAAATGGTCTTAAAATTCTAATTGAATCTGTAAGTAGTGCTTTTTTTTTCTTTCAGCCTTGCTATTTGAAGGGAGATGAGAAGTTGTGCTCACTGCATGTTGCCAAAGCTGTTACACCGCTGAGATTAAACTGTTGGTTTTCTGTTCTGTGTGTAGTTCCAAAGGCCAAACTACCAAGTCTCAGAAAAAAACTAAGTGAATAACAGTCTTTGTTGCTGTATTATCGTTTTTGCTAGTATTCCTTTCTCCTCGTACATCAGAATTCAATTGAGAACCTCTTCCTGATTCAAACGTGATGGTTTTTAAGATGTACCAGATGCCCACTGAATTTGTCAAGCAGTAAGCATTGGATTATGCTGATAGAAGTCTAGTTTTGAAGAACAGTACCGCACTGATGCATCTGTGTGTATCCCAATGTATAGGAGAGTTACTGCTTTCTAGTCTTTAGGTAGGGATTCACATTCTGACTCGCATTCTCGGCTGATAGAATGACTTGATAGAATCACTTACTGCCACTATGGAGAACACAGCTTGTTCTTTGTCTCTTCCACACTCTGTTTCCTCCCACCTCTCTCTTCTGGAGTCTGCACCTTTTGATGGGCTTTGCATTCCTTAAGAACGTAAGCAATTCTGGAAGCGTTTCATAGGCTGCTTTTATGTGAGTGCATGGAGAGCTTAAGCTGGGAGGTGTTTTATTGCTGAAAAACTCAGTTGCATGCATATGACCTGCAAAGGGATCTGCATTAACTGTAGTATTTTGTCTCAAAAGTTAATCTGGCTCACAGTTAAAGATTCTCTTTTTGTCAGCTTGAACAGACCAGTTATGTTCCCAACAAGTTGAAGCAGATTAGCAGCTAAGACTAAACTCTGGGCTGTGCTCTGTTGCACAGATCTGCCATGGCCATAAAAGTTGACGTGAGAATTGCACAACTAGCTTCCAACAGCTTTGATGAAGAACTCTTTTTATAGCAAGGGCAGGTACTGGTGTTCCAAAACAGAGAAAATCGTATGTAATTTTGTGAATACCCATTCACAGAACAGACAGATAAAGTGGGCTTGAGGATGTACAGGTTTTTTTTTTTTAAAGGTACAGTTTTTATGCAAGCTTTTCAGGAGTTGGCAGCATATCCAAACACCTGCTGCAATGTTTAATTAAAATACTCCAGCTGAATGGAAAGCTTTTCTTCTGACCTTTATTGAAAAGCAAAGGATTATTTGACTTTGGATTGTTCTGATGAAAAAAAAACGCTCTAGTTTTTACAGGAAAAATCCAGGTGATGACTTTGCAGTATGAAAATTGTTAATTTGATTTTTCCCCACAGAATTGTTTCAGATTAGGTAGTTTTATTGTACCCATTTCAATTAATTTGTTTTGATTAAAGTTGCACAGGAATAGAGACAACAATTAATCTGCAGCTTACTGTATGATATATCACAATACCATTATTTTTGAGTCATGGCTGTGACATTTTTGTTCATTATTTAACATTGCATGATTCACCTTTTGTTCCAGATTAAAAAATGTGCTGTGTCCTACAGAATTTACTTACAGCTTCAAACAAAAGTAAAGCATGCCGCTTACAATAGGGTGAATACACAGAATAAAGCTATGCATTACACTAAATTTGTGAATCATTGAATGAAGATTCATTTGCAGTGTGGTGGAATATTCTGTTTTGTTTTAAATGTGTTTATTCAGATACTGTATTTATCTTGGTGTTGTGAGGTGAACAGATTTTTCAGCAGGAATAATGTTCTTGTGAATCACCTTTGAAAGCATCATAAGAAAGTTGTATGTAAAGCCAGGTAGTTGTGGGAGAAATAAGCAAATATCTGTAAGTACAATGCAACACATCTAGTCAGATAACTTGTTATTCACAGTTAAAGGTAAAAACTTAGGTGTGTATCATCTTTGAATAACTGGCTGAAACTTTGCTCTTAAAACTAAACCACAGTTAATTTTTGTGTTACTTGCTGTCAAGGCGACAGACAAAAACATCAGCTTCAATGTTTAAAAGAGTTTAAATTCTAATATAGATGCAACATCACCTTTTCTTAGCATGAACTGAAGAAAAATGTCAGATTGACAAGTCTGTTAATTGTCTCACAATCTCCAGAACTAACATACAGTTTTGGGAAGACCACTGTAAGGCTTATTAAAGTATAGTGGTTTTACTTTCATATGGGTAGTTTTTTATATCTTTGCTGAGTCTGTCCAAAACTCAATTGGGAGTTTTATACCTGTCCACTTTGGCTTGGACTAGGACAAATGAGGTTTGGTTGAGGCAGGAGCAAAGAGTTCTCAAGATCTGTGATGCCTACAGTAGGTGACAATTTCTGTTTATCACTGATCTGACTTACAGTAGCTTCAAACCCCTGGCAGAAATAATGCTTCCTGTCTCCTTGCTAATCCCAGCTCATCCAGTCGTGTAACTGAGGAGGAATTTCTGAGTCCTGACAAACAGAATTCTTTACAATGCATAATTACAATGGCATGTGCTGTAACTTACTTGTGGTTTTTTTCATAGAGAAAAATGTATGTCTTAGATGGAAAGAAGTACAAGTTTTGAGGATTAATAGAAAATAGCGAATTTTTTTTTTCCTTCCTTGATGTGGAACACTAGGGCATTTTGACAATAAACTATACCTGTCAGAATGGGAGCCAATATGTAATGTTAGCAATCAGCTAAGAGGCACTTCATATGGCTTGGTATTAATCATACTGTCAGTTTTAATTCCATGGGCATCCTTCTTTCCACTTTTCACTTAGAATTTATTTCAGAGCGTGATCAAAGCTCTGCTGTTCATTACATTCAGTATTAGCTAATTTGGCTTTTGGCAACTCTTATCCCAGTTCCTATTAAACGCTAGCTATAAATTGAGATAGGAGTTGTGCCAAAACATTTCAGGATTATCAAACGGTAACATAGAGATGGGTGCATTATCATGCTGCTTTCAAGACTGTTGGGTTACTGCAAAATTAACCATTAGCAAATATTTAGAAGCTACAAGACAAATTTACACTTACAGTGCTTTTTTTCATGTCTTTTGAATTGACTGTAGGATGAAACAAATGTGAGAAAAATCATGTCTTAGAACACTTCTGAAAGACTCATTTGTGTATGTTGTGTTTTTATAGAGACTTTTATAGAGACAGTTTTGCAAGTGTGCTGTATTTGTAAAATATTTTGGGTCACAGAATATGCTGTGTTTATAAAACAAGATTATTAGGGTAACAGTTTTTTCTCAAGTTGCAGTCAGTCAGAAGTCTGTGTACAAGATTGGTATCAGAAGTTCTTTAATTTAGGATTTTTTCTTTCAGCAGGTGTTTCTAGAACCTACTGAATGTTTAATTTTGTGTGATAGACCTAAAAATGGCAATTTGCCTGGAGAGATGGGAGTGTGTTGCTTGGGTACGTAAATAAAACACTCTACCAACCTTTGCTCCTCTTTCTTCATGCTTCAACATCTCAAAAAGTACTTAACTCAGAGAAAGTCCTGAAACAGTAATCTGAAAGTAGGCTTAAAAATACCAGTGTAAAAGATCTACCAAAAGGCTTGAACAGATATGTAAATACTGAGAAATAAAGAACTAGTGGCTTTTTTGCAGCATCAAATAAGTCAGTGACAAAACTATAGATTTCCAGGCTGGCTCACATCTTAATTGCTTTTGTTGGAGAAAATTACGGAAGACAGTTGGGCATCTAAATCTTTTCAGAAAGACTAATAAAACCAGATACTGCTTCAGTTCATTAGTGACTGAATATGATGTATAGCAGCTGTGGCTTAAACATCAGTAAGAAATAATACATAAATAATTAGAAAACTTGTTTTTAAAGAACATTGAATTACTAGGAAGTAAGACGAAAAAATTCTCACAACTGTGCAATTGATGAGATTACTCGTGCTTTCAATTTTAGAGCATATGCATTGGTAGAATATTTACTTATTTAACAGATTGCCCCTGATGACTTACGTTTAAAGTTCTGTCTGGTTTAAATACTTCCTAAGGCTTTCCAAGAGCAGGACTAAGTTTCAGAAGTAGTACTGGCTTGCTTTGCTTGCTTTCCAACTGGTCTTGTAGAGCTTTTTTGAAAACACAAGGAAAGTACAAAAATATGTAAGGGCAGAAGAGACCAGCTCCCTCACTAGGAGATGATGTTTGCAGTATTTTATTTTTTGCTTTGCTTAACTCATTGCTTTTGCAGTTACTTCCTGGAAACATGAACAGAGAATCTGCTTCCTTAGAGATTATCTTTACTTTTTTTTTTTTTAATCTTTCATGTTGTCTTATATGTTAGTCTCTTGCTCAGGAGTGCTGGTCTGGAATTGGCTTTTTTTCAACAGTGATAGTTATATGAAGCAATTGTAGTATTTATTCTAAATGTACTTCTGAAAGAAAGAAACCAGTTCAATAGTCTTGAGGCATAAGGCCAAAACTTAACTGGAAAGAGGGGTGTATCAGTGCTACTAGAGGCCAGTGCTGCTAATGTATGTGTAACAGTAACAAAACAAACCCGGGTTCTCATGCTGTAGCTAAACACTTGTTTTCATGATGGAAATATGCCTCAAAACTGCTTATTAAGCCTGGTATCTTTTTCAGTGTAGATTTCTACTTGTGAGGTTTTATAGTGGATTGGTAATAAAAATGCAGACTAGGATTTCTGCACAGATTAAAACCATTTCAGAAGTGTAAATGTAAGGAGACTCTGTGCAAGCCGGCATTCATCTCTTCAGACAGGTGAATTTAGTACATGTCGCATCCTACCACCTCTGGGAAAAGAAAATACATATTGTGATTCAGCCGTTGAATTTTAAGATCCAGATTCAGCAAATGACCTGGGCATTAGTTTTTAATCTACTTTTAAGCCTGAGCTCAAATGTTTTTCTGAACATAAATATATTTATAGATATGCTTAAAACTGAACATAAGCTTAAATACCCTGTTGAGCGGGGCTAGATTTCACAAACATGCTGGTATGGTCAATAGGAGATTTCGGATCTGCTCTTACCCCTCTGATGGTCTGTGAGATGTTCTGTCAGAAATTTAGCTACCAGTTTTCCTGGGGCAGCCTTTGCGGGTTTGTGTGTGTGTGTGCGCACGCGTGTGTTGATCATCTAAGAGGAAGAAACGGACGTTCTGTTACAAGTTATAAATGGACCAGATAACGCAGTCTCTGGTTACGCTTTCTGACACGTCTTGTAATAAGCTTCTGTTTAGTCACGTCTATCTCAGCCACAATTTAATGGGACAGGCTGAAACTCTCCCTGCTGGATGTTTTTTTTTAGTTTGGAGTTTTGAGGTTTTGCATTTTTACATAAGTGCCTTCCTCCTTTTAAGAAAGGAGAAAATATATAAATATAAAAATAATATAAATATAGAATATTTATAAATATATAAAAATAAGATTACTATTGTGTTGAAAAGATGTGTTGTATCTGTGCTCTGAAGTAGCAGTGGGCAGGTTGACGGAAGGCTTACTCTCATCTCAACAATGTGCTTTATGATGCTCCTATGAGAAAACTGCCCAAACTTGGCAAGATAAGTTTCTGAAACATCTTTGCTTTATGTGCTTTGTAGAGACTTAAAGAAGTGCAGCAGGTGTAAGTGCATCAACATTTCACCTGTACTGAGCATATTCCAGTTGAGAGCTGAGACAGACTTCACCGTGCTGGAGTGGTAAGAGGCATTGAATCTGAGGCAGGAAGGCTGCACTTTGGTCCTCGTGTTTCCCTGGAGTTTTGTCAGGGAGGAGGAGAAAGCTTATTCTGGCTGAAATGCAGGAGGGATGGGTTATGCTGTTCTGGGGATAAATGGGGTAGATGGAGCGTGCAGATTGTGACGGGCATCTGGACAGTAACTGTGTGCGTGCATATGTCCGTGGGAAGAGAAGACAAAGTCTCAAGCCGAACAGGAGATGTGAAGAAGCCTTGAAATAAGACCAACATAAAATAACAACCTTTTTGTCATTCCCCTTCCCCCCCCAGGATTTTGGACGTGTCTGTGGATAAAATGAAATTTTGAAAGGAATGTCAGAGGGGTTTCTTACTAAGGCAGATTCCATTCCCATTTTGTAAAAATTCCATAATAATATATGGGATGTGAGGTTTTAAAAGCAGCATTTATTAGTGTAGCAGAAGAAAGGCCCTTTTTAAAGTCCCTCAGCTGTGATGATTCTGCTCCATTAGCAAGACTCTGTAATGAAGCTAGTTCAGTCTAAAAGTGGGAAGGAAAGTTTGGTCGTGCTTTCTTTTTATGTATATTGCAGAAATATTTGCTCATAAATTTATTTTATTGCTGTCTATTAAAGACAGTTTAATTTAATTAAACTTCCTGAACTTTATGGAAATTTTTCTTTGCCTGTATTGCTCCCTTGACAGAATTATTTTTCACTTTCCTCCCGCCTTTTTTCTACTCTCTGAAAGATGCAAGACCCTCAAAGCTGAAAACTGTTGCCACAGAAAGAGAGAAATTTATTTTTTGGTCTGTTCTTAGTCTTTGATCTTACATTAGTTTAATGTCAGAATACTGTGATCTGGAGTCCTAGCAAAGAATCTAATGATCTCCCTGCCGTCTGCTCTGACAGCAACACAATATTGCTGTGATACTTTCCTTTACATTTGCAAAGGTGTTTTGTGTGTTCCAGTAGAGAATCGAGGTTCAAAGTGATGTGCTGTTCTCAGGTGTTGGCTTTTGTGTAGGGTTCCTTACCTACGCAGAGTCAGTAACCAGTGACCATCTTGTTTCATAGTACATACTGGTTCTAGGCTGGACTAGGTCCAGATGTCTGATTTTAATTGAAAGTTTTTATAAATATTAGATTCTGAAATAGGCTTTTGATACAAAATTTTATTAAAGTCTCTCCAAGCTGACGTTTGGCGTGCACTTTATCAGCTAACAAGCAACACAGCTACTGCTTATGTTCTTTTTTTTCTTCTTTTTTTTTTTCCCCCCTTCAGTTGAGTGGATTTTGACAGGAATTGCTGCAGTAAGACCACTATAGAAATCAAATTAGCTGTTCAAAATTCCAGGACTTTAACCCTAATTTGCATTTTCTGTTTTAGAAGAGACAAGGTTGGGGACCCACTGCTGCAAAACACAGCTGCTGCTTCTACTCTTGTCGGTGGCTTTGCAGAACACAATAGTTCTTCTGGCTCTCTAAGCACCTGGCACAAGACCACAAAGAGTTTGATGGCACTGCATTTATCAAGGGGGAGAGATTCATTGCTTTTTCTCTCTGTGCCCACTTGGCAGATTGCAAAATAGGAGGGGACTTTTCTGTTGGCATGGGAGAGCTTACAGCTTGTGTGAATGTTATCCTGGGTTTTGCTCGCAGTGAAATAGTCCTCTTGTAATCATTATGAAGGGCATGTTCTTGGAAACAACACCGCTTTTTAATGGTTGCAGTTAGAAATAATGGTTGGGTTTGTAACCTGATTTAACAAAAAACCCACAAAAATAATAAAAGAAAACCCCAACTCTGAAGAAATTTTAGTAGTGGACAAGTACATTTGCACTAGTTGTGTAGCAAATTTGGCTAAACTTCAGTATTTTCTTTTTATAATATATTCATACTAGCATTAATATAACTTTATACTACGAACGAGAATTTTGCTGTCTATTCTGGTGATTTATAGTGTACTCTTAAGGCATTTCTTTTTTGAAAGCAGATGGCTCCTTTTCATGGATCTGACTTGCAGGAATTATACTAAAACAAGATTAAGAAATGTGTACAGAATATGAATGATAAAATGAATACAACAACTCATCTCCCTACTTTTTATTCAGTTTCTCTTGAATAACTACTTACATTTCCTTAGTCAAATGGCAATTCCAAAATGCAATATAAACTATTAATAAAATTAGGTAAATTTTCTTTTAAAGAGGTTGCATGAATCATATGACCCACATTTATAATTTCTGCCAGTTACCTTCCCAATTTTATTAATATTACTCCTAATTTGCAAATAGGAACAGCTGGAGAAGTTATCCATGGGAGGCTGTTGCTCTGATGTTTTTTTTCAGGTTCACAGGGAGTTTTGAGGTGGAACTGAACTGAATTTGCTGTCTGTTAAGTCCAGTGTGTTTTCTGAGATCATAGTCTTGCGCACAGAGACATCCCATGCGGTTCTGAGCACTTTATGACTGATAAAGCTTTGGTTTGGTGGGATGGAAAAGAACGCAAAAAAGCTGTTCTGAGGGGTAAACCAAAGGTCTGTTTAACCCAGTCATTTTTTTTTACAGTGGCCTGTAGTGGATGCCTAGGAAAGAGGACAACAGTAGGGCAAGCAAAAATAGTGACTTTCCCCATCTGTACTCCAATTTTCAAGCCCTCTCTGGCTTGAAGGCTTTCTGAATCAGAGGTTCTGCCTTCCTGTTTAAGGCTGTATCCTTGTGTTTACAGGCTATGAGTTGTGCTAGCATGAAAACTGACTTCTTTTCCTACAAACACTTAGTTTGTGTCGAAGACATTTTTCCATACATGTGGGTAACAAGTAGCTTATTGCCAAAAAACCCTTCTCTGGAATACTGCTGAACTGCTGAGCTCTGATTAGCTGATACAACAATAAAACTTCACATGGTGAAGTAGTTAAAACACGTTGCCCTTCTAAATCTATCTTAAAAAAATACAGTGTTTTCCAGGATTAACTGCAGCATTTTTGTTGGTTTTATTTCTGGTTTCCCTAGATGTCTCTTCTCCTATTCCTTCCTCACCCCTATCAAAAATGGGAGAAACTCAGTCAGTCTCAGTCCTCCATAATATAATTTGCATTTCCCTGAAATTATTTTGATTTATTTTCTTAAAAATTGTTTGGATTTGGAGCTACTTTCAAGTCTCTATGTAAAGTTACTAGTTTGGCTTATGTTTTCAAGGCTCTTCAAGAGGCAGTGGCTGGACAATTAGAGTTGCAATATTTGATTCTCACTCTTCAATATGATCAAAAAATATGATTTTTTTTCTTTTGTTTGTCAAAGTGAGATGAACCCCAGTCCAAAGGACTTTGTGCAGCTAGCAGCTACATTTTGTGATGCTGAGTCTTTTTTTCAACTGAAATGTCCATTGTAACTTTTCAAATAAATATCCCTGTCCAAATCCCTCAGTTTCTGCTAGTTCTGTCAGTCATTTGCCTTAAGTGTAAGATTTTTACCTTAATCCTGTTATCTAGTTTTGAGTTACTCCAAATTTGATCTCCTTATTTTCCTGTTTCCAAACCAAAATTTTATCTGTAGATTAGTTATTTGTCTTCAACCTGTGATTCCTTATGACTCTGTTCTGCATAGGAGTATTGTTTGTCTTATTTTTTGTTATTGTCTTCAATTTACCTTTTTCCATTTAAGAGATTCCTCCAGTGCTAGCTCCGAGACATCTTTTATTGTTATGTATTTCTAGCATAAACCAACATTGTTTGCTATCTTTTTTTTTTTGCAAGAAAAGTTCCTTAGCAGCAGACACTAAGTTGAGTGGGAGAACAAAATTTGTATGAGTGGCAGAATGTTTTACTGTTGACAATTTTTTTAATAATGCAATGTTAGCCATTGCATTATATTGCAGACATGCTAATTGCTTCATTAACCTCTTAATCTGTGTTCAGGTTTTCACTGATGATGTATTAGCATTACATTAATTTTCAACCTTCCTTTCACCTCTTTAAATAAAGTATTATTCCTTGCACTAACAGTTTGTTTCCTAGACCTACTAACTATTTTTCTGTAATACATTTTTTAAAAGTAATTTCATGTATGGCTTTTCATTGTTGTTCTCTTACTTGTTACTATTATCTGATTTCTTACTTTAACTCTTTCTTATTTGTTGGAATTGGCTTATTTGGTGTTTCACTACCACTCCCGTGAAGTCTGTAGTGGTTTTGCTAGCTTCTTGCTCACGTAATTCCAGAATCTCAGGGATTTTTGGTCTGTTATGTTGTTATTCATGTGCCCAAGTGCATCCAGGTGATATAGTTCAGCAAAATGTATTTCGGAAAGGAACACTGATCTGTTCCATTTCATAAAAATTCAGGGAAATTTGATAAGTAGCTTGGACATGCAATCTAAATTTAAGCATGTCTATGAGTATCATCGTGTCAGTGGAACCTAAGCACATGCTTTAAGTGAAGCACATATTTTTAAGTGTTGCCTTATATTGGTCAGAGTTTTCTCAGCTAGGAGCAAGTTCCTGCGTGCAAACATGCAGGATACTGTTAGCTAAAATAAGATTTAATGATTCTTGTTTAGCTTATATTTATGTTTGACAAAAATGAAGAAACAAAACCACTGACTTGACAGTTTGACAGTTGGTTTTGGTGAGATGGGAGGAATGGTGCGTGTTTAAGTGAAATTTAGAGACTGGTCAATGACTAGGTTCAACAGAACTTCATGCTTGTTTTCTCTTAAATAAGATTATAATCTTTTGTGATAAATTATGACTAATTTGGCATCTTATATGTGGAATGCTTCTCCATTTCCTGGAAAGTTTCTGTTTGAGTGTGCCACTTCTTTAAAGATCATATTTTATTTTGTTTTGTTCTCTTCTAATGCTTTCTCAGGAATGCTTTTAGGTTTTAATAACTTCTCTAATGCAGAAATTCTGGGTTTGTTCATATTTTTTACAATGTGCTTGTTTCATTTGTATCATGACATGCACACGTGTGCATGCATGTATGTTGTTATAATTGCATCTATTTATAAGTAATTATATTTATATGTGTATATATATACATAAAAATTTCACTATGAAACTATATGTGCTGGGTGTCATAATTTAATTTCTGTGCACCAATATGATGTCTTTAAAGCTATTATTTTATCTGGAATCACAAATACAAAACTGAATTAGAAATTTATAGTACATAGTGAACATAGGATTATTATGAAAATAAGCCAAACTATATGTGTTTATATTCAAATTATGAATTACTGTAAACAGAAAAATACAGAGTAGCTGAGGCTTAATGTGGTTATAGTATGCTGTGTTGTACATGTCACAAGAAATAATTGGTTATATCTCTATTACTAAAATTTGGAAATAGTATTATGCTGTTCTCTCCATGCTTCAAACTCTATAGAACAATATTTTTCCTTTTACTTTTTTTCCAGCACTTGCTACTAGCAGTAAAGTTTATCATGGCATTTGTAATTCCGGATAAACCAAGAGATATCCAGATAAAACTAGCCAAATTGGAATTTGAATCTCTAGAGGCTCTCAAACAACAGGTAAGAGCAACTGACATGTTATAACAGTGAAAAGCGTTGGTGGCCTGAAGGAAAGATAAACTAGGGAGATTCTGCTTTTGTTTTGCTTGGATAAAGACGTAAATCTGGGTATTTTGAAATTCTTGTTTACATTATATTAAGATTAGCTAGCTAAAGCTGTTCCACCTCTGCCCTGCAGGCTGTGGTAGTAGAGCTGGCGTAGCTGAGTAGAGCGTGGAACAGTCACTAGTAGTACAGTATACAGCACAGAGTATTAAACAAATAGAAAACAGCGCTGGTTTACTTCTACACATTGGGTTGTAAATTGTAGCATTTCCAATACTTCATTTTCTGTTAATCTATCACTGCTTAAGAAGTGGAGCAGAGAGCTGGAAGTTTTAACCAATTCATCTGTCCTTTCAATCCGCCAATGTGTGTGAGTCAACACCAGGAAAATGGTCTTCCTTTTGAGACAGCTTGAAATTTCTAGTATGGCTAGTAATGTAGCAACTTGTAATGTCTGTTGTCCTTGTGTGTTGTCGTGGTTTAGCCCCAGCCGGCAGCTAAGCACCACGCAGCTGCTTGCTCACTCCCCCCTGGTGGGATGGGGGAGAGAATCGGAAGAGCAAAAGTAAGAAAACTCGAGGGTTGAGATAAAGACAGTTTAATAGGTAAAGCAAAAGCTGCGCACGCAAGCAAAGCAAAGCAAGGAATTCATTCACTACTTCCCATGGGCAGGCAGGTGTTCAGCCATCTCCAGGAAAGCAGGGCTCCATCACGCATAATGGTTACTTGGGAAGACAAACGCCATCACTCCAAATGTCCCCCACTTCCTTCTTCTTCCCCAGCTTTATATACTGAGCGTGACGTCATGTGGTATGGAATAGCCCTTTGGTCAGTTTGGGTCAACTATCCTGGCTGTGTCCCCTCCCAGCTTCTTGGGCACCTGGCAGAGCATGGGAAGCTGGAAAGTCCTTGACTGGTGCAGCAACAACTAAAACATCTCTGTATTATCAACACTGTTTTCAGTACAAATCCAAAACATAGCCTCACACCAGCCACTATAAAGAAAATTAACTCTATCTCAGCTGAAACCAGGACAGTGTGCAAACATACTTTGTTTATATTGTCACTTTAAAGGACATTGGGCTCTGTGAAACCTAGTTTCATCCCCTGGAGGTACTTGTTGTTGTAACACTAGGATTTCTTTCATTGCTGAAATACCATCACAAATAAACAGTTAACTTAGCTCTAATATAAACAGAAATTGTAAACAGACTGAAACATTTAAGAAAAATGTTTGAGAACTAAGTATGTATGAGGGAAAGGTAATGTTGCCTTACAACATTATGGACAATCCTGTCCATACAGTATTCTCATTTTATTGCATAAATAAGGTATATTTTACAATATACTTAACAGG
The DNA here is from genome assembly GCF_034638445.1 of Ciconia boyciana. Classification (NCBI taxonomy): domain Eukaryota; kingdom Metazoa; phylum Chordata; class Aves; order Ciconiiformes; family Ciconiidae; genus Ciconia; species Ciconia boyciana. The sequence continues at coordinate 122,236,863 of NC_132935.1, read as the reverse complement.
CATTCCAAAGCAATTTAGGAAAGTAAGGAACTAGATTTTTCTACTGAAAATTTCTGTTTTAACAAATGATTCCATAGAGAGAGTGGTGGAGGTAACAAGAGGTGAAGAATCAGATTAGCTTCAGTAGGATACAGGGATTCTACAGAGCTGGTTTTCCAATGGCAGCATATGTTAGGAGTTTCTGACTGTATTGTGCTAGATAGGATTTTTAAGCTAGCTTACATATCAGGAAAAAAAAAAAAACAAACCAGCATGGAGCTGCAGAGACTGGTTCACCTATTTATTGTTAGCTCATATATTTTTACACTGCCGTGCATGGTTTTACATGAACGTATTCTTTGTGTGCTCCAGATGCAGGTGTGTAACCTCCTCTATACTGTGTTTTTTGTGTAGAACTGTAGATTACTTTTTAAAACATCTACCACAGATGCATGTGACAAAAGGATCTCTTAATTCTGGACAAACTGAGCCTGTAAACAGTACACTACCTTTTCTAGTTAAAATCCCACAGTTCTGTGTGATGCTAGAACATTGCTATTGAGGTCAGCACTGTCTTCCATAATCAGCCATAACAAACAAAAATCCAAATTACAATTGAATCTAATGCCTGATGGTTTTGTTTTGCCTTTCTCTAGTACGTCAATGTGAAGTTACCAGGAGCTGGTAGTGGATCTCATGTAGTTTTTAGATAATATTAAAAGGAACAGGACTACATTTCTATTTTAGTTGTTCCTTATCTGTTTTCATTTTGTAGACAGACAAAACTAGGCCATTCACTGGAACCTTAAGCTCAAGTGAATACAGTCACCTTTGGTTATAATGTGCCAACTGGAATATATACGGAGTCTCTTTCAATATGAGTGTGCATATCAGCAGTTAGGACTTCATCTCCTATCCTTGCATCTCTGCATTCCCTACAGTAATATATGCCTGATCCCCAATTCTTCAGGGTTGTTTCATTAACTCAGTAGTGAAAAATTAGTCTGAATTTCAATAAGAGCCAGAAGCCTGGCAGTTCTCACCTAATACTTTGAGTCTTCCTACAGGATTCAGGAAGAATATTGGCTTTTTTTTAGGTGCTTTGGTAGGTACTTTAAACACAAGTATCTACCATCAACTTTTTAGATTTCCTCTGATTGATAGTGGGCTATGTATCCCATAGACATACAGAGATTTGGGGTTTTTTTCTGGTGCCGTAGCTTTTTTTGAGTGAAAAATATTCTGCATTTAAAAGTAGTACATTGGCAGTGCAAAAAGACACTGAAGCATTTATTTTAGAAGCACATTTTCAAGTTCTTCCTCTTGTTACTGAGAGTCATCATGGTAATTTAAGCTGTATATCTTTCAAGCAAAAAACAACAACAAAACCCCCCAAAACAACTGTTTAAAAAAGACATAAAAGTCTGGGGCAAATGTGTTGTGGGATCACATGTTACGGAGGAACTGGTTTATATACTTTTGTGCAAGTATGCATCACATTCCTCTCTTGATGCTATCCAGACACGCATGCTGTTGTGTTTTACCATGTGAGCCTTTAGAGTACTGCTGTCTTGGGATGTAGCTATTAGAATGGTATTAACACTATCAAACCGTAAACCTCGAAGATGTCAAAATAGATTATTAGGCTCCACATATAGTGCATGGAGAGAAAATCTCCTAACACAGCTGCTTTGAACAGTTGTATTGATTATGCATGGGATCCTTAACTTTAGACAGTGTGAGCACCTTTACATTTTCATTAATGCTAAGCTAATTGCTTTTTAACCTGGTGCAGTGGGACTGTAACTATTCTGTGTTCAAATCCATTTGAAGACTGAGTTAGTGTCTATTTGAAAGGGATTTTAGAGAATACAGTGTCTCGGCTCCCTAATAGGGATGAACGATCATCATTAGAGCTTGTTAAAACCTCCTATATGGTGAAAAATGCCCTAATTAAAAAAAAAATCACTTTATATTGGAATGACAGTCTTGTTTTGAAGTTCTCAAACTTTAAGAAAGGTTTTTAGGAAGTTCTGAAATGTTTCTTTCAAACATTTCTTTACATGGTTTGTGTTAAGACTGTTGAAAGGGAGTGGACTGTTGAATGGGTTGTAATAATTTGATCTATTTTGAAAATACTTTGTTATGATACACTTGAAGTATCATAACAAAGTTTGTTGACATAACTCAAGACAAAATACTTTAACCTTTCTGCATCCAAATTGGAGAATGTGCTACATCTGTAGACTTTGCTTCAAATTTCCCTGATGTCCTTCAGTGTAGCAAATGGTAGAGGAGGCTGGTTAAACTCTATTTTTGGGCGGGCTGGGGCAGAGAATAAATTAATGTGAACTCTTTAATAGAGGACTAAAGAGAATATGGATCAAGATTTTTTGGAAGAGGAGCAGGAGTGATTGCATTCACACTCCCTAAAGTGTTGTCAGTTTCTTTGTCACACAGAAGGAAGCCTGGATGCTGGGCAACTAGAAGTGGGTACTGTCTGCTGCGAGGGTGATGGACCCTTTTCTGGTGAACATCATGATCCTTCTTAGGGACGTAGCTAGCTAGTAAAGTGGGGTGAGGTGCCCGAGACTCCTCTTGCTTCTTTGCAGTGCTCTGCTCTGTTGCTTCTATTTCTTGCAAGTGCAGAAGCGTGCCGTGCTTTTTGGTCTAGTTCCTGTTTTAAGGAAGAGAGACCAAGTATAGGTGTGCTTGCAAGCAGCAAGGGAACAGTCAGTTAATTCTTCAGTGGTTCAGGAATTACTATAGGCGTAGGTGAGGACCAGTGCTGTAAAACTAGTGCGAGGACACTATCTAGCATTTTCGGGGCAGTGACAGTGAAAGCTACACTGATAAGCATTTAGCTTCTGGACAGATCAAAGCTTAATGAATAGACAAAAGGCCCTCATGGTTGGAGATGGGTCAGCAGCCTATCTTTGTAAAAGGTCTAAGTTCCAGAAACACAGGACACCACAGATTAAACAGCATAACTTGCATTTTGTGGACTACATTAGTCATGTTTTCAGGTATTATGAGATCTTCCCAGTATCCTTCTGATTGAGGCAAACATCAGCTTAATACCTTCTTTCTGCACTGAAGCTAGACCCAGGCAAAGCAAATGAGAGACAAATTGGGGGCAAGTAATTATTCATGCATTTATTTTCTGTGCATGAAATACAGACAGTAGCAGCTCCAACGTGGCGTATAAGTAGTAGCCATTTTTCAAGGAAAAATAAAGTTTTAAATGGTGGGAAATGGCATATCTTTTCACAAAGTGCAACTACCTAGCCAGCATCAGTATTAGCTCTGAAAACAAAAGCTTACTGATGTAAAAATGCCTGTGTTTTTTATGGTACTTTTGCATTTTAAAAAATCTGAATTATATAAATTGGATGAAGATGTTTTTCCTTATAGCATCTCCTTCACTATCTCGGCAGAATAAACATAGCCCTGATAGCAACAATAGAGAAATGCATTTTGGTGCAAGAGTTTGCTTTTTCAGAGGAACTATAGGGGGAAAAACCCATCCTTAAGCTGGAGCAGAAATGCAGATGTGGATGGGTTTTTTGTTCTGTGCATCCCTTCCCAGTTCCCTCCCCAGCCCGTACTTCCAAGGGGACCTAATCTATAAACATTCCGTCATCCCTGTGCTCTGGCTTCCTTTCTTGAGGTGTTCTAACCATCGGTGGCCGGTATCTTTTAACAGGAATGCCTTTTCCTTCTGATAAGTGAAGCCTTTCAGTGCTTCCTCTGAAGAAGCATGTCCATCTGTAAATGCTCCACCAGAAAGAGAGTCCAGATGCTCGTGAGCAAAGGGCCTGGTCAGCTGATTGACAGTTGTCATCCTTCCTCAACCGTCAGTAATGAAAAGGGTCAAGCTTATTGAACACCAGCTGTGAAAATATGCCTCCTTTGTCCTCCCTGGTGTATTTCTTCTCAGAGTGAGATAAAGCAATGTAGTCCTTTAGCCTGGGCCAAGTGGAGAAAGACCTTTTGCTCTTTTATACAGTATCTCCCATGGTGGTTGTACCATCTACTTACAACTGCTTGCTGGCAGTGGTATAGTCTGAATGTCTATAAACAATTGCTTCAATTGCTTTAGAGTGAGATCTAGGTGTTTGTAAGTCAGTAGTGCTCCTTCTTCATGATTTCAAGTTTTGATAACAAGTTTTCCAAAGCAACAGTAGGTGCAACATTCACTAGGATTTTCTCATGAATGTCATCCATTTCCCGAAAATAAGTCCGTGTATCAGTTCTCTCTCCAGGAAATGCAAGAAAAGAATAATGCTGTGACTGATCTCTGCATCATCTTCACCGACCAAATGCTTCTTCATAACATGATAGTGGGTTAATTAGCTTCTTTTTGAAAGAGATGGTGAGACAATGACAGAAAGAGGCAGATGTCTGTTTGCCTAGATGCAGTCATATGGAAGGTTTAAACTCTTTCTCCCTCCTTCTACAGGTATTCTGGCATGTAAAAGTTGCTGTTCTCTCCAGTAAAAACCTTCTGCTTCAAGTAATTTCAGTGCTTTAACATTGCAATTCACTGCACTGCAGCAGCTGTAATAATTGCAAAGCTTTCTGGTTCCTGACTGCAATGGCTGGGCCTTGCTGCTTCCCCTAGGAATAGTACCCACTGGCACTAATCACGTCCTTTCCAGAAGTTTGAGTGTGCTGCCCCATCTGGCCCCTGTCCTGTTAGAGTGCTTAGCCTCCCTGAGAACAGCTTTCTGTAGCTCAGAGCAAAACAGAGATACTGCTAACTTAAGGGTCTTCTGTACTGGGCAACATTTATGCTTGCATCTCTTCAAGCTGTTGTTCTTGCAGAGATTTTTCTATTTACTAACATGTCATGTGTCTGAGAATATGACCATGGGTATGATGGGCCAACATAGCTGCTTGAACTGGCAGTGAGCCTCAGAAATTACCCTTCTTTTTTGGTGGGAGAAGGAAGAGAACAGGATCTTTTTTTTTTTTAACCACTTAACATTGGGAGAGCATGAGTCATTAGTGCTTAACATCCTGCTTATTTATCTTGAAAAATGGGAACTGCAGATAGTTTTCGTGACGCTGAAACAAACTCAATGGCTTACTGCCTCATTCAGTGCTATAATTACCAGAATTAGAGGGCTCAGAAAAGGACTACCTGTAGCTTCAGGACTACCCTCAAAACACCGCTGACAATAAAAGCAGAAGCTTGTTCCATGCTTGCTGGCAATGCTGAGCAAACACAAGGCTGCAGTCAGACAGGAGAAAAGGCAAGGAGCTGAAATGCAAAGATTTAATTCAAATAATCAAAGATTTGCAAAACAACCTGTAGGAAAGACTGGTGAAACTTGAGCTCAAACATTGAATTTAGGTTATAACAAAATTAGATGAAATAAAACAGAACACTTGCTTTATGTTTTGACCAAAAAAAAAAAAATCCTTAAAAATAGTATTTATTTTTAACAAAAACTCTTTTTTTCAGCAAAAATGTGTGGCTGCACTTTTTTTGATAGGCTCCACTGGTTTGTGTAATCAGACATAACTCACAGGTGATGTTAAGATGTTAAGAACCATTACTAATCATTGTTTGCTGTAGGTTTTTTTTAGTCCAAACCAGTTAATTCAACTTTGCAAATGCAGTTTTTCCCTAGTGAATAGTCAGAATGCTTTCAGACATGGCAATATAACATTTGCATGTGTTTGGTAGCAGCAGGAATATAATGCAAGTAAGATTCATTATATTTTCATAACACAGTTTTTTAAGCATAGAAAGACTTGCACCCAGTCATAGGAGAACAGATTGTGTTCAAACATAGTTTTGCCAGTGCATTTTAAACATTAATTCCTTTAATGCTGGACCTTTCTCGAGAGTATGTTTCTGAAAATTACTTTCAATATAAAAATGTTAGCAAAACCAAAATAAATTATGATCCTTTAAGAAAAAAAGTAAAACCAAAAGCCCATTCATTTGGGAAGAAGGTTTTTGTGTCCCCATTTGTGACTTTTCAACTGAAGGTGAGATGACACCAAGTCTGCCTGGTTTGCAGATGAGTTAAACTTTTAAATAAGGAACCCTTGAGAGCTAACAGTATAAATATAAACTTTTAAATAGATAGGAGTATAATGTGATGGTAAGTGATAATTTTGCATGCTCTTAGTGGGAACAGAAACAAACAATGTACCAACTTCCCAGCAGGTGTAATTTTCTTTTCCAATAATCCATTTGTTCTCTGTGACTATTGCCAGGGGTAAAATTGTCCATCGAATTATGTTTCTGTAACAGCTAAGTCTCTCCGGAAAGATAACCTTTCTCAAATCCTGACCTAGAGCCTGGTGGTGGAATGAATGTCAGTCGGTTCAGTCCTCTCTTTTTGCCTGACATCCCAGATCATTGACAAGATACGGTATCAACAAGGAAACCTGGAGTAAGGGGATAGGATAAAAACTAGGTTAAAATTGTTCTTACTGTAAGAATACTGCAGCTACATCAGACTTTCATATTATCAGAACCCAGAGGGGTTCCCAATTATATGTGGACTGGTTTGAACAGAAGGGAAGAGGCTATTCCACTTCCCATACAAATGAGAGTAAAGTGCACAGTGAGATTTGATTTCAAGACCTATGGTAACCAGCTTTCAACAGGATGTTCATGTGTCTAGTTACAGACTTCTAAATAATGGTTGCACCTGTTACTGAGAAGGTGAAGGACTAGAGTTAGAGAAAAAATGAAATCGCGTCTCATTAAAATTCCTTCAAAAGAAAAGAATCCCAAAAGATTACATTTACCATGATTTGATAATGAAACTTTCTTTATAGAATTGAATACAACTTGGTGATTAAAAAAAGTAGTATTTGTTGTAAGCAGCTGTGGACTCCTAGTTGCCTATCACATTTTAAATATCCTTTTCCCTATGCCACCTTAAAAGATCCCAGTGAGAACAATAAGCCTTTAAAAGAAATGTTAGTTTAATTGAAATAATTAAACTTGACTCTGGAAAGCTTTTTCTATGAGCAGGAAGACAGCAAATAGGGTATATCTCAACTTTCCAGAGGTGATGATTTCAATAAAATTTTAATGTTTAAATATTACCTGCACCACACACTATAAAGAAAAGAAACTCTTCTTTTTTTTTTTTTTTTTTTCCTTTTTTAAGATGGCTTTTCTGTCATCCTGCCTACAGGAAGAACCTTTCTGAGATTAGCTGGAGATCAAAAAGCAGGAACCCACAGAATTCCTGAAAAACAGGCAAAAATTTGAAAGTGGGTTCATGTCCATGTGTTGCTCATGGTGACACTTGCACCATGACTGAGTCTTTGCACATGCTGTGCAGCCTGATTGTGGCAATTCTAGGAACAAGTATGGAGTGTGATACGTTGCCTACGCAGCCACTGGGGTTTTATTCATTTTGAACTTGAAAAAAATCTGTATGCCTACTGGTGCTGCCTTGAATACTCATGTGAATACTCATACTTTTTGTTGTATGAGAAATAGCACTCTGATATATGTCTGCCTTTTCAGTGAGGTAAGACACATGCCAAATAGGCGAGTCCTTGCTATATATATATCAATTGATAATTTTTGTTCTGAAATGGGATGTAATTGCTTGTCTGGATAACATAAAAAGAAAAATAAGTGTTTTATATGTGTAAATCTTAAATTGCATAGTGTCCATGAATTCTTTAATATATTATACATACAACTTAAGTAGCACATGTTTTTTGTATGTTAGAGTAGTCCTTATGCAAATATTTTTCAAAATTTCATCATGGACTACTTTGTAAAGGTGGTTTCATGGACCATTGCTTCTTGCACTTTCAAGTATCTAATTCTGTACCTTCCCCCAGCATCTAAAGAGTTGATATAGTTGAAAATGTGTTGAGAGGGGTGATTTTCAAAAGACAAGATAAAAATTAGCACTTGTTATGTTAATTCTATATTATTTTCCCTGTTTTTCAGTCTGTGTTGTTGACCTGAACATACAAGTTAGAGGTGCAGTATTTTAATGGGTAGGGCACAGCCTTTTTTTATAATAACACATATGTACAAATAAACCAGGCATAAACGGTGTCAACGGTGTATACATAGATAGAGAACTTAGCTTAATTTGCTTAATTCACAAGAGGCAGCAAAATCCCTCAGTAGAGTCAACGACTGTGTTGCAGAGTGAGAGAGGAGACGTGCTCTACTGACATTTTGATCTGTCCCCTGCTGAATTCACTCCCAGCACCATCTTTCCTGATACTTTCTCCTGTGCAGCGATGGCTTGAGATTCAATCTGATAAGGGATCGTTTATTGCAGAGACCGGTCACTTGACCATCACAGACTGGACCCTATCCTGCAAGGCTTGGGTCCCTGTCACACAAGCAGTGACAATTTGTGCAGTTAGCTCTCCAACTACTGCTCTGCACTAGTGACATCCATTAAGATTACTTTTTTTTTTTTACTGTGAACCCTTTCAGTATTAGCAATGAATTATCTTAAAGCATTAACTTTCCTCTCCCTCATCCTCTCATCTGGTTGAGGATGGGTGGAATTGTTGCTCTTTCTTCTCCAAAACTAGACAGAAAAATACTGCATTACAGGAGCAGGAGGTTTCAGGCTTTGAATGCCTCTGGCTCTTGTGGTGTCTTACGGGGGACACCTGCCTGGCAGGTGATGCAAATGATTGACTCTTAGTCAAATTACTATCCCCTAGGAGCCGCTGAGGTCCCACAATCTGAACAGCATATGGCAGCATTTGGGTTTTGGCTTGGGGTTTTTGTGCCACTCATAATTTTCTAGAACAAATTATAAATTCATATTTCACTTACATTCTTGTAATTTATGCATGTTATTTGGCAGCTCAGTTTTGTCCACTTGTTCTCTTTTGCTGCTTCTCAAAATTTGTGATAATTCATAAATTTGAATGTAGTAAAATTTGTGCTGAGGAAAATATTCCAAGTGAACAGACGGATGTGAAGCAGCTTGGTCCAACAAAGGTGTGCTTATTTGTTTTAACTCCAGTGCATCAGAAAATTTCTGCAAACTCTACATATGTTCATCTGTGTTAGTTGAAAAGTACCCATGTCAGACGTGATTATCTCTGTTGTATCAGAACAGAGACCACCCACTTGTTCATAGATAATTAGGAAAGACCTGTTCCGTGTCAACACCCATTTTCTAAGACTTGCTGTATCCGTAATATAAAGAATTTTGCTATGATGTCTTCAATAATTTTGTCCTGTACCAGTATCCAGACTGATACCTAGTCTATGTTTAAATGTGACCTTTTAAGAGTTTGTGATTTCATGGAATCATAGACTGGTGTAGGTTGGAAGTGACCACTAGAAGTCATCCAGTCCAACATCCCCATGTTGAGCTAGTGGTATAGCTGAGGCTCCTTGTAGGCTAGGAAAGGTCATATTTGTAAGATAAATACTTCCCCCAGAGTGACACTTTGTCAGAGAGGTTTGGGGGCTTTTTTCCCTACTTGCCTTGGAAGATTAAAATAAACAAAATTCATTATTTGTTTTCTGGGACACATTGAATTGTATGTGAGCTCTTCTTTGTGAAAATGTGCCATGCATGGGTAAGAACAAAAAGCCCCACATCTGTCACTAGTAGAGATGTAGGCACTCGAACTCCAAATTGAATATACATGTGTGGTGGGACAGCACCAGCAAAATTTAGTCTGTGTATTTCATAGATATTATAAATGAGGAAAGTAATATTTTCACTAATTATTGTGTAACCATGGTGGAGATATGTTGTTCAGTGATGAGCACTACTTGACTGAAATGAAACTGGTAAATGATGAGGGACTGCAGAAACTTTGATCCCTTAACAGAGTGTAACAGGATGTCCAGTTCCTAAGGAAGGAGCAGAGACAGCCTCTGCTGTGAAGGGGAAGGGAGACTCAGTCCCCTTTTCAATCCATGCCCGATCAGGCAACAGGACTGTGCCCATGTGTTGAGTCACTTAGCTGGAAGCAGGCATGGGATGTCAGTCAGAACGAAGTTTTAACTTGCTTTTCTCTCCATTTCGTGTGTATGTCCCACCAAAGCAACCTGCTAGCTTCCTTAGGGAGGGGACTGGTAGCACTTGTATTCCCAAAGGAGCTTGGTTTTGGCCTTTTTTAATCTTCTATATAAGATTAGGAAATCAGAAAGGAGCTGTGATGCCATACCAAGAATACAGGAGACGAAGATGGGGAAGTCTGCAGAGATTAAACTCTGATAGTTTTTCTGACTAATGCACATTTAAGATGTGTGTATGGGAAGAAGTCTGTATCTACCACAGGTACATTTATAAGCATTTTGTCGCATTATCAGCAGTTCTTTTTAATGCACGTACAAATGATTCTCTTGAGTTATGTGACAGTCTGAACCAGCAGTTTGTAACCTTTACTGCCATAATAGAGGGGAGATTATTTAGTGATGCAAGTCTTATAAGACTCAATTTATTTAGCTTGTCAAGAAAAGGGTTGAGAGATGCCTTGTTATGTATGTATTTACTAGTGCATGGAAGGATAGCGGGAGACTTTTTAACCTTCTTGATAAAAGTGTAATGTGGCCCAGTAGCTGAAATTAGATGTTGCATAAAGTAGGCACAATCCTGTATCTGTGAAAATAGGTGAATGTTGGACCAGATTAGAAATGGAGTGTATCAAGGACAAACCAAACTTCTACCAAAGATGGTATGCTATTTCTACCAGCAGCCACAAACAGATGTTTAGGAAAGAGCAGGAAAGCATGGCAACTGGGTGTTGTGCTTCTTCCTAAAACTCTCATACTTTCCAGTCATTTGTAGCTCTGATTTTTCTAAGCCAGATGCAGTTTCTTGGCATTTAGTAATCTTCGGTGATTTTCTATTCCATGGTGGCGTTCTCTGTCCCTTTGAACCATTTTTAGCATTAGGGTCCACAGTGTCCTTTGGCAAGAAGTGCTACAACTCGTTATTCTCGGTGCTAAGGACATGGGTTGATTATTTGCAGACATCTTAATATATTCTAATCAGGTTTGGAAAAATTCTTTAGCTTTTACATATGAGAGGAGGTATTTGTCTGAATTATCATGGAGGTCCTTTTGGCTTCTGGAATCTGTGAATTTGTGTTTTCATAATTTTATTTTACGGGCTTTGTGGAAAACATGATGGCCTGATTTGCTTTTAGCTTGTTAATCATGCTTGCAAATTTGCTTTAAGACAATTAGCATAATCAAATCATGTGCTTCAGGGCTTTAGCTAACTTTTTTCCTCTGTTTATGTATAGATGGCCAAATAACATGAATTGGTGCAAAGAGTCCTCTTTCTTGGAGGCCATGTTAACATTTTGCTAACACAATGAAAGCCAGACTGATTACCAGATTTGACAAGGTTCTTGTAGTTTCTGGTCTTCCACTGTGGTATGGTATGTGAATCAACTTACCTAATCTGTTCCTTGCCACCGCAGGGGGGATGTTAGGTGCTGAGTGTACATTCCTGTCCTTTTCTCATGGAAAATTGTTTAATCTGCCAAAAACTGAAAAGTCTGAGAACTGTCACTTTGGTAGTCGTCATTAGATGAGATACGCAGGAGTTGGTGATGGTTGATCTCTTGGCATGTTGTGTCTTTGAAGTATGCCGAACAGTTATACCGCAATGTAGCAAGTGACATTGTTTATTTTCTTAAAATAGCTAAGATCATTTCTATCACTTGGGACTGGGGCACTTAAAGTCCATCTTCCGAACTCTGTTAACTTTATAGAAGAAGAAAATACTGCATTGATGAGGAATAGTTTTATATTGCTTAATATATTTATTTTCATGTGTGACTCATATAAAATTGTATTGTGCATCTAAAATTTTAATTTAATTATAAATATACATTTAAAGTAAACACTCCATTAGTAATTAGCTATATTGGCTTTCTTATCAGAGGCATTTATGTGTAGAAGGGTCAAGCATTTGTTCCATGACAGGAGTGCTCAGAAATACTAAAGGGCTGAATCTTTCTGCTGTTTGTAATCTCCTGTGTTTCAAGGGGGGCACTTTGCTTAGGGAGTTCTGGCTAGCACCTCCGTAATGCATAGCCAGATTTTTTTCTGCAGCCCGTGCTTTCTGCCTGACAGCTGAGTTACATCTTTCCTTTGTAACTACTGTATGCCTTTATTTATTTTCTTAAGGGCATCTTTGTAGTCACAATAGGCAGTTTTTTAAAAGTTCAGCTGAATATAGGCAGCTGCTTTCCCTGGAGTAGATGCATTTAAAAGTTACTGTCTTTCTACTCATGTATTGTATGCATAATGTTTTCCAGCAAACATTAATCATATTGGGTAGCTTTGAGGGCAAAACTGTTGCACTAAGATAAACATTTGAGAGTCTGCTTTAATGCCCAAAGCCTCTTAGCTTTTTTTAGGTCAAATTATCTTGTATCCTCTGACTGTGTTTCTAGGCATGCTACTGCTAAATGCTGTTTTTTTAATTCAAATTCTGTGTTGTGTTTTTGTTGACAAGGTTAAAGAGAGGTTATTTCACAATTAAGGTCTCAGCTTCAATGACAAGAACAAGATAGTGGTTCTACTTTCTTACAGCTGGCACTTAAAAAGAATGCTAGTTGTCTTATACTTACAGTATTACCTATGCTTTTTGTATTCTGCCAGTGTCAATATAATAATACCGGTGCAAAATGAGGGTGTTCCATTACAACAGTGTGCTAGGAGTTAAAATTTTTGTCGACCAGAATGTATGAGTTCAAGTCATTTACACTTTTAGTTTTCTGAAAGACTTTATTTTACAAATACTGTTTTCTGCAAGGTATAAATAATTATAAGCAAACATTGTTGAAAAAATTAAACATTAGGTACTGTATAACTATCCTAGAAAAGACAAATAGAACTAATTTTCTTAAGAGCAAAATGCCTTGGTTTTTTGCATTGATACCAACCGAGAAAAATAACTCAATTGATAAGAATTGTTTTTGCACAAGATTTCTTCAAAAGTTGTAGCTTTCTTGTTAAATAGAAGAGTACTGCACAACAAATTTCCTTTCCCTTCCTCCTCAATTAACGCCTTCGGCTAATATTTGCCATCCACTCAGCTAAAGATTGGATTATTGAGGAATGAGAAGAAACATTTGTAAAAACAGGGGTTTCTGTTGCTGTGAAACAGTGGCTGTAGTCTGTGCACAATGTGATTTTTCTAAAGTTGGGTTTACTTGCAGGGGATATACGTGAAAATGTCGAAAACCAGAGACCTCATCTGTTTCTGCCGGTAGCTAGCGTGATGCCATTAGTGTCTGTAATCTGGGGACCTTGGGGGGTCGGGGGGGCAGGGGAGGAGGATTGATAGTAGTTTTTTAGAATATCTCCTTCAAAGCCAGATAGTGAGAGTTGGAGAGGAAGAGCTGTCGGATAGTCAAATATGCGGGAGATGGTTTGGCTGTCACAGTATATGGAAGTTACGTAAGGTGTATAAGCACATTACATAAGTGCTCCCCGCTGCTCCAGGTCACCGGCTGCTCTTCCAAAACTAACACTGCCTGCCTGAAACCAGCCCAGAAACACAGAGACCGCACCTGGGAAACGAGCATCTACGTTATTTCTGCAGCAGGGGCAGCATGTTTGCATGAGATTATGTATATGAGTATATTTGAAAATAATAGAATGATTTGTAAGAAGAACAAAATCAAATGGCCATAAGAAATTAAATGAATTTTATTTTGACTGAGTGAGTATCGGTTTAAAAGAGCAGATCATATACAAAAGTGTATATTGCAGTGGAATATGTTTCAATACTGTGTTATTGGTGGGGATATGGGGACTTTTTAGGCACAGCAGGAAGGACCTGCTGTTTATATACAGTCCAAATAAGCATTTCTTTGCATTTGGAAAAAAGAATTGCAGCTCAGCTTTTGCTAGCTTTTGTGATACTGCTAGTAAAATCTTCTGTAGATTTAACGGCAGTTCTCTTGCAAATAGAAGTGTGGATAGTTCTCTAGGGGAATAAAGAAAGGTGGGGGAAAATCTGCTGAGGCCTTTTTAATCCATCACAGTTTAAGATCAAGACCAAAAGGTGTTTAATGATGATGAAACTTTTCCACCCTCTGAAGCACATTTTAATGGTAGCAGTAAGAGCTTGACTCTTCATGCTTCGGTCAGATAACTGCAGCACCTTCTTGACAGTGTGCCGGGTTTAACTTATTACAGGTTAAATGGCTGAAATCCCTGTATTTAGTAACTGTAACAGATCATAGCCCTGCAAGATGTTCTCTTCTCCTTAAGTTATTGCAAAGATTGAATTCAGCTTTGCGAAGTTGTACTCTTTTTCATCCCTCAGCCTCCTCTCAAAAACTCACTCAGAGGTGGGGGAGATGGCAGAATACCTTCATACAAGTGGCATGGGGTCTTTGCAAGGAGCTTGTTTTCATCCAGTTGTTCTGGAACACAGATGACGTATCCTGTCCGTGGGTATGGATGACAGAGCTCTACGATGGTCACTGTCCAAACAAACCAGGAGCAGAAACACTTTGCTTTGGACTTGAGGTATTCATCACCACATTAAGCTGAAGCCTCTGTACCTGTCAAACATCTAACTAAACTGAACACATAGTTTTATTAGAGACATCTCTTGGGTGTTGCATCCTGTAATCACACTGGTCTTGAAAATCCTAAGAAAAAAGGCCTAAGGCTCCATTACCATGATGCAGATTGTGCTAGTACTCTGCTAATATGTAAGTGCAGCCTATAGCCCCATTATCTCCTCTGCCTGATCCTGCTAATCAGAACTGCAGTTAGGATCTGCATTCATATCCAGCATGGTTGCTTCTGGCATGTTACAGTTGGGTTAATACAATTCATTGCCAGAATCAGGGGGGGCAGTTCAGCTATAGATCAGAACCTTCTTGTCCATGAAACAAAGAACAAAACTTTCTGTAGACTGACTTGCTAACTAAATTGAAGGAAATTCTGTCTGTTGGCAGTCTAATGTTAATCACTAACCTCCGGTGAAAAGCTTTCTCCTATTTCGGTCTGTTGGCTGGTCCTAGAGCAATCACAGCTTTCTGTTAACTCTACAAAGAAACGTTTGGCAGAAGTTGCTGCAGCCTGTTTTCCTACTTCAGTGCCATAAAACACATTTTGTCACCTCACAATTGCTAGGATCTCATTGACTAGTTTGTGAGCCTCTCCTGTTTGCGTTGTTAGTGCAAACTGAGTTTTGTGTCTTTTCCTTGAGGAAAATCTCTATTCTGATTTCCTGCGTCTAAGAAGATTGCCCCATGAAGCCATCTTGCAGTCCCTGTTCTGTTTGAATGGAACATTTTGCACACACCTCCCGTCCACATGGTAACTCATTGCTAGTCACTGGGAATGAGACCTCTGTGGACAGTTATTTAAAGAATAATAATTATTTACGTGTTGTAAATAGTTGTAATAGGTTGTTCTTCAAGTAAGTAATAGGTCGTTCTTCAAGATGTACAGCGTATGTTTATCTTGCCTGCACTCTAATTCTTTTCCTCAACAGAGTTTTGTATCTTGCTGATTCCTTATTGATAAAGAAATGGGGACCTGGTTGTTGTTCTCCAGTTGGGACTTCAGGACAGCCAGACTACAAAAATCATGGATGTTGAGTGTATCGCCAGCAAAATCCATATGACAATATAACTTAAAGAACTAGTTAAAGTAAAATAATGTTTCTTTAGCATTTAGTTTGTAGGTAAACAAGGGGCAAACAAGTTAGCTCAGTGTTCTAGTTCTGTACATCAATCTGCAGCCAGACTGTTACCTTTATCTGACAAGAATAGTCCCTGACTATGAATTAAATGTGGTTCATGGGGATTGTTTGGTATGAAAAAGGTCTCCTCCCCTTCCTGCCCTGTTCTCTCAAGTTTTGTACGTGCTTTTCTTATTCTGCCCGTTGTGCTTTGTTCTGAAAGCGTTTTTGTCTTTATTCGTTTCAGTGTGTAGACTCTTCTGATCTTTTCAGTTTTGTATTTCTTTGCTTTACTTATCTTAATGTTTATAACCTCCATGGGAGAGACATTGTTAGCCTGTAATGCAGTGAGTTTCATGAACCTGATTTAATAAATGTACTCTTTGCCTTGTTGCAGTTCACCCTGAACTCTAATCAGCTGTTAGGCATTTTAAAGTCCCTGTACAGTGAGTATTTTGAAAACATCCATTTATTTGCCACTGTGAGTGTTCCACAGCTCTACACACAGTGACAATGGAATTAATCCAGGAAAAGAAACGAGCTGAAAAAAAGTCATTTTAAGTACCCGTGCCAGCCTTGCTCCACTAGGCAGTTTGTTTACATTGATTTTATTAGGACACAGACAAAGAACTAAGGAAGAAAAGAATCTATTCTGAATTGTGCTGTTCACTCATCACAATATTCAGTGTTTGAACAAAATCTCCCAGCCTCTCAACTAGTTGAAATTGCATTTAATTTATCCTCATTATACACACATTTTGGTTATAGCACTCAAAATACTCAGTTCTCGAAGGCCTTCATTTCAATGAGAACAGAATGTGCTGGTTTGGAAAGAAAGCTTGGTGCAAACAAAATTGAATGCTGAAACCTGAAATTGAAAGTCGAGGGAGGTGGAGGAGTGACAGGAAAGGTAGTTGCACATGGCACACTCATAAGATGTTCCTTCATTTGGTTTTTAATTTCGCATTGATACCAAAATCAAGCAATTTCATTGTCTTCACAGTAGAAAAAATAATGAACGATTCCTGCCTTCATCATCATGTTGAAATGTACATTAACTGTGAATTCTCTCATTTCTATTTGAAGTACATCTTTATTTTCCTAATACACCAACTCCTGTGCATGTATACGTGTCCTTATACACCTGCATGTGCATGTAGGTATGTAGATAACCATATGTCCTTTATAGCTGTTTTTTGGTAATACTGAATCAGCTTGTTAGTGACAATTTTGATAGTAATTGTGATACTGAATCATTCTGTAGCTGCTTTATTTAACTTTTATTTTGGGGTTTTTTTTAAGTATTAATTTTTTTTCCCTCTGTGTATGTGTACAGCTTATGGCCCTGATACTGCATATGCTTATGTGGAAATATAATTTTACCTGTATGAGCTGTTCCGCCTCTTGTAAAATAACTTTCACTTTCATGTGTCTTTTTGAGATAGACGTTCTGCAGTTTGATTAGAAAGGCTAGGCTGGTCATGAGAAATTTTTAGATATATTAAGCCCTGGAATATTGGAGTAGAATCCGGTTTAATTTCACTGACTGGGAATAAAGAACGCAGATTTAAGAAGGTCAAGCCAGTGATTCTTTTACAGCTGAGTGGAAACCACAGTTTCTGAAGGCTGGATTGATGAATGAATGCTCTGTGGTTGTGCTTTGTAACTACTCAACTAAAAAAAGAAAAGATTACAGTAACATTGTGAATCTGTAAGCAATGTGAGATAACATAATGTTATTTTCCAAACGTAGCTCAATTAAAATAAGAAAAGCATCATTGCACAAATGTGATGAGCTTGACATTTATATTGCTTTGAGACTATGCACGGTGCTGAATAAACTTCGTGCATTTTTATACGCTCAAGACATTAGCTACTTTGGCTATTGGACAAGGGACAACACTTCTGTACTGTCTAAGGACAATCCTAATGCCTGTTATATCCACGTGTACAGATACTTGCCATACACCTTAAATTGTTGAAATCAGTGGGTAGGTATAGAAGGAGCCCTGTGCATGTGAGGAAGAAAAAATATTTTAACAGCATAAAACTCCTATAACTAATTGGAAGTATTTGTATAGTACTAGCATTTTGCTATCATAGCAAATAGAATTAGAAGTAAAATAGCTGCACTGAATATTATATAGACATACTGGGGGAATTAGCTTTAGATATGCTAGTCTCCCCTGCTCCTTGAACAAAGCAGAAGAAGAGGTTCCTCTGGAAGATAACTCACAACAGGAACCTAAGTTTGAGTTATGAGCAATCTATGAAGGAACCTACCCCTCTCTGTTAACTGTACATGGAGCATCTCGGGACAAGTCTCCCTTAGGGTAAAGCGTGAATATCTTCATGGATAAACACCAGCTAAGAACTTGGTCCGTAATATAAATCCTGCTTGAAAATGAAAGGCTTCATATGTTGACCAAGTAAGGGACAAAATTAGATATGTCATAATTTACTTGAGGATGAATAATGGGGCCCATTAACACCAGGCTGAATTTGAGCTTCAGAAAATGTGAATATCATCCATATCAAAGACCCTGCTTGGTAGAGTCTATTTGTGTCTTTTATTAAGCTTTATTTAAACAATGTGACTTGACTGCAATGGGTGAATAGAATGTCTTTTTAAGTAGTAGTCCTCATTTTCACAATACTTTATCTAAACATAGATACATATGAAAAAAATCTGTGGATAAAAATAGAGCATAGGGTGTTTTTGCTTGTTATCCTGTTTAACTGATCTCAGATATTTATAAAAAAATAAAGAACACTAGGACTAAAATTATTTGTATCCACTTGTTTGTTTATGCCTAAAGGTCGTTCCATTTTCACTTTTAGGTTTGTTTCCTCCATTATCATAATCACCCTCTTACGCAGAGGGAAAGTCTACAATTGAGTTTCCTGCAGAGTATTACACAAGAATGATGTAGTTCACCAAGGGCAGTGCAAAAAGAATGGAGGTACACTGTTGTCAGAGAACAGCATTGCAAACAAACAGTTTCTGTTCTAATCTTCAGAACTTTTGCACCTATGGCAGGTATAAAATTAGCAATTGGAAATTTGACTTCAAATTGACTGAATCCCTTGAAATGAACACACTGGAGAGCAGTCTTTGTTTCCAAGGCAACAATCAGCCATCTTCCTAAGGACACGAAAGGTGTTTAAATGACAAGGTTGGCTTCAGAGAACACCTTACTAAATTTAAATTTTACATTCATTCAGAATATCTGGAACTACGGAACTTTGATAATGTGGAGTACAGCTCTCAATACATCTTTACTCAGTCATGAGAAGAACTCACTCCTACAAAATATATTCCCTCCCCAACACCATATTCTAAATCTGTTACAGTTCATGCTGCATTTCCAGTTTCTCACTGTGACTATTATAGGAGACAAGTAGTGATATCTATAGCTAGGATTATCTAATACTTTGTTACATTACACTACAGTATTAGAATTATAGCAAAAATTAGGCTCTAGAGGATGTGATTAAAAAAAAATAATCTGGTATTTTGGCAGATCTAATCACCATTAGATCTAATGAAGAGCTTTTAGCCCCCCAGGAAGACGTGATCATGATGACTCACTAATGCCTGATCATGGTTTTATGAAATGTTCTTTATACATTAAAAGTGATTTTGTCGGGATACTTTTTACGGATGCTCATGGAGAGCTTTTCCATACCTGCGTGGCAACATGAAAGAAAAATGAGGGAGAAGCTTGCTAGCAAGGAAAGGATGATGGCATTTCTTTGGCAAAGCGGTGAGAAGAGTTAGCTCCATGTCAGAGTGGAGCAAGCTGATGAGGAGTAGATTATAAAACTTCTGAAAGTCAGAAGTTAGTTTCATGCAAAGGAACAGTAAGCCAAAGGGAATGATGATAAAGCTAAAGGGACAAATTAGAAAGATTATTTTAACAGTGACATTTATGGTGGTTGTTTTTTTTAATGGAAGAGAGGGAGGGATGAATGCAGGCATAATAAAGACTCAGAAAAGATTCAACTGATATGGAGACAGAGGAATTTGGAGTTGGGACAGCTTTCACATTTGCGAATGATTCTTTGCTCTCTAGTTACACGTTTTATTTCATGAATTTGCAGATTAAAATTCTTAACACATTTTTGGAGATTTGTCTAGCTTGTTTGTGAAGTGAAGAGTAGATTTGGAAAATAATGATCTTGAGGCAGTACTATGGGGGAGAAGCGATTTACTGAATAATGTAAGTACTTCTGCAAATCCTTGGAGGCAGAATTCTCAAATTACAGTTTCTAATTCCATGGGAATATATTAACTTGAAATTGTAACCTGTTTAATTCTCTTTATATGGAAAAGATTGGTTTGTTTTGGAGGTTTATTAATCAGCAGATATACTTCTCTAAGAGCTGCCATTATAATGGTTTTGAAAGCCTCAATTGTTTTCTAAAATATAGGTATTAAAACCTGTGTAGCTTTCCTGTTGAGTCTAAATGGTGAAATGTACAAAACTGTTTCACTTCATTACTTTTTACAAGTACAAAAGTCTTCAGCTGGAATAATCAGCCCAACTCCATTAGATTTGAGAGCCTCCTACTCTCAAGAGATCTAGCCCAGAGGTGGTTTTTTTGTAATGTTTGATGCTTAAAATGCCTAATGTTTTGACAGACCTTCTAAAACTTAAACAGCATTAATTATCAATACCAACATGGGGACTGAAGGTTTGTTAATGATATAATGATTGTAAAGTGGGACTAAAGTGAGAAGTAGTAAATTGAAGGGAACTTGCCAAACTACACTTCTGCTTCTTGTGCTCTTGATCATTATTCAAGGTTTCACTGCAATTTTTATTCCCCCCAATATTCCCAACTCAGTCTGTGATAAGTTAGATGATGCTCAGTGAGTGAGGTTGCTTTACCTAAATTTATTTTTATTTTCACTGTTTAGTGGCAAGGTAAATACTTTCTTCTCTGCTTAGAACCTAACCGCTGTTCCTTCATTTA
Source organism: Ciconia boyciana (assembly GCF_034638445.1). Taxonomy (NCBI): domain Eukaryota; kingdom Metazoa; phylum Chordata; class Aves; order Ciconiiformes; family Ciconiidae; genus Ciconia; species Ciconia boyciana. The sequence continues at coordinate 122,216,248 of NC_132935.1, read as the reverse complement.
CATGCTGTTTATTATTCAGGATACACAGTTCCTCCATACACAGTATAGAGCAGAATCTATACTTAAGCAGCGTAAATTCAGAATTGTCTCATTTGCAAATAAATGGTAGTTCTACATAAGTCGAGGATCTTCAAAATTGTAATTATACTCACTACTTTTTGTTTCTCTGTTGCCTGCTTAATGTATTCTGAGTTGTGATTCTACGTGCAGAAATAATGTATGATAATGTAATCAAAAGCCGAAAGTGGGATTTTCAGAAATGGTGGTGGATTAAGTGTCCAATTTCCACTGTCTATCACTACAGATTATGTGTGGCCTTTAGAAATTTTTGAAAAGTTCACCTTTCGTTCATTTCAGTTGCCAAGTACAAAACCAAATCAATGCTATTTATAATCTTTAACCTCAAGTAACTTTTATCAGACTGGCTAAGACTAATTTTTAGGTGTATGTCCTCCATAACAATCTATGCAATCCAGGTGTTACTCATAACTGCAAACAACTGGAAAGCTAATTACTTAATACAGCAAGTGAAGTACTGTCTTGAACGTTGCTAGACTGCAGAGAAGAACTTGCAGTGGTCTCAGAAGAGACAACGTGTGTTTCTGCTTTCCTAAAACTAGCTGACTAGCTCTTTTATGCTGTAATTGTTTGTAAATGTGTTTGCACTATAAATCTTGTTTTATTGCAAGTTTCTTCTGTTTTGTATGTTGTATGGTATGATTGTTTGCAATATAAGGAAATCAGTAAACAAAATACTAAATTATTTTTATCCTGGGAGGCAAGATTCTATAGTAATTTAGATTCTGATGAAGAAGCTAGATCTTTAATATACTCTTCTAAAATGTTTTCTATAAGACACTTGTCTTCATTGAGCTGTCTGGTGCTCATCAGATGCTGCATTTGATGAAAAAAGTGGTTTGATACATATAAGTAGGAAGATGCATAATTATTGAGGTATGTCATCACTTGAATTTCCTGTAAATTCAAAATAGCGTGAAATGCATTAAAAAAGGACTATAATGCTCACTTATGTGGTAGTCTTTCTGCTGTCTGTTTATGTACTATATTGTAAATTTTTTGTGTAGCTTTTTATGCTTTTACATGTTTTGGAAATTTCAAAGTTGTATAGTGAAAAGGCTTACAGTAACTTCCAAATATAAATAAGCTTAAAAATAAATCCTGCAAAACTGCAATGATCCATTTAATAAAGTACCCATTTTTGTAAACGCCCTGAAAGGAGTGGGTGAAAATAGTGTGACACATCATGTGGGCTTAATCTGTTTCATATAAATTTGCTGTGAAAGCTCTAGTTCAATATAGATAATGTGCAATCTGTTCTAAACATCCAGTTGTACAATAAGGGTAATTTGTGGGAGACAGTTATGGATCTCAAGAGCCCTTTCATCATTCAGAGTATTGAATTAATCTCCTCCTAAATGCTCATTCAGAAAGTGCCAGAAGACTGCTCTGTTTGGTTGCCATGGCAGATAATATTCTCCTGGCTCCTTGGAGGGCTAAATTTTTATAAACTGTGAGTGTTTTCAAGTTTATCAAAGCAGTAAGCTGTAGTTACTCTGATTTTTGTTGTTGTTGACAGTTTCCTTCTGTCATATGCTCGCATTAATTTTATCCTTTAAAAAGTGTTCTAAAATTTCTTTACCTGCTTGCTCGCTCAAATAGAACAATAACTTTCATTTAGAGACAAAAAAGGGTGAAAAAGTACTTTGCATATAGAGTCTTACAGTCTTTCTAAAGGCATCTAAACTAAAAAGGCATCAGATAATTCAGTACCTGTATGCTGAGAGACTAGTGAAAATGGCAGAGCTCGCTGATAAACGCAGGTTGTAAGCAGGGAAGGGAATGAAAATACTTTTCTCAAGTCTGGATGGGGGCAGATACCGTGAAGGAGATTGGACTGATTTCTTATACAATAAACTCCTCCATTTGCATGTTCTCATGTTACACACAATCTGCTCATGAGTAGCAGAACTAATGAAGCCTGATTTCCTCAGGATTGATGTTCTGTCTTTCCTGAACCTGTATACAGCTGTGCATGTGTCCTGATTAAACAACTGGCAGCTACTTGCTGTATGTTAGAAGGAACTGAGTTGCAATTGTGTTTTCAGTGATAGGGTGTTGGTCCGGATTTCCCTTCATACCAAGCTACTAATTTTCATAAAATGAAGAGGCACTTAGTGTCCTTGAGACCTCTGCAAATTGGTAACTTTTGTTGAAATTGTCTGATAGCTGGAAAGTTACTTCGTGATCCCTTCCTCCACATCCCCTGCCCTTTAGACATCTGATTCAGGTGATTTTGAAGAGACATGCTGTCACTGTGAAAGTTGCAAATCTTAGGAGACAGTTGTTGGGCACCACTGAAATTCAGAGACTAGCTTGAGCTTTAAAGAAGGATTATTTAATAATTATTCTGTAGTAATACATCCTGTCAGTTCAAGGTGTGGGGGTTATGTTTGTCTTTTGCTTGTCCACATGCCCTTTACAATGTGGATGCACACGTGTTTTGAACACTTGATCTTGAGATTTTTATTTTATTTTGATGTTTTGGTTACTTGAGATAACTATACTCAATATAAGCCTATCGCTAGGGAGACTGACTAACTGGATAACAAGTCATCAGAGTTTGCAATGAGGTACTTGCCTGCAGTTACCTAGGTATACACATCACTGTTCAAATTAGTGTTGACCTCACAGAAAATTCTGTGGTCCTGACATCTGAATAGTAACCCCCTTGTTTGCTACCGTATTACCAAACTCTTCCCTTTCAGAGACATCCAGAAGCAAAGCTGTTCTTGGCGGTCCTGTGTTAGCTGTGCAGCTGAAAGACTCTCAAAGCTAACTCCTAATCAACTGTGAATATGGGGGAGGATACTGCTTTGAATCAGTGACAATGTGAATGATCGTATGGACAGGCATTGAAGGGAGAAAAGGAAGCTACCCATTAATAATTGGAGTTGTCAGAAGTGTTTTGTCAATATGCAAATTTACCATTTACCTACTTCCAAGTCCTTTTTAGTCTAGCTTGAGGGGACAGGGCATATATAAACTCTTTGGGTGCTGGATAAGCAAAAAAGTACTCATGCTGTACTTTGTTATAAACATGCATCCACAGTGTGGAACTGCGTAAGGATAGCATGTGTTAGTCTTCCTGGAAGGTGACATTTGGTGTGTGTACAAAATTTGAAAATATTAAGAACAAACCTGAGGCGAAGGCAGATATTTAGAGAACTGAGAAACTCAGAGTAGGATGATACATCATAAAGCACTTGAAATGGATGTATAAAATACATTCATTACCGTTGCATTTTCTCTTTAAATCAGATTTGTTTCCAGCACAAGACTGGGGAAAATGCCATTCTGGACAGAACCTACATGTAGTTCAGACTGCCAGCAAATCTGTTATAGACCATCTCATTGAAACAACAACTGAACTATGAAATGATTGAATTGTGAAGTGATTAAACAAAGAAAAATTAATATAAGAAGGTTAGTCACACTAATATGAGGGGTTTTTTCAATATGTAAGCAAAATAGGGAGCACATTAAGGGGAGCAAATGAGGCCTGATGTGTTAATGAAGGATTTTTTTTTTTAGCCTGAATGTCTGCAACAGTCAACATACAAGCATTGCCTGTTCTTTCTGTCATTCTCCTGTGGTGTATCATAAACGCAGCATTTCTGCTGCATTTGAAGTGTTATACGCTTCTATGGAAAAGCAGCAAGACTTGACATTTGGGAAATGCGAGAGGTTTTGTGTTCAAAGAAAGATGGTTAGGGTCAAAGAACATGTCAGTCTTTAATTAGTATGCAGGATCCTTTTCAGTTAGCATGGGGAATATTTTAGATTCTTATTGCCTAGTGTGTAGTTAATTCATTACATGCTATGCTGTAAAAACTGCAAGAAATGTGTATTTGCCAAGCTGAAAGTAACCATTTTTTATTATTAACTCCACATCAGTGGAGTTCCCTTAACCTTCTCTTCCTGAAATAAGTATTAAACTGAAGTGTCTGACATATATTGAGTTGACAAAAATATGTAATATTCTGCTAGGAACTTTTTGAAATCATGGGGCATATACTGTAGCTTTCTATAGACAGGCATATACATCATTGCATATGTATCACACTTGGTATTGCTGTGTTACAGAAGCAATATTATGTTGCTGCTCTGCATTTGTTTAATAAGAGACTGAAGTCTCCAATATTCAGAGGGAATATTCATGAAAACCAAATTCATTTACATACATGGAAGGCATCATACCATTATATAAATAGCTGTCTGCTTAAACAAAAGAGTAAGTTTTCCTGTGTGTACTCTCAGCATTGGTTCTCTCTGATGTGCAGTTATATGAATTACAAGTAACATGACATGTGGTGATAGGTAGCTCATATGCAAAAGAGAACACTGTTTAGAGCAGGTCTGTTGGTGAGATAATGTCTTTTTGCTTCTGAGAAGCAGGCTGTCAGGAGATTTCAATGGTACTGTTAGGCTCTGCATACCAAAGTATGCTTTGTAAGATGCCAGCTCACATAAAATGGATTAGCGAAGCCAGGAGGAAAATATCTGGCAAAAGAACTAAATTCGGACAGATACTTTTTAAAGCTTTATTGTATTTTAAAGTTGTAGTAAAATAAATAAAAATTAAATGGAAAAGCAGGACTAGAAACAAATAGAATATCTTATAAGTTAAAGTACTATAGTACTCTTTTTCTTTCTTTTTCTTTTCTATTGACAGCAAGTAAAACATCAGAAACCATTTCAGAGCATTATGCTCCTCTGTAGTTTGCTAGGTTATTCACCCAGTAATAGGTGTAATGTGCACTGCTTATGGCTATATATCCTGTGAAATGGATTGAAAAGAGAAAGATTTGCTTTCCTAAGAAGCATTTGGAGAATCTGAAGTTTAGTAGTTTAGTTGCCCTGTTTGGGGTTTTTTTTCTCAATTACAAGGTTTGCTGCTTTTTTTTTGAGATTGATTTAGTTCTTGAGTCTTTGTTATGAATTTTTTTGTCTGATTCCTTTCTTCTCTTTTCATCTTTTTTCTTTTTATCTGCTTCCTTAGATGATGATAATATCATTCATACTCCAGCATACTAATATTTTTTCTACTGCCTCAATTTTTGTTTCACCTGGAAGATCTAGTTGGAGTGTGTGTAGAGAAACAAGCAGTACATGGTAGGTCATTTCTGCAGGGGCATTGCCTTGGGGCCAGCCATAGCTGAACTTTCTACCTTGTTATCTTGGAGCAAGGCTGTCCAGAGCAATATATACTGCAGTAGTGCATATCTCAGTTGAAGAGTCTGCTGCAGTTCTATGTCCTCTCCTTGGTCCCTCAGAGCAGAGAAGGAAACACTGAAAACATTTCCTGTTTGGGCAGAAATTCTTACCTTATCAGACACTGAAATTTTGGTAGAGTATTGTCTTAGTCTGGAAGAAGAGGACAAGCCAGAAATGAACATCTCCCAGATAAAACTCCGGAACGAATCAATAGGGCAGTTGAGCAGAGAGTAATTATCTCCATTTAGGGGGAAAAAAGGAGAAAAAACACCCAAAACCCCAGGGAAAAGCAACAAAGACATCCAAGATCACAAAGCAAGGATTTTTCCTTTCAGAGATGAAAACCAGTTTTTGATACTAGAGCAAGTGCTTTCTTTAGAGATTTTACGTAAGGACAGAGGCTGATTACATTTGATCCCCAAGTAAACGGAGATAATACTAAAACCATTTCTAAAAGAGCTAGGCAAAAAATGTGGTGGTATTTCGAGTCATCTTGTGCTAATGATGTCCAAATTGGTTGATCAAACTTTCAGGGATGTGACCAATCATAGTTCTTTCAAAGATGTGTTAGGAGGAGTTTAAATTTCAATGCAAAGAAAATATTTTGAAGGTTTAGCAGACACGTGCATGCATGCTGACTCCATAGCTTTTGATAGGAAAGAAATGGGGAAAAAGTTGCAGTATTTTAAGTCTTCATAGCTATTTTGGTAATTCTCGTGTAGGAGATGGTACATCTGCCAGGATGGCTCACCAAACCCATGTTTTTAAGATTGAGGTCAGACACTGAGACAAAAGAACTGTGTGTGGTAGGTAACTATTTATATTGCAGTGTTTGTATAGTTGTAGCACTTGCAGGGCTTACGCGCATTAGGACTTCTGTTGCCTTAGCTGTCTATAAAAATGCACAAGTGTTAAGTTCCTGCCCCAGAGGTCTTTTTGGACGTGTCTGCTACATATACAGGTCACCATCTGCTTGGTCATGCAGGTTCCAAAAGCTTTGTACAGTTCTGCCTATGAACTGCTTCTGGTTACCTAGGAAGAAAAAAGAAGAGTTGAGAAAGCTTGGGCAGCAACACAGCCTGAGATGTTTAAGGACAATTTTACCTCCTATTGGAAGAGCAGGGCTGCCTGAAACAAAACAGGAATTGCTGGGTATTTGTTGAAGAGCAGCTCTGTGTTGGTGCCCTCTTTGCTTGAATAGTTTGAAATAAATTGAAAAACTAAGGAAGTCTATTTCTCTGAAAGGATGGGGTTTCTTATCAGCATCTTCTTAAGCTGATGGATTTTTTCAAAAGGTAAGAGTACTTGTATATATAAAGGAGTAGTAAATTTGCTAAATAGATACGTTTCTTGTGACTTTTGGCCCTTCCTGTTTCTGACTTGAGGTGCTATCAAATTAATTAGTCTGTCTCTTGAAAAAGGCTTGGTCATCTTCAGGGAGATGGAAAGGTCTGTTCTTACTACATTTTAGCTAACATTTGGTAACTAGTAGTGAGGTAAAATCTTAATGAAATGAAAGATGGGTTGGGGTTGATGGAAGTACTGTTGAGCAAACCCAGAATTTAGCTGGTCTGCCAAGTTGAGAAACTTGTAAGTGACTAAGTTAGGCTCACATGTGGTAAGAAGACACCTTTCTTCTGCAGGTGGGACACACCCAGAGTTTCCCTTACTTGTTTTTAACTTGGTGATGTTGAAATTATCAGACCAAATAATTAATTAGTTCATCCAGTTACTTCTCTGAGAGTGATCAGTCCTATTGTTTCCATGAGAAGTCTACAAAAGTGTAGTGAACACAGTTAAAACTTTGGAACAAATATTAATGGGAGCAGTTTCTTACTTTCTGTATCGATTAGTATTAAACTTATCTTATGAATCGGAAGAATTTTCATATCTGCTTCAAAAACAAGATTATTTTTAATGCCACTGTGGAGGTTCCAGTTTGTTACATAAACACCTAATACAATAGCATTTGTGTGGCTCTTAGGAATTCTGAGTTGTATTTTCTTTTCTATTTTTTTCACTGATCAGCAGAAATCAAGAAAAGAGATTCACGCATTCACTAACACAGCAGAAAGACTTCTTTTCTTCTTTTTAGTCGAACCCCTGCAGATTCCACAAGAGAGAAAATTTTGTTAAGGTGTTAGTTATATATTTTTCCCAATATTATTTGTGATTATTCCCATGTCACAGAAGGATCAAACAAAGTCAAGAAGCAAGTTCAGCAGATGGCAGTTTCAATGGGATACATTTCTTTGATCAAAAGTTAATAAGACTGCAAAATTCAAATATAATTATTTGAAGATTATTTATATATGAGATTAATACTTAGCAATATAGAGTAACATATATAATATATTTTTTAAATAAATGCTTAATGCTAATTAGTCTTTTGGGTATGCGGTCTGCTGAAGAACTCCTTTGCTGGTCTGAAGTGTGAATTCCCCATGACGTTACGGTAGCAATATTGGCCAATTTCCAGATTTCACAGGTTACAAATGAAGAAGGCATCAGGAGGAGAATTTTCAAGGTAACAAAACCCAAAAAAAACCAACACGTGGAACCCAAAGCCTAACAGCCTCCCGTTAATATTGTTGATAATGCCCCTTTAAGTACAAGCATTATACTTACACTGCTCATTCCTGTGAAATTAGCATCGTTAAAGTTGTCTTTATTCTTCTGTGTGTATGCATTTTCTTTATATTTTTTATATCTGTATAGATGCAGTATACAGGTACAGAGAGATAGAGAGAATGAGAATCTGTGTGTGTGGGTGCTGTTGAGTTGCTTTTGTAGATGCACTCTTACACTGGCTTATTGCAAACCACAGCCTACAATTCTATTTCTTTTTATTGGACATACTCTTTTTCTTTGATGTATTTCCTTATACCACAAATAATTGTTATTTCCTATTAATATGGAAAGTGATGCGCTCTTTTTAGTATGTGAGAGGTATTTGCTTTAGATTATTGAAGAAATCTTTCACTATGATTGTGAATTATTATTATTATTATTTTAGAAAATGATGTAACTGACTGCCATGGGTTTTGCAGTTCTCTTGGTCCTATAATGGTATACGGAATTTTCACTCTTTGCTTTCTGATTGTTTCCAGTGCCAAGAAGGAAACATGAGCATGTGAGCACTGATGTATTATCAAGCTCAAAGTGCAGAAGATGGATTTCTGCAGCTTGTTAATATTTTGTAATTATTTGTCCTGTCCCAGCTTGCATATTTGATTTGCCCTGAAAGATCTGTGGAAATGTGTGTTCACCTTCCATCTTATACCATCCCATAAATTTACAGTGAATTAACTAGGTGACTCACTGGATAATATTAACTCACTTTACTGATGCAAAATCATATGATGTCTTAAACACTTATTTACAGTCCTTTGACAGCACTTACTGGCATGTTTTTTAAAACCTGGATTGTTTGACAGGTGTAACAGTGTATTTTATAAAGGTCTTACTACAAAATTTATAAAACCACGTATATTTTCTGAGAAATGCTAATGTTGTACAGTGTTTCTATAGCAATAGGACAGAGTTTTAATGTGCTACAGCTAATGTGTTGAAGAAAAATTATTTTAGATCTTTGTGGTTGCATGCTAGATAACGTATTTATTGTTGTGATAGATTAAAACTGAGAAATAGGAATGTAAGGGTACTGGTAACGCAGGTTACCCAGTAAAAGCACTTTGCAATGTATAAGAAACATTTCAAAGCAAAGCCTTGAGGTCTGATAGAATTAAATTAGTGTGGCAATTTAACATGAATCACAACAGTTAATCCCTCAGTGCATGCTGAAGCTGGCACCATTAGCTCTAATTTCCATTGAAGCAAAAGAAGAAGGTCAGTCTAGAACAGAGGCTGGACTGAAGCAGTATATATCTGTTCAACACATTTATTTCCAGGCTTCAGTTTGTTGCCAGGCTTTACCCAGCCCCTCAGAGCAGAGCAGCAAAGTGGGGCTGTGCTATCAATACTCTGTTCTTCCTTTCCCTCCCACCGCTCCTGAAAAGGAGAGCAGGGTGATGGGAGTGGGAGGAAGAGTGCGGCTCTCTTCCCACCAGGGAGCTGCCAGCCTCCAGAGCCAGTCCTCTTGGCAGTTCTCCTGCCAGCAAGTTTGACCCTTACCGACCAGTCAATTTAGTTGCAGAAGGGAGCAATTTCTCAGTTTGAAGAAACTGGAAGTTAAAAAATCTGAGGGAGAGGGTGCAGCTAGGACAGGGAATCAGCAAGGAATAAATAAGGAGAGGGAGTAAAATGCTTTATTAAAAAAGCAAAAATACTTGACAGAAATGAAAAAGCAGAAAAAATAAGGAGGAGCGTTACCAAAGCGTATGAAAATTGACTTATTCTGGTCATGGAAAGGCCACATAGATACAAGGTTCATGTTGAAAAAGGAAAAGAATAATTTCAGTATGCTTACCCTTTTTTGCAATTATTCAAGTTCTGTTTAGAAGGTGACAGTTTTAATATGAAGTTCTGAGCCTAAAAATTACAATATTATTAAAATCAATTCTTAACAAACTTCTATGTATTTTATATAATACAATATAAATTGTATTATATTTATGCCTTGTATTGCTATGTGTTGCTTTGCACAAAAATTAAGTTAACAGAGAGAAACTGGGATTATAGGGTTGGCAAGGCTTGAAAATAATAAAATTTAGTCAGAAATCATTCCTACATTTTTTCCAATCTAAACCTCACCCTAAAATCTTTTTCTGTAATTGCTCAGTTAAATAGTGTAGGGTGTTCCAAGGCACTAAAGCAGATCTCAGAAACAGAGTACACACTCACGTTCTGCGTATCTACAGATCGTTGTTTGTCTTCATGTTACAAAGCTGCTTAAAAATTCAGATCTCTTCAGCCTGAAAATAGTAGCTATTATATCGTTTTAATTTTCCACAGCTTGCTCTTTACTGCGAAATAATTTCATAAAGCTTTGCAAAGAAATTGCTGATAGTATTAGATAGAGGCAGAAAACCACAAAATTTTGTTAGGGTCTCTGATAGCAGTACGTATGGCTCTGAAAAGGGGGCTACGGAGGAAGAGCACCTAGGGCATGGCAGTACTGATGAGTACAGCATCTCTTGGATGTAACTCACAGGAGTACTGTGGTTTTCTAGTAAAAAAAGCAGACAGATGGACAGGAGCTTTACTAATCGAGCACTAGATCTCTTCACTTCTGAACAAATGCGGTAAACAACTTGTAGCAAAGAGGTTTTCTTCCCGCTAATTTGTTGGAAAAAAGGAAAAGCATTTTGTTCACTCATAACCTAGGAAGCACATAAAAGGAAAGTCTGGCTTCACTGAAGTAAACGAGTCCTTTGCCTTCAAGGAAACCAGACCTTTACACTTTGCTAGGTTGTTTAAAATTACTACAGGCATAGCAGAGTAATTTATAAATATTGTTATACCTATAATTTAGGACTATGTCAGCTGTTATAACTTTACTCATTTTGAAGAAATGCAGAGTTATAAACTACCAAACCAACCTTTTACTCATTTTCAAAATATCTGTGCAGGCTAATTCAAAGTTTATTCTGACTCTCCTACATACTTATTAGACAATCTTTTGTAGTTCTGTAAGAGTAATGCTTCGTATCCAGTTGTGCATCTTAAATGAAAATGGCAAGTTTAATAAGCTGTATGTGTCCTTTCTGTATACGCATGTATCTGCATAAGGGTTGTGAGATCAAGGGTTTCCCTAGCCCAGGCCCCAACGTGGCAATAAGCAGATGCCTAGGACAGAGCGAAGAACAGGGCTAACATATATTTCCCCATAATATTTTCCCATCCTCTGCCTGTGCTCTGCTCAAGAACTTCCTGAGCCAGATCAAACCATGAATCCACCATAACTGATATGAGTAATTGAATTTATCTGAATAAGTATATGACTTTATCTGGTCAGACAGATATCAACTTAAATATATTTTTAAAAGCAAATCAATACCTGTAACTGATCAATACTTATGCTTAGCCCAGTGTTTAATTAAGGGAAAACAAGTTGCCTCTTTTTCCATCTGTGCCTAGTCTTCCCAAGGAGCAGGGTACTTGGCAGAAGGGGAATTTGCCTTGTCACAGGTGTCTTTGGTGCAAGAAGGAATTCTCAGTTGTGCCATTGCCATTCTGAAAGTATCTGCAAAGGGATCTTTGATACACTTTAATGTTGGTAGAACTTATTTCTTCAGAATATTTATAAAATATTCTGCAATAGCAATTGGTTACCAGCTCTATGTTGATTATTTTTCACTGGGCTATGAATAGGCAATAAGAGGTAATAGCAGAGTCCCCACAGGAAGTAGAAGAAAGCTTGTCTTTGAAAGGAAATACAAGAATTAAAATGTTACTGGAAATGAAGCTGTAAGGACAAGTACTTGGGGCAGGAGAGCCTCTACTGGGGAGGAAAACAAATAGGGTGACTTGGAAGGTCCCTTCTGTTGCTGGTCTTGCATTCCTTGCCTGTTAAACTCTTGGGTAGAATTGAGAGTAGTTCTTCTTCACCAAATAATTTAAACATCGAATAGGTTTTCTGGCTCTACTGCAGTGAAATGTTATTTTGTGAATACTGTGGTAACAATGACTTTAGAATTGAACTCACTTCCTATGCTGATATGGCAGATAAACTGAGGGGCAAATTCCTTCTTAAAAAAAACCAACTCCTTACAGAGATTGGTTGCTTTTGCTATGTATCTGCCCAGCACTTAGTGTGGAAGTCTTAATTTCTGAACATGTGGTTTATACTTCAAGTACTTTTTACTATTTTCTGCTTATACTGTTCAGTTGTTTGATTTCTCTGGTGTCATCTGATGTATTTGTTAGGCTGAAGCTTCCTCCCTGCTACAAGACAGACGGAAATTTTGTACTTGGGGCATTTTGGCTGGTGTGTGGTAGCAGGACAGAGCACAGCCATGCGCCCTCCGTGTTTATCTGCTTTTTATGTCAGATTTATATCACAGATAGAAATTTCCAAAAATAGTGTCTGAAGTTGGGTTCTCTGTTTCTTATCTGGCGTCTAATCTAGATTACTTAATTAATTTCCTGTATAGAGGAGTAACCTTTTTTGTTGTTATTACTGATCTTTGGCAACTGAGTAGGGCTCTGTACGGATCCACAAATTAACGAATTTGGAAAGAAATGTGGGCCCAGGTTATTATTCAGGCAGGCTGGGCTTGGGCTGGGGCCAGGCATGCCTTTGTGTCTGCTGGCAGAGCAGAGGGTGGACAGGGTGCTAGTGCTTTGGGTGCTGAGGTGTCGGGCTTTGTGTGCCTGAGTTCCACTGATGGCCAAATCTGTAGCCAGAAAATAATGGCATTACAGAGTTGGGTTTTTTTGTCGTCTTCTGAGGGTTGGGCATAACTCATTTTGAGAGACCATCTCGGCTTTTCACACAGTCTGTTCCCTGCTGTTGCACGGATTACAAGGAGATGTGTTCATGCTCTTGATGTTTCCTCTGTTCTTTTTGTGGCATTAAATAGTTTAAACTAGTCTTTTGCCTTTTGTACAATAGAATTTGTTAAGGGATGTTGGCAAAAACTGTGTGGGTTTTGGCATGTGTAATACTGGAATAGATGTTGTGTGGTCTCCTCAGGGCTAAACCTCTACTACTGTGTGGGTTTATGCACTCAAGGGACGCTTGTGTCTATAACCCAGCAGGTCCTTCCAGTCCTCAGCTGGAAAAAATGGAAGCACAGAGCTCACATAGCTCTGCTTGTCTTGAAAGTGTTAGACTGAAACACATATTCTCCCAGCAGCTGTAGTGAGCTGTGTATTTTTGACATCACCTGAGCACTTAATCATTCAAGCAGAAGCGTGGGGAGGACGGACTGTTGGCTATCTCATGCAGTGCCTTCGTGTCCCTCGCCACTGGTGCTGGCATTTTTTCAGATGCTGTTTTTGCTGTTTCTCAGCTGTGCCTCCTGAATCAGGAGGCAGGGTGAGTGCGAAGCATGTGAGCTTAAGGAGTAAATTAATATATACTGAGCAACCTGGTTCTTAGCCAGGCTGTTACTGCTATTACAGTTGGTGTCAGGCTAACTCAGCTCTGTCGGCAGTTACACTTCAGTGTCAGGCATATCTGTAAATTAGGGGGTTGTGTCCAGAGGCCTAGTTAAACTCTGAAAGTGCTGGGTATTTCTCTTCCAAAGGATAAGTGCGTGCCCAGGGGCATCCTGCTTAGTACATAAACTTGGTAAACTTCAGAGAGGAGGAATAGTTTGTTTTACCCGTTTTTCTCTTGATGGTAACTAGTAACTGCAAACTGGTAATTAACTTTATCCCAAACTCCTGAGAAAATAAATTTCATCATAGCTCACCCTGAAATCATTAAAACATTGTTGACGTGCTATTAATCCAGGGGCAAACTGCACCCTTAAACTGTAGTGAAGTCTGTTTGACCCAGGTCCCAAAATTAAAGAAATGTATGACTGACAGGCACAGATCTGGAAGGACTGTGCAGTCCATCCCTCTGCTCTGAGATGCAATCAAGGTCATGTCACTTTGGATATTTTTGCATCATTGCTTTCATAGCTAGTCAATAGTTTCCGACTCCAAAATCTGTTGGCTGGCTGCTTATTGGATGAGAGGTAGTTGCATAAGCTAAAGGGGAGAGCATTTGCTAGCCTGGTCTGTTGTCCTGTCGTTGCTGTTAGAGCACGTGCTCTTCGTCGGGCATTCAGACGCGTTGTTTAACTTTGTGTATTTATCTTTCACTTTGCAACTATATGGTCAGATAGGGTGAAAGAAGTGAATTTTTAAAAGTATGAACTAAAATAAGATAAAAATAAATGTCCTGAGGGTCAGAATATGTAAGCTATACTTTTGAAGAAAATACTATGATGCTATCTAATGCGGCTTCTACTATTATTTCCACATTTTTCTACTATATACTGAACTAAAATAAAGTTCAACAAAGGGTGACTAATACAGTAAGAATATTGTAATGAGTATTAATTAATACTTTGCAATTTAAATCAGAGACAATATGACGTAGACCAGGAAAAAATCCTGGAAAAAGTCTACTACAAATGGGGTTGCTTTGTCTGTCTGCTATGGCTCACAGTGCTATTAATCAGGCACAATACTCCAAGGCACGTATTGTGTGATTCTGCAAGTTTTCCTGACTCTGCACGTACTAATTTTGTGAACTTACTGTTTCATTAACACTAGCTTTTTTTGCTTGGTATTCTGTCATGAATTAGGCATACAAGAAGGGAAAGAAGATAATTACTTTTTTGCTGTTTGCTGTTACCTGCTATTTCTTGTAGCAGATTTCCACTCTAGATCTGGAGAGTCCAGGCAAACTTCTCTGCCGCAATTCCTGTAGGAACAACAACAAAAATCTCTCAGCCTGGAAGGGACCTCAGAAAGTCTCTAGTCCAACCCCCTGCTCAAAGCAGGGTCAACATCAAATTCAGATCAGGTTGCTTGATGCTTTTTCCAGTTGGGTCTTGAAAACCTCCAAGGACAGAGACTGCAAAACATCCCTGGGCCCTTGCTGCAATGCTTAGTTATTCTTGTAGTGATTTTTTTTTGGCTTATTTCTTTATGACCACTTTGTTTCTTGTTCTCTTGCTGTGCACCTCAGCAAAGAGCCTGGCTCCATCTTCTTGCTAACCTCCTTGTAGATATTGGCAGGTGTCTCAGCCTTTTCTCACAGGTCATGTGCATCAGCTCCCTGCCCGTCTTGTGTCCCATGGCTAGACTTGGTGCAGTTGGTCAGTATCCTTCTTCTACTGGAGGGCCCAGAACTAGACACAATATTCCAGATGCAGCCTAGAGGTAAGGAGAGTAGTAGTTGCAGTGCTTGGTAACTTTTCGGTCCTCAAAAAGTTAAATTATTATAAGTGCTTACAGAGTCCTTCTCATGAGCTACATAATTCAGCATTTGTTCTTTTGTTATCTTCAGTTTAAAATTCTTCTCACCTCCTCATCAAAAGTCTGCATTTTGGCTCTTCAATGCTTATGTGTGGCTTTAATAACTCTTTATAGAGTTATTTTCACTGGTTTGTAGCATCACAGGGCCATTGGTCTTGGCTCTGCTAAATAAGGAAGTTGCAAAATTGTTCCTACAAGTCTTGAAGAACAAGTCTTCTATCATATTACTTAAGTAGAGGGGAAACTATATTCTGGAAATCGATAGCTTTCAGGAAGACTTAAGGGGTTGTACTGGATGACTTACTGAAAATAAGCATTCAGTGTTATATTGCAGCTGTGGGGGTTTATAAACAGGAGTATACTAGTATAGAAGGTGTTTATTGCTACTGTAAACAAGCGTCAGTTATCGCCAGCTATGGCAACTAAAAGGTTGCTGAAAAACTGGTCGGAGTCAGAAATGAGGCTTAAAAGCTACCCCAAGCCTGAAGTCCTTAAGCTCCATTCCCTGCAAAGAGTGTTAAATGTCATGTGCGGAAACCTTGAGGGAAGTTTGTGGTTCTAGATCTGAAGGTACCACAACTTTCCACCATTGCAATCAACGAGAACAAAGTTCCATTAAATAAGTTCTTACACTTTCACACAATAAAATATTAGATGCGGAAGAGGCTTACTGAGTTTTAAAGGAGGTGTTAATTTGCCTCTTCTATAACTGACTGGTACTCACAGATTAAGTTGATACAATTCTTGCAGTTGTCAGCAAACAGCTTAAGGCCCAAGAAACTACCTTCATTGTGACTGTACATCATTAGGAAAGCATAGTTTTAATACATATCCATCATGTTTTCATATTATAATTAATTTGAGAAAGTGAGAAGGATACCATGTAACACTATGCTTTCTTTAAGCAGTTGACTGCTAGTGAGCTGTTCTACATGGTGGATACAGGAAAAGCAGAAGATGGAGTTGCTGATTAGAAACATCTGCCTTTATATCTTCTCATATTTAACTGTATGGCTATTTACATGTCTGTTCTTCATATATACAAACACATGTGCATGCTGAGTATGCATATGGAAAAGCACCAAACCAGTGAGTCATTAACTCCTGGTTTCATTGATTTTCACTTTTAAATGCTTTTTATTTTTTAAAATTGTTTTCCTCAGGTTGTGGTTGAATTGTCAGTTGGCGTTAACACCCACAGTGGTAAAATTAAGAGTAGTTAGAGGCTGGCTTACCAAGACCAAGCGTAACTGGAAAATAACGGTGTTCTAAGCATTTGACACAGAGCTCAGCAAGTGCAGGAAATCAACATTAAACAGACAACCAGAAGTGAGGAAAGCAAAGACTGTTAGCCACCTGATAAAATGTTGGCTGTCCCATTGAAACCATATAGGAAAGTTGAGTGTTTTGATTAGATTGAGTGTGTGTAAATGAGCACTGGTAACAGCAGAAGTGCTGGGTTATCTCTCTCATCCTCTTGTGCAGAAAGGAGGTCACAGATGGATTTGCAAGATAGGGTTTGTGAAAGGCAGCGCGCGCTTTGCAGCCGCAGGGGCAGAATGAAGCTTTGCGCTGGAGCATACGATGTTCTTGCTCAAAGCAGTCCTGCTGCGCAGAGCGAGATGCAAAGCCTCTCCTCGTCTGTGGGCTCTGTGCACAGGCCTTGAAAATGAAGGTGGGCCATGGTTCTCCTCATGCCATGCAGAAGCGACCTGGATTGCCAGTGAGGCTGCGGCTTGAACAAAGCCCCTAGCGCTGCTAGTGGTAAATCCCTTGGCAACTCAACTGGTTTTGCTTTAGTCGAGGTCTGTGGGTGTTACTGTGTATTTCTGTTAGTTCATGTTTGTAGTTATTTCTTTTACTTGCTTATATTAAGTAGTATTTTTTCATAGCACTAAATCAAGAGATCAGACTTCTGTAGACCCTCTAACTGGAGAGTTACCAGTCATTGATAACTACAGTCAGCACCCTGTGTACTAAAATTTGTGTTTCTGGTTGTGAACACACAAAGGAAGTAGCCTGATTTCCAGGGTTGGTATGCAACTGTATTTGTGGTGTGAAAGGATCTGTTATGTTTTATTAAAGTGCTTTCAGAAAATTTAATGTTGAAATGTAGTGAAATCTAATTAATTGGTAAAGCCTATTTGTAAAGCACATTGAAGAATTTTTGCTGTTTCTACTGAAAGTACTGATTATATTGTGTACTTTACAGAGAAATTTAAACTTAATAAAATGGGAATAGCAAATCTATTGAATTACAGCAGATAAATATTTAGAGCAATTCCTAACGGTGGGATTTTAGAATAAACGACACTGTAGCCCCACTACAATAAACTAATATCAGTTTAAACATATGCCTCACTTACGTATTGCATGCATAGGCTACTGTTGCTAAGCGTGCTGCGCACAGCAGACCATTAAGTCGGCCTTACAGCCACGCAGCGGGAGAGAGACGTGATCCGCAGTGCTGTGCAGAGCCCGGCCTAGCTTGCTAGGGAGCAGGACTGTGCGATCAGTTGTCATGCAGAACGGAAGCATAAACCTTTCGCTAGTAACTCTCAGCTGATAATAAATGAAGAGTGGTTTCTTGAGCCAGCTCATTTCTGAACTACGCCTCTGGTTAGTTTACAGAGGCTTTTAATACCCCTCAACTGAGCGTTGTTTTTCTTTGTCATTATGTATCTAGCAGGTTTGAAAAGTAGATTGAGAAGTTTTTAATACCTCTTTTTCTATATTTTTAAAATACTACTTAAAACTTACAAAGAAATGTCTTTTTGATGTAGTTAACTCAGTCCCACAGGTCTGTCAATGAGCCTGTTGGGGCCATCAGGGGAAGGGTGATCTTAAAATATATCTTGTCAGTTCCCTTTCTCAGTATCAGAAGAAAAAAATACACTCCCTTTCCCATATGTTGTCCTAGAGAAATATTTTCCCAGTAAAAAGGAACATTTCCTTTCACAATAAAAGAAAAGCAAATTTAAAAATTCTTCAGCCAGAACTTGGCAAAAAATTTCACTGTCTAATGGTGCCACCGCATGTTGCTTGCTGAAGTGATAGCTCTTAGGGGAGCCTGGTGCTGCCAGGTACTGCAAAATATGTTTTGGTATTAGAAATTATAAAGAAGAAATGAAATATGCCGCTCCTGGGGTTCTCGCATTGCTTAAGATTCATTTCCTGAAATACGTGAGTGACTGCATTTGGACTGGTTTTGCCCAGGCTGTGTGTGCCATGGCAGCATGTGAAGCTATTTTAAGAAGTTTTTGTACTCACTGGCCCAGTGAAGAAGCTGGGAAATTTGTTTGTTCGTCATATTTTAAATATACTAGCATAAGTTTGCCAGCATAAGAGAATACTAGCATAAGTTTAGCTCAGTTAAAGTTAGGAGGGCCTTCAAAAATAAATGACAGTAGTCCCGCTTGTACAGAATTTTTGGACAGATTACCATCTAGTCATTGTTAATAGTCATACGCTTGGGTTCTTGCCAGGCTTCGGCAAGCCCTGCAGAAATCGGAGAATAAAAATATTTTTATTTTTCCAGTTTTCTACATTCCTCATCAATCCCCGTATAATTACAACAACGCTCAGAATTTAAGAAAATAATTCTAAAATAAGAGAATTAGGTTTGAATTTGATGAATCATGAACTGAATTAAGTTGCTGTCTTCTGTATCTTTTTAATGTTTTTACAGTAGGGGTAGAAGTCGCTTTAATTAAGATGCTGTAGTTTTATCCATACATTTATTTAAATAAGTGAATCAGGATGCAGAAGAGGAATCTGTATTCCAGCATTTAGCTATGGCTTTTTTTCTGCACTGTTGCTATGGAGAAGCATATAAATATTTGTATCACAAACTAATTTTACTTCCCTTATAGATGGCATGGAAATACAGATAAAAATGGTAAAGAAGAGTTATTGTAGGTGGGTTTTATCGTGCAGAGTAATGTTTTGGAATGGGTCCAGGCACAGACTAGCAGCAAAGGAAAGTTAGAAGGTGCTGTTAGAGCAACCTGACATCTTTATGTTACGGGATAGAAATTGAATGAAAGTGTCCACTGTATTTGCAGTTTCCTCTTTTCCAAATTTTTTTTGATAGCATTAGTAGGTATTTGTCTTTCTAATAGCTCGTATGTGCTGGGCCATTTGTATAAAATCAAGTACAAGCATAAAAGAACGAACCTTAATTCAGAAGCACATGTCCATCCACCCCTGAGTGGATGATATGGAAACTACACAGCTGCTTAGGAGTTGGAAGCTGCATAAATTATTTCTTCATATGATCACTCACATTTTCTTATGTCCAGCCTTTTTCTTTCCTTGTGTGCCAAACTGCCTCTAAGGTGGCATTCACGCTGGACACCTGAATTCCAGCAGTGCTGTGCATGGCCTTGCCTGTGCTCCTCACCTTGTCCTTCAGGCTGGTCTCCATCTAGTCTCCTTCCTTTGTTGTCTCTCAATCTTTTTCTTTGGGGACTTAAGTCTCTGTAATCATTTCTTAGCGTATCAGGGTGGTTTCCAGCTTTCCAGACGTTGAAAGACCCTTAGCTGATAACCCCAGGTGATGTGAGAGATGCCTTTGGCACAGTTTAAACTCTGCTCTTTTTGCCTCTGTGAATTCTGTACTATGAGACACCCCCTTTAACAAGAAGGTTCAAAGAGTGGCTCTGGTTTCTCTTGCTCAGGAGGTATTTTGGACGCCTGGAATTGTCACTCTGGTTTCACGTTGAGATCTCTCTGGTGACGTCCTAAGATAATGAAAGCAAAAATGTTTAACAACAGGATTGGAAATAACACATATCACCATAGCAGTCTGCTACCTCTTTCTTATATCACAGGATGTTTTCATTCAATTCAGCAGCAAAAAAAAATGGGCAATACAGAAACACTGAGTAACAGTTACAGCTTAACATTTGTGCAATGGGAAATTGAGGGCAGTGTGGTGTCAGTAGTTCGTTAGAACTTTTAAGATCCCTTAAAAACTTAAATATTTAAGGCTAAATGACTTTTATGATTTTTCTAAAAATAAACCCTCTACAGTATTGAAGACTTCACAGTGAACTAAAATTTTACATCTGTAAAGAATGTACCTTAAAAATGTGCACACCTCTTGGCCAGTAGGTAGATTCTCCCACTGACTAAGCAAACTGCATTCATGTCTTCAGAACAAAGATCTGCTACCACAAGGAATAATTAGTAATTATTTTTTAATTCCCTTTGTGTCTGACATTCTGACATCACAGTCCTTCATTGTGGTGAGCATTTTGCTTATCTGAAGTAATCTCAGAGCGCTCTCTTGTATTTTAATAAATAAATAAATCTGTGATTCAGTGATAAGCATTCTTAATTCCAGCCTTGTATTGATGTCTTCCTAAATGTAAGAGCAAATTTCCAGCGAAGCCCATCAGCTGTACCTGTCTGTGCTTACTGCCACTGTTTTAAGTCACAGCCAGTGCTGCCTAAGAAGAGAGAAGGTGACTGCCAGTTACCCTGCAGACAGGCGTGACCAGAGGTAGGGGTCGGGGATTTCCAGGAGCAGCGGTGGCGATGCCAGCTTACGCAGTGCGCTGTCATGAGCACGGTTATTGCCTAGGAGTGGCAGAAGACAGTTCCAATACAACAGTAATTTCCCCCGGCTTTTCATTTTGCCGTTCTTACAGCAGTTCCCCCGGTCATGAGTCTGAGGGAGAAGGTTTTTTTCTGTATCTGTTGGGCCCAGTAATTTCAGCATAAGGCATTATTCATCACGAAAAGAATTAATTAACATACAAATTGCATCATCATTTGCTGAGTCTTTTGGTGGGAAAAGCAGTACCTCTGTTAAAAACGTGTCATTTGTAAGAGTCAGGCGTAACAGACTTGCGTTTTTAACTACCAAAGCTTGAGTTAATTTTTTTTGTGTAGTTTTATTTTTCAGTTGGATTCAGAAGTGTCCTGCTTTCAGATTTTGCTGTTTGGTGTAATTTGTCATGCTACCACTCACTTAGCGTACCTTTTCTTTTTTCCCTTTTCTCACAGCAAATGAAGCTTGCAGCTGAGTCACTGAAGGAGTAAACATGAAGGAACGAGGATGACTAAAGCAGTCACATGTGAATGCGGGCACTTCTTGAGCATTTGTTTATGATGAAGTGTAGCTCTCAGAGCATGCACTCTACCATCTATTCAGTAGGTGGCACCTGCTTATATGATACTTGGTAAATATTCTTTGCCTGACACTGTAAAAAAAGATATTTTCTCCTGCTCTCTTTGGTTCTTATATGCAACCGTTTGTGAAGTTAACACCAAATAAAGCACTCCAGCTTATGCTAGGTCTGGCTGAAATCTGCCAGACTCACCGTGCTTCAAGTGATTGAAAACAGATCCTGTGAGTAAGCATCTGGAAGCTAACTAGAGTTTTCAACTGCAACTTTGTAAAAGAAAAAAAAAAAAGAAGGTAGACTAGTATTTAATTCACAGTGTACTGTCCCTTTGGGGTTATTGCCCCTTTTGTTCCTTTATTACAATAGCTAATCAATCCTGTATTATTTCAAAGACTTGCTTATTAGCTACTGTTTGCACATAACAAATTTAAATATTTTATACATTGCATAATGAAATACATGATTGTTCCCTATATGATCTGAGAAATAGTTGAACATAAATATTATAAAGTATGCATTATATATTCCTGTGTGTTAGTTATCTAAATAAGCCCCAGCTAAAATCTTTTCAAAAGCTGAGTAAAAGCATTCAGTAGGAAACAGATTGCTGATCAGTAATTTATGAAGTGTATTTATTTTTTAATTTGCATTAAATTTTGGTATCACTTCCCTGGATCTTGAACTGCAGTATTGTATGAATGGATCTTCTGGTTAAATGAACTGATAGCAACAGATCAATTAAACTTGGTACTTGATATACCAGTACTCGTGTATGTAGTATCTGATTTTTTTTTCTTGCATTTCACAAAAAGGCAGTTTTCCTAATGTTTTATTGTTTTCTGACAGCAATAGGACCAAATTCTACAGTGTTTGCTCCTGTGACCTTGAGACAGTTTATATTCTCCTGCTGTGACCTTCGTCTTTGGTAGATGTAACTTACCTATATGTGATACTTGCTGGAATTCTATTTGGAAAAATCTGCTGTTACAATAATTAAGGTGTTTGCCTGCTTGGCACATTTCAGATTTCTGCCACAGGGCCCCCACAGCAGAGTAATATAACTAAGCCAAAATAATGTATTCTGTCTGGAATTTAAAATTAGCATTTCTCAAACTCTGCAAGCGTGACCCAGTAAGAAACGACTCTGTTCTCTTGGGAAGAGGAGCAAAACCGTGCTACAGCTGCTGTCTCTGTTCTTGCTTCTCCCACTGCGCGTCCCCCACGCTGCTGCTATTTCAGGGGTATCTCATGGGCTGCTGCTGTTTCACAGCCTGTTCCTGAAGCCGTGGCAGGGTTGTGGCTGCACAAGCTCTGCCCTGAGCAACCAGCGGGGATCTCTGAGGGGAGCACGTCTCCCTTCCTACAGTGCTGTAGAGATCCCAAAACCAAAGCTTTTTTGAGGAGGGGACCGGCATGTTCTCCATGAAAGCTCCCCAGCTTTGCAGTTTCTTGCCCACTTTGATCTGAAGTAGGTCACGTTTGTTCAAGTTTCACTCGTGCTGCCTAGTCAGTGTTTTTGAGTGAACGGTTCAGGAGAAGAAAAATCTGTGGGATGGGTTCCTGGTGGAATGTGTTCTTGTGAGCTTGTCATAGCCATTTTGAAGGGATTCTGCTGGTCTGCTAATTTGTGCTGGTTTATGAGCATAAAGTTGGTGTGTTTTGCTGATGGCAACTGTATCAGGTGTCTGGAATAATTTTCTAAGATGGGTTAGAGAAGGAATCGAGTTGTGTCTCAACTGTGATCATGTGGGAAAAAAAAAAGTAGACTTCTGCAAAACTGACTTTGTGGTTGTCCTTGTGGTCCTTTCATTCTCCTGTTTTCTGTAGACTAACAGGAAAATCTCTAGTACAGTTTAAGTACGTGGTGACATAAGTAACGTTAGCTGTTGCCCTTGCCTTGGGCAAATCCCTTCACTTCTGCTTAGTTTCCTTGCCTATAAATGGGGATAATACTGTTCTTTAGGTGGATTCTCCACCTAAAGCTAGTAGGTATGGAGGAATTATGACCTTCCATAGTGTGAATGAGAGAGAAGTATGGGAATCCTTTGGTTTTTAGGGATTTGAGTTTTTTCTAGATACTGGGAGAACCTCTGTTTTAGCATCACGGATGCTACACAGTCATGACAAGAGAGTGTTTCTGTCCTAAAGAGCATACACTTTAGCTGGCTGAGAAAAGTTACCTGTATAGTGCCAAGTAATATGTTGTCACTGAACTGAAATTTAGCTCCTATTCCTCTGTATGCTGCTCTGTGTCCTTTTACTGGGAGGGTTCCTGTGTTTCATACTGTTTGATACTGGTTTGATATTGGGGTTTGGTGGTGGTTGGTTTTTTTACATTCATGATGTCATCTATTTTCATGTCTCATTTGAGAAAAAATGTTTGTGTCTGTGCTTCTGAATGTCTTTGTATTGTTTTAGTTCTGCTGTAGGTGCATCCGTAGAAATTGTGGGATGCTAGGGATGAAACTTACTGACAAAATCTGTTGTCAGATGAAAATATTAGAAAGAATAAATAAGATATTTACCAGTAACTGCCATTCATGTCTGTTCCTAGTCTGGGTAACTCTGTCCCCAAGGCACACAGGAGCGGAGACTTCATTTTCCCGTTATGCTCAGGCCATCCCCTGGTGCGCGAGGCCATTGGCCTGGTTTTCTCGGCGTGCAGTGGAGAAGGGCACAGCGGGCCACAGGGGAAAGGGGAACATGCGCCGAAGTGAAAGGAAACAAAGCCACCTAGATCAGAGGTGTCTGGTTCCTGGTAAGCGTTTTCCGTCGTCTTCCTTGGGGTCATCGAGCGGTTTGCGTACAGTGATAGCTGAAGCTGCAGCTCAGGCCCTTCAGGCCAATAGTGGTGGGTTGACGCGGGGGTTGTGGAAAGCCTGAATGGGCTCCGAGCGGCCGCCTTGGGACTGGCACGGCCCAGCTTACGCGCTGCCTGTGCCTCCGTTGCGGGCAGCGAGTCCATCCCTGGAGGTTCACGGCAGGGTCCATTACCCAGCTAGAAAGACCCTTACACCTTAGAGACAGCCTGACAGCCTTGGCTCTGGGCCTTTCAGGAGTGCAGCCAAGGGACTTAGGTGCGTGGCAGTTCTTCCAATGGCTAAGTCTAAGAAATAAAATAAGTTCATCTCTGGTCTCAAGCTTCAGGGAGAAACCTAGGGTGAGTCTGGAGGCATCCTGTTTGGGAAGACGATTGTGTGGGAGTAGCCTGTAGCTATCCATAAGGCTTGAATTTTACATGGCTCGTTAGCAGCAGCTATAACAACTAGGCAAGCTGTTTTTAAGGAAAAGGGCAGTCATAAATAATTTACTGGTGATACAAAAGTTCTCTCATCAGGTATGTTGTGAGCCACAGGTCTAATTGTGTGGCCCAGGGGGATCTGCTGACTCCAGAACTCTACCGTACTTGCTGGACTGCAGCACCTCCCGTGAACTTGAGGACAGTAGAAGAGGAAAACACTGGAATTGTTACATGGGGAAAGGTTCCTCTGTAAGCAGGCAAGTGAGCTGGGTGTTTTAGCCTACCTAGATGTGAAGGAATTGATCTTGAATCTCATTCAGGATGACTTGCACTGACTGAGAGTTTACTTCCTTATTCAAATAAGCGAAGCCAGTGGGAACCATGCCTACTACTGCCATGTGCTTTCTTCAGGAAAGGTCTCCCATGCCTTGTCCGAGAGCTGGAGGGGCGGGTGCCACTGTCAGGCTGGGCTGACAGCAGAGCCTGGTGACTCACCTGCCAGCCCTGAAGCCTGATGCCCTTAGAGAGGAGGGATTTCTCTGCACCCCACTGCTTGATATAAAACACAGCGGTGATGCTATCTGTCATCACTGGTGTGATGAGGGCAATCCTGGGCACGGTGTAAGAGAGCTCCTCAGCCCTTCCTGCTAGCTCCCAGGTCTGCAGCGCTGAGCTGAACCTCTCCCAGGCCTTGGGCACTCAAGCGCCCGGAGAAAAACAGATCCTTCCCTCCTGCCTCCCCCAGCCCTGTATTTCTCAAGAGAGAGGAGGGAGAGGGAAGAAAGAGGAAGATGTTACACAAGGGTTTGCTGAAATTAATTGCTAAGGAGATCTGAAATGACATGTCTGAGAGCCTCGTGAAGTCCTTACAAAACCCCTATGCTTTTCAAGTCCTCTAAAATATCAAGTATACTTGCATTTTTCATGAGACATAATTCTTCTACCATCTGGGAAAGTAAGTAGAGATCATCTTTTTTTTCCCCTAATCTAATAGACTTTACTCTGTCACTAATTCAGGGTTCTTCACTCCTAGAAACTGATGTCATTTGTAATACATACAGATAGGCCAAACTGAGTCAACTTGTTGCAAGTAATCACAATTTTAAGCTCAAAAAAAAATAGCCAGCGCCTGTGCTTCAAGCAGGGAGTAGCCTAAAACAGCTGCTACAACACTGCTCTGGAGAAGGGCACTGCGGCTCTCCTTCCAAACACTGTACCTACGTGACTTCAACGAGGGAGCTGTGCTGGCTTCAGCCAGTAGGCAACTAAACAAGTGAGTCACTGTTACGCTTTCCCAAGTACAGTCACATCAAGGTGTTATTACTCAAACACCTTTTATTGAAAGCAAGTCATAATCTGGAGTTAGCGACAGACAGAGCTGCTCTGATTCATCCACATAAACTTAACCATGGGAAAGGCTGTTGGGGTGGCTTTGCTGGCTCCAGTGTTCAGGACATTCCAGTTTTACCCATTTATTGCCAGCCATCCACATTGGGATTTGGCTGTCAGTAATTTCTTTATTTGCTAATGAAAAATTCATTAAAAAAAAATCTGACCTGCATGTACTAGTTACTGAGATGTTATTGCTTGGTCTTGTCATCTTAAAAAAAGAGGAGGGTAGTGCAAGATCTGTTACGCCTTCCCTCACTGAGGCACGGTCACAGCCCATGAGTTCCTTGGCCACTCCTTGCCTGCTACTGCCTCCACCCCATTTTGTGTGAACCAGAGCTGGGAAGCTCACCTGCAATGGCAAGGTCCCAGCTGCAAAAGCCTGTGGGTACAGCTTTGCACAACTACCCGATCATAAAGCAAGCATACATTAATTGCATATAATTACATAACCTGTTAAATGCCATTAATCCCTATAAGTGTGCCAAACACCCTGCGTCCATACTGTCTCTGGCTGGTTGCAGTTCATGTTTCATGAGCAGTTAGATCCCTGCAGAAGAGCAGGTTGTGCTGAACGGCTCCAACCACAGGTCACCAGAGACATCTCTAAGGGTGAACTGGTGACATGCAGAAGATGGCAGAAACCACCCCCTCTCAGGCCATCCTTACGATAGCGCACAGGCAGAACATGTTCCAGGTAGTGCTGCTACCCCCTCCTCAGCCTGAACTGCTTTTCACAGTACAAAAATACAGCAAGCAGCAGCATTACTCTCCTAACTACATGTTAAGGCACAGCAATTTATAAGTGATGACAGTGAGAGCACATGCCTGGATTTGCGCTTAGGTATTTCAGTTGTTCTCTCGGTTCCTGTACCAACATACTTAATTTTAATGTTCAGGAGCAGATGTTTTCCAGCACATGGCAGTGTAAACATTGCCATGTGGGGCACAGTTGTAAAATGTACACTGTGAAGCAGTTGCAGATTTGGAATTAACCCCTGGGATCCCATTACAGCTGACGGCAGAAACAGAGCAGAGCATGCACGCAAAGCCAGGTCTTGCACTGCGGTTTTAGATCTTGGGCAGTTTGGGTGACACTCGCTTTGTCTTAAGGCACCCATCTTTTGATGCACAGTCAGCATGGCCCCCTGCTCGCTTCCGCTGTGTGTCAGTGCTGATGCTAACACTGGTGGGGTTTTTTTACTATTACCCATTTTACATTGCAAAGAAGACTAGTTAGTTAACTGGGTTAGGTTTGGATTAAAAACATTAAATCTATGCGGGTGAAACTTCAACTCACATACATCTTCACAAAAAAAACCCAACCCCAAACTAGTTTGCACACCACCCATGCCGATTCGGCAAACTCGTATACAACCAGCCATGTCATCTAGCAAGACAAACCTGAGACAAGCACAGCACCTTGCCTTCCCCAAGCGTTACAGCAGGGGTAGGTAGGGTATCCCTCCCGTGACTGTAACCGACGCACATGGGGCTGAGATAAGACTCATCTGACTGACCTGGGCACAGGCACAGCAAATACTTTAACTGAGATTTTGAAACCCATCGTAGTCTGTATTCCAGAGCTGCCAGGCACGAGCTGCCAGAACAGCACCAGGTTTGCCAAGATGGTGAGCTGGACAAGTTTGTCATCAACGTTCTCTAGCTGAACAGCGGCTTGTAAAGTTGACTAAACCATTTAAATCATTCTGAAGTTCTGCCTAAGAAACAGCAACCTCAACCTTTAAACAAAAAGCTATTTTAGCAGATGCCAACCATGACAACTTTTAAGCCCAAATTAACAAGTTTGGTCTATGCAAGAGAATAACTGAAAGTTTGCAAATTAACAGGGACCCACACACAAAGTTGTACTTTTTCAAGGCAACCGCGCTTACATTTCTACTGCTTTCCATTTTCTTTTATTACTCTACGTGAACTTGCTCAGCGCTGCTCAGCGTCTGCAGTATTGAGAACTCTCTCCCAGCACGCGTGTCTCCGGAAGGTCTGACCTCCCCTGTGCCACAGCCTGGGGCACGCGGCCAGGAGCTTGTGCCGCCCTTACACAGTGAACACCGGGAGAAACAAACTGCATTGACATGCAAATCATAGGTTATGCATCAATCAAGGTATCACTTTTATTAACTGGATTTTCCATGTCTGTCGCACACCATGAATGTTTACACAATGAAAAAGCCAAACATCGCTGGAAGCGGTCAGATCAGCTGATATTTCTGTACCCTCTTAACACACACACACACGGACTCTTTCTTGGTGAGAAATTTTTATATTTCTGTTCATTAATTCTGCTTATTTATACTGCTACTCTTAAAATTCTGTGTCAAGATTGTCACATCTTAAATACAGATTAAGTTGCTAGAGGTACATTATTTTTTTATATATATATTTATATACACACATACAGAAAAATACAAGACTAATTGTTTTTCCACAATATTTAATTTATACACTACTGTAACTATATGCAACTTTTCAAGACACGTTAAGGGGTACAAGAAACTGTTTACTTGCTCTAAATAGTTTGGTCCGATATTATCTTAATGTAGTGGTTTATTCTCGCCCTTCCTTTTACGTGACGACATAATACAACATACACCACATGCACAGTCATTCACTGATCAACAAATGGATAAAGGACACCGCTCAGACTAACATCTGTACACCCAAAGGTTCAACCAACCACACACAACTATAAGGCTATAATACAACTATGCAGCATAAATGGTCAACACTGCTGTTCTAAAGTGAGCACCATATATACAGTTGTATATAAAAACATTGGAAACAAAATACACCTGGGGTTAGTTAAAAGGTGCCATTCCAAGGCTGTACATAGTATCAGGAAAGTATTTACAAGACGTGGAAAAAAGCTGCAACAAATAAGTTTATTGCCAATGCCCTTTATAAACTTGTCTCCTACTTGGATGTTATGCTCACCGTCCGTGAACCACACATCTCACTTCTGGCCCTTGGTAAGATCCCTGCTCAAAGATTTCAAGCAAATATGTTCTATGGCTTCACCCACACATCTATTCTTGTAGCTTTTGATTTATAAATATCACACTGACTAAACTGCAACTAGAGTTTAAAACTTAAAGAAGTAAAACGCTTACCCTTTGCCTTGCTTAGGAAGCAGAATGTAAAATCCCTGGCTAGGCTAGCCAGTAAGAATACCCCATGCAGTTTAGACTCTCTTAGGAAAGTCTTTTACTCATCAAGAAGAGCTGTCATGAGCTGTACAAATTACGCCCAAGCGTAACGCCGTTCTTTGGTGCTCTGCTCACTCTGCAGTGGATGTGAAATGCATTGTACTTGACCATTCTGCAAGTGTTACAAGACGCTCAACAGTGTAAACTCCGCTCAGACATCCAATGTCTGCCAGGGCGCTGCTACATAACACCACCAGTTTCACTAGCATTGCTTAGAAGACCCAGTGCACAGCATGAAAAAATAAAACATTCTTGCCCTTCCCAAAACTAGCAATCTGCAATATATTTTATTCTAGATAATAAAACTCCACAAAGTTAATTCATCTGGTCAAAAGTATCCTTTTGTACAGAAATACTCTAAATCAAGACCTTGCCATGGCAATGGGAAACCCGACAGAAAGGCTAAGAGC
This sequence comes from Ciconia boyciana, assembly GCF_034638445.1. Lineage (NCBI taxonomy): Eukaryota > Metazoa > Chordata > Aves > Ciconiiformes > Ciconiidae > Ciconia > Ciconia boyciana. The sequence continues at coordinate 122,186,670 of NC_132935.1, read as the reverse complement.
TGTAAAATAAATACTTCCCTATATGCTATTTTAAACTGACTTTATGAAAAAGCATGATTACTGAGGGAAAGTAAGTGGTGTACATGTGGGGAACAGCAGTATTTTAAGTCTTAGAAAGAGTAATAATGAGAAAAGTGTAAGTGACAATAACAATTTCAATTGGAATCCAATTACCTAAAGGTTTTCCATCCCTTATTGCCTTTTGAAGTCTCAGGGAAGGGGGGAGAGGACAGGGGAGAAGGTTTACAAGGTAAAAACTTAATATTTTAAGTGTCATGATATACTAATAACAAAAGTAATTCATACAAATACTTTATTTTCAGTTAGCATGTAAAAACTCAGAAGTAGTCTTAATAATTTACCTTTGTTATATTAAAAAAGAAGATTGTCTGCTTGTAATATTAACATATTTCTATGGGAGAAAGCTGCCTTACAAATCTACTTGCCTTTTTTTTTTTTTAAAAAGAAAACTGCCTCTAGCAAAACAAGATCTTTTCAGTTTGATTTTTGAGCCACAACTTTATCCATATCATAGCTTAAGACAAATAGGTGTGGGTTTAAAATCAGGTTTCAAGATCACTAATCAGTGCATCTTTGCTTTGTACAAGCCTTGGAACATCTGAAAGCTCCCTGAAGAGTTTTCAGCATCAAAACATTATTGCTTTGGTTCTGTTTCAGACACATAGAAGTATGCCACGTATCACATATTTTAGATATCACAGAAGGTCAGAACAAGAATTAACATTTCACAAGCAAACAAAAGCTTCTCTCTCTAGTTTTTAAGTGCAGAACATGAAAATTCTAAGTGCTCCATTTACATTAGGATCCAGATATTTAATTTAATCCAGATCTTCCATAGTAAAATTATAAATGTAAAAATTACACAATAAAATATTCTGTTTTGTTGAAAAAGAAAAACATATCAGCTAGCAGCATGCAAAGACCATGCATTGTCATACCATCAAGCAAACACAAAATTAAAGTGTAATAAATAACTGCTCAAAGCCCACTTAAAAATCTTAAGACAACAAAAGGGGGTCCGGCGACAAGATGTTCACAGCTCTGAACAGGAAGAATGACGCTGTCAAGTAGATCGAGCTATTAAAGTCAGGTCATTGTCAAATGACATGACAACAACTGGTTTGACTGGAGGTACACAGCAGCCCCTCCTTCGGGTTCCGCTGAATATTCACAGATATCGTCTTTTCACAGAGAGGTAGTTGTAGCACATTGTTTTTCAAGTTCCTGTTCTTTATCCGTTCCAATTCATTTGCTGTGTCTGACATTTGGTCAGAAAAAAATTTTAGGCTGCCCAACGATGAAGCCTGGTTTGTGCTTCCGCTGGAACTTATACACATTTTCCATGTTGATTTCTCCTGTACTTTTACACTGGAAAAGGACAGATTGTTTTGAGGATCAATAATGTATTTAGCTCCGCCATGAATCTGTGAACCTAGGCAAAGGCTCATTAACTTCAGGCTTTCAACCAGTTCCCCTGCACTTCTAGACGACAGCTGCATTGAGTTTCCAGATCCAGCGCATCTACGAGTGGAACCAGAAGTGGTGTTGGTGCTACCGCTGGAGCTACCAGAGGGACTCCCCCCACCTTTGTTGTTATCACTTGGGCTCGTCTTGTCTACTCCTCCGTTTCCATTACTTGGTTTGCTTTGTCCACCACCATCTCCTTGGCTGCCAGGTGGCCCTTCGCTACTATCCCGTCTATGCCAGGAGTAAGTAAACCCACTATCTTTGTCTAGGCGTCTCCTACTTTCCGAGTCGTCATCGCTTGTTTCTGAGCTACTGCAACTAGAGCCCCGTCCCTGGCTTTTCCTCCTGTGATAGCGTTTATGCACTGTGCTAGGTGAAGCAATATTCATTTTTAACCTGCTGAGCTTTGGGGGTAAGTTCTCATCCATGTCAAACTCATCATCTGACTCGCCCTCCTCAAAGATTTGATTGAGGACTGGTGCACTCTTTCTCGAAGTAAGACGATTTGTAACTGAAGGCTTACGGCGCAGAACAACTTGAGTAGAAAGAGAAATAGGTTTCTTATCTTCTTCATCCTCCTCTTCATCTTCTTCTACTCTGAACAAGCACTTCCGGCCACTTGTAGTGGGTTTTAAGCTCACTGATGGGACTGCTGAAAGTGCCGGTCCAGCTAATTCAGGGATATCTTCTTTCTTTGCTGAATCGCCAAGGGCCTTGCTTCTGTGGCCGTTGAGAACATTCTCAGCTGTGCGAGCTGGTGACTGAGGAACAGTTGCGTGGGAGAGAGGAGAAGCTGTAAGGTCATCCTCCAGATCTTGGGGTACATCGATTTTTGTTGGCCACGATTGCCTACATAAACAATTATAAAGGATATGAGAAAAGTTAGATCCTGGCAAGCATTTCAGGACATAAAAGAAAATGTAAGATCTGCACAAGAGAAGCGCAAGTACTGCCACACAAACCAGCCTGCTGAGTGGCATGTTTGTAAATAACAGTACTGAGTAACTGAGGAAAAGGAAACCTCCTCTGAGAACGTGCATTCCTTTAGAAATGTTATTTGAAAGGAACATCGTATATACAAAAGTATAGTTTAGAAATTATGTTGGTTACTGTCAAATGAAACCTTAAGATTTCACTGCTCTCAGAAAATGAATTAAACAATAAAAACTTTAAATAATTGTGTCTCCAAGAAAATAATCTGAAGTAGGTATAGAACCACCAGTACCTAGAGGAAGATACAAGCTGATTCAAGCACATCTTAAAGAAGATAGTATTGCAAACTACTTTTAATCTGAAGCTTGTTATTTTTTTCCCCAGTATTCTTAATATAAAAATTAGCTTAGAATTAACATGAGTGAGACTGAAAAGCTGAGTCAGAAGAAACATTCTCTCATTTTCAGGAAGTCTCATTCAGACCAAGCTCTATTCTACAAAATCCCCTTTAATTTTAAACAAACATGAATTGAGAGCGTACATTTATTTGACCTTAGCTGAGGAACTGGAATAATACAGCTGCATGAATTCAGGACTCAAGCTTCTTAATATGACACTTGAATAAACTGTAAATCAAAGTTCAAAATGTATGACTGTGTACTAGCATTAGCTCAAATCAAAATTAAAGTAACACTTGAGTGTAAATCAGTTTTACAGCTAGCAGCTGATGTCTTATCTCCAGTGTCTAAGCTAGTATCTAATGATTCGTATTTTACTTTAAATCCTGAAATATATTGTAATTTTCCCATAATGCACACAGAATTAAGAACAAAGACTGTCAGTCTTTCCTCTCTCTCTGTATTCTGAAAGCCTAATCCGAAAGACCAACACCTTAACACTGAATAATTCATCAATTGCTTCACTCAGCATAAGCCCCACATTTCTTGTGGGGACCAAGAAATTTTTTCTAACCTCTCAAAGTATGAGTTATCTTTAAGTTTAAAAAGTTTGCCAATCACTTAACCTTACATAACTAAAATACTCTAGAATACTGCATGAAAAGCTGTAGCAGAGAGCTCTGTTCACATATGGGTAGCATATTACAAGACATTCCCAACCGTATTTTGGGTCTGCCAAAAGAAAGGGCTGCATGACTTCGTAGCCCCGTTTAGAAGCAAGGTGTAGGAGGAAAGCAGGAGAGGAAGCAGAGAATGTTTCACACCAAGTGTAACCCCAGATATCTGCTTGGACAGCCTGCATACGAAGACGGATGGATCATAGCAACTCCCTGATCCCTGCTGTGTTAAGAGGTCAAGCTGAAGAAACAAGGGAAGCTCAGACACCTCTTTGATATTCATATTCTAAACATGTCCTTTTTAAGTGTTTGAAGTTAATGGAAGCACCTGCAGTAGGACTGCATTTGCTCAAGGCTCCCTCTGTAATGGCTGGATAGAAAAGGATCCTGAAGTGTGAGATGCCTGTCTACTACAAAGGTAACAATTGACAGCGATCTTCCCAAATGGATGAACTTTGAAGAAGAGTACTTTATTAAAGCTAACATTAAACTCATCAAGCCTAGCTGCAGACTTTGTTTTGAAGTGCTAGCTTCAGCTTTGCTTAACAAACCAGCAATACAAAAATCCACCAAGATCCTCTAACAGTAGGACCTGGATGCCAACACACCCATGTGAGCCGGTGTAGTCCATTCCCTAGGAAGAGCCACACAGGCCCCTTCCTCTCTCATTGGGCACTGGGAGCTCCTGGTGCCCTCCCACCAGTGAGCAGCTCTGCCTGGAGGGAGACCACACAACCAGCAGCTCCGACCCAAGCTGTCCAGATAAAGAGTGGAGCCTAGGCTGTGGTCCTCCTTGGTTTGACACTGGCATCCTCCCTTAGGCCCCAGCTGACTCCAGAAATGCTGGGAACCACTGACCTAGTTTGCTGATGACTTGTGCTATGCTGGGTATTTTAAACACAAACAACTGTCAGTGATTAACAAATAGGACTTAAATAAATTAGAAACATAATTACAAGAGTGACAGAAAATGGAGATCTAAATGTTTCAAGAATTTACCGTGCTTTAAGAATGGACTGGTTTGTCAGCAAAAAAAGGAAGAGAGTTCTGTGGCTGTCACAATAAAGGGTAAATATAGTATCTAACAGTACAGTAGTTTCCAGGCAATAAACCTCCTCACTACAGTATGTTTATCTCTCATAGCAGCCCATGTTTGCCTCCCTTCCCTTCCCCCCATCCCCTTATTCCCAGTAGGCCTGAGGGAAGAGTGGGACAGAAGGGAAGTTCCAGGTTGCAAGTTGAATTTTTTTTTTTTTTTAAATCTTTTGAAGTCTCAAAATCAAAGTAAAGCACTACTTTGTTGTCTTTTCCATGAGGTCATTCTATATAAACACTTTGAATTTAGAACCATCATGAAGACAAGGAATAGCTACCTGGGACCATTAAGGGCAAGGGTTTCTGAGTTTATGAAGATGTCCCTGTCATGAAAAGAAAATTCACACTCATAAGGCAGGCTTCAACTACTCCATTCAACTTTACAAATTCATATCAAGATTTGGATTCAATAAGCTTGTTTGTCCCAGTTCCTCATATAACTGGAGCAGCTCCTCTATTGAAACAGTGACACTAACACAGAGAAAAAAACCAAAACAATTTAAAAGCAGACTTTGTAGTTTTAGAATTTTCATTTGAAGGTAAACTCAAATATTTCCTGTAAAGTAATTTGTTTTCTAACTAATACTAGTATTAGACACATTTGATGCTCTGCTTGGATTTCTTTTTTAAAGAAATTGACATAAAATAAGAGGATGATCCATTAAGAGAAAACTAGAGAGTGAAAGTTACAGTATTACCCTTGAAGAGAGGTAAGCTCTGTAACACCAAGCACCAGACCATTTACATTCTGTATGCAACCCTTAGTCGCCTGCAACAATAACTCTTCTAAAGTGCTTGTAACCATAGAACATAAGATAAAATTTCCTACATAAGTGACCATTGAGTGAATGAAATTTTAAGTGCAGCAACAAAATTTCAGTCTACTCTAGTACACAACACAGAGTGCAGTCTCATCTAGAGATGACACAGATGTTGAGAACCACTGTAAGGTTCGGAGAGAAACAACTCACTGTAAGGTTCAGAGAGAAACAACTCATTATTCAGGTAGATGGACTGGTATTCAGAAGAGACTCCTCTAAAAGCCTCCAAAATCTCAGCCTAAATCCCGGGTAACAATCAATGGAGATGATGTATCTTTAACCTATTTTTCCAAAGCGCATGCCCTTAATTTATAACAAGTGTCCTTTTTCTCCTAGATTGAACTTGAGGTGGTAGTACCTTACTTTTATCAGTTAGGCCAAGGAAAATATGGATATGCACCAGAAGGGCACCATAGCATTTATGTCCCCATTATCATTCCTATTAAATGATTTCATGGGCAACCTTGCATGAAAGTTGCACAAAGAAATCTTTGGAATGAACAAGCTATTTTTTCTTTTTCTCTAAATCCTATCGATAGATTAACAACAGTGAATGTAGGCAGCAACTCTAAACATCAGCACAAACACTTAATATTCTTCTCTCGTTAAGAGATCAGCTACTAACAATTGTTATTATTGCTAAGAATAGTTACCAATAATATTTTACCAAAACCTAAAAGGCAACTTTTTGAAGAGACTAGAGGTTAGACAACAAAAATTAATGGAAATGCCTCAGCACAACCTCCATCTTCACTGGAAAGATTGTGAAGATGGGCCAATAAAGATATTTTTTTTTTCAATACCAGCAGATCCCTAGTCATAGTCTATCATTTAAGTCAGGAAATTAAAAACAAAATCTTTAAGAAAAATGACTGTTTGAAACGTGCATCCTCCAATATCAATGTGCAGGTAGAAACTATACTATTTGCCTTGTGTTTGTTTGTTTGTTTTTTTTTTTTTTAATGCACATGCTGCTGTAACTGAAAATATGGGATGCTTTGATAACTGGTTGCAGCGCAACTGGACTGGTTGAACATATCAATACCAACTAGACGCCAGAACCCCACTTCCCCCTTTAGTTTTACTGTGTCACAAGCTGAAGGTTTGAAAAATCTCAGGGAACCTTACTATAAGGTTTTATTTCAATCCTGTTTTTGTCAAAGTAAAAAACCACCTAAAATCACAGAATCGTTTAGGTTGGAAAAGACCTTTAAGATCATCAAGTCCAACCATTAACCTAACACTGCCAAATCCACCACTAAACCATGTCCCTAAGCACCACATCTTCACATCTTTAAATACCTCCAGGGATGGTGACTCAACCACTTCCCTGGGAAGCCTGTTCCAATGCTTGACCACCCTTTCGGTGAAGAAATTTTTCCTAATATTCAACCTAAACCTCCTCTGGCGCAACTTGAGGCCATTTCCTCTTGTCCTATGGCTTGTTACTTGGGAGAAGAGACCGACCCCCACCTCGCTACAACCTCCTTTCAGGCAGTTGTAGAGAGCGATAAGGTCTCCCCTGAGCCTCCTTTTCTCCAGGCTAAACCACCCCAGTTCCCTCAGCTGCTGCTCATCAGACTTGTGCTCCAGACCCTTCACCAGCTTCATTGCCCTTCTCTGGACACGCTCCAGCACCTCCATGTCTTTCTTGTAGTGAGGGACCCAAAACTGAACACAGTATTCAAGGTGCGGCCTCACCAGTGCGAGTACAGGGGGACAAGCACTTCCCTAGTCCTGCTGGCCACACTACTCCTGATACAAGCCAGGATGCTGTTGGCTTTCTTGGCCACCTGGGCACACTGCTGGCTCATATTCAGGCAGCTGTCAACCAACACCCCCAGGTCCTTTTCTGCCAGGCAGCTTTCCAGCCACTCTTCCCCAAGCCTGTAGCGTTGCATGGGGTTGCTGTGGCCCAAGTGCAGGACCTTGCACTTGGCCTTGTTGAACCCCATACAATTGACCTCGGCCCATCGATCCAGCCTGTCCAGATCCCTCTGCAGAGCCTTCCTACCCTCAAGCAGATCAACACTCCCGCACAACTTGGTGTCAGCTGCAAACTTACTGAGGGTCACTCGATCCCTTCATCCAGATCATTGATAAAGATATTAAACAGAACTGGCCCCAATACTGAGCCCTGAGGAACACCACTTGTGACTGGCCACCAACTGGAGTAAACTCCATTCACCACCACTCTTTGGGCCCAGCCATCCAGCCAGTTTTTTTACTCAGCGAAGCATATGCCCGTCCAAGTCATGAGCAGCCAGTTTCTCCAGGAGAATGCTGTAGGAAACAGGGTCAAAGGCTTTACTAAAGTCTAGGTAGACAATATCCACAGCCTTTCCCTCATCCACTAAGCGGGTCACCTTGCCATAGAAGGAGATCAGGTTGGTCGAGCAGGACCTGCCTTTCATAAACACATGCTGACAGGGCCTGATCCACCTGGTTGTCCTGTACATGCCGCATGATGGCACTCAGGATGATCTGCTCCATAACCTTCCCCAGCACCAAGGTCAGGCTGACAGGCCTGTTGTTCCCCAGGTCCTCCTTCCGGCCCTTCTTGAAGATGGGTGTCACATTTGCTAATCTTCAGTCAACTGGGACCTCCCTGGTTAGCCAGGACTGCTGATACAGGATTGAAAGCAGCTCGGTGAGCACTTCTGCCAGCTCCCTCAGTACTCTTGGGTGGAACCCATCTGGCCCCATCGATTTCTGTGTGTCTAAGTGGTGTAGCAGGTTGCTAACCATTTCCCCTTGGATTATGGGGCTTTGTTCTGCTCCCCATCCCCGTCTTCCAGCTCAGGGGGCTGGGTACCCTGGGGATAACTGGTCTTACTATTAAAGACTGAGGCAAAGAAGGCATTAAGTACCTCAGCCTTTTCCTCATCCTTTGTCACCATGTTTCCCCCTGCATCCAAAAAGGATGGAGATTCTCCTTAGCCCTCCTTTTGTTGCTAACCTATTTATAGAAACATTTTTTTATTGTCTTTTAGAGCAGTAGCCAGATTAAGTTCTAGTTGGGCTTTGGCCCTTCTAATTTTCTCCCTGCATAACCTCACAACATCTTTGTAGTCCTCCTGAGTTGCCTGCCCCTTCTTCCAAAGGTCATAAACTCTCCTTTTTTTCCCTGAGTTCCGGCCAAAGCTCTCTGTTCAGCCAGGCTGGTGGTCTTCCCCGTTGGCTCGTCTTTCAGCACATTGGGACGACCTGCTCCTGTGCCGTTAAGATTTCTTTTTTGGAGAATGTCCAGCCTTCCTGGACCCCTTCGCCCTTCAGGACTGCCTCCCAAGGGACTCTGTCAACCAGTCTCCTAAACAGGCCAGAGTCTGCCCTCTGGAAGTCCAAGGTAGCAGTTCTGCTGACCACCCTTCTTACTTCTCCAAGAATCTAAAACTCTATCATTTTGTGATCACTATGCCCAAGATGGCCTCCAACCATCACATTGCTCACAAGTCCTTCTCTGTTCACAAACAAGAGGTCCAGTGGGGCACCTTCCCTAGTTGGCTCACTCACCAGCTGTGTCAGGAAGTTATCTGCTACGCATTCCAGGAACCTCCTAGACTGTTTCCTCTGTACTGTATTGTATTTCCAGCAGACATCTGGTAAGTTGAAGTCCCCCACGAGAACAAGGGCTAGTGATTGTGAGACTTCTCCCAGCTGCTTACAGAATATGTTGTCTGCCTCTTCATCCTGGTTGGGTGGTCTAATAACAGACTCCCACCATGATATCTGCCTTGTTGGCCTTCCCCCCCATTCTTACCCATAAACACTCAACCTATCATTACGATCGTTAAGTTCTAGACAATCAAAACACTCCCTAGCATACAGGGCTACCCCACATCTATTGCAATATCTTTAAATGAGTGATTAAAGCAGTTAATTCAACAGTTTTCCTTAGACAACAGGCATATCAACTGATATTAAAAAGAACATAACCTACAGATGTTTGCTTTAAGCTTGATTTAGGGGATGTTTGGCCCATTAAAAACCAATGCTAACAACTAAACCATAACATCAAATTCAGAGTGATTTCTCATTTATAACTAATCCCCCATCAACATGTTTATGTATTATGCAACTAAATTTTTTCCAGGGACATTACATACACACTTTGTATGAGGAACTGAAGGTCAATGAACATGCCCTTTCCTAGCAGGTGTGAAAACTTACTACTTCAGATGATACAGACTTCAAATTGATTATGCATTTCTTGAGAATGGTAGGAATTGAAAATATTATTGGTAACTGATTTCTGAACAGCTTCTGAAGTGTCCACAGCACTTTAAAGACATTTAAAATTTGCAATGAATAAGTATTTTACTTTTTTAAGAAAGAAGTACTTGAGCAATTCAGTAATATTCTCATTAAGCCAGGTTAAAAAAAAAGAAACCATTTAGATTCCTAAATTCTCACCTGAACTGAGCTTTGATGTTGCTAGGGCTTGCAGACCTGGTCTGAATTTCTTTCTCTTGTTTTTCTCGCAGAATCCTTTCAGCTAGTAAGAAGTAAGTAGCAGTGATGTGATTGTATTTGTTCGTTTCCAATGCCCTACGGAAAGTACAAAACATGAAATAAACCATACATCAATGTTTTTTAGAAAACTGGACATGCATCTCACACACCTTGCTGTACTTCTCATAGCAGGAAGAGCGCCTGAAAACAGAACTGTGTATTTTTGATGTTTTGACAAGCACGTCTTGCTTTTATTAAAAATAAGGAGCCAACAAGTCTACTAATTTCAACTACAGTGGGATATCTTTAGAATATCGTCCAAAAAAATTAAGTAATTCTTCCTTTATTGAACATTCTTTAAATGATAAAATTGTATTTCATTAATGTTATGCACCAATGGTGGGCTTTCCCACTGGCATATACAACCACAAAGTCCTAATATTTGTTTCTGCAACAACTGGAAGAAAAACCTTCATTATTTTAGGGCTGTCACATTAAGTTTACAGTAAAATTAAGTTCATAAGCCAGTAAGCATCATTCAGACATTCTAACAGAAAGGATGCCACTGTTATGCAGCTAAAAGCTTAAGAAGCAAGACTGCTGCTTCCCCGCCCCCCCAAATGATAAGATAGTAACAGTTTTTCTAGCTTAAACACAAACAAATAGAAAAAACAATTTTAAGTCCTGTTTTAATTTTGGGAATATTTTAGAAATTTGGGGGTTTTAATCTATTAGAAAAAACGATGTAGCTTTCTAGCAAGCTCACTCAGTGACAATTACTATTTTGCATTATATAGGTAAAAGGAATAATATTTTAAATTAATAAAGATTCAGGTATACTGGAAATGTACAAAGGGAAAAATGCTAGAATTTTATCACCTCCAAATATACATGAGATACGAAGCACAAGTAAAAGCATGGATTTCAAAGCAGTTAAGTTTACTCAAGATGGCAAACTACCACAGGAATCGAACACTGTTCCAACACATTTTCTTCAAGTTTTTCCTAAGGTTGTGTCTACTTAAGTATTTCTCATCCTAGAATGTCCTATCACAGAGCAAGACTGTAATATTTTGTTTGTTAACTGAATGGCTTGATATTTAAACAAAGTGCCCAGGTTCTCATGACATTCTTTAATCAAAAATGACAGATGCACAAAACAAATTGCATATAGAAAATTGACAACTTACTCCACTATTGTATCTCGATCTGCAATATCACCAAGAACCATGCGTTGTATTATACTGTTGTGTTCCTCCTCAGACAGATTTTTATATGACACAAGAGGAATATTGTACTTCGTTGCAGGAGATGGGTCAACTCCTTGGAGCCATGCATGGTTTTCAATCTCTTCCAAAGAGGCCCTTCGCTTCGGGTCTCTCTGCAACATCCGTGTAATTAGACTGTGAATAAAAAATAAATCTAAACAAAATGCACTCACATGTTTAAAAAGCAGCCATTGTTGAGAGCAACATTAGGAAGAAATTTTCTGCTGTCAGTCCACATAGATCTTTAGAAGTCTCTACAGTAAACAATGTGATGGGAAATTACTTATTCTCAAAGACATTCCAAATATTGCTGAACTGAAACAAACAATTTTATTATTAAAACTATAAATATCATAAACACTGCAGTTTTCATTTACTATGCTTAGGTTCTTAACCTGATTTTTCTGGTTTGTTTGTTTTTAATCGGTCTTATAGGGCAACTGTCATAGATGGCCTACAGGCTGGTCTGTAAAGTAATAGAAATATAATTTTTTATTATTGCCGCTGTCAACAAGAATATGGAATGGCAAGATAAGTACAAATATTTTATCCTGAAATAGCTATCAGACATTTGATTCTTCAGTATCCCTGAAAGAACAGCGATCTGTTCTACCCACAGAAAAAAAAAAAACAAAACAAAACACTATCTGGGATGATGAAGTGACAAACCTGCTAATGGGTTGATACTGAGTGTTTTCAAGTGCTGGAAAGGAAGTGCATAAATTCCCCAAATAAACAGAGAAAGATGACTTGATTAGCACAGCACATCTCTGTTCACTTACTACACGTGAAAAAGTCTTGGGGGAGGTATTTTTGGCTTTGCATAACAAACAGAACATGGATATACAGTTTTGGTGCCAAGGTTTCAATGAAACTTTATTGCTCCAACATGTGGAATGAAAGTTCTGTGGTTCTCACATAATGCTTTTTATTGCATTAACTACACTATACCACGTAAATTCAAACTGCAAGGCCACATAAATCACAAAGGTAATCATAATTTTTTAAATTTTTTGTGTGTGTGAGATGATGTATGGAATTAAAAATGGAGGTTAATTCAGACTTAAAACTCTACTGGGAAAAAAAAAAAAAAAGAATGTCACATACATACTTAGTAGCTGTAGTCTCTGCCTTTACCAAAAGGAAAGGTGGGGTGAGACATGGGAGCCTTGATTTTCTTTGCTTTTGTTAATCATAGAATCGTTTAGGTTGGAAAAGACCTTTAAGATCATGAAGTCCAACCATTAACTTAGCACTGCCAAGTTAATATTATGGCAGAAAGGGCACAAACTATGTACTTGATTTGACTTTTGTTAAACTACACTTGTAGTAAAACCACACAAAAGCACCACACATGCCTCCTGCTTTAAGCTTGCTTATGCATCCCAAACCACCAAGAATGCTTTCACTCCAAGCAGAAAGTTTAAACCTTCCCAGAGTCTTTTCCCTAAGAACACGTAACCTATAAAGGACTTGGGTAACTGATTGCACATTGTTATGCATCGTGTAGAGAAAGCAGATCTACTTGGGCCTTTAAGCAAATTAGCATTAGCCAATATATTAAGCGAAAGCCTGCAAAAATTAAGTTTCCTGGCCTCAGCACAGCATGCAGCATCTCAAGAGATTTATTCGATAGAATTCACTGATAAGAGCTCTCTTTTAAACCTCTTCCTGTATTGTATTTTAAACCTCTTCCTGTATGTAAAGCTCTTCAAGCTGTTGAGAGCACTGATAGCAGCTTTTCCATGTCAGTGGAAATGCTAGACACTAATGACAAGACACAAAAACCAGCTATGGCATCATGTTATGTGTTAGATTCCTGGACCACACAGATGACAAGTGAAGAGAGGAACAGTCATTATGACCACAGCTCTAACAAATTTCATTCTGTGTCAAGTAACAGAATCCTAGATGCTGCTCTAGTTTTTTGACTGGACCAAATGCATTTTTCAAGCATTTATAAAGGCATCTGGACTTTCATATTAAAAATGAAAATATACTCTGTTGCAGATTCAAGAACCCAGCCAAACTTTGTAAAATAGTCTCAGTGATGCAACTGGAATATATATTAAAAGGACTGAAGAGGTCATTAACTGATAGGGAAATATGGGAAATATTGGAATATATCAAAAAAATAAAAAAGCTGCAGTGAACACTGCAGAAAAACAACACATCAAAATGAGTCATGATTCCCAAGTGGCATATGGTATTTGCAGACAGAATATTTTTCTCCCTTGATTGCCTAGAATGTTGATTTGGAGTTGCAATTTCATAGGAGATGAGCAAAACTTGCTGTGGTATACTTGGGTTTTGACAACTTTTATTTTGAACAGAAATCTGTAGGAATCATTACCTTTTTAACCCCTGCCACAAAATACTCTCAGCAACACCTTGTAATTTGTCCAGCAAGAGTGGTGGCCAAAGCCAGTCAGTGGTGAGCAGCTTCTTCAATCATTTATAAAATGCGTGACAACTGAGACACATAAAAGAAAGATACACTGTGTAAAATCAAAATGAAGTTTCACACAAGTGTGGGAAAAACCTATTGGCAAAAAATATCATGGAATTAACCTTTAGTAAGAAGAGGCATAAAGAATTTAAAAAATGCAATACTGGTGCCCAAGAAACTACTCAATCGATGTGAAAAAATACTAACAACCAAGCAAAAGCAGTAGGCCTAATATCTTATTAAAAGGCAAGGAATATTCTACACACTGATAATATGGTATGGGGAACTCCCAAAGGTAATGAGAATCCACTTCTATGAATGCTTCCAAGTTCTTTAATACTCTACTTACTCTTTACATTCTTTGGATACATGAGGTGGCACTGTGTATTTGCAGTCCATTATCATAGTCAAAGTTTCACTGTCATTTGCTTCTTGAAATGGTGGTTGTCCACAAACCAACATGAAGAGGATGACCCCCAAGCTCCATATATCTGTAAATATATAGTACATATTTTAAAATAACTGTTGAGGAAACAGACATGATTACCGTTAAAACCATGAAATATTCTTGAGATGCATACTGGGGTGATTACTGCACTTTTGATCACGAGCATTACTTATAGAATTTGCAATTCCACTGAAGTACAAAACACAGTAGTTCCATTGTTTGACAGCTTTTATAGTTTTAAAGAGGGAAAAAAAAATCAGATTTCATTACTTCAAGGATGCATAACAGTTCAAGATGCATAACATCTTTGACAGCAAAGTGTTAGATAAAGCTGAAGATAATCTGGTCACTCAGAAGACAAGAATTCATTATTTTTTTCTTCACAGGTAGGCACAGATTAATAAAGAGATTTGTATTCAAAGTATGTTCCTTTTTGAAGGAGTAGCATAAACCGTTCTCAGTATTGTCTACATGTTACTCTATGAAGTAAGAAATTACAAAGGAAGTCACTTCAATGAGACTGAACTAGATATTTTTTTCCTTCAGTAGTGTTACTTTGAAAAATTATTTGCTACTTCTAATGGTAAATAATTAAATCATTTAGGTAAAATTACCTTCTTTTACCAATCATTACAAAGTGTGGGGTGTTTGTTTTGGGTGGGTTTTTTTTAATATCCATCTAACATAACATAATTAACAGTGATCTCTGCTACACTCTGGGAGTCTTCTTGTTTCCTTCTAATTCCTGCTTGTGTAAAATAAAAAACATTTAACAACAGTCTTGTTCCCCAATGAAATGACACACCAAAAGATGAAAGAGAATCACTTCTGGGCATGAAGCCCTTTAGTTGGTTTCTGTAAAAGCTAATATTTAGTTCAAATCTTTATTAAGAGTTTGCCTAGAAGAAAATATTTCACAAGACTCACTGCATTCAATACAGGAAGCTTAAATATTGAGAAATATATCACATTGCACAAAAATAAATAACTCCAATATATGCTTAGAGAAAAGGCCACGCTCTTAAACTTCAGCTACAACTCCATGCTCTGGAAGTTTCAATGGCAATTTTGGGTCTTACACCCTAGCATTTCACAGATCTGTACACAGTAAAACCAAACAAACAGCTGAAGTGAGAGAAATGGACAGGCAGAAGCCTCTTGAGGGAAGAGGGGAGAGCAGCTGGCAGCAGGCTAGGAAGCCGAGCACACCAGCTCTGTCCTGGAAGGGCTTGCAAGAGGGAATCACCCTAAGTTACCTACCCAACGGCATCTTGCTTTCTACCGCCTACTCAAAATACTTGACATGCATTTAACGCTGAGGGATGGCTAGAATTTTATTTAATAATGTAAATCACACACATTCATCTCTAGAACAATTACTCATTTTGCTAGTTACAACCCATTCTTCATATGGTTTAGCTGACAGAGGAAGAGAAACACTACATGGTAATTTTCTTTAGAGCTGTAATTTGTAGTAAGTGTATGCTATTAACTCAGACAATTATTTGATTTCTGTTATGCTTACTAGGGCCTCAATCCTATAGGTACTGAGCATTTTGAGGCTGGTACACCATTTCATGTATACCTCCAAATTCAACATGACTATTCACATGCTTAAGATTCAATAAAAGCTTTAATTCTTTGATAGCCTGATGCCAGAAAGCTGAACGTTCTGGAATACAGGATTTTTAAAAGCCTCACAAGACAGAGAGGTAGTTTCACCTAAGAGGTACATCTTTAATTTTGTAAAGCTACTTACGCCTTTCTCCTACTGTTTAGTTTGAAAGTGGCTAAAAAGTTTTGGTGCATTATCTATCTCCCACCACATAACAGATTACAAGAACTCATTTTTGCAAGCACATAAAACATGTGATTTATGCATTTCTACGAACAGTCATCTTTTGGATATCAATGTCCTTCCTAGATTTTTAACTTTGCCTAAGATCTATTTTGTGAAACAATCTACCCTAGTATTCTGTTCGATACTCCCCCCGCCTCCAATAAAATAGAACAGAATTCTTCATGTCTCCTTCCAGCACTAAGTATTTTAGAAGAGTCCACACAGTTACATGTTTAATTACAGACAAATATTTACATAATTACAGACAAATTACATTTGTTATAATAAAACAATATACATTGGCTAAATTTAAGCCAAGATAAAAATATTGGGGAGAGGAGCAATAAAATTAAACCTTAAGTTAAAATAAGCATATAAAAAGTTTAAACAGAAGGAAAAACACAATATTCTAAGAAATCAAGCTTAAAACAATAAGACAGTCCTGAGAAAAGGATAGCAGTCATGGTAAGACAACAATTAAAGTTCCATGAAATCATCATATACAGGAAACTCTAGCAGACCTTGAAGTTTCAACTGCACTGAGTAGATACTGAACATCCTTAAGTATTTTCTTTTAGAAGGTAGTCTCCTAATCAATTTTCTATTTTACACACATGGCTTCTTTTCTTGGATATACATACACTTTTCTGTATTTCAGCTTGGAAGGATTTGTGATGACAGATACTGTTTTAGTTTTCCAAAAGTTAAACATGTATGTACGTTTACTTTATAAAAAGAATTTTAAAAAATTTTTCAGAAGCAGAATCCAACTGATCCTTTAAATGCAAAAAAATAACTATTGTTTGCTATAATGCAATGTCTAGTTAGATATCAACCTATGTTTCGGCAAATAAAACAGTAATTACTGATTTGCCCCCACATAACAGAATTTTGTATGTTTTTCTTTCACTAGTTACTATATTTTGCACTCCATATCCACAGGTCTTTCCAGATAAGAGTTGCAAATGGTGAAATTTAAAAAAAAAAAAAGAAGAAGAAAAAAAAGAAAAAAGTTGTTAATACAACTGCATGAAAAATAGAATACAAACTCTTGCTAATAGTGAAATATCAATCATACACTGAACTGTTACTGTATTTCACTGTATCACGCATTTTGTGTTACTAAAAAGGTGTCATGTGTATGCAGAAAAAAGTTTTGGTGGAAACTAAAAATGGTGCTTAAGACCTTTTGACCTTGTCATAATATTATCCAGATATTCTTACACTCTCAGTGAAGAGCACTAGGGTAGCAACATTTACACTTTATCTCATTCTTACGTACTACAGGCAAAGCTTACTGTTATACTTTGACAAATGTGTATGTTGTTAGCCTGACAGCATAGCAGACACTGATTCTGATGTGGCCAAGAAATAACAGTGGACAGAAATAATTACATGGCTTTTATTCTCACTGTATTTTTACAGCTGTGGCTGAAGAAAACTTCATTGCATCTGCAGTCATGGCTACTAAAATGGCTCAGCTTGGCATGTCAAGAACACAGCCGAGCAGCCTAAGACGACTTAAAAGTATACTAATAACTAGGAAGCAGGAAAATAGTGTGCTTAAGTAAGTCTAATCTATACGTGAAGACTGAAAACAGAAAAATCACTGGAAGACTTTGTGCAGACCTTACGTCACATGACAGATGTCATCTTGGGATCATCTTCACAAGTCCTCCAGGATCATATTATAGCAAGTCTCTCATCATATATGGAAAGAGAGACGTGTGTTTGGATGTCTGTAGGTGTATTAAGAGCACACATTCAAGAGTTCTGTCTTGCCGCTTCATATGCGGACTCGCAAATCAAGGGGTTGCTCCCTAGTCTATTCTCTGTGCCATGGTTTAACTAGACCAAATCACTTGTTCGAAACTCCATATGCAGCTAGAACAAACCAACCAACCTGATGAATGATGCAACATCTTTAAGGCAGCTCTCTTTCTGGTCAACTGCAAGTTGCCACCTTATTAAAGGTAAAGGCACAACAGAAAATGTACATGCTACTGCAGCCACATCTAAAAAGAGACTCACAGTTTTTGTGAGTAACAAAGTAACAAAACTTACTTAGTGAATCTTCCAGCAGCTTTTGTCCTACATGCAAGTGACCAGATCAGCCTTACAGATCTTGGGTCACATGTGTTTGCAGAAGTTTTGATGCTTTTTTTTGACTGGAAAAGTAGTGTGATGGCCAAGCTCACTCCTATGTTTTGCCATCCAGTATTCCAGGCAACAATCTATGGGTATTCATATTAAAAAAAAAAAAAAAAAGAACACTAAAAGACTCACCATAATTGTGAATCACTGTAATTAGAAGGGGTGTTACCAGCAGGTCAAGGGAGGTGACCCTTCACCTCTGCTCAGCACTGGTGAGGCCATACCTGGAGTACTGTGTCCAGTTCTGGGCTCCCCAGTACAAGAGAGACCTGGACCTTATGGATTGTCCAATGAAGGGCCATGAAGATGGTGAAGGGACTGGAGCATCTCTCCTGTGAGGAAAGGCTGAGAGCGCTGGGGCTGTTCAGCCTAGAGAACAGAAGGCTCGGGGGGAACCTTACCAAGGTATACAAACACCTGAAGGGAGGGTGCAAAGAGGACGGAGCCATGCTCTTTCCAGTGGGGCCCAGTGACAGGACAAGAGACAATGGGCACCAACTGAAACACAGGAGGTTCCCCCTGAACATCAGGAAACACTTTTTCCCCTGTGAGGGTGACCGAGCACTGGCACAGGTTGCCCAGGAAAGTTGTGGAGTCTCCATCCTTGGAGATATTCAAAAGCCATCTGGACATGGTCCTGGGCAACTGGCTCTAGGTGTCCCTGCTTGAGCAGGGGGATTACACCAGATGACCTTCAGAGGTACCTCACTGGAGTGTGCAGCACCAACAGGAAAACTATACTTCCTTTTGTCCATCAGAAGCAGTGCACTGTAGGTGTTTGAGAAAATGAAAGCATGACACAGCACAGTAAGAACTGAAGTAACATTGAGAGTGTGAACACACAGAACTTGAACGCTCCATTTAAATCAGCACAAGGTTGTCTCAACTCAGCTATAAAACACAATTATTTTTCACTCCTCACACCAAATACAGTGTAAAGGATGGTAACTGTGAAGGAAGTGGTGAAAAAAAGCTGAGAGAAAACAGGAAACATTAAACAGAATTTGCAAAGTAACTTCATCTGAAATATACAAACCCTGCAAGAACAATGGAAAAATGGAACTGGTATACAAGAAGTGGATTATTCACTGATATTTCAAACTACCACAATTATTCAGACAACAACTGCATGTAATCATAAACAAAATAAGAACAGTAACAACAGTATCTTGCCCTTCCCAACCTACCACAAAATTTCACATTGGCACTTTTTCTAAGACACACACAACGCTGGATGAAATAAAAAAAACCAGGATTTTTACTGGCAGATCTCTCTGCAATTAAGTTTCCAGGAAAACAAATTCCTGTGGGTTTTGCATTATAAAGTTTTTATTTTGCATGTTTTGAAGCCACTTATAGTTTGACATAGGTAACACTACCAAAAAGGGGAAATCATCTCCCCTTTGTAAAAAGAATCCATAAACTTGAGGGTTAAAAGTCTTACTTATCTCTAAATATTTCTTTAAGTTTAAATAGGTGATCTACACTCCCAACACGCAAGTAAGTTTAAACATGTTGGCTTGCTAGCCTTCAGCCTAACTCGAAATTCAAGGTTTAGAATCTGAAGTCTTCAAAGCAGATATTCCAAAATAATGAGTTAATACCCACATATCATTTTGAAAGATTTAAAGGATCAACAGTTAAATGACTATACAGTACATATATAAGAAATGCTAATATTTGCACCTGATTTATTAGTTTAAAGCCATTCTATACGTGCAAAAATCAACCCTGTATCTGCGCTTTCCACTTTTCTCTACTGGAGATCCATAGCTGCGTATTTTTCAAACTCAGAAATTATACTGCAAAAAAGATTGAAAGAAGTGGAAATGCCACCTTCTCTTTAAAGATACAAATTTTTTTCACTCATTTAATGTAACCACCACGGTACATTTGGGAAAATTCTTGACTTCCAGAATAGTGCCATCTGGCTGAGAGGGGCAAAACTCAAGATCTTTAAGCATGGCTGTCTGAGAAATCAGTAAAGCAGAACCAGAGATTATTTTATTATAGTGCTTATTTACCAAATTTTAGTATTTCCCTAAACAATACCCAAAGCCACACACAGGAATGTTTGTTACCATACTGTTTTGTGCTGCCATAATCAGCACTGCTCTAGAGAACACTAATCCGTCCTCTGGATCCCAAGGAACCTAAGGAAGATGGAGATGGTTTGCACTCAACTGATCAAGTGCTTTGATCAACACTTGGTCAGTACATGCTGCCCATTCTTGTCCTGCACCCTGCTATTGCCAATTTCTGCTCACATACTAGGTGTAGCAAAATGGGAATAACACTTTCTGCTGGGGAGACCACTTACACCAGCAGAGCAGACAATGGCACCTTGATCTTCCATTTCTAAATCCCAAAGAGCGTTCTTACCCTATTACAAAACAGGGTTTCACTCAAACTGAGTGAAAGCCTCAGTCAAGATCTAATGATCTGATTTGATCAAAAGCATCAACTTTGACAAAACAGTTGTCTGAGCAGATTAGAAACTTGTTGGAGCAGCAATGAAATACGAGCCTGACATCTCATCAAAGCAAGGCTTCTAGAAAGAAGTAGCATCTCTTATTAGACCACCTAATAACTGGGAAAAGGAGGAAGAAAAATAACTCAAAGTTTAAAGGAACAGAAGTTTTTCTTTCGATCTCCACACACTTGCAGAAACATACTTTTTTTTAGTGAAGGCAGCCTTTATAGTATGTTCTTAATTTGATGTAACTTAGGTCAACTCAGGGGAAAAATCCTAGCTGAGTCAGTTTCCTGCTTTCACACATTATTAGAAGCTGTAGATATATAGTCAAAAGCAAAGGAGACGATGTATTTACATTTTTACCCATTCACTGAATGGCACTGGTTCACTAAAAGGTTGCACAAGCACCAGAGTGTAAAAAAAAAGCAAAGGAGAGTACAAAACTATATGGGCAGGATCTGAATGCAGAGCAAGACTGCTTTTTTGAGACCTGCTAAATGGGCGGCACCATTTAAAAAAACAAATCTCACCTTCAGTTCAATGCAAATATGGTTTGACATACAGTATACACAGTAAAGAACTCTGCAGAGATCTGCCTCTCCTCCACCTTCACACTCCTGGCATACCATTTGAAGATAATATATTAGCTATGGTGTTATGTTAATGCTCAAAAAAAATAATCAGGCTTTAGACAAAATCTTTAGATATTGTAATAAATTTACTACTGGATAGTTTAACCAGATAAAGGAGCAGGTTTTGTAAGCAAAACTCCTTGGCTTGGGCCAATGAGTCGGCATACATTTGCAACTATATTCCCTCATCACAGCTCAGAACTCGGCTGCCAGTGCCAATTCTAGATCTGAGACTCTTAACTGAAGGAACACAGGGAAGTAAAGGGTTAGAGAGACCCACTTCGAGAAGAGCAGTTTTAAACAAGAATGTATTTTTCACAATTTCAAGTTTTTTACTACTCTTAGTAATTAGCAGTTGAAGGCTTTATGGAAACTGCTTACTTCTCCTCTCCTCCCCTCCAAGGGTCACCTAATTTGCTCTCTGCAGAAAAGGGGTGGAAAAGTAGAATTTAGGCCTGATGTAATGCATTAATTTAGCATGCTTATAACCTGTAAAACTTCAAATTATCATGGTGAAGGAAGGCACGCTTGTATATTGCGGTGGCCAAAATCAAAAGCACAATGAAGATCTCAAGATGCAATTTAGCCTTTAAATTGGGTACTAGTAACTTGAAACTGCCTTGCTGTAACAAGAATAAAATAAGAGAGATTAGGACTTTTAAAAGCACTAGTAGCTAGCTGCAGTAGAGAATATTTTATTGTTTTTAAAGCCATTAAATAATGTTGATCAGGAAAGGACTGTTCAAGCAGGATTCCCAGAACCATGACAACCAGGGCTGTGTATATGCAACTTCCTTACATAACATGAAGTCACTGCCATAGAAACCAAACTACGTCATTAGCTGTCTATGCTATGCCTGTCTTAAACACAGGGCAGTCAAACATCTGTTATGTTCAAGTTTGTACACTGCACAAAGGATATCCATATTCATCTGCTTAACCACCGAGCTGGGCTTCACCATTTCATTTGCCATTTATTGCTTTCTAAAGTTCCTGATTTACTCCTAAAATAAGCACCACTGATTTCAGAAAGTTACAATTTATGGGATATAGTGGATCCTTACACCTTAATATTTGCTCAAATTTCTGCCATTCCTCAGCAGTCAGACACTTGCCACACTTTGCATATGCTATACTAATTTGTGATTTTAAGCAGCTAAAAATATATACTCATTTTGGAACAGACACATTCACATTTAACTACATTAATGAACTGACTCACTTTACTTTAAGCTGTTTATTTCAGACCTTTATGGGAACAAGATTTGTTCCCCTCCTAACTTAAATGTAGAACTGCTTAACAGTTTACACAGTGTATATTGCTCAGTTGCTAAGACAGATCTTTCTACAGAAAGTCTGCTTCTTCAGAAGTGATTTGTAATATTGAGTAAATTTAGACAGGTTTTATACATTTCTCATTGGAATGCTTACGGTAACAGCTGAACACTATAGTTATCTTCCACTAGAAGCCACTTAATAAGCAAAAAAAAAAAATCAACTTTTATGGAGATGACAGAAATGTTTACATGTTTATTTTGCCACTGCAGAAGCATCAACAGACTGTGGATAAATGAAGGATGGAAATGGACCCCAATTTCTCACATCATGGGCAATTACTCTAATCGCTATCTTAAGACATTAAAGAGAATGCCATCACCACTGCTGCTACAACCTCTTCAGAGCAGATTTGTGGAAGAAAGCCAAATCCATAGAAACCTGTTGAAGACAAGTCTTGAAAGAGACTCAACACATCAGCACTTCAATATCAAATTCTTCTACGCAGATCTAAATATGAAAATCTAATGTAAAGATCATCAGCGTCTCCACTCTGGGCACGTTCAGGGCTAGGCAGGAACTGGGCAGTATCTGAAGACTACTATTTTGAACTCAGACACAAAACCCCATCATGAACTAGTTTATTTGGCTTAGAATTTAGGGGTGGAACTTTCATTGGGCTCAGGAGTAGGTACAGCCTGATAACTCACAATGGTAACAGTGGTAAGCATGCTTGTTGCAAGTTGAAGGTCTTGTTCACAGCATAGACTATGGAAAACAGAATGAAAAATCAAATTTATAGCACAGCTTCACATAATTGTCTGAAGAACCAAAACACAGTTTAAGAGTAAAAAAATCATATGACAAGTTGAACACTGCAGAAAATGAGACTTCTAAAAACACTGATGAAAGATTACATACTACAGTATAAAAGGATAAAAGTTGGTATCATACTACTGAATTGTTTGAATGGTGCCTGTTATATTGTTGATACACTTGTTCTTGAAAGGGAGAATAAGAAAAGTATTTCCACTCCTGCATAAGCTAAAAAGCTTAAAAAAGTTGTATCCCTTGTATAAGAAGTCAGTAGCAAGATAGTATAGAATAACTGTTTTAACAATTTCAGCATTTCTATGCATTGTAAGTATTTTTGCACTATCATGTGCACAGACTGCTGGCAAATCTGAAAGATGCTCAGACTGGACCAGTTGTAAAGTTTGGGGAGTATGGTAAAGAACAAAGATTACTTCTATGTAGATACTCAATTTTTAGCTGATTGAACTATTCTTCCATTCTTTAACTTTTCAGGAAAAAGGCTTTGAATAAACTTGTGTATGGACCTCTCTTGTCTTCATAGATGCCACCGTCTGTTAATTTAGCTATTTTTTTGGTCTTTGTAAAATGGGATTTATTTTTCCCTTGCACAAGGCCAAGGAAGAGATCAACTGCAATCAATGCTAACATTTTCAAAATTAACAGGCAGAACTGGGTTTTCTCCTTGTTTTAAAGCACTACAAATCCAATTAAAGTTACTAGTAGAACACATAGCAGACAACAGAATTAGGAGAAATCTTTTCCTTCCCCCATCCCTCCAAAAAAGAGCATAAATAGCAAATGGCATTTAGCAAATTATTTTCATAATTAGCTTATCTGTCTGATGAAACAGTCTGTTCTATATATGTTATTTTATTTGACTAAGACATGATCATCAGTAACTAGTCTTATCTTTGGAAGCGATTCTTATTTTCATTCAGTCTGGCAACTAGTACTTATTTTTCCCTGAAGACAATAGCATCGGTTTTGCTGGTTGCATAAAACTATTAAAATACAGACAAATAGTTGTTCTTTATTTTCTAGTAACTACTGCATCTCAAATTTCAGTAAGGACATTTTAACAAAAAACACCACCATTGAGAGGTCTTACTGAACACATGCCACTGCCTTTATTCCAAAATAGTCTGGTTTACTCTGATTCATCAATTCTACATTTAGAAATGCATTCTTTCTCCTTTGACTTCTGTTGCTTAGCCACATTTCAGAAGTTACTGAATCTACATTAAAAACACAAACAAAACCAATATTTTCTGCGTGAACTGACTTTCCAGTACTACTACTCCAGAAAATAATTAGCAAGGATAAAAAACAGTATTAATTAGTTAAATGTAGAGGAAGTTTTTATCTGTATAGAACATGTTCTCAAAAATCACTGGACATGTCAAAGTCTATACAGCACATACAGCTTATATACATCTTTCACTGCAATGCTTTTGGTCTTTTATATATAAATACTAAAGACAATTTGCTCCTGGTATCTAAGAAATACTAATATTTTCTGATCAACTATCTTTTCCTAAATGTTTTAGCTGTAAAATGTATAGTTTGTACTTTATAAAAAAATTAACATCTTTGTACAGCTTTACACATGAATGCAAAACTTCAACACCTGGTTTATAACTAAGTAGTACATCATTGATTTAGGTCCCACCAGATCTGTGTTGCCAAATTAGTCAGCCTTGGACTGAACATAAGTAATCTGAATATTTGCTTGCAAGACACATGAAATGAAGCTTCCTGGCTGCAGAGATCTATTTATCATAATGAAATCTTGCTCCACAACAGCAGTTTGAAATATTATGAAAACAGTTCTCCCATGAACACAGCAAGATGACTAACATCCCTATACTTAAGTTACAGTTTAGCTGATATGGTAGTAACTGAAGACTATCTTGACAACTTCTCCTCTGTAGTTTCACTTGGATAAATTATTCTTTGCTTCACCCAGCAGTTTACTGGTGAATGCATTAAAAATTGTGCATAAAGTAATCCAGAATGGAACATAAATTATACGACATAAGCATTAGCCGCACAGATTTACTGAGAAGTCATGAGGATAAGACTCCCACCCTTCATTCCAGCCCTGTCACATTGTAACTTCACTTCTGAATACAAGACTCTGATACCTGTAGCATAACACCCTCAATAATTTGAGGCATTAAAAGTATGTTCTTGTCAACAAAGTAATTAGATTGAGGGGAAAAAAAGTAGAATCAAAGGATAACATACTACATAAAAATTGGACTCCCCTTTCAATAAAAATAAATTTTACTACCTGCATACAAATTGCTACAGAACTTAAAAATACATTCTTTGTTAACATGACATGACTAGCCTCAAGATTGAAACTTTCTAAAAGTATTCTACAACCAATTCCTTACATTTGCCCCTTCTAAAAAGTATAAAAAGCTCATTTCTGATAATTTTTCAAATTTGACTCCGTTTTTTTCAGCAGTGTGAGATACACAGCACAGCAGGGAGAAGGCAGAAAAGCATGGCCATTAACACAAGTACACAGGAAGAGAAACCAACACTGAAATACACAAGGTACTCGCATCAATTCCTTCTGGTTTGCTTCAAAAAGCATTTGAAGCTGGAAAAGTAGAGCACACAATTCTCTTAAAAATGCACTGGCAATGATGCTTGATGAATTTCAGTCAAATTAGTTTCTCTTACATGGAAGGTGAAGATAAGTGAGCTAGGCCAAGTTGATCTAACCTAAACTTGCAAACAAAGAAAAGGGGCAGGTCCTACCACCTTCCCCCAGAACTCTAGTCCAAGCTGCATGCTCCCTTCACCTCCTTTGCACCAGCTCTTCCACTCAGTGCTAAGGGAACAAACAGCTCTGCTAACCTGGCAGAAGTTAAGCCTGCAGAAAAGTTAACAGTTTTCTGTCAAGTTAGCTGACAAAATCAGTTCATCAAACAGTCAGCCACACAACAGAGTGCGGCACATGAGAAGGGGTAGCTCTGCACCGACACAAGCAAAACCGAAGGGGAAGACTTCTTATGCTGGAAGCAGCTAAGTATTACACTCTTTTAGCTTTCCATACCCTTACACCTTCAAGCTCATTCCATAATATATCTAACTATAAATCTTCTAAAGTGTTGCAATACAACATTAAAAAGGGAGATTTTCAAAACAAACCAATCAGTGAAAAGCTTTTGTAGGAATTTTTGCTTTTCATTTCTGTCAAGTTTGGCTGTAATCTGATTTTGAGCATACTGAAACTCCAAAATGCTGTCAGGTATGCTAAATGATTCAACATCATATATGGTTTGCAAGTATCTTACCACTTTTTTTTTTTTTAAACTCAAGTCTGTCACATCTTATATTCAGCATTTTTATAGTGTAAAAGGTTACTGTACATACCCACTGGCCATTACACTTACATTAGTCATTCAGTTTGCGAATAAAGTGCTACACACATGCAGAAACATCAAAACTAGCTCTGCACAGGCCAGATAAGGTCATTGGGGCTACTTAGCCATGCTCAAGCACCAGGTAAACATGTCTGAAGCTTTGAAAGACCAAACACACTCCAGCACCACTATATGCAAGTAAGAAGCCCTTGCAAATGCTTGATGCAAAAACAAAATAAAAGAATTTGGGATCATTCCAACAGAGACCAAGCAGGTCTAAAAGCATTATAATCATCTCAAGAAAGGGAAAAGTATGCATGACAAATCCTCTGTTTCCTTTAATAATGGAATAATATATTTCCTAAATACATGACTAGATAATGAATACATACATCCATTATTATCTTACTATATTGTCAGAAGATATCCAGGTCAGAGCTGTGCAAGAAAGCCAGCATCTAACTACTAAAGTAATGAATGCTATCCAAGTGGTTGGCCTGTGCAACTTCCAAGGCGGCAGCCAGTTGGATTTGGACTACAAACTGCCAGTTGACTAGCACTGAGCTACAGTAACCATAATATTCTTATTAGTCCTGTCTTATGAGGAACATCTTGCCACTATCCTCTTGGTGTTGCTGTGATGACAGACTGCAATGCTAAATAGTTGTGATGATACCTACAATGTTATTTGTGCATCACAGTACCATTGTAGAGGCCTGTGCTCAACTGTGCTAAATAGACAATCCCAATCTTACAATCTGAATTTGCCCATTTCTCATCCCCAGAAGGATGAATTTACTCTTCAAATGTTTCCATGCATCTACGAAATCACATACAGAATACCCAACTACAATAATAAAAACCTATCAGAAGCGTCAACGTCTTCCAGAATTACTGTAGCCTACACAGCACTTAATACTTCGTAGAGATGCCAAGCAGTTAAAATAGAACTTGCTCTCCTCTGAAAAATCAACTAATCTGAAAAACCGTAATTAAACTTTAGCACCTAGGAAAGAAGTATTTCTATTTATTCACTGATCCAATCTCTCTTGATGCTGGTAGAGCAAAAGGAAAAGTATTACGAGAAGCATGCTTTATTCTCTCTCATCTGCAGTTATCCACTTTTCAATACTGCTGGAGTTCGCTGGGTTACACCACTGCTCTAGACAGAACTCTGTCTCATCTAAAATATGTCCATTTGATTTATGAAATGAACTTTACAACAGTCCTCTCACTTTCCTCTGACTAGAACAAATTTTAATTAAGTGTGGAAAAAAACATGGGAAACTACAAGCAACAGAACTTCTCATTATCTAACTCACTCAGCTTTTTGAAAAGCCCTGGGAACATATGATCATTGCCTAATATTCCTCTTGCATAATTTTAACTACAACCTTAAACACAAAAGAAAATTAGACCTAAATTAACTATTGTCTTTTCAAGTGTGAAAACTTTTAAGTAGCATCACAAAGGGGAGATTAATCCCTAAACTAGCTGAAACAGTTACCTTTTCATAAAACAAGCTTTTCCATTATATTTAAGCCTATAACTTAATAAAATACTTGCCCTGAATATTTCAGCTCTTTGTAGCAAGAAAACATAAAGTCTTTTCCTTTATATACTCATCTAATATTATTCATAAGACATCAGAGAAGCCATGTTTGTGGCAAAGGTCTTTGGCAAAAAACCCCATCATATATCTTGATCAATTTTTCTTGCAATTATTTTTGTGAATATAACAACAATTTTGGATAAATGAAAACAGGTGTGGAGGGTTTAAAATATTACAATGAATGCAAATGTACCTTAACATGCACAGACTATAAGCAGGGCAATCTTTTTTAATTTGTCATTTTAGTAAATTAAGTTGGTTTTCAAGTGGTCAGATGTTCACAAAGGGGCAGGACCATGTAGCTGCACTGGAGAAAGCATGACCTCCTTTCTCATAAGCAACTATCTTTTAGATTGGTTCAGCTACAATGTAATTTCATCCTAACTGGAAAAAATCTTTGCCATTGTCAGTCATTATTCTTGTGATATTAATAGCCCTATTCAGCCAATAGCTGAATGAGTTCACAGCACTTCACCACTATTTCAGGCTATATATACACCTTGCACGTTACTAGCATCAAAATGTAACTGATGTAATTTCTCTTCTTTTGAAAATGTCTACTTCCAAATTAACACACTTCTAGTCCACAAGTATGACCTCATCATAGCATGAAAGTTTATCTTTAAAGGTTAAAAAAAGTTTGCACAAGCTGATTTCTCAGTTGCATAATTACATGGGTACTGATAAATTTCCTAAACATATATTCTTTTAAGACTCTACATTTAAGACTCCATTTGGGGGAAGGAGGGCTTTAAAAGACGACCCTAATTTTTTTCCCCACAATCTTTGCATGTAAAATACACAAATAAGTCATATTTAGAAACCTTATATAGTGTATCTTACCTTTTTACCCACACTTAGAAAAGGAAAATCCAGACTCTTCAAGGTCATTATCATATTGGCAACGCATAGTAAATTTTGATATTATTCTGTAACTATTGTACTGACAGTACTTTAGAGATTTCATAGTACATTACAAAGTTATTAAAACTGTGCCACTAAAAAAGTTAGAATACAAGCACTGCAATCTGTCAACTAGAATAGGAGAAGTTCTAGTATCCAGTAACTGAGACAGTACACTGGGGAGTAAGTAAGCAAAAACTAACCACTGATTTGTATTTAAATATTCTCAGAAATAGAACTTAACTAGCATCCTTAAACATCAGCTAGGAGAAATTCTTTTTTTCTATTTTTTTCTACTGTTCACATCAATCCACTCTATTAGCCAGACCTCCTCCTCTATGAATCCGTTCAACCATTTTCTTCTAGTACTATTCAGAAATTTACCTACATAATTGCTTACAAAGTCCTCTAAGAAACATTTTATGTGATGCCACCATTCTTACATGCATCATTAAGAGGTCCAAAGTGTGCTTTGTTAAGGCTATAATTCAATTTGGACCATCTGGTCATAATGCTCCTAATGCCCCCTGTCCCCACCCCCTCAGTAATCCCCATACACCTTCTTCCTTCCAAGCATCTTCAGTTGGGCAGCAATATCAAAACTTCATTTTTTGCTCATCCTCCAAAATTTGACTGCTACTCCATTTTTCAAGAAATAATTCACATAAGGCACTGTACAGAATATTTAACAAATGCACTTTTCCACCTAGTTTTGAAGGCCACTGCAATCAATTACACTCATGCTTCAGGAAATTCAAAATAAAAAGACATAGAACACAGAACTCGGGAGTTAGGATCTCTAGTTTGCCACTAATAAAACCAGAACCAACTCATCTAGAACATTTGACTCTAAACAGAAGTC
Organism: Ciconia boyciana; assembly: GCF_034638445.1. Classification (NCBI taxonomy): domain Eukaryota; kingdom Metazoa; phylum Chordata; class Aves; order Ciconiiformes; family Ciconiidae; genus Ciconia; species Ciconia boyciana. The sequence goes on along the minus strand of NC_132935.1, from coordinate 122,156,691 downwards.
ATTTTGTCAAGCATCATTGTAGCATCAACATGGAATGGCAAAACCACAAATAGCATAGACATCTAAAATTCCTAATTATAGCACACTTGAGAAAGTACTTTCAAGTCCAGAAAACCCACCATAAAATATCTATTCAAAGTTAGAAGACATAAAGTGACAGTCAAATGTTTAAGCAAAGATCCTAAGATCTACTAGCTAAAAATATTTATATTAAAAATAACGCAAGAATTTTAGTTCAACAGTGTGCAGGAATACCTTGTCTGCATACAAAGTTAGCTGATCGTTTTCCTCAGGTAAATTAGCAAAAAATTGGACAAGTCAGTCTTAAACTGTAACCATAGCAAAACACACATACAGCTGTGTAGAGAGTCCTAATGAGTGTTATTAGGACAATAAAAGTATCAGATACTGGGCACACAAGAACAAGAGGCTACAATGTGACTACAATAAGCTATTTTTGAAGCATCATTTGGAATTATATGTACCTAAATTTGTTGGAGAAGTGAGTTCTGTCTCAACTAAGAGATATGAGCAATCTGTATGACTACAGGACATTATTCAGTGACTCTATCAACATTTACAGCTATTGTAAAAATCCCTCTAAGTTACTTCTAATAGCATATGCAGTAGACCTAACAGAGAAAGTAAGAGAATTATCTGTAGTAGTCTGTCTAGCAGACTCCATTTTCCAGCTAGAAACATGAAGACTAATTTACACATTACTATTTCTCTTGCTTTTAAACAATTGGGAGCAACTGGGAAGTCACCCCTTACTTTCAGTTCTCAGACAAGAAAAGGGCAGAGAAGGAGAAGAGGGAGTTCAAGCCTTCCTTAATTTTCTGTCTCCTCCTTTGATAGCCAAGATAGTACTTATTAAAAACTGATTCCTACCACCTTGCAGCAGAACATGTAAGCAGCCTGGGCTCAATGTCGTTCTTATCTTATATGTCATTCCATATAAGAATGAAACCAAGCAAAGAAAATCACTGGGTAGTTGGGGGGTGAGGGGGTGATGTTAAAAATAAATTAAAAACAGGCACTTTTCTGAAAAGGAGATGGGTCCTCTGACAAAGCAAGTACAAATATACACATTGCATTCACATTATTATTAATAGAAAAGTTAATTACAATATATACAATTGCATCATTTCATACAAAAAGAACTTTTAAGCATTTTTGAGAATGTTTGAGTAGCTCCTGCAAACAGAGCTGCTCCAGCATTAGCTCATCCATAACCCATCCAGGTTATAATATTATTTCTTGCCAATTAGCTGGCTTCCACATATGGCATTATCTTGCAACAGAAAACAGTGGTACATCATCATGGTACTTAAGTTTAGATTAGTGGTTGAATTCAAAGAGGACATACCAACTGCTGGTGCATCATATTCATCCCCAAGTAAAATTTCAGGAGCAGAATATGCAAGAGATCCACAGCTTGTGGTGAGCTTCTTTCCAGGCTGAAATTTGTTGCTGAAGCCAAAATCAGTCAATTTCACAAGTCCTTGTTTTTCAAAGAAGACCACATTCTCTGGTTTTAAGTCTCTATGAACTACATGCAGTTTATGGCAGTAGGATATAGCATGAACTATTTGAGCAAAATATTTTTTTGCTAGATCCTCATTCAGACCTTCTTCATGTTTCATGATGTAATCAAACATATCTCCTCCATCACCTAGCTCTAAGATAAGATAAAGCTTAGTCTGGGTGTCAATCACTTCATACAGCCGTACTATATTGGGATGCTGCACTAGTTTCATGCATCTAACTTCTTGAAAGAGATGTCCAGTGGCTAGAGTGTCCAGTTTGGTCTTGTCAATTACCTTTACTGCTACTTTTTCACCTGTAAAGACATGCCGAGCAAGTTTGACCACAGCAAAATGGCCTCTGCCCAAAGTCTTATCCAAGTCATACAATCCTGCAATTTTTCCATCATATCCTCGTTTGAAGCCTGCCATTCTGTTTCAGAAGATGAAATAATATTTAAGCTCTTTGGAAACGTGATTTTTTCATATAAGAGTATCTGATGCAAATAAATAGTCCATTGTCACTGCCAAGCATACCTAAAAATAAAGAGACAAGATTATGTATTTGTATAAAAATAAACACAATTATTATCCTAAAGTTACATTGGCACATTACTACAGATTACTTACTAAATTCTAGAGTGGTTTTTGCAAAGGGTTTGATAAGCCATGCTGTGGTAACCAACAGATTTCTGAAGTCACGTTATCAGTATGGTTGAAGAAAGTGAATTTCAACAGTGCAATAATGAAAATTTCTCTGAAACTCAGTGGCCTTCATGTTCTTGAGTTAGAAACTTTGCCAGCAACACTTGAAATCAGTGTTATAAGGGCTGTTAGAATTGGCAAAGCTGAAATCTGTAACTTTCTCAGCTACATTAGAAATCAGCTGGGCTGCACAGAACATTGACAAGAGGAACATGCTTGGTTTATCTTATTTTTGGCATATTCTGTCATGTTGCAGCATGAAACAGCTCTAATACAAAGTTCTGATGGCATGACTTTTGACTTTTACCTTCTCCCTTTTGGCAGCTTCCTGTTTAACAAAGCTCAGACTGACGTACAAGACTTAATTTTGTTACTCTAATTAGTTTGAGCATTACCAATCAATACTGTAATTACAACAAATGAACAAAGCTTTACAGGCTGAAATGAAACATTTGGGTTGGATGTACTCTTAGTGCTAAATAAAATGTCTTGTTAAATATTTTGACTGGAGTTATAAAAACTGGTGATAAAAAGTTTGCATGTAGGCTGCATATGTTCAGCAGTCCTGGGAATGAGTCAGGAGAAGGGGAAGAAGAGTGGGAAGGAAGGGGAGAGAACTCAAGAGTTCAGCTTATTTGTGCTGAACTCCTGCTTACCAGTTAATTTGGCATTTAAGCAAATAAGATCCAACTTATAAAACGTTCATATTCAAACCTGGTTTTGAAGGTCTTATGTCCCATTGCCTTTTTTTCCCCACACACAAAACCTCCCAGAAAACTTTTCCTGCATCTTTAACTCAGATTGTTTAAATAAAAATCTGTAGCTATCAAAAAGCTAATCATTTCTCCCACTTTGAGTGCAAAGTAGCTAGAAATATGAAAATTAGATGTCTTATTGCCAACTCAATAAAATACAGAAAAAATAGCTCTTTAGAATATATTTTCAGTTTCAAAACTGAACTTCAGAAAGAAAATCTTTGAAAAGGAAGCTGGCAAACAAACAGCCCCTTACATTAGTTTCTCAAGTTGAAAACGTAAGCACCAGAATAAAAACTCTCCCTGCTACACCAGCTATTTCATAGGCAGTGAAGCTAATGAACCTGGTTTCATATGGATTCCATTACAAGGCTGGGGGTCCTGTGAGGATTCTCTGACATTTAACAAGCTCACCTTACTGCTTCTCTCAGCTGGAGCCATGGTATAACCTCTTCTCTATCCAGCTGTCTACTTCCACAAAGTCCATGGGAATTCAGTTTGAGACCTCCACCCCTGCAAAATTTGAATTAAATCAATCAGCTTCTGAAAGCTCATAACTTCGACAAGGAACAAGGTACGTGTAACAATCATATAAACATTGGGGTTTGGGATTTTGTTTTTCTTTAAAGATAATAATCAAGCTTTAAAAAATTTCATTGGGTTTTGTGTTACTGTACCCTTTCATTCTGCTACTAAGCACTATGCTTCAGATGCTCTTCCAAAAACTACTCCACTTCACTACAAGATGCCATAGTATCAAAATTGGGGTCAGCATATCTGCTTCCCAACACATCCCACACTGCTCATCTTACAAAGTTTCCCCTACCGCTCCCAATTAACCACATAATACCATCCCATCCTTATTCCAGAAAGTACAAAACTAGATTAGAGCATGCTACATTAAACCAAACGCCCATGTTAAACACTCTCCTACCTGGTAAGTAACCATTAGAGGATGCATAGGCAAGAACATACTACAATGGCAAATGTAACGATTAATAATGAAACTCTCCTTATCTTTAAGAGATTCAAAAACTTCTTTACATCAGAGAGCAGTGGCTTTGTGTTTAATAATGCTTGATGGATTCCACCCCACCCCTCCCTGTGAAACTGGGCAGGTGCTTTATTAAAGCATGTGAATTTTTAGTATCAAAAACATCCTGCAACAAGGAGTTTAATAGCTTAACTATGTGCTGTGAGAAGAACCACTTCCTCTTGTTTTTAATCTTCTGCTAATTTGTGTATCTTCTCATTCCCCGTCTGTTCCAAAACAAGAACTATCATACTCTATTTACCTTGCCTCAAGCAACTCACAGTTTTAGCTTCCTCCCTTCCTAGCTTCAGTTCAATCTTGTTCAAGTCCTAGTCTGTCATTCCTTTTACAGAGGTTATTCCACAGACTTTAGCATCCTTCTCACCTTTCTCTACACATTGTCTGGTTTGTTCTATACCACCTTCTTAGGCCAATTTGGAGTTTTTTTGACTACTACTGAGCACTGACATAATGTTTTCATGTAATGCTTTATTATAGTTGTGTAATGTTCCATCATATTGACCCAACCCCCAAAATGCAGGCTAATGAAAAATAGTCCATATACACACATAAACCACCCAACCTTAACCTGTATGAAACAACAGGGGAGCTATTAATCAGCTGTGCCCCATGTGGTTGTGCAACTCCAGTCTCTAAAAGGATTGCAAGCATTAAACAAACAAACAAAAAAACCAACCAAACACACTTTATAGAACTGCTGTCTCCACAGCACCCTAATCAGACTCTTCACTGCTTCTAGATTAAAGAAATAAAAAGAAAGAAGAGCACACAAGCTTAAAGACAACTTTTTTTAACTGCCACTAGGATATCACCCCTCCTTACAAATCTGTTTTACCCATAATGCATCCTATAGTCAATACCTTATGCTAAACTACCTAAGAGTTTTAGAATCCTTAAATTATAAAAAAAACAAATGTAGAAGTTGTGTCAAAAAACCCAAACAGACAGCCATTCCCTATGCAATTGAAGTTACCAATAACACAAACTCCAGTGCTCAAGTTTTTATGGACCATTTCTTTCTTGAATGTTAAGTCAAACCTCAAGATTTACATCTCTATTCACACAAAACTCATCACATCCTACAAATCTGGCCCAGATCATGAAACACCTTTACTCTCTGAGGAGGAGACATGGTTTTACAAGAGATTTTCTGCTAAGTCTTGGATTCAAAAACAACACCTGCACACAAGATGGAGTTTTCTTCGTGCATGGCAAAACCAAAGTTTTGTTACTGGAACAAGTAAGGAAGACTGAGGTAAAAAAGCCTCAGTCAATTTTGACTTAGCTTTTCTTTCTTAAATTCAAGAAGGTTCCATCCCTGGCAGAGCAAAAGGGAGAGGGCAAACCCAGCCAGATGTAACAGCATGTAACTTGTCTGAATTTAAGTAACTACAACACTCAGCAGAAAGGAAAGATTTATACATAATTATTTTGTTCACTTGGCACATTCTCAACCATCTTTGTACAAACTCAACAAGTGATTTATCTCTAAATGACAGAATACACATAAACATCAACCTGTCAACAAAATTCCAGCAAAAATCAGTTATGCTTAAGCCATGGAGAAATACATCAGACAGTAATCAATAGGCTAAAAGCTTACAGAAATGGAAGATAAACTATGCTTACTAATGTTGCAGCCTCATTAGCTGAAATAAAATTAATGCAGATTCATTAACAATTTAACATAAAGTCTCCACAATAACAGACCAACTAACTTTTCATTCTGTGGTTTTAAAATAAATCTTCAGACACAAGGACCTCAGATGTACACACAGTTTGAAGTGAACATACCAAAGTTAAGAATTTTTCAGTAGTAGCAAATGGATGCGAAACTGTCATAGTGCATATAGATACAAACCTTGATGACAATTTAAATATGCTACCTAAAGGATCACAGTTGCTATACCAATGCTTTTCAGAGAAGTAGTTTCTTTTTCTCAGTCTCTCTCTAGAGTAAGAAAGCAGAATTTTGAAAGCACTTAAGGATCAACTAAGAGTGCAGTTTTACAAGGTACCAGCTTTCGAGCTGAAGCCTCTTTGTGACCCTTTCTTTGCAGCTGTCTCCTTAGTTACATCAGTAAAACTTTTAGGGCTAACTATAAATGGAATCACCCAAAACTTCCAGATTTAACACATCTACTGCCATCACGCTCCAAAACATGGTTAGTTCTAATGACAGATCATTTCAGCCATCCATTTACAATATGACCTCTTGAGCATTTTTACCAAATGAAGGAGCTGCAAACTGCAGCATCTGACAATCAAAATTTCAACCAGCCATACTTTGCCAGCAAGCCAAACAACAGCCTGAGGAAAAACATTTAAGAGACAGTTATATCACAGAAAATATTTACCTGTCTTTCTTTTAATTCACTTTATCTCAAGTCCTTTATAAGTTCATTTTTCAGCATTACAGAGTTTGGGGTTTCATGTTGGTGAGCTTACTAACCATTAGCAGCATTTAATCCATGTGGCTAATTATGGTTTTAAAAATGCAGTTTTCCCTAACTATACCAGAATTCAGCTACGCCCCCGATACTCATTTTATGCAATGTAGACATTTACCAGTAAATAGATTCAGAACAGATCCTTCCTTCCACAGAAGCTCATATATCCTATCCCACAAAATACTGCAAACAGCCTCTGTAATGGAGATCTGCAGAAGCCGTTTTGTACTATCACATGTATCCTATTAAGAGGCTTAACAACAGTACTGTGATTCAACCATCTAATAGATCTGTTTAGAAAAACAGCATGTTTCAGAGACACTAGTTTTTCTTTAAGCAATTCATCCTGTCCACAAAGTTTCATTAGATTACACATGACATGTAAGACCAGCCTAATTCATCTTACCTTAATGTGTGTATCAGCTTCTTACTTTAGAAAATGAAGATTCAAGGTCCCATTTCAACAAAATGTTTTAATACTGTCAACGCAAAAACTTCCCTGCATTATCAAGCTAACAGACATAAAAGCTGAAGCAATCTACACTGGGACTCTTCTGTCCACAGACAGCTAACCATTCCTGTCTCCCTTCACAATAAATGGAGATTCAGTCAACACAGATAAGAGTCTATGATAAAACAAATTGCACGCTAAAGCAGATAGCTAAATAGAGCAAATGAATCATTTCTTAAAAGCACACATTTTCATTTTCTGTAACAGGAGTTTAGGATGACCAGTTCAGTGGATGTACACATTATACACATCCACAAAATGGACTAAATAAGTTTCACCCTGTTTCTTCTTTTGCTTTCTTTTGTATCAGATGAATAACAGTATCATACCAATTTTTTATTTACTACATAATTATACATTAAGACTTATGTTGCTATTCTTCCTAGAAACAGCAAACCAAAATTTGACATAAACTGATCACAGAGATCCAGAAGCAATGTTTTTACTCTGAAAGCAATTTGTACAAATCATTAGCACCTGAGAGCAAACCAAAGGAAATATCAACTCAGTATACAAACTGTGCAAGTATAATTTTTCATTTTTTCCCCAATATTTCCTATCAATTTGTCCTGGTTTCGGCTGGGATAGAGTTAATTTTCTTCCTAGTAGCTGGTATAGTGCTGTTTTGGATTTTAGTATGAGAATAATGTTGATAACATGCTGATGTTTTGGCTGTTGCTAAGCGGTGTTTGCACTAGTCAAGGACTTTTCAGCTTCCCATGCTCTGCCAGGTGCACAAGAAAATGGGAGGGGGCACAGCCAGGACAGCTGACCCCAACTGTCCAAAGGGCTATTCCATACCATATGACGTCATGCCCGGTATATAAACTGGGGGGAGTTGGCCAGGGGGTAGCGGTTGCTGCTCGGGGACTGGCTGGGCATCAGTTGGCGGGTGGTGAGTGGTTGTATCACTTTTTTTTCCTCCCTTGGGTTTTGTTCCTCTCTCGTTGTTTTCCTTCTCATTACAATTCATTATTATTATTACTATCATTTTGTTCCAATTATTAAACTGTTTTTATCTCAACCCATGAGTTTTCTTACTTTTGCTCTTCCAATTCTCCCTGGAAGTGAGTGAGCAGCTGCGTGGTGTTTAGTTGCCGGCTGGGGCTAAACCACAACACAATTTTTATCTGCTATCCTACTGTAAGATAGCTTCACAGACTAACCCATGAGCCTTTAAAAAAAACAGTCTATCTTTGTTACTATATGAGCCACTACTTATGTGTTACACCTTCACCAGTGTGTCAATCTGCCTTCTCTGAGAGGGCTTTTGATCACCTTTCCTTTTATATAAGGGAGAGCCAACACACTAGAAACCGGTACAAAGTGTTGCAAGAGTGAAGTGTGAAGAACATACACACTTAATGCATACCACATGCTCTGAAAACTAGTCACGACTCAATTCCTCCAGAGTGTTTGAAACTTAAGCCTCATACTGCCCAATATTCCCTGAATATTCAAGACACAATATGGGAGTTAAGACCCCAAGAACCTCTATTCCCCTTCTGTTTCCACACACAGGTGTCACAGTCCAGCAAAGCCCCTTCTCCCCTACCTTCCTGTGACCTAAGCTTTCACAACTACCATTCAAAGGTACTCAAAGGAAACGACAGCAATTTATACCTGCCCTACAGCCAAACACTTTGGAGATGCAGCATTCTTGGGGGGCGGGGGAACACGACACACAGGGGCAGCGGTGTTATAACTCAGCCCTTATATACACAACGCTATCTAATGCTTTATTTTCCAGTTTGCATGACTGCACGACAGCATACATGCATATCTTCACTGATGACAAACCCCATAAGTTCTCCTGCTCCTGGCAAGTTCCACAATAAAACACTACAGTAAGTTTTTCAAGGTGTACATGCACTTCTTTTATTTTCATATTTGGCTTCACTGTCATCTCCCACAGCGTCAGCATCCACTTTATACTGCATTACTAAAATGTCAAGATGTATCAGCAAATCTCTCTACCATACAGCATGGCTACACCTAAAATGACAAAGAGTTACCAAGTAGTTCTATGTTCCAAACATAAAAAGAGGAATTAATCTGCACAATTTAATGGTATTCCCTAATTTTAAATAGTCTTCAGAATTTTGCTCTGAAAAAGATATAAGAGCTGCCAATTGCTGATGAAGTTTTGTCATTAAACATTTGGGAAGCCCGTAGTGAAATGTTAGTGTTTCATTATTTTAGAATGTATTACAGGCATCAGAGCTACTGATGCCTAGCCTTAACTCTTCTTAGAATCCAGAAATAAAAACAAAATGCTAACAAGAATGCTTCAACTCTAAGGTCCATTATTCAGCGAACAGCCAGCAGCAGAAATATTTGGCAGGCCAATAAACTTAATAAAACATTGCTCCTGGACCTATAAACAAAAGGTTATGGAAGGGGGAGAGCATTATAGATTTGAGAAGAAATAAGAGTTACTAACACTATTTTGTAACAGCAAATTACGAGAGCCTGCATGACCTGGGATCTAAGAGCAAGACTTTGAGGCAGCTCCGATGTAGGAGAAAAATTAAACTTAAAAAATATGATACACGATTCAGGATATTGTCAATTAAAGAATACATTCATTTCTTAGACAAGAAATTCCAAAACTTTTAGACCTATAGATTGCTGTCTCCTGTCTTCTTGAAGATTAGAACAGTCACATCAAGCATGGAAAGCTTAAGCTTTCCTCTTTCACACAGGTTTGCAGAATGCTAACCTGTAAGTGGTTTGCAGAACACTAGTAAAGAACAAACTAGAATTTCAGAACTGTGTTGTAGAAACCCCACTATATAGTTGACATCTTCGTGAGAATCATCTTCAATACAAACAAGTGAAAAAAGCCACTGGATCTGAATTGGTCCTTCAAGGCCCCCTACTTTAAAAGTCAAGAATGTGTATTTCCTTTTTCTTTCACAAGTAGGTGAATGAGGAAAAAAATACCGACAACACTGAAGCAGATATCTATTGCAGAGCAATAGCAAGCTAGCAGTAACAGCAAGATTATGATTACAGACTAGACACCAAAGCTATTGAGAAGACAGATGGGCTAAGGGTGATCAAGCTATGATCCATTGACAAACCCATGATTAGTCGTCACTGGCATTGGTTCCAACTGCCTCTGGTTGTGAAGCATGTTAAAAGCCCAAGATACTTCCATAACCACACTGATAATCGCTGTAGTTCACAAGGCACTTTCCATTTCTAAGAGGAGGTATTACACAAGACAAATGCAATCTGCCCTATGGATTTGAGAAGTCAGCAGTAGCTTTATACTGTTTACAGTCCTCACACCAGCCACAGCTCCAAAAGCAATTAATTTCATGTTGTCTCTGTTTTCCTCTTGTGCCTACTCTCAAAGTCCAGTATGTAGCTAAACAAATAAAAGAGTAATACAGACAGACACTACCACCCTATTCACATATCAGATGCTTCAGCAATACACCACTTAAGATCTAAAGCTGCTCTTAAAGTATTATTGCAGAGGAAGAGAAGAATACCAGACCTTCCCAAATGGCCACGTCCCCTAAATTATCTTCTGCAAATAGTATGTGATAACATCTCTTAAAAAGGACTTGCTCCAAATTTTATTATATCTGCTAGTACTTTCTTTTTGTATCTGTAAATCAGTTATAAAACTTTGTTCAGACCCTGTGATGTCATGATATATAAAAAAGTTAGTTTCAATCGAAATGATCATGTTTTGCAGTTCCCCCTGAAAGAAAAATTTCTCCTCAGTTACAGGAAATTAACATGGGTACCTTAGTTACAGACATCATAAACCTAACCAATCAAGATCTGGCATCAAAGAAGTCTGAAGATCACAGAAACCAACAAGCTTTTCAGTCAAACATCTTATAAGCAACAGAGAACTCATGGTAGTTGGACTCCCTAGCCCAACATTATACTCTTCCAAGCTTGGTAAGCAATATCCAAGTAGCTTCTTGAAGGCTTTAATATTCTAAATCTCATAATATTTTCATCTTTTTTCTTTTCCCCAAAATAACTAGGAACATGAAACTGATGAAGAAATACTTTGCATATCAGACAGAAGTCACATTATTGTGATTCATGATGGTATCACTATCTTTTAGACAGGACACTACGTCTTTATTTCCAGAAAACTTACCGCAGGAACTTTGCAGAAAACAGACAACTCAGACTTCTAGTCCACCAATCTGGACTCTTTTAGAGGAATCGCCTCATCTACTCCATGTTCATGAATTCTCAGAATTGTTTCACCTTTTCCAAATGTCTATTTATTAACATCACCACATAATTTTATCATGCCAGCCAGTGTAGCCAAGATAACAGGAGCTCTAAACATTCCACCATTAATCAATGAACACTTCAGTGTGGCTTAACATTTTAGTAAGTTACCACTGTTGTAACCCCTAACATCATCTTTGTTGTGTAAATTCAGAATCACAAACATGATTTTTATTCTCTATCAAGGGAGGTGAAAGCATCAAACACTAGCTCAAATATGAGTATTCAGATGCAAATATGTGCATGTATTGTTAGTACTTATTACAAGCAATCATAATTTCTATTAAATTTCTTAAGAATTATTTCTGAGCTCAAATTTCAGATAGCTTAATTTGTTCAGCAATCTCTCTGATAAGTCAATTCAATACTTAAGTTTTATGTTAAGCTGCCTCTGAGATACTGACATTTTCCATCTAGGATACAAACTACTTAAACCTTAAGACATAGCACCTACCCCAACCTACAGTTACTCATTTTCAATACCTTATCCTCATTTATATCATCCTATATTAGTTAGGAACTGGCAGATACCTGAAATTCACCATGCTTCAACATGAACTAAAATTATAAAAGTCTAGGCTATCTTCTTATCTCTCAAGTAAAGTTGGTTTAAGTCCAGTCAGTAACTAGATAGGACGCTGCTGCAGAAAACACAGAATGATATATGAAGAAAAAAGTAAAAATCAGCCTGTCAAATTTAGTGCAACATTCACGCCCCAACACTGTTGTAGAAGATCACTGTACAACTGAGAGATTCAGCTTTATCAGAAAGCGAACATGCTCTGTTTTATATTTCACAAGTGTAAAAACTACACAGCACTTTTTCCTCACTAAGTCCTTAACATTGGTGACTTAACTTATGTGTACTAGAACTCTGCCAGGGTAAATTATCCTAGAATTGTAAGTGAATATACAGTTTTTCAAATCCTCTTAAGCTCTTACATAATACTGTTATGTGTATTAAAACAACAGCTACTTTACATTATTACAGAAGCCGGAGCATTCCAGTTAAGTGCTTGAAAGTAGTGTGACAACAAAGATGCACAGACCCTTGTAGGTTACTCAAGTTAAGAGTTTATGCAATTTAATATCAGTACATTCATCAAACTGCAGTTCAGTCCTATATACAAAAGGCAGTGTCCCTGATCTGAACCATATTTCATTGGTTTCTTATTTTAAGACATAATTAGAAAACACTATTAAGTAGGAATGGACAGAAGTTCATCAAGGAGTTTTACAGCTACAGCATTTCAGTGGAATTTTGAAAGCAGACAAAATCCAAGAAAAGAAGTACATTTTTTCATGACACACACACATTCTGAGGAAAAAAAGCTAGCTGCACCAGGATACTGTGCCCTTGAAAGCAAGGCAGGCAACAAAGTGAGACAAAGGCGCTAGTTTGGCATTACAGTTGCGACTGGGATACACTGAAGGTGTAGACTGCAAAAGAATTACTCAGAGATGATACTGAAGGCAAGGAGTTAGAGGCCTTAGAAGAGACCAGGTTGGTCAGAACAGCGCACAAGGAAGATGACTACTGCAAGTACAAGAATATCTGCAGTAGCATCTTAACATGCATACTCTTAACATGCTATTTGTTTAAAATAATCAGAAAGCAGCCTATGTATCTACAGTGCAACCACCCACACCACACGGGAATATTAGTTCTCATAGCAAGATGATTCAAGGAACATCAGTAACCTGTGCAGAAATTTCAGTATCCAAAACTTCTGTACTTTTTTGCTTCTCAATTGTGTAAAAAGAAAAAAAAAAAACACAGTTCATCACTAAGTCCACTTAAGATGTCATCTTCCCTTTTCCCTGTTTCTGTTGGAAGCCTCAGGTGTGGATCACAAAGATTCCCTTAAAAGAGCCAGATGAATGTGCTGTCTTAGATGATAACCTGCCTGCCAGACACTACTCCAGCATTCAGGTTAGCTTCTCTTCCCAATCACTTGACAAATCATGCCATCATTCTACCACTTTTCTGGTCATTTAGAATATTCAGGAAAAATGCGAGACAAGACCAGACTTTCTCCTCCCTAGATTTAGATGTTAAGACCTCAAATCTGGGGTTTTTTCAGGCACTAGAAGTAAAAGGGGCAGATATTAGTCTATTTAAGTTAATATTTCAACATGTTCCACAAGGTAAAATTTGATTGCATTATGTAGCAATGACTGTTAGTTCTTGTAAGTTTGTTTCAGATTCCTTCTTTCTAAGGATCAGTAATAGTACAAAAATAACTACCAGCCAAATTCCCACTTTCTGTGACACAGCTATCAAAAAACCCCCACCATTCATTAACCCAGTTCCTAATGGTGCATGCCTTGCAAGAACTGCTTAATTCTAACATAATAAACATTTGCTTGTAAACACTTTTATATAGATTTCATTTTGATGAGATTCATTAAACTGGTCCTTCCCCAGAGCCTGAAGATCTAAATATATCCATAATAAACAACTCCAAAAAGCAGCCTATATGACTAAGTAGTGACTGCACTACAGAGGGCAGGCGTAAGCAGATTTGCATGCAATTCATTCATGCTAGATGGCTGTAAGTCATACAATACACTTCAGCTGCTCCAGGAACTGCAATGGTACCATTGAGGAAACCACTTCTTTGCATATTTACTCTTAACAAGCTCTTGAAAGCAAGATGATCAGTAAGAAACTCTCTATGCATAAGCAAAAACCCAAAGCTTTTCATATGCCCATATCCCACGTAAAGCTTTCTCCTTCACAGGTGTTCTAGCATCCCTTACCAATAAAAATATCCCATCTGAAAATAGGTCACATTTGTCACCAACCAAACTCTGGCCAATATAGGCTTTTTCCCTAGTGGATACTCTCCAAAACTTTATTCAGTCTACTTATAAAAAAAAAAACCAACACTCCAAAACCAACCACGCATCTGTCTTTCAGCTATTACCAAGACTGTACATCAACCACAAACGTCTTTAAAAGTCATCTTCCATAAATTTAACTAGTGGAGTACCATCTGGGTGCCAAAACCCACCCAGCAAAAAGCACAAAGACCTCTCTCCAGGACTTATCTACTTATCCAACCGATTTCTATAGTCATCTGAAGGCAGTAAATTCAATGCAATAAGCGTATTGGCAGACGCAATACACGTTATTGACAAAGAACAAGGGATACTTGTGCTTTCAGCCTCTGTCAGGGGCATGCTCCAGCTCTGCGAAGAGAAAAGACGCCAGCTTGCATTCTGAGCAAACCTGTTGGCTATGCACCTGGTTCCGGGGGGTAAGATGCACCGTCATTCCCCTCCCAAAACGCGCCCGTGACCGGACCGACTCTAACCGGAGGGCTTTCGCCTCGCTTGTTGAGCTTTCTTCCAAGCGACAGCAAATACGAGGCGGAGCTGGCGAGGGCAGCAGGGCGGCGGAGGGGCAACCTCGCCGCCACTTTTCCCGCGGTGACCCCGCGGTGCGCGTACGCTGCTCCAGGGCGGAGGGCGAAGGCACGCACCCGGGCGGACACGCACGGGCACAGACACGCGCGGGGTCAGATGTCAGTCCCGCGGCGGGGAGCCGGTCACACGCACGCCTCGCCACACGCGCTGCTGCCGCCTCCGCTTGCTCCCCACAGCACGGACACTGCCTCGGAGGGGGAGAGGGCTCGCGTGGGGCACGCCGGGCTCTGCCGCCCCAGGAGGCTCCCGCCGGGAGCCCGCCGTCCCCGCAGCAACACCCGCTTGTCCCCTCCCCCCAAATCCCTCTCCTCAAGCCCCAGGCGGCACCGACACACCGACCTTCGGCGGCCGGGAAACGTCCCCCCATCGCCTCCTCCTGGGCCGAGGCCGCCATTGGGCCGGCCGGGAGGAGCTCGGCGGGCGAGGCCGGCTCCGGGAGAAACGGAAAGGCGAAGGGAGGGGAGGAAGGGAACCCACCACACCCCACCGGGCCGGCCCCGTCCTCACCGGCCCAGCCCAAGCTGAACCCGGCCCAACCCCACCGGCAACTTACTGCCTGCAGCAGCGGCGTCTCCTCGGGCCGCCGCGCCCCGCGCCGCCCCCTGCATGGGCAGCAACCGCCGCGACTGCCCTCGGGAGCGGCAGCGGGGACGGGGAGCGCGGCGGGAAGGAAGGGAAAGGGTCGAAGACCCCAGCGGAGAACCTCGGCTGGGCCGCGGGGGCTCGGGGGCGGCGGCTGCGGCGACTGCTGCCCCGCGCCTGGCTGGCTGGCTGGCTGGCTGGCTGGCTGGCTGGCTGGCTAGCTGGCTGGCGCTCCGCCGGGCCCTGCCGCTGCGGCGGCTCCGAGACGCAACTGACAACAACGGCCGCGGCGGCTCGCGGAGAGCCGGGGGGGCGGGGGCGAGGCGGGGCAACGGACACCCGCGCGAGTCCGCGAGCCGGGCGCCGCTGCGCCTGCGCGGCGGGGAGGCCGCGCCATTGCCGTCACGGCGGGCCAATGGGGGAAGGGAGAGAGGGTTCGACGGCGGGGGGCGGGGCGGGGCGGGGCAGCGGGTGGGGAGGGGAAGGGAAGGGGAAGGGGAGAGGCCGCCTGAGGGGAGGGCAGGAGCGGGCAGCTCAGGGGGCGGGGGTGGGGCGGTGGCACTCCGGGGCAGGGCTTGCTCCCGTGCCTGCCCGCCCGCCCTGGGCTCCGGCTTCCTAAAGGTCCCGGGCAATTCGCCCTGGAAATGGCAAAAATCAGAGGGGAGGGGAGGGCGAACCGTTGAAGGTCTGAGGAGAGGGCGAAGCCCGCGGGACCGCCGCCCGGCTGGCGGCCGCTCTGCTACGAGTTCGCCGCCCCTCACCCTCTGGAGGGGATGCTGGACTGGAGGGCTAATTAAGGTGCTGAAATGGCCACGCCTGTGATCCCTGGCTGATCCGATCGCAAGTGAAGAGGGTAGAAATTAATAGGGTGTTGATGAGAGTATAAAGATGGTGCCTCTTGTGTCCTGGGCAGCTCGCCGAGGTAGCGATGCTGTGTGGGCTTCAAGGCACGCTGCCATTGGATTCCCCTGTGGTGAGGAGGACAGGATCAAGATAGATGGTGGATGTCGGCTGGAAGTAGGGGTAGTGAAAGGAAAGGATGACATTGAGGCTAGTAGGAGAAAATAGGCCAGGGAAGGAGCCTGGCAGGTGCTTCAGAGGGAAGCGGCTGTACATGTAATGAAGGGGAGGGAAAAACCTTGAACGATTGTGCTACAGAAGCGTTCGGGCTCCTACGTGCTAAGGGATATGAGCAAAGCGGTTGCTCAGAGCATCAGAAATAATGCAAGACTTTCCTCCGAAGATCAAGGAAAGAAAATCTTTGAATAGCCAGCAAAAGGAAAGACTTAAAAGTGGCACTTTGCAAAGTGCTTTTTTTTTTTTTCAAATAGAAATGGCCAGTCAAGATATATGGAGAGAATACAAAACCTCATTATAGTGAAGCCCAATTTTAAGAAAATGTTTGATAAATGCTTTTTGGTTTTCCCCATGCTTTGACAAAATGTAGATGTCATTCCTTTGTGAATAGCTTATATTACACTGTACAGCAGGGGCTATTGAATTAGCCTGGAATTTCTTAGGTTGAAACCAATCATTTGTGAATAAACTAAACTAGAAAATACAGTTCAGGAAATGACTAAACTGAAATAGTGTGATCATATGTAATAAAAAGGACCTCATGATTTCATATTTTAAGGTTTCAAAAGAGAAATAGAAAAAGAATACATCAAGATTTCAGGATGTGTTGATTCTGATCACTGCTTCCTAATGAGAATGAGAATGTCTTCATTTTGTCATCATTTAGACCATTCAGTAGGCCTGATTCTCCACTTTTACACCAATTTGACACCAATAAAACACAACTGATTGCTGAATTTACAAGATGGATCTGATGTAAGAGGTTGCAACAACCAGCCCATCACCTCTGGCTGCCTGATCATCACCGATTTCTCAAGTCTGAGTTTGCACCAGTGTGCAGCATGCACCACCTGGATTTCTGAGCCTACTACCGTCAGATGACGCCTAATGTTGATTGTTCTGTAAAACTTAAGTCTAGAGTCTGTCTCTCATTTTCTAGTTAATAATAGCTATGATTTTCACTTCTTTTTCTGTTTGAGTTTCATTCGCATGTTGGAGAAGGCACATCTTACAAAGACTTTATACATATGAAAGTTGTAGTGGTGCTTCAGTTCAGTGCCGCTAAGTCTCCCTTTGCAAAATATTTTGGCCTAAAGGACTTTTTAATATTTGCTAGAAATCACATTATCCGTTGCGCTGCCACACAGGGTATTGCGCTCAGATGTACTCAGCCGTTCAGCATGCTTGCGTGTGTGTTTGCTTATGTGGGAGAACAAGTGGGTGGAAAAGGATACATTTGCAGAACAAAAAAAATGAATATTCTCACCTGCGATATTGCTGTTGTGAGATACTATACTTTGGGTCACTTGTATAATACAATAGTTCTTTTACTCAATGCGATGAGTCTTTGTAGATTAATATGTGTGAGACTAAAAAGAAGAAGAGGGTCAAGGATACGTGCAGCACTTAAGGGGAGACAACGGGGACCGGAAGGAGTCTGGCAGTCACAATGGGCTGGAATTCAGTACAACCGGATTTGCCTTTTTTCAGGCAGTTTTATTACTGCTTACACTAGATCGCACACTGCTGGGGTGAGACCGATACCGTTCCTCCAACAGGCTAACGTAAATCTCCTGTCACATAGACAGTCACTTACACCGGGCTTTGTCTTCAGTGGCGCAAGGCCTTGTTTTGGTTTTGTGAGGTTTTTTCACAGGGAAAAGTTAATTAATGTGATAGCTACATGCCTGTAAAATCAGACAAGCTGCAGCTACGTTGCTAGGGGAGGTCAGTGCTATGCTGCTGCTTTTGGTTGGCCTCACCTGGCTTACCCTGCAATAAAAGTGTGGTGCCTTGTGTCCACATCAGTTTTAAAACAAGATAGCTAATACGCGTTAGCTGTGCCACAGCAAAGCACACCTCATCTGTCAGTCATAGCCGGAATGTATTTGTTTAGGGAAGGTGACAACAGCAACAGCCTCATGCATCTGTTTGAGAGGTTGCTCATGGCATATATGCATCCAAATCAGACCAGACGACATTCCTCTTTGCTAAATCCAAGCTTAATCTACTGTAGAAAGAAAATGGTAGATAATATTTGTTTTTACAGAAGTCTTACTGGCTTACATTAGAAACAACCTTATTTTATATAAGATACTAAACGTGTAAGCCATCTGTGAAAAGTATGGAGCATATAAACACATATGAAATTGTTCGTCTACGGTATTTGAGAAGGGAGGTGTTTTTCAAAAGATGAATCATTACAGTTCACCTGTTTCAAAAAACAGGCTAATACTTAATGTAAATTATTTTGCACCTTTCCAATGAGATGTGTTTGAAATGCAAAGGAGTGAAAATGTTGGGATATTTCAAAGTGCATGAGGCTTAAATAATGCCTTTGGACCAGCCTTTGTCAGTCTGTCTGTTCTCCTTAGTAATTTCCAAACCCACTGGTCAAATCTGAATTAAAGGGGTAGATATCTCCAGAATTACATGTTTTCATAAGTGTCATGAAACTAGGGCTAGTAACCTTACCTGTACTCCCTGTACAGCAAAAGCTGCAGTGTGAGCTCAGCCTTTATTAGTCACAGGAGAATCCTCATGGATGAGAGTGGCTTTTTCCCCCCAGGGTGGAAAAAGCTTCCGTCAAAATTCACACTTCATTAGACACTGGATAATCTGAGCATGAGGCTCAAATCCATAGGCCTCATTAGTTCCCTTTCATTATTAAATTATTAACAGTTTCCCTGACAAAGCAGAACAAAGCTGCTGCCTTTGGACAGATATAGAAGAGTACAATTTATACTGAAGCTTATGCAGGACATTCAGATATTACATTTCTTAATAGTCTTGGTGCTTGCGCTTGAATGTTCTGTACATTTCCACCATCAGAGTAGCTAACTCCGGTTTCTGGGCTGATGCAGAAACTGCTGCAAATGCCCAAAGGAATCACATACAGTCTCTTTGCTGAGGTCAAAGCTCAACTAGAGTTAAGATTTGCAAGGGATCTCAAGGGCAACAAGAAGAGCTTCTACCACAACTCCAAGAGTAAGAGACTGAAAAAGGAAAATGTGGGCTTGTTCCCGAATGGGGCAAACGATCTAGTAACAATGGAAACAGATAAGGCTGTGGTACCCAGAGCCATCTTTGCCTCAGACCTACCAACAGGGTCTCTCAGCTCTCTGTGTGTAGGATTCAAGGAGGAGAACTACCAGCAGTGGGTGAGGATCAAGCCAGGGATTACGTGGGAGAACTCGACCCATAAACATGCATGGGACCAACTGAGCTGCATCCAAGGGTGCTGAGGGAGCTGACTGGTGTCACTGCACGGCCGCACTTTTATCTTTGAAAGGTCATGGAGACTGGGGGAGGTCCTCAGTGACTGGAGAAAAGCAAATGTTGTGCCCATCTTGAAAAAAAAGCCCAAAGGGAAACTGTTGGCTGATCAGCCTCACTGCAGCCCATGTGGAAATCCATGTCCTCTTGGAACACTTTTCTGGGCACAGGAAGGAGAAGGTGATTGGGAACAGCCAGCATGCGTTTACCAAGGGTGAATCATGCCTCACCAGCCTGATTGCCTTCTGTAATAAAACAACTGGATTTGTAGATGAAGGAAGAGCAGTGGATATCATTTACCTTGACTTTTGCAAGGCTTTTGACGCTGTATACCACAATCTTGTATCCAAATTGGGACCTCATGGTCTGGATGGATGGACAACCACATGGGTAGAAAACTGTTTGGATGACAGGGCTCAGAGGACAGCGGTTAACGGGCTGTACTCCATCTGGAGGCCAGTAAGAAGTGGAGTACTGTAGGGGTCTATGCTGGGACCTGACCTGTTTAACATCTTTATCAATGCCTAGAGGAGATGGCAGAGCGCCCTCTCATCAAGTTTGCAGATGACAGCAAATTGGTGGGACTAGTCAATATGGTCAAGGGTAGAGCTGCCATTCAGAGGGACTCAGGCGGGAGGAATGGGATGACAAAAACCTCATGAAATTCAACCAGGACAAATGGTATCTGGGACAGACTAACACCCTGCAGGGTACTGGGGTGGGGACTAGCTCTGTGGAGAAGGGCCTGGGGTCCCGGGGGACAGCTGGGTAAGCCCAAGCCAACGATGAAAGCTAACAGCACCCTGGGCTGTGTCAGCAGGAGCACAGCCAGGAGATGGGGGAAGCGATTACCATCCCCTACTCAGCACTCAGACCACATCTGGAATCCTGTGCTTTTCCACCACCACATAGTTGCTCCACCATGCTGCAGGTCTTTCCAACAGGTCTCTCCTCCCTCCAGGAAGGAATAAGGGCACAAACACCCACCCACAGCCTGTACCAGGGGAGGAGAGACACAAAGCAAGGCCAGGGGTGCGTTAGTGCTGTGGAGGAAGAAGGTGTGTGCTTCCTGCTATGGGTGGAGAGCAGCGTTTCCCGCCGGTGCCAGCAATTAGAGAGTTGCTGCCCACTGTGAAGGAAGCACGTATTGCGTCCCCTAACTCCTCGCTTGCTTTTTAGTCAAAGCAACCAATCCAGCTGGTGACACAAATAGCAGAGGCAGCGACGCAGGGGACAGGGGACCCTTGTACTGACAGGAAACCTGGGATGTGGCCCAACCTGACTTACCCCAGGCAAAAGGGACAAAAACATCAGCCTGAGACCCAACATGCAGCCTCTCCAAGTCCTGGTTAGCACAGAAGCAGTGCAGAAACTTCGCCTTTCCTATGATACCTTTGTCTCACATCTAATTCTGGTGAGCTGACGACACGTTCACAAGCTCCTGCTTCACTCAGAAAGGAACAGGACATTAAAAGAAAATCAGGCATAGAAATGATGAATGAAGTCAGGCGTGATGTGGCCTCCTAATGCCTCAGTTCGAAAGGACAAAATTGCGTGAATCTGGAGGGGAAGGTAGAGGCACAAGGTCTGTGGACATGCCATCAGTGTTTAGGTGATAAACTAATGAAACATAGTAAAGTTAGGAGTGGTTCTAAGGCTGGTGATTTGCATTCCTTTTCACTTATGGTTTCGGGCTTGGCCCAAGTTATTTAGGGATTCCCAGTAACTCTTCTAGGAGAGCCGGGGTAGGAAAAAGTGAATCAGTTCCAGAAAAAAATTCTCCTTGGTGCTAACATGTTACTTTATAGCAGTCATGGATTTAAGTCAGAAGTATGCTCTGTCTTTCTCTGTTCTGGGAAGGGTTGGCAGGCCTTTGTGTGGGACAAAGTGCCAGGTTACCTCATGCAGGTGTCATGCTGGCTGGGGAAGACTTTACATGAACCAGATTCTCAAAATTCCCCATCACCTTGGCAGGGTAGAAGAATTAAGAATGCAGCATTGACCTGGGAGGAAGAAGGGAAGGTAGGGTTTAGAAAAATTGTCTTTCTGAGGAACAAATCCGTGGTGAGAGACTCTGTGAAAATAAATGGCAGAAAGGATTCTTTCAATTTCTCTATGAAATATGGGGTTTGAATACACTAAATGGTAGGAATTGTAGAAAAGCAGTCATATGCTTGCTGCTACAGGAAAAAAGCACACAATTAATTTGTGTTAAAATCAAAATTAGAATTCTGATCATGTGACAGATTACTCAACCCCAGTGTTTGCTACTGAAGCGTAAGTGCTAATGGCTAGGATATGACCTATATTCCACCGTGCCACTTTAATGGATGAAATAAGACTATCATGTCCTAAAAAGCAAATATTTAGAAGCTTTTTATGGTATTATAATTGTTACTTATTTTTAGGTATGTTCAAACATATATTATGTAATGAAGGGTCCTTAGGAATACATACCCCTGATTTAACAGCAATAGTTCCTTCCATGCACTTACAAGAAATCTTAATTGCATCCAGTGTACTGCAGAAAATAACAAGATGCAATGTGGAGACCTGTAGCAGAAGACCTGTAAAACCACATCTCAACGATGTAATGCCACAGATTTAAAAATAAGCAATTTCTTGGAAGGAAAGCTTGAGAACTGCACCTTTGAGGGCAATTGTAGTCATGGAACAGCAGTAATCATGTTTTACCCAGCAAAATGTGTTTCCGTGGAATAACTGATGTTCATCTAAAAGGCCAGCATTGCCATTTTTACAAGTGCAACATTTTAGTTTTGAAATGAAACATTTCAAAAATTCATGTCAACAAAGGATTTGGGGGGTGGGGTTTTTTTGTTTGATTTCTTTTTTTTTTGTATTCTGATGAATGCCGTACTAAATACATACACATCTGCTTGTAGTGCTGCAGTAAATGCAGTCCAAATGACCTCTGCCAGTGCAGTAAAAGCAAATGGTTAAAGCTGTGTAGTTAAATTCACCCCCTGGAATGAAGAGCGAAGGGCAGAGCAGCTTTCCAGGGTTAGCAGATTTTAAGCTGCACGTTCCCAAGAATTCACAGCTCCAGCCCTGGCCTGGGCTTCCCTGTGGAAATTGTATCCATATACACCTCACCTTCAATCTGGCCTGTGCCGAGGAGACAGTCCTGTTTTGTTGGGTTTTTTTCCTTTCATTCAGTCTTCCTTTCTGTGCTCAGTCTTCCTTTTCTTTAGGTGGCCTAAGAAGAATGCTGTGTGTTTAGTTTATCAGATTTCTGATTTACAGAGTTACTAGAAGATGTATAGAATTTCTCAATTAAGGCTGGAAAGAAAAAAAATACAGTTTTCTTATAATGACTTTGCTTTTGACACTGAGTAGGTGCGCCAGAAATTGAGGTCTCTGGGAGAGATAAAGAAAGGAAAGAACCGTTTTCACAGAAAATGTATCTTAGAAAAAGGAAAGAGAAGAAATAGAAATGAGACTTCAGAAACTTCTGGTTTATAAGATCTGTCACATAATATAGCAGTTGGAAACTCAAACAGTGCAAAATAACTATGCTCATACAATATACAATTATTTGAACAACCAAGAGGTTTACTATGTTTTAGACAATCTTCATGCTGTTACAGACAGCTTGGATACGTTCTTTAACATTCTTCCCATTTTACAAAGAGAAACAATATTGGAGCCACATTTTTAAAAAATCTCCAGGTTTAACTCCAAATGAAAGGCAACCCCAAAAATAATTGAATGCAGAACTTTAAATTCCATTTCCATGTTTAAAAAAAGACATTCTCTTGCTCAACCACAGGTAAATAACATTTGTTGTCCACTTACAACTAGGGTATTAAAAAAAGAAATAGGGTGTTGTGGTTCCTAATTAGAATATTCATGTGGAAGGGTTGCCCATCTTCAAGATAAATGCATGGATTTCTCTGTGTTCCTGCAGTAACTATTTTATAGCTGAGGTGGATTTGGTGCTGACATCTCTGAAACTATGTCAACATTTTCTTGAAGTCCTCCCAAGCCCTTTCCTGCAAACAGTCCCACTGAGAATCAAAGGGACCAGATTCTTTGAGGGCTGAAACTGAGCAAGTTATGTCATGAGCCACCGTGGTGCTTGTTCTCTGTTCCAGAGAAAGACCAGGATTAGTCTTTCTTTAGACCCACAACAGGAAAATGTATGCTATTTCAACTTTCTTTACTCCACCAGGCTGAGGACTGGAAACTCAAGGGAAAAAAAAAGGGTTGAATTTTTTTTCTTTCTGTTTGAACACTGCCTGCAAAGCAGTATTTGTCCCATGGCACTATAACCACATTCATTGTAGGACTATTTTAGAAAATGATCAGACTGTTTATTTAATACTACTATAATGTATAAATGAGTCTATATTACTCATAGTGAACATATGCTTTGCTGTATTTTAGTCTCATGTCAATGCAACCCCATTATTATAAATCAAACTGAGGATTTGACAGACTACTTCAGTCACATCTTGCTCACTGCTCCCACTGTTCACTGTAACATACACAATGTGCTATTTGTAAAATGAACAAACTCCAACAGATTATTTTACTTCATTTAACAGCTGAGCGCATCTCGATGTAACATTGAAGATGTTTTACCTTTTTTGTTTTGACTAACAAACTTGCTAGCTAGCTCATGTAATATTTGTGAAATTATAGTGGATTGTTAGAAATGTATTTAAAACAGTTATAATTCACTAACATTCAAGCTCTTCAAAAGGCACTGTACTATCTTATCAGCAAGAACTAAATACTCTACTTGAGAAATAAGAGGCACATTCCTTATCTGCTGATTGAACAAAGAAAGGGTGGGGACATTTCTTAACCAATAGCCCATTTAAAGTGTTTCTAGATGGAATCACACCTGATGGTTTTACACTGAAGAGTATAAATTACTGCAGTGAAGTATATTTCATAATGGAGCAAAATAAAAGCTACCTAAATGTAAGCTTTTGTAACCAGTAATACATTAAGTTATAGTATCTCATAATATCTTTTCGTTCATATGTCAATAAAATATAATTGGGGTGCAGCTTGGAGAAGATTTCTTGAAAACACGATTTTCTCAACATTTGTTTTAAATTACTCACTGCATTTTTCAGGTCTTTTACTGCTTGTTTCAAAATGACTGATCTGTTTGTTTTATCACGTCTCACGGAAACACAAGCATGTACATGTAATAAAACTGTTATGATACTTGTTTGTGCACTTTGCATGCTAGCTGACTAGGCAAGCAATTATGCTAATCTAGATGCTAAATGTATTTATTACTTGTGCTGGAGTTACAGCCACACCTGTCTGCCCTATCTCATACCAAGGCACGGGAGTTCAGGAACAACAGTGCTTCTTCAGTCCACGGAAAACTCTGTAAGAAACTGCATACGTGGCAGACCCTTTCCACTCCAGACATCCCAATCCTCAAATATTTGATCTTTAGGATATTTGATCCACTCATCATTGGGAAGGACTCACTGCTGAGTCATAGACAGCATTTTGAAATCTCTATGACTGCTTTTCAGTCTTTGGTGGATCCAGGGGCTTGTTCTAAGGGAGTCAGAGAAATGAAACTGGAAGGAAGTTCAATCGTGTTGTCTTTCCCATAGTTGCGTGGGAAATTCCACTGTTCTGCCCTTACTGGAAGGGTCTTTACTTCTTGTGGTAAGAGTCAAAGGATCTGCAAAGGGTTGGGAATCATGCTGCCAAGGAGGGCAAAAGTAATTGTTTTCTTCTCTTCACGTTCCCCACGCAGGTCACACGTACAGTCTTAACTCTCTCCTGAGCGAACCCAATGAGGATGGGGTTGGAGGTGCTGGGATAGAGAAAAAGAGCAAGGTTTAGGAGAGATGGTAAATTGTATTTCCCAAGAGATGCTAAATTGGTTATTTTGTCTAAAAGTCAGAGGAGGCAAGGACAAGCGTTGGGTCTGCAGGCGTCTTCCTTCAGAAGTCCCTTGGAGGTACAGTCTAATCCCAAGGCCCAGTTTTGTCAGGACTAGATTCCACATAAATCTGACTACTTAGTGTTGACCACCAGTGGACACAAGTGGCTCTGTGCTCAGAGCCTTACTCACATCTCTGGAATAATTACTCAGAAGCCTTTGGGGTGCCAGCCAATGCAAAACAGTAGACACAGAGATTTAGGTGGAATTTAGGCCAGGAGAATCTGGGACTAAGATCAATATTTAGATTAATTGAAGGTGTTATTCACCCCTCTCTCCCCCTCATTTTGGATAACTAGCAATCAGTCTTTTCTTTCTTTTAGAGATCTGAACGTTTATGCAACCAGAAACAAATCTATCCCAACGTCCTTTAGGCTTTCCACAATTAGTCCTACCAACTACACTCCAGAGTTGAATCACATACCTTCTAGCAGCAATGTTCAGAGCACAACTGAGTGGCTGTCAGCTGGCCAAGCTTGCACATGCTTTGGAGTGCATCTCTGGTTTCCTAGGGAACCTCGCCCGGGTCCTCCTGCGATGTTCCAAGGCACCCAGGAGACGTTTCATTGCCACCACTGTTCATGGTTTTGTACATCCCTAAGTAATCAACACATCAAAGGCGCATTTGCATTTTTTATTCTTAAGTTTCTAAAGCAGTAAAATGAATTGCTGACCATACAAAGCTGATTGTACTTCTAGCTGTAAAACTCAAGAGCCTTGCTCGGAAGTTTGAAGTTGAAAGTCTACCTTATTTACCTCACCTACACTGCCAGTGTGGGCTGCTGACAGGTACTGCTGTTTTCCTTATTAAGTTGACCAGCAGGCTACTGTTACTACCCGTGGCTTTGCTCTGATTTATTTATCTGCTATTGTTCAGGACTAGTTATTCTTCAAAGGTCCAAATCTCTCTCACAGCCCATATTTCTAATGTCATCCTGCAACTGTTAACAGCTTACCTCTTACCTTCCATGGTAGGCCAGCAGGCTGAACTTTCTCCAGGGAGTCTTTAATGTATACACAATATCTTTGCTCAAGAATAGGCTATTTATTTCTTAAAAGAAAAAGAAGGGTTGGGGGGGGAAGCATTGGGTATTGAGGATATTGGCTAAAATCTTTTTGGTGAGCTTTTCCTTCAAAACAGAGAATACTCTGTAGAGAGCAAATAGTTCTGGGGAAAGCAAAGTTTTAATTAGAAAATTTTCGGTCAGTTTTCATATGCATTCATTCATCTGTCTCTAGAGACTCTGAGACCCCTGTCACAGATGTAGGCTTGGTATGCACCTTATCTTCTCTTCTCTACACATGCTGGTTACAGATGTCTGAATACTACATTTTCCATGGCAGGCTGAGGTTTTAATGCTTTCCTCTGGAGGAGAGATAAGAGCCAGAACATGTGTAGACTGCATTACATTTTCATTTGTAATCAGTGACGTGTAAAGTTTCTAAAAGTTGTTGACACTTGTATGATATATTCTATCTCCATTAGAGGGATAGTGGACGGGGATACATGGTCAGATACCATTTTGTTTGCAAAGAACTACTCTCCTTTCACCAACCCAGAACTGTTCTCCATCACTTCTGTCTTATGTAATGAAATACACGGCCTTATCATTTTCCAGTCTTATTCCTCTTTCTTATCATTCATATTTAATGTATTTCTACCTTCTATTTTGTAGCCGTTTACATTTTATTGATTCTTGGGTGCAGTTTACAAGTCAGTGATTTATTATCTTTTACTTCTCTTTGTGCTGACCGGGAACATTGCTATTTTTGTACTTCAGATATAGTGTGAGGTAAAAATATTTGTGGCTGAAACCCATGAAAATGTAGGGTACACATTTAAGCTGTACGAATTGTTATTACACAGATTTTTAGAAAAAGAGAGAAGGAAATTAATGGTTAAGGGTGACACCCAATTTTCTGCTCACGAAACTTGGTATTGCAGCATATGCAGTGTATTAGCTGTCACTGTTTAGAGGGCTGTGCAATGTCTGACATGAGAGATGACATGAAGGATTCAGGGCAGACTTTTTAAACTGAAGTGCCAGAAGATGGGTATCCAAGATTTTTGAGGCAAGGATGAATTCAAGATCCTCTGAGTTTAAAAATAGGGTACAATGGCATGTGTGCATAAAAATAAAATGTTTAATTTTACAAAAACTGCTGGAAGATGAGCCAGAATATCTCCTGCACAGGGTAGGGTCTGGAGCAGCACTGTGGCCTGTATCACTCCCCAAGTGCAGATGCTGTGGAGGGGCGGGCGAGGGGCAGCAGCATGAATAAAACCGCGGGGGGACGCGACACGGGACGGGGACCAGCTGCAGGCGCAGGGCACTGCTCAGTTCCCTGCCCACGGCAGCAGCAGGGATGACTGGCGTTAGAGGTTTGCCACTCCTTTTGCATCAGGCATTTCCAGAGCAAGTGTCAGATCCTCCTGGGTGCAGTGTCATTTGTCCTGCCTTTTGCTCCTCTCTGAGCTTTTCTGGGGACAGAATAGGAAAAATAGGCTGCGGTACTGCAGCTGTGTTGATAATAACCAGTCCCCTTTCTCTGGCTCACCTGACAAGGCTGGTGCTGTTGAAAACCTTGCAGATTGTTGGTGGAGGACCGAGTTGGTGATGCAATGGCTTGGCAGAAATTACGCCTGGCAAAAGTGACTTGTTTGCTTTGGAAAAATAGTCTTTTCCACTCCTCGTGGAATATGTGTGCCTGCCATTTGTTGGTTTGTCACACGGAGGCTTTAGGTGGGTTCCTGTTGCACAATCACAAATCAGCAGTTTCTACGAAGTTTCTCATTTTTGTCTGGCCAGGATGTTGCGACAGCATATTTTTTCCCTGTAGCGGGCCTTGCTATTGCAAGTCAGTTACTTGTTGCTTCACAGCTAAATTGCTGCAACATGCTTGTCTTTGGGCTACATCTACGGTCAATCCAGGAGCTCTAGGCAGCTATTCTCTTACTAAACAAGGTATTTTACCATGAGCAGCAATCTTACAAGTTCAGCTGTTGGTTTTGATGTGAACAGCTTGCACGGGATTTACTTACCATATCCCTTTTCTGCTGTCGAAGAAAAGGATGGAGCACAGATTGGAGCTCAAGATAATGGAAGGACACTTTCTGTGAGGAGCTCTCAGCTTTGGCGTTTGCTCGAGGCTGTTTGGGGGCTGCAGGGAGGGGGGTGTTAATGATCAGGACAGGCTGCGAGTCTCTTCTATTTTCCCAAGATTGCAGAAAAGATGGGGGTAGACCTGACAGTTTTCCCCAAATCTGTTGTGTTTGGAAAGATTTGTAATAATGTGACTGAAATACAATCCTGTGATCTCCAGCCACTCATCACACGCACTAGTGTGGCTCTCACTGGGATTTTATTCCTGGTCCCCACTACATTGAGCCTACAGGAGGCTCTTCAGGTGCTCTAGATCTGAGCACATCACAGCACTTGCCTTTTTGTCAGTCTTTCTCATACATTCCTTGGCCACAGGCTGTCTCTGTCTTTTCCCTAGAAGAAATTAGACTGTGTGTAGCAATCACATGTCTCGGGCCCACAGCTGCGCGCCTTGGGCTGCTCAGCAGCTTAAGCAAATTCTTTCCGTGAGGTCCAGTGCTGCGAGTGCTCTGGGGTTCCCAGCTCACCTCTCTGGCCACCCAGGACAGAGGAAACAGGCAGATTTTGTGACTATTCCTAAATTAAATGAGCATGCTTGTCTGGATGGTGTTTCCTACTGCCACAGTCAGAGACAGAATACGAGTCTGGCAAGGCATTTCTTGTGTTCTTAGGTCCTACATGTGGCAAAAGAAATATACTGCTCTAGGAAAAAAAATCCCACCTATGAGCAGCTCTACATATTTCCCTGTTTAAATTTCCTCACCACTTGATAGTGTTCTTTGGGCTTAAGTCTAAGGCTTCCTGAGTACACAGGATCCTCCTCTCTCACTCCTCCCCACAGAGCTCTTGTGTGTCCCTTTTTCAGCTAGTTCAGCAGCTAAACCAAATCACTCTGCTCTCCTCTTTCCTGTCAAGTTCTCCCATGTCTCTGTAAATCTCTCTAAGTCTCTCAAGCTTTGCAGTATTTGAGATCCCAGGTTAATACCTAATCTCTTTGTCCTGCTTCTAGTGGAAGTCTCCTCTTCCAAACATCCCCTCTGCAAACAAACTAGTTTTCCCAAGTCTTGCTGCACCATCGTCCAGCTTGACGGCTATATCAAAGGAAAAAAAATCTACGGATGGATGAATTGCCACTGCACCTGACCTAGAAATCTTAAAACATATTGCCAGTGCTGTATTTCTAACTAGTGGAAAAAGGGTTTTGATGAGTTGTCCAGAACACTGCAGTAAAAAGGAACAAACAGAACCCACTAGAAACAGGAGTTTGTACACACTATATGCAATTATTTAAAACAAAAAGAAATGTACCTCCTGGTGCAGTAACCTAAAGACCTTGCCCAAATCCTGCCATTGATTTCACACTCTGAACTGACAGCTGTTGAAAGTCGATATTGGTCTAGTTCTAGAAAGGGAAGGAATCTTTTGGTCATTCAACAACACCCGGTTCAATCCAATACATTTAGCTACAAACACTTTAAATAGGGCCCATGTATCTGTTTGTTCAGGCCCTCTTGGACAGCAGGAAAAATGTGGATTTTAGAGCTAGACGGGAAAAAAAATAGAAGATTCCTTAGGGCATCTCAAGAAGGAAAAAAAAGAAGAAAATAAATTCAAGGTACTGCTGCTCTGTTGCTGAATGAGGTCACACTTCATGCTGTATGTGGATAAAAGACAAGACAATTTCCCACTTCCCATTGCTGTTCTGTATTGCCAGGTTAATTGTTGTCATTGTATTCCCCACAAGAGAAGCTTCAGCAGTGGTGCCAAATAAACGAGATTAGTGTTCAGGGGCATTTGCTGGAAGTGATGCCAAATCCATTCTTGATCCTAATTATATGAAATATGCTCCAATAATTTTCCACAAGGTGAATAAAAATAATGCCAGAACTGCTGCTTTCACTAAAGCTCAATTAGGAGGCATTCACTAATCCCAAGACATATCATAGCTTCTTCTGGGCAATTATATTCTCCTTTTTATAAACTGATGTTTACCTAGAGAAGATGAATATCCTAATTCCTGGCACCAATACGAGAGTGATATCAGGAGGGAGAGAAAAGCATAGACAAGACCTGGCCCATATCCCAACATTAGGCAAACCGACCTTTGGTTTCGATCTCCACAGACAAGCTGTTGTGTCTGTACAATTTCAAGCAGTACACATAGGAGATACACACTCGAATACAATGTTCATTCCTGAATCTAAAAGAAGGAATGAAAAGCCACTTGCCTTAGAAAATAAAATCAGATTAAACAAATTATCCTTTGTTAGTCACGCAACATTTCCCGTGGTGTACAATGCCTTGACCTGCAGTGAATTTCTGATTTCATGATGACTGATTTGCAGCAGCTGACTAAGAAAGAGGTATGTATCAAAAACAGGCACGCACTACCAGCAGTTGCAAATTTGGACTTTTGTTCAAACTATTGAAGAGTCATTGTAAAATTGATAGGCGTTCTCCTAGCACGTAAGCACAATGAAATATGTTTTGATCGCATTTGGAAAAATAAATAAATAAATTCCTTTACAGCTAGAGTTGAAAGAGGATGGACAAACACATTTACCGAAACAATATGATAACAAATTATGTTCATAGTCTGTAGTTGGCTTATATAATAGTATCATATTTCAGGATTCTTAAAACACAAAACATCTTTATTTTCCTTTTACAAAACAACCTCAGCTTTCTTAATTTAGAGAATTTTACCAATATGTGACCTTCCTGTTCTTTCTTCATGCCTTTGCTTTTGTGAAAAGTCTCATGAACACCAAAGCTAGTATTACAGAAGTGGATGTTATGTTTCATTCCTTCATTTACCTCTTTCCATTTTTGAAGTTTCTTCCACCTCTAAAACTGCTGGGGAGACCATATTTATTGATTGTCTGATACAGAATCATAGAATCATAGAACATCTCAAGTTGGAAGGGATCCATAG
The DNA here is from genome assembly GCF_034638445.1 of Ciconia boyciana. Taxonomy (NCBI): domain Eukaryota; kingdom Metazoa; phylum Chordata; class Aves; order Ciconiiformes; family Ciconiidae; genus Ciconia; species Ciconia boyciana. Next base: position 122,125,068 of record NC_132935.1, on the reverse strand, counting down.
ATATCATTGAGTCCAGCTCCCTGCTCCTCACAGGACTACCTAAAACTAAACCATATGACTAAGAGCATCATCCAGACACTCCTTGAACTCTGACAGGCTTGGTGCCATGACCACTTCCCTGGGGAGCTTGTTCCAGTGACTGACCACCCTCTCTGTGAAGAACCTTTTCCTAATGTCCAATCTGAACTTCCCCTGACGCAGCTTCATACCATATGTTTGCTAGCCCAAGCTCTGACTAATTTGTGGGATCATATAATGATTAGTGTACGACAGAGTGAAACCTGACATTTAAAGGGGACAACAAAATTGTTCAGGTGATTTAGTGACTTCATGGTCAATGCATTCATATGCTCATGGCATACTCTCTGCTGCTGTCGGAACTGATCTCTCAACTTCGGCTGATAGCCGCAACGGTATCTCCATAGCTCCATCCTCCCCAGTGGGATAATAGAATACGTTGGGATTAAGAAAAAAACAGATATGCATCTCTTCTCTCCACATACGCTGAATTCTGACTATACTCCCCCAGCCCTCTCGCAGGATTTGGCTAAGCAGATGATGCACAATAGCTTGCACCCATTCAAGCTGAAGTGCTCAAGCAGGCTATTGTTTTCCCCTCGGCAAAAATCCAAGAAAGATTTCATTAGCCGTTGCTTATCAGAAACAGGGACAGGATGTTGTTGCGTCTCCACTTAGAGACTGGTCCCTAAAATCCAACATGACAGGCAAGCCCTTATACATACTCTGCAGAGGTTTACAGATGCGGTGTCTCCTGATATTCAAAGTGTAAAGGCTTTCTCAATTGCTGCTGCTGGATGGTGTAATGGGTTTTGTTCCATTGACTACATTATCTCCTAATACAAACTAGTACTCTTTTTTCCAGGAGCGCTGGAAACGTGCCAGCAACTTGGCAAAGCTAAAGAGGTGATAAAAGAGGGTTTAAAAGGTCTCCTGGGTGAAGTCTGAAGGAGATGCACAAGAAAGCTAGAGCATGAGGGGAAGCGGCTGAACTGGGCTCTAGATCAAGGCATGCAGATCTCACAGCAGATACCCCTTGAACTGCCCGTTTGCCTTCCTTGCCACAGGTGGATACCCAGGGACTTCTAAAGCAGGAGAGAGTTAGATGGAGGGAAGCTGCATTTCAGAAAGGGCTTGTGGTTTGGAGAGCTCTTTTGTTTGTTTGCTTTTAATGAGCTGTTTTAGGATGCCGCGTAAAATCTAGCTGTGTCGCTGTATTTCCTCGGTTTTTCTCACAAAATGTTAACTGGAATGTGGGAAATAGGGGATATTTATAATCTCTGGGCTGAGTCTGAGGAATCAATACGAGATCTTGAGGGAAATGCAGGCTTCAGGGAGAAAGCTGACAGAGAGAGGGTTTGGGGGGAGGCTGTATGATCAATGGGCTGTACCTCACTTCTACCTGGAAATTCTCTGCTGGGACCCCTGATTTATAGTAATCCAGTGCATGTCCAAGGCAGGTATGTCCCTAGTTGCTATCCCAGCCCCTGTTTTAATTGTATTGATAGAAGACATCAGCATACAGAAGAAGGCCAATGGTGAAAAACAGGTCGTTGGAAATCTAACCTTAGAAACAGGTCCATGGCAATCTAGCAGCAAGCCTCCACCGGGGTTGCATGTATTGAGAAATGTTCACCATGGGTTAAATCTTGCATCCCATCAATATTCTGTTTAGTTAGTTAATTATGATAAAGCTGTTCCTGGGATCTGAAAAACATGCATGCATAAAATGCAGTATCAATATGCTACGTGATTATATTAATGGAGCTGGCCGAGCGGTGGTGTGTGCCTCTGCGAACTGCATGATGTAACTTGCCTGCGCTGATGGAGTTTCCTGGAGGCTATGCTAGATTCAGGGTAAGAAAACGTATGCAAGCATGAGGCAAAGCAGTTGCAGTAAGCATGTTCTCTATTGGAGCAAATGCAGGTGATTAATAGAGCTGTAAAATGACGTGGGACAAGGAGACTGTTGTCTCTTTCCAGTGCCAGGAATGAACATTTTCTAGTTGCTGAGATGGAGTGTATATGTCAATTAATTACCATTTTTCAATTAATTGTTAGTGTGACATAACTTTCCCTAAAGAAATTATTGAGCAATACAACCAGAACTCAAACTGCATCTGTCACAGCTGAGAGGGTAACTGACTGCATTTGCAATTCCTACTTCCCAGATGTCCCACATTTCTTCAGGTAATGGACAGAAGCACAAAAAGGGTAATTCAAGATAGACATCTCTGTTCCCAGGTCTCGCTGACTGACACTCAGCTTTCTTCTTATTTTGTCAAGTTTGCTCAGTGTGATGCTGATGGGTTTGTTAGCCAGTGGTCTCAGCGGAGCTTGAAAAAACCTGAATGTTTGCATGGGCTGTGTATTTGCAGTGTGATAGGAACTAATGGAGGCTGTCTTTACAGAGACTTCAGTGGTCACTGGTTGTGATTAAAACACTCCTAATGAGCAGCTCTTGCAGGCCCATTAGAGAAATGGCCTGCCAAGAGTAACCCACTTTTTCATGTTGCAATCACTGTATTCATTTTCCTGTCCAGAAAACAGCACTTTATTTCTCCCTTCAACAGATGAAACCTCAGCTTGGATGTTCTATCATATAAATGCAATATTATTAATATCTGTAAAGACACTTTCTCCCTGTAACTTTTTGAGCTACAAATGCACTCAGTGGGCCAAAATCACACTGTCTTATTGTGCTGTGTCCTATAGACTCACAGCCCTACTCGCAGCACCAGAATTTAGCTTTCTGTACCTTATTCTATTTACCTGGGAACCCATCTAAAAAGTGGGAGCAAATAACTAATAGACTGGAGTTCCTTGCAGGATACCTGGTAGAAATAACATTTACCTTCTTCTAATAAGCAGCAGAAGTTGTTGGAAGAAAATTAAAGCCTGAAGCGTTCTTGGTTTGGTTGTTGCTGTTTTGAACTATTTTTGAATCTCCACTAACCTTGGAAGACTTCTCAGAGGAATGATTGCCTGAATTAGAATATCTATTTCACATGAAATATTGGGAAAGGAGAGGAAGGGTTATATTAGCTATTTCATTAGAACTAACTCTCAGGGTCTGTATCCCAGCCTGCAGCAGAAATGTCAAGAGGAGCAGCTGCTACAGCACACAAGCCAGCAGAGTATTTCCATCTCTGAACAAGGCAAAGGGGGGTGCAGGCAGGGGGAAGCTGAGTGAATTGCATAAGACGTGAATGTTGCAAAGTAACGATGAAGGACTGTATGTCAGCAGACATTGAGCTGAACCCTTTATCTGTCCGTTTCCAGAGATTAAGTGCCGTTTTCTTTGTGAAACCTGCAGACCTTTGATAGTGCAAACGTGCCATTGCTTTTGGGCTTTAGTGTGGCTCCAGCAGAATACACTGTCCACCTCAACCCTCTTTAATACAAGTCATTATTGGCACGGCTTTTTCCTACCTCTCTTGTCTTCACTAGATGCCAAATAAACAAACCTCTTACCCTATTATGCTACTTAGTGTTACCAAACAACTCTCACCAAATAAAAGTAGGGCAAACAAACTGAAAAGAACGAAGAGGACAGACTTTCATGGGTCATTTCTTACACTTCAGTCTCACAACAGCTCCCTGACTAGGTGGGCCATCAGCAATGTCATTAGGATTTATCTTTTCTGTCATGTATTTCTTTGCCTGCATAAAGACAGAATCCAGGTCTTCCTGGGATCTATTTTGCCTAGTATTTCTTCAAATATTGCTTAACACTAACACATTGTACTCGTAAAGTATGTGAAAGGGCTGGGTTGTTGCTATGCCTTTTTAGTTGATGTCAGCATGTTGGACTGGTGTCTCACTGTAAAGCTGTCATGGTAATATGCCAGGCTTTGGGAAAAAAAAAATTAAGAAGAAAAACATTGGCACTTAAAAAAGCATGCAAAGCATATAGCAAACCATGGTGCATACTCACTGCCAATACATACTTTGTTTCATCCCAGTGTCTTTCCCCCAGACTGGTGGAAGGATTCGTTAATAAACACCATCCAAAGGGGAGAAAGTAGACCAGTATGTGGCTTTGGGTATTTTCACATAACTTTCATGTGGCTGAGCTACTGCTTTTTGACAAGGTAGGTTGTGGGTGCATGTCTTCTTTTGGCTGGCTTAAGAGGTCACCGCCTGTAGCTCCTTGTTACTCCCCACATCTCCTCTATCCAGCCTAGTCTGCTTGCTGAGTTGGTTGTCTGGGCATTTCATAACCTCTTTGGGCCTGTTCAAACTGATTAGTCTAGTCCCTTTGGTGGGAGAGCTTGGCAACTGTTTGTCTGAGCACCGCACTGAGAGGTGTGAGGGAAGAGTGGATGCCAGCAGGGAGGCTGTGGCAGAGCTGGGGCTGGTAATTTTTTTCCTTCAGCTCAGCTGTGGTAGTAAGAGGTGGCATGGGCGCAGTCTTGCTTCTGAGCTGAGCCACGCTCAGCTCCTAGACCATTGCAGTTGAGAAGCAGAACATTAGCAGAGGGTCCTAATCGCCATGGGCTAAAACTGTACCCGTAGCCATTTACCACAGCTCAGGCTAATTCATGGTGACTCGGTCACGATCAGATGATCTTATTGGTTTTCGTTTCCTATTAGGTCTTGGGCTGCTTTCTAGGTACACTGACCCCTGCCTATTCCGTTTGTATTAAATATTCTTACTGAGCTACCAGGAATCCAGCGTTACCCATTCTAATGTGCAAGAGCAACATTGAGTAGGAACTTCTCATTTTACAGAGTGAATTTGCTTAAACTAAGAATTCATATCGCAATTCAGACTTGTACCATATCCAACATTACAGTGAGCCTTCCCTGCAGCACGTGGCTATCACTCTTTGTAAAGTCTTGGTGGTTCATGGTTGAGTGACTGTAGGAAGGCTTTTATTTTTTTTCTAAATTGGAGATACCTGTAATATATCTTCTCTGATCAAGAAATGAATTATTTTCTATTCAGTACAAATATAGAACTGGGAGGGCCATCTGGGCTCTTTGGTTCTGGTTCGACACAGTCTTGGGCAACCAGGTGAAAGACATTTATGGTCCAGAAAGGTCCACTTTTCCTATGTGTTATCTGCCTTTTGTATAGATTGAATTGTTTGTTACTGTAAAATGACTACCTAAATAGATATTAAGGCTTAGAGGTGACAATCATTTAGCCTGACTTCCTCATAATGCTCATCCTAATGCTCATTCCTGCAGTGGAGGAAATTAATCTTTGCTATTAATATTGTCTATTAAAGCTAGAATTCAGATCGGTCCATTTGCAGTCCTTATTAAATAAGGACCCCTGCTGGTCCTTATTAGATAGATGAAGGACCAGAGTGGAGTTCCTTGTTACTTAAATGAAACCCATGTTTAGCAAAGCTGTTAAATCACAGCTGAAGGCAGACATCTTGATGAATAAATCAGCATTCATGAATAAATAATTGACATGAGTGCTAAAATGGGATTCTCATTTTCATGCTGTTTCTGTCCTTGGCCAAAAATTGAGACAGTCTGCGTGAGTGGCAGTGGTGGCCCTTGTGGTGGAGACAAGTAAGGTCAGGTTTCCAAAGGTGTAGATACGATTCTGGTAGGACCAACAGAAGCATCTCAGCCTGTTGGAGGCTCCAGCTCCTTTGGTTTCAATGGTTCTGATCAGTTAGGGAGCTGGAATGAGCCTTACTAGCACGTTTCCCATAGGACATCAAATAACATGAGTCAGTGCTGCTCTGGGAGAAATTCGCACTTTGATCTAACAGTTAAAGGCTTAGTGTCCCATTACCAGTTCGTTGAAGATGGCTGCCTTTCCCTGTAATTGTGCTGGTTATTCACACCGGTGGAACTTTCATCAGTCACCTGCTTCCTGGGAACAATTAGTTCCCACTTTGCATTACCAGCCTTAAGTAGGTTAGGAGTCTTGCAGCATTTTGTGTTCAAGGACATGAAAAGTTTCAAGAAGAACAATGCTTATGGAAGAATCTTTGTGGTTCTGTGAGCATAGTGGCTGCATTCTGCCTGAGAGAGGGGAGGAATCGCATCCAGTGCTCATCTCACACAGAGCCAACTCTGGTATTTTTTGTCTCCTGCCTAAGCACTACACGGGACCCGTAAGAACCATTCCGGCGTGCCATCTTATTTTGCTAAATATTTAAAATACCTGTGGTTATGGGGAAATGCCAGTTCTCAAATCTGCCACTTTAATAATACAAGTGGTTTTCAGATGCTGGGGATAAGGATGCAGCTGCTCCAAGAGCCCAAAGGACTGGTATTCTTAAGAACTGCAGCCAGGCACTTACAATGCACTTGTGTCTTAAAGCCACAGCAAAGGGCAGGAGCCGGTGCCACCCGGGGAATCAAAGGCTGCCATTCGTGCCTGCGCAGAGCGGGCAGGCAGAGCCTCTGCAATACCCTCAGTATCAAAACAGGGCTCAGATGGGACTAAAGTGGTGCCAAGTTCTTGTTATCGTTGCTGTGATTTTCTCCCTCTCACCTCACGCAATGCTTTTGATAAACATCAGTGCCGTTTGCTGTGTGTGAAGGGCCAGCATGTGGCATAACATACGATCATCTGTAAAGAGTCAGCAATTTGCTAAAGAACAATGTGAGGGATTCCCCATGGGTTTTTTTGGAGCCCCCCCCCCCCCCCCCTTCCAATTTTTCTGTGCTGAAAATCATAACATTTAACAGTCATCAGAGCCCTGGTTGCAGTAAGAAGGCTGTTACGATCTGGATATTGAGAGAACACATTGAAATATGGGGATTGTTGCTTTTACGTACGTTGATACAAGTAAAGGAGAACTTCAGGGGGTGATATTTGCATTACAGATGTTAGAGGAAGCTCAGTAGTTCTGGAAAGGATGGAAATACATATTTGAAGAGCGTGAAACAGAGCTAGTGCGCTTGCAGAGAGAAAAAGCAGGATGGTGTCTTATTACAGGCTGTTTTGGGGTTATGTCTCTAGTCACATGAGCTCCTCGCCTAGTATAAATCGACCCAGCTCCATCCAAGTCAGTGGAGCTACACTGATTTACACACACTGGAGGTGTGCTTTGGATTTGTGCAGTATAAGGCTAGTCTCAATTTCACTGGCTCATAACTTTGTGAAGGTACCAAAACAGCAAACAAATATTTGCATATTATAAAACCAACAGGTACGGTCTGGAAACAGAGACATTCCTGGAGTCCTGGGGCACACATCTGCCCAAGCATGTAGCAAGCCAACTGTGTGAGGCATATAAAAGCCACTCGCTAGCATCAGACTGTGAAATACATTAAATAGATCTCATTGTATCACGGCATGTAAAAGGAGCGAGTACGCAGCATCAGACTCAAGAGAAGTTACATAAAATTGATACGGAATTTTCTAAAAATCCAGTGTTCAGGTGAGACAGGGAGCTAGAAATTTGGACCCTGACCCAGACTGCCAAAGCTAGCAGTGACCTTGCTCCATGGCCTCTGTTATCCTACAGCCTCTTCCTCTTCACAACTGTTGCAGCAGCAGAACTTCCCTTGACAGCTTCTGATTCCCCCACCAAATCTTGTTGTCTCTTGCCAAGTGTCCCTGTTTTATTTTGGGCATGAGGCACCTCCCCAGGATAGAACCTGTTATTTGGTAGTTACAGTGTGTATCTAGGACGCAACATACTCCTACACAAAGAGGAAATTATCCCTGGGATTCCCACATCGTGGATGAAGCTTCTTGCTGTAAAAGGCGTGGAGAAGCAGAGTAAGAGTAAATTGTTTTACCTATTTCACATTTTTTTGGGGGGGAATTAATTGGCTACATGTGTGGTGAGAACACGTCCTAGATGACCTGGGCAGAGGAGCCCCTAATTTTGGACCTCGCGAGCCCTCCTGTCCTTAGCTATGCAGCACCATGAAAACTGTGAACCCATGGGCCAATGTAACAGTGTCTTCTTTTATGTATCTTCAGCCATGGGGTTGCTGTGGGTGACACTAAAATACATGTGAATGTGGGACCATTGGAGACATTTGACTTCATCATGCTGTGTTCCTAAGTGATGCTAAAGCTGGCTCCAGGCTTGCCAGATCCTGTTAGGTTAGAGGATTACACTAGCTGTGCAAGGCTCAGCGAGGTTGGTTTAGACCCTCTTCAACCTTGAGAAGCCACATTTACTGGAGAAATCTTGTGGAGTCTGTACTTCTTACAAATGCTCCTGGTTAGCCTTTTAAGGGGCTTTCCATACATTTTTTCTCTTGGGTGTCTCAGCTGGAAATGCTGTTGTTTTGAAGTTGCTTATAGGACTTCTTTATAACTTTATTCAGTTGCTCCAGGATGTTAAAGTTGTGGTGTATATTTTTCCCTTATCTGTTTATTGCTCTGAAGATTTTTTGGGAGTTCCCTCCCCCCTCCTTCATGGTAACTACATCTCTGACCTACAGATTCTGGACTCTTGTACACTAGGTTTCAAAAGAGTGATGAAATCTGACAAAAGCTGAAGGAGTCCAGGACAAAAGATGCACTGACATTTTTGCAGTCACCCGAAAAAAGACATTATTTTGCAGTGGAGTTCCAAAGGAAGATCGTGCTCGTCCAAAAAATTCTTGCAGGAAATGCTATTGTTCCCCACAAACTTAAAAAGGGAGAAAAATCTCCCTGCTTTTATTAATATACACACCCCCTGGTTCACCAGTGATTGGTAACAGCAGATAATGAGGTTGCAGAATGGCGTTTGTTTAACAGAAAAGCAGGCTAAAGTGGAGCCGGAGTTCACCTTAATCAGCTGTGCCAAACTCCCTCTGACCCAGCTCAGAGGCTGAAGTTCTGGAGGAGTGCAGGATGCTGTGCACGGCAGGTAATACGTTTTGCTCAAGTAACCTCCCTGCCCCGAGCATTTTCGGGAGCACACATCCACAGCTGATTTCAGAATCTAGTCTATAAAGCCTATGGCTGGATAGGTTTTTCCTTGAAATGTTTAAAAAATGTTTTTGAATTTTTTTACATATTCTAACATTTTAACATATTCTAGTCAAAACTGTGCTTTTATAAAACATTTCTAAGGCTTTTTTCCAAGATTTCCATTGACTGCAGCAAGCTTTGGCACAGACTCTAACTGTACAAAACCTGGGACTATAAATATAGATTCCCAAGGACTTGACTGGAGGGAGTGACAGATGTATAGCTTGACTCTGAGATCTGCCAGGGCAACATTTTCCAGAAGCAAAAAATGAGAATCATCTGTGTTAAATTTATCCACACTTGGACTTCTTTGGTACGTGCAGGAGGAAATCGCTAGGGAGTGGATGACTTTTTAATCTGCCAGTAGTGTAAAGTTTGTGCGCTGTCTTTGCGGTGATACTGTTTATTACGGTCCTTGGGTAAATTTTACCTCTGATGCAAAGTGTATAAAACATCTTCACAAGGTAGAAGGGAGGATCAATAGCATATGGTGAATAACTCTCTCTTCAGCGCCTGCTCGAAGCGTTGCCATATGCTCTTATGACACAGTTTAGATCTCAGATCCATATGGCCGGCCTTGCTGTTGATGGTACGTGCTCCCCGAGGACCTGATCTAGACCTCGCTGAAATCAATGGAAAAGCTCCTCTTGACCTCAGGGGCTTTGGAACCAGGCTGAAATGCATTGATCTACCATTGACACCCCACCGCCTACCAGAGACTTTCTTGCTCTTGGAACTGGAGAGGAATCTTTTGTTTGGTCTAGCTAACAGTTTGAGAGCAGGGTTATATTTTTTCCTCTGTTTCTAGTGACCTTTGGGGCTGGAAGGGCATTTTGGATGCGAGCTCTCGGGTAGCAGAGTGCTGTGTTTGCTCCTGCCGTGACAGGGACGGAAACGTGTGTTTAGAGGGAAGTTCTGATTACGATCATCAAAGCGTTTCCTTTCTTCAACTCAAACAGACCTGCACAATGCAAGCGCTGCAAGCCAAAAAGCATGATTCAATGCTTTAATCATTAGGAGAGGTGATGGGGATAGAAAGGAATCGCTCGTTTTTCAAGGCATACTGGGAGGGAGATGCTCTGTACCAACCTTGTTGGCATAGCCTTTCTGCCAGCGCCTGCCCTTTACCAGAGATGGGATACAAGAGAAGACGGGACCTTGGCTTGACCCAGTACCGATGCATTTATGCTTTTGTCAGTGGCTTGCAGCGATGAGCACTGGAGGCAGTTTGAGCCGACTGGCTGGAGCGCAGGGCTGAGTAATTCCTGCATTTGCAGCACAGGTTAGCAGGAAGGCCCTGGGCAAATCTCACCATCGCGCCTCCTCTCAGTTTTCCCATCTGTCAGAGGCAATAGTAGCGCTGACCCTGCCTGCCTTGCAAGTGTGCCCTTGCGGGGCCTGAGTTGTTTGGGAGGGGACAGGCTCTGCTCGTTGCCACTGGTTCCAGCACAGTTGCCTGGTGATTACTGAGAGGACACCATGGCTGGCCGACGGAAACGAGCTGTGAAGATGAAAAGGGCCAGTGCTGATTAAATGATGGGGTTGACACACCTTCGCAAAACCTGTATTTTAGTGCTTCCTGATGAGCGAGGTAAAGCAAACGCCTCTCTGGAGGGTCCAAGCTCAATTCCCTCCTTCCCCATCCCCGAACCGGCTCTTTTCTTCTGCGCTGGTGGGAGGCAGAGGCTGGAGGCTGGCAGCGGCCGGCCGGCTGGGAGTTGTTCCAGCAGCGGGGAGCACTCAGCTGGCAGCACACCGACAGTTCGGAGCTGGAGGACTGTCCCCCGGGGACCACTGCCAGATGGCTGCGATGAGAGTATCCCTCGGGCAGTTTTAGCCCCTGCCAGAGCGGTGGAGGGAGCTGGGGCTGGAGCTGAGCAGGACAAAGATGCTTTGCACTGGTTTAGCTGGGAGGGCTTCAGGACGGGAGGGAATGTCACCCACTGTGTTTCTGTGGCTGTTAGATAGGCTGAGATAAGGGAATAACTGCCTGGGCAGAGGGAGGACCATTGGTGTCGGATGTGGCGTGAAGGCTGAGTTTGAACTACTGTGTGTGCAAATGTTATTCTTGGATCGGTAATGATTTGCCCTAGAATGGGTCACAGCGGAGCCATTTCTAAAAGCACTGGAGATTCATTTACCAAATTTAAGGGTGGTCTAATGAAAAGGCACATGCTGAAATATCTCCTCCACTAGCCTCTGCTGTGCTGCTCTTCATGGTTTTACATGGAGGGAGAAGTCGCTGTGCTACTCTCTGCGCCTTCTGTGCTGAGAGTTCGCCTCGGTTTGCTGGACCTTTGTATGAGGAGGGCGATGGAGCTGCCTGCGCGGCCAGCCAGGGCCTCACCCCTGCCTTTCCCCTACCTCGGCCCCACTGGCTCTGGGCTCCAGTGTTGGGTCATTGCTCCCATACTCAAAAGCCACATCCCACAAAAGATGTCCTCTCTTACGATGCAGCCGGCAGACACACTCTCCTCAGGGGTTGCTGTGGTGGAGCTCGGTGCTCACCCTGGTGCAAAGGTCTGTCTCACAGGCAGCTACAATCTAAATAGGTAAGCAAAACATTTTGGACATGTACCTGTGTGACGGGTGACCAGAAGGAAAGGGCTGGTTTTGTGCCTGGGGCCCCGGGTTGGCATCCAGAAATTGTTCTGCTGCAGCCTTGCTCTGTAGTGTCAAGCATGCTGTTTACTCACCGAGCTTCCTCTGCCCATCTGCTTCGGCACAGGGAGTGGAGAAGGAGAAATCTGCTGTTGAAACTCTGGGCTCCCGCACAAGGTCACAGTTTTCAGATATATACGGTGTGCTGAGCACGGACCTTCCTCCCTGGAGGGAGGAAGGAGCTGGAGGACCCTGGAGGGAGGAAGGAGGACTAACAGGGCTGAAGCCTTACCCCTCCCGATGCTGCGCATGTGTTTCTGAGTCCTGTGACACCATCACGGCCATCTAGTTTGTGACAGCTCAGTCACAACTACGACCACCGTGTTGGGGACTATTAAGTTTCTGGACAGAGAGAGACAAGAAGATGGACTTAAGGAAAATGTCACAGTTCTTGGCAAAATACCCTGACTTTTTATAGCCAATGCTGATGTGGTGAGTGAAGAAATTGCTTCACTGGAGAAATATGAGTTTTAGGGAGGGGTTTAGGAGGGCTGTCAGAAGCAGCCTTACACAGAGAAGAAAAAGAGGGCTTCCAGATATGAAAGGCACAAAGAAGAGCGTGGGATAACGAAGGGATGCGATGGCTGGGTGAGAGGTTTTGCAGGGCAAGGAGAGCTTGAGGCGCTGGGAGGGTGGAAGGGTTGAAGAGTACAACTTATTCCCCGATGGATGTGCTCAGACCCCGTTGCAGTGCTTCATACAGTCTGGGTATCAGTGTACCAAGGGCTTGCAGCTACTCAGGGAAAATAAGTGCTGCATAAATGTAGGATCATTATTCACTCAGCATGTCGACTTGTTTAAATTTCTGTGAGGAGAGCAAGTATATTATGGTATTGTTATCCTATGCGGAGAGTTGTTCACTTTTAATTATAGTTCGCAAGAAATACAGACTCTTACAATACGTCGTCTGTTCCAACAGATATATACATCTTAGGGAAAAATATAATAGCGTCATTAAATACTGTTCTTATAAAGTATTACAACAAAGCACGTGTGCACGTCTCCTCATATCCAGCAATAAAATAAACGTAGAGCACTAAACATAGAAATGTATCCTACGAATATGTATAGCAGCTAACCGTGAGTCGACGGGACGGATCTGTGCAAATCCCTCAGGTATCTGTACGTAAATAGATACCCCAACACCCCAAGGGTGACGTTCATGAAAAAGGGAATGTCTCGTATTTCCTGATTTGCTTCCTCGTTCTTCAGAAATCACTATTCTTGCATTTGGCAACAGACAATTTAGGGATAAACTGGGAGCCAAAAACCCAACGTGATTCAGGGGTCTCTTCCTGCCCACTGTGGATGTTATTCACATCACCTCGCTGCTGACTGCTGAGAACTGCAGAAAATGGAGTGTTGCCATCATCCTTTGTCCTGCAGGCAGCAATTTTCTGCTTGCCTGTGGGAAATAATCCTCTTTTAATTTAATTACTCATTTTTCAATTATTTAATGCAGTACTCTGGGATAGCAGCAAGGCTTTTGGTTAGTTTTCAAATCGCTGCCACCTCAGACAGCAGAGCACTGGGATCCAGCTCCTCGGGAGAAGGGATTTGTTGTCTTTAAGCCTCTGCTTTCATTAGGAGGGATGTGCCGTCTCCTTTCTCTGGCACATCCCTCGGGAAGTTTCCATGTATTCTGCCAACCTGCTTAGGTCCCACGGAGGCTTGATCCTGCCTGGCTAAAGTCACTGGCTCTGGACGAGGACAGCTGAATGGGGCACCACCAGGAGTCCATCAGTGTTTCTCCTCTTGCCAGCAAAGAGGCTCCTTGTTGAGCCCCACGAGCACCCTCCCTGCTGCCAGCGCCTATGCTGTGCTTTAACATTTTCTACTGCAGGAAAGGCAAATGCCAGCCTTCCGTGGAGGCACTTCACATGGCTCTGCGCTGGGCCCTCGAGCTGGCACAAGGATCCCTTCTTGTATGGCTAGGGTCTTCACTGAGACCGATTTTCCGCTCTGAGCTGTATCCGTGTTAGGTCCTGCATGGCATCGGCTTTGATTTGAGGGGCAGGAGTCAGCCCTAAAAGATTACTGCATCAAATAAAAAAGTGTTCATACAGTATTGAGTAGGAAGAAGTTTAAAAGAAAAGAGGTCAGTTCTGCTGTCACTTGCGCAGTTTTTGATAGATGTAACTCCATTCATTTCTGTGTAGCTAATTTTGTTTTATGCCAGCATAAGTGAGAGCAGAGTCAGGCCTTCCTCCTGCAGCAGCTAAAGTGAAAAACATTTCTATTTTTAAAGCTGAAAGCATTTCTTACTTTTATTTATCATGTGTCACTTTGTTGGCAGTGATGGTGTAAATGGCACATAAAAGTTAAATGAGCTATTTATGGCACTGCTTATGACCCTAATGCTTGCCATCACAACAGTCACCAGGCATTGCTTGGGCAGCAGGACCGAGGAAGCCGGGGTTCCTGGGCAAAGATAAGGCTGATGGTGTTCACCTCTTCCACCCTAAAGCCGCTAAAAGGGTCTCTTTCTTCTTTATGGACATCTGGTTTTGCACTGCTTCAGGATGCTTAGTATCTCTAAGCTCTCTAGACCTCTGTAAAATTTGGTGGAAACTAGGCAAAGGATTCAAAAGCTGTTACAGGAGTAAGAGGGGAAGAACAGGGAGGAGAAATGGAGAGATTGCCCAAGTCTCTATTTCCCCAGTAAATGCAAGTTAAAAAGGGTGCAGGTGTTTGGTGGGACAGTCTGCAGGGCAAGTCCTGGCTCCAATAAACACCTCCCCATGTGTGGAAACCTGCAGAGACATCACCCAGGCTGGAAGACAGTTGTCTGAATAAGAGGGGAAGAGCAGAGCAGCTCATAGCAGCTTCTCACAGTGCCTCCAAGGCCCAGGTTGCTCTCCTTGACCAGCACACCCCCTGCCACGCCAGCGTGGGACAAAGAGCTTCCTTTATTTTGCCTTCATTCACCCTTCTAATGCCTCACTTGTGACACAGGAAGGCAGGATTGAGGCCAGGATCGAGGGCTGCTGATTCTGGCATCCCTTTTGCAGGTGGGGACAGTGCAAGGATGGCAGGAGATAAACAATGCAGAACAGGCTTGTCGCTGACCCTCTGTCCTCAGGTGGACTCTTCCCTGGTGAATTTGCAGGCTTAATGGAATACAAGATTATACTTCTTCCCCTCTGTGTTGTAGTAAATCCATTGGTAAGGTGTCTCACGGAGACATTCTGTCCCCTCACAGGAAGAAATTTCCCTCCAGCTAGGAAATTTATTCCCTGTAAAATTAAACAGGAGAATAAGGTTTCCAGGGAGAGCCTGCAGCTGTAATAAAGGATTATTGCCAATTTCTTAGGCCGTGCACACAGATCTTGGCACTCGGGTAGCAAATTTTGTCCATTCAAAACTCCGTGACTGGGGGTACACAAATGTCAGGGTGCAAAGCCCTCACCGAGCAATGACTGGTGGTTTCAAGGATGCTTGCCTCCAGATGAAGATTTCCTTAGAGGTCCTGTGGGGCTTCGCCACGCTGACTAACAAAGCAAGTCAGTGGCACGATGCTAGCCTCAGACCACTGTGTTGTTCCCCAAATTTCCTAGGAGGCCGATGGCCAAACAGCCCACCTCCCCATCTGCAAGGCAGAGAGAGGGGCTTTTTATTCTCCTTCACAGGGGGGTCGTTACGCCGATTACATTAAAGATTGCAACACGCGCCAAGTGCTACAGGAGCCGTATGAGTACCACGGGCTGAGATAAATATAAAATGCTATAATTTAAAGGCTCTTGTCTTTCAGTTGCTAATGGCTTAATTAAACAATAACATTTAACAGATGTGCTTTTTCTCCTCCAATAATTCACTCCATCTGTGTCAACGTAACTAGGCCCAAATTAGTGCATCAAAATGTAGATGTTAATGTCTTATTTCAGTTTTTATGTATTAATGTACATTTACATATATATTGTTTCATCTTGTGAAGAGACGAATGCCTCCTGAGAAGGAGGTATTGCACGCTATGGAGTTTAAAGAGCCTCTCTTAGTTTGTAGAGCAAGAACAAAAAAGCAAAAATCGAGAGACATGCAAATACAGATACCTTGAAATGAAGAGAAAATTGGGCACATGTATATTAAGAGTGTTACGTATTGAACTACAGGATCTGTGGCTCTGTGCTCTTTAGGACAGTGAATATTTTGTGACCTTCTGTTAGTTTCCAAAGCAATTTTTCTCCTAACTTCACATGCTGAGAAAAAAAGCTTGCCTTGCTGCATGTGAAGGCAGATGACCATCGGAATCCCTGGGCTGGAGGAACAGATATCCTGGACATATCTGTGGAGAGCTTTGTTGTTTTATGAAATCTCTTTAATAGCGTTAGAGATGAATATAGCTCTCCTGATTGTTGTTATTATTACTTTAAAACATCCTTACTTGTGCTAAGTGCTTTCTCAAAGGTGCTTGGGAATCCTTCCAGACCTTGCAGGCTGTGACCCAGATCTTGCAAACCCTCCTGTGCGATGGATGCTGTGCATGGAGGCAGCCACACTGCTGGGGCAGCATGCATGAGGGCAAGGATTGCAGTAATACCTGCTTGGCTCCGTGTTGCCCTGCTTCCTAACACGTACCACCTCCTGCGTGCTGCCGTCTCAGCCTGCCTGGTAGTCGGGATGGGACGTCGCAGGGCGCCGGGCACAGCCTGTGGCCTCCTGCATGGCTTTGTGGCAGGTCCCACCACCAGGCACTCCCAGCCACGCTGTCCCCCGGGGAGTCTGCAGGCTGTTCCCGAGCCAGCTAGGTGTACGGCGGGGCCAATGGGCGAGCACGGCGTGTTTCTGGCTGCTCCCGAGACTGGTCTTACAAGCCGTGCAAACTCCACAGCTGAATCCAGCTGGGTGATGCCTGGGCAAGAACACTCCCAGGGCTGGATCCTTTCTTTCCTTACAGTCTGAACAGCTTCTTTTTAATGCTTTTGCTATGAATTCTTATGAACCGACTGGGTTACTTGACTTTCCCCTAGTTTAATTTGGATTAATTTAATTTTAATCAGTCTGTCTTCTCAGCATCCTATTAACCTTCCAGTGAACTTTTCCTATAAGGGGACTGGGGAAGGAGACAGTCTACATCTGTTAAAATATTAGCCTGCTCTTCGGGTTGCAAAGCATTAAACAGCAGAAGAAGAGTTGACGTGGTCAGAGGGCATGGTGGGTGATGGCCCAACCCTGTTCTCACTGAAGACCCCAGCAAAACTGATCTAGTGTCTCCCTGAGTCCCTTTGGCCCAGCTCACCCTGGCATTGGTGTGGAAAGCAGCTAGAGCTGTCTCTGCCGTGAGACTAGCAGGCCCTGGCTTGAGAGCATCAGACTTCGGTGATTCTGCCCTTGCCACTCTGAACCCAAGGGGTCATAGCAGACCCAGAGAAACAGGTGGTCCCTAGTAGGTATAACCTATATATAATAGGATTAGAGTTGTATCTGCCTGGTTTTCCCTCCTGTCATACTGCCCAGTTTGCCATCTGCTTAAGAATTCATTCAGACTCTTAACCAAATTCTATATATATATATATAATATTGACCAAATTGACCAATATATAGATAAAATAATAACAACCAAATTGAATATATATATCTCTATATTCAATAATATATGTAATATATGTAATAGATATGCCTTAGTGTTAGCACCTGCCCAGGTAAATTTTGCTGACAATTAGCATGATATCTTCACAGCATTTCCTCAAAGAAGGAGAGCTGAACTGTGCCGAGATTGGCAAGGTGGCAATAAGACTTCCCCCTGAGCCACCCCCCAGTTTAATATTTTTTCAAATGAAACAGTGTAGGTAATAAGGCAATTTAGCTAAGAAAGGTCTGGGGAAAATGTGATTATTTTGTATTTTTTGTGACCTGTGGGTAATTCCTCACTCATCACCAGGAAGAGAGCAAGGTGGCTAACTGGTGGTCCTCAGCATCACAGAAGTCAAACGCTGCAGCCTTTGCTTCATTCTGACATGGGAAAATTCCCAGCGACTGCATCCAAGTTTCGTCTGCTAAGGACTGACATGTTGGTCACTTGAGTTATTCAGAGTCTATTTAATCTCTTTAAAAATAGGTATCCAATGAACGTGTCCATCGCCTATTAAAAGAATAGATATTTCTGAAAATCAGTGGGGCTCTGCCAGTGGTCTCTGGAAAACTCATATGCCATTTGGCTTAGCTAAATTTGCATTCAGCCTTGCCAGGATTTCTCTCCCGCACAAGCAGCTGATGCATTTGCCACAAAGGCTGTTAGTGCAGCCGTGAACAGGAGGAGAAGGGCTTTGCATTATCGCAAATAGGATGGAGAGTCCTTTATGAAATAGCCTTTTTATTAGGATGCAATCTGCAATCTGAAGTCAGGCATGGAGAGATGGGTGGTGGATGTGTGCCAGTACCATAGCCCAATGCAGTGGGCCGTGGGGACATCTGCACAGGGTCCAGGAGCTGATGGGTTGTCCCCGAGGGGCTCTGCCCGGGGTCCCCTCTGCCTCCTGCTGAGCTGGGGGACAACCCATCAGCTCAGCAGGACCACAGCCCCAGGACAGGGTGTGTGATGGAGATGGCTCCTGCGTGAGATGTGCAAGGCTTGTCCCACGTCCACGTTACAGCTGGGGCTTAAACACCCAACTGCAGGCACCTGCCTGCACTGCAAGGCCAACCTTAATCTCAAGAGTAAAGTCTTCCCCTGCTTACTAAGGATAGTCGGCTCTGATCCTGCTAACACCCGGGGCTCTGACAGATGGGCTCTGGCAGCCTTAGCGCTGGGGCTCAGGGTGTCACGACCCCCCTGTTTCCCTGTGCCAGGGTGCTCCCAGGCTGCCACAGCAGCTTCACCGGGCAATGTGCAAGGGCAGTGCCTTAACCCGCTGCCAGCAACGCCAGCAGAGCCTGCTGCTCACGACATCCCTCACTGGAGTCACTCCAGGCTCAAGCAGTGTTTTACCCACAAGTGGACATTTTCAGGACAGGGGCATGGAGAATGTGGTGAAGGCATTGCACGAGAATGGCCGCCCCTTTTGCTAATGAATTCTCTAACACCTGCTCCAGCTCTGCCTGGCTTTGTGATTTCTGTACTGGTTTGTGTGCAGAGATCTCTGACATGAATCGACTGGCACCGTACCGCTCTTGGAGGATTAGAGTTCAGTCAAGAAAATGGCACTGGCAGAGCATCATCACGAAGTCAATCCCTCGGAAATGAAGAGCTGTTAAAAAGGATATGGGTTGTGCAACTTTAATTGAACAGCCCCTACAATATGCAGGCTTTAATTACTAATGTAATTGAATGCACGTTAATCCCAATCTAATTTTTCTATGGGACTCTTACCACCGTTGGTGCATAGGATAGAAATCCCACTGATAGCCACTCCTGAATACAGTATTTTCCCATTCTGTCCATTTCGCCATCTTGTCCTTTCCTTACCTTTCTGTCCACTTCCATTCTTTTCTGTCCAAGCACTCCCAATTCTCATTGAATTCGTCATCAGCTTTCCCTCCATCACCGCCTGCCTGCCACCTACAACCTCCGCAGTCACTCCCAGCATTTGCAGCTGTGACAAACTTTCCCGGGTCCCTCGGGGATCAGGTGTGCCCACATTAATCTGCTCCAGACCAAGTAATCCCCCTGGATAGACCCGGTCACTGGGTGTCTCTTCTTCCACCCACCGGTCTGCATTATCCCCTCCCGGGGTGGCCCAGGCAGGTCAGCAGGACATGCTGTGCCAGAGGAGAAGCAGGCTGGAGCCTGGAGGGATGGAGGACCTCAAAACTCATCCTCTGCCTCAAAATCGCCCACCCTTAAAGCAAGCCCACGTAAGTTAGGAGCAAACAAAAAGCACTTGTTTGGTGTCTGCGGAAGCGTCTTTCACTCAAGCGGGAGTCATCAAACCACCTTCTGCCATTGCTTGCCCCTCCGGTTTAGAGGCAGATATCCCATGGGCACAGCTCAAAGCCACTCTTACCTGTCCAGCCAGAAAACAGTGTTAGCCAACAATTTCTCGGAGGCTTAATTAAACTGTAAGCAAATGACTAATCCATTGCGAAGCAAAACACTCTCTTCCTCATCATGGCCACACAGGAGGATCTCAGACCGAGACCTTACCTCCCCGTGACCATGTGCCTGACAAAACCATGTAACTGGGATTATTTTGCTTGCATACTTGCATGCCGGAGATTAATGCGTGCAGCTCATACACAGCGGCAAGCCCTCCCTCTCCGAGCGGTAATGGGTTTGGGAGGCTGTCCGCTGGCACTGCCTTTTGCAGGACGTGGTGAGTTGGGGCCACCTTGATCTGCCATCTGCTCCGTGTCCTCGTCCCTTCATGCGGTCGCTCTGAGCATCCTCTTGCTCCATGGTTGTTAGCAGGGTGAGAACAGGGAGCTCTGAAGAAACTGTGCCCCTCCTTTCCATCCCAGTATCCATACTGGGGCCTGGAGATGTCTGGTTGGAGACCCCAGAGCCAGGCAGTGGCACAGAGCCGGAAAGTAGCACGAGACTCGGGGAGGGCGAAATTATTGGGAAATTCCACCAAATTACTGAAGTTCTTACATGTATCTTAACATATGGTCTTGTTTTCCAAAGGCTTATACCTAGCCCAAATTTGGGAAGATTTTCACAGGAACAGCAGAAGGCACACCCCAAAGGCCTCTTGCACCTGCCAAATTTCACAACTCTGCTCCAAACCACGGAAAAATAGAGCTCAGAAAGGTCAGTGATATTTTTAGCCTTACTTCGTAAGGAAATACAGCTATGCAATCACGCTGCCACTCGCTCCCTTTGCATTCCCCGCTATTACATTGGCATTGTTGGCCGGCCTCAGCCAAATTTGACAGAGGAACGGAAGGCGCAAAGATATTAAGTTCCTACAAGCTTCATGAAAATAGGAACTGGGCGAAGCGGAGATCCCAATAACGCCAGCAACAAGAGGGAAGCAGCAGGCGCTCAGCCTTTACTGGACAACAGATTAAATATCATTCCTCTGCTTTGGCAATAGGTTCCCTCTGGGATATAGGGGAGATATTGTGATTGCATCATATGTTAGCACCTCATAGTCTCTGGGGTCAGAGCTGATGGGCTCATGGGGAAGGGTCGGTGGCTTTTTGTTCCCCTTACGAGATGTAGCAGCTGGAAGACTCCCTGTAGTGATGCCCTCAGTGCAGCTTTGCATATGGTGTTAGGGTGATCTCCTCTTGCCTGGTGATGAC
Organism: Ciconia boyciana; assembly: GCF_034638445.1. NCBI lineage: Eukaryota > Metazoa > Chordata > Aves > Ciconiiformes > Ciconiidae > Ciconia > Ciconia boyciana. The sequence goes on along the minus strand of NC_132935.1, from coordinate 122,104,307 downwards.
ATTACCAGGGTGTAGTCAAATATTTGGGTGAGTTCGTGTTAAATACAATGTCTTCTGTCATCTCTAGAACCTGAGGATTTTGCTAGAATATTAGCCAATATTTAGAAATGGATGCCTGATATTTGAGTAGCATAATTTATTTGCATCCCTCAGTGTAAATATGGGCTAATTACTTTCTCACGTTAACTTTAACGACCTCTCGCATTTTACGTGGCATAAAACATCTTGAGAGGACATAAAAGATGGCACACAAATATGAGGCTATTAAGGAAAAGATTTGTTTGTAACATTTGAAGGAAGGATGTTTTGTGCCTGTCAGCAAGTCCCCCAGAGGTACCAGATCAGCAGCAGCCCAAAGATGGCAGGACTCTGCCCTTGACCCCCCAGGGACGAGCCAGGATGTCCCTTGTCCCCGAGGGGTAGTCTGAGTGCAGGAAGCCTGCTGGGAGGCCACGTGCCAAGGTGGAAGATGACTGCAGTCCTACCTCCGTAGGGTGCGCAGTGCCTCGAAACTGGGATTAAAGAGAGCTCTGCAACTACGAGGAGCCTTTAACAGAGCAACAGGCAGGTCAACAAACAGGAGGAAGAACTCGGGAGGCATCCGAGTGAGCAGGTCCAGGCTGGCTGATGCAAATGCCTGTGGGGCTCTGCCAGGATCTTCTAGGGTATTAAATTGCAAATAAGGCTCGTACCGGACGAGTTAACCTCACAGGCCGGATGTGGGCATGGGTTGCCTGCCTTGTCAACTTCTTCTGGTCCTCAGATGTATGGGTTTATGCTTGGCTCTGCCAGACCAAGTATTTTTTGCTCAGGTGCGGGTCACCAGGTGATGCTGGTCTGTGATATCCTTTCTTCGTTACCGGTGTGTCCCCTGGCATCTGTGTCACCCACAAGCATTATCACCAGTGATAGCAGGTTTTCTTCTAAGAAGTTATGAAAAATATTAGCTGTAATGGAGACAAAATAAATGATCCCTGAAGTGGCCTGCATGCAATGCACACAAGAGAAGATGATTCTTTTTCACAATTTATTTTAAGATGTAGACATTAAGCAGCTTGTAGTTGCTTAATTTAATTTAATATTGACACATTGATTTCATGCCATTCTAGTTTCTAAGCCAATGTCACGCAGTACCAAGTCCAAGGCTTTTTATCTCTTTCAGCAAAATTTATCATCTCATCAAAGGCATCCAGTTAGTTTGAGAAAGCACATTTTATATAAACCAGTGTGGATTGGCATTGTTTTTAGTGACCTCCTTTAGTTCTTAGAGCAGTGCCAGCTGTTGCATTATTTGCCCTGTATCTTATCTCACTTTATTAGTTTGACTCGTAACCCTGTCCTGCAATAGAGCCCTGAAGCAGTGAATGCGAGAGTCGTGTCAGCTTATATAGAAATTACCTGGATAATTTCCATTCTTGTAGTTTCCTCGTTTTATTCCACTCCTAATCCAAAAGTAAATGACAAGTTCTGAAATATCCCCTGGAATTAAAATTCACTTTACAAGTGTATTTTGATTTAATGGAAAGGTTTTCAATAAAACAACGGATCTGTGATGATTTAATAAGATCGGAACACTGCTTAAACAAAGAAAAGTGTAATTTTTTCAAAATCAGTACACAGGCCATTTTAATTTGTGTAAAAAGGCAATCTCTAATAGAAAAATGTTTGGTCAGAACATTTTTGATCAGCTCTGCGTAGGATGAAGATCCACAGCGATGCTTCCCAAATTATTACCTACCCAAGTCTGATGCCAAATGACGCCCTGGCACCTTGCGTGGTGCCCGCTAGCTCTTTTCCCGGTTTGGTTGCACTAAGTCCCACCAAAAGAGAAGGCAGACCTGCTGTGTGCGCTGATAGAGATGTACAGCACTGGCATCCCGCGGCAGGTCTGGTGGTCAGAGGAAGGGTAAGGGTCTTTGTGAGCCAATTAATTACAAATAGGAAAGGAGATGAGCTTGGGCGCTTGGTGTTCATAACAACTGGGGAAACATCAGTCTATCCAAAGGGAAAGGGGGTAAAGAGGGTGACTCGGTTTTCCTGAGTTGACCTCAGTTTATACCACTGTTTTTCACAGCCCCACAAGAAAAAAATCAACTTTTTCATTCGAGCCATAGCAGTTTATACATTTACATCTGTCAGTGGGGGCTCAGCCCCCCGTGTTGCCTGTGACGGCAGCAGCTGTACGGGCTCAGCAGAGGCGCTGATACCTCAGAGCGGTGAAGAGGTCTCAGCAGAGCGACGTCTGTGTTCAGGCATCAGCTGTTCCACAAGGAAAAAAAAAAGTCTTAGGAATCCCTGGTTTACCCTCCTTAGCCAAAAGGTAACAATTTTTGTTGCCATAGCTGATGCTGCCTCCGTGGAAGCGGGGAGGCTACCAGGGGTCTCGTGGGGTGTGGAAGGGGGAGCTGGAAGATTTTTGAGGTGCGTCCCTGGACCAGATGTGGTACCCCTGGCCCCAAGTCCTGATGACCTGGTGGTTTGTGCCCATGACCGCCACGTCCTCAGTGTGAGCAGGGATTACCTTTTGTAATCAGATATTATGAATGGAGAGTACTTAATCAGGCTTTTTTTGTGGCTGTTGTTCTTATGATGGAGGAAAATATTCTCCCGTCATGTATTTATTAACAGTTTGTATGGAGGTAGCATGTCTCAATCTGCGTCTCTGTTACAGCCAAAAGCAAAACCTACTGTTTTCTGTTCTTACTGTATAAACCAGACCTCTAAGTAAGGGAGGCAAAACCCCCTCTGTGTACTATGGAAGATTTCTAATGATTTTTTCTTAAAAGCTGCATGTATTTCGTTGAACGTATATCGTATTATCGCTTGGCCTGATAGTCTAGATACTTCGTCTCCTTGACGACAGACAACATCCAGCGTGGCGTATCCCACTGCCACCAGATGCTGCGGGAATCTCGCTGCCCCGGCGGGCAGGAGGGCTCAGCCCGGAGCGGGAAGCGAGGAGCCTGTTAGCAGGGTGCCTGCAAGGGGAGGGAGGCAGTCCATAGCCAGCCTGCCTTCACCCCTGCTGGGCTCAGCCCCAGGTAAGTCTGAAAAGCCATGAACCACAACAAAATTAACTTTTCTGCTTTTCAGAAATGTAAAAACTCAGTGCGATGGAATAATTAATGCAGCTGATTAAAGGCGAAGATTACACATTAACAAAGGAAGATAAGCATTTAATTTCCAGCCTTATTGCATTTCAGACTTGAATATTGGTTCCAAAGCTGGCTGCAGACTTATTTGCCTTTCTATGTATGTATATACATAATATACATATGTACGATTACAATCTCCTGCCCTGCTTTAATAATATACTTAATTGCTTTCTGGCCCCACCCCAAGCTGCCTAAATTCATTTCACAGGGAAAAGATTATTTGCTGTTGGCCTTTAGCAAACAAATTGCCTGCCATCCTTAATCTGGGTAATAAAAGGTACTGCATCAGCCTGCTCGCAGTTCTGCACGTTGCATCTGCTTCCACACAAAGTATTACTGACAGCTATTTTCCTTGTGCCATCCCCAGCAAATGGAGTGAGTACGTAATGTAAAATGTAAACCCACTAGATGTGCTGAGAGTCGGATTCTTTGTCTTCCATTACTCTTCTGTGACACTAAGTAAATTATTTGCATATGATATTTGCATTACATATTACATCTACCATGCTATCTTTTAAAATGGCATGCATTATAATAAATGATAAATATACAGGTGCAATACTTTGATCAGCTCACATGTTTGCATATATGCATATTTACACATGAAAGCACACATGCGCACACGAAATACGCCCGTACATCCACGCATCTGCAATCATAGAAACGATGGCTATGGTTCACACTGTTCATGTCAATAGGCTTTTCCCCCAAAGTATCATACAACGGGACACAAATTGAGCTGGAAAGGGGAGAAGACACATAAAAGAGAAAGAGGGACCAGTGTTCAGGTCAGATTTTTCCATCCGAGAAGGAGTCGCTGATGTAATATTTTTCATTACAGGAGGGCACCAGGAGGCAGGATTGACCAAGGATGGGGGGAACTTGCAGCCCTTCACTCTTATCGCTTTCATGTGGGGGACTGTGGGGAGGTAAAAGGTCCACAGTGGTATAAACATCATGGATAGGCAATTCCCAGAACATCGGGTGTGAGGCTGCAAAGATGAGAAGCACATTGCATCCTTTAAAAGTAATCCAGCGGGAGGAAGGAGCTCCTGAAGATATCGTAATCTCCTCCTTGGGGTGCACGCTGTGCATCTGTGCTTAAGCATTTAGGCGGCTGTGAGTGTCTTTGGTGGAAGAGTACAGGGCACTGAAAGCTTCCAGATTGCTTTTCTTTTTTTTTTTTTTTTTAATATATCAGGAGGAAGGGGTAGGAGGTGACATTTTTTCTCCAGTAAATATCAGACACATTCCACATTCGACTTACCAGAAAATAAGGACAATGCCAGCAAATGTCAGCACAAGTTTTGCCATAGCCTCCTTTTGTACTGGTTTTGTTCAGCTCCCCATCAAGTCAGATGGGGACTGATGGGGTCAGATGGGGACTCCCCAACAGCCAGAAAGGGCATAAAATCACGAAAGGCGGGACATGGTCAGGACTGGGACACAACCTGCAGCAGAGAAAATCGATCAAGGTTGGTCCCCAACATTGGCAGACACAGAGGAGGACGGGATAGATCGTGTATGGGTTTGGTCCTTTACAGCTGGTCCCCATTTAAAGCCAGGCAGATATGAAAACATATGGGATATTGCCGGCCTGTCTGGTTTAATGATGGTAAAATATCATTCCTCACTCAAGCAGTGGGGGGTGGGCAGCTTCTCAAAGGCAGGAGGTAAAGGCAGTAATTAAAGTAAATTAAAATACGCTGATGAGCTCAGGAACAGCAGGGCAAGAGGGGAGGTGGGTGCCCAGCAGGGGAGCGCTCCCTCCGCTCCTCAGGAGAGGAAGAGCTGCGCCCGCCCCTCTCCAGCCCCTTGTATCTCCCGAGGAGAAGCATCCTTTGCCCACGATGTGAAGCAAGAGATTTCCTCTGTGGTTGCCCCTGAGCCTTCCTCGCGTATGAGCTCTGTGTTTGCCTGCTGGGTGCTCTTGGGCGTGGGCTGAGTGATCGAGGCAGTCGTGCTGTTCCTCCTTCACCTGTGCTGTTTTCCAAGATGGGCCGAGTGATGCTCAGCTGCATCCCTGCTGCATCTGCACCGCGGTCGTTCAGTCGTGCCAGGAGCTGGACCCGGACAGCCTGGAGCTGCCAACGTACTCACAGGCACGTCCCGCAGCATCATCCCCACGGCTGAGCATGCATCAAAAGAAAAACAGTGAGACTTTCCTTGTACAGGGCGATGCTGTGCACGGCATGGTAACAGAGCGTCGCACTGATGTGGCTCTTTCTACCTGTATCTCCGTTGCCTCGTTGTGAAGTGCCTCGGGTAGATCAATGTGGTTAGTGCTGCACTGCTGGGCAAAAAAAGGCAGGCAAAGGTAGGGAACGGCTTCTGCAGGAGCATGGGCTGGATAGGCTGGGATGTACGGTATCGGCCTGGAAGAGAGAGATGGCTGCAGGGCAAGGGTGAGTATGCGAGAGGTCTGTGAAAGAAAGGGAAATAGGAAGGAACTTTAATTCCTTCTCACCAGAATTAAAGTCATATTAGGCAGCAGGTTTAAAAGAAGCAGGGGAAAAAAAGGTATTTCAGCACTTAGTTGCCCTTTGAGATTGTTGGCACAGGATGGTGTGGGTGCCACGAGCTTTGTAAGGGGTCAGAAAGCAGCTAGACAAATTCAAGAAAGCAAAATCCTTCAAGGGCTGCTAAACACACGGATGTCACCCCAAGCCGGTGAAGTCCCTGAGCCAGCGGGTGGGATTGCCCTGGGCAGACTCGTTGCATGCCTGCACTTTCCTTACGCCCTCCCCAGACGTCTGCTCAGGCCGCTGGGTAGGGGCTGGGGGGACCGGCTGCCCAGGATGGCTGTTTTCTGTCCTTGCAGCCTGCTGTGCTGTTCTGACATTCCTCCCGAGTGAATCACCTCGGCCAGCTTTGCCTCCTGGAATTAGACATTGCAAGGGCAGGAGCTGAAGGGACCTGGCGTGCTCAGCCCGTTGGCCGAGCAGGGAAGTTCCCCCCCACCCCAAGCTCCACCAGTCCCACACTTTGGGGAGGCCCCAGTGTATTTACATCCCTGCCACACACGAAGGCTGCAGTGAGTAATTGCATGCTAATGAACAGGCTGCTTTGCAGATTGCAAGATACTCTAGAAGATGTTGCACACATTTGTCACAGGGCTCCTAACTTGCTCTGGCGCTTTTTTATTCCCGCTTTGGGAGTAAGGCGGCCTCGGTTTTGCAATGGAATATTTTGCTCCTTATGAGTAGCGTGCGCAGCAATGATTAATGGCAGATTTTAAAAAGCCAAATTAAATATGAATTTCAGAGTTTCTCATCTGGCGTCTTTCGATGCCATTTCATTGTGCAGCTTGATGCCACTTAAAAAAAAAAGTTTCATGAAAACTTTCTGACATTGCTGCAGCTCCCCATTCCTGTAGCTCTGAGCTGAGAAACACCAAGGCTACAAGCAGCCCTGAGCTTGACTAAGCTCACAGGGACAGAAAACCAGAAAACTTCATAGCTTGGTGCTCAGACCTGCTGCCTGTTAACAGCAAGGAAGCTGGTTTTAATTTTAGAGGTGCAAATTAAACCGTATGGGCACAAATTGCGAACAAAACCTAAAACACACAGGTGAAACTCCTAAAAACTAACGTGTATAAGAGGAAAGGGAAGGCAGGCTGTGCTGTCTGGGAAGAGGCTCCCGGAGCCTTCACTGCAAGAGCCCCCGGACGCTGCCCCAAGGGAGGTCCCCGAGGATGCTTGCGGGCCAGCCAGGGGCCGGCTGGCTCATCAGGTTCCCAGTGGCTTCAATTGCGCTGCATCTTGGATTTTCCTCCTTCCTTCCCCTCTTTCTCATAAAGCGAGTCCCTCGGGACAAGTGAGGGGTCACGAGGAGAGGCACACTGCCTTGGCAAGCCCTTGCAGAGCCCCAGAGAGCGGAGGCAGACAAGTGATTCTCTGGACTTACCCTTTATCTTTCCAGGTACAGCAGCCATGCCTGGCCAAGGGCTGGCTGAGGACGTTGTTTCAAAATCATGCTGGAAAGGTGAAGGTGCTGCACAGCATAGCCCTTGCCCAGGGCTCAGCTGTCTTCTCCGGCTGCTGGCTTCGTGTCTGGGCTGGCAGAGTGGGGGGCAGCAGGAGCTGGTGGAGCGGCCGTGCACGCTCCCAGCCGGCAGAGGAGACCCAAGGGAGTGCTGCTTGCTTTGGGAGCGGGAGAGGAAGAAGAGGTGGTGGGTAGAGGTCCTGGGCAGCCTTGCCAAGGCGAGGAGAGGCAGGGGAGGTGGGCTGGGGTGTACCCGTGTGCGGTCACACCATCCCTGCTGTCACGGGTGTCCTTGACTTGGACCCCTCGGGACCTCCCGTGGGATGGAGCTGGGGATGCTGGACACACCGCTGGCCTACCCGCTCTGGGTAATTGGGCCATTCTCCTGCCCAGAGGCCATGGCCAAAGGGCAGGTGAAAGGGGCCAGATTTGTCCTCACCAAGTTCATTGAGCACACAGGAGGTTTGGGGGCTGCTGGCAAGGCAGCCACGTTTGGGGCACGCTGGGAGCTGCTGGGCTCCAGCTTTCAAGGGAGGATCATCTGCATCACTTAGCATCGGGGCTCAGCTTCAACTTTAAAATCTTAAAACCTAAGAAAAGCTTTTTCTTTCACTTTCTGTTGGAGGGGGGCTCAGACTGAAGCCCTGGGCGCACGCTCTGGCTCAAACTTGATATATAAATGCAAATCTGGGGTTCCCAGGCTCCATCACTACCCAGGGCTGCAGCAGCATCCTGGGCGCAGGCATTAACAATGCTGGGAGCGCCTGGAGCCGGAGCTGGAGAGCTGCTTGCATCTTGAGTTTCTTTACTTCATTTATTCTTAATGAGAACTGGAGTTGCCTGTGTATGTAAATCACTCTGACTATTGTAGTTTTACTACAGCACCATCTGCTTTCGTGGGACTTTGTGGCCATAAAGACGGTGGTTGCCACGAGTGTGCATGTGCATATTTACACAGGGTGTACGGGCCAGGGAGCTTCAGCTCTTCGCAGGCAGCAGCCCTGCTGGGAGTCTATATAACCCAAGAAACTCTGAATTTGGAGGCAGTGCACCTCCGCACACAGAACAGGTGAGGGACCTGAATTGTTTCAAGACAGTGACTGGAGCACTCGTTAAAAGGACTACGTTTCTCGACACCCCTTGCTCATAACAAAACCACCTTCCGTGGCACCAGTAGCCTGATGCCAGGAATTTTTCTGCCCTAAAAGCTTTCTATTTTAATGCTTTTAAAAATGGCTAGTATAAGAGAAGGGATGGGTATTCTTTCCCCCAGTTTAGGACTTTAGAAAAAAGCTTGCTCCGGCCCAGGCAAGCAGGTTTCTATTCCTGAAACTGGCGTTTGCACGAGGGCTGGAGCAGCAGTGGGTGACTGGTGGAAACATTGGGTGCACCCAGGCCTTAGAGCATCCCGAGTGGAGCCGGGCAACATTGGCCCTGGTGAGACGAGCGAGCCCTGGACTCCGGAGATGAAGCACAAAGACCTGCCATTGGAGAGAAGTGCGAGAGGAGTGAAGGAATAAATCTCTTAAAAGAACAAGGTTTTGTATAGCCAACAGAAATAACATTTCAGACCTGCAATAACACATAGCATTAAATTGAGCAGAGTGTTTGAGCTGCTAATATATCTCGTTGTCATGTTTCTTCTAGGTTTGCTTTGTGCTGAAGGGATGCTGTCAGAGAGCTGAAGCCAGGAACTTCAGGCTTATAAAACAAAAGGGTCTTTTAAATTTTTTTTTCATTATTTCAATAAAATAAAATGTCTGTTGCTTGTTTAAACATCCCTGGCTGGTCTTGGGAAGAGAAACCAAGCAGGGGTCTCTGACGCAGGAGGAGCAGAAAGCGTCAATGGCAGCTGTGTGTCCTTGTCCCGGCCGAGCAGGACACGAAGCATAAGCCCACCGCCTCAGCCCTGGAAACAACATTGCATCCTGAAACGTGCTCGGATAAACACACATCCCAGGTCCGAAGGGCAGCTCAGGTGAGGACAGAGAAGAGGAGTTAGGGGGCTTTCATCCCCTCCCCAGCTTTAGCAGGAGGCCTCTGTGTTTGGTAATATTCTGCATATCTCAAAATGCAACTGCCGTGCTGAAGAAGTTCAGGGTTATTTTTAGGCATTTGGGATTGTTTTTTTGTACCCAAAAGCTCTCTCTAGGACTACAAACAGGAGGCCAGCTGGAAAGCTCGGGTTTTAGGTTTGCTTTGGATGGCCAGCGCTTCCCAGAGAGCTGGGGAGGCTTTGCCCCAGCCCCTGGTCCCCCAGCAGGGCGGTGGCACCAGCAGCAGGGGTGCTGGCCGTGCAGGCACCCCACATCGTGGGGACAGGGCACGGGACCGCTGCTGGCCCCAGGGTTTGGATGGGGAGCGGGGATGATGTCCTGGAGCACCGTAGCACAGGTACCTGCGTGGCAGCCATGGAACATCTGGAGCAGGTACCTGCGCGGCAGCCATGCCATCTGGATTGTGCTTTGGGATGGTGAACTGCTGCTTTCCCCTGTCCCTGAAAGAACCAGGATGGAAACATCCTGATCTGATCTTCTGGGGCTTTTTGCTGATTTGGTTTCTTTACGCTCGACGCTAACGCTCTGCTGGAAGGTGCGATGTCTGTCATGGGGGCTGGCGTGTATCCACCAGGGCCGTGCATGCAGCCTGCGCAGCAGCTCAGAGCGATGGTTGCAGTGCCGTGGCCGTGCCCCATGTGAGGGTGGGAAGACGGAACGCCGTGTTTCCCATCTGCACTTCTCACAGTGATTATTTACAGCCTTTTGAAGAGATGCCAAAGATTTTTGTAAAAAATGATCAAAGTCTTTGAATTGGGGATGGACCTCTGAAAAGCCAGGTGCTACCTCTGGCAGAGCTCGTGAGCTCAGCGCAGGAATCGCTGGGTGAAGCTTTACAGCTGAGTTGTGAGGAGATAAAACCAGATTATGGTGATGGTCTCTTCTGGCCTGAATACCGATGGGTCAGCAAGTGAGAGAGCACCAGGCTTTGCAGGGAGCGGGACAGAGCCTGGCTTGGTCAAACCAGGGCACGGGGGAGGCTGTGCCGCCCTGCAAGGTGGAAACAAGGCTGTCCCTAAAGCGGTACCTCCTCCCAGGGACTCTCCACCAGTTTTGGCATCCGGATGGGGATCCACAGAGGACATCGGAGACGGGAGCTGCGGGACGCTGTGCAGCGCAGCCCTCCTTCGCACTCCTCGGCTGAGCTCGGAGCTGTGCTTTGCCCGTCCCGCTTGGCAGACCCGGGGCATGCAAGGAGACGGGCGGGAGGGAGGAGCTCCAAAAGTCCATTGCTGTGGCTCCGCTTTTACAGCCAATTAATAATGAATCACATTTGAGCAGGCTGCAAACCGAAGGTTATAGCATTGCCAGAGGAGGAAAACCCAGCGGGAGCAGGTGGCAGGAGAGCTGACTCCAGGTACTGTCAGCTACGCCGGCTCGCAAGCAGATGGCACAGAGAAGTGGAGGCTCTGAATTAGTGAGGTTTTGGTTTATTTTAAGCAGGGGACAAAAAGCACTATGGAAAATTGACCCAAGGTGCATGCCCGTAGTCGTGATTTTTCCCTGTGTGTTTCCGCGGGGCTGCACTAGGTTGTCACCTCAGGTGCGGTGCAGGTTCCAGCTCTATATTTACCACACAGGGAGATAAGCCCTGTGCTGCTTGCACGTTACGCCTTCCACTTTGTGGTTACTACCTGCCAACAACAAGCGGGACGTTTGTTATAAAAGAGAGACATTTTTAGAGCAGGAGGCCGATTGCCGGTTGCCTCCTGGTTATCTCTGGAGAGGCCAGCAGCCGTGCACCAAAGCATTCCCCGACCTCCGGAGCAGGCGGCGGGAAGACGAGGAGGACTTTTCACCTTTAAACTTTTCCATGAAGCGTGCCCAGGTGACTCGCAGCAGTAAAAGCTATTCCCAGCACAGGCTGGGTGAGGACAAGTGCCGGCACAGCTCTCCGGCAGCCCATAGCTGGCATAGCTCGGCCCCGCGGGGAGCATGCTGCTCCAGCCCCGACTCCTGCACCAGGCATGCTGCCCCGTGCTCCTCCTCACAGCGTCTGTTTTGTCTACAGGGTAATATTTTCCATTTGGTGCATCCAGAAGAAATACAGCCCAGCTGGGCTGGAGAGTCCCCTGCACCCTGACGCCTTGGGGCTGCAAATACCCCCGCTCCAGCAAAGTCCTGCCGCCAGAGCTCTGCGTTCCCCACCGCCCCGGGAGGCAGGTCCCACAGCCAGTGATGGCGTTTTTGCCTCCAGGCACCCCTAACACTGGCTCCTCAGGGCGGATGGATGCTGGGAGGAGAGACAGCTTTGCCCATCTCCGGGCGGATGGCTGAGAGCTGGGGCGAAGCGATGCCCCAGCTAGCTGTGGAGCTGCCAGGCCTCTGCGCTGGCAACCGGGGAAGGTGGCAGAGGATGCAAGTGCCATCCGTCCTGTGTATTAAAGTACAAATTGCCTGACTGGGGTTGTGTGCCTCTCTTTAAGCCAGCTGGTGGAAAGGAAAGCCATAGTCTGAGGCTGGCTTTGGGCTCTTCTGCCTCCTCAGGGCTATATCCCACGGTGTATTTTTGGAAAACATGGTTTTGCACAAGGGGAGGTTTCCCGACAGGTTCTCCCCCACTTTTGGGTAGGAGGAATGGCTCAATGTGCCAGACAAAACCAGCACGGCGGTGATGGCCTTGCTGAGCAGGAAGGCTGTAGGTGTGCAGCTGCATAGCATGGCGAGCAGTTTAATAAACTACCCATCCCTCACAGCGAGCTCAGGACCGGCCCCTCAAAAATGGCAGTAGGGGGGGAAACCCGGGGTGCGTAGTGCAGACCCCCGCCATTGCACATCTGCCTCGGCTGTCGCAGAGCAACCCCGTGGCTGCTGCATGAGGGCATCGCGCTTGTGCCCACCCAGCAAACAGCCTGCCCCGGCACGAGGGCATTTGACCCGGCAGGGCTGATGGCCAGCCAAAGCAAACGGCAGCGGATGTGAAACTCATGGCCCCACAATGTACTGAGAAGAAGAGTGGAGGAAGGAAAATGAATATGTGCCAGGGAAGCAAAAACTACAGTGGGGAGGGATGTTGGTATAATTAAAACTAATTGCCTGGTGTGGCGGTGACTCTAGTTTTGCTGTTTATATCTTTTCTTTCCAGGTTCTGCCTATCCCAGATTGCAGGTGCAACACAGCTTCCTGCAAAAAGCCGCAAAGCAAACCAGCAGCAATGGGAAAACTTCCCTGGGTGCCTCTCCCATGCCTCTGGAAGAGTTGCACGGCCCGACCTTGACACACACAGCAAAGAGAGCAACCTTGCAGCACGGCTGGGAAGCCGGCAAGCACAGCAGCAGCACCCGCTCCTCCCCAAAGGCTCGTGAAGAAATTCAAGCCCTGATTCTGTGAAGGACATGAGGGATCCTGATTACGGACACACCTTGCATAATCATGACTGGGAAATTGCCCCATCACATGAGGGAAAGCATGGCGAAACAGAGACGGAGGCAGAAAATAAGGAGCTGGGATCATTTTCATCAGGATAGCTGTAGGAGTGATTCGCAAATTCGTTGAGAAGGCCAGTGGTGTTTAATGTGTGCCTTAATGATCTGGAAAAAGAGGTGAGCAGTGAGGTGGCAAATCCACAGATGGCCCCAAATTGTTTAGTTCCTTGGGATGAGGCTGTGAAGAGCATTTTTATGGTGAGACCCCTGCCCAGGAACCTGGCCCCAGATTTGGAGTGATGAGGGGGTCCCACTCATTCAGGGCACCCTTTGGTGGCACCCTTTGTATTCTGGCTATAGCACACAAGGCAGCGGGGCTTCAACTGCCCCATCTTTCAGATGGGTCCCAAAATAAAGCATGTGACAGCAAATTTTTGAGTCCTCCACCAGCTGGAGAGCATGTACCCTGGGGTGCAGTGTAAGCGGAGTAACAGGCATGGGGGGCAGCTGTGCGGGTAGATGGGGAGCTGGGAATGAAGAGATGGGGAAGGTTTTCCTGAGGCCCAGCCTCTCAACTGAGGTCTGAACGAGAGGGGCTCCCATGCCCTTATCTCCTTAACTCTGCCCCCATAAAACCACCCTTCATTTATCAAAACCAAAGGAGGCTGCTGCTCTTTTCTAAAAAACAGTGAGACTCTCATCCAAGGCTGAACTTCAATGCACCACCGGGAATCAAAACAGGCAGTTTTGCTGGGCCAGAAATGCCTCCTTTCCCATATGTTCCCTATACAGTCGAGCGGTGGCCAAGGAGGGGTCGGATGGAGCTTGGAGCAGGCTGCATCCCTCCACCTGTGTGCCTGTCGTGGCCCCCGCCGGGGCCTTGGGCTCTGTCCAGGCGGCATGCATGCCCGCTCACTGACAGTGAGTTGCTGCGTGTTGCACCTTGCCAAGTCCAAGGAATGCAAAAAGTCATGTGGAAATATAATGCATAATCAGAGCTTAGTCATATATATATATCTCTCTCTGTAACTAATATATTTATATGGAGTAGGTATAAGAAACAGTCATGAAACATTGGAGAGAGGAATCAAACACTCTATGTCACAACATTTTCTTTGATTTTTCAAAGCCTGCGCATAAAATGGAGATAGTGCTTTACACAGTGGTGGCCTGCTCGTTGGTGTTTGTAAGATGCTCAGACATTGCTAAAGTTGCAACCACACAAGCAGGCAATGGAGTGGCACTGTGATCCTTTAATAAGAGTCTCATTAATCTAAAAATTAAATATAAGGCATTCCAGATTTACTGAGAATGGAATGGAATGGAATGGAATGGAATGGAATGGAATGGAATGAATGGAAAAGAAGGAGAAGAAGAAGGAGAAGAATGAGAAGAAGCAGCTTTTTCCTTCTTCTTTCCCATCGTTTCCACTGCCTTAAGCCATACTGTGTCTGAGTATCTCCTAGTTATGCCGGCATGCCTGTTCCAGCAGGTCGCAGAGGCAAAGCCCAGTGCGGTCCTGCACCTTGGAGCGTGTGAGGGATGTATCTGCAGAAACAAAGCTGGGTTTATTGTACGGAAGGTGATCACTGTCACTAGCTGGAGGGTGAAGCAGCAGCATGTTCTCAGTAAGTTGGCTTAATACCCTTACCCATTTTCCTGCTGGCACCCATCACTTGAATGCCAGGCAGGATGAAACAGACAGTCATGTGCCCGTGCTGGCCAGGGGAGGAACCTTCAAAGCTTTTCCCACCTCAGCACAGAGGTAGCTCATACAGAAAACTGTGATTTGTTGTCTGCTAAAGGTTTGTACACCGCCCTTAGCCCTGGCACTGGTCTGGGCCACGCTCAGCCTCTGCATTCTCCAAGTGTGAATTTTGAAGGTTGTTCTTCCAGGAGAGGAATCATCTGCTCGATGGTGCTGTTTTGCTTTCCTCTGACATTATAGCTCTTCTGTGGCCCAGTTTGCTTTGCTTGCTACTACAACCACACAGTATGTTATCAGCACTTAATAAATGCCACAGCCATCTCGAGGTGAGATAAAAGATATGAAATATGAATGCATGACTGGTTTTTTGGTTTGGGGCTTAATCTATCATGGCATCTCAAAAGGTGGCATGTTTGCTGCTGTTTAAAATTTGTGGTTTACCCTGTGAAATGGGATCCCTGCTGTTTGCTAGCATTTGACATAGTAAAAATGACTACTGGAATGCTACAGGTCACTAAAGGATGTTGGCAACAAAACTGCAAACATTTGCCACCTTTAAAAGGCTTTTTTCCATTCAAAGCTTAATATTTATGATACCGTAGTATTCTAGATTTGCACAGAAGATAAACAGAGTTGCTGATTTTGGTCTCAGCAAAGCTCAGTTCTCATGAACCTGATGATAGACAGCAGCATGGTAGTGCCATTGACATAGTTTTATGCTTGGTTGAGCTACTGGTGACTTTGATCTCTCCATTTCTGCATGGTGCCCACAGGATAAAAGTGGCCTCTCTGCTCCCCTTTTGGGGGAAAATGCAAACATGTTCAAATTTAAGCTGTCCTAAGTCAACCAAAGCCTAGATGGCTCATTGAGCTAGAGCAGTTAAGGCACATAAGAACATGGTGTGGCTAACATCTTCAACCACCTTTGACCCCATGGGCCAGATATGCATTTATAGAGGGGCAGGCAGCGGAGGCAAAGGCGCAAATGAAGCCTAGCGGTTAAAAGCACATCTCCAGACCCATAAAACCTGTCATGCACCCCTCTGTACAAATACTGCAGTCCAGAGGCAAAAGCAGTGGAGCTGCAAGGATTTCACCCAGCCAAAGTTCCCTTACAAAGTAGGCAAACTATTGGCAGCTACAGCCAAAATGTTATGTTGCTCCGAGCACGCAATTGCTCAAGGTCCATTTGGGGTAGGCAGTGATCAAAGGGACAGCAATGGCAGCTCAGTGACACACCTTGGGCCATGAGGTGCCGCAACCAGACATTGAGTGGGGTCTGGCAGAAATCACAGCAGAAAGGCAGTAACTGGCAATGTGCAGGGGAGGGAAGGGAGTCGATGGGTGCAAGGAGTCAGAAAGAGGGCACAGCAACCTCTCCCCCCATGGTGACTGGCCACCAGCGCCATAGACAGTTGGCAGTGCCCATGTCAGGCCATCCGGCTGCGTGGCATGAGGGGTAACAGGGCTGGAGAGCAACCCCACTGCCTCGACCCAGCTTACAGCAGAGGAGCAACGAGTAGCCCCAGGACCCACACCCTCAGCATATGAGACCTGACAGCTCAGCTGAAGTTCCCTCTACAGACCCTGGCCTGATCAGGTCCAATTCGACCTCCAGGTAAAGCTGTACAGACGCTTGCATCCTTCCTAAGGCAATGGGGGGCTGAGTGAGGCAGGAATACCCTCATTTCCCTTTCATTGTCCAAACAGCCTTTGCCCTGGAGGGGTTGCACAACACCTGCCTGCCGGGACAGCTGGACAATATCCATCAGCCTGCCTTGGCTGTGCTGCAGGGAGTATTTCCAAAAGCAGCTGGGTGACATAGGTCCTCATATCGTCTTGCAAGTCAACAGGACTTGTGTTCCTTTGAAAACTTTTACTCTGCATGAACGAAGGCCTTTAAATATTTTTAAAGCCGCTCAAGAGGCACATAAATATTTGGGTTCGGTCAGCCCTATTTTAGACAAATAAAACTACCTACAGGGACCCTCAAAGATGCTCACATCATGCCAAAGATCAGTGTGGGGCTGATGCCTCCTCTGAAGGTTGCTTGTTTGATCCGTTCGCTGTTCTGATCCCTCTTTCCTCCTCCTCTTCAGCCCCTGCAGAGAAAAGTGGTGACATGATTTATAGATGTATTTCAAGGTATTTGAATATTTCCAGCCAGCTACGTCGTTCCTGCTACCTGCTCTAATGGCTGCTGTGCCGAGGGCTCTCTGAACAAAGGCTCAGGACAAATGAATCCTCGTCTTCACTCCCAAGAAAGGTTTAAAAAGAATCACCTCCTCCTTCTATTATTTCCTTGTCTTGTTATTTTAATTTTTTCCCCTGTGCAGACAGCAGCAGTAAGCCCACTAGAGAATGAATGAATATCAATGAGATAGGGCAAAGATGGAATACACAGCAGTTTTTTCCCAAAGTTACAATGAAAATGCCTACAGGGAGGTGGCACACGCAGCAGACAGCACACACACACACATACACACACATATACCCTATTTTTTGAAAACATCCATATTTACTGAAAAATATTCCTATGTGGGCAAGTTTCTAAATGTCTATTCAAGTTCATGGCGCGCACGCTCTTTTAGCAATTTTATATAGTGATTGCCTTCTCTCTGTTACAAACAGAGGGCTGCAACAGGCTGGGAATACCAGAAAGTCAGACCCAGGCTTTGCTGTGAACTCCCAAATCAAGGACTGTTTCTAATTATAAAATGCATTACTCGGGTATTAAAGGAATTGATTCCTTGCTGGCAGGGAAAAAAAGAGAGAGATGTGTTTCTAATGGAGGACAGAGACAGAGAGGGAGAGACAGTGCATCCTCCCTCCAAACCTTTCTGTTTGCCCTCTGTCTGAGCCCAGCCATTTGCCCGGGGTGCCTTTCGGCAGCACCCCCTCCTCTGCAGCCGCGGGGATGCCCTCGCAACTCTCCAGTTTTATTAAAAACCAGGAGGGAACCGAGTGTTTTAGTGAGACAGGGACTCAAGCTCAAAGCTGGGGCACAAAACCAGTGTCCACAGCAGGAGCTGGTGGCTCCCCGGATACTTTCTCTGTTCCCTCCGGCCCCCCTCCTTTCCGTAGTCTGCCAAAACAGAGGAACAACAGCTGGGAGTTACAGGACATGTTCCCCTTACAAGGCTGCCCAGGTAGTACCCAGCTCCGGAGGCTTTCATGGCCTCGGTGAAGGAGGAGTGGCACAGCCCTGGCGAGGGGCAGACCAGAAAGCAGTGTTTTCCATGAAGCTGTGAGCAAAGAAATCCAGCCCTGCCCTCCCCCACCGAAGTATTCACAAAAAATAGCCAACTTTAAAAGGAAATTTTAGTTAAAAGCTAGTTGATAACACAGTTCTTGAAAAACGCGAGTGCTAGGCTTTGCACTGCAAAGAAATGGCTCGCAGCGGAGTAAACATTTTGTGAGCACCGCCAGCATTTCTTGCAATGGAAACAACATTTCCCATGGAAATTTCTGATGGTGAAAACAGGCCTTTCTGACGGAGAAGCATAAACAGAATTGGCTTCTGGTTTCGGTTCTTCGCAAGCTGCTGTCCCCTTGCCAGGCACAGCAGGGGCAGGGTAGCTCCCAGGAGGGCTCTGCAAGGGCTCATCAGCCCAAAGCTCTGCACAACTGCCTCCTGAAAACCACTGTGGGACAGGAGGGACAGAAGCAGTGGTGCAGTGCATCCCATTCTGACAACGCTACGTATGCAGCGGGCAAAGACACGAGTACCATATGCATGTAGGGTTTGAGGATGCGATGGGGAGGGAGGGCTGGGTGGCTGCGCAGAGGGGCCGGTCAGTAGACAGCAATGAGCTGGACTACAGGGAGGGGGAAAAATATTGGGAGCCATGAAGCACAGCACAAAAGCTTGCCAGCAGCTGGTGCAAGGGGTCGGGATGCTGTTAAAAGAGGGGTAAAAGAGCTGCTGGGGGAGGGAGGACCAGCAAGGGAGCCCGAGGAAGGACGGAGGAGGCTCTGCCAGGGCGGCAGCGCGCACAGATGCTCCTGCCAGCCGGTTGCGACACTTCTCTCATCCAAACGCTTGCTGCTGCCACATCTGCTCTAAGTGCGAGACCGGCTGCGAGCGTAAATGTGGCTTACTCTTGTGGCTCCAAGCAGAGGCGGAGGGGGCTGCAGGAGCACATCAGCAGGCTGGGGGAGCGCACAAGTGTGGGCAGGAGATGCTCCCTCTCTTGCAAACCAGTCCTCATATTAACTCTGCAAGGCTGAGAGTCAAAGAGCAAGAGGTTGCCAAGTTTTGGCAGAAAGTACACTTTTTGCAACTAAGCAATGTCGATTGACTTGTGCTTTGTATGTAAATACTTCCCTTTCTCTGACTATGGTGGCAGCCCCGCTTCGGGGTCATCCACACCTAGAACGCTTTGAGCATCACTAATAGCAAACAGCAATTTAATTGTTGCTTCTGTCGTGACCGAAAACCATTTTCCCTTTATCTTCTTTCTGAGCTGCGTAATCACCAGAGAGCTAAGAAGCGGTGGTTTGTTTGGGTTTTTTTTCTTTTGTATGATAAAAAACTCAATGCTGCCCTCTGTCAGAAATGCAGCAGTACTGGTCTTAAATTGCTTGTCCTTAACAAGTACGATGGGTTCTTTCCGTGGGGCTGCTTTTAACCATAAATCCCCCTCATCACATCTGAGCCTGCTCATAAAGACGAGGCGGCGATCCCATTGCTTTCCGCTGCACTGTTTCATGTGCTAAACATCTGACGGTGATTAATAACACACTTCAACTGCTCAGCTATTTACGGTGACGGCTAACCTAAGGATGACTTAATGAAAAGAAGACATATTACTGCCCAGGTAAAAAAAAGAAATAGTGCTGTTACCACTTGTGTTTAGTGCAATTTAAGTGGAAGAATACATGGGCTCTCTTTTAAATGCTCATTAACCTAGCGTGCAGGATAATTTCCCATTTCATGAAGGCCAAGTTGAGGGCAAGCCCCCCATGTATACTGGGAGAGAAACTCCCCCCAGTCTGGCACAGCCCCCTCAGCTGCTGTATCTCAGTCCCTTGCAGCATGGCTGTAAAACATCTGTATGGTGGTGGTGTCCGTCCTGCCTGCCTGGGGCGCAGGGCTTGTGCCGTCTGGACCTCTGCCCAGGGCTGGGTTTAACACACCAGGAGAAGCGATTGCCTTTAAAGGGATAAAATACAGCTCTTAGCAACATATCTATCAAATAAATGGCTAAGTCCAGAGCTGTTTGGTCCCAGCACACTGTGCTGTAGTCTCTTAAGAGCAATCAAAAAAAGAGTGCCGTTACAGGGGATGCTGCCTGGCTAAGTCACCTCTCAGTGGGGGCTGGCGACGCTTAAACACTGCAGACTTACAGATCGCTACCTGCAACCCCCAGCGAGCGGGATGCACGCACCGGCCACCCCACAGCTGCCCCCGGAGCACATCTGAGACACCTTTTCTCCAGCACCGTGTCCTGCAGGCACGAGAGTCTCTCTCTGTAAGTGTGTGACAGCCGTGGAGGGGATCAGATAGCCAAGAGGGCGATGAGAGCCTCCCTTCTCCTTGCACCCCAACACGACTCACCTTTGCACTCCTGCTGGGGTCACCAACATGCAGTCCGTTCACCTCCCTACGATGAGATGCTACGGGGGAGCCCACCTTGCGGGCACTCTGCCTGCAGCCAAAGCAGGTCTGCCCTCGGAGGCCACTTCAGACAGTACGGCCACGCTCTCCAGTGCGGGCTGACAAGGCCAGCAGCCAAGGGAAGGAAATCTGCACTTGTAAAACACCACATTTGGTCTGGAGCCACAAGCACAAAGCACCAGGATGTGTCGCTTGTCAGGCGGGTGTTGCCCTTGAGAAAGTGCAGAGGTCTGGGATGAATTTTCCTGAACACTGACTGAAGACGCTGCAGATTTCACTTGGTTTCACAATGAGTCACTGAAACTCGAGAAAGGCAATTCACTGGGGAAATCAAAAGGAGTAATTAAGAGAACATAGTAATTAAAAATGTATCCTAAGAGATCCTGTACGTGACATCCGCACCAGACGGAGAAGCATGCCTTTACCCACCCCAGGTTACACGAAGTCTGGGGAAAGCTGTAGCCACAAAGTCGCCATGGTTACAGATGCACAAAACTGAGAGCGACGAGACGTCCTGCTCTGCCACGGCCACAGCGTGCATCTTCAAGCTGCAACTATTTAATTGACCCTGGATTATGCAATTAAAAAAGAAAGAACCCCAGAAAGCCCTAATATATTCAGGGATATAAAAGTAGACAGATTAGAGAAGAGATTTTAATATATGCACACTGTACAGGGTGTGGGGAGGAATAGATATTATGTTATTGGACTGTAAATTGAGGTACTCATTATGCAGTCCTCATTCTGCATCCAACACTTCTGCTTAGATTTGTTTATAACACCTTCTGTCCTAGAGATGCCTGCATTTAACACACTGATGTATTACGTGTGTATTTGTGTGCACGTATACTAAGATGAAGTTGTAATACATCATAAACCCTACGTACTAATTATCACATGCTAATGTAGCAAATTAACCATACGTTAGTTTCCATTAAAAGCAGATTTCCTTTGCATACAAGGTGCCAGATACAAACCCATGTGGCCTGATCAGAGTGGAAATGATGGGTGCATAATAACCACTTGAATACACTTTCCATGCTATTTTGCTGACATAAATCCTGGTAATGAAAGTATAAGAAATCACTGAGGGTTTTAACATCACCGTGTTTACTGCACATGATAAGGAAACTGGATTTCACTGTCTGAATGCATTCCCAAGGGCACACTGATACACAGACATGGTTTTAGGGTAGTGGTAGTAAAATCCATCCTCACTTTTCAGATTTCTTAAGGTGGCTTGCTATTTTCCAAACTCTAGCTTCATCTGATGCTGAAGGGCTGCCCTGAGTTAAGGCGTAAGCACTGCCACAGCAAACTTAGCAGGCAGTATCTTGACTCTATAAGCAAGTCTATAGGCAGGAAGAAGCTGTCTGGAAACACAGGCTGTTCCTATAGTAAGAAATAACTCACCTAAGGGTAGGACCAGAGCCAGGTCCTATCTCTGTTCCTGAGGCTCCCAGTCCTCAGGACTGTATCGACCCACCTTCCTTGTCCCAGTCACCGGAGAGCAAGCAGCTTTTCTGTGGCAGTGGGAAGGCTGTTCCTCCCTCCTCGAGCATGGATACACATGGGACAAGCAAATTACATCCTCATGCTCGTACTTCTTGCACAGATGTGTCTCCTAGCTATGATTTAAGGCTTGCTGAAGGTGCATGGATGGAGGTACAGCAGCTTCCACTGAGCCACAGGATTGATTGCATCTCACCAGCAGTTTACAGGAGTGCTCTTCTGAGATGAGGCTGGCTCTCAGCAGATGCAACAGGACAGCTGGCCTTGTTTCTGGGAAGAGAAGGAAACTAAACAGCAGCCTTTTTGCTCAAAAATCTGAGAGCTTTCTTTTCATTTTCAAAATACAGGTTTGTCATTCCTAAGCTATGGATATGCAATATAAAAAGTAAAATGGTTTTCCTTGGAAGCACTGGAAACACCTGCTCTATAGATAATAATGCATCATGACACAGAGCAACCTGAGTTTCAGACACTGAATTTCAGTAAACCTGTTACAAGTAGTGGTTTGTAGGCAATGAATTTACTGGCAGCATTTGGCAGTAAAGGATTACAACTGCTAGGCTGGTAATAGGACTCAGGCATTACATAAACCCTGATTAGAAAGGGAGTCATTTGCCTACCTGTACATGATTACACCTTAGTCATGTCACACTGCCGTCTCCACTCAATTTCCCTGTAAGTAAGGTGACCAGGGACTGTCATATCTGCCGTGACATGCGTCTGCGAGCGTTTTGGTGCGAGCTGTGCTGTGCGGTGCCCCTGCAGCTCCCACGCAGCCCATGCACACGATTCCCTTGGGCTAGACAGGACAATCCATGGGCTTCTGTGGCAGTTGAAATGGGTGCCAAAAATTTAACTTTCAGCTACTGGGGCTCCTTCATCCTAAAAAACAAGGTCTTGGGACCAGCCTGTTCTCAAAGTCTGAATTTTTATGAGCAGTTACTTTCCTCTGTGCTACCCCGTCATTCAATCATCCAGAGCATCACGCTGCCTGTCTGTGCTCCTCACACAGGTTCTTGCTGCTTGTATCAGCCTTGTTGCCTTTGCTGGCTATTTAAGACATCGCTTTCCCCTTGAATTGTTCAAATGTCAGTAGGGGGCATTATTGTCTGTGGCTGCCTAGTCTCACAGCACTGCCTGTGATTCTTTATTTTATTCTAATGAAGACTGTGTCCATAACCAGATTGTGTGGCGACTAGAGAACTAAGCCCACTTTGGTGGGCAATCCTACCAGGAGTTAATGATCCTAGTACCAAAGCCACAGCTGAGAGGCTGGGACCATAACAATCATACTCACTATCTATTTGAAGAAATGATCTGTAGCATAAATTTGTCTATAATACTCCCATCAGTAGAATCAGATGTTTATAGCTCAGATGAGTTTTGTGGGCACCTTCTTTGCTGTTAAATATCACTATGTTTCATAAAAAGGAAGAGAAAAGGAATATAGTCTACTGCAAGTTAGATTCAAAAATGGAAACACGACTTGAGGTTTCCACATAGAAGAGTGGTATTTTGCAATTTTACTTTTATTACACTCAGGTTTTTAAAAGAGCCCAGATCCCATTCACCTCCAAATTTTCACAATGTGTCAGCACTCAGTGTCTCTCCTCTGGCCAGATTTTCTTTTCCTAATCTTTGACTTCAGAACTAATAAAGTCGTCTTCAACCATGACCTACAGCAGTGCTCTGACATGAGCTTGTGCTTGTGCCTTGGATCCAATTCATTCATGTACAGAGGAACTAGCAGAGGGATCTATGTGCCACTAACACCCTGAAAATAGGACTTATGGGGTCTTTTTGCATACTTTAGCCTTGAGACCACTAAGAGGGGTGAATTTCAACTCAAAATTGGACTTCATCGTCAAGCTAAAATGTGATTGCCATGCCTGGGCTTTACTTACTAAAGATTTCTATTACAGCCCCAGGACAAAAATGCTAATCCAATAGCTTTCATATTTCTAGAGTCTCTGTCCCATCTCATTCCCCAGCCATATTCTGGGGTCTGCTCTGGGTAGAAGGATATGCTGCAAGGAAGGCTGAACGGATGGCCCCATGTTTCTTTAACAGTTGTGTATTTAGCCACTAGCCACTATGAAGGAGTTGGAATTATTTTTATTGCATAGCCTTCTCTATGGAATAATTCAGTCATTCACTCCAAGAAGGAGCAAAGACTCCTCCTTTCCTCCATCCCTGCTCCAGTACTCAGATGAGACCCATCAGATCTGCACCATGCACAGTGAAGCAGTGCAGAGGATTATTCTGTCCCGTAAACTGGAACTTAGTTGGGGACGCCAGCCTCATCTAGGGCAGCACAGGAACTGCCATCAGGAATAACCCCTCAGGCCATCTCATCTGGTGCTCTTGCCAAGAGAGAGACCAACACCATCTGACTTGGAAAAAGAAGGAAGAAAACCTAATAGTGCTGCTACAAAGGTTAGCTTTGGTCTGGCACCATGAGGACTGGCAGCTTCTAAACGCTTTGAATGGTACGTTGCTGGTGAAAGTAACTCTCGGCTGTTCCAGCTCTCCATATGGCAGCGGCTTCTTTCAGACCGATAATAAAGAAAGCCAATGGTAAAAAATGGGCAATACTAGAAAGCTGCAAACAATTCACACATTTAAATCAAGCTCAGGTGAAAGAAGCAATTTCCAAAGTATTGGTTTGCATATTTACTGTATTGTATGTATCCCATACCAAGAATCACTCATTCCTCCATACCAAGAATCACTCATTCCTGGCAGCATTCTTGCCTGTGAAGCACAGTAATTGCAATTACACTTCCTAAAGAAGTCCAGCACTTTACCTTAAACAACGCAAACGCCTTTTGCCAAACTCACCTGCAAGGGACTATTTTTGATGAAATGTTTGAGAAGTCACGACAGCCATCAGGTCTGACTTCAGTGTAAGCATACCTTCACATGATGCATAATTTTTGCGCGTGGAAAAGAAGATTAAAGCTCTTTTACCACCGGGTGCTACTCTATAAGCTAATTACTACGCTAATGTGCAGCTGTTCTTTTGATATGACCTTTTTTATACTCCACACAGCGGGCTGTTTAGGTTTTCTGTGAAGAAAATGGAAAGAGACCCAGTGGGTGCCTGAAGTTCTGCATGTTTGTTACCCACTTCACTCATCATAACATCATATGAGTTGACGTGCCTGTGATTTCTTTTTTTTTGAAGATCTAATGCAGTCACTAGGAGTTGCCACTGCAGCGGTGCTGTCGGTGAAAAATAAAAGGATTGAGGAGAGAGGACAGGTTTAAAATCTACAATTTAAATCCAAAGGGCGCAAAAGGAAGAGCTTAATTTTCTATATCATTTCAGGTGTGAAGCAGAAGGTGACCCCACGGAAATCATTTTAATAACATAAATGAGATGGGATGTGTCATCTGTAAGTGAGGAAGCAGGGGGAAGGCAGCCGCGGTTCACAGGGGGCTGCAGCTGCGGGGAGACAGAACGGCTTCAGACGGAGCTGATTCTTCTGTCAGCACAAAACGCAGGAGGGGAGAGCTGGGGCACGCTCACAGGCAGCAGTGCTTTGAGAGAGGAGGGAAATGATGCTGTCTGAGAGATGCTCTGCCTTTCTGTGAGATGAATGCAAGGAGCCAAATTCCCTGCCCAAAATACAGGGACAAATGTTATATGTTTTTGGCTACAAGAAAAAAAAAAGAAAAGAAAAAAGAAAATTAAATAAAAATAAAGAAGGGGGGGGGGGGGAAGAGTGCCCAAGTTGCTGTTGCCCTGGAGACTCACCATCCATCCTATGTATAAATTCTCCAGTAAACAGACAGGTGCTGAATTCATGTTACAACCTTGAGGTCCTGTGTTCCCAGCAGAGCAGAGCCTTATTCTTTGTCTTGTTTTCATTTCTTTTGCTGTGTTAGTTAAAAATTGAGTTCCTAGGAACATACTTCCTGGGGCAGGCAGAATGCAACAAGGGAAGCCAGCTTTAATAACAAAAGGGGCATTAGCTGGCCGTAGCCCTTCCAATTCACTATTCTCTTCAACTCATGCAATACCTAGGGCTGCTATCGAGGAGGGCACGGTTCTAGTAAGTCGTGTGCAAGTTCACAGGGACCAAATATTCCCACTTCAAAGCAATGCTACGCAAGGATTGGCAGTGAGCATGTTTGCCTTCTGGCTGGCCCAGGTCAGGATCACCTAGAAAAATGAGACAGCCGGTTTCCCTTCTCAGTCACAGTCAAGCCCTCAGAAGAGGAGACAAAGAGAGCATTTGCTTTATGATCACTTTGGGCACCTGAGAAGAAAGATCTGAACCCTTTCAGGCTGGAGCCAGCCAGCCCAGCCTCCTCTACGATGAGACCTGCTGGGGGAGCGGAGGGAGAAGGGTGGATCTACCAGCAGTTCCCCAGGAGGCAGGCAGTGGGGATCACTGATCAGAGAATTGGCCGTAACTCGCGCCCGCTCAGTTTTGGGAACCACAATGTTTGTGCTTGCATGAGAACAACTAACAAATTGCTGAAAATGAAAGTAATCTGTCAGAAGGAAGACTGGAGTGAAAAGCAAGGATTTCTTAGCATTAGGTTTGGTGTTTCCCATTGTTTTTCAGGACGGACACAGCTCCCAGCTGCAGCCAGTGGAAAGCTGCAGTCTTGGAAGGGGGTATAATGCCTCCTCACTTTCATAGCCATGTGTCATTAAACGAAGGTGATGAAAGTTAGGCTATGCTACACTGGGACAAAGCTCACATCATACAAAAAGCAGGTACAAAGAGCAACAGGCCGGACTGCTGCCACAGCTCAACCGTCAAGTGAAGCAGGAATGGTTATCTTCTATGTCCCGACCTCGTACCTTTGCTATGGAGGTGTAAGACATAAAACTGTTTGCCTTACCTCTAAAATGACTTCCTAGAAATAGGATATGCACCCCCAAAACCGTACGTGAATGAAGGGCATCATAGCTCATTAGAGATGCAGAAGGGATTCAGAGAGTGAGGATGATCTGCAGGATAAATACTCTTAAAAGAAAAAAATCAAAATTCTATCCTGTGTGATGGCTCAGTACCAATGTCAGTAATCACTCAGAATTTCAGACGGGTGACCTGGAAGAGATGGCTGAAGAGAGACTGTCCAAAGGACTGCTCATCTCAGTGAATTTCAGATGTCAGCAGGTTAAACTTCAGCATCTGAGCTAACCAGTGACATGGTCACCTGCTCAAATTAGGCATCCTAAAATACATTCTAGCTGCAAGCTACCAGATATTTTCCTGAGAGGTACAGATGGATACTTGGGAGCCACAACACAGGCTTAAAAAAAATGGAAAGCAAATATTCTGCTAACCACAAGTGGCAGAACTGTTAAAAATCCTGTCCCGAAGAGCTCATGAATAAAGGAAAGAAGCTCTTTGGAAAGAGAGATGAAGCGTGTGAAAGCTGAGGTCAACCACATCTTTACTTGTTATCACCAGCCTGAAGAATTAACCACTCTTTTATTTTGTTACAAACAGTTACGTGTAGAGAAAAGGAAACTACTCCTCTGTGAAGACTTTCTTTTGTTATTTTATTAAAGAACAAATGCCATTTCAAGTTACCATTTGCTGATGTTAGTTTTGTTTCTTGAACAGTAGCAGGAAGCCCTGTGGTACTGAAACCCAGCTGATACATTGCCCTGGTACTTTTAGCAGTAACATGTAAGTGGTATTTTATTCAGTTTACAAAATCGGGTGCTTAAGGTTTGGTGAAGGCAGATCCGTAGCCTTAATGCATCACTTTGTGACTACAGACTGGAATCAGCCTTTACAGATGCATAGTTTACAGGAACAGGTGGAAGGAATAGATGGGGCATATTATTAAAAAAAAAAAAAGTGAATTGATAAATTATACTTCATGATATATAAATAAGAAGGTAAGACCAGGTGTATCAGGCCAAATCAAAGGTCTGAATTTATGAAGTCACAGTTCAGGTTGCAACAGTCTGGTGAATACAAAGATACATTGCACATTTTTAGTAATGTCTCTTACCAACAGTAATCCTCATGGAAGCAGGACACAGTCCCATGTTAGAGGAATTCCTGTCAGCAAGGACGGGAGGATGAAAGAAGTCGTGGTGATAGGAGCCGCTCTTTATGGAGAGCAGCAGATGTGAGAGGGTAGGTCAAGGCACACAGGGCTGGGAAAACTGAGTTAGACAACCAAGAGGCAGGTACATCATCAAATGTGGGGGTCATTCTCAATGACAGGGACACCAGGCACTGAAGTTGGAGGGCTCATAATGACAAGACAAGGTTAGCAGGTCTCATAGCCATCCCGTATGGAAGAAGAGTGATGAAATGCATCGCATTCCCCCCGCGTTCAAGTGATCACCCCTCTCATGCCCTGCCAGTGGCAATGGCCAGCATCGCTCCTGCCACTTCCAAAACTGCCTCTGGGTTGGACATTGCTCAGTGCAGAAGGGAACCGGTCGCTTAGGACCTGTGTAATGCTTCTCATGGGATCCAGGCCCATGTTCTCCCATTTTCTGCCAGACAGCTCTCCACCTCAGCAGTTAAATGCGTGACGGCATTGTCATCTTAAACGGGCAGATTACAGAACACCAGAAATAGCAGAGCATCATCAATTCAGTCACTGAATGACACGAAGTACTAAGAGTGATGAATTTTTCCTACCTGGACAAGAAAAGATTGATTTGAATAATTGCCCAAGAATATTCACATGACACTTGAACACAGTTGCTGTCATGATTACCAATGTCTCTCTTCCTCACAGCAAGTCTATAATTGGCAGGAGTGTCTCAGATAATTTATACAGCAACAAGATTTTCACACTTTCTCAGTTCTGGATAGTTGCTAATATTTCATGAGACAGTCACTTTATCATACAAGGGAGCTTTCACAAGCTTTTGGCACATCTATTGATGCCGACTGTCACTGAGTTTCTCCATTTTCCTGTCTTTTTTGTTCATTGTCACTAGTAACTACCTATTCCTTCTTTGTATTGTGGAGGTTTGTATTTAGTCACCGTATTGGATTAGGGCAAGTCTTTTTCTGTGTTTAAGAGGAACATCTGCTTAAAGTCCATATATGAATCTCTCTACAATCCTGTTACGAGGGAAAATTCCTTATTTCTCAAGTACCTTAATAGCTTGCCTGTACCGTGTTGTTAAATAAACAAATGGCTAAATAAATAAGGTGTTTGCTTATCTAGCTGTCCTGCATTCCACACTAAGCAGACCACTCCAAAACCAAGCAGAAGCTGCCACTCCACAAGGAGCTAGAAAAGAGCTACCCTCTCTGTTGCTTTGCTGTCGCACTGGTGCAGATTGCCACATGCTGCTCACTTCTGCAGTCAGTGGGATCCGATTGCGAGCGGTAGAAAGCAGGGGTCGGTGCCCTGGTTGTGGGACTAGTAACTCTTTTTGTTCTCTTAATACCACCACAAAACTACTGGATAGCTTTAATTGACATTCTTAAAAGTTTTTCAATATCTCTTTCAATAGAATAGTCATGGTTGCTTACCTGTTTAACAGCACATGTGCTCATTTCACCTCGTTTTCCCTGCAACAAGAGAAACAAAGCCTTAACCTTCCTTGGCAACACCAGCAATTACCCAACCTTTGAGCTTTAGGAGCGAAACACTGGGATCAGAGCTGCACTTTCAGAACACCAAGTGCCCTCACCACCTCATAGACACAAGTCACTTCAGTGGCAGCATTGCTCAGCAGCAGGGTTTTTTTATTTCTTTTTTTACTCTTGCATGTGTTTGACAGCAGCATGTGAAAAATTGATACCGGGGTAGGTACTGATCATGATACAGCTATTACTGGCTGTTGGGTACTCCAGAGAGTGGGGCCACTGCTTGCATTTTCCAAATGAGAGACAGCTTAATGAAATCTTGCTCTTCGGAGGCAATAAAGTGTCTATCCCCTCCAAACAAATTCATACACCTGAGATAGAATGATATGAATATGTATAATTTCTTTAGTGAATTATGTGAATTTGTAAGAGAGGTTTGAGGCATGTAGCAGTTTCAAAATCCCTTGTTCAGCTCTCTCTGCTGTCCACGTTTAGAATATGCCAAGCCGATGTGCAGAGAGTTACATGCTGCCTTTAGTCCCAAATGGCTTCACTGACGTTTTTGGCTGAAACGGTGCTCTTTGGCAGCAGCCAAAGAGTCTGATCATACAGCAGCACACTCCATGGATGTCGCTTATTACCTTTTACAAGACTTGAATCACTGGTGCTCATCCAGTTTTACATACTGGCTGGTTGGCCCACAAGCTCTGCTGAGCTGTGACTACACCACAGGCAGACTGCCACATCCTTTGGGCTTGTGTGTCCCCCTATCTCCATCTAATAAAATTTACAAAGCTGACATTTAAAAAAATCTGGGTGGCTCAATCCCAGCAAGATCCTGCCAACAACTTATGTAGATGCTTCTGTCTGTCCTGGTAGAGAAAGGTTAACAGTGCCAGTGCCCACCAAGCATTCATTTGTACAGCACACACAGACATAGTGAAAACCAAGGGAGAGCAGAGGCATCAGGTAAACACACAAAAGAGCTGAGGCAACATCGCACAGAAACACACAACAAAGAAGCTGGTGGATCTAGTTGGCTTCACTGAGCAAGGCTTGGAGTACTGCAGTCCAGCTTGTTGATGTTCATGAGCAGGCACATCAGCGGCTCTGCTGGATGGCGGCAGCTTCCAGGATCGAGCCCTCTGATATTTTCTTATTCAAAGAGGCTGCACATACAAAGGCAGCTATAACCCAAGTGCAGAAGGTGAGGTGAGGACATATGAGGTGGAAACATTTCAATGTTTGCTTGAGGTTGGAGAAACAGCTATGTCTATTGGACTGTAAAAGGTGGCTGAACTGTTCTAGCTCCTAATTGCGAGCCCATCCTCTGCCTGTGTCTCTAAAAGCTGATTTATTCCCTGAACAGTCACATTGGAAGTGATTCGGGCAATGTAAGTGTGTGGTACCATGTTAAAACTCAAGTTTGGGCCAGGCCTCTAGCTGCCATTACACTGGTTGAGAGTGTCTTATAGGTCCCATGTCGTATCTACCAGCCTTGTCCAGACGTCTTGGGCAACCTAAACTAAAATGGCACTAGGCACCTATGTCTGGCGACCTGAAGTGACTGTCTCTGTCATTAGCATATTCACACTGCTTTCACTAGGTATGCCCTGTAAAACCTTGTATTAAGCAAAACACTTCCCTACCCCTTACAGGCGGTAGACTTAAACAGATGTGGGTCTATAAACTTGATACTCCAGGAATAACGAATGAACTATTTTGCATGAAAAGTTTATCAGATTATGCTCTTTTCGCATTGCAGGTTATTCTGAAGCAGACATGACAATAAATCATGGCAAACCTATGAATATTTCATAGCAACACATTTCAGCTTATGGGTGTTCTTTTTTTTCTTGAACGATTATGTCTGTGTCTTTGGTCATTCATCGTCTGCGATATGTGACCGGCCACTTAATTCAAATTACTGTAATGTCTGGCTTTTTGACTGGTTCATTAAATATTTCATAACAAGGAGGAAAAGTAGTACTGCAGTTGACATTTATGTGAATATGCAAACAGGCATTCGTGAAATCTTTGTTTCCAGGGAAGGTTTCTACTCACAAATGCTTTGGAGAAATTAATAGAGAACTCTAAATATTGTTGAAATAGTGACTTTTTATTCCAACAAATGTTAATGAAAGTGAAAATGATGATGATGATGATTTTGTACCGTTGCTGTAGTCATAAGGATGCGGATCCAGCATTCTGAAATCTCTGTCAGACTGGAGTGTAACTCACAAACTTAATGAGAAATGGAGTAGATGGGATCTCTTGCAATGGACTTCATTAGTGTAATAGTTCTTGAACAAATTCTGGAAAACGAATCTCAGAAGCCTGACATTTGCCTTATCAGTCCATGGGAGCTCAACACTAAAGCTCACAGAGACTGTAATGAAATTAAATTTAGAGTAGCAACAAACATTTCTGAAAACCCTCAGTTCTCATGTGTATAACACACTCTCTTATAACACAAGATAGTTCTTTGGATCATTAGCTACAAAATCTGCAAGACAGAAAAAGAGGCTGGAGGAAGGAGTACTAAGCTATTAAATTTGATTTCCCCCAAATGACTATCAGCTTTTCAGGGGCAAACATTTCAACGGTTAAAGTTTTACATTAATTTCCTGCACGCAAGTTTAGCAATCCTGTCACTCTGGGAGCACTTAGTTATGCATACAAACACCAGCTAATGTGAAAGATGCTACCAAGCCATTAATTGTCCTTCTCCTTGATTGAGAGCACTGCGTGGGTGTGGAAATGGAAAGCTCCCATGAGAAATCAAAAGTCTCAGTGAAGTCAATGACAAAAGCGCCGTTGACTTTGGGAGAGGCTGGGTCAAGCAGAGGTGCTGTACGCACACATGTCCACATGCTCAGCTGATTCCACCTCTTGTATTGGACTCAGGATGTCCTCGATGGTTTATTCAAGCTGTAATAATCTCAGGATTGCTCTGGTGAAGTCTGACCTTGTTGTCTCACAGACTGAGTTCGTTACCCGGTGTGCAACACCCAATATGCACACAGAGCCGAGATACCGGTTTATTTCAAGTTTTGCACAAGACCAGGTGCTAGGTGGTAGCTCCACAAAGCTAGCACACTGCTCGTTCGTGCAGGTACAGTATTTATACAGTCTAGTTATACATATGCATAAGTAATTACGCAAAGCAGTTTTCTATTGGTCTACATTTTCTTGTCTCAATCTTAAAGCTACAGTACTACTTTAATATTCTGAGCATGCCCAAAGGTGAGGGGTCTCTGCTTGGGCCGGGGTCTCCAGCTCAAGGGGTGTGATTTTTAGTATTATAATGAGGATAGTTCATGTAAGGGTGCTCCTTATCACACTTCTGCTAGCAGTTTCAGATTGTCAAAAAACATCTTAATTTGCTTACATATTTCTCCAGGATGTGCTTTACTCCCAAGGACAGGAATCCTTGATTAGACATTCCACGTTCCAGTAGGAATCCCCCTTATCAACTTTAGGTATGTCTTGGCCTTCCATTGTGTTTAGAGCACTCATCGTAGCTAAGTGCTTAGGTCAGACCCATCTTCCATACGTACTTGTGTAACACTGAATCTGATTGACTGCGGCCTTACCAAACCTCACGACGTGAACGTGACCTGCCGCTGCTGTTGCACTTTCCCTGGTGGGAAGAACCTTCCTCCGGTAAAGATGCAGGTGTCTGCTATCTGTCAGGTTTTCCTAGTGGATTTGAAGCCATGTACTCATAATAAGGATGGTTGCCCTCCACTTTAGCATCTATATTCTGAGCGGAAGAAATTGAGAGACCAGGGAGTGTGGGCAGCAAACAAGGCGGCTCTTGGGCAGAGGAAAGCTGAGGGTCAGGGAGGGACCCTGAGGGACAGGGGAAGGTCAGTGTGGGAAAGCAGTGGGAGGACAGCAGAAGGAAGTGGAGGTTGAAGGAGATTTGGGGAAGAGATGAGGAGCGGGGGTGAGGAATGCAGACGACTGGGAAAAGCAGAAGGGTTAAGGAAGTTGACTGGATGGGCAGGCAAGGACTGGGCAGCCTGGGGAGAAAGCTGTGAGGGGAAACCACCGCAGTGAGGTGGGAGCAGGGGTGACTTGGGGGCGGCGAGAGGGTCTGTACTAAACACTCCGGCAGGAAGCCCGCCCTGAGGAGACGTGGCGCCCAGGCAGCCGCAAACTACACCCCCCAGAACGCCTTTCGCGGCGCCCGGCACTGAGCATGCGCAAGGGCTGCCGCGCTCCCAAGCATGGCGGGCCAGGGGCCGCCCGCCCCCCTCCCGTCATCGCCCTCCCGCCGCCGCCGGCAGCGCGGGGAAGGCGGTGCCGCCCCGCCCCGCCGCGGCCCCTCGGCGGACAGCGCCCGCCTGCGAGGAGGTGGCGGCGCCGCCCGCCGCGGGCGGGGAGGCCGTGGGGGCGCGGTAGGGGCGGCGGGGCCGGGCCGGGCCGGGCCGAGGGGGCGGTTGCTGCCGTTGGCGCCGCGGGCGGCAGGTGAGGCGGCGCAGGGCGGCCGTGGGGCGGGGGCGGCCCGGGCCGGGCACCCGCAAGGGGCGGTTCGCGGGGACCGGCGGCTGCCGCCTCTTTTCTGAGGGGAAAGCGGGCGAAGGGGAGGCGGGGGACTGGGGCGATGTCTCTTGTGGTCGGCGGCGGCTCCACAGTGGGGAGTGGCGGGGCGGAGGTCCGTGTGGAAATAACCCACGGAATCCCCCCTAGGGTTGCGCAGAGCGGAGCTGACACTTCGGAGGTGGAAACCTTTCTTCTCCGAAGCCGGGGAGCGAAAGCGGTCCGGCCCGGTACCGGGGGCAGGCGACGCTGTGAGGGTTAGCTCTTGTGGGCAGCTGCCTGCACCACAGAAATGCCGTTCAATTAAAACTCTAATAACCTTCCTAGAGGTCAAAGACGCTGCAGGTTTAAAGCCTTCCAGGGCAAGTAAATATGTAGTTATGTTCTCCCGACAATTTTCATTGATGGCTGAATGCCTCGGGAACCCCCCTAGACACCTGTCTTCAGCTCTGAAAGCTTACCGGTCCTTGTGAATTTGGCCCCTGTGGATACGGATGCTGAATTTATCGCATCCTTCCCCTTTGAATTATTGTGTGCTGACTAAGCATGGTGGAAAAGTTTCTCTTGCGTATGTCAGCTCTGAGTGCGTTGCACATACATGTTCTGAGGTCAGGCTTACAGGTCTGTGTGTCCCCTTGCTTCCTTCCAGCCCCTCTCAATTAACCCAATGTTTAAATGGGTTATGAAGATAATGGCTGCTGCTTTAAAAAAAAAAAGGTAAAGAGGTACCCTCTTCTCTGGTGATGAGAATAATGACTGTATGTGAACAACTGGTAAAGGCAAGGGAACATATTGGTGTTTTCACACCAGTACCATAGTTGGATAACTCTTGACAAATGCTGACTTTTAAACGGTGACTGCTGATTCAGGAGAATCTGTTGACTTTGGTAATAAAACAGTAGTGGCTCCTTTTAATAATGATCTCAAAACACTTGAACTGATAGATTGGCTTGTTAGCTCAAGCCCTGACTTAGCTGAGAACCAGAAGAGCTCTTATTCTCTGGGACAACCTTGTCCCCCAAACAAGCCTGACCTATGCTAAACACATCAACTGTAAGGGTGTTTATTTTGCAATGTCATTTTCAAAAATGTGGTGGATACCAAATATGTGAACTAGATACAGGAAAGCTGCTCTGCAGTCTGCTTTTCTGCAAGGGCACATTTTTAACAATTTATGGTTGCAAGGTGGCTGTTTTACTTGGAGTCTCACTTTTGTGTTTTAATTAGCTGTCATCAGAGCTGGAGTTCAGCCTCCAACACTTGTGAAGTATGCCACGAACATGCACTCTAGGTACCTGGTTAATGTTTTGGGACTAATTACCTAGAGCCCATTCTCTATTAAGCAATGTACAAAATGGATTGATTATATGGAAATCTTTTTCCAGTTAAATTTCCAGTCTCCGGAGTCGCATCTCACTGTGGACTTACTGAGATTTGCTTCAATCATCTGAAAATTGGGTATTCACATTCCCCTTATTCTCACCCCCTTCTCTTCTCTTAAAAATTGTTGCTTTAAAGTCTTCAGTAAGTGCTGTTGGTTTAAACAGTTCCCTATGACAGCAGCCCACATTTAGTTACTGTTCCCCAGAGTTTTTAACAGATTTACGTCTGGCCTGTGCTCTAACACAACAAGGTCTTTAGGAGGTGTTTTAAAACATAGAGGCTTAAAGATCCTCTACTAGTAAAACTATCATTTTCTTCAAATGAACAGCGCTGTAGATGACTTCTCTCAGCAGAAGACCTGCTTTCTATTTAAAATGGCTTTTCCAGCCAGAGCATATCTAGACTGTGAAGGAGCGGATTTTTCTAGGAAGTAGTGGGAGGCAGGAAAAATCACAAAAAAGAAGGTGGTGCAAAGGAGAGCATTAAACCACAGAGCTAGAACCAGATCAAAGTTTCTGAGCTGTGCAGACCAAATTTTGCCTTTTCACACTGTGGAACAATAATTTCTTCAGTTGTTATCCAGGGTGGTTGCAGAATTCAGTTATGTGGTTTGGAGCAAGGGGAAGAATGGATCTATGGGTCCATAAAGCTCAAGGAGGAGTGGACTAGGAAGGGTATGTGGAGTTTCAGGGAAAATGGGTGACACTTCCCCTGTTTTGCTGGCCACCTTCCTGGGGAAGCCAGTGGCTGTTCCTAAGGGACTTTGCACAGTTGGCACAGACCACTGACTGAGGCTTAGCATTGGTTGGTGTTTCTGCTGTGCTGGATGAATGCATGACGTGGGACCCTCTTCCTTTTCCTTTTAGGTCTTCACCCCTTTCCTTCACCTTCTGTGGTAGGATGTGTTTCCTCCTCCATCAGCACGCCGCTTGCTTTGACACCGTTCTGCGTTCTTACCCCTGCAACTGTCTCTCCCTGTCCTGGCAGTGAACTGGTAGGTGTGAGATGCTGGAAGAAAGTAGGTTTCTTTCTTTGCCCTCCAAGTACACAGACTGGGCCTCGCAGCAGAGGCAGTGGAAAGGTGCCCACTCACATTTGGTCATGCTAGACAGCCCTCAACTCTGCTTGCGCTTGGAGCAAGCTATGAGCAGGGAATTGAACTCAGCATGGCAGAATTTAAACTGTGAGTTTTCAAAGCCAATTACTGGACGCAGTCTGTCTCTGACAAGCTTCAGTTTCATTAGCTGCCTCCCAGGAGTATCGAGCTGTGCAGCTCACCTTTGCAGAGATCAGATTCTCCTCTGTGATGTTATTAGGTGTTTTTAAAAATAGCTTCATCAGTCCACTTTAAAAGAGCTGGTCTGCTCTGATAACAGTGCCTGCTGGTGCTTTTCCAGATAAGGAACTTGTCACTTTTCCTGCTGTCATACATGCAGCTTCTGCCCTATTTAGAATACAGCTTAAAAAAAGACTACAAAATAACCACCAGTCTTGTGTAAGGATTTATGTGTTTGGTTTAGGAACAACTGAACACTCCTTATTTAACTGCTTTGGACAATATTGGTTTATGAAGAAGATAGGATCAAACTAAATGCAAAGTTGAAGGTAATAATTTCATATACTTGTGTCTTGAGGAAATCTTGATGATAAGATCTCTTATATAACAAGGTGACAACAGGTCAAAGATCTGTTCTTTTTTTCTTTCAGTCCCAATTAGAAGTTCATTAGCTTTTAAAAGAATCTGAAGTACTACATTGTGCATGTATGTGTATAATCTGTATGGTGGTGGGAAGCAACGAGATGAAATAGTATAAAATCAATTTCAATCTCCTCTGAGGGTCTGAAAAGTAGTTGTGTGCCTGTGCACATCAGGAGTATCATGGGGAAACTGCAATTGCATGACATACCTAGTAATTAATTCTATAATGGTGTATGCAGGAGCCATGTTCTAATTTACTTGTTTCTTTGATATTTTGTGAGCAGATGGCATTTTAAAAAAGGTATATTAATTCTGTGGGAATTTGATAATGGCTAATTGCTGGGGGATCAGAAGAGTGTAGCAGTCAAGGTGAGGCTCCTGACTTCTCTGCTCTCAAAAGAGAGGCAGCCCTCTGCAGCCTCATGTGCAAGCTACTATCCTCTTAGAAATTCTTGCTCAAGAATATTCACTGGTGTCCTGAGCATAAATTGGGAACTTGATCGCTCTTGATTAACTGAACTGTGCTCCGTGAACCAGTCACTTACTATTACAGGAAAAAAGGACCAAGGAGATCATGGCTTACTGTAGGACCCAGTGCACTGTGAATTTTCATAGGAAGGCCCTTTAATCTTTCCCTCCTTCCCTCGTTCTCACTTGCTTCGCGGTTCCTTTCCTTTTTCCTTTCTCTGTTTCTGTCCTTTCACCATGCCTTTCACTTAGGTCTATTCATGTACTTTAAGCACCTGCCTAAGTGTTTGCAGCATAGGACCTAAGTACCTATTTGCACTGTAACATCAAAGGATCACATTTCAAAATTACAACTTTTCCTTTGAACAAGAAGAAAAAAAGGTTCCTGGTTGCTATGGTGATGAGCGCTATATAAATGCCTATAAATAAATAAAGCAAGCAGCTGATTCTTCGACTTTGATTTGCAGTATTTTTGCTTTTCTAATGAGATATAATTAAATATCAAAATGGGAGGAGGTGACATTTTACCAATTTTATTGAATACGTTATTCTTATGCCTTCTGTTTTACAGTATTTCTGCTGAGAACAATTAAATAGTAAGTTGTTTATTTGTCTCTCTGTAGAAAGTTGATGTTTTGAAAAATCATAGTCTAGTATTTATAGAAAAACTTTTAGATGCCAAAAGGCACTGCACTAAAAAGGTGGTGTCCATTTTAAGTTTAATCAGAACATACAGTTTGAGCTAAGTGCCTATTTTACTTATCTCTAAGAGACTATTATGTGCTGTCACTACATTTAAGTTCCAGTCAAAAGTGTCTGTAAATGTAATTATGTTCCTCTGCAGTATTTGAAACCCCACTGGTGCACAACAGCAAAACTTGAAAATGTCACTGACTTTTTCTTTTATGTTAAAGTGACAAAGGCAGAGTAAAAAATTGGATATTCCTTGTGGAAGTTTGAGGAGGAGGGGAGGATTGACTTTTTTCTAAGCCTTTTGTTCTCAGGTCCATGATGTAAAAGTAGCTTCCTCTCTGTGTGAAAGGTGGTAATTGTAAAATGGATTGGATGGAGACAATAAACTACTTCTTCAGAAGTCAGCAAGTAGCCATCAACCATTGCTAACAAAGCCCTTTTCACTAGTAATCGCTGGAGCCCAGTCCACTCACTTGCAGTTGCTGACTGCAGCCCAATTCCCCGCTGGTGCACTGGAGTATTCCCCCTCACAGGTGTTTCTCACTCAGGAAATGGTGCACTTGATTTAACAGCAAAGGAGAGTTTATAATGGAAGGAACTTCCCTTAGGGGAAGGGAAATCGGTATTTATCATATACAGAAATACTCCTTTGTTAAAGGCTCAGTCTAGTTTCTTGGTGGAAACTGATTTTGCCACAGTGGCCTGAAGAGATTTCTTCAGTCCTAAGCTGTGGAGTGCAGCTTGTGCACTGGCACGGAGTAGATCTGCTTTCTACCACAGTCACAGCTTTGTATTCAAAGAAGCTCTCAGATTCCCAAAGAACTTTGAAGCAGTATCCTGTCAAGTGTGTGGTAAAATAACACCACATTATTCACTGTCTTCGTTCCCTCTGTGCATTCAGATTCATATCTACTTGCTTCACCAGTTTAAAATATATTTGACTAAAAACCTTTTACTTCAGAGTGAGTAATTGGGAGGACAAGGATACACAGTATTTTTTTCCAGTGACACACAATTACTTTGCACAGAACAAAACATGTACATCTGCACACAGCTATTGAAGGTAGGGGCAGAACAGGAGCAAGGAATGGTGTCCCTGAAGGTGTCTCTTGAGCAGTGACAGCCTGCGCAGGTTTGATTTATGTTTCATAGGCCTGTCACTTTTGTCCCAGCTGAGCTGCTGCTGTGTCCAGGTTGGTGACATGCACCTGAAGAACTGTGACAGCTTCAGTGTTTTCCTGGCAGTGAATTAACCCCAGAGCTGCCTCTGAACCTGGTGCTTTGTGCCATGGGACTGTGCTGACTTCCGAGAGGGTGGCACAGAATCCTGACCCTGACCCTGTGCCTGCCTCAGCACTGTGTTTTGTGTGGACTTGAGGCCAGAATTGGGAGCAGGTTGTGCTCTCTACCTGCTGGAAGGTGGTTTGAGCTTCATGTGTATCAAAGGCAGTTTTACCTGCATTGAGGTTGGGCCTGGACAGTCAGTGTTTGACTTGCAGATCTCACCTTCCTTTCACGGGATTGTGTGGCTGACAGTGGACAAGGCAGTCCAGGGTCTCTCCCAAAAGGACCATTGCAAAGGCTGATGAGCTTTGTAGGCAGCCTGAACCCAAACAGAATCTGTGCTGCCTACAAGAGCAACAGGGAGATGGGAAGGGAGTCTTTAAAGTGCTCCAAGTTCACAGCTACTCCCAGGGCTAACCGCTTGCATTTGATGTACCTGGAGACTGTGTTGATGCTGGAGCAGGACCAGGCTCCAGAGTGATTGAGAGAGTTTTCTCAATTGGAAAGCACTATTATTACTAGTACATACTGCCTTTTAATGGAGTGGCATCTTTATTTAAAAGCCTTTTCTTAGGGTAGGAGGATGAAATACACATATTGATATTAATGACAGGATGAGCTGGTGAGGACAAGAGGTGGAGCTATTGTGTGTCTCCTTTTCTGGCGTGGATAGGACAAAGGGTGAAACAGTGCATACAGCAAATTTTTTTTTCTTCTTCAAAAGTTCTATTTTTCTCTGGGTTTTTTTTCTTTTTTTTTTATGGATGGATGTGATCCAGGACCATCTGGTGGAATTTGCCGTTGTCACATCTAGGTTTTCTGATGTATTGCCTGTCAAGTTATATTGTATGTTCAGATGAGTTTCTCATATGATGTGCTGACAACTACTGACAGCCCTGAGATGGGAAGTTGGAAGCTTGGGGGAAAGAAGAGAGGGGCAGAGTTAGCCTTAAAAATGTAACCTTGATTGCTCTTGATGGGTGGGATTTCATTTCTGGTACCTATGGTTCACT
Source organism: Ciconia boyciana (assembly GCF_034638445.1). Lineage (NCBI taxonomy): Eukaryota > Metazoa > Chordata > Aves > Ciconiiformes > Ciconiidae > Ciconia > Ciconia boyciana. Next base: position 122,064,280 of record NC_132935.1, on the reverse strand, counting down.
TTTTTAGTTAAGAAAGGTGAATGAGTGAACTTTAAACCAAGTGCATCTAAGTGCACCTAAAGTACTGTAATTAAACTTGGAAGGTTTATAATCCACTCCTAGTTTTGTCATTGTTTTTTTGTTTTTTTCTCTTTGACACTGGGTTCCTCACTTAATCTTCTCTGTCCTTAACTCTCCATCTGTAGACACTCTCATGCTTAGTTAAATTGCAGCCTTTCCTTCCTCTTTTAGTCCTCAATCTTTCCGTGGTCCCACCTTAGAAAGGAGATCTCAAAATGCTTCTGGTTTTATTAGGACACCACTAGGTATCCTAATAATCATAGTATCCCAGTATCCTAATCCTAAATCCTAATATCCTAATAATTCTGTGCTAAAATGAACAAAGATTTTTGGCAAATTAGTACTAACCTTTGCAGACAGATCACATGTATGAAAGCAACAAGCAACTCTGAAATAACTACAGTAATTCTTTTCTTGCTGGTTTAATACTCAAATAATTAATTAAAGCAGGTTTCTTTTGGTGTAGAGGTCCACAGTGCAATTGCATTTCCTCACACATTGACAAAGATAATGCTGTACTTTGTAAACCAGAATCCAAACAACCTATAAACAGTTCAGTTTTGTTCCTCATTTTTTCTGCCATAATTTGAAGCCTCGAGTAGCAATTAGGCTGGTGACAAGATAAATTTCACAACTTGTTATCATTCTTCATTTTTTTAATTGGCCAGATCAGTAAAGAAGTGATTTGTATTTGAACTTTAAAGGTTCTTAATTTATATAGTACTGGTAGAGAGCATAGTACAGGTATTTATGAATAGGGTGGAACGAAGCCTGTTTGTAAACAGAAATGGGTGTGGTTCTGAATGCAGACTCTCCCCCTCCCCAAAGCTGTGGTGGTTATACTGGGTCTCCTGCTCATTAGATCCTGTGTAGGTGTTCATGAAGTTGGAAGTTGCTCTTGGAAGATAAAATATTTCTTCCATGGGTGTTTGAGGCTGAAGGTGACAGTCCCCAAGCTCAGGGCACTCTTGTTACAGTTTCTTCCAGCTAAAGAAGAAGCTGGAAAGCATTTACTTGCCTCTACTTATTCCTGTCAATAGTGTTGGAGCACAAGTAGTGTCTCCTCAGTGCTACTTCCTGACCTGAGGACTGCTAGTGCCCTTCTGTAGCTGTGAAGGGACGTCATGTTAAGCTGAGCAGGCTGGTAGAGCCTGAGTATAGGAAAAAAATCAATCACTGCTTTTTACTCTGATCTTCTGCAGTTCCATACTTTGTGAGTATCAGATGAGGAGACCTGGAAATGATCCAGCTCCTGTGCTGTTGCAGGGGAGTGACTGGGGTATGCAAGGGTCAGTGTGAGGGTACAGCAGCTCTCCATGGTGGTGGTGGGTTGTGTTGCATGGAGCACTGTTCTTGTACTGATCAAGCATCAGCTCAGCTACTGTCAGAAGAAGTGGACTTTGGAGGAAAACCCATAGATGGAATATGGCCAAATTCTCTGCCTGTAACATGGTTGATAGCACTGCAGGGAGGCGAGGCTGGTCTTCAGTCCTTAAATGCATTAAATTAACTCTGGGCGAGCTTGCTGCGAAAAGGGTAATGAAGCGGATTGGAAATGGGATGTGTGTGCTCAAGCACATGCAGGGGGCTTAATACTCCAGGCAGCATTCCCGCAGGCATGTGGCTGGGGAGCAGCCAGGTCATGGAGCACACCGTGCTGTTTGTTAAACGTATCGCAGTTCACAGATGTAGCCGAAATCACTTGTCCAGGCATAAAAGGTAAAGTCAGTTAGGAAGGAGAACAATCCTATCAGGAGAAACTTGTGAGAGGAGCTGGACACAGTCTTGTGTAATGCTGGTTGTGTAGGGCGTGCAGTAGCCAGCACCCTCTCAGGGGTTGCCTGAGTCTGGTGCAGCAAAAATTTCAGCTTCTGATAGTGGAGACTGATTAAGATCTTGACCCATCTATTCTGTTGTTTCAGGTAGAGGCAGCTGCTGAATGGATCTGCAATGTGACTGACAGTTGTGCGGTGCTTCATCTTTATTTCATGTGATGAGAAGGTGGGAGGGTGGAGATTACTTGAAGTGCCTGGCTAGAGACAGAATGTAATTTATCAGTGTTCATTTGTCTGGAGGAATACACAGCCCATATATAATTTAGAAACGTGTTAAAAAATAGGGAGCTGTTGTCTTTTAAAATCAGTGAGTGCTCAAGTCTATTGGTTTAAAATCTTGTTTCTGTGACACATAAACGTGCTGCTATGCATTTAGTATTTATTGTCTGTATATAGTATGAGCAATATGTCTAAAATGAACCAAGAGTGTGTGTATAAATAGTACTGATAAAACTAAGCCCTTCGTAAACTCAGAGTAATGTATATTTTCCATATTTAGGCTGAAATACCTGGAATGGCACATGGATTTGTCCTAGTCAGTTCTTCTGAGATCATATTTAATGTAGATGTTCTTTTCATATGTGATCTGCAAATGGATTTTTTTTGTTTGTTTGTCTCTGTTGCAGTAAGTATCCGTTTCTTCCACTTTTTTTCCTTCTCCCTTTGAGTCTTTTTCCCTTTTTCTGATTCAAGCCTGGCAATGATATGCTATAGCTCAATTATCAGAGGGGGAAAAGAGATATCAGTGTCTTCTACCTTGCTGTTCAGAAACCTTTATTTTTGTTTTCTGCAGTGTAATGAGAGCAAGAACAGGCAGGGTGTTGCCATCCTCTATCACAGGCAGAATGATAAATTACATGTCCTGGAAAGTTTAAAGATGTGTAAGAATGCAAATCCATGGCCCACAAGGATGTGTGGTTGAAAATGCTGATCCAGCCAGGAGTTAAGCACGTGCTTAAATCTAAGCACAAGCATTGCTTCCATTGGGTGTATCTACCTGGCACTATGCAGTGTGGGGTAAGCAAAGCTCTTGCTATGAAAGGAGGATTGATTTGTTTTAGTGGCTTGAAGTAGGAGAAGGAAATGAGCCGTTTCCAGTCTCCTGGAGGAGTGGTCTATGAGTAGTGCAGGTGTTGCTCTTGTGTTTTACTGTCCTTGACTCCACAGTATCAACTGATATAGATGGAGACCCTAATGGTTTGGCATTTGCTACCTTGCAGTGCATCTATCCATTTCCCCTCCTCACTTTTCACACTCTACCCATGTCTACTAACCATGAGCAGAATACCACCTTGTCGTGGTTTAGCCCCAGCCAGCAACTAAGCACCACGCAGCCGCTCGCTCACTCCCCCCTGGTGGGATGGGGGAGAGAATCGGAAGAGCAAAAGTAAGAAAACTCGAGGGTTGAGATAAAGACAGTTTAATAGGGAAAGCAAAAGCCGCGCACGCAAGCAAAGCAAAGCAAGGAATTCCTTCACTACTTCCCGTGGGCAGGCAGGTGTTCAGCCATCTCCAGGAAAGCAGGGCTCCATCATGCGTAATGGTTACTTGGGAAGACAAACGCCATCACTCCAAATGTCCCCCCCTTCCTTCTTCTTCCCCAGCTTTATATACTGAGCATGACGTCATGTGGTATGGAATAGCCCTTTGGGCAGTTTGGATCAACTATCCTGGCTGTGTCCCCTCCCAGCTTCTTCTGCACCTGGCAGAGCATGGGAAGCTGAAAAGTCCTTGGCTAGTGCAGCAACAACTAAAACATCTCTGTATTATCAACACTGTTTTCAGCACAAATCCAAAACATAGCCCCATACCAGCCACTCTAAAGAAAATTAACTCAATCTCAGCTGAAACCAGGACAGTATCCACCCCTTATTCCATACCATTTACGTCATGCTCAGGTCTCACACTATCCAATACATTCTCATTACCCACCGTCACCCTTCCCATCCTTTGATATAATACACACATATCATTCCCTTAGTCTATGGACCACCCCTACAAAATATTTGTAAAATGTCCACAAAATGTCCACTGAGTTCATTTAGTCCATGACTTTGGGCTTCATCTCTTATGGTTGTTACTCAGGACAGGAGAGGTGGTGTGTTGCTTGGAGTTATTGGGCACCAAAGCCAGCTCAGGTCAGGTCACTGCTGCACTTGCACTGCTTCTTGTAAGGCTTCTCCTCCATTGGTTCAGGTGGTTCCGGCTGTAGTAATTCCTATAACATGCAACTCAAATCATGGGTTACAACAATTTAAAGGTATATCCATTACAATCTCCACCCCTGGTCCCTTTGGACCAGGATATAGGGTTTAACATTGCAATGAACTCCTCCCCTTGCTCCTAGCCTGGCTAGCAACAAGGGGTTCCTGCTATAGTAATTCCCACAACATGCAACTCAAATCCCGGGATACAACAATTTAAAGGTATTTCCATTACAATCTCCACCTCTGGTCCCTTTGGACAGACCATCAGGTTTAACATTGCAATGAAGTCCTCCCCTTGCCCCTGCTCCAGCTTGGACTTATCCACAGAATGTAGTACCTTCAGAAGTAAACTTGCTCCAACATGGCCTTATGCACAGCCACAGATGCTTCAAGGTGTACCTGCTGCAGCATGGACTTCATCCACAGCCACAGATGCTTCGAGGTGTACCTGCTGCAGCATGGACTTCATCCACAGCCACAGATGCTTCGAGGTGCACCTTATCCAGCGTGGACTTATCCTTGGGCCACAATCCCTTCAGAGGGATACCTGCTGTGGCACAGACATAACCATGGCCACAGACGTTTCAAGATATACCTGCTCTGGCATGGACTAATCCATGGGCACAGACGCTCTGGGGTGTCCTGCTCCCACGTGGATTCATCCACAGGTCACAGTCCCTTTGACTCGAGTTCACACCGGAGTTCCAGCCTGTCCAGTACAGCAGCACAGAAACAGCAGTGATGTCCTGGCCATCTGCCAGCCCAGGCGCAAGGCTATTGCTGTTATCAAAATGTTCCCAGGCACAGCAGAGTAAGATGACCAGCAGTACAGCAGCACGGCAAGCAGTGAAAGCAAAAAGCAGCCACTACCAAGCCCTAGACTCTAACATACAGTAAGGCAGGCAAGCCCTATGGCAAGCACAGAAGCCTGCCGATTAATAGCTTAACAGCAATAACAGCTATAAATTTTATCTAGCACATTCCAATCAAATCCGTCATTATCTCAAACCCTTCGAGCCCCACGTTGGGCGCCAAAAAGGACTGTCGTGGTTTAGCCCCAGCCAGCAACTAAGCACCACGCAGCTGCTCGCTCACTCCCCCCTGGTGGGATGGGGGAGAGAATCGGAAGAGCAAAAGTAAGAAAACTCGAGGGTTGAGATAAAGACAGTTTAATAGGGAAAGCAAAAGCCGCGCACGCAAGCAAAGCAAAGCAAGGAATTCCTTCACTACTTCCCGTGGGCAGGCAGGTGTTCAGCCATCTCCAGGAAAGCAGGGCTCCATCATGCGTAATGGTTACTTGGGAAGACAAACGCCATCACTCCAAATGTCCCCCCTTCCTTCTTCTTCCCCAGCTTTATATACTGAGCATGACGTCATGTGGTATGGAATAGCCCTTTGGGCAGTTTGGATCAACTATCCTGGCTGTGTCCCCTCCCAGCTTCTTCTGCACCTGGCAGAGCATGGGAAGCTGAAAAGTCCTTGGCTAGTGCAGCAACAACTAAAACATCTCTGTATTATCAACACTGTTTTCAGCACAAATCCAAAACATAGCCCCATACCAGCCACTCTAAAGAAAATTAACTCAATCTCAGCTGAAACCAGGACACACCTTGTCTGTAATAGGTGGTACAGTAGTGTGGTGCCTCTGTTGAAAGGGGAAGGGCTGAAGCATTAGAAGAGACTGAGGATGTTACAAGGGAGTGCATAACTTTTTCTCCCTTGTAAACAGGGAAATATGTAGAAATTTTCCTTAATTTACAATTCAGCCCCTTTCTCTCCTGCCTTTGGACCAAAGCTCCATATACTGGCTTGCTGTCCACCAGCCTGAGAAATCCAGTTTTCCAGAAGGTTTCCAAAAGAGGATTTTTTTTTTTTTTCTGACTGCTGATGGTGGTGTGCAGTGGACAGAGTGGGTCTGGATCTTTTCTTTGTCTGGTTCTTTTTCTGGTTGTCCTTTAGCATAAGCACTCTTTTTGGCTCTGTTTTCTTTCCTCCACTTTAGTTCATTTTCATGCCACGTTTCTTGCTCCTTTGAATTCGATGGCATCTGTGCTTTCTGAGGAAGCAGTGTATTCTCTGCTCTGGGTGCTGTCTGCATACTCTTGGTGGTATGAAGCCGTCCATCCGCTTCCTCCTGGATTTGAGCTTGCATTCAGACTGGGAGGGGAGAAATCATTTGTGTGTACAGATGGAAATGTTTTTATTGTTTTTTTTGGTGCTGAATTAGATGTCATCCCTCCTGCATCCTTGAGACTCTAAAAGAGAGATGGGGGCTGAGTTTTCCTGATGCACTGATTTTATAGCATCGTTAGTTTTCAGTGATTTACCTCCAGCTGGTCCTACAGCATTGCAGCTGGCACTGCAATTCTGACATCCATCTCCTGTGTTTTAAGTGATTTTGTTTACTTCATACAGTGCAATGAGGTCTCAGGCTCATGATTGGAAATTCCTTGGTGCTTTACTGATAAACACAGATCAAAAAGATAATCTCCCAGTCTAGTCTTTTGTTCTCTGGAGCAGTCTTTGAAGGTTGTACATTCTTCTGCTGTACATCCTTTGTCCAAGTGTGTCTTCTTTTTGTTCTCTATTCCCTTCCTACTTGTTTCTTTTCTTCCTTCGCTTTATTTCAGTCCTATGTCTTCTATATTCTTTTGGTTTGCTTTGTTCATGTTTGAGAAGAGACTCACCTGAGTTTAAGTATAGTTGGCTATTTGGACTTGGAAGTTTTCTTAAGAAATGCTTTGTAAGCAAAGGGCTCAGTAATTTGTCCCTTCAGCTCTTAAAGCTTTTTCCACTGACAGCTGAAAAGTTTCACTAACTTTTCCCGTCCTGCCTGCAGCTTTCATTGCCCCTTGACTGTCTCACACACCAAAGCTTGCTTTGTCGTGCCTACGAGAGGCTGTGCTGCACAATTCTTACATCTGAACCAACTGATGTTTCCCTTTTCCATTGTAAAATATTTTGCCTTTTCTTTTCAAAACACACATGCAAGTGTCCTCCTCTCTGCTGGCCTTTAGGTCTGCCTTATAAAACTGAAACAGAGATGTAGATAATTATTGACAGCTGGACTCCTCCGCACAGTTGGATCCAGGAGCTCCTTCTTCAGCTGCTAGATGTTCTGAAGATGATACATGTGTAAAAAGGGGCCAAGGGGCATTTTGATGTTAAACAAGGATTACTTGGTTCTTGTGTGGAGATGGCATATCTGGAGATTGGGATTAAAGATGAGAGGAATAAGAGTTTATTTGATAACATAATTTTTTTTGTATTTGTGAAAAAAGTGTTTTTTGTACCATCCAGCTTACTTGCTGAAGTTCAACTGAGAAAATGTAATTCTCAATAAAAATTGTTTCATTTTTTAGTTGCAAAGATTTGTTTGTATATGGTGTTAATTTCCTTTCCATCTTTTTACTGGTTTACCTTAACAATTTGATTACATGTGTATTTTTGTTCTTGAGAGACGGTGGGTGTGATACAATCTCTGTTTTAAACTGTTACCGTGTAATTAGGAGGGAAAGATGTCTTTCAAGTCTGATCTGCCTGCTTCTCTGTTGCTCAAGGAGCAAAGAGGAGCTGAATTATGGGATTTGAGTCCTTGATTGGAAGTCCTTGTTGTGTAAATTTGGCATAGGCTACTTCTGTTTCAGAGAACCATCTCTTTCTTCACCTTAGAGCTGTGTAGATGCTAGGACCATGCTTGCATGAATCCAAGGAATTATAATGAGCTTCCTAGGCATCCTCTATGTACCTCCTCTATGAAGTGGGCTTGCACACAGATCTTTCTTATTCATCTAGTTAGGCTCTCTGATACAGTAATCAGTAGACCATATAGTTTTTAAAAGATTCTTTTATGAAGTCTTGTGGTTAGCACTGAAAAATAAGCTTTTCTCTCCCTTCTCAAAGCTTCCCGTCTTCAAAACCAGCCTGTTTGGGGTGTTTCTGTTAGATTCTTCTCAAAGCCATGCTGTTTTTAATTTCTTTTGGAGCTAAAATTTCACCCATTATGTTTTAGGGCCCACTTTTGCATACTGTTCTCTGAATAACACTTATTCTTGATAGTTTGGTTCCCTTCAGTGATGTACTAGTGTGAATGTGTTTTGTTCTGAGAGTGGTACCCAACTGAGGGTTTAGACCTTGATTTCTTTAAGCGCAGAAACCCGTGTGTAGTTTTAAGCTGTATGTGAATTTTGGACCACTGGTGACCAATGAAACATCTAAGCACAGTCTGTGTAAAGTACCTTGGCAATTGCAAATGCCTTGAAGGAATTTGAGCTGTGCTCCCTCTTCTGAAGAGGAATGCTTTGTATGTCAATGACTTCTGGATGCGATGGGGTTTTGCATTTGCTTCTGGCAAGCAGACAGTCAAATATAGTTACAGGATGACCACAGTCCATTGCATGGGGCAGTCACTGATGGGCCTTTGACGCACTGGAAATGAGTTAGCCATGAATTGCTTTGTGTCTTAGTTTGCTGTTGGTTTCCCCTCTCCCAGCTGGCCACCTGTAATATAAATTGAGTGGGATGTTGATGGTTTGTGAATCGAAATCCCTTTGCACTGGCAAGATTAATTTCCAGTGTTTGCTCCCTGGGCAGATGAGCCTTCCACCCATACCTGTGTGGACAAAAAGCCCTCCTCAGAAAGATGTGTGACACCAGTTTCATGACCACTTTTTTTGCACTGACGCACCATAAGCTCACTCGTGTGAGCTGAATCAGACTCAGGCTGTTCCTGCTGTTGTGAATTTATTTCAGTTTTGTTGTGAATCATCCATATTTTCCCTCATATCGTTCACAATGGATGGGAGGAGTGGAAGGAGGGAAGAGGAGGAGGGGTGGAAAATAAAAAGGTGCACAAAGATTAATTTGCTGTGTAATTTCCTCTTTGAGAAGGAGGGAGAGATACACCTGGGAAAATAGGTTATCAGACCTCTAAGCACATAGATGAAATACTGTCCTTTCTAACAGACACTCTTGTGTCGTGCTGAGGCAGTCACTTACTCGGCACTAAAACTATATGACCAGATTCATTTTGAGGAGACATGAAGTGGTTTCCTGTGCATGTGTATTTTTATTGCCTTTAGCTAAGTTAGGGCCCTTGGTGCTTATCACTTTTTAATGATTTGTTCTTACCCCTGCTCCTTGCTTCTGGCTGTTTGTTCTTTACTACTTAGGTTATTATTCATGTTCATGCAGAGACCTGAGAGCTAATAGAAAATGAAGATTGGAGTTGCTCTCCCCTTCTCTTCTCCTGTAAGGTGACCTGGGACAGCTTCACACGCATTTATATATGGCTTTGCAGCTTCTTGGCTTCTGACTGTTACAATTGTGTCAAAGGTATAAAACTGAAGCTGGGAAGCTAGCAGCTTACTGAAATTAATTTCTTGAAATTTATAAAGCCACTGATTAATCATCTTTTAATGCAAGTATAAACTTAAGAGCAATATATAGTCTATATATTAATTGTAATCTTTTACATTAATTTTGCAGTAGTCATACATATGTATTATATACCTATATATATATTTAGCACAGATGTCACAAAGTCAAGTTATTATTCAAAAAGTTCTCTAGTCCTTGCTTAATTTATGTGCATGTCTGTCCCATTGGAACACAGGGCTGTTAAGTACATGCTTGTCTTTAAGCGCTGAATATATTCAAGCAAATTAGAGAAGAGGGTTTTTATTTTAGTGTATTTTAGTTTTTAGTATATTTCATCACCTTGATGGTAAAGAAATGGTGGTTATTTTGTGTAACTTTAAGTCACTTGGCAAGATGGCTGCTTTCTAGTCAGTCCTCAGCCTCTGACTTGGGTGCTTTCATCTTTCAGATGCTTGCTGCATTAATACAGGTGCAGATTTGAGTCTTCATAGTTGCAAGAGGAGCTTTTTGTGGCTGTAGCTTTAATCCCTTTGCTTGGGAAGAAGGGTTGGCTACCTCAGCAGTCTTCCTGTCAGCCTCCAGGACAGATTATAAGCACATCATTCTGCCACGAAGAGGGTGGAGTTGGATGAGCCAAGGCAGGAAGGTTTGCCTGGGATGATGTATGTCCTCCATCTCAGACCCCTCCAGACCTGGGATGGGTCTTACTGCCTATGGCTGATATAGATGTATATTTTAGTCTTGTCTTTTCTCCAAGGTCACAAGAACCATCCTCTTTGAGGATGATGGGTGTGACAGTATGTATGTTTTTACTATGGCTCATCTTGGGAATTCTTTGCAAGTGAAAGGGTTCAGACCTGCTCCAGCTCTCCCTGTGCTTGCATAATGCTGCAGGGCTTTCATAACAATTAGATGGCTTCTGTGGGCAATGGCTGCATCGACAGCAATGCTAGCAGGAGTCTGGAGGTGGGGAAGCACATCTTGATATAGGGTGCTGCCTGCAGTGCCCTTGATGTCTCAAAATACTGTGTAAAGTAGCTGAAAGACCACTCTCTTCTTGGCTTTGCAAATATCTGCACATGGATCCAGAGCTGTACATAATGAACGGGGGCAGATGTTTTTAAGTGCAGCTGTTTTAAACAGCAGTTGGTTTATCGGGCTGATGTTGCTCTTCTCTCAGTGACAGTCAGGTTACACTTCAGTTATTTGAAGAGATTCTCATTGCCAAATACTTGACTCAGCATTTGACTCAACAGAGGCAGCAGATCTTGCCAGTGGGAAGGAACGGAACAGAAATGAGCTGCTGCGGCAGGGTTAGGTAAGGAATCTCCCATCATTGAAGGGCCACCAGTGAATAGAACTATGTCAGTAGGTTTGCAGATGTTCCCCTCCCAACAGATACTTTCTGCTTTTTCTCTGAAACTGTCACCCTCTTGTGTGTATTAAATGTCATATCAGCTATTAATGGGGGTGTTGTAACCTCAACAGAGGTGGGGTGAGAAGGAGGGCTATAGGGAAATGATGCATTGATTTATTGGTGGGATTTATGAGGCAAAAATTAACTACCATATTTTAAATTACTATTCAAATAAATAGAACTGTAAGTCTTATATAAAAAAAAAATCAAATCAGGCTCGAACCTCTTCCTCTTGCTGCTGTGCCTTTGATAAATACGCCTAGATTCAATAGTCCTTCGATGAATTTTCAGGCTGCCAAGGGCATGAAGAAGTTCTTCGTAGCTATTGAACTGTAAATTGTTGCATATGACACCTGGAGGAGTTGAAATGGTTTTGTACAAGTAACTCAGTGTATTCATCACACTTCCCCTATTGCGTGCAGTAGTTCACACTGAAGCCGAGAAAAATGATTCATATTGCTTTCTTCTCTTCCCCCTGTCAGTAGTAGCAGTAGCCCTCAGAGTAACATTTGAAACAGTAAATTCCTGGCCCGCAGCCATGTGTTACTACTGCTCTGCTGGGCCCTCTGATGATACTGTAATCAGATGAGAGACAAGGTAAGAATTGTTCTTTTCCACGGGGAAAATCAGACTAGCGTATTTAAGTACTAATCGAAAAGCAATTTTAACAAAGTGTTTAAATTGGCCAGCAGACATTTTTCAGTCTTATGGCCTATGCTGTCAGGAAACACCCTTTTTTCTGCTCCAGTATAAGTTATTTTAGATGATTCGTGAGACCTTACGCTCTGTTCTGAATTTTCATGTGAATATTAGCACCCCTGGGATATGTTGCCAACCCAGAGCCTGGATGTTTTGTGCTCCCTTAGCATCAGTCTAAGTGGTTACATGGGGCGGGGGGTATCCAGTAATACTGTGCTCCTATCAGTTGTTAATATTACACTACTATCATATGAACAGGGTTGGGTTATATGCTGGCTGCATCCCTTTAAGATGCAAGGCTATTGTGTACAGGTGTGGCTGAAGGGGATATTGGAGGTAAAACAATCTATTTGCAATTTTGAGACTCAAAATGGCAGTAAACCTTTTTATTTCCCCTGATTTGATTTAGATTCTCCTTTACCTTGGCTCTGAACTACATTCCTGTCATGCTGCTGTGCTAGGCACCTCCAGGCATTTGTCAGAGACTGGCTAATTGAAGCACACGCTCCAGCTTGGATCGAAACTGCTGTTTTGATCAAGATTGTAGACACTGCTGCTGCCTCCTTGTGGATTTCTTTCCATGAAGTACTAGGACTTTGGTTTGTAGGTTTCAGTTCTCCAGGCTTTTTAGGAAAGCACAAATTCTGAACATACCAGAAATGGGAAGCTTAGGGCAAAGATTGGTGTGGGGAACCGTTCTGCTGTAATCCTGCTTGTGAACTGAGATGTTCTCATCAGTTCTGGAACAACTGCAGCCCACTTGCAAATGGGTGCATAATCCAGTGAAGGCAGTGAAATGCTTGGACATCTTAAGCCCTGTCCTTCAGATACTTCCACACACTTGTTAGCTGTTCACCCCTACAGATCCGTCAAAGTGCCTGACAGTTCCGTTGTTTAGCCTAAAATGCAAGTTTTGTACTTCTGTTATTTCTCTTCTTTTACATACACCGGCACCCCTATGATGTTCACATTCAAGAGCTGTATTTTGCTGTCGTATTAGCATCTTAATTTCCTAAGATGTCTATGAGACTTGCTGGTTATGACTATGCTGTTTGTCTCGACAGACAGGAAAAAGGGACTCTCTTCCTTTTCCTCCACCCTTCTCAGGACAAGTTATGCTGGCAGGGCTTACAACTTCAGGCTAAGTTGTGGCTGCAGGGGGTCTCCCAGGCATGCAGGAAGCCCCACAGCCCTCTGCACGGCAAGTGTGGATGGGGATAGAAGATGGGAGGATGATGTGCTGAGAGCAGATCATGTCGGCTTACGGCTGCCCCGTCAGCAGCTCTTTCAGAGCAACAGTGACAGAGCTGATAACTTAATCCTCCCTGTCCTTTATCATGTTTAAACTGTAACCTGTGATCTTGGAGGCCCTGGATCCTGTCTTCAGCCCTGGAGCCTGTGGAGATGAATACAACCTTGGGGTACACAAGAGGGTTTGATTGTTGGTGGGTTTTTCACAGGAAGCTGCTACCATATTTGTGGCTGCTGGTGTGGTGTGTCCTACCCAGATCCCTTTGACAGTTTCAGTCTTTTCATCTGTAAAATGGGAGATGTGTTTCTTCAGGCGATGCTGTGGTGATAAAGGCCTAATATTAGTGTCATCCAAGAGAGGGCAGATGATCTTACTGATGCCTAGGCAAAAATAGTTAACAAGTAGTGGGCTGTGGGAAGCACCATTGTGAGGCCATGAGCAATACCCAGGGGTCCCCAGGCAATGTTTTACCCTTGGTTTCTCATGTCAGTCTAGGTGAACATCATTTACTTACCAAGCTGCTCTTATGAGCATGAATTATCTCTGCTTCCTTTACAGACGCATTGGCACTAATTACATTTGTAGGTGCACAGTTGGCATAGCTGTAGGAGAGGGAATTGGTTTATCTGTGTCACGCTGCTGACCTGTCATTACTGATGACAAAATGGGAACCTGAAAGAGCACAAGTGACACCTAGCTTGGGTGAGAACAGCTACCAAAGCCATCTCCTGCCTTGGAAACTAGCAGGTGACTCCCCCATGCCATTCATCTGAACAAATATTGCATATAGCTGCAGGAGCAGGCCAGTATGTCCCTGCAGTGCTGCTAGGGTGGTTCCTAATGGGGATGGAGGGATTGTTAGAGTGAATAGTTTAGCATATGACAAATTCAGATAGCTAGCGTGCTTTTCCATAACAAGTATATATTTTATATGTATAAAATATGCATATATCTGTGGAGGAGAATAAATATCTATGAATTTGTCAGGTTGATGTAGAGACATGTAACCTAACTGTGTGTGTGAAATGTGTTTGATCATACTGACACCTTTGTAAACCTAATATTTCTGTAAAACTTGGAGCCAACATCTCTTCAGCCTGGGAGTATGTCATGCTTGAAGCTGTTGAGCAAAGTGGGGTTTGGCCATTGAGATACTCTTCAAAAAATACCTTTTTCTCTGTTGAAGTGTATTCTTGCTTAGGGATTTTCAATATTTTGCTGAAGCCCTGCTCCTTTTGACGTCAGTTTTAATGTTAGCTTCTGCAGAATCCAAATGCCATCCTCCGCGTGTGGACTCCTGATCATGGTGTCCAGAAACCCAATGCTTCCTTTGTCTCCTTCTGTCTTTACCAATACAAGGACTTTTTTTTGTCAGTTCAGGCATGAAATTTTTTTGTGCTCTCAAACTGAGATGCACTTTTGGTTGAAAAGCACTGCAGGAAGAACAATTCCATATAGAGTGTAATTCTGGGACTATAAATAATAAATGCTGTGACTCGGAATGACGCAGGCACCCCTGCAACTTATACGTGCAAGGCAAAGATTCAGTAAATAATTACTTACCTTCTCTTTGTCAGTCCTAAACCAAGAGGGGTCTATTCAGACTTCTTTGCTAACTTGGTGAGTATTGTTTGTGCTGTACTGCTTTTTTAGAAGTTCCAAAAATGTTAACTGTTTTTCTTTTGTGGCGCTGTTTTTGGAGGCTGCAACTTTATGAGGGGTATTAAATATTTATCAAACTCTTAGTTCTGAGCCAAGGCAACCTATTCAAACCTCACCAACTTGCAGTAGGCTGGCGGTGCTGACTATTCGAGAAGAGCTTGGGGCTGCCACACTTAGTGCCTTATGGTGCAGTAGTAATAGACAGTTACTATTTCAGAGTTGTTTGATTTATTTGATTATGTTTCCCTCCCCCCTTTAATGATGTAATTTTGTTCAGTTACTTCGTGGTGTGGCAGATTGACAATGGGACCCTCTTCAGGACTGGGATTAAACTATCCATCTCCATGTGATGTGTTAAATTGTACCTGTGAAATCTATGCATATACCTCATTCCGGGGTAGAGAACAAGCGTATTCATAAATAGAAGACCAGTCTGTAAATGTTGTACCTTCTGCTCCATTAAAATCAAAGCTTGACTAAGATAAGGAGCCCAGCATGGTATGTCTGGATTATTAGGGGTCCCACTGATAAAGTCCCTAACCAGAGGTGAAGGTCTGTGGAGTCAGTGCAAAGGCTTCTGTTAGCATCAGTGGAAGCTAGGTCATGCAGTGGAGCTTTCCAAAGTGTGGAAAACACAAAGTCGTGTTTTCTCAAGTGAAGTCAGCTACAAATCTAACTCCACTCCTCAACTTTCAAAAGTCAGAGGAGAAACGCCTGGCTTGTTTGAGACAACACCTTTGCATTCATAGGGGCTAGAGGGTAATGAGATGAGCTCAAAAGAGAAGCGTGACTCTGGATATCCTTAGTCCCAACAGGACAGGCTGGGGTCACTGGCTGGGCCTGCCAAAGAGGGGATCTATTCTGTTTGCTCTTTTTTTTTATTTTCCTTTTTTTTTTTTTTTTTTTTAAATTTCCCCCAAGGAGCTGTGACTGACCAGTGTCCCTTTTGGATCCCTCAGTAAATTTGCAGACATCACCAAGTTGTGCGGGAGTGTTGATCTGCTTGAGGGTAGGAAGGCTCTGCAGAGGGACCTGGACAGGCTGGACCGATGGGCCGAGGCCAATTGTATGAGGTTCAACCAGGCTAAGTGTCGGATCCTGTGCTTGGGTCACAACAGCCCTATGCAATGCTACAGGCTTGGGGAAGAGTGGCTGGAAAGCTGCCCAGCAGAAAAGGACCTGGGGGCATTGGTCAACAACCAGCTGAGTATGAGCCAGCAGTGTGCCCCGGTGGCCAAGAAGGCCAATAGCATCCTGGCTTGTATCAGGAGTAGTGTGGCCAGCAGGACTAGGGAAGTGATTGTCCCCCTGTACTCGGCACTGGTGAGGCCGCACCTTGAATACTGTCTTCAGTTTTGGGCCCCTCACTACAAGAAAGATATTGAGGTGCTGGAGTGTGTCCAAAGAAGAGCAATGAAGCTGGTGAAGGGTCTGGAGCACAAGTCTGATGAGGAGCAGCTGAGGGAACTGGAGCTGTTTAGCCTGGAGAAAAGGAGGCTCAGGGGAGACCTTATCACTCCCTACAACTACCTGAAAGGAGGTTGTAGCGAGGTGGGTGTCCGTCTCTTCTCCAATAGGACAAGAGGAAATGGCCTCAAGTTGCACCAGCGGAGGTTTAGATTGGATATTAGGAAAAATTTCTTCACCAAAAGGCTTGTCAAGCATTGGAACTGGTTGCCCAGGGAAGTGGTTCAGTCACCATACTTGGAGGTATTTAAAAGACATGTAAATGTGGCACTTAGGGATGTGGTTTAGTGGTGGACTTGGCAGTGTTAATGATTGGACTCGATGATCTTAAAGGTCTTTTCCAACCTAAACAATTCTATGATTCTCTGATTCTATCCTCTCAGGACAGGCATAGGCTCATGCTGTAGTTCAAAGTCCACCTTGAGTTGGTGGGAAGAGGTGGCACAGGCCTGGAAAGCAGGGAACTGATGGAGATGGCACCTTGTCCTGTCAATCCTAGTGGTTTTTAATGTTTCCAGGTGGGGCAGAACCATTTTGCTTGTTCTGTACCAAGAAGGCAGAGGTGTAAAAGCAGCACTCCAGAGCAGGAGATGAGAAAATGTCTGTTTTACTTCTGTGATGCCCTAGTTTAGTAGATACAACAGTTGTGTTTATTCATCGTGTTGGCAGGCTCATTTTTGAAGGTCTAGCTTTGTCAAGAACCTTCTGTTGATTTTGCAGAATGTTATTTGGGTTTGTTCTTTGTTTCTTTCACCTTATTTTTCTTCTGTATTTGGCTTTTAACTGGCAGTCAGAAACTCAAGGTTATAAATTCCATGGTATTACTGTGTTTCTAAGCATGTGTGATGCTGAATGACACCCGCATTTCTCAGTTCTGACAGTGGCTGTATTCAGGCTAGCGGTCTTAGGTCCTGCCCAGGACAAGTCATGATCTTCCTGGGGCTGCTTTGTGCCTCCCAGTTCTGCCAGATCTCTGCCTCAGCGCTACCCTGTTTTCATCTTGTATCGGAGAAAATGCTGCCTCTGCCACAGTAGGCAGGAGAAGCTGGATGAGGGACGTGCTTGTTTTGACGCAGTGGATCCATGTCCTGGGAGGGAGGAGGAGACACCCAAGTGCCATCCTAGATTGCAGGTTGTCCCCATGCAGTGGCCTTCACCAGGGGAGAGTCCTGGCTTCAGTAATGTCAGGGTAATTGATGGTGAATGAGGAGCCCATCACCTGTAATAACTTGAAATGCTGGTGGATCCACACCCCAAAAGTTTCAGGATATTGCAGTACTTAATATTGTGCTCTATTGCTACTGTGATTCAAAGTGTATCATCGCCCCTCACTGCCCCTGCAAATGCTTCAGCCTGTCACTTACCGCAGATTAATTTGGCAGGACTGCTTTGCCTTCTTGCATGGAAACGGAAGGTTTCTCGGGACTGGAGTTCCACAGTAAGCAGGGGCTGTTCATGGACAGAGTGATTGCAGACTTGGTCAACAGTAGCCAGCCCAGGCAGTGTGACTCCATAGTGTAGTGAACCACCACAGATGCTGTAAATCCATTTATCCCCTCCCTTAGATCATTTCCAGCATGTTTTGGGAAGGGTAAGAAGCTGGAGATGCCACCTTGTCTGTGATGCATATTTAGAGTGAGAGTTCAGGTAACATGCTAACCCTTGGAGCTGCCAGACTCTTCTAGTTGAGAGTTTTGAATACCCCGTTTCTTACCTAATTGCATTTTTTAATGCAGAGCCATTTGAGCTTCTTCATTTTGGCAACGAGGATAATTCCTGTCATAAGCAAAAACCTAGGAATGCTTTTCTCTTTTTTCCTTATGTAAAATGGTTGCTCTTCATCTGAGAGTGTCTGTATAGACATGTGTGTACACGTGGGTGTTAAAGAACTTTTCCTCTTTTTCATCATTCTTAGTTTACCTGTTAGGTCTTACTTAAAGGGAAAAAGCCTCCCAAGATAAGCAACAAGGTGGATCCTGCAAATATATGGACAACACATTTGCAGCAAGCCTCATATGTTTCCTTGTGATCTGTCTGCAAGTATGTTCCTACAGAGCTGGGATCCCACTCCTAATAACTGTGTTCAGTGGTGTGGCTTCCTGCCATGAGCCTTTGGGCAGAGCCGTGGGCAGAACCGGGCTGCTCTTCTAATCCTAGATCCAGTTGCAGGATTAGGACTTGAAATGTTCCTAGTCAGTACTGCCTAGTTTGCCATCTTCAAGAAACTGCTCAATCCCCACAGGTTCAAGCTCTGCTGAGAAGATTGGCGTAAGACACTTTCGCCTTCATGACCTTCAGCTTGTACACAGTAAGATACTCTCTTATAAGCCCTGGCTCATTTTTGTGCCTTTGTATTTAGGAATTACTGTTTCTACCGTAAAAGATAACTTCATTTCCAAAATACGGTTCCCTGGATCTCTGAAGGAGGGCACTCACAGCCTTGTTCAATACTAAGCCATTTGCTGACCATCACAGCTGGGAAGTCACTTCCCTGGTGATGAGGGAATTGCTAGAAAGCACGCTGAATGGCTTTCATATCCTCTAGCAAGGGGCATTTTTTTCCTTTCTCTGCTATTGTTTTGTTCTTTTGTGTGAAGTGTTTGGAGTAGTAGTGGCATTAATAATATCTAAAAGCAGGATTTCTAAAATGTGTCCCCCCAAACCAGTTTGCTGTCTGTCTCCCAAGACATGCTCAGCTTTGTGAAACAGCACGATGGTGTTTGTTTCAGTGTGGCCGCCCTTTGGGGGTTTGCAGGAACACTGCAGCAAATCATCCTGCATGCAAGGCTGACCTCTGGGAGGCTAACAAATTGAGGTGAGCCAGCTGGAGCGATAGGACACTGCCCGACAGACAGAGCATGCTCAGACCTGGGGGAGAAAGGTAGTTCAGTCTGCAGATGGTGCACGGGTTACGGTGCTGGGAGCTGCTAGATACGATTTTTTCTTTTTCTTTATGGTGCTGGGGAAAGAAGAGGACTGGAAGAGTGTTCGTTCCCCTGCAAAGCGTAGCTTTAAGGTGTCTTCTTTTTTCTTTCTCCTGTGAAAGAGAGGCACTGGATAGCATTTCCTTTTATTTAGCAACACCAGGTATGCGTGCATGTGCTGAAACACTAATCTACCAGTGATAGTACTTCCAAGATGAAAAAGGTTGCAGATGCTCTGAATTACTGTGTTTCTTTGCTGGGTGTTATTGTAACTGTGCTCTGTTTGCTGTGCTGATCACATACGGCTCTGAATTCAGTTTTGTTGGCACTCCTGGCTGCAGTGTACTTCGGGGGGTGGGGGGTTAGTGTGTTTTTTGATGCTGTCTCCTTGCCCCCCCCCCCTCCCCCCCCCCGCAACTTCACACTGAATCTCTCCTCTATGGCTGTGCATGTGTGGGAAGGAGGTCAGTAGTTCATTTGTAATCCCAGGTCTTTGTAGTCCCTCTTTGTTTGACTGGTGGTTTGCTTTATCATTTTTAAACAAAAGTCCCATGGGGAAAACATCTTGCTCTGGGCTAAATTCTGTAGGTTTTAAGAAATGTATTTCTTACTGGACAGGTGCTGCTTTGGGATTACTTTTTTTTTTACCCTCCCCTAAAAACATGCTTATGTAGAGCTTGTGGTAACCAAGGAGGGGTTTTTGCTGTTCTTTTTGGCTGTGCTGTGCTCCGAACAATTTCGGTTCCTGCTTAGAATTTGCAGCACACAGGAGTGGTCTTAGGCATCATGCTGATGAGAAGCGGGGAGAGCTCAGGCTGTAAATGCTGCTAAGCACCAGTCCCAGTATCCAAATAACACAGGTACTCTTCCCAGCAGAGAATAGAGAAAAAAAGGATAGATAAAATACAGAGAATAACAAATGGCAGCTAACCCCCAAAGGCATAGTTGGAGTGGCTGAAGCTCATCTTGTCCAGTACTTTGGGATTTCTCATCATATTCTTTTAATTCACTTTTGCAGCATTAGTAAATTTTCCCTTCTGCCACCCCCAGTCTGTCTTTGATTTAGGTAGACCACTGAAGTAAGATAAATCTGCTGCTCTCTGACACGTTTTTGTTTCTGACAAAGGTATCTTGCTTACAGACTAACAGCAAGAGACTAGGCAAAAGGAGAGGTTTTTCACTCATATGATAGTGCTGTTAATGCCAGTATAACCCGATAGGTTTCAATGAGATACTTGGGTGAACAAAGATTGGCTGGAATGAACTCCGTCTGTTAAGCTTCCCCCTCTGTCTAGCCATGGTTATTTTGAGTACCTTGGGTTTTCATCTTTACACTTGGGACTGTCAAAAGGTGAAGACTTGAGGGCTGAGAGAAACAATTTTTTTTTTTCTTTTTTTAGCTCATTTTTCTTATGTCTCCCACCTCAAGCTTGTTTATCAGAAATCCATCTTATTTAGGGGAGTTTTCTGGAGATCAGGGTTGGTTTTTGTTTGGGGAAAGGATTTCATACTCCATGTCATCCTGGATGGAGAAGAGATCTTGGAAATGTGGATAGTAAAAGCCCAAGAAGTATTCTTTTTAGTTTCATACTTTTAGCTCAGTTTTGTGGTTTACTTATATGCATTGACTGCTTAGTGTTGGATTATTTTTTTTTAACCTGTTCTTTTGTAGATCAAGATAGCAGCATCGACAAATATTAAATCAATGGCTACTAGTCAACCTGAAAGTCAGGTTGGATCTCTTCCTATCCCAGCTCTCACAGCCTCTGAAATTAAATGGAAGAAAACTTAGATTTTCCATCCATAAGCACAGCTGGAAGGTGTCCAGTAGCCACCAATATTCTCCTGTTCATATTGAAGGTATGTTTGCAGTAGGGACCATTGCACAGAGCCTCAATCTTCTTTGATTGCAGTCTTGTATAGAAAGACTTACAGTTTTGCTTTCTATTCCTGACTTATGCTAAACCATAAAAACTGAAGATAAACCTAATTTTGATTACAACTGTCTATAGTTACCTAAAGTTTTTATGAGACAGTTGTTTTAAAAAAAATAGTTATGTTTCAATTTTATTTTTTCTTGAATAAGGTTCTATGTTTAAAATTCTACTTGAAGCTGCAGAGTTAAGGTATTCTTATTTTTCGTATTCCCTTTTTGTATCAGGCTTCGTTAATAATATTTGTATCTTTAACTACTGGGTTTGCTTCCTTCGAGAATCTGCTCTTTTCCTGTTTAAAAACTCAGCACTTCTACACTTGGCTGCTTTTTACAAAGAAAATGTTCCAGTATATCAATCATTCAGTGTACCATCCTTTCTTTAATGTGATATGTACTGTGAAAGATATATGTATCTCATTAAACAAATACAGTGAATAAGATGATAACAGCCTTTTGGGCTGTGGGGATTGACTTGCTTGTAATTCTGCGGGAATCTGTGACAGAGATGAGAATAAAAGCCAATTCTTGGCTGCCGAATCCTAACTCCCCCTCCTTCCAATTGGGAAAGTTGCCTTCTAGGAACTTCTGCTTCGAGCATGAATGAAGTAGGTATTTAAAACTGCATGTATTACATATACCACATCCTTAGCTATGCCTCTTGCATCAGGGATAGGAGAAAGAACAGAAGACATTTTGCAGGGGGAGTGTGAAATGCCATGTTTGCATGCTTTACTTTTCCTGTCCCAGCCTGGAAAGCCAGCCTAGCACGAGATGGATCCAGGGGTAGGGAGTGCTAATGGGGAAAATGTCCTCGAGGACGGAATATCTGCTCCCACCCCTCCCACTGTGTTGCCGTAACAAGAAAGGTCAGGGTCCCCTGCCCATTTCCTACCCACGCGGCTCTGCCCCGACTCCTTCCCTGGCCCGTGGCAGGAGCAGCCCCAGTCCAGTTCCAGTTGTGCTGCATTTCTGGGAACTGTGGAGATGGTTCTGCTTGGACACCACTGCCATGACTGGCAGCCTCTGTGGGAGCTGGTCAGCTGGGCCAAACCCAAGTTGGCCTCCATGTAGAGGCAATTCTCTCTGTGCACAGAGTGGTGATGCTTTCGGGAAACGTGTGTCCTTCATGGGTTTTTTTTTCAATTTTGTGAGGTTTTTTTAGCCTTCTGTAGCTCAGGAAAACTGAGCATTGGCTTGGAAAGTGCTTGTGCAGTTGGTAGCAAAAGCTTGGCAAGGCCTAAGTAGACAAAAACAGCACTTCTTGTTTTCTTAATACCTGCAGGACTGGGTGAGCCCCTTTTAGATGTGCAGTTCACCCTGGTGACCCTTGTTCTCCCTAATCAAGCTCTTGTTTTATTCCCCTGGGGGTCTTAGTAGTGCATGTTTGTGTCTTTTTTGTTTTTTGTTGTGTGGACTTTGTAGCTGTTCTCCCAATTTCTTACTTAGATTGTAGTTTTTAAAATGGAGAAGAGATTTAAAACATTGTCCATCATATTAATAGCTTTAAAGCAGTGATTCATCCTACCCTAGCTTCATAATTAAAAAAAGAACAACAGAACTCATCTCTTAAATGAATCCAAACAGTCCTTTATGCCAACTGCCTATTAGTATAAATTAATCTCTTCCATCCAACCCACTCTGATCTCCTCGACATGTTAACAAGAGGTGAAGAACAGCTTCCCTGTCTATGCTTCCTGTTGCTTTCCCACTTTCTGAGGATGTTTATAACATCAGATGACCAGCAGCTAACAGGCAGAAGGTGTTACTGTGTCCAGACTTCCCGTAGAGTATTATGGACCTGCAAGATGCTCCAAGTCTCTGCCAGAGGCGCTTGCTGAACACACCAGATGCATGCTCCTGAAGTCTTTACCTGCTCACCAGTAATCACTGCTAGTTAGAGCAGCAGTAGCTGGGCTGAGAGGATGAAGCTGTGACCCTTTTTGTAAGCTAGTGAGGGTGGAGGAGGAGAATGGGCTAAGCTCTTCATGCCTGTGATCTCTTGGAAAAAGAGGAAAGATAAGCTGACCAAAAATAGAGTCCCTTCCCACAGGCTCTTAGCCTCTGGAGCAGCATCCATTGAGGCCGAGCTGCAAAAACCTCAGAACACGCTCTTATTTCCCTTGCAAAGTCTTGAGCTGCCTGTATGCCGGTGTGTTCGTTGAGCTCCCCATCTTTGACCGTGCGGTGCTGTAAGTCAGCTGCCCCGCTGCCCTGTCAGCATCGCTGCAAGGGAAATCTGCCACTTCTGTCTCCCTCTCTCACTGCCGCTCCTCCCCTGCAGCCTGCCCCTGTTGGGAGTCCTCAAGGGCACGTCCTGTCCCCTCCCATGGGGCATCGTTGCCCTCTGCCAGCTTGGCAGCAAGAAGCTCTGTGCTGCTTTTACGTGCATGTCTCTTCCGGCTAGGCTCTAGTCTATCAGCTGTCGCATCTTCTGTTGCTGCAGGATGGTACTTTAGCATTTCAAAGCAGAGAGTAAAAAAATGTCAGTCCATGCGATTTCCTTGGGATGCATTGCTCACGTGGAGCTAAGCCATGGTTATCCCAGTGTCACTGGGAAGTGAGAGGGTGGATGAGTGTGGTAGGGATGGGGAGGAGATAGTCTGTGGGCAACTGGGGGTTTGAACGGCCTAGACGCTGACTTATATGTAGAAAGAAACAGCACAGAGGACTCTGCTCTTAAGGAAAGTAGCAGTGTGTCTGGCCTGCCACTTCTGCAAGTGCTTTTCAGTTCTTAAGATGTTCTCCAGTGACACCGTGGGAGGGGAGTGGGAGCAGACCCATTTTGTGAGGGAGATTTAGTAATGAAAGTTTCTTCTATTGTGAAGCAGGTGGAAGACTAAATGCTTTCACCTATTTCAGAGTTACTTGCTGCCTCCTGGGAAAGTTTCCCATCCCAGGACTACTGCTGCTGACAATGCTTAATGACTGATCTCAGCTTGGGGGACTGAGGAACCAGGGGGCATGGAGAGTGATTGCTTGCCTTTACCCCCTTGGTGCAGCCTCTCCTGGATATGTAAAAGCAAACAGTGGGATGGTTTGTTACTATTTATGTTCTGTCACTCCCTGAAGGACCAAAGATTTTAGTTCTCTAAGGTCTGCGTTCACTGAAAGCGTCAGATTAAAAAAAAGGTGGATGATAAAATGTGAGAAAACAGGCAAAGAATCAAGACTGTTCCCTGAGTACCTGTGAAATTCTCCTTTTAGTTCCGCCTGCGACACCCCTTCCTGTCCACATCCCCTTGTTCACTTCCATCAAAAGCAGCTTTCAGCCAAGCAGCATGAAGCAGGATTTACGAACTGGCAACGAGGAACAGGAATGAAGATGGATTTCTTTAGCATTGCTAGCTTTTAACATTCATTCCTGACATGGCTAAAGCACATGGCTAAAGCACATCCACTCACTTCAGCTAAGTGCAGGGAAGTGAAAGAACTGCAGTGAGGGAAGAGATGGAGGAAGGCCTTGCAGGTGATTTTTATTAAAAAGCTGAGTTGTTCATTTGTAGCCATTTAGCAGGTATTGCTGTAGCAGAGTCTGAAATGAAAATTGCTAGCCTCCGAACATTGGCCGCATCTGTCAGGCTGCATCTTTGAAGTGCCTCTTATGCCCCTCCCTTGGGGCTGGAGGGGAGAGAACAAGTCAGTCAGGGGTGAAACATTAGAACAGGCTGTTTCCAAGGAGGCCTGTTTGGCTCAAGGGGTTTGTAATGGTCGGCGGAGCTCTCCACCTCTGAGATGCCCGTGAAATGCATGGACTGCTGTCTTCTGATGCCTTTGAAACACCCACACATACACACTCTCCCTGCTGTACTGGAATAATAAAGAGGCCATGTGGTTTTCCCCCTCTGCCAAGTTCTTGCAACTTGCGTTGACTCCGTTGAACTTGTAGGTGCTTTGTTCTTCTGACCTGCAGTATTTAACTTTCACAATGCCTGCAGACTGGCCTTCATTTGAAGCATGTGCTTGTGGCAGAGGACTTGATTGTTAAAGCTCTCCTTCCCATACTGACTAGCAGGCTTTGCACGTGGATGCTTGGGCTCGGTCCTTTCCTTGGTGATGCTGCTGAAGTCGTTTAAAGCTGTGCTCACAAGATGAGAAGTCTGTAGTGGAGAGGTTATGTGGAGAGTTGGATGATATTGTTAGATGTCTTTCAAAAATAGTGAAGAAGTAAAATGAAGCTTTGGAAGTCTGGTACCAACAAAATAACTTAAGATCTGTCCCCATCAAAAATTTCTTTTCCTGAAAACTGGTTTGGTTGCATTAGCAGAGCCTACCGAGTGATGTACTGCTGTCCCCAGTAGGTTTCCATTCAAGGCTGTCCATGGAACAGCCATGGTTGAGAGTTGCAAAGCCATCAGGAGCAGCAGTCATCCCTTGCTATAGAGAAGGAAAGATTGAGAGGTGATGTGACAGCCATCATTCATCTGTGCAGGATATCTGTGGCACCTGGGACAAGACCAGGTTTAAATTGCTGTGGTGGAAACAAAGGCTGAGTGTTAGGAAAGAGTTTATCACAGTCCTTCATGCCTTTATTGCTAGAGACTGGATGAAGAGATGAATCAGTATTAAGAATGAGATAGATAAGCATATTTTGGGAGTGGTTTAGGGAGAGCTGATCCTGCCCTGGTGATTAGATGACCACTCTGGGTCCCTTCCTATTTCCTTTTCGATAGTTGAAATCGAAACAACACCTTTTTAATTTGCTGCTTGCTTTTAGGGAGCTGCTAAATGAGGCAGTTTTTCAGACCACTTGCCAAAGGAGGTGGACTTCATTTCTGTTTAATTTGAGTAGCTAGAGCTGTGCTGAAATTGAAATGAATTTGTTGCTCAGATCCCTAGAGACCACCTCTTGAATCTGTGTGGCTTACAGCTAGCACTTGTTTCTTTGGCATTATTCAGTCTCCCACGCACCTTCAGTTCTTCCGAAGACAGGGATCCCGCAGGCTGTTGGGATCTCACAAGCTGTAGGGATCCCTTCTAACTTCATTGAATTCCATGTGTGATTCTCCATTCAATTCCAAGCTGCATGAGCCAGATTGCAGGATCAAGCTTTTAGGCTGCAATAACTCTTTTCAAAAGAACTCCCTTGACAGTAGAGAAGGTGTTTGCATTGATCCTAAGTATGCCTTGCTGTCTTCCTCCACTCTGGCATATAAAAACACACATCTCTGGGTTAAAATGCTAAGGGACTATTGCTTGGGATGTCAGAGCATGTGCTTGAGACATTGCTTTTTTTCCCTCCCTCCAAACTTGCATCAAAGGGAGTTTAAATTGCTACCTTTAAAAACTGCCGTTAGAAACAGTTTAATCAGGTATATACCAATCAGAAATTTGCCGTCCTATAGTTCCCCATGAGTCATGGCTGCAATTATTTACAGCCTGACTAGCAGTGAACCTTGATGCATAATGAAAATTTGAGTCCATAAATACTGTAGGTGAATGAATATCTCAACTGAAGTTCACAGTTGAAAATGTAATCAATACTGTGATATAAGCCAGTAGTGTTTCTACATAGAAAGAAAACAGTGGCAGGCTCTCTCCCATAACAGAAAAAGAAACAGGGAGGCCTTGGAACAGCACAGGAGAGAGTCTTAGGTTGGGATGGGAAAACACCAACACTAGAAACACTTCAAATGTATTACCTTCCCATTTGTATAAGGGATGGTTGTGCTGGTGCAGCTCAGACTCTCACTAAATGAAGGTTCGATTGCTTTAATGAAACATGAGTTTCTTGCATGAAAAGCGGAGCTCTCCTCTCTTCCATGCCAATATTTCTTCTGGAAGATGATGGCAGCTCCTAGCCTTTGATCCCAGATTGCAGCCAAAGAAATGACTGAGTGACTTGGGACACAGGGCAGTTCATAGACCTGCAAGTCCTCCCCCACCCCCACAATAAAATTAAATTGAATGTTATGTTCACCAGCTCACATTTCATGTTGGAATGGAGTGCGGCAAAATCTATACTTGGCAATACTTCTTGTACTATTGTTATCTGCGCGGTAGAGGCGAGAAGTAGAGTTGGGTACTCGCAGACATGCAAAAGGCCTATGGCAGATCAAGAGAAGGAGCTAGGTCTCCCAAGCCCTGTGCGAGTGGCCCAGTGATTGTGGCGCTGTCTTTCCTCTCGCTGTTGGACTGGTCTGCAAAAAGCAGTGTGAGCCAAAGTCCCAGGGAACCTGCCATTTTTTCTGACAAAGCTTCATAGAGCTCATCCTCAAACTCTTTTACTTTTTCCTCTCCAAAAGGATAGAAATGAAAATGAGAGAGGAAGCCTTCCTGTAGAGCAGCTTCCAGTTCTGTTTGCTTTTTTTTACGGTTTTGGATAGTTCTTTGGCACTCTTTTCTTCTTTTCCTCATTCCCTGGAAGGCGGAAAAATTACTGAAAAAAGCCTCAACTCCCTCGAATAGTCCATAAAATGTGATTTATGGTAGAGCTGTAAACCTGATGTTTAAATGGTTCCTTTCTTTTATTATTTTCCACAGGTCTTTGCCCTCACCATGTCAAGGAGTGTTAATGATGTGTTCCCTCTCCATTGCATTCCCCACCTGCCATCTTGCTAGGATCTAACTACAGAATGAACATAGCAGCTGTGTTTAATGCCCTGCTCGTGTCTGTCCTTGCTGCTGTGCTGTGGAAATACATCAAACTGCGAGAGCATGTCTTCATGGTCGAAGAGGAGTTGGTCCTCACACGTCAGTCTCAGGAACTCTCTCAGGTTCAGATTGACTACCATGCAGCTCTCCAGGCATTGGTGGAGGACGGTACCAGGATGGTGTGCACTGGCAGGATGCACACCGACCGCATCTGCCGCTTTGAGTCCCTCTGCTACTCTACCGAGGCTGAGGAGTTTGTCTACTTTCACAGCAACTCCTCGGTCATGCTACCCAACCTGGGCTCCCGGAGGTTCCAGCCAGCTCTGCTCGACCTCTCCTCGGTGGAAGATCACAACACCCAGTACTTCAACTTTGTGGAGCTGCCAGCTGCTGCGCTGAAATTTATGCCAAAGCCGGTCTTTGTGCCTGATGTGGCGCTGATCGCTAACAGGTTCAACCCAGACAACCTGATGCACGTCTTTCACGACGACCTCCTCCCCATTTATTACACCATGCAGCAGTTCTCTGATTTAGACCTGGAGGCACGGCTCTTCTTCATGGAAGGGTGGAGTGAAGGTGTTCACTTTGACCTCTACAAGTTACTGAGTAACAAGCAGCCGCTCCTCAGGGAGCAGCTTAAAACCCTGGGCAGGCTCCTCTGCTTTACCAAATCATACGTGGGACTGTCCAAAATCACCACCTGGTACCAGTACGGATTTGTCCAACCGCAAGGGCCGAAGGCTAACATCTTGGTTTCTGGTAACGAGATCAGGCAGTTCACCAAATTCATGACACAGAGGCTGAACGTCAGCTTGGAGGAAAGCTCCAGTGAGGAGTACATCGTAGTGTTCAGTCGAACAATCAACAGACTTATCCTAAATGAGGCAGAACTAATCCTGGCTCTCGCTCAGGAGTTTCAGATGAAAACCATTACCGTCTCTCTGGAGGAGCATTCATTTTCTGACATCATCCGGTTGATCAGCAATGCGTCCATGCTGGTGAGCATGCATGGGGCCCAATTAGTCATGTCTCTCTTCCTGCCAAGAGGTGCCACAGTGGTGGAGCTCTTTCCTTATGCTATCAACCCTGAACACTATACCCCTTACAAAACCCTGGCAACCCTTCCTGGCATGGACCTGCAGTACATTGCCTGGCAGAACACCGACAGGGAAGACACTGTTACCTACCCAGACAGACCTTGGGATCAGGGCGGGATTGCTCATCTGGACAAAGCTGAGCAAGAGCGCATCATCAAGAGCACAGAGGTGCCGCGGCACCTCTGCTGCCGCAACCCCGAGTGGCTGTTCCGTGCTTACCAGGACACGAAGGTGAACATCCCTTCTCTCATCCATGTGATCAGACAGACTGTGAAGTCTAAGCCTGGACCCAAGAAGCAGAAGTGGTCTGGTAGCCTCTACCCTGGCAAAGTGAGGGATGCCAAGTGTCAAGCCTCTGTCCAGGGCACGAGCGAAGCTAAACTTGCCGTGTCCTGGCAGATCCCCTGGAACCTGAAGTATCTCAAGGTCAGAGAAGTGAAATACGAAGTGTGGATACAAGAGCAAGGGGAAAACACTTACATGCCTTATATATTGTCCCATCAGAATCACACCTTCTCAGAAAACATTAAGCCCTTCACAATATACCTGGTGTGGATACGCTGCATCTTCAACAAAAATCTCCTGGGACCTTTTGCAGATGTGCTCTTGTGTAGTACATAACCTGTTGCGCTACCTGTACAGCTCTGCCCTGCTCTCCACTCCATCTGTGGTTTAAAACTTCTTGTCTTGTAGTTTGTAGAGGGCTGAAGAGGACTAGTCTGTATCAGTGCCTAAGTGTCCATTTTATTGCACTCCATGTGTATTCTTTAAATGGTATTTATTTCCAGTGAGTGTTAAAAAAAATCCTCTGTGTTCTTCAAAGTAACTTCCAGAGGTTAAATTACGTGCTGAATACATGTAATTGAAAGCAGAATGGAAGTGAATTGTGTGTACCTTGGTCGTGATTTAAATTCGTTTCTATTGTGTGGTGAGTATTTAAGCGCAGTGTTAAACCGCAGTTAATTCCATGGCTAGGTGGGCAATTCTCATCAGCTTTTTCATTGTAAGTTATTTTTTTCAATAACTGACTGTAACTTTGAGTTCAAGATTTGGTATGAGAGCCTTCATTAAACTGCCATAAACCTCCTCAATATTTTTTTGCTTTTTATTATCTGTCAAAATGGTTATTGTGATAGATTTATCTATTGCTGTGATAAAATGTGTATATGGGTAGCTTTGTATTTTTCATATTTTGGCTGAAGAGAATGAGACTACAGTGTCAGCTTCATGTTTAAAATCAGATTTACTGCACCCCAATAGCAAAAGACCGGAATAGCAGATGGGAGATAGAAGGGATGGAGTGGATAAAATAATTTATTGTGTTTTAAGATCTGTTTTCATTTTGTGAGTTATGTACAGGTCTGTGGGAAAAGAAGGGGATGGTTTGGAAGAGATAATGGGGAAGAGATTGCACTTACAGCAATCCGCTCAAGAAAATAATTTTTTTGGTGTTCGATCAGAATAATCTGTTGATAATGGCTGCTAACAGGTACATGCTTTGCTAAGTAATAGGCAGGCGGTCGCCAAGGAAGCTTTCTGCACACGGGCTTTCCTGCATGTTGGTGGGAGGAAGCGGAGTCGGGGGGGGCAAGTTGGGCCCAACAAGTCTGTTGGGCTGGACAGAACGCATGGCAGGGGCTGGACTGATGACACTCGTACCTGTGTTGGTCTGGTCAGGGGAGTGGTTTATTCTAGACTTATACTCATTTTCCCCAAGATCAGAATCTGGCTTCATTGCTGGGGTAACACACTGCCTACTTAAGACCTGATCCTGCGCATTTCTCCTTTAGGTGGAGATCTTAAATGACGCTGTCTTTGTAAAACAGCTCTGTGTCAAAAGTACAGGCCTTGGGAAGGAGAGGAAAAAGGGGGCAGGAGCGTGAGATGTTTCACTGATAGAAGTTAGCATCCTCCATAGTTTATAACCAATGTTAAAGCAACAGGAAAAGTGCTTTCTTCTCCTTTCCCTCCCTAGCCCCCACTGTCCTCCATCCACGGTCTGGATGGATGTTTGAACAGTAGGATAAATGGCTTGCTTTCTGAGTGATGAGCTGATAGATGAGCATCTCAAGGCAGGGTTATAATATGAGTTCTAGAGAGTGGGGGAGAAAAACATTGCTGTACAAATCAGACAAGAAACAAGAGGGCTGAAAAATGAGTGAAACACCACAGTACAGCATTGGACCTTCAGGCAAGTGCTACTTATGTATATTCATTTTCATTATGTCTTGCTTTGTTTTCAAGCATGTTTATGATCTAAAGGGGGGAAAAAAAAACAGAACAACAATCCCAAAGTCTGTGTTTGCTTTGCCATTGTAGCCTCGCCAACTAATAATTTTTGTCTTGATATTTTAAAGGCGCGCATGAATACTCCCGCTGTTGTTTTCTTAGGACAAAATGGGCTGCTTGCTGAAGTGAAGTGAGTTTCTGAGCCGTGCCCCAAAGTCTCCACGTGGCTGCACATCACATGCCACGTATGTCAGAGCTGAGGTGAGAAAAACTTCATAAACAGGTAACAGACGTGCGAGCAGGCTGTTTAGGGAAGCCACCAGGACCTGTAGCTCCCCAGGGCCTCACTGGCTGATTAGCTCCCACTCACGGCAGGGTTTTGCAGCAACCTTGCATCCCCGCGGCCATTCAAGTTGCAGGTAGGCCTGTGGCCACTGGCCATCCTGCTGGCTGTTGCAAGTGTGGTAATGGTGGCACCCTATGAAGTCGGTATTAAATGAGCCTTCTGAAGGATGAAGTTTGGTCAGCATTTGTTTTGCATCAGTTTTCAGAAGTCATTTTCTTTGGGCGTGTGAGCTGCCTGTGTTCCCCTAACCACCTTTTGTCCTGGGCGGGGTATTGGTCTGTGTGTTGCTTTCCTGCCTGTCTTTCTCAGTGCCTTTGGTAGCAATCCTTTGCCTGTAATTTGTAGACCATCCCATTTCACTTAAAATTGGTTTTATATGATTGCAGATTTTCTAACATTTGCAGATTAGTTACAGCACATTAACTATTTTCTTCTTGTATCCTAATGATTCTAATCAACAAAATTGGCTACAGAGCAATGAAATATCATATATGTGGGTTTCCATGCTCTTAACTCTAGCATAAAGCGGTCTCTTGCGTTCAGACACTCACTTTTTCCAGAAGATAATCAAATGTGCTTTCCAAAAATGTGCATTCAGGTTCTGTCTTCCTCATCAGTGCTATGAGTACTTTACAAGGTGGAAAAAAAATTAAAGGATTTTTCCTTTTCAAATTCTGAGATAGCTGAACACTGAAGTTGTGACGGTGATGTGGCCATTCGCCTCCAACGCCTGCCCAGTGTAAGAATGTCCGTACCAGAGCCTCACTGCTATACCTGGATTCCCCCTCTGCTGGGGCATACAGCACTCAAGAGTACGTGGCCCAGCCTGTAGCTGTCATAAATTGGGCACAGTAATGTTATGCTGATTTACACTACCTCAAGAACTGCTCTGGAGTGCTAGCATCTTCCCGTAGTTAATTTTCTTTCCTTTTAATAACTTTGCCATCAGTGCTCTGCAAGCCCGTTCCATTTTTCACCCCTGATCCTCCCCTGTCCCACGGGCTGTTTGTTTCCCTTGCTTCACACGAATATCCTCTTGCACAGTCTCCAGCCTTTATGTTTCAAGAAAACCCAGCAGGGCTTTTCTCTGTCAATGCCACTTCTTAATTGATCAGAAGGAATGCTTGCCTGGCATTGCTTAAAGTTTAATCCTGTAACGAACGCAGGCTCTCCGTGCACAGGGGCTGGGACTGCATTTCTAACGTGCGGCAAGGCAGGGCTGGAGCTGGGTTACTGTATTTCCAAAACAGCCTGTTCCTCTGGCAAGCTTATGGGGCTCCTTTTGACAAGTCGTGTTGTGCAAGAGACTCGCGCCTTCCACCATTGCATAATTTGGTTTTGCTCCCAAAGCAAATACATTAAGCTCTGTGGTGCTGTCTGGCCCCATTGTCCTGGAAGAAGAGAAATAGCTGGGATTAAATCCAAAGCCCTCTGGGGGCAGTGCAGGATACTAATAGCAAGCTGGTCTCGAACTCGCTGCTGTCGGGCTTGGCCATGCTTATGGAGATGGATCATCTAGGAGGATTTCCTCTGGCTGCAGTTTCATCTCATTTTAATTAGCCAAAGTGCAGCCAGCTGCTGTGGGAAGGCTCCTTACCGACACGTACGAGGGTGAAGAAGGACTGAATGGAGCACTTACCAGCTCGCGCACATGAGGTGTTGGAGCAGGAGCTGCAGGTTGTATGGTAATATGGTTCCCTACGGGACGGGACTTCTCAAGGGTGATAGTGACTTTAATAGAGCCAGAGCAATTCATGCTACTGTTATTTTCAGTTGCTCATAGCCCAAACTCGCCCTCAAAAACCATATCCTAGAATAGAAACATTTCTGAAGAGGCTCAACTCTAATCTGGCTTGGGTGTGTTTCTCGAGAAGGACATCCTGCCACCGGGGCTGTGGAGAGTTGAGACTTACAGATGGCGCTTGTCTTAAATGGACCACCCCTTGCTCAACACCGTGGAAGACCAGTTGACCTGGAGGTATTGCCTGAGGAGCAGGTTAGAGTAGCACAAATCGAGGGCTGAAAAGCCACTGAGACAGACCCTCTCCAGGACTATCAAGTGGCAGGAGGGACTTGTTCCAACCAGCCTGGCAGGTGGCATTTCTCATGATCGCCTGCGGGAGCTTGTGTCAGAAAATTTCTAGAGCACTTGTGTGCCTGCTTCTCAGGAACCTAACACACTGGGAAATATTAATGAAGTCCAATTTTTTCTTTTGTTTTGTATGTATATTTTAATAGTCCTCTTGAGATAACCTGTGTCCTGCCAAGGCAACTATCAGCATCCTCTGTGTGGCTTTTAAACCCTTGTTCCAGGCAGGAATTGTGGTTTATATGATGGACAGTGGCTTAGAGGTGGGTGTCCTGAGCTTGCTCCCTTGGCTGGGTGTGGCATGAAGAGGTCACTGAGCTATTGGCCAAGCGAGAAGCAGTGAGGATGCTGGTCCCCTGTGAGCGATGTTCTCGTATGGGTACAACCTGGCTCCTCCTAATCTCCCTCTGCGCAGCCAGTGGGACGCCTTGGTGGGATGCTGGGGCAGGGGAGCAAGGTGGTGGCCACCGGCTGATCATCATCTCACCAGCCAGAGATGCTCCAGTGCTTATGCAGTGCACTTAGACCTTCACAAGCATGCAGAATCCTAAACCTCATCCAGAAAAATCCATGCCTACCATAAATTATTACTGGATAGCTTTTGCTGAGCAAAATTATTGCACCATTTTTACTGGCCCTATGGATTTCTCCAGCTCTTGGCTTCTTTCTTCTCACAGGCTGCCAGGGGGTGGTAGGGGCAGGCAGTGATGTGCTAGCTGCAATCTGGACTGGTCACCTGGTGCGGGTTTTACACCTCCAGAAAGTGACTGGAGATATTTAATCAAAATATTTGGTTTTGCAGAGTTCAAATTGAGATTTTTCTGTCTCCTTCGTCTCCCATCCCCTGATTCTTGTGGACAGATCCTTATCTTGAGGAAATAACAATTCTTAAGAGCAATAACTTGGGGCTTTTAAGAGCTACTGTGGAGGGAAGGAAAATAGAAAGGAAAAACAAACCCTTTAAAAGACAGCTTAGGAAATATGTTTGCAGGAGAAACCAGACCATTTCTTAGAAGATTTTGGTGAGAAATAACGCAAAGTGCCTTTTTTGACGTCGTCACCTCAGTCTCTAACAACTAAATACGTTACTCAAGGTAAACATGCCACAGGAATATTTTTCAAAGCTGTCTACCGATTTTTTTTTTTCCCTTCCATTTCAAGCCACCTTTTTGTCCTTGTCTCTAAGGCTCTGCGCATCCACCACTCTGGGATGTCTGCATGGCTTGTCCTGAGACACCAGCACCTCACAGGGCCCAAATTAAATTAAGACCCTTAGGAAATGATTTCTTTTAAGACACCTCAGGCCGCTGGTGTAGATAGCTCTGCGGCAGAGCCACATTTACTGCAGGTGGGCTGGCAAGGGCTCTGACCCAAGCCTTTAACCTCTTTAGGTCAGAAGTTGGTCCGTCTGCGCAGCAAGGAGCTTGTTGCTCTCCAGGATCCCTGGGTGAAAGGGACTCTACAAGCACAACATCATTTAATTTTTATTAAAGAAAAGGGTGACTTCAGCGTCTTTATTGCTATATCTCATCTGCTGAGCTATATAAATAGCAGACTTATTTCTACAATATTTTTGCTTCTGGTGTCTGTGCAGTGTAAGGCAGGGTAGGTTTAGTGGATAAAACAGCACTTAATTTTTCCCTGCTGGACTTGGGGTAGGCACACTCTTGGAATGACTTTCAATGTGATGACTGACAGTCCATCTGTGCTGTGGGTGGTATGAGAAGCATCACCATCTGCATGTGTGTGAAGCACATCACCGTCCTTATGTAAGAGAAGTCACATCCCCCAGCAAGTCCCCCCCAGGGGGGCTTGAGCCAAACCCTCTGCTCGCACAGGGCTGGCTGCGACTCAGCAAGCCGGTGCGAATTTACACTGACTGAGGGCCTGGCCCTCCTTGTCACCCTCTCAAATCGTCCCTTCAGAACATGCTGATTACTAAATTAATTGTTGGCACGTTCAAACAGATAAACCGAATACCCTCCTGTTTGCTCAAAATAACTTGGCAGCGATCATCACCTTTAAATGCCGCTTAGTCCCGCCATTTGAAAATGTGTTGCCTTTAAAATTAATTGCATTTCCCTTTGTTTGGTGTTTATTCAAACGTCTCGCTCAAATTGCCTGATTTACCTTCTGGGTTAGCCACGTCCCTGTATGCATAATGTAGCATCCACAGACAAACCCACTCAGTTTAGCATCTCTCTTCTCTGTCCTAGAGACTCCCTGTTCCTTTGTCCTTCCTTACTTTGATGTTATTCTGGTCGCTAGCAATAGTCGTCGCCTCCTCCAGCTTGGCCAGCATGGGGGTAAGGTGGATGAAGGTGGGACAGTCTGCAGGCATACCGTCGCCGGCAGCAACTTTGTTTTCCTGCTGCATGTGGATTTCCCACGGTGTTTTCCTGTGGAAGTTTCTATTGGTGTGACATTTCTGTTATGAGCCAGTTCCTCCTGCTTCTTCAATCTGCCCGGCAAAAACCTGCCAGATTCCTGTTGCCTTCCACGAACAGGTACTGAGACGGCAGCTGCTGTGCGGACTCCGATGGATCTCTTGCTTTGGGATGACTTCACCAATATTGAGAAAAACAGAGCTGAATACTGGCCTTTCCCTACCCTTCGGCCCCAGGTGCCAGGTCTGCTTGTATTCAGGGACCATTTATGCCAGGAGTGTCCCCATGGGCTCCTTGGAGGGTGGCAGTGCCTTCCCAGCACATACAAGTCGCAGGCTTGGGCGAGCGCAGAGCTGTGCCTGCTGCCCGGCGGGTCCCCGGCCCTGCCGCAGGGAACCTGCGTGGAGGCAGAGGGGAGTAGGGACCAGTGGCTGCCCACCCTGCGCCTCCATCCCACCCAGGTGCAGCCGGGTCTGGGCCAGCTGGAGGCATCTCTCCCTCTATTTTGCTTTTCCTGACATAGCTACCACCATATGGGCATGGCGTGGAGCTGTGCGGGTTGGCTTGGGCAGCCTCTTCACCTCCTTCACCCCCACCTTTTGGTGGGTGATGCTCATTTCTCCTCGTTCGAGAAAGCTTTAATACTTGATTTATTTACCCAGCTGCGTGTCCCCCCCAACAGCAATTTATGGCTCAAAGAAAAAGACTTTCTGTAATGACTCGGCAAGGACCACACAACATCCTGGTGTTCTTGTGTGTCTTGGTGGCAAGGTGTGACAGACCTGGGTTAGGAAGCAGAGGCTCAAGCTGACTAGCAGGGTGAGGGACTGGTGGCCATCTGGCCAACGCTTTCATGAAATGTGCCTGAGTTGTTTTGTAGGGTTCTCACTGCCAGAAGCATGGGGGAGAGGGAGGCGGTGTGTGGGGCACTGCCATCTGGGTTGACTTACTGGAGAGTCTCCTATTTTTTAGGTGAGACACCAGTGGAGGGCTGTAGGTCCAAGCCATTGGTTTCAGCTCGGGACTCCGAGATTTGCTGTTTGTACAAGCCCTCTTCCCAATCCTGCTCCTCTGTTGGAAGGTTTTATATCATTCTCCGTTACTTTGTTCTTTTATTCCCTCTTCTCTAGATTCCATCTTCTGTTTTGCCATCAGAAGATGGAAAATTTGAGCTGGAATTTGGGTGGGGGGGAGCAGGGGTGAGAGCTCCATAGGAAAACACCGGTGTGTCTCCAGCTGTGGTCAGGGAGCCCCTGATGGCATCGCTTGTGCAGCCCGGTGGAAGATGAGTGCAGCCCTCCATATTTCATAAACATCTTTTTTTTTTTTTCATCTGTTTCCTTCTGACAGAGGAAGGTGCTTTCCTCCACGCATGAATACCTTTCAGTTTCAGAGCCAGACAGTTGTGAAAAATCTCTTCCCTTCCTCCTTCTTCCTCCAGATTCCTCCCTCAGGATTATGATGTGCTTCAGAGGAGCAATTTGAGATGTATTTTGCTTGAGGGGAAGAACGGGATTCAGTTTGGGAACGTTGTCTGGGAGTGAGAGTTTCAGGTGCTTTGGGTTCTTGTTCTTTTCCCACCTCCTGGTTGCTAAATTTTGGCCGGGAGGTGACTCTGCAGGACATCCTCTGGTTTATGGTGCTGCCTGGAAGATGCTGTCTCCTTGGAGAAGGGGGACAAGGAAACATCTTTGCTGCAGCTCCGAGGGGCCAGACACCACGGCTGCACATCCCAGCTGCTTCTGTGAGAAACACTTTGTTTCTTTGACAACTTTTTCTCCCTCCCTCTGAAAAAAAAAAAAAAAAAAGCTCTATTAGGGAGGCAATCACTTTTAATTGAAAAATCTAAATTCCAGTGCTAGGCTCCCATTCAAAACTAGTTTTGAAACAATTTTCCACAATTCCTTAGGGGTTAGAGGATTTTTTTTTTATTAAATAGTAGTTTATTTAGAGCATTTTCCTTTTCCCAGGCTAGAGGAAGGGCTGGGAAACTGGTAGGGCTGACCTGAGACTCCCTGCCTGCAGTGCAGAATTTTTGGTGGAAATCTCAGGGCAGCCTTCCCCCCCAAAAAAAAAGTGTGCTGAAAAGCTTGGGTGCACCCCCGTAGCCAGAAAGAAAACTGCAGTTGGCTTCATTCTCTATATTGTGTGTTCCCCTTCTAGGTGCCATCATCTTTCAGAGCAAGGACCTAATTTAAGTGCGTTGCCATCCAAAAAGACAGGATTTCTTACGGCCCAGGCTAGGGAGATCTCTAGCCAGTGGTTTACGGTTCCTATAGCAGTGGTGTAGACGAGGGTGGCCAGTATATAACACCAGGCTATTGATGGACAGCTGTCTATATGGTTTTTCCCAAGAACCACTGGTCTTACCCTGCTCCTGCTGAGCTTATCCTTAGCTCATAAAAAGCAAGAGCAGAGTATATCAGTGGCCAGTTTGATGCATCCTCACCATAGCTCAGATAAGGGCCGCCTAGGTAAGTGCTGCACACAAACAAGCCACCCAATTCTAGGCAAGGATTTTGGCTCTGCTTTCTCAGCTCTCTTTCAAAGCAGTAACATTTCAGGGGGAAAAAAAACCCCACAAAATTACCCATGCAGAGCAGTAGTGCCCCTCGGTTTGTGCTGCTCTGGGCCAGATAAGCCATTTACCTGGAAACGCTCTCTGCTTGGTGGAAATAAAAAGAACCCCTTAAAGCCAATCCCATATAACCTGTAGGAAAATATTACCACCATCAGGTGATCAACAGCTTCGGGAGCAAGCAAACATGCCTGAACCCAACCAGGTGCAGTCAGTGCATCCAACTGCAGCTCCAGGGAGCTTTTCCCTTTTTTTCCCTGTTCTGGTTCGATAGCTTTTTTCATACCCTTTGCCTTCACGTAAACAACCATGCGGGTTGCAGAGGAATAAACAAAAATCAGGCCCTTGAATGCAATTGCTTACCGGGAAAAAGATCAAAGCAGAGAGCCATGAAATACACGTACAGCATTGCAGGCACAGCCAAGTTTGCCGGGGCTGTGAAATAGGGGGGCTCCTGCCGCCTGGGCTGCCCGGGGAGCGTACTTATCTTTACACAGATTTACAGCAGAAAGGGAAATCTGAAAGTGGCTATAAAAAGGACCCATTTATTGCTTAACTCTGAAGCTCCCTGACTCATGGGGGAACCCGTCCCTTGCCACGGGATCAAAACAGACTCAAAATGCATTTTTTTTTAAGGCTGACCTTTTACAACTCCAAAAGGAAACACTCCAAAAATGCAAACTATCTATAAATGCAAACTAACTGTAAATCAACAGCTTGAAGCAGAGGCAACAAGAAGCATAAAACCAGTGCCATTTATTTTAATAGGTTTTGTCCATTTCCATGTAAAGACTTTAAATAACCACACCAGTACCTCTAGCAGAAGCGCCCACCTGATGTGCGTTTGCCGCTACCCCAGCCCAGCTCTCCAGCTACCAAGAGCTACAGGTATTTTGGACCTCGATGTACAGCGTTTCCCTTAACATCCTGCCTACTGAAAGCCACAGTCCTGCAGCATGCCAAGAGACGAGGCTCTGGGCTGCTTCGCTGAGCTTGATTTAGTCACTCGAGACCAGGCATCGCCGAGAGCGAGCTGCCCATAGTCATTCACCTGGAGGTGCGGCTCAGGGTAATTAATTTCCCAATTTAGCTAAGAAGGCAGCTCAAACCCTGCCAGTCTGGGAGCCCACATGCAACAGCAGGGCTTCAAAGGAAAACACTGCTGCTGGCGGGCTTGCTATTTTCATGTTAGCAAGCTGCCTCCATGGTGATGCCAGGGTGATGCTCCAGGGCCGTGGCCAGCACGTGGTGGTGGTTTTCATCTGGCATCCACCGCTGAGCCCCCCAGGCTGGCTCGTCCCTGAGCAGTGAGCTGTTTTCTCCTCTGTTAACTTGGTGTGATGGTTCCAGCTGGTCCCAAGCCATCGTAATTAACGCCGCATCTTTCCCGTTTCTCTCTGGGTTTCAGACTCATGCCCGGGCTCCTGCCAGCTCTCATCAGCTGCCCTCCCTGTGCTGGCGGGCCAGCAGCACAGCAGCAAGCAGGGGTAAGGACCAAGGGAGCTGCCAGAAGATAGAGGCAAAAAAGGAGAGTCACCCTGGGGAAGAGGCTCTGGGAGAGATGCCCTTGGAGGTCTCCAGGAGGCCGGTCCCCAGGCTTTGTGTTTCAGATGCCCCAGCAGCCAGGGAAAGCAGCACGCACCACCCCTGGCGCTGGAAAACGTGATGCTTTGGGACTGGGCTTCTGCCAAGCAGCTTCATCGTGGTCTGCTCCTCGGCTTCCTCCTCCTTTCAGCAAACCAAGCAAGCGAGAATCAAGAAACCATGAATTTGCAGTGATGCATGATCAGACAACATGCACGTTCTCCTGTCCGCTGTGCGCCCCAGCTGAGCGCAGCACGTACTCTCCTTCCACCACCCCTCTGAGCCTGCTTTGAGACCACCTGGGACTGTGAGTCCTGGGCTAACTGCTTTGTGCAGCCCGGCTGCACACCAGGAACCCACAACAGTGCAAGGCCAGGCTTTGCCAGGCCAGACTGGGAGTGGTGCATCGCCCCCTGCCTCAAAAGTGGGATTCAAGTTTGCTCTTGGTACCACAAGCCTCTGCATTTGGTGGCAGCTTCCCTGTCCTCTCCCACGGGTTCCTGGTCAAGTCAAAGGGCTGTGGAGCATCGCAAGCAATAAGCAGCGTGTCCCATGGGTATGCTGGCCTCACTCCCCCCACTTATCAGTAAATCAGAGTCATTTCCCCCTCGAGGTGTGAGTTTCAGGCTCTCCGTCCAGAGAGGGGACCTCTGCCACACAAGCAGGTTATCTCAGGGGAGCTGCACGTGTCCCCCTCTATTCTCATTCTTTACTTTCTTTCCTCCCGTCTTGAGAGACCACGTGATGAATAGCAAAGGACACCCACCAAAGGGTTTCATTTGTGGGGACTGTAAAAAACTTTGTGGAGCAGACACTGTGTTTTGCCCCTATATTGCTAAAATGTAGATAAAGGTTGTCCAAACCCATGCCACACCTGGAGCTGAGAACTGCTCGATGACTTCTCTGCAGGAGATCAAAGACTATTTTTTAACTACCAGGTTTTAGGCGAAACATTTTGATCCACCTGATGGCAAAAGGGAAAGAGCAAGGCCTCCAAATCCCAGCTCTTCCTGTGTGAATTGAGAAAACAGCGGGCGGTATTCTCACGTTTGAGGGCTGGCATTTCTACATCGTGTTCAATGCTTGGATTTAAGGATCACTTTGGTATTGCCTTGCTGGGATTTTATTGGGGTTGAAAGGCAGAGCTTGTGAGTGTTTTATTAGCTTCCCTTACCTTTGAAGAGAACATCTATTGTTTATTAGTTTAAGAAAAGTACAAAGGATATATTGAGTTCCTGTTCAATAACTCCCCCCAGTGCTCCAACCCAGCAGCGGCTTCATCCCAGCGCAGGGTCCTCTCCAGAGTGGGAGAAGATCCCAAAACCACGGGAATGTGTTCGGGCAAAAGCCGTGCAAACCTCCATCTGCCTGCGCAAAGGCAACAGGCAGGAGAAACGTGCTGGCAGGGGCGAGGGCAGAGGGGCTGCGGACGCAGGTGGAGGGGAGGGGGGTTGCGACCAGCAGCAGGGCGAAATACGGTCACCGTGGAGCGTCAAATAATTTTGACTAATAGCTGACTGTGTAAAAAAAAAACATATCTAGGCTTCCTCATGGATAATTCATAAGCAGAAATAAATTGTTTGCTGGGAACAGCTCGCCTTGTTCTTTTTAATCACATGTATCTTGTGTATGTTGCTGCATTAAAAGCAACATGAAAACTTAGTTGTCCACATGTGCTCAGTACAGGCATCTCTACAAAATCCAAGGAAAATGAGCTGTGAAGAGCTGGAGCGCTTTTAAAAGAGGAATGCTTTATGGAGGGAAAAAAATTGGCATTAAAATGACATCCAGCAGATAATTCTTCTCTTGGGCTAGTTACATTTTAAAATTTATTTCCTATGGGAGGGGTGGGGAATTTCTACCTGAAGCTGGAGCCAAGCTATTAATCCAAACCAGAGGGAGAGCGTTCAGTTGAGAAATATTTTCCCACCTGCCAAACCTCCCCAACACGTAGAAAAGCTGTTTCCCCACTCCTGTGGCTTTACTTTCTGTCTCAAAGGACCTATGACTTTTTTATTTCTCAGCAGGGTTTAATCTTTAAATTCTTTTCCTTTGCAGAGGGAGAGAGAAGGGAGAAATGATGATGCTCATAAGAAGGGCCACGAGTGAAGGACTTCATGGAGGGGTGTTGGATGAAGCCAGCTTCAGTGATGGCTCCCCAGGCTCCAGTAAGGTCGTGCTGGGGCTGCCCTGGCCTGCTCCTTTGCTGTGGGATTGCTCTGTGCTTTCAGCTACAGACAGAGATCAGAGCTCGGAAAGAAAAACCTCCCTCTGTTTGACTTCTCAGCAAAGCCTGTGAAGTCCTTCTGGCTTCTCACCCCAGGCCACCAGCTTTGCATCGCCCTCTACTCAGGACCCAGCAGCCCCTTCGCCCATGCTAGCCGAGAAGGAGAGGCCGAGCGGAGGCTGGTTGGTGCTGGTTGTCTCCCTCCAACGCATCTTCTCCAGCTCCGGTGCCTTTGGCCAGCCCATGGGGACCCTGCTTGGAGCCTGGGGGCCAGGAGAGCTCAGTGACAGCCGCGAGGCCAGGCAGGGACTGCTGTCCCCACGCCGAGAGAAGTGTGAGGCTGCCCTGCCAGATAACCTGTGGCGTGGTGGTGGTGGGACCCCTGCACCTCTGAAGGGAGGCTGAGCTCCAGGACCTTGCACCGCACGGTACCTTGTGGCAGCACCCGTTGCATGGTGCTGCTGGGTGAGGACAGCATCCCCCTGCACCCGATTAGCTGCACCCGAGGGGAGCGGCGGCACGTTAGACCGGTCCTAATGCCAACGCTCCTGGGAAACACCCAGAGGCAGCTCTCTGATGGCCCCAACCTCCTCCAGACACCACGTAGTCTCACCTGGACATAGGTGTGACACCTCGGTGCCAGCATCCTCGTAACGGAGGCTGGACTGAGCGTCTGCGTCAGGGATAAGGATCTGGGGGGAAGAGTGGGGGTGAGGAAGACTAATAGGGCTTGAATGGAAATGTTTATTTTGCCCCAGGATTTTAATTTCTTTGATCCGCCTGGCAAAGCTATAGCGGGCTCATTAGAAAACAGCTCAACAATTGGTTTAATCCATGGTGCCCTTCGGTCCTCTGAAAAGGGGGTGTCCCGCCTTCTCCCCCCAGCCCCAGTCCTGCCTCCTCCCTCTCTCCTCCTCTCCCGCCCCACTACGGGCGCTGCACCTCCTCCTTCCCCCTTTACCCAAACCGGGGGCACTGAAGCCCCTTACAGAAAGGCCTGAGCCTCGTCCTCAACACGGGGTTAGGAACAGGGTCTTACCTCCAGGCTGGCAAACAGCTGGGCTCCATCGCTGTGGCAGCTGTCAGCCGCGTCGCAGCGGGGCTGCGGCTGCAGAAACAGGACCCGGGGTATTACCCGGGTAATATTATTATAGTATTTACTATTTAGAATAATAGTATTATTCAGGAGCCTGAACTGCTAA
Organism: Ciconia boyciana; assembly: GCF_034638445.1. NCBI lineage: Eukaryota > Metazoa > Chordata > Aves > Ciconiiformes > Ciconiidae > Ciconia > Ciconia boyciana. The sequence goes on along the minus strand of NC_132935.1, from coordinate 122,021,112 downwards.
CTCTGGCCTGCCTGCAGCTCTTGCCTTCTTCCTTAAGTCACTGCTGGCTCTAGTTAAGGGTGTTTTGACTTTTTTAGGGCAAACCCAGTGCAAAACTGCCAGGAGCTAACGGTAATCATTTTTGACATCTGTTATGGACAGTGTCCAGGGCTGAGAGGAAGGGTTTTTTCCTTATATCAGCTCCACAACCACTAGCTATACAACAGAGTTGGGGTTTTTTTTTAACATTTAGGTTAAGTTAATTCTTTTGAAAATATTCATGACACGTCCGTTGGTAAGGTGCCTTGCCAGGGTGTTGGTGGAATAAGCGATTGAATCTTTATGGAAAAAGAAGGGGAATATTTCCTTTTCCTGTCCGATACCTGAGCGCTGATTAAAATGCATCCCAGCGCTGCGGAGGGCTTGCACAGTCAGGTCAGTCCACGAAGCAGCGGAGGCTGGGCTCGCCCCGTTAGCTGTGTACCACCCTACCCCTCATCAGCACAGTTTAACAAACTGGCTTTGGTGCCCTTAGTTCCAGAAGTTGCTCATCAGACACCTCACACCGGCCTCGTGAGCCCTGCCCAAACCTTCAGATAGCTCCATCACAAGCACCTCCATGGAGATGTCCTGCAGAACAGCTCTCTGGGGGGTGTATGGGGCAGGGGGGGGCATTTCTTTAAGTGATTCCCCATTAAATGGCTTCCATACAAGCCATACTGCCTTTGCGCCTTCCACTCCATCTAGTTAATTAACATCTGGCCCAGCTGCAATCGCTGCTGCGCTGCAGAGGTGGGGGAAAAAGATTTCGTGCAAAATGAATGACGGCTGCCCCTGCCCGTGGGAACCAGGGGTGCAGGTTTGCTTCTGCAACATGTCAGAAGATGCTAACATGATGCACCTTTCTTCTCCTCTACCCTTTCAAAAGCTTAAACTCTAATGGCAGCAGATTAAAAAAATTAATGGATTGGATCATTGCAGCCATTAGATCATTCTCAGTCTTTTTTCCTCCTGTCTCATGCATCGTTTTCTTCCTTGCTGGAGTTTTGGGTTTTGATGAGCTGACAGGACTTGACTCGTCCCAGGATACGGCCAAGCTAACCACCCTCTTGCGATTCCACGATACGCAGTCTGAAAGGATGCATTTCCTTCGCATAAGATGGCAGAGAGGAGTGAGCTGCGTGCCGCCTGCGGGGAGCCATCCTGCATGACAAATCCCTGTGGCGAGGACGGAGGAGAAGGAGCAGAGGTTTGTCTCAAAGCTTCCTGGAGGTAATGCTGGGCCGTATCCGCTCTGCCCCTGCGGGTACCTCTGTGGGGGTCAAAACTTGGCCATGCCAACTAATAAATAACCATGTTTTTAGAGACCTCGCTAAGCTCTTTTTTGATAAATAAGTCCATAGAGGCTGTGGATAAGACAGCCTGTGTATCTCCCCACAGGCAGGCTGTGATCAGCCTTGTCATCTGTGCTGGGGGGGTACTGCCTTTTTAATAAACCAATATGATTTAATGGTATTGTTTTCATACAGCGAAGAAGAAAACAATTTATTGATTCTTTACCTACAAAGAGGTAGCTTTGCAGCCTCCCTGTTATACCGGCAATGATTTTTCAATATATAATGATTTAAAAAAAGGGATAAGGACAGTTCACCGTACTTTTGAGCATCCTCGGCAGCCCATTTTATTATTATAGGAATACACCATTTGCCTTATAGAATTGTATAAGGGCTGTGCAAGACCAGACGAAGTCTGACCTTCTGCCATTTCTCTCCCTGGCTGTCTCCTCTACTGCCCACTGTAACCTACCGCAGCACCCAGCAGCCCTTGAAACAAATGCATTATCTGCCGAGAGCCCGTAGCTGGTGTGAATCCGCCCGCTGACAGCGCCGGAGGAGACGGCAACACCGACACCAGTATCTGCAATCTCTTGCTTTGGTTTTCAGGGAGCAAAACCGGATCTTGGAGGTGCCTCTGTCCCAACTCGAAGGCATCCTTCGTCACGGGAGCCCCACTGCCCGTGCTGGATGCAGAGATGCTGCGGTGCGAGTGCGGTGGGGAGGGACATCAGCTGGGAGGTGAAAACCAGATCTGCGCTTACCTGATTAACATAGGCATGGCCTAAGCCACTTTGTACCATCAGCCAGGAAATCTGTGAGGGGGAGAAACTGCATTTCAGCCTCCTCAGTATGAAGCTGGAGCCCTAATCACTAACCCATCTCAGAAATGTAAATTTTGCAGAGTAACTCCTGTAGACCTGGTTTGCAGCACACGGCAGGAGACAGCCCTCTCCCCAAGATGATTAAAATCTGATTTACAACGCACAGTGGACAGATGGCATCTGGTTTTTGCAGTCAGTGGTCTCTATGGAATAAGAGGCAAACTTCAAGGCCATAGCTCTGCAAAGACAGAGAAATTACTTTATTGCCCATGTCCCTGCAGGTGACTGCATGGCCACCTCTGCTCACACCACGCCAGGGCTTGAAGCCACCAGCCCAGCAGGTACCTGCTTTCCCCCCTTCCTCTGCCTCTCGACACCCAAACTTTCTCTATTTCCCAGCCCTTCCACTGCCCCACGTCCCCTTGCTAATGTGCTGCTGTGCTCCGAGGGCAGGCAAAGGGGTGGGAGAAAGGAATTAAAATAGACAGTGCCTGGCTGCTTTGCAGAGCGTGCAAGGGGCAGCTCTGGCACGCAGGGGCAGGGAAGTGATAATGCTGCAGGCATAAAAAAGGCAGTCTCTACTGAGAGCAATCAAAACGCCTCCGGAAGATGAGATTTTTTTTTTTTGAAGGGCATGTGCAAAAGCATCGCTGGGTGGGAGAGGCAGGGAAGGACCGAGCAGCCTCTCCCTCCGCACAGCCTGGGGCCAGGCTGGAGCGGAGCCCCGGAGAGCAAAGCCAAGCTGCCGGCACAGAAGCGAGCGTGTTTTGGGGGCTTTGCACATTTTCTTGCGCCTCTTGAACTGTGATCAGTCTTGAAAAGTCCCTTGCCAAGCCAAAGCAGAGACAGCTCCCACACGTATTGCTTGTTTCCCATTTCTAGAAGAGGAGGAGAAATGAAGGCATGGAAGATACTGCAGTGGATATGGTGCCCCGGCACGGGCACCGAGTGCTGGTCTCTTCCACTGGCACAGTGCTCCCCGAATACCAGCCAGCTCTTCCCAGCTGCCTCCAAACCTCCCCGGCACAGGCAAAACGCTGACTTGCTGTGCACCACAGCAGCAGGGAGTAAAAAAAGAGGCCTCGCACAGGGACGGGGTGGGAGCCTGGGGTTTGCCTGGCGATGGAGGGGGGGATCTCATCGTTGCAGGGACCACAGCAGAGGCCTTCAACTCAGGTTTCTTGTCTTGTGCTAAAAATCCCAGCTTTTGCCAGGGAAGGTTGAGTCTCTGAGGACACCTCAAGGTCACAAATGATAAGCTCAGACATGTTACCCTAATACTTTCTTCCTACGCATCTGCTCACCCAAGCTGCCCGCTTTTGGTGCTCTGTTCTTCCCCCTTCTTTCCTTTCTTTCTCCAAGTCCCTTCAAAGGAAGATTAAGCAGCAGGACTTTCTGATGTCTTAATCCCACCTTTGTGGAGGCAGAAAGCAGGACAAATATTGCCTCATCGCTGCTATCAAAAGGCTTATTGGAGTGCAGTCAAAGTACACATCTCCCAGGTGGTGCCAGCATCTGCACGGAGCTTACAGGGGACTTTGGTGACACGGGGGGTGGTGGCCTCATGTGCCCCAAACTGCCCTTGCGAAACAGGGCTGGCCCCAGCATTGCCTGGGGCAGGTAGCTCAGCGGGCAGGGTGGACCTCATCTCCACCATGAGTTGCCTCCTCTCCCTGTAAAACCCTGGGCAAGACCATGCTGGCTGATTTCACCCCTCTGCAGTCATTGCCTGCCTCAGCCTAAATTTCTGGCTGAGTCGAGGCTGACAAGGGAGGCTGCGTTTCTCCACTGGTAGTCTCTCTCAGCCACCCTGAGCCCGAGTCTCTGAAGTCTTAAACGTTCTTTGCTCAGGAACATCTGTGTTTGATTAGATTTAGCCATGGATAACAACAGAGCTGTGGAATGGCAACCAAAGGGTTTCCTAAACCTGCCTTCTAAGCCTTGAGACCGCAGCAAAGCGGCTGGGCAGCTAAGCTGGTCTTGTGCCACCAAGGCGCCTGGCCCTGACCTGCCCCAAGTCCCCCCTCAGCTCGGTCGTGCTGTACGAGCGATGGTTTCTGGCTGTTTCTGGCGTGGGAGAGGCGAGATGCCTACGCCTGGCCGGCTCCCCCAGCTTCATCCCCAAGCCAGGAGCACTGAGACCACTTGCCAGCATTTTTCCATAGGGAAAGCCTCCCTGGTTGACCGGCATCAGCTCTTCCACTTCATCCCCACTTCAGCCACCAGCTCTGCTCTGAAACCAGCCCTTCAGTGGGAAGCGCAGGCAGGAGGCTGGCGCTGGAATCAGTCCTGAATGCTCTCCAGCCCAGGGCTTGCAGTGCCCAGTGGCTGGATGGGGACAGCAAGCGCTGGCTTCTCTTCTGCTGTTTGCTCTGCAAATAAAGAACTGTCTGGATTTCATTTGGTGCGTGTGCTTTTGCTCAACCCCACCACAGAAACTGCTTTTCTTAGTGCCGGGGCTAGCTAGGGGGGGTCGAAGGCACACCAGGAATCCTCGGCATGCGGTGACCCTCCATATAGTTCCTCTATGTAGGGGGAAAAAGTGAATTTGCAAACTTATGTCTGCAGGGAAGGTCCTTTCTCAGGCCTCCGCGGTGGGGTGGAGATGGAGAGGACTGCTCGCACTTGGCAATGAGCTGCAGCACCCTGCAAAGCCTCCCAGGTGTCTGTGGCAGTGAATAGCTCAGCTGTGCCACCATGGGTGGCTTTGCCAGTAGAGGAGAGCAGGCTTCTGTGGCTCCGCTCCCTGTATGCTATGGGCATATGTCTACACATTTAACCGTTTTGAGACCAGTTAGGGTTGCTGAAGGTCCTGACTTTCCTGGAGACCTTCATGTCTTATCTGAGGTGAGGAAGAAGCAGTGCAAGCTACTGCATCTTAACCCTCCAGCTGGACCTCAACCATTTGGGGGACCCAAAACCAACCTTCTGCCTCCGCCCTTACCCTACAGCTGGCAAGGACGAAGGGATGGGGACAGAGCCAGGGGAAGGGATGGAGAAGGGAAGAGTGCTCGGGGTGTGCAAACCCATCGGGAGCTGGGCAGGGGCCTGGCAGCAGCAGGCAGAGGTCACCAGCCAGCTGTGACCACCAGCTTCTGAGCAGCTCCTCAGCAAATTGCTGTGGTCTTCAGTGGAAGCAGAGAGGGAAGTGAGACCTCTGATCTCTGCACCCTTAGCTTTCAGCTTCGCCTCGAATGGCCAGGATGACTCTTTCTGTACACCTAATAATGTGTCTTTGCACGTGATGCCAGGTTTCACACTCAAAAGATAAAGCAAGAAGTATCTGACCTAACCTGTCCATTCTGTGCATACATTTTGCACCACCTCTGCCCCTCACCTCAAATCAAGGAAAATTGGGCTGAATTGCCTTAAATTGAATATAATCACTGCTTCCCTGCTCCCAGACTATTTACTGTGGGCAAGGAGCAGAACTGGCAGACCCTGGTGAACTGAACAAAAACCATTAAAGAAGATTTGTTCCAGTTGTGGCAGACCTCAGCCTCCTGGTATCCTGTCGGCCCCTAGATGCGATTCTTAGAAGCCCAAATCTGCTGCTCAGTCTAATAGATCCCCTTTTTTTTAGATTTAACTCAGAGGAGCCAAAAACTTGTTTCAGGAAAGGTCAAGGCAATAAACCCCAGATTGTTTATGCACATAAACAGCCCTGGGACATAACACGCTTTTCTTACTCTGAGCCTTTTCTGATGCAGCCAGAACGGGCAATTAAAATCAAACACCTGCAAAAATACGGCAATACTTGCAGCGAAGCCCATGCCACTGTATCCGCTAGCCTCATCCTGCAATAAAAACTCCATTCCTGCTCAGATGCAGCCAAAAAAAAAATCCAATGGAGCAAAACTCACCCAAAAAGCAGGACTGGAAGAGGTGGTGTCATGCCTGCTCGAGCAGAGAGCTCGGCCAGCAGCACCCTGAGGAAATACCCGTTGCATGGGCACATCCCGTCCCCTTTCCATGCAGGGCTGGGACTCGCATGTTCCTTGGGCTATTCCCTATCACCTGGTTCAAAACCATCCATATTCATCTGGATGTACTGGGGTAGACAGGACTGAACCATGCCTGGAGAGTTGCTCTCCACTTTCCCAGGGCTGACTATCTAGTGGGAAAAATCTTCTCTGCTTTTGGGCGCTTTCTGAAGGCATCACCACCTCCAGACAGCCAGGGAAAGGTCAAGCAGCCCATCTGCTGAGTTAACACCCCTGCAGACTGAAATATTAGTTTCTGAGATCGGTCAAGAAAACTCAAGGATTTAAAGAAAAGACCTGACGTCTCTGCCCTTCCTCCTCCTCGCCTCTCCTGCTGCATGCTTGTGGCAGGGACGCCATGGATGCCACGAGCCCCTCTTCTGCCTGGCCATGCCCAGGCACCACAAACTACAGCCTCCCATCCCAAAAGAAGGTGAAAAGGGGAGTCTGATTGCCTAAACGGGAACTTGGCCAGGGACTGGGGAGGGGAAAAAAACCTCACATGGCATCCAAACCAAACTGGAAGCACATGCACTGCCTGGCCGCTCCATAGATGGGGGGCACGAGCAGCACCCTGCCCGCTGGCTGGCAGCAGGGGGTCCCCGGGGGGGTACCCCGTGTGCTAGATGCGAGAAACCTCTTTGCACCCACATCATCTCTTAGGTTGGTGAAGCTGGGTATGGCCCAGGGGAATAAAATTTGGTTCAGCTTAGAAGAGGAGAACAAGTGAGGCTGATCCTTCAGTCGGGAGCGAAACAGAAAAACAGGGAAATCCCCAAGGACCACATGGAGGCAGACTGGGGAGGCAAAACTCCTCCTGTTTGGGAAAGGATGCTCGTGTCTTTGGCTTGCCTTGTTTACAAACCAGTGGATTTCAAAGCCCCAAAGCACGGCATTGCTCTATCTGCAGGTTGGCAGCACACAGCTCTAAGAGCTGTATCATTTTAAAATCCATCCTGGGGACAACTGCGGGGTCTGTTCAAAAAGTCCTGAAGTTTAGGAGTTCTCAGAAACAGAGATAATCCTACCAACACAGCAAGTATCTAAAATAGGTCTAGGGGAAGAGTTCTCAGAAATTTGACCTTCACACCATTCGAGGTCTTCAATCCAGAAAGAGCCATGAAGATGCCCCTTGCAGAGAGCTGAGATGTGGGCCAGCATGACCCCGCAATGGCTGATCAGCCTGGGAAAAACAAATGCCTGGGTGACTCCGGAGAGAAAGGCTTGTCCACACCCAGACGCGGTTCATTTTGTCAAACTCTCACAGCAAGAGTTTTACTTCCATCGCTTCATTAAATGGTGCCTGGTTTGGGGGCTCGTCCTTACACCTCATTTGCAAAGTGGGTGGTGGAAGTGGGGAGATAGTCCCGGCTTCTGGGAGCAAGGACAGGGACACTTGCAGTCACCTCCTTGATTTGATAAAACGCTGCTGATTCGCATTTGTACCCGCCAGCGCTCGGTGCATCTGTACAAGCACTTCTCATCTCTCAACGGTCTCGAAAAATCCCACTGGCATTTCCTCCCTATCATTGTCAGCGTGGGGAAGAGAGAGAAATGAAAACACATAGCTCCACTTCTTCTTCTGTTTTACTTTAGAATGTTTTGCAGGTGAGGATAGACCGCAGCAAATGTTTGATTTAAACTTTTATCGCAGAGAGCTGCCTCTGCCAGGTTGGAGGCACTAAACCCCTCCTGCCCGTGGCACTCTGTGCTGCAGGAAGAGGAGGCACAGCATGCATGAGTAGGCATGATGGGAAGGCCAAGTTTAAGAGACCTCATCCTCCAGAGCTATTTTGGGTAGTATTTGGACATATTTGGAGGCCTGCTATTCTGGTAGGATCATCAGGTAGGATCATCTGGTAGGATCAGCGCTCCTGAGACCTCCTAAACTTCAGGACTTTTGGACTGGTCTCCACAGTTGCCCCTGGGATGGGTTTTTAAATAATGAGAGCCGTTCCTGCCCCTCTGCACAGCTGGTGCAATGCATTTTAAACACTGTCCAGGGAGGAAGGGTTGCTTTCTCCTGCGGCTGCTGAGCACCTGGGTCCATACTTGGGCAGGCAGAGCCCCGGCTGCTGCGGTGTGTCGTCCTCCAAGCGACCGTCCTGCTCCGTCCTGCTTCCCGATGCTCCCGGCCTGGAGCAACGCGCTGCGGCGACTCCTGCAAATCTGGATTTTAATTGGAAAGAGATGTAACAGAGGGGAAAAAAAGGTGGTGGTGGTGGTGGTGGTGGGATATAAAGTGCAGCTGGGCGGGTTAGGCTGCAAGGGAATTAGGGAATTACTGATGCTGTAGCAGCTCGAAATTTGCCAGTGCAGAGATGAAACTTTTAAGATGCTCTTGGCAAGCATGGGGAAAAGGCAGCCTGTCAAGCCAATGCCACCTGCTGGAGATAGCCCTCAGAGACCGAGATTCACGGCACCAGTTAAACCGGTGTTTCTTTGTCGTCTTGCACCCAAAATCCCTCTTCTGAAGCTTGAAAACCTGAGCCCATGTCTGGGGGGGCAGAGACCTCGGATGCCCGTAGGTGCAGCCCCTCTGCCATGGCAAGGAATGTTTCCTTTCCCTCAGGTTCCCGGTCTCCTTTTCCCCATTTGCCTTCTCTGACAGCTAATTATCATTCCAGAGGTAATTGCTGGAGGAGCAATTGGGATCCATAAACCGCTAATGCTGGGGGATTTTTTCCGAAGAATCAAAAGACCGGAGAAGTCCTATATATTATTGTTGTTGTTATTGGTATGATTACCGCTGCTGTAATAGCAGCCAAAATCGCCACATTAAGTTGCGGAAACCATTATTGCAGACACGAAGACAAGGTTATCGTCCCTGAAGCTGTTCCAGTCTAAGAGGTTTTTAATTGGGAGGAAATAATATGTTCACAAGCTCTAATGAGAGAGTTACAGAATAAACCCAGACCTAAGGAGAGGGAAGGAGGAGGGAGGTGAAGCCTCAGTGCAGAGACCCCCATGAAGGGACGATCTGGGGAGCAGCCGCTGCCGGGGCGGTGGATCTCGGGGGGGGGCTCAGTGCTTCTGTATGCATGTACATGTTGGTTATCTAATAAGCCATTTCTTAAGCTCCAGTGATACTGCTACTTATATCATAAATTCAATGATCTTCCCTTTACTGGTCATTAATCTGCTTCGTTTCCTGACAATTTTATACGCTTTTGATAAACTGTTTGTCTAAACACTTGGAAGAAACAATGTCAAAAGCTGTACCTTAGGCGTTTGCCCAACTAATGAAGAAAATCCATCACGAGGAGAGTTTATCTATTGCTTTGCTGCATGTAAATAAAACATCAGGCTAATTTACTTCCATTAATCTTAAAGGCCGTCGCTACAATGATAGTCCTATGTTGGAGTGGATTTTTTTTTCCTTTTCCACATAAATATTTAAGCAAGTACTGAAAGCATAAATAAATTGCTTTCTAAAAGCCAGATTATTTTTATATCCAGAGATTTAACAATAAATTTGGATTTACTTGCTAGCTCTTGCCTTTCAGGCAGCAGCCGGCCCATGCTTCACCCACGGGGGCATAGAGCTGCTTGGGCAGTTTTTGCTGAGCATCTTGTGGGGTCTCCGAGTGCCACCCCAGAGTGCCACCCCACTGGTGTCATCCCCAGGGAGTGGGTGGCTTCAGTGGGTGCTCGGGGTGTTCTGTGAGGTCTGTACGGGGCTGCTGCAAAGGCTGTTTAGTGTCCTGTGGCCGCAACGGGCAGCTCAAGAAGTGGCCATTAAATGCAGCAAAAAGGCATTGAGTTTACAGAGGGTGCGGCCAGCAAAGCACGGGAGCAGGCTGTTGGGAGGCATTCGGGCGTCAGCAGCTTTGGAGGGTTAAGAACAGGCTGAACAGGAGCAGTGTGCCTTTGGGGGGGTCGGGGTGGGTGTCTGTGTGCATGGAGGATGTGCGCGCACGCGTGTGCACGCGTGCATGTGTGCGCGTGTCTGGGTGCATGTGCGGGTGCGTGCATACATAGGGGTGGGTGGGTGCAAGCGTGGGTGCATGCATGCACGTGGGTGGGGTGGCGTGCATGTGGTTGCACGCATGCACGCGTGTACGTGTGTTCAGTTGGCCGGAGCCAATTTGGCCCCTGCCTGCCTTCCTCCAGCCCTGTTTTCTTCCAGCTGAAGGGCAGTGTGCAGCCACAGGTCTGTTAAACACAGATCATGCCACTTCAGTCACTGTGAAAAGAAACAGTTTCCTCCTAGTGAAGCCCTGTGAGGGTGCATGCCCGTGCTCTCAACCTATTCCCCAAGTGCTGGCAGCAAGCAGCACATTCCTGGGGTGCCAAGGCTGGGCATGAGGGTGCCACAGGGATGCCCTGCTGCAAGGACCCCCAGCGGGAGCGCTGCCTGGCACCTCAGGGAAAACCTTACGGGCTTTTCCAGCAGCTCTTGAAGTGACAAAGGGAAGAACAAGGCAGAGGACGGCTGCATCGGGCTTTCGCCCTGGGTCTTTTTGGGTGACATGTGGAGCAAGCGGCGCCTCGTGCCCGTGTTGCTGGGCCCCCAGGGGCACCCGCATGCAGATGGCTTCACTTTCCCAATGGTCTTGGCGCCTTGCTGCTGCTCTTCTCCGTCCTGTCACAGTGATGCTAGCAAGAGCATCCTCCGTAGGATGGGGGTTGCGTTTAATTGCCCCCACTGGGAGCCACTTGCACTTCAGCTCTTGCAAGCCCAGGGAAGGTGCCTTAACTTGTTTCTCCACTATTTTTGCCCTTGCTTAGCTGCTGCTGCCTTCTTAAAGCCAAAGCAGTCCTGCCCCAGCTCTGCAGCCAGCTTGTACCGTGTCCTTTTTTTGTTACTCCACCCCAACAGGATCCGTGATGATGCCCAGTGAAATTTGGTTGAAACAGGATCGCTCCCGAGATGAGAAGTTTGTCAAGCATGGCCCCAAGTGAATTTTTATAACTACATTATAAACCCATAAAAATAAGTTTATCATATGAAATATGACACATTCATAGCTGGAGCAAACCAAACCCGACGCTATGTGGTAACGGCTGAAATGGCCAGAGCAGTCCATGGATTTCTCTGAACGGCCATGACCACAGTTCTGGGCCTGTGCGCTTTGCTGGCTACATAGACAAGCCCATGGAAAAAATGCCTAATTAGAGGAGCCTAATGATCGGTCTCAGCGAGATCATGGCTTTTGCTTCTCTCGCTTATCCATACATGGCTCTTTGTTAAATCAAGAGCAATTTTTATTCACATGCATAACTGTTCCCACATGTATTTAGCCAGCAAACTCATGGTACAACTGAGAAAATGCAAAAAAACCCTAGAAAAACCCCCACTACCCTGTGCAATGTTAAGGTCAAGCAGATGCAACTGGAGGCCAGAGATGCAACCGGAGGCCAGAGATGCAACCAGAGGCAAGGCAAAAGCTGCTGTTCCAGTGCAGCAAAGTCAACAGCTTTGGCCACCACCCAGTGCCCCACCTTCCTCTCACTTCTCGTTGAGAACTTGGCTTACATGGGATGAAAACCTCTCTTTTAATGAAATTTCTCATTTTAATGAGAAAAACAAGACTATAACTGATGCCACACATCTTAACTAATACTCTTGTTACCACGTAGCTTTTCACAGCATATTTTCTGGATTTAATTATGTTACATTTAGTCTCCTTTATTCATATAAGGCTGTGCTTGGGCACGGCTTTTCACAGGACCCAGGATGAGTTATTTTGTTCTCCTCCACGCTTACAGGCGAAGCTCACCTCCCAGTAATGAATCCCCATGATTTGGGCTTTAGCGGGGCTTCCCGACAGTCATCTGTCCCATGGCATGGCAAACAGGGTGATACCTCATGGGGTGGAGAAGTGCTGGGGAAAAGGCTTTCCTCGGCTAACTGGAGGGCAGGACTCCAGGAAGATGCTGCCAGCACTCTGGATGCTGATGTGCCCGTGATGTTGAGTGCCGACACTTTCTGAGAGCACGTGCTTGTTGATTCATGTCACCCAAGCCTCACTTCATCTTCTCTTAAGCAAGAGGAAAAAAGAAAAAAAGGTAATTGCTTGTGCTTATCAGCATGGGTGTTAAAGAATCCCCTTGCAGGCTCTATAACTGACAAGTCACTGAGATGCCTGGAGCAGGGAAGGCATGAATGCCCACCCTTTCTGCCTCTCCCACTGCAGGGGTGGCCGTGTTCTTCAAAGCTGGGGCAATGGGACAGCAGCACAGCTTGGGCGCCCATGTCGGTCTCACTGAGACTTTCCAAAGGCACGAGTGACTTGGGGTGCCTCAAGCATGGAGGCTCCACCTGTAGCACTGGAGAAATAGAGGGTTGCTCCCTGATGCCCCTTTAAAAAGACTTCTCATGGTGGCAAACCACCAGCCCACGGGCCAGGAGCCGGCTGCTCCTGCCAAGCAAACACTGACTGCATGCCTCTGCAGGGAAACATGCCGTGGAGAGCGAGAGGCTCTGGCAGAGCCCATCCCTGTATCTTTTTTCCTCCTCTTAATTTTGTTTTTGAATTTTCTCTTGGCCCTGATACTTGAGGACTTGCCTGGCTGGGATGCTGCTGTGCCCCATCATAGTGGGCTGCTGGGCAAGAGCCTAAGGAGGTGACAGGAGCAGGATGGGCTCTGCCAGAGGTTCCAGCATGCTCAGAAAGCATTTTGCACTCGATTGCCTTCTGCTGAAATAGCTTGGCATTTTTGTTAAAAGATTTTTCTGCAAACCTTGGAAAGAGGTTCATGCAGCCATGCCTAAGAGAGCAGGCAGGAACGCTTCTCACACGCTCGGGGTAGGTTTGAGTTTTAATCCCCTGACAGCGAAGGGAAAGAGTGGGTGAGAGATTGCAACCTTCAAATCCCACATTCGAAATGCACCCGGGCAGCAGCCCAGCCCTGCCAAGGCACGGCACACGGCACGCGGGGACGACGGCACCACAGGCTCCGTGATGGCAGCTGCTGCCAGGCGCTGCCTGCGCGTCCAGGGTCCCGCCTGGCCACGGCTTCAGGCAGTGGTTTACACCCGCTCCCAGGCACACATCACCTCCTCCATGGGGGTAAGACAGAAATCGGCTCAGGCGACTTGTCCCTGCTTAATCCATTTAGAAAGCTCCCCTCTGCCTTCCCCCCATGCTGCTCCAGCCTCTCCGCTGTAATGTTTTGGAAACAGCAAAGGCATCATCAAAAAGCCCAGTGCAAGCCATGAAAAGGCTGCCAGTGACTTCCCCAGCCTTGAGCAGTGCCTCTCACCACTTCTTTAACCCTTACGAGGGTCCCTGTAGGCTGTTCAGTAGCCCAAGTCTCCAGTTTTCAAAGTTGCTGAGGGAGTGGGGGGTGAAGGCACCCAAAATTCCCCAAAATCCTCATGGATGTGCCCCCTTTGAAAATCCATGCTGAGGTCATTGCTTGGTAAATGTTGCTTAACGCCTTTCTCAAGCAGTTGTGGGTTGTTTCAGGAGACGTCTCCTACTTCTCTTTCCTACTCCCTGCGATCTTGTCTCCTTTTCCAGGGCATTCTACAAGGGGGGGACACCTTTTGGAGAGGTAAGCACCCACACGCAGTCTCACATTGCCCACGCCGAGGGCATGAGGTACATCCATTGCTGCCGGGATTTGCAAGGCAGGCGCGCTGTGCCGGCCAGAGGCTGGTTCAGCGGGGTGAGTCCCCAAACACCGTCAGGTTGCGCTCCTGGATGTACCGCAGCAGGACACGTGCCCGCCTGTCAATGGTCCGAAGCAAGGGTCTCAGGCCCTCGGCACCGCCCTGACTCTCCCAGAGCTCCCGGTCCACACGCAGCGACTCCAGCAGCAGGCTCTGCAACCTGCCCGACCGCAGCGTGGCCACCGCCGCTGCCGGGAAGCTGCAGAAGAGAGAGGGAGGGAAGGGGTTACCCAGGGAAGGCTGAGCAGGGAGGAGGGCAGCAGCAGGGCACCCAAGCAAAGGCCACCCCGGTGCTTCGAGAAGAAATGCATGTCCACCCAGATGAACACGGGATGAGGAGCCTCCTGCTTCAAACTCTGCCCATGGTGAGCATGCAGGACAGCTCCATCAGAAACAGATCCAAACGAGCTCCAAATCAAGGGGGCGATAGCGTGCCAAATGCCTGATGGGCAACAACGCCAGAAATGCCTAAATACCTGATTATTCGTTATTTTTGTGCAGCTGCCAATTAAAGAGGGGAAAAGAGGCTTTGGAGACTGCCATCAGCCACCCAGAGCAGGATGAAGAGCCAGTTTCAGGGCGGGGGCACATGTGATGGGCTTGGGAGCCCACCCACCTGCCCCATTCTGGGTGGGAGATGGCCCCGCTTCACAGGGGTGCCCGACCGGGGAGGCCAGGGAAGGCACAAAGGTGTGCACATAGGGCTGGTGTCCATCCCGCGCGTGCAAGCTCAGCCCTCGCCTGGGATGTGCCCCCGGGAGGGTGCACATCGCCCTTCCTACCTGTCTATGCCTTGCAGGAGCCTGAAGTTGAGCTTCTCCTCGGGGTGCTGTGGCCTGCCCGCATTGTCGATGAACACCAAGCGGGATGGCGCACTCCTCCGGACCTGCCAGCGGGACGGGAAGAAGTTCCCTTACTGCTGGGAGTCACTGTTTTGGGTGTTTAGGCTGCTTTTTAACGCATTGAATAATCCTGAGAGCATCTGGGGGCCATCAGCTGCCAAAGCCCAGGTCCCTCCATGCCGAGGCACACCTCCCACCGTGGACCCCGCATCAGCATGGGACCTATGTCCCCCTTGCTGCAACAGCAGCCCTGCAAGTGCCTCCCAGCCTCCTTCGTCGTAGCCCCAGAGCAGCCCCTGGGGAGCGGGGGGACGTACCAGGATGTGGACCAGGACCAGCTCCGCCGGGTTTCGGCACTTCTCGTGGAGCATCTCCTCCACGCAGGGCTCAGAGGGATCGGGCTGAAACCCACAGCAGTAGCGGTCCAGGCGGTCGTGAACCTGCAGGAGACATTTGGGGACCTTAGCGGGGACGAGTGCCTGGGGCGGGGAGGTCCAACTGTAAACTTTTTTTGCTTGGAGGAAAACAAAAAGTTTCTAAGGATCCTCAGTAGACATGAAATGGAAAAGCTGCGTACACTGGTGAGTGAGAGAGAGGCAGGGAAGCATTCAAAAGCTGAGCTGACTTGCAAAAGTTTTTGGCTTGGAGAAGAGACTGACAAAGGTGACGGTGTCAGGCTTTCTGGCTGGAGTTTCAGACACCTGCATCTGGTACATTGCTACTCCATATTTGCACAGAGCAAACGGGTCATGCTTCCAGCTGAAACCAAGGGAAGACGTACATGGCAACAAATGTGAAAAAAAAACCCAAAGCACTCAAGGAAACCTAGGTGCTGAAACCAAGGGAAGACGTACATGGCAATGAATGTAAAAAAAAATCCCAAAGCACCCAAGGAAACCTAGGTTTTGAAACCTCAAAAAGAGATTATTTTTTTTCCTCAGGCTGAGTCTTGGTGCACTGGATGATGGTTTCATCTGGCTCCCAGCTCATATACACCCTTTCATCCACCCTACCAGTAACCTAAGCAGCTCTCAATGGAAAGAAGATGAATGGAAAAGGATCTGCAAGGGAAAAAGCAATCTGTGTGTTATACAGAGCACGCCTGACATTTAAGTTAGGCCATGGTGACTTGTTTTAACTACATTTGTGTTTAATTATTTGCAGGCACTGTTAAGGCTCTGTGCTGTTGAGGCTGTCAAGCCCTCTGCTTCCCACCCCAAATCCCTGCACAAACCCCGGTGCTGCTTGGCAGCTTCCAGTGTTTCACTCACACCTCGGAGAGACAAGGGACTTACAAAAGAAATAAATCTCTGTCAGACCCGGCTTCAATAACCCTGCCCTGGTATTCACGAAGCTTCCTCAGCTTTGTCATAAGAAGCCAGCGCATCCTCTGCGGTGGCCTGTAGGGCAGACAGGACCTCGCTGGCTGTCAACAGCCCTCCCCATGGCTGCGTGCTGCCACGGCCATGCAGAGGGGCTGCCTCACCGCCTCCAGCTCCCGAGGCCTGTTTACAACATTACAGCAAACCCCCCCCCCCATATATATATATATCTCTCCTTTAAATATATATACATATATATAAAATAAATCTATTTTCCAGTTGGAGCACAAAGGCGTCCAACTCGCTTGCTTGCTCAGGATTGCTGGTGCCGACCCAGGAGCCAGGGCCTGGGGTGCAGAGAAGCTCCTGGAGCTGCTGGGAGGGCTGGAGCAAGTCTCAGGTGAGCGCAGGGAGATCTGCAGGTGATAACCAGATGGAAACCAAGTGACCCACAGTGGCTGTCTATTCCCCTTACCCTGATAATTAGCAAAACTTACCAATTACAGGCTGTGCTTTGAGAGAGAGTTCAGCCTGAACCCAAACACTAATCAAGCACTGGAGAAGATGCTGCAGGAAACACAAAGTTTTATTTCCATGGCCATTATATTCATAACCCTTTGAGAAGCAAGATTAGTCCCACACCAGAGTCCCTTAACAAATCCTTCTGTTTCCTGAGGTTTAATCACAGAGTCACAGAGTTGCACGGGTTGGAAAAGACCTTTAAGATCATCGAGTCCAACCGTAAACCTAACACTACCAAGACCACCACTACACCATGTCCATAAGCTCCTCATCCAAACGTCTTTTAAATACCTCCAGGGATGGCGACTCAACCACTTCCCTGGGCAGCCTGTTCCAGTGCTTGACCACCCTTTCAGTGAAGTAAAATTTCCTAATATCCAGATAAGCACTGAGTCAGCATGACATGGGTCAATAATGAAGCACTTGGGTCAGCATTTCTCCATCGGGAGACCCACCGGTTAAAATTGCTAGAGCATCTTCTGACACAAAATGTCTTAAAATGAAAGAAAACATCACATTTCCTGCACGCATCTCCTTGGTCTATCTACTGGAAAGCTCAGCACACCAGTTTCTCTCACCTGCTACGTTGTTTTCCAGGCTGCACAAAAGGTGAAGACAACCTGAGATGACTTACAGAGACATTAAATGTGCTCAGGCCTCCATTCACCTGCCCACGAGTGCCTGTGAAACCGAGGTGGATCGGCACTGGACCTGTGGAGGTGCGAGGTGGAGGCCGGACCTGGTGCCCAAGTGGAGCCACGGAAGATGGATCAGCCAGTTGTGGCGATGCAAAGAGCACCACTGACGTGTTGATGAACCCTCCCTCCCCCTGGCCCTCCCCAGGTTGTTTATATTAATTTATCCTCCTCAAAGCCTAAATGGCTCTAATGAACAAGACACTAGATCTGCTGGAACACAAATGCGTGAGCCACACCTTCTCCCATCCAAGCTCAAACCCTCTGAGAAGCTCCCCTTCAGCCCCTCTTTGGTCCCACGCGAAGCTCAACCGCCCCAGAGCATCCCCCTGGGTCCGACGGGGCTTTCCAGCCGTGACTCAGCTGGGAAGGCTTCCCCCCGGGAAAGCTTCCTTGCTCTCCCCCTCTCTGGGAAGTGGGTGCTGCAGGGCAGGCACACGACTGCAGGGCTTCAGAATTGATGTATTTTTGGCCCTTTCAAAAGAGCAGGACAAAGCCATCAGCAGCTGCCCCCTTTCCGCCAGGCTCGGCGTTTTGCCCCCAGTAAAGCTTTGTACTGAGAAGGGTGTTCCCTTATGGCAAACAGCAAGAGAAATCAATATAGAAGCCGCCCAATTTTAAAGCTAAGTGAAGAAAACAGCCAAGATTTCAATGTCAATGTACAGCAGGGTTCAAAGCTCGCAGCTTCTCCTTCCCCGGCAAGGGCTGTGAGAGGCCAAAGCCATTTCTGAAGGATGCTATTTCACTTCTAGAACGTCCTGCTGACTTGGTGCCTCTTTACGTGACTTTTCCACATGGAAGGATCCCATTGGAGTTAGTGAGGAAAACCTGTGGATTGCCCTTGGATTTATCATTGCGCTGCTTCATCCCTCTGAGGGAAAGTCTCCAAAACTAGATGCTTTGCCCTGGAGACTCAGCCTTTCCATTGCACTCAATGGCATTTTGGCCTGGGGAAGGGAAAAGGGTTGGTTAATCTTCTCATTTCTCTGGCTATTTCAGCTAAAATATTTCCAAGCCCAGCCAGGACTGCTCCGCCTCTGCCAGCCATAGTCTGAGGCTGTAAAGATTAATGGTCAAGCTTTGCCAAAGCAAAAAAGAGAGAGTAATGAGAACACATATTTTAATAGTCTTTTTTTTTCTTTCTTCCTTTCTTTCTTTTGTTATTTTAATACTTGCCCTTTCAGGCAGTTTCTCCTTGTCTGATAATCAAAGCTCCAGCCCTGAGGTGCCTAAACAGACTTTTTTTTCCATAGAAACCACTTTTGCCTCCTCACAGCTGCCCTCTAAGAAATGATAACTCCCTGGGACGCTGTCGTAATCCCTCGTAGCAGCAGGGTATGATTTTCCAGACAGAAGATTAAGCACTATTAATCCTGAGGAGGAGGAGGAGGAGGAGGAGGAAAGCAGTGCCATACGAAGGGGCAGGGCTCCTGATTTTCAGCGCCAGCAGCGCATCCCTGGCGTTGGATCCGATGAGGCTGATGCAGACCATGCTGCTTGTCCCTAGGGTTGCCCCGTCCCGAGGCGCTGCCGGCATCCGCACCAAGTGGAGCCAACGGAGCCACGCAGGGAGAAAGCTCGGCCACGTGAGAGCGGACTCGCTGCATCCAAAACCTGCCTGCATTTCCCTGCAAGTCCCAAGCACGGACCGTGCTCGGGCCAAACCTCTTCTGCACAAAAGTCCTCTGCTCCCCGTTAGCTAACGAGTGAAAAACATCCCAGGAAACCACAGCCTATGCAACCTTGCAGAAGAGAAGGAGACCACGCTCAGACAAGGCAGGTGCCGGAGCAGGGGGACGCGGGTGGCACAGCCAGTGGGACAGGTGGTCTCCATCACTCCAGCCCTACCTGCAGGAGAAAGTCGAAGAGGGCCAGGCGACTCCACTCGCTGCGTGGGATGCTAGAGCAGGGAGCATCCCCGGCCACCAGCGTCGGTCCACGGGGCTGCAGCATCTCCTGGTACTGCAGCCACCCCAGGGCGCAGGAGTTCTGGTCGTTGTTGGCGTCCTCCAGGTGCCGGAGGTCGGGCGCCCACCAGATGATGGGTCGCAGGGAGCCGTCGGTGTAGCTGTAGGGCAGGAGGTGGCTGGTGAAGCGCCGGGCCACGGCGGGCAGGCTGCGGTTCAGCCCCAGCACCCTGTCCAGGTGGAAGGCCAGCACCTCGTAGAGGTCCCCGGGGCGCTTGATGAGCCCACAGCGCCCGTCCCGGCAGTCCCCCTCCGGGCCGGCTGGCGAGGCGTCCCCCTCGGCATCCCCCACGGCCCGCAGCCCCACTCGCAGGACTTGCCCGTGGGCCGGGACGCGGGTTTTGGAGACCACCCGCCCACCAGCCAGCAGCTGCATCTTCTGGAGGTCATCGTCAGAGAGCCACAGGGGAGCATCCCCCGCCGGCCCCCGCCGCCGCCTCCTGCCCCGGCCGGGGGGCTGGTCCCACCGCAGGCGAGCGGGGGGCACGGGGGGCCTCTCGCTGCGGGCTCGTCCCCTGGATAGGGGGGTGGCCACCGCCTGCCAGGGGCTAGGGGGGGACGATGCTGGTGGCAGGTGGGGGGAGCAGTCCAGCGATGGGGGCAGGCGGGCAAGGGCCAGCAGGGCCAGGGCCAGCAGCACCCCGAGGGCCGCCGGGGCGGGGGGCTTCAGCTTTGTCCTCCGCCACGGTCGCTGGGCCTGTGGGGAGAGAAAGGGAGAGCATTACCAGGGGTCCCCATGGGGTGCTATGGCCGGGGGATCCCCCAGACCTGTGTGCCCCAGGCAGAGCTCTCAATAAGCTTAAAGGGGTTTGCTTTGGAGGAGCAGCCCCTCTGTTTGTGTGCTCCCTGGGAAAGGTGTTCCCCAAGCGCTCGCTGCCTCCGCAGCACCGTGGCAGGAGAGGTACGGCTGGCGGCATGATTTGTGCCAGAAATTAGCTGCAGTCCCTTCAGAAGCCAGGCAGGGCAAGGGCTGACCCACCACGGAGGTTGCCATGTCTGCAGCACTGATGTACAGGATCACCTTATGGGTGATGAATTCTTCATGGTCAAATATTTTGCTTTAAAGATTCAAGAAACAAAAAAAGAAAAAAAAAATAGACCAAACCAGAGCAAATTCCTGGCTGGATGCGAACACTTTCCAGTTCCTACAAGGTTTTTATCTTCAGACCTTACTCCAGACACCCTCAGTGGCTCCTACCCCGGTTGGGCACTCAGCCCATAACCCGGATCCCCGCACCCTTGTTCGGAGGACGTCTCAACACGTGCCGAGACACGGCCTCTGGAGCTCTGCCCATCACCGCGTCCGGCAGAAGCAAGGCAGCTCCAAGTGCCTATATTTAAAAAGCATGCAAACTGCTGTATCTGAAACCTAAAATATTCTGATTCCCAGCACCAAGGAACTGCCTTTAGACAGGTACTACTGAGTTTTGGTGTATATATCTTTAAACGCACAGCTTCCCCCCTCCCCCTTTAGTCATACTTTCTACTCTGAAGGGACTTACAAAAATTATATAGGCTAGAAAGGCAGCTACAAGCAAATACTGTGCAAGTCTCCCCGCGTTGCTAAGCTTATATCTCCCCTTTGGCTTACAGCAATCCCACGTGTACAGCGCTGGGGCTGCCCTGAGCACAGCACCTTCCCGTTTGGGATGAGGTGGAGGGAAGCGAGGGGCAGGGTTGGGAGACCCCCCCAGCCCACCCCATCCCTGGGCCACACTGCACCCGTGCCACATTCACCTGGGCTCAGGTGGGCTAACACGCTGCAGGCTGCTGGAGCAGCAAAAGGCACCTTGGCACCACTTCTCTGCTTTACAACAGGATTTTCCAAGTGGCTCGAACCCACGTTGGAAGTCAAGGCGACGTTCAAGTGGATACATTTTTTTACAATTATTTATTTTGGAAGCACAAGTATATCCATGGCAGACACAGCGGGACAATATATTGCCAAAGAAGGGATAAGAGATTGTTTAGAAGAGGAAAAGCCTGAAAAAAAAAAAGAGCTAAAAAGCTGGGGGGTGAAAGCCAGCAGCCAGAATGACTTCCAGAAGGCAGCTGGGTGAGCAGAAACATTTCCAGCCGTGGGGCTTTCAGGACCACAGGCTCCCGCTGGCTCCCGGGACCCACAACCAGCACGACTCCAGCCCCGAGAGAAGCTGCCCCAGGCCACCCCAGCGCGTGAGCCCCTTCATAAGCTGATCCAGCACTATACCCTAAAATCCATCAGGCTTCGTGCCCTCACTGCAGGGAAGCTGCTTCAGACAGCCCCGTGGTGAGGAGCCACATCTCTCCCAAGGGCCCTACATCAGCCAAGGTGGATGAGAGGAGCTGCAAAGCCACCAACTCACTGGCAGCAGCAATGGGGGTTTTCCTTCGAGGTCTCCCTCTCAAGGACTGGGCAGATTTAATGCAGCTTGTAAGAGGTAGCGATGGTGCATTTGGAGTGACTCAGCTTTATAGCTCTCGCTTAGTTGTTTCTCTCCTAGAAATACAATGTAGGGCAGCAAAATACATCTGCTGGGCCAAATTCTGTGCTCACACGTGGCTTACACCAGCCTCTGCTGGGAGCTGGGGCTGTCTTTGAGACCTGCCGGGGGACTCCCCATTTTACCTCTCCCTTAAAACCCCAAGGTGAAAAAAGGAGCTATTCCAGGGTGAGACTGTTCAGAAAGTGATGTGATGTCCTGTCCTAGATCACCAGCAGGGTTATTCAAGGCTTGGTATTAACTGTTCCAGGCACCATACTGCATAGCTAAATGATTGCCTCAGGCCCCTTTCTGGGCAGGGGATGAGCATGAATACCCCCGACGGGCAGCAGGACTTCTGGCGAGTGGCTGGTTACGATGGCTCCCCAGCTCCCTCCCGCTTGGGTGGGATAATGATTTGCTGCATGCCCGTAGCCAATGCCAGCTAACACAGGCGGCACCCGAGCTCAGCTGCCCGAAACCTGGATTTCAAGCAGGTCCTGCAGGGTGCAGATGCATGCTTATTCCCAAGCATCCGCAACCCAGGTCTGGCATCCTGAGCAAGAGTTTAGGGGAGGTGCAATGTCTAAATCACAGCTTAACCATAGTAAAATAAGGCTGTAGCACAAAAAGGCCAGATCCTGATATCCTGATATTCTTACTTCTTCCAAGTCATCACCAGAAGTGCTTCACAGTCTGTCTCTCTGACCTCAAAGCACGCTGAATTAACGGCAATGACATCTATGGAGTTAATCCTGATGGACAGGTTTAACTGTAAATCTCAGTACTCCCATCTGCATCCAGCCGACTTCCCTCCCCAATCTGTGCTTCCCCAGGCACTTGTCCCAGCGCTTCCCCAGTCCCACCCCTCTGGAGAGACACAGCCCACCCCACCCTCGCCAAACCCCCCCGTAACCCTCTTCTTCTACACAGAGGCTTTGCAGGGTCATCTTTTTTGTTATCCCCTAATAATAACACTTTGGTCGTTTACACCACCCCTGGGTGTGCAAAGAGCCTGGCTGCCAAAAATCAAAGTATCCTGGGGGGGGGCGGGGGGGTCCACACAGGAGCCATTTGGAGAACCTTGGCAACACTGCAGGAAAAATCCTTTTTAATCCACAGCTGGAGAGCAGTGGATGCCAAATGGATGGCAACGATTGCCAGGTTTTTAATGTCAAGTCAGTTTACAGTCCAAGTGGTTAAAGCATCATTACTGTCCAAACCCACTTTGTCTTCTCTGTCAGTGAGCTCAGGTTTGGGCACCGCATGTTAAAGCTTCATTTCTTTCCTACCCCAAGCTTGAAATCCCGCGCTGTGAAGCTGGGTGAGGGCCACCGCAGGCTCCCTACCCCTGCCCCCTTCAGGGTTTCCCTGCCACATCAACAATTAAAAAAAAAAAAAAAATGCAAGTACGGTCTCTGTGTTATTTCTGGCAGTCAGTATTGCAAATTTATTAAGAATCTAGATGATAGAACATTGCAGAAATAATACTTTATTTACAAGCCCAGGGTAACTACTTTTCCAAAGAGACTTTCTCTGAGCCCATGCTGTAAAAAAAATGCTGCAGTTTCAGCTATGGCTTCGATTCAGCCTGAAATGCAAACCATACGTACAGCTCTGCTTTGCCAGTCTGACATACTGACAGTACAGCACGTCTTTGCTAGAAATTAGGTTCATTTCCCAGCGGGCAAGCTACAGGCAAACCCCATAAAAAGTCTTAAGAGAGGTACTGCTTGTTCCAGGATGCCAATAAGTAAATAATATATATCCTCGCTCATCAGAGGGACATACAGCACGGCCTGGGCTCCCAGTGGCACGGTGGAGAGCCCGTGCAGCCTGGCCACTCAGGGATAAAACTTTCTAAGCATGGTTGGGAGGGTTTTATCCTTGAGATTGTATTCCCAGGACACTTGAACCTTGGCAGAATTTGAAGCAGAGAAGCCTGTTTTCAATTTCTTTTCAAAGAAGTGCATCAAATTGGCTTTGTTGAGCTTGAAAGAAAAGAAAAACAAACCCCAAACTTCATTATCCAAGAATGTAAGAAACAGCCCTAAAACTAGAAAGAGGCCATGGAAATATGTGGCCTTTAAGAGTGGGATTGATCCCTGCTTTCCTCTGGCATCCAAAACAGTGCTCCTGCCCCTGCACTGGCATTGCCAGACCCCTCCAGGAGCAAATCCCATCATCCCAAAGAGGTGTCCAAGGGAGCCGGGACGGCTTGGCCATGGCCATGCCCCTCTCGGCTGCCTGCCTGCCCTAGGCTCCCGAGGTCAGAGGATTTTGCTACAGGCCACCAGGTTAAAACCAGATACGTGCATTTATTTGGATGCACACCATGCAGCGTATTTTTTTGCAGGGATAGTGCAACACACAGAGTTGTACTTTTACCCTCCCAGCACTGTGCTCGCTGCCCGCCCGATGAACCGCAAAACCGCGTGGGCAGCAGGAGACGCAGCCCACCGTGACCAGTTTTAAGAAAGACTGCTTGAAAAGCAACTGGGAAACCTCCTCTGGCTGCCCACCGCCTCCGGGAACGTCTCCAGAGCCTCGCGCCCAACACGTGGTGCTCGCGGCAGCTCCCAGCACGTCAGGGAGAGAGGCTGAGAGTGGGTACATCCACCAGATCTGGGAGGGGAACAGCCCTTTCCTCTTGGTTTTGACCAGGAGTTTTTTGGCTTGTAAGGGGATGGCACATGGGCTAAGCTCACTGCTGGGGACCCATAACCATGCTGAGGACGTGGAAGGAGACAAAGCCTCTCCACCCCTGGAATGACTCTGGGCAAGCCTGAGCAGAAGGAAATCCTTGGCAGCGTCCATCGCCCATCATTCAAGTGCTTAAGTGCCTTCCTATATCATCCTGCTCGGGGAAGACAGATGGCTTGCAGAGTGGGAATTTACTGAAGACAGCTATTAAATTATGACTATCAGCCTTGAAGGTAGCTGCAGCTCAGAGCAGGGGGCTGGGCTCACCATGCACAGCCGGCCCCAGGGGGACCACTACGTTCCCCCCACACGTGGGTCCCACCACCACCCGCCTGCACCTGCACCGCCGCGGGGCGTGAAGAAAGGACATCCCTTCCTGCGGCCTCATGATCCATCAAAGTGGCCGTAATTCCTAGCAGACCTGCACCAGCTGTGAGTCTGGGGTTGTTTCCGCCAGGGATGTAGGTTTTTTCCTCCAAAATACCCTTCAAGGTGGGGGAAGACCATGACCACACTGCATTTTGGCACCCTGCGGACAACATGAAGCCCACCCTGCTCGGTGCCAGGGCAGGGACGTGGCAGGCAGGTATTCCCTCTTCTCAAGGTGCCCCTGCAGACCCACTTCCACACGTTGCTCTTCATGAGTGGCTTGGGAAGCTCAAGCCAGGCACTGCAGAGGTGGGAAGGGGGACTGTGCTCCGACAAACCATATGCACAGCAAATGCTGGGTGGGCTGAAGCCCAGGAGATGGAAACCTGATACATCGCCACATGGTGCTGGGTCCTTCCCTGCAGAGTCAGCAAAGTCCTCGTAGCTGGCACACAAGCCTTCCCACCAGCATGTCCAAAACCAAACCAGAAAATTATCAAGTTAAATTGCCCAGGATGAGAGTTTAAAACATGCTGTACTTTGCTAAATTTTGGACGGTCTGTAAAGCTTCTGCCTCAAGGGGATAATTTATAGTCTAACTGCGAGACAAGTGTGCCCTGCACTAGCATAGGACAAGGCTCCAGCAGCAGCATAAAGGGACGGATGGTGATACCGTCCACTCTGAGCGCTGAC
Organism: Ciconia boyciana; assembly: GCF_034638445.1. Lineage (NCBI taxonomy): Eukaryota > Metazoa > Chordata > Aves > Ciconiiformes > Ciconiidae > Ciconia > Ciconia boyciana. The sequence continues at coordinate 121,995,796 of NC_132935.1, read as the reverse complement.
TTTAAAGGGATGGTGCCAACACGCTTCCTTTAACTTCTGAAATAATGTTGCCTTCACAGTTCTTCCCGGTTATTGCTACAACCGTGGGGCAGCAAATTATAAAAACCTTGAAACCCTCGAGCTCCACAGCCTCTCTCTAGTAATAACCTGGCGTGTCTTCAGCTCCAGGCCCTGCATCAGCCCCTTGAGCATCCAGGGTGAGATGTCCTGTTTCTTGCTTGATCCGCCCCACGCATTATTTCTGTTTTCAGGAGGCCACTCACCCTGGAGGTGCCTCTCTGCCCGGCCACGGGCTGAGCAGTGCCTTCTCACACACCTCATAATCCAAAAGACCATTTCAAACAAAATCTTCAGTCAGTGCTGCAAACTGCTCCGCATAACAAGAAAAACCCAGCACTTGTATCTAACAAACAGTGCCATTCCCATTGCACTGACTGGTCCCAGCTGACTTACAGACCAAACAAGTACAGTCAAAACACAGGCTCATAAAACCCTCGGGAGTAGCCTGCAAGAGCAGCAAGGCTCCCAACATCCCAAATGTCCTGTTCAACATCTTCACGGAGGACCTGGGGCAGAAGATGGAGGATACCATGGAGGAGATGGATGGCCATCACCACGCTATGGGGTGCAGCTGGAGCAGTCAAAGGCAGGGCTGCCACTCGCCAGAGAGGACCGGAATGGACCCAGAGAGGACACACGCTGCATCCTGCATCTGGGATGGACTAAAGCCCTGCAGGGTACCGGTGGGGCCTTGCTCTTCCTGTGACGACACTGTCCTGACCCCCAAATTGTGTGATTTTCACTGAGAAAAAGGAAAGATTTATCATTCTCCTCGCTCCCACTGTGTAAATCTTTTGGCTTGCAGGAAGTTAATATTCAGCCTGTGAGGGATGAACAGGGTGCTTTTCATCCCGACACGGTGTACAGTACAGCTCAGGACCCCTCCAGTCTAATCCCAGAAGTCAACACAAAGCACCACAAAAATAAACATTCTCCAGGATGCCATACTTCTTCTGCTTAAAGTAAGCAAACTAAAAGCTTTCAGATGCCTCATCCTTCTCCTACTTAAGTTCAGAGTCAGGGCTTTTACTGCAGACTCTTGCGCTTAGCTGGATCTTCTATTTCTTGGAGACACATCTCCAAAGAGTTGCTGGTTGTCTTTCAGGACGTGTCACCGAGACGCACGGGTCTGCTGCCATTTACATGTGCAAACATCTCCATTACTTTTCACCACTAAAAGCCTTATATTAAGTTATATCAACCTACACCCTAACCATCCAGGTCACTGCAGACCTGAAACAGCACCTCATGTTCACAGGAGACAGCGAGGATCTGAGCAGCCCTGAATGCATGACTGTCCTGCTAGCATCACGGGACAAGGGAGGTCCTCCTCATCTTCCCTCCTCTCTGTCCGCTCATTCCTCCAACCCTCACACCTACTTGAGAGCAGCACAACCTAGAAATCCTAGCAGGGACATCAAGGAGGGAGAGCAGCGGTTTTGGGCGGCTGTTGCTCCCTCGCTCCCCCCGCTGCTGTGCAGGATCCCGCCAGGTTTCCTTTTCCCCCTCCCCTCGTCCCAGTTTCCCGGCCAGCCTGTTGCACTCAGCTCCAGAGGTTTTCAGAGCAGCTTTCCCATCTGCCTGCTGAAACGGCAAGAAGGGGGCCCCTTCCTCAGCAAAACAGATGTGGCTTGCCTTTGTGCAACATCTGTGCCTCAAGCCCCCATTCACTTTGCACAGTCTTGCCTTTGTTCGTGAAGGGTTGGGCAGGGGATGCTTTGGAGGAGGGCAGCAGCCTGCGGCCCGCGGGCTGGACTCCTTCCCTTCAAGTCCCACACACAAACTGCCTCGAAATGCCTGGGCTTCTTCTGGTGAAAAACAATACGCTTTGTTCCCCGCGGCATTTGGGAAGCGACAGTCCTGCTCCTCAGCGCTTTGGTTCCAGCCGCAGCAAGTGGCTCACGCTAATGATTCCTGTGGGATTCCCAAACCCGGGGAAGTAAGAGCAGGAACCTGGGAGCCACCACTGATCTGGTTCCTCACAGCCCTCCTCGCCCCAAACAGCTTCTCTCGCTGTACCTCTGGGCCGCTCACCAGCTTTGACTTGGTTGACTTGGCATCCCCAGGGGGGTTGCGCTGCTTCGGCTCCTCTATGCATAGCAGCAGCGAAGAGCAGAAGTGCTAGCAAGCCACATCTTTTTTGTTCTGGGCTGCATTGAATACGGGGAGGAACACGTTAAAACAAAAACAAATTTTATTTCCTTCTCGTTCTTGATGAGTTTACCAATCCTGCTGATAAGTGCCTGAAAAGCTGCTAAAACTCTCTTACGCATTTTGGCACTCAGTCTTGTTTTACTTATTTCATTGGAGGTCACGATTTTTCTATAGTTTGGGGAGGGGGGATTTGGATCCACTTATTTTCAGTTTTCATTTCTAACCAGTGGACCAGCACCGGGGAACAGGAGTGCTTGCCCCGTGCCCGGTGGGGGCTTGCAAAACCTGCTTCGGGGTGCTGGCGAGGGGCAGTACCCGATTCCCTTGTCGGCGTTTCGGTGGAGGTTGCCCAACTCAGCCGGTTGGGTTTCCCTGAGCTGGCTGTCAGGTTTTTTTCCCTTCCTGGAGAGCAGGAAAGCACATTCGTGGGATTCCAAAGGGGAGGGAGGAGGAGGACAGCGGGGCCTTTCAGCCCTGCGGGCTTCCTTCAAAACAGAATTGTTCATACAAGCCTTGGCCTCAGTTGCAGAAAGGTAACCCCGTTTTCCTCCATTTAAGCCATTACCTCTTAAAGAGAAAAAAAGGGGAAGAAAGCTGCTTGCCGCTTGGCTCTGAGTGCCGCCTGTGTCCTGCAGACCCCGTCCTGGGCAAAGCCTGGCGGCAGCTGCCCTCCAGCCCGCTCCTCCTTCTCCCAGTGAATGCCATGGGGCGAGTGAGCAGAGCAAACACTGTACAAGCACTGGTGCAGCCTGGCTCCCAAAAAAGGGGCTTTTCCTTCAGGGCAAGGCAAATAACTGCAGGCGGACTGGAGTTATTGAGTGTTTGAAACAGAAGGGGTAATTAAGGCATTTGGCGTCTATGCCAGAGGATTAATAAAGTGTAATCAGTCCCTGTTATTTAGACTGCCTCATACTAGGTGAATGACAGAGCAGTTGGAAATTACTCGCTGGCAGATTTTGAAACCAGAAGAAAGAAGATGTTTCTGTAATACAGTCATCCTCTAGCGCTCACTGCCCCAGCAGGTCGGGCACATACAGCCGCCGGATCGGACAAGCAGCCGGCTGCAAGCACGCACTCCATACTAACAGCAAAGCTCACAGCTGGGATGTCTCTGGCTTTCTGCAAGTGGTCACCCTCCTGGTGATTTTGAAAGAAGTCAAAAAATCGTCTTGAGTATTTTGCTTAGGGTCTCACTGCAAATGAAGCAAGAAGATGATCAGCTTAGGGCACAGCCTGAACTTACTCCTTGTGACCGTCACTGCCCTGCCTACAGGCCAGCGGTGCTCAGGATTTCACCCGGATTTCACCCGGATTTCACCCGGATTATGGGTGAAATCAAAGCAATCAATACGGGAGCTCACAAAGGGGAAAGGACTGCAGAAGCAGACCTTCCCTTGCCAAGGCAAAATGGAAATCCTGGCAAAAACTGAATACCCCGCTCTCGCAGGGGAGACCACACTAGGTACCTGGCACAGGCTATATACACTTTGAAAGGCTTCATAGTGAAGGCTTGTACAGGAAAGCATTACTGTGGACAAAAGGCTGGTGTGGGGAGAGCTGCCTTGCTTTTTTCTTTGACAGGAAGGAGTTATCTCCAACCCCAAAATGGGTGACATGAGCCCCAGTCTTGTCTTTTTTTCCTGCTGCTGAAGTTGATTAATGAAGAAACTCAAAACAGCCTATGCAAACCATAGGATGGAAAGTATAAAGCAGTACATGTGTCCCCCATACACACACACACTCACACACTCTGGTGAAGGCTGGCATGACCCCACTGCTCCCAGAGATGCTCTGAGTCATCACCACGCTCTCGAGGACATAAAAACATTTCAGCGACACAAGCGACACCGAAGCACCAGTTTCTGGCAGCAGCACCGGGCACCTCCTCGGCTCTTCCATCACACACGTTTGCAATCCCTGCCCAACACAAGCTTTGCAAGGGCTGAGGTGGCAGAGCAGAGACGGAGCCCCCCGCCCCGGTGCGAACCCCCCGGCAGGACGGCGGTAACGGGGAGCGGTGGGGGCCCTCTCCCAGGTCAGCTCACTTGTGCTTGCTCAGATGGGTCTGGAAACCAGTTGCCAAGGGATGTCCCAAAATTGAGAGCTAAAACTAGATGACATGAAAAACCACCCACCCTAAGGTTTGGAACATGCTGCGGATGCAGGAAAATCTGCTAATGCCAGGGAAACACGACATTTCTCGGGGGGGAAAGTTTTCCCTTGCCAAACTGGCCGTTTTTGTGACTTTTTGATGAAAGAGCTGTGCTTCGTGGGGACCAAACAGAAAGCACGGAGGGGCTCTTCTTACTCTCCGAGTCTATCTGCACTTTGCTGCCTTCGCCCACGCTCTTCGCCTGCCTGAGGTGATGCCACCTGGGCTCTTACAAAAGGTGTTTTTTAGCTGAGGAAGCGTAATCGCCTCCCTGGCTGACAGCAGTGCCTTTAGCTAGAGCAGCCCCAGGCACTGCCTTTACGCACATCCTTACAATCTGTTTTGTCCACCCCTAGTGCTATTAAGGACAGCCATGTGCCGAGCGGGTCCGTGCCTTGCTTGCCTCGCCATGCCCCGACCCTCCGAGGGGTCCCGCTCGACTTGCCCCCACGATGGAGACAGCCGGGACACGGCCTCGCACCTCGTCCCATGGGGTTGGTGTCCCAGTGTCACTTCCCGCCACCAGCTCAGCAAGGAAGCCCCTAAATCCTACCATGTCTCGCAGCACCGGCCGACACGCTCCTCCTCGTGTGCTTCACCGCCCGCGGCGAGGCGGCACGCGGTCACCTCCTGAGCTGGGCACCGGCTGCCTGCGGCAGTTCTGTACAACACCAGGAACCCACACAAAACCCAAAAATTTTAAAAATAGCAATAATAAGGAAAAAAACATCCTCCAGGAACTAATCAGCCCGCTTCCTCTCCCCAAGCCGTTAACCACGGCCGGGGGCTGTCACCCAGGGGTGCTCCTCCAGGCTCTCTGCAATCCCTGCCGCCTGACTCCGCATTGCCAGGGGCTGCCGGGTCCCTGTCACGACATGCCGGTTCCCCCCTGGACGGGAGGACACCCTTCAAACTTCAGCTGCGAGTTTTCAAACTCTGCCTCATCCCAGACCCACCTCCCTGTGGGGAGGGGAGCGGAGAGGCTGGGAAGGGGGGGAACAGGCATTTGAAGAGTCTCTTTTTCACAATAAAAGCCCTTCTTGCTGCTTTTTTTCTTTTTTTTTTTAATACCAAGGGCTGATTTGAGCCAGGAGGCACAGGTAAAGGAGGCTGAAGACACACGTGCTCCTGCCAAGCCCAGCTGCTCCCAGTCACCCCAGTGCCAGACAAGCAGAGGGACAGGCAAAGCCCCGGGGACCACATCGGCCATGGGGCCGGGAACACAAACCACAGGTCTGCTCACACATGCCTGAGAAAATGCCTTTTGCAGGTTTTTATTAACATCGCTTTGCCTATCAGTAACAGCCCAGCAAAGAGCTGTGCCACACCAGCGCCTGGGGTGGCTGCAGCCCTGGGAGAAGATTTCTTATCCACTTAAAAGGCATTAATGCGCTAAAACCATTTTTAGGGTGCTCAGGTGCCTGTTTTTCCGAGGCACTCGGGGCACGCAGCACCCACAGGCAGCCAGGAGAGGGGTGACCCCGGGGGGCCGGGGGAGGAGACCCCCACACCCACCAGTGCCGCACGGCAGGTCTGTGGCACGGTGGGCCCTGCAGTGCCCGGCCAACGCAGCTCCCCGCCAGCACCCGGCTGTAGGGTGCATCCTAAACACCATTTCCTCAGACCTCTGGGAGAAGAGGGGCTGGAAGCATCGCTTTGGAAAGTAACGCGTTTCACCAGCTCTCCGTGGCCAAGCAGGGCATACAGGCAGCTGCCAGGCTGCAAAGCATTTTTTTTTCCTTCATATAACTTTCCCCTTCCAGCCCTGGGCTACAGCCGAGCAAAACCCACCAGTCCCCCACCATGGCAGGTGATGCCATCACCTGCCACAGCCCCGTGCCAGCTCCAGCCCCTGCCAGCCCGGCTTGGGGACAGGAGGAAACCCTCCATCTCAGGTGTGGGGGGTTTCCAGCTCTCCAACCTGTGCAACTACCTCAGCCAGGAAACTGTAAATCAAACAGGGTTGATCAGCATTATTCTTTACTGATAGGTACATTTTAAAAAGTCCAACAAAGGCACAGGACAAACTATTGTGAGGGACACTGAAGAGATGACAGACAAAAAAGAGAAGAGGATGAGGCTTAGGGAAAGTTGGCCAAGTGACTTGACCAAGGTAGCATGGGAGGGCAGTGGCAGAGCCTGGGAGGAGGGTCCTGCGTCCCCGAGCCCCGCTCTAGCTTGCTGACCCTGCACAGTCCCACGGTGACATTTCACAGGGCCATGCAAAGCGTTCGGTGTCAGCAGCGATGGCAACATGATGCTCTGCCCAGCGCAGGTTTCTCCTAGTCCCAGCCCCCCAGTTCCTTCCCACCCCCTTGGTTCATCGAGTGCATTTTATTTTTAATATGGTACGTCTCCCAGCACCTTTCGTTGCTGCTCAAAACTACAGCTAAGAAAAGAAGAGGATTGAAGGTTACACACAAAAGCAGTGAATCTGATTTCAGCTTCAGCACACACCCCCGTGCCACCCTTGGGCATGAGGAAGGGGATGGAAACCAAGCCCTGCGTCCCCCCATTGCTGCCGCCGAGCTCACTGACGCCCCGGTTGTCCTGAGCACTGCAGCAGTGGACACGTTAAAACATTTTCCTTGAGGCCAGTCCCCCGGGGCAGCTAATAATCTAATGTTTCTAATATAATTAGTAATATTAGGTAATAAGCAATAACCTCGTATTGGCCTCGGTGCAGACACGGGCCGAGCCCGTGGCTGTTGGGCAGGCGGCAGCCGAGTGCTGGAGGAGGGATCTGCAGGGCTCCCGAGGCTGAACCCTGCGCATCGCGACTCATCGGTGGCACCTCCTTTTGGAAGCGTTTGCTTTCATCTCCCTTTCTTAATTTTGAAATGATTCCATTTATATGCAATCTTCTGTCAAAATTATTCCTGTCGGTGCAGCGGCATTGCGAGCCTTGACTGACAGGCCAAGCGCTCCGGCTGGTCTCTCTGGATTGCCTCTCCATACAAATAACCATTTAAAATGCACGCCTGACATTTGAGGAATTTGCCATCAGAAACAGGCGTGGATGGCTGCTGTGGGAGGCAGACTTAAGGGATCAGTGGCCAAACCGCTATGATAGATCCACCAAGCCTCGAAACAAACGCTCCGATCTCGGCATTTTGAAATTTCAATTTTATTTCCCCCCTCCTTCCCCCGGAGAAGTTTTTTTAATGATGTTCGCAGTGCAAAAATCAGATTAAAAAGGCAGCAAGACCTGAGAACCAAGTGCATTATGAACCCGTTTCCTGAGGAGGCCCAGGAGGTGCCCCCAAATCCACGGGGGGGTTGGACATATACAACATGCCTACGTTGTACCTGAGCTGGGTAGTCCTGAGCCCGTCGGTGCAGCCGTGACCCCCATCAGTAGCATCCCTGCTACTTCATTCTGGAAAATCAGTGATTACCTGAATATTGGAAACTTCTTTTCTTCTCTCTCTTTTTTCTTTTCTGTCCCCTGACCACCTCTGCTCACGTTCTCACAGCCATGCCTACAGCTTGAAACAGAGCTCGCTCGCTCACTCACACACAGATTTCCCTAAGGTTTCCCTGATTTCACAGAATCACAGAATCACAGAATCGTATAGGTTGTAAAAGACCTTGAAGATCATCGAGTCCAACCGTAAACCCAACACTACCAAGACCACCACTACACCATGTCCCTAAGCTCCTCATCCAAACATCTTTTAAATACCTCCAGGGATGGCGACTCAACCACCTCTCTGGGCAGCCCATTCCAGTGCTTGATAACCCTTTCAGTGAAGTAAAATTTCCTAATATCCAGTCTAAACTTCCCCTGGTGCAACTTGAGGCCATTTCCTCTCGTCCTATGGCTTGTTACTTGGGAGAAGAGACCGATCCCCATCTCTCTACAACCTCCTTTCAGGTAGTTGTAGAGAGCGATAAGGTCTCCCCTCAGCCTCCTTTTCTCCAGGCTGAACAACCCCAGTTCCCTCAGCTGCTCCTCACAAGACTTGTGCTCTAGACCCTTCACCAGCTTCGTCGCCCTTCTCTGGACACGCTCCAGCACCTCAATGTCTCTCTTGTAGTGAGGGACCCAAAACTGAACACAGTATTCGAGGTGCGGCCTCACCAGTGCCGAGTGCAGGGGGACAATCACTTCCCTAGTCCTGCTGGCCACGCTATGTCTGACACAAGCCAGGATGCTGTTGGCTTTCTTGGCCACCTGGGCACACTGCTGGCTCATATTCAGCCAGCTGTCGACCAACACCCCCAGGTCCTTTTCTGCCAGGCAGCTTTCCAGCCACTCTTCCCCAAGCCTGTAGCGTTGCATGGGGTAATTTCAGCCGAGGCCAGTCCTTCGATCAGACCGATGCCACCTCTGCAGGGCGAGGGATGGTCCCCGCTCCAAGAAACTCCCATGCGGTGCAGGCAGCAAAGGGAGACAGAGGAGGGCAGGGAGGTGGGACTGCACCCAGCTTACAGGCAAAATACAAGCCTCCAGAACAGTCACGTCTCATACCAGGGTCTCAGGCCAGATGGTCTATGATTTCCAATATCAAAGATCTCCGAGCCTGCTCCTTCTCACCTTGCACGTAGGCAAGAGGAAAAGCTGTTTTGCCCCCGTTGCAAGGCACGGGGCAGCACGAGGCTCACGCTAGACCATACAGATAGTTTCTCAGTTTGCTGGTATCACCGGGCAGATCCAGCTTAGCCAGGAGCAAGTACTTTGAAGTAGGAGAGCTGAGACCTTTCCCTGAGGGAAAAGCAGTAGCGAGGCAGAGCCCAAGGAAACCCATGGAGACCGAAGAAGGCCATGGGCTCTGGTACCCACAGCAGCACAGGGACCTCTGTGCTCCCCAAAATGCCACCCCTGTAGGCATTAGCAAAAGCTCCTGGTATAACCCTGCCTCCATTTCATAGACTGACTTGGCTTTCTCCTTGCTTGTCCTCATAAAGAAATACCTGTTGCAGAAGGATGGAAATAGGCTGATTGATTACTTTTTTTTTCCCCAGAAATATTTTTTTCTTTCCCTTTCTGTCCCAGTGGACCTGCATTCATTTCTCCCTTGGGAGCTAAAGACAGGCAGCAGAAAGGGGACAGATTTCAAGAGCTGACAAGGAACAGAAAGCTGTTCTGCCTCCAAGAAAGTAAAGTTGAAGGGTTTTTTTTCTCCCTTTTAGAAAAGTGTAAGGCTCTAATGGGTTTGAGAGACCATGAATATGACTTTCCACATATGCCAAGATAATTATAAGCTTGAATGGATTTCTGAGACCCAAACCCTACCCAGATAAATCACTGCCTATCAACCACTGATTACAAATGAGCCGCTCAGAAAGCCTTCAAATTTCTCTTTCCCCACCCCGCTATCTCTTGTATCTGTTGGTAATGGGCCTCGACGCTTTAATAAGGAATAGGCTATAGAGGAGACCGTGACACTTCAGCCTTCCTTTGCAGCAGCTGTGAAAAAGATGGCAAATTAAGGCTACAGGGATCAAGCAGACTGGGGAGACTGCTGAGCTCCTACTCAGCACTGTGGGTCTGGGTCTGGCGCTGGGACCCAGAAGATGCCGAGAAGCAGATGAGCTGCAAAATTGAGTGTTGTGTCTGGTTTTGGAGCGTGACACGTACCTCTGCTCCACTTCCCCAGCCACTGTCCCTAAAGGGGACAAGCCCCGAGTCCCTAATGTAGAGAAAATGCCGGGCGTGGGTGATTTCTTTCAATGCGTTGTGTGTGGGAACAGATTCTTGTGTCTCAGGTTTTCCTCATTATTCACATGGAAATAAGCCCACCCAGGTCACTTATGGAACGCACTGAATTTTCATAAATACGCTGAAGAAGCTGCACACCCCCAATCCAATAATTACAGTAAATTAATGCTGCCAGGATGCTTTTGTCACCATTTGTCTGACTCAAGACAAAAGGCAGGGGGTCACATCCTGAAGGGAGAGAAATCCTTTATAAGCAGTGTTTAAGATGCCAGAGAAAACAGTAACATCTGCAGAGGAACCACACATTCCCTGAGCGCACGGGCTTTATGCCTCCCACAAATACCTATTGTATCCTCCTTGCTATCATGACTCAAATGCAAGTATATGGAGGAAGGGACAAAGAGTTATTAAGTCCTTCACAGGTGATTACTCATTCCTCCGGCTTACATTTTAGATAAATGCTAGAAACTCTGGATCGCTTGTCAGACCACAGCATTGTTTTTGCAGGACATGAACTGTGATGATTCAAATAAGTTAGGGTTTTCTTTTCATTTTTTTAATTTCTCAGGGCTATTTTTAAAGCTCTCCCATCCTCAGCCAGAAATAGTTCTTACCACCCATGTCCCATGTCCAAGACATTTACTGTGTTATTAGAGAAGCAACCGTTTCCCAGCCTGCTCCCCCAAGAAAAGGCAGCTTTTGTGATTGCTCTCTATTGCCGAGGGTCTGTCGGGCTCCGTCCTCCCCCAGCTTTTGGAAACGACTGAACCTCAGCCCCCTGTGAAAGCAGACAGTTGCTGAGAGCCCACTCATGTCATGACAACCCAAGCCCATGGAAGAGGGCGAACGCGCCAGGGCAGCATGACACGGGTGCCCCATAGGACACCCGTCCCCCTGGGTTCTCTCGCTCCCAGCAGCTGATATAGCAACTTGAACTTCAACACTGAGTTTCTACCTGTGTCTCACCCTAGACACCTCTGTCCTCTACAGGGTCCGTCCTTCCTGAAACAGAGACCCCCCCCCTCTCAATACAAGCCTTATCTTTTCTTCCTCTCTCTTTCTCCTTTCTAGATACAAACCCCAGCTCTCGGATGAACCAGAAACACTGTTTTCTTGGACTGTCACCATGTAAATGAAGGGATTCAGATCTCTGTTATTTACTATCCCACTAATCCTGCACCATCTGCAAACTTTACTACCAAATAAATGCGTGTGTGTGTCTGTGTACCCTTAACTTGGTCATTGTTTAAAAATACCAGATGTTGGATGAAGAACAATTCCACCCCACAGCATAAAAAAGCTTTAGCACTGATGTCTCATTTTGAGATCTGTTGCTGAGGCAGTTTCTCGGCTAATATGTAAAGCAGTCCCTCTAAATGATACCATTTTCAAAATCAAAATGGCATACGGTGCTGCGCCCGTTGCCTTGGAGACACCCAAATGTGCCCTGCCAGCACAGATGCCGTGGTCTCCTCAGGAAGGTAATGAATTTGTCTGACCATGAAACTGCGTTAGCTGGTGATCATTGCTCCTTCTTGACAAAGACTTTGTTGAGCCATCCACCCATGCTACCACATTCATACAAGGTGGCTACGAAAAGCCACTACCAAGCCTGGGAAAACTCCACTGGAAACTGTGCATAGCATCACGGAAAAAAAAAAAATCCTGAACAGTTGCAGAATTACTGCTCAAATTATTTGGGCTTAGAGGGACTAAGAATTAGTGTTGGTGGTTCAGAGAGCTGCTTGGCTCATTCCCTTGGCCTCTTGAGCAGGAGTTGTCCAAGCTCGTCTTACTCAGGAGGTGCTTTGGGAGAGGCGAGGAGCTGCGGTGGGGCTCTGCAGGGGACAGCCCAGCTCCTGCCCGCCTGCTCTCGCACCTCGCAGGCAGGGCCAGGGCAAACACAGATTTTCCTGCACCATCCACAGCTCCGTGCATGGCTTAAGACTGCAGTCAGATGACTTTTAGGAAGCCTGAAAGGGAGCGCAGATGGTGCCAGGCAGGAGCACAGAGCGGTGCTGCCTGCGATTCACATTAGCGGGCGACTGGTGCGGTTTGCACAGGTGCTGCGTGCCCTGGCTCCCCGCAGAGCGTGACTGTGGCTCTCTCTGAGACCCTTCCAGAGACAGAAAACTCGCTTCCTACTTCTGCACGTGAACAGGCCAGATGCTGGGGGCAGAGCCTGCCCTCCTGGATTCACTGTGGATACACTGGTGGCCCAAGCCCATGGGACATCACGCTAAAACATGATTTCATTTCCCTTCGAGCATCTCAGTAAACTTCCAGCTCTAACCCACAGGATCAGAAAGAAACAAGGAAAAAATGAACACAAACTGATGCACAGAACATTTCCCCCCCCAAAAAAAAAAAGAGACACACAAAACAAGACAGAAGCAATCTGTTTCTTTTCCTGGAAGGAGTTATTGGCGTATGCTTGAGTTGGGTCCACAAAGATGCTGTATTGGCTGTTTACACACCTTTGCATTAGGGAAAGTCCTCTAGGATGGGAGAAAATGTGTGCATTAACACATGGTAACACAAGGCAGTATTTAATCCAAAAGCTTTGAATTATGGCTGCTGAAAATAGGGCCTGACCAACATATGGGCTCATGAATCTTTCCTGACAGCCCTGCAGTTACAGAAGGAGTGGAGCCTCCTGGTTATAAATTGGTCATTAATAAATTTAGGTTGGCAATTAGAAAGTTTATTAAGAATCAGAGGAATTAAGTTCTGGAAACTTTCAGACAGGAGAGGGAATGGGCTGGGAACCTCTGTCACACCCCAGCAGAGCAGGGTAGGAGAGGAGAGGGGGGATCTTGAAGGCTTGGAGCATTCATCCTGTCCACGCCCCCCGGGATTGCTTTGTATCATCTTCTAATGATACAAAGCAATAGCCCTGGAGCGGAGCTCCTTGCAGGCTTTGAGTAGAAACAAGCCCCAGATGGTTGGAAAGGTCAGATTGTCAGGGGCTACCTGCTCCAGGCTGTAGGTCCTCTTCCAAGGACCCCAAATTTCCTGCCTAAACAGCGACCCAGGGCTGTTGGCAGTGCCTGTGACCCTGGGCACTCTCATCCTGTGGCATGGCATTGGGACTTTCTTCTGCCCACAATCTCAAATTTGCTATAGGATGCTAGAAAGCATTTTGCACTGTGCGGCACGTTAATGCTCTCCCACTGGAATAATCGTCCTGTGAACAATTGCCCATGTTGACGACTCTAATGGCGACTCTGACGGTCCTTCAAATACCAAGTCATGGCACTCTGAATGAGGACACATCGTAACTCACCTCCTTTCCATGGACTCGTCTGTGAAATAACATTTTCTCACCATTATCTCCAAGCTTACAGCTGGCAAGGATGTCTGCCACTCGGCATGATGGGGCTGGTTAGTAGCCCCTATCTCAAACACTGGTTACACCTCACAGTAGGAGAGTGGTTTAAAAGACTAAGTAGCAGTTTTCTACACAGCGGCAGTGAATTTCTGGAATATGTTACCACAAGATTGTGGAGGGAGGTAGCGTGAGCAGATGCAAAAGACTGAACAAATTCACAGGCGGTAGGTCTAAAAGAAATACTAGGGGGAATGGGCAGGGGTGTATCCTCTAGCACGCCTAATCCTGCTATTGTAGGTGCTGGGGAACTGCAAGGGGAGGGACTAAACTCATGTCCTCTCCCTACACAATGTCGCCCATGGGCAGCGTCAGAGACCCGGGCCGGGGTTAGACAGACCACTGGTCTGACCCAGCAGAGCACTGCTTATGCTCCCAATGGGGCTGCCAGCAAAGTCTAGCGCAGTTCAGTGCCAACGAGAAAGGTTAGTGCAACTGCAACCAAGCGGTCACTCCTACGTGTTAACTGATTTACGCACAGCTTTGCCTTCTGAAGAGCAACCTGAAACTGCCCCGTGAGCAGGGGGGACGAGGGAGAGTGAAGGGAGCCAGAGGACCACACCACCATGCCATAACAGGGACCGTGCCCTGCTTCTTGTGAAGCTATGGGGTGGAGAAGCACATCAATCCCCACAGCTGGTTTCTATCCCGTGTACCCCGACACCTGCCTCTCACTCAAGCAGAACAGTGGCACCGCCAGCAGAGGCCAGGCACATCCACTGCGTGAACATCTTTCCTTCCAAGGTCACGTTCAGGTGGCTGGGAGTAGAGGAAGCCTGCTCACATCTGGGATGAGGACCTGCATGAGTCACCAACAGCAGCAGCTTGCCAGCCTCCCCCGGACCTTGAAAAATGCTTCAAGCAACCAGAGCAAAAATGATGCCATTTTCAGCTAGTCAGACTTAATTTACTTCATTATGCCATAAACTCTCTGATTTTTTTGCATTATCCACAGAGACTTCCAGGATGAGCTAATACTCACATGTGCAATGCGAATGAGACAAGCGGTAGAAACAAAAGATAAACAAAACAACAACAAAAAAATCCCTTTAAAGTTACGCAGGGGCTCCAGGGAAGAAGACAATGAAGAAGGAAAGGAAAAAGCCCGCAAGCCTATTTCCCATCCTTTCTTTAGATCACCTTTATACAGCATCTGACTGCGATAACACAGCTAGCAATGGCCTCTTCTTCTGTTTGATGGCTTTTGTAAATAAGAGTTCAAACAGTGGCTCTAAAAAGTCTTGACTGTTGAGTTATTGTGAAAAATATTCAGATGTTGTGCCCTCCCACTGGGTGTCCTTAGGTAAAGCTCCAGCTGATCTCAAAGATAATATTCCTTAACGCTATTTAAATACGAACACTATTGCTTTTTCAAAGCGTCCGTCATTTTCATCAAAGCAGAGCTTCCTGATGAGATCTTGCCATATAAACCTTTATCAGCAGCACAGTGCCCCAAAACACCACCCGCATTCCACAAGCAGCCCAAAGAGGACGCAAGGGAAGAGCTCAGCTCTGCTGAGAGCCACGATGAGCAGGTCAGGGCCTCTCCTCACAATATGCAAGAAGCGATGCTCCCAGTTACAGAACAAAATATCCTGAAAAATACCCTCATACCAGGAGACCACTGGGGAAACGTTAAAAAGTACTTCCTCTGTAATAAGAACTAGGTCAATGCATCTTATGAAGGAGGAAGTGGCTCTGTGCTGGTGGCAATCGCATAATTTCTAGGCTGGCGATCAGCACAAATAGCTGACTGCAGGTGGAAGACTTCTCTAATTCAGATGGTCGGAAAGCTTTTGGGGGAGGAGGGAGAGTTTGCTACAAAGACTTACCTGGAGATCACTCAGATTGGCTTATGATCGCTGAAAGTGAGGTGAGGAAAAAATGACCGACTCTTCATTTATTTAAAACAAGAATAAGACACAGGTCAGCTGCACAAAGTGAAGGTTGGGCCAATTCCCACTTAAGGACACTATAAACTGGAGGTTGCAGAGTATCCAAGAATGAAGCCTGTTATGAGTTCAAGGAAAAAGAGGGAGGACAGGTACTTCACCAGTATCCACAGGGCCACTGCCTGTGTCAAGGCAGGGACAAGGACTGCAGTACTTCACCACAACTAGGGATGCAGTGCTTAAACAGGTAAAAGCAGATCTTTCTGCTTCAGAGAAGGAAATCCCAGTATAAACTCAAAAGTACCTGAGTGTGACAATAGCATATGCAACTTCAAGCTCAAAACATTAAAAACTACTTCCAAATCAAAAAAAGAAAAACCAAACAAATTATACAAAGGAAGAATCAAAAGCTGAAGACCTGAAATGAGTAGAGCCCAAACCACACAGCCATCCCCATAATTTGCTTCACTTACCACTTCTTGCTTGTTAAGCTGTACTTAGTTATATATCAATAACGCTGTGAATAGAAATTAGCACCTTTTCATCTCGATGAAAGGCAGGCACGTGGAGTTTTCAGAGACACCTTATCAACGTGGGCAGGGGAAAAGGAGAGAAACATAAGAGGACTGGAAACATTTAAGGAGCACTAGCAGTGAAGTAAGACAGAACAGAGGGAATCCAGCTGTAAACTGGACCAGACTCGCCACAAGTCCATGGTCAGCATCAGTGGGCAGTAGTTCAGAACAGATAGTACTATCTACTATTAACATATAGGTAACTACAAGACCAAATGATTTGAAAATGTCATGGTCATCAAGCAAACCTCAACTGAAGGACAGTCTGAATACTAGTATTTGAAAACCAAGAAGATCAGTAAATCCAGAGATTCCTCTTTCAGGTCTATTACACCTCAAAAAAAACCTGTAATACATTCAGATGCCAAACACAGCAACAGACATGTTTAGAAAGGAACCAAAAGCACTTAAATATAGCCTTTTTTGAAGAAGAAGAAATATGCATCACTAGCAAATCACTCAGCCCAGAACTGCAGCTCGTTCACAGTAACAGCAGATTGTACACCTTTTAATTGCAGATTATGCTAAGGAGTCCAATCCTACTGCTGCAATTGCTCATGCCTCCCAGACTTTGCAGCACAGATACTAGTACTGGGTTTGCCTACTATTGGTATCAGTTTAGCAAGTACGGCAATATCTTATCTCAGGAGTAAACTGGATAGGGTGCATTCCCCTCTCTGCCCCCAGCAAGCCCCCTACATGTTCTGCGTGAAAAAAGCTGAGAAAATAAACGCTGGGACTTCACTTTAAGCTGTTTCTAAACAGCAGATCCTATTTCCTCACACTCAGCTCCACAAAGTAAATTAAAGAAGTATATATCCTTAGTCCAGCAAAGTACATCTTAGTCAACTATAAAGGCAAAATAAAGAACTGGATAAACACGTCCATTGTTCTCAAATGTTTGTGCCATCCCCTTCATTTGGCACTGTTCCTTGCATGGAGAGGCAGCGCAGCTGCCTCTTTTGGGTAAGCCTTAGGAACATCCTTGTAAAGAGCTAATGTTGCCATCATGTGGTAACCTTCAGAAACAAAACTGTACTTCTGTAGTTTTCTGTATCCCCCCGTAGCTTTAAAAAAATGACAATGCAGCACAGATGGCACAACCATAGTGGTTTGAAAGAAAGGTGGACTACTGACATGATTCAGAGCTGCAAAAGGTTTCAGAGAGGTTTCATGAGTTGCTAAAAGCAGCACCTGATGCTGCTCACATGGAACATGCTGCCAGAAAGACATAGCACAGGCACCAAAGACCGGTATATTCCATTATTTCTCTTCTCCCCTTTCCTCCAAATCGTAAAAAAAATGGTACTTTCACAGAAGCAGTTGACAGCAGACATGGTATTACAGGACCAAGTTTTCTTCTAAGGCACGTAACGCTCTCGTGCTAACAGTGCTTTAATCTTTAATGCCCCTCTCCCCCAGCACATCCCTTTCCATGGCAGTGCTAGGGCTGACACAACCGGCCCACAGGTAGGCAGCTCTCCCTCTAGGCATCTTACAAGGTTCCTGTTCAGGAAAATGACAGCTGCTAGGTTACAGCACACTGCATATCATCAAAACGTGTCAGATACCTCAGTAGCAGCTGAGTGGTATTGGTGGGAATGAAAACACTGGACAAATTCCTGCAGTCATAGACAGTTATTCCTTGGAAGCAAGTACCTTTAAAAACAAGCAATGTAGAAAAAGCATTTGGGAGCTCATTATGATTGAAGGCACATCTATTTTCTCTACAGGAACTTTTACCAATTTTCCCCATCTTATATAACTGAGCTTAACAGTAGTACATTAAAAAAACAAAAAGAACCCTAAGGAACAACTCTTTCACCTTAAAGGACCTCCAGGTTGATATACCTTTCAAGTTACTTTCAAGTTAAAGAGTTGCAGAGTAGGTGGATTTAATCACTTATTTAAAATCAAGATCTCGAGATGCTTGAACACGGGGTTTAATCCCAATTTGCATAATTTCTGATTTTTTTTTTCCTTAGTTGTTATATCCATTTGCATCAACCATGTGCTTGAACTCAATTTCCAAAGGCATATAAATAGCTCAAGACAACATTGTATAATTTTAAGTGTCTGAGCATGCAGATGCCCAGTTCTGGCTGAAATAAGCAACACTAGCCATGTAACTACTTAAAAGCACACATTTGTAAAAGCACATGCTTATCAGCATATATGACAACATATATTCGAGTATATATTTGACAATATATTTAAAAGGTGTTGCAACCTTTGTTTTTTAAAATATATATTCTCCCTCCTCCATTTTGTATTTGATTGGAAAAACAATTTGCTTTTCAATTACGAGAGATCTCAAGACTTCCGCAATTTCTTCATTCAATATGAAGAAAATATATCCCCTGCCAACAAACTACACAGGAGAAAACATAGGAAAAGATGGATGCTGACATTCAGAGATATGTAAACATTATTTTATAGTGCAAAGGCTAAATTGAGCACTTCAGTGTTTCAGATGGATCGAGTAATTTTTAGGTCATGTCCCCTTTTACTTAATGGTTTTGATTAAAAAGCGGGAATTATATGCCGCATCATTTAAGGAACTGTAATTAGGCTCACGTCTTGACATAAACTCTTAACTTTAAACATTCTGAAAAGCAAGCATGCTTAAACACAAGTCACCAGTTTCCACCTTGCTAATACGTCACTCATTATTGTAACTGCCCTTACAGGACAATGGTGGTGTTAGAAATCAGAAGTATGGAAGTATTCCAGGTCACTACTTAAAGAACAGTGGAAGTTTTTTAGAAAAGATGGAGTAATTTAAAGCCCTTGAATAGCAATTTGTCAGTCTTTCAAACACTGACATACTTATATTCTAACCAGAATACATACTTTCAGTTTATGCCTTAATTTATACAGAATGATTAGTGTAATTTATTATTTCTCATCTTTCACACCCAAGACTGCAAGTAATTTTGTTCATTGCCAACCATTTCAATAGCAGACTGCTTTAAAACGTCAAGATCTGACCTACTTCAAAAAACTGGGTATGCAAATATTTAAACTAGCATTGGGTATAGCATACTGAGCATAGTCTGTATAGCCAACTTCAGAGAATGTGACAAAAACATTTCTGCCTGTTCCAGGTAAACCCCAGAACCCAACACTTGGACGTTAATAAATGAGACGGACAACAATTCTTGGTCAGAAGCAAAAGTGAACTTATGATTACAATTTAAAGCAGAACCATTTGTTAAAGAATCAGAACAAGGACACAAAGTCATACATAACTAGAAGTTCATTTTACTTCTGCGCCTTCTGTGCCTTCTGCGCCTTCTCTGGCTTTTGTGCCTTCTCTGGCTTTTGTGCCTTCTCTGGCTTTTGTGCCTTCTCTGGCTTCTCTGACTTCTCTGGCTTCTTGCCTTTTTTAGAAGACATCTTCTGGAGCTTCTTCATTTCATGCTTGATGATCCTGTTTCTCTGCAAAAAAGGAAAATGTTTACTATTCATCAGAATGAGAACAGCAACAGCTCAAACATTATGCCTTAATTTCAATTCTAAGCTTTCAGATTCTGCCCTTTTTGATAATCACCCTTTGCTAACCAATTATATTTATATTATATAGTCAAAAGGTTTATCATGTATTACCTTTAAAATGTCAAATTCCACCTAAAACTGTTCTGATCTACTAAGTGGACAACATCATTCTGGCTGGTAACTTGGGCACCCCAGTATTTCACGTGTAATGACTTTCGTTATAGAATGAAATACTAACAGTAACCCATCAGGAATATCTGATTTCATCAGCAGGTAATTCCTTCCTCAGTCGTAACTTGGCAGACTGACACACAGATTATGTGGGTTCAAGTTTGACCAACTAATGAAGATAAAGTGGTGGCCAAAGCAGCATGAAAAATTCAAGGCATTCACATATTTTGATGTCACTCCATAACCCAAGCCAGCTATAAAAGTAAGGCTACTAACATCTGTATGTGACTCTAAAGTGAAAGCTACGAGCATTAACCCCATAAAAAAGCGACACTCAAACACTTACCATTTTCTTTGCTTTCATAACCTTGTAGCGATCAAAGTCAGTCATTTTGGCTTTCTGTGTGAAAAGAATCAGTCATGAAGCTCTGATATATACTTATGCAAGTAGAAAAACTCAGTGTTTCAAAGCATTCTGCAAGTAACTCTGACCATCTCCAAATTAGGTTTAGCTGCACGTCTGGAACTAGTTCACTATTTAAGGCCTTTGCTGGGAAGTGATGGGGCAGGAAAAAAGGTGGTTATAGAAACGACTGAACAAAACCACATTTACTGTTAAAATACAAGAAGTTGAAGCTGATAGGTAGCAACTTTTAAAAATCTATGGCTTGTCTATCTTTAATCTTAGCCTGCAATTTAAAACACACCGTTTAATAGATTGCACCTAATTTTAATAAGCAGAAGCAGTACAACATGTATTACTCATCCAGTGAAAAACTGTACCTTTTCTCGGGCTTCAATCTTCTTTGCCCATCTTGTTGCTGCCCATTTTTCATTTATATTTTCCTTCTCCCAGGCAAGTCGCACACACTTCTGACGAGCACTGCATTAGAACAGTCATAAAATTACATTCACAGTCTTTATAAAAAAAAATTTCTCTCTGATGCTGGCCCACCAAATTTCATACAAGAGAACATCACCCTTCTACGTTACTTCAGACGTTACTTTAAGTCAATGCCACATACATCTCTGTGGCCTAATTAACATTTTGTTGTGTAAATGCTTTGCTAGGACTGACAGATGAGCGACTGCAAGAAGCATACTCACGCACTGTTCCTAGCACTGCTTCAGAATCAGAAAGGCAGCAATTTTTGTAGCTAAATTACAAAAACTCATATAATAACTAATCTAAACAGAACAGAATGAGTTCAGCCTCCTGCAACTCCAGTGTAGTTCTGTAGGCAAGGAACGCGCGTTTAATGTCTGAAGCTGACCTAAGCAGTAGCAAAAGCAAAGCTGCACATTATTTACTGCAACTGCTTCCCCCCACACCATCCACCCCACAACTATCTGCAAGTTGCCTAGACTAGTGTGCCTTTGCTCCTGAACAGTGGTTATCAGACAATATTGGTAATGCAAACTTAAATATATTCCACTACAATAACACGGTCTGCCAAATTTTTACTGTGCATACATGTTAACCCATTGACTTAATGTTGTATGAACTTTCTAGATTTAGCAAGCATCAGATCACATAATTCAGTCATCAAGTGACAGCATGGCTTTTTTACACAGGTCAAAAAAATGGAAACTACTCACCTGTGGGGGAACTTGAGAACAAAGTCAGTCAGCTGCATGCACTTGAAGGGCATAGCCTGCCTTCTGACACCACTGCAGGGGCCATCAACTAGTGCCTGAAAAAGGAAAACAAATGTGGCGGTTTTGTAGCAGTTTTCCCATCATACTTGATTTACACAGCAGCTTCCTAATAATGTATGAACAGTATCTTGACAACAATGGTCCAAAATTGAAATAAGTTTTATGCAGACAAAACCTGAGATTGTTAAGTCTTGCATATACAACCCAAGCTTTACAGAAAGAATTTTAAAGGCCCGTCTTTGTCTTTGGAAAAATCCCAAACTGAACTTTAAAAAAAAGGCACACAGAACTAAGATGACATACTTCATCTTTCTTTTTTTTCCCAGCTTTTTCAGGAACATTAAGAGAAAAGAGTCGCCTTGCCCAAACATTTACTTTAAACATACATTAATGCCATTCCATTCATAAGTGTTAGACTCCAGCTGACATCACTTGTCCACTTCTACTCCTAGGAAACATAGCAGGGAGGGGAATATATCACTTGCCAGTGAAAAAAGCTTGCTACTGAAAGTTTCAAATACAACAACAGCTGTTAAATTCCATCTTTTTGTCAATTGCTTATTTATTCGAAAAATCTATTCACAGAAAATCTCCTTTAAAATCGATACACTCTGTCTTAGCGTTCAAGCTTCTGTTAAGGCAGAAAGGAGAAAACAAAGGTACAGCGCTCATAGCTTACCCTGTTTTGGTCAATAACATCCACAATGGCCACCAGCTTGCCAGCATGTGGCCCGAAGGAAATGAAGGCAACTCTGCCAATCTCGACGAAGCGTTTGAACACCTGGGAGCAGTAAGAATTGACAGGAGTTAGGTGAGAATATACGTAAGGCCATTGCTAGATTCAAGGCTCTCGCAGCCTTTAAAACAGCTTCCCAAGCTTTCGAACTGCACAAAATCCCTTCGCTTGAGCAAAACCCCCACGGTAATGCCCTCAACTACTTTTTGCCGGCCCCGCGTGGAAGCCGCAGGCAGGCGGAGGAAGAGGCGCCGGGGAAAAGCAGTGAGCCCCGCGGGCCGCAAAGAGCCGGGGCGGACGCGCCGGCTCCAAGGGTGCCAGGCGCTGCTCTCCCAACACGGCCCTGCCCGGCCCCCAGCCGCGCCCGCCCAACGGCCGCACGCGGGGCCCGGTCCCAGCCCGGCACGGGTGAGGCGGCCGCGGCCTTCCCCCCGCCGCCCGGCCGCCCCCCGCCGCCCGGCCAGGCGCAGGGAGACACAGGCGGGAGGGCACAAGCAGGGAGGCAGGGCGCGGGGAGACCCCCGGGGCGCCAGGCCGCCGAGGGCCCGGCCGCCCGCACGTACCATGATGGCCGCCCGCGAGCAGAAAGGGAGGGGGCGGCCCGGCGGCGGCCGGAAATCGCCTCTGAGCCGCGACTGCGCATGAGCGGGGGCGGGGCCCGCCTGCCGCCTGGCGGAGCGCGCGTGCGCAGGGCGCCTTCCCCGTGCGGCGGCGACTCGGGACCGGCGGCGTGCCAGTACGCATGCGCGCTACGGGAGAGGCATGGCGGCGGCGGGCATGCCTCTCTATGCGCATGCGTATTGGGGACGGGGAGCGCGGCCCGGCGGGGGGGAAGTGTGGTCGCCGTCGCCTCCGCCGTGCGCATGCGTGGTGCCGGCGGGCGGGAGGCCGCGCTGTCGGTGCGCGGCTTGCGTGTGGGTGAGGGGAGCAGGCGCTGCCCAGGGCCGGTGCCGCTCTCTCGGCTCAGCGAGCTGCGCTTCCTCCCGAGCTCGGGGGGGTAAGGACAGCCTCGGTGCTCCGACCCGGCGGCTGGCAGCGTGCTGCGGTTTTGGTTCCAGCCCCCGTGAGAGAGTGGCCCGGTGGCCGAGGAGTACTGGAGAGGAGGGCGAATGCAGAGGCCGTGCCTGTGCGGTGGCAAAGCTGGTGAGGAGAAAGTTGGCAGCGCACAACCAACACGCTCCGAGACAATTTGTTTAAAATTATCCTTCTTTTAGAAAGGCAGAGCATTTTAATGAGGAGATGAGTTAAAAATACACCAAGATTGTGCACGGGTTTTTGTCTCACAGCACAGAACTGGCCTCGAATTTGACAGCAGCTTGGCGATACGCAAGGCAGTACTCTGGGTACAACAGAACACATGCAGAATGGGCTTGGCAAGGAGACAGGAGTACACATCCAGAACAAACGTTTAGAGAGGGTAAAACCAGCATTATAATTCAGCTTGGTAGGTCATGCCGCCTGATGGTGAAAAGTTCATGGTTTGAAAGCAAACAAACAAAAGGAACATTTAATTGACTCCGCATTGTACACAGGGCAGCACAGAGGGACAGGTAGCACTCTGCGTGCAGCAGTCAAGCGTCTGGCCTGTGCCGTCAGCCGTCAGTCACGTCCTGCTGCCTGTGGGAGAAGGCATCGCGCTAGCGCTGGTGTCCGATGCATGCTGCTGGCAGAAAGTGTTTGTTCTGTTCTTGGACTGCGTTATCTCTGAGCTCGAGACAAGTGCAGGATTGCGCTTACTTTATTCCTCCTTCCTGTTGCCACGTGAATGGCATTTCCCAGAGCGAAGCTGCAGTGTGAGCTCCCTGCGGTGCGTACGGAAGGGACCTTCCCAACCTCGGGCAGAGCTGCAGAGACGATGTGCAGGCTGGAGACACGTTCCATGGGACGACCGGCCAAAGAGCATCCTCACAGGACGGCAGGTTAGGGGCCCTGAGGACCATCAGGGCATGGCAGAAAAGCTTCATGGGGAAGCGTCAGCTCACTGGGCTGGCTTTGATGTACCTGCATCAAGACACTGACGTGTGCGGATCATGTTTTGCAGGATTTTCACTTGCATAAATGTCAGCCAAAACATTTTCTATGAGGAGAAGAGCTTTGAGTAGCAAAGCGTAAGCAAAACATACTGCAGAGCACTCCTGGAAAATAGGGGCTGACCTTTGTTCTGGCTTTTCAGTGGAATGAAACATCCCAGTTTAGCTGTCTAAAGCATAGTGTTTATTGTTTGTACAGTTTTGCTTTTATAATAAAAGAGAGCAAGTAAAAAATGCACTTAAGCAACTTTAAATGGTACAGGTATTTTATGCAAGTGCTCAGGGAATGGACCATTAAAATGTTAATGAGCGCTTAACTCCATCAGGTATTTTTGAAAGTCCCAATCAGAATACCATTATAGCAATGTTATTTTACTGTGCTTTACAACGGTAATGTTAATACGTGTATTAAACCAGTTATTTTTAAACATGTTCTAGGTCGAGTCAGTAGAAGATGATGACTTTTGGATTCTTCCATTTTGCAGTGATTTGAAAAAACAGTATTTTTCATTTTCTTAATTTGATCTACTATGACTCTCCAGTACTACTTAAAGAGGAAGGAAGGGAAGTTACCTAAAATCTTGGTCTTTTTAATGACCTTTGCATGTTTTATGGCAGATACTCAAACGTCACTACTGAGTGCATTGATGACTTACCGAGTATGTGAGGGTTGCATCTGTTATGCGTAACTATAACTTGCATGCCTGCATTTCTTCTTCTGTCAAGATCATAAACGACTGGAAGAGGCATCATAAAAAACCCCAAACTTGGGCTGTGCCTTAAGATCAAATACTGAAAACAGTTCAGGACTTAAAGCTTAAAAACATTTTCTCCCATTAATACTCTTTTAAAACCATACGCTAGGCCTGCACAAATGTTGCTGAGCAAGTAACTAGATACTGCCTTCTGCTTAGTACACAGAAACATGCTCATAAATTAAGTACAGGTGAGGACTTTTTGTGATACACAGTCTTCATTGCCATCCAAGTGAACATAACATTATTCCTGAAATAATAATTGAATTTAAAAATTGAATAAAAACTCCCCAAATTGGGGTATGATCGACTGTCATACTCGTTGTTGTTCACTTTTCTGTCCTCTTAACTGATCTTGCCAATGCTGAATTACGCCATGCAGTACAGGTTACTGCTTGCTTCTGCCAAGTTTACGTATTGCTTTATGAGAAGTTTGTCACTTTCCCCCCCTTCAGAAATGTCTATACGCATTTCACGTCTCATCTGTTTCTTCTGGTGGATTAATTTCTTGCTGTTCCTCCACAGATGAGGTTTTTCATATGACATAATCCTGTCCCTATTCCCAATGCCCGACCGTTCTTTTTCTAACCAATCTGTATCGCGATCAACTGTCTTTGGTAATTGCGAATTGCTGCTTCTCTGGTGTATAAGCTTTCAGATCTACGTTATGGCAGTGAACCTGAAAGCAGCCCTAGAAAGTGCTGGTGTCCCCAGGTGGAAACTTAACAGTGTTCAAAAGTAGAAGTTGTTTATATGTGGTTGTGTGTGTTGTATATATATTAAAAAAACCCAAACACTCAGAAGAGTGGCTTGGTTTTAACCACCAGGGTTTCCTTGCTGAGAATATGGATTCTGGAGATAATGAGCACTGTCCAGTCCAGAATCTCACAGGATCAGTTTCACAGTGTGCAAATTTCCATCCCCCAGGAAAGCATTTCAGAGATTTCCTTACCCCTCTGATAAGAATAATTTGTCTACCAGGCTGAAAATATTGGTGGTGGGGAAAAAAAAATAACGTACACTTGGCTTAGCTTTTCACAACTTAATTTTATTAATCTTCATAAGCAGGCAGAGTATATAAAGAGATAAATAACCTGTAGTTTGTACACATTCCCAAGGGCTGTTAACTTCACTGGCTCTCTGAGAGACCTGTTCAGTTCTAGATGACAGGACAACGTTACACCCGTTGATCTGGTTCTGACCACACTTGGGGGAGGATTTAGCTATGGCTACTGAAGTCATTACCAGAATATCATTTTCCACAGAAATTTGGCAACTGAAGAAAACTTTAATGCTCTCATCCAGCTGTCTTTTCTTTACCCTTAACTGCAGTTCCAGATCCATCACACAAAAGATAAAGCTTTTATCTCATGCCAACCTCCGTAACGTCCATGCATTCTGAAGTAAATTTTATGTTTTATCAGATGTAACTTGGGTGCCACAGAGCACTTCATCTTGTAATACCTTCTGCCTTATTTTAAGTACTGCTACTCCAGGACATAGTAGTATACCAACAGAGAAGGGACAAAGCCCTCACTGCTGATCCTCTTGAAAAATCACTAACTTTTTTCTTTTTTTTTTTTCTTTTTTCCATTTAAAAAGATATTTAGTTCCTTTCAAATCATCTATCAGCCTGTGAAAAACAAAAAAAACCCCAACCCCACAACCAAACCTGAAAGTAAGAAGGTGATATAGAAACAAAAGACAGAAATTGAAAATAATATTCATGGGTAAAAATACTGGCCACTGTTCTCCTTGTCTCACAACCTAATCAATACGGGGAATAGAGGAAGTTGGGATAAAGAACGTATTATGTGCCATTGGAATTCATAATCCAATGTTAACTTGACTTTTGAGTGTATGCATCACCACATAGATCTCTTACATGCAACACGCGTATGGAAACCACTACTCACGCAGCCTCACAGGCTTTAGCTTGTTAGCAATAGATGTTGAATATTATAATCTCCCTTTTAGTTTTTACTTTCTCATGCTGAAAAGCTCTTAGCATGAAACCAGTAACCATCCCTTGAGAGAGGAAAGATGCAAGCAAAGGAAACTACATACAGAGGGAAGCAATCCTGAGAAGATGGAGAGGGAGGAATGTATTGAAGTCATTGCCAGCAGCTATTTGTAGGACATTTGGGAAAATACAGAGCTCCATGTAGGTACTGAATCTGGGCAAAAGATGGTAGAAGGGGAGGAGGGAAGTGAAACAGAGGTGCTTTTTTCTCCTCATGCAGGTCCTGAAGACTACAACAACCCCTTCTTTCTGCTAACTCTGAGGCCCTTCCAGATGTATTCCCCTTGCAGCTTCACAGATCACGTTATGGCAATATTAAGAGGAATAAACAGAAACAGCATACAGAGGGAGGAGATGGCAGATGATGTGGCAGGAGGCTTTTTCAAGGGTTATTTCAGAAGCCAGCTGAAGACGACCAAAGCTATACAAAAGACAGGTGGGTAAAAGGGGCACTGACCACGAAGAACTCCTTGAGTAGTAAGTAAAATTGTAGTCTTATGATTTAAGGGAATGAGAGGTTTGGTGAAGAATGCCTGGGCTTTCAAGGAAGTCAGCTCTTTGGAGCATGAAGGCAGCAGCACTTCCAGGAAAGCTCTGGAGTTAATGCATTTGACAGAAGCATCTGCTAGGTAGATCCCCAGTGCTGCTGAAGGAACACTGAGGCCAGGATAGTGGAAAGGCTGATCAAGGCACTACAGCCATGATTGCAGCTCCAGCAACGTGTTCACGAACTCACTACAGAAAGGGTGTTCTGCTGGCCTGCAGACTAGCTCCTCTTCCTCTTGGCCATGAATAAAGAGCTTAACTTGTTAATGCTTCAGAAGGTCCCAGGTCTGAGACTCTATCTGGACAGCTGAAATAACGTGTACATGACAAGTCAGTACTGACTGCGACTGTCCAAGATCAACAATACGTGGGGAACACAGGTCAGGGTTTCAGTATGAGAACATACAAAAAGTATTTCTGTGAAAGTCAGAGAAAAGGACACTGAAAATAGTGGCTTCTGGAGGTAACTATGAGACATTTAAATTTAGGTTCAGTTACTAAAGTGTGAAAGCATTTTGTTCCACCGGCAAAGCAAATCTTATGTACCATAGCAGAGGCATTCTGAGATCTCCATGGTACCAAAAGATATAGCTCAGTTTTAAGACAGGCTTGAAAGCCCTAAGAGGTGTTGCCAGTTTGTTACACCTTTATGGGGTGGGGATCAATCAGTATGGAACAGCAATGAAAACAATTCTATCCCAGCTGTTCCTTTCAGTTCCTGTCATTACCCAGTGCTTGTTCCAGTTTCAGAAATTAGATTATTTGGGGGCTTTTAGTGTCAGCACTGGACACAAAAACAGCTACCATGTTCCCACCTCCTACAGTTCCTACTGACTTCTTGTTTAATTTTATTTTAAACCACCACCATGATCAAATCCATCACCACCTGAGTTTACCAGTTAGCGCAGAGTTAATGAACAAAAAAAATAATACGTACCTGGCAGGAAAAGGCTATTAATCTCTTATCAAGCAAAGTGACATACCTGCCCACATTTTCTCTGCTGCACACTGGACAAACTAATTTTACAGAAACAGTTGCCAAAATATTTCAAAAGCGCTCCAGTTCACCATATCACAAGATTCCTTTGTGTCTCTTCTCTATTTATGCTTCTGGTCCTGAAGTATTTTTGCCTGTCTTTATTTTGCCCTCCATTTTTCAAAAATAAAAGTCCTACTTAATAGCACTACAAAATTTTTGTTTTGTCTTCAGTAAAGTTCATTTATTCTGGAATAAATACATGTTCAACACGACTGATGTTCTTCCGATTGTGTGATACAATACACAAATAAACAAGGAAGAGAAGACACAACAGTGCTGTAGCTGTGAGGAAGACGAGGAGCCCAGCAAACAGAGAAGGTTTCAGAGGTAATTGGATCAGCTTGCTTTCTGCTGGAATCATGTTCGTGAGGCTTAACATGTAACCGAGTGACCATGCTATATTGCTGTTACCAACCTGAAATAAAGACAGAAGAGTCCTATTCCCATGGACTTTTCAGTCAAAGAAAAGAAGTTCCAAAAGCTCAACTACTGATGCTGGCAACTGCCATTTAAGTTAGCAAGGAGAAAACTTTAGTGGAGTATACAAAGAAGATACAGAACCATTTTAAAATTACCCTTTTTTTGTAGTTCCAGAGGATGCTAATAAAATTGGTCACTGAGCTAAAGAAGTGAGACACAGGTATTAGATGGATGGGCACAAGGATGTGTGGTATATATGCAGACAGCCATATATACCACATATATACCATACAGGATTTTCTGTGCAAGAAACACACTTTAAAAAAAAAATAAATCAGCACTACTGTGCTAATTCCTAGAATTAGCCCCTCATCTTAGCCAAATCCTAGGATGTTATTTAGTTCAAGCAAACAAAAAGCCTCACAAAGAGTCCCACCAACACGGACAAAAAGGAGGCCAGGGTAAAGTCCACAAAGCAGGAACTCTATTTATCATCTTTTGTTCCATGGTTGGTTTTGTGCCTGCAAATGAACCAGCATAAAGCTCTTCAATTTAAAAAATAAACATAAGTGGAAAATTACTTAGGAATAGGTGAAACAAAAGCAAAGGGGTTACGTTTGTATGTGCTCCATGGTCCTCCTGCTTTGCTGTCTTTCCCCACTTCTAATTTGAGCAGAGTTTATCAATTTTCCACTGTCTTTTTCATTAAATCATCATCCTGCCACTTGATAAGCACAGGATCAATGGGTGAAGATAGAGTGTCCCTTGTCCTCTACCCACATGCCCAGGCTCCAATAACAGTTTGCCTATTTATATAAAACATATCAGTACACATCACTGCCTCCTACAAATCAAACCACAACTTAAAAAAAAAATCTATTTTTAAACAGAGTGAAAAAATAAGGGGGGAGCGGTGCGTTTCAAGAGAAATTGGTGGAACTCATTAAACAAGGGTTAGCCTAGAGGGCCAGCTACAAGATACGTATTTGGTTTACACTCTAGCAATAGGTTGCTTTCTTTTTCAAAGGGCCTGCACCACCTTCAAATCACTCCAGGTAGTTCTAGGGTATACTACAGGACAGACAAAGCTGAAGTTGCGTTCTTCTACAACCAGCCAGCTCTTCCAAACTCATTTGGCTTTCCACCTTTATTACAGGTCATCCCACTCTGCAACTACAGGGATGAGTTTGCCTGAATGACTGCCTGTTAAGTAGTTTGCTTAAATTTGGGAAACCAAACCTCTTTGGTTATTCTTGTATAAAAAGCATGATGATGAAGTTGAGGGATGAACTTTAATAAATGATTTAATGTCTTTAATGAACAGTTTTAAGCAGTCAGCTACTGGTTACCGGAGACCATAAGGGCCTATAATATTTGGTCCTTTTTGTAGCTGTGTATATCCTAATACCTTTTGTTTAACTGATAAAAAGAAAGCTACAGGAACTGGAATACAACAGGTGAGCAAAGAGATGGATCAAGGTGGTTTTTTGTTGCTGAGAGAGGGGAAAAACTCTCATTATGAGGTTTAGAACTTTTGCAAATCATCTAGCTCTAGATCTTGCCCAGATCTTAGCACTGGGTTAAGGTTCTTTTCATTGGTTGTGTTCACTAATTAAAAGGAAATATACCGCCTAGCATAGGCACCCTCCACTCTTGGAGAAACTGTGCTGTTCTCTCTGGGGTAGCTTAGCCAATCAGTTAACATTAGATCTTATTATTTTAGTAGGGGCAGATCTAATTAAGAGAATGTAGTTTTTCCTTTTGGAGTTTCACGATTACCCTAGTGCAAAATCTAGGTAACAAAGATGCTCATTTCAAATAAGCCTTTTGGCTTTTTATTTTGCTCAGTATTTTTATAGTCTTGGCTAAACACAGAAAAGTGTTGCTGTGTTTGGCTGCTCCTATCTGCTGGGGACAATACAAGATATATTTAAATATTTAGAAAAATCCACCCCTACCAGGTCCAGATTAAGATCCCAAAGTAAGATCTATGCTGATTTCCTGGTAGAGGGCTAAACTCTGGACACTCCTGCAGAGCTGCTAATGGTTGTCTACCAGAGGACAAAATAAGGCAAGAAAATCCTACTTGATTCCTTAGTGCACCAGTAATAGATATGACTGTTCAGAAAACATTGCTTACAATTTCTCATTCACAGCTTGCCAGCATACCCTGCATTTAAGAATACTCCATCAAGATCTACAACCTCTTCTTTTGTTGGTTTTGCATGCAAGTGCTGAAGCATTTCCAAACTGTACGGAGATTAAGAGACAGTCTGGGACAAGGGTTTAGAATAAAGCTCTGTACAGTAGCAGAGAGGAAAGGATGGCATCACAGAGCACTATGGGGACCACACTTCTTGATGTAACAGCCAAGCTTAGATAGCGGCCATGCCTTCTGATTTGGAAGCAAAGATTTCTTAGCAGTAGCTTTAGAATGGATATATACAAGTTCATTCCAAGTACTCTGTTTTTTAGGAGAAAAATTCAGGTCAGGGAAGAGAGAAATGCAGCTATTACACAAACATTGTAAGCCTTCTCTCTCTGGGAACTGAAAGCCAATACCCCACCAATATACATTCTTATTCCAGAGAACCAGATTATGGCACAGATGGATGTGCCAGCTGAGGATGAAAACTGCCCTAGTTGCTTCATCACCACTCACTGACTACAAACCAGCTCTGCTAGTTCCCCCAAGGCTCTGCCATCAGACAGAAAAGTGGGAGTTCTCCTGTCCAGCTCAGCAGGGTTAATGGAAACTGACCTTAACCAGTGAGGTGTTTCAGGCAGATCACTGCCTAGAGCAAGCCACTACTTCAACAAACTGGGGCAAGGTTTAAAACACAGTTATCTGATCCTTTCTTAAAGCTCTTCAAAAGAATCTAGGCAGCATCTCCAAGTAATGCTGCAACCCCTGGAACCAGGCTGAAATTGCTACTGAGGCTTGAAAAATGGCTTTGTTTTATGCCAAACATTTGACAATCATTTACAAAGGCTGTTTATGACAGTTATATTTTTGTAGGCTGCTGCATCTTCTGTCTCCTAAACTTCTTTGGATTAAAATAACAGTAAGAGGAAATAATTATTACTCACCTCCTTTTGAAAATGTATCTGTGGCCAAGTTTCTGCATCAAAGTTGTAACCATGCACAAGCAAGTAATAAATGAAATTGGCTGAAAAACAGTAGGATCTAGCATATATTTCTTCAAATTTAGGCAGCATAAGCTGGAGCTGAAAGCAAAAGGTTTTTTAAAAACACATAAATTATGAAAAACAAATGCTTTTGGTTTTTATAACTAGAGAATACTTTGGATTCTAATTAGAATTCAGAAACACCAAGCAAAGTTGTGGACAACTAGATAGGGAGATTTAGAAAAAGAAAGACCCTGACAGTGATGTGGTAAAAAATGAAAATAAACATAAAACTGCACACAAAAGATTGAGGATGTTATGGTTCCTAAATTTTCCATATCATCTTTACAGCATGGTTAAAGCTGTGAAATGAAATTTCAAAAACTAGTCCAACTTTTAAGCATGCTAAAAATACTACATGGTTTGAAGCACAGTGGGAAAACAAATGTTGAGGTTGATACAGACCTTCTGAAAAGTTCTGAATACTTGTCCAGTCCATATTCTTTTTACATCTCCCTTTTACAGATACAAAAGAAAAATAAAACCACAAACCAAACCACCCACTTACCTGTGCCCAGCTCTGTGAACAGAAAAACCACATACTTGAATTGAAGTCAGCTAGGGAAAAGTGCCCAGATAAATTCAAAGCATTAATTGTATAGTAGAATCCTGAGAAAGCCTATAGAAAAGGAGTAGATGACAGGCCTGTTACTTTCAGAACTACAGAAGTCAAAAGCAAGCAAGCTCAAAAAGAAATGCTGTGTTTGCAAACCTACCACAAAATTTCCTTTAACTTTTGGTTGACGTATTCCATTAAATGGACAGTCTTCTCTGTCTCTGCAAGCAGTGAAGTTAAACAATAAAGAAACCATCTCCTGGCACAGACCTGGGTCTCCTGTTCCATGGAAGTTCACAAGCTGGTTTGGGTAGTAATTTGCTGGTCTCAGAGACTGTGTACAAAGGCTGCCGGAGAAGTACTTCATTGTTAATGCAGTATTATAATTCTGAGGGTAACATGGATTATCCACATTGGAACTGGTGTTTGATTTCTGGAGGGAAAAAAAAAAAACCACAAACAAAAAAACCCAAACAACAAAGGCTACTCAAAAACAAGAAAGACCTAATTTTACATTAACTACAGGAATCTTTTTAAACCACATATGCATGTATTTTTGTTCTCTTTCTCTGTCATGGCTGATTACTACAACATTGCTGATCACTGTAATTCATAGAAACTTCTTTCTCAAAAATCATTGGCAAGATCAGCAAAACACTTACAGGACTAGTTGGGCCTTTTTGACAGACAGTACAAAACTCTCACCAATTTTTAACAAATATGAAAATCTTTGTATGAAACCTAAGTGCGTTTGTCCACAACTAAGCACAACAGAGCTCTTATCGGGGTCTCCAAACTCCACCAAAGGGAAGCGAACACAAGCCTAAGAACCTGCTCAGACAATTACTGAACACCTGCAAGAGCAACATAGCAAAGGGTCTTAAACAGACCTGGAGCAGCAATGCTAAAAGCCTCTTCTCAGCTTCATCTCTCCCATAGCACTGGAAGCTGTGAGTGTAGACATCGTAGTTGTAACCGTATAACTTCACTTGCAAGGTGCTATTGAAGTTCTCCTGAGAGTCCTCTGGGATAAATGAAATTTGAGTGGAAGCTCCTCCAAGATCCAGTGCACCCATAGTCTCTTTTCTGTAAGGACGGACCCACGTCCTCCAAAGGTTTCTCTACATGTAAAAATAAAAACAAGGCTAATCAGAAATACCATCTGCTTGTTCTCCCTTCAAGTTCTTCTACTCTTTACTTAACTTTGAGATATCCCCCCCCCCTTTGTCCTGCACCCTTTCCAAAAAATCTTAGCTCTGAGGAAACATGCAGATGGTTTTTTTTTTTTTTTTTTTTTTTACACAAGAGGGATGTACTTTCACAGAGTGAAGTGATCTTGAAAGACGGAAAAAGGAATGCAGCATAGCTTTCAACTCAGAGGACAGCACAATGACCAAAGCACAGGACTAGCCAGATCAATATCTGTACTAGAATGCAGGGAACTGAAACTGAAGCCCAGACCCATGAGATCCTGAACAAATCTGGATGGAAATAGTATGAAGATTTGCTTGTTTCAAGGCAAGAAAAATTATTAACGGAATAGAATATTAAGAGATCACACAGAAAAAGAGAGTGAAAATAGAGTGAAAAACACAGAAAAGTCAAATGAAAGCTCCATCAAATTCAAAATAAAAAGGACCCCTAATCTGCACATTTCCTTCACTGAAACTGCAGTGGCAATAAATCTGATCCATTCAGCTGGCATTTTTCCTCTGTTACCCAAAACATCCCCCAAATTCTGTATTTGATCTACGCAGTCACAGTGCAGAATATAGATTTTGTATTATTATCTATCTCAATATTTACTGTAGTATTATTTACTGAGCATGATGATATGAATGGAAGGGAAAATAAACTTTATGGGCTAGCAGATATACTCACAAGAAAATTCTACAGTGAAAGATTCCCATTAACAGCCCCTAGCAGAATTTGACTCTTAGCCCACTGTCACAAGAATGGTGAAAATTTCTCCCTCCTACTAGTGATATTCCACATGTAGGTCTCCACACAACTCTCTATACTAAACTGGCTTCACAGCATCCTGCAGTCCCTTCAGTAGTCCTTATGAATCTGCCATATGGAATTTGATATTTGGATTATTAAAATTCCTGTGGTAGAAGACTGACACCACCCTGAAGTTCATGATGTCATTTTTGTTGCATGAAATGCACAAAATGAGAAAAACTCTTCCAGAACGTGTGATTCCAATACCATTTTTCTTAACTTTGCAAGAGTCAACAACACAGTAACCATGAGCTATCACTCAGATCACCAACAACTAATTCCTGCTTATTAATTGCTATGATCTAACAGGAACCATTCAACCAAGACAGCTAACAATACTCAGGGGTTTGGCTGAAATTTCTATCAACCTAGCAAGACTATCTGGAAGAAGTGCAGTTAATGCTAAGGGCAGCACGCTGCTGCCATGAATGCAGATGAGCAGTTGCTGATCATCTTGGTACAGCTTTTACTGGGAATGAAATTATACTGCATATCTAAATATAAAAAGGGATCTTCCAATACATTTGACTCCTTCTCTACTATGAGGCTCCTCCTTGACCCTATCCTGAGTTCAAGGACAGCATAAGTATCTTTATATTGGTATCACTTTGTCCGCACAAGACAGTTGGTATCACAGCCCACTGCTTATAGCCTGCAGCTTTTCAGCAGTATTGGAATGAACTGTATATGAGTGATCCCTGGCTCAGCTGAGGCACATTTGGCCACATCAACTTAACCACCTTCACTGCTCCAAACAGTCTTGTCTATTCAAGACAAGTGAGCCAACACTGCCAAACAATTTGGAGATCCCTAAGCTGTGCAGATCCTTCACCAGTAGAGCTGCAGGAACAGCAACACCTGAGGAAGTCACAGAAAAGCAGAAGAAAACATCTTTAGTTGGCACCACTGTCAAGGCAATCAATGCCTGTCACACTTAAATGCATTGGTATGTTAAGAGCAATGCAACTTCTGTTTCTACGTAAGGCATCTGATGTCTTTTAGGGAAGAGCCCTGTTTTGTGGATCAACAATTTTACCTTTGCCATATCACATTCCTGTAACATCATATTCCCTGATTTATGTTTGCTTTGTTCTATTACTGCCACAAAAAGACCCTGCACTGTTTCAGTGCAAAATGGAAGTTATAGCTATGATGTTTTAACAGGCATGCCCTCTCAAACTTCTCATTTGTAAGAAAGAAACAGCAAAAAGAAAAGCATGCAGTTTTTTCCACACACCTCTAAGAAATTGCCCATTAAATAGTTGGCTGTTATCCATCCATACACCCCTTCCTCTGGCCCAGTTATGATCTGCGCACCCCTAAATTCAAAAGGTTGTGCTCTGAAGTAGTTTTGAATGCTCGCAAGGACTTCATTGGCTGCCGTTTCATTTTGCAACCTAAGCAATTCACAAAACATGAGACACTGAGCATCTGGAAAGGCAATTTCATGTGTATTGTTCACTGACTAGCAATTCAAGAAAACTGCTACAATCACCTAATTAAAAAAATAGACTTTGTTTCCCTAAAGGGGAAGTTTATGATAGGAAACAGCCAAGTATCCAGCATTGTTTCAACAAGCAGCTCCCCCACTATGTACAAACTTCACTCTTTATCATACAAGTTCATGGGTGTTTTCTTATATATACACTTTTTAGTGAACTCAGTGCTTATATGACAGCTGCTGGTTAAAACAGTCCTGGAGCCGTTCTTCCCACTCTGTTTAGCCACAGAACAAATATAAAAAGCCAGTTTGTGCCAGGGCTAAAGCCACAGACAGACCCCCAAAACCACATTCATACTCAGAAAACTCTGCAGTATCTAGCTTTAATCTGCCTTTGCTGCCCACGGATACACACTAACATTATCTGTTTACATAACACTGAATTTTAAGACAGATATGGAAGAGAAAATTAAACTCTTGCTTCCTCCAGAATAAAGCAAACATTTATTTTCAATATGGCATAAAAGAGGATTTTTATACAGCCCCACTAGCCCTATCAAAAAAGTTAATTACATTAAAGTGGCTGGGCTCCATTTCCTTTTGAGATAGCCAATTTCCAGTGGACAAAAATGGGTCCAGTACATTTTTCACATTCTGTTTTCACAGACTGTTATGCTAGTATGCACACAGAGGAGTTCAAGTTTCTGCCATACCTCAGTAGTCTCATGCCAGCTGTAGCCCCCAGATAAACAGAAGTGCTTTTATGCAGATGAACTGGTATTCTCTCCTTGACTTTATTCAGACAGTCATCAAAGGGTTTGGCAAGAGCTCCAGGGTTACTCTCATAGCTGGATACACCAGGGCCTAAAAGAGAACAAGTAGATTGATTTCATTCTGCTTTGCCAACTACAAATTAGCCCAATTAGCAAACAGGTGTTAAGAGAAAGAGATTTCCCCCTTCCCTCCTGTAATTGTAAACAGGGATAGGATGGTTGAAAACTACAAGTGCTTAAGGAATAAACAGTGTAGTGACTCAGCTGTGTGAGACAGAGAAGATCCTTGCAAACTGCTTGCCTGTATTTCTGTGTGTATACATATACACCTAATAGTACCATACCTAGAGTAAGATACACAGTATAACCATGTAACAACACAATGACAGCAGTGCTATATTCATGAGGAAAATAGGTTTACTCATGGCAGATGCTGTAGAAAATAGCATGTCTAATGCATGTAAAATTTCTCTGATCTGCTAAAGTATAGAAAATCCCTCCATCCAGAACCTAAGACAAAGATTTCCTAATCTGGTTTGCCACAACTGCCGTGGACACCATGACACCTCTACAGCTCACTGCTCTCAACTGAAAATAAAATAAAGAAGCTTCTGCAAGGAATTGCTGGTGAAATTTCAAGATGCACACAAATGGCTCTTGAAGTCATAGAGGTCCAAGTCTAGGCTGGTGCACAAACTACTAAGTATTTCACAGCTTTCCAAATTTCCAAAGCCTTCAAATAACAGGAATGAGAGTTACACCATGTTGCATAAGGCATAACTATTTGAACAATTAACATCAAAGTCTTTCCTCGCTTGCTCAACACTCCAAGGACCAGCAGGACCTCAACTTGTTCAGGCTCAACTTGGGTGTGAATAAAAACATTCCTTAATAAAATTTCCTAGCTGAGGAAGTTGCACAGGGAGAAATCCAGGCATTCCCATGAAGCCATTGCCCCACAGAGAACAACTCTGCCAGAACTCCATCTAGTTCTCCTGTAACAGCCATCTCTCACAACCTGATCCCAAGCTAAGCAAAAGGTGGCTCTTACAGAGTTAAAATGAGAAACCATTTATGTTCAGACACATTGCATTGATAAAAACAGTAGAAAAAATATGTAAGACTTTACAGACTCCACACTCTACCACTCCCATTTCCACAGTATGAACTTAAACATAAACATTACCCTGTCATCACTAGATGTTCACAGCCCTGGTTTGGAATAAGACTTTCTAAAAGTCTTAAGTCTAGCGCAGGCAGGCCTGAAGCTGGAAGGAAAGCTGTTACCAGAGGAAAACAGAGCAGCAACTGCTGTTTTACATCCTCAGCAGCTGCTGTTGCCTCACACTCCCTTGGTGGCAGCAACCTCCATCTCCCAGTGTTCAGACAGAGCAGGTCACAAGGCAGTGACCATTTTGTTCTGGAAAACTGACTGCTTTGCCGATGCTTAGAGCCTGACCAGGACAGATTAATTTTACACTGTATAGAAAGGATTTTGCTTTGGGGCTGGCTCCTACACACAGGGGCAGAGGTACCTAATAAAGGCAGAAATGAAATCATAAAACCACCACAGAACTTACAGAGTAGTTGATCATTTGACTTTCAAGTTCAGTAGGTATGTGAAAGTCTGCCTCTCAGTATGGCCATGCCCACAACCATCCCCCCCATTTAAGTGCTTAAGGCTATGGTTAGAAGGTCACTAAAGAAACACTGACAGATGTGTTCACCACTGCCCTCCAGAGCTTAGCTGGGGACCTCTCCCATGAGCCCTCTGTCTCCTCCAGTGCAGAGTCATCCAAGCCTGCAGCAGTGAACCCTGGTGATTTTGTGCACTGGAGGATGAGGAGTACTTTGGTTGACCATGTACTAAGGTTAAGGCCCCTTTGGACCTGAACAGTTCACAGCAATTTGGACTCCTCCATTTTGTAATTTTTTGTATTCCTCTGAAGTAAAACAAAATCTAAACCAATTACAACAAATTTACAAAAGTATTCCTCCATCATTGTTTGAGGAGAAGAACAACGCAGTTTCTCTGTGCGTTTTTCTCACACCAGAATTCCTAAAGGCAACATTCCTAATGAGGCAAGACATGAGCTAGCAGAGTGTACTCCCCACCTCAGCAGGCTGGCTGCCATTCCTGCAGTCTGTAAGGACACACCATCAGGCACATGACAGTGCATTACTTCTGAGCACGTTACACTTGCTTTCCTTTCTTTGTTCTAAAATTGCTAAGAATGTCCACACATATGTTTAATGCTGAAGACAGAAATATTGGTGCTGTTAAGAAACCATTGCCTTCTACTCATCTCCTAGTTACTCATGGACCTCTATGGCTACATCTTCAGCATCTATTTCCAGACACAAAGAGGGATGCAGGATTTTGCATGA
Source organism: Ciconia boyciana (assembly GCF_034638445.1). Classification (NCBI taxonomy): domain Eukaryota; kingdom Metazoa; phylum Chordata; class Aves; order Ciconiiformes; family Ciconiidae; genus Ciconia; species Ciconia boyciana. The sequence continues at coordinate 121,956,682 of NC_132935.1, read as the reverse complement.
TCACGCACTGAGAGGGAAGGAAAGGGAAAAATTCTCTTTGAATGCCACAGTTATTATCAGAGATCAACAAAATCTGCACTGAGACTTCCTGAGTTGCCCCACCTTCTCCTCTTACCTAACTTGCAAACCCAAACCACTACACTAAACAAAGCAATACTGCTGAAGTCAGTATCTTAGAGGATAATCTAAAGCTCATTTAACTCAGAGCAGCAGAATTATGAAGTTTGGCTTCCTGCAGAAATCCCTTATGGACTAGCTACTGTTTAATAATGTGGATTTCTCTCGCCTACCTGGCCACCTGTCTTCATAAAATGTGTGGAATTTTGGTATCTTTGAAAGCTTAACCAAACGTCACTGAAGTTGACTAAGAGATTCAAAAGCTGTTACGAAGGAATCCACAACAAGCTATTAGAACATATACTTAACCATACCGGAGTGTGAGCAAAAGTCAGTCTAGTCTAGCGTCCTCTCTCTGAGAGGAATCAATGCAAAACCTCAGACAAAAGACAAGGCAGGTAGCAAGTGGTACTTGTGGTGGGACACCTTCTAGCACTGCACAACTACAGGTCTTCCTGAGCCAAAGGCCAGACCTGCATATTTGATACAACTATGACATCCTGTCAGAAACAGTTCTGCAATTTAGCTATTTTACTTGATAATTTTATTAAACGCTTCCTAGTTCTGTAGCATGAAGAAGCTCTTCATGTTCACCTTCTGCATGCCTTTCATAATTTCCCCTCAGTTGCCTCTTTCCAAGTAATTACAGAACAATTCCAGATGAACTGCATAAGCCTTGTTTCTCTAGGAAACCTGACTCAAACAGCAGAGATTTTTTTTTTAAACATCGCTAAGACTTCTGGAAAATAAAAAATAATTTGTCAAACTCTTATACCATAGCTGACACCCATTTTTGCCTCCATCAAAATTAATGGCTAACATCTGACAAGGGCTAGATCCCCATTCTTCTCAAAGACTTTTTATTACAAGCTATTTTAAAATATATTTAATACTTTCCTTTTAAAAGAAATTATTTCAGGGCACAAAGACTAAACATTTACAGGGCCTGATTCTCTGCAGATCGAATTCTGTCTGCACCAATCATGCTCTGCAATGGAGTAAATCAAGTTTAGCTACAATTTCCTCTCTCCGTTGCAGATTAGAGCACCCTGCTGTATCAGTAGGAGAAGGACTGATGCTGACAGATATAGACAGTCTTAACAGTACTTGCTCCCCAGCACTGAAAAGGAAACACAGCAGAAAAAAACAGTATAAGCTTCCCAATAGCCTCTTCTTGGAGGCTAGAAAGAAATAAGGAACTTCCATTTGAGCTCACCTTTCACATTGCACTTGAAGGTTTGGCTTACTACTCCTGTGTCGTTTTCTTTTTCTGCTGGCCATTCATAGACATAGACTGTAGTCCGAGAGGATCCAGCATCAAGGACTATTCCATACTGGGGAGTATGGAAAAAAAAAATACATTAGATAAAGAAGCAAACAGTGACAGCTTAAAGGCTCATATGCAGCTGTATTTCTTTGCACCATCAAACACTTTAGAAAATGTATGCACAGTATACTCACAAGAGAGATTAATTCTAGTGTTAGGTGCTTAGGCATGAATCCAACAGCCAAGCACAGAATTAATGTGGCTGCAAAACAAAGAACATACTACGTATCTTCAATAATTAATTCAGTGGGGATGGAGAATGCTCATCTCCTTTCAGTATCAGGTTCAAAATCCACACTGACACATACATAACACCGTGTTAGGACCTGATTTTGCAGCAAGTTCATTTCCCATTGTCCCAGCTACACTCCCTGGACACTGAAGGGTTTGATACCTAAGCACAGGCTTTAGATTCAAGGATACACAAGGGATCCATAAAGCTATGAGCAAAGAGGTAAAGTACGTAATAGTCCACAGTGAGAATGATGTAACAAGTCTGGTTCTTTTCTAATTGCCCCATAAACCTCTCCCTTTGAGTGGTTTAGGCAGTCCACCTGCGAGTTTGACACTGAAAACAGGCTGTGCCAGAGTGTGAGACAACAAAGAGGGAAAGAGAATAAATATTACCCCATGTTTATTTATGAAATAAATGAGAAATATTTAAGTGACTTGCCCCAGGTCACTTGGACTCTCTGTGGGATTAAAGCACAGGTTTCTCCATCTCATTCCACTGCTCACCAGACCCATCTTTCCCCCTTTCCCAACTTCTATGGCAGCAGCAAACTGTAGCAACTGGGAAGGCAAACTGCATGAAGGGAAGAAAACTGCCATTTTGCTTATTCTCTTTATGATCCCTGAAAGTATGTTTAGCTGCCTCCCTCTTCCAAAGTCATCTAATTGGTAGGAATCACGCAGTGTAGGGTTCATTTCTCTGTCAACTTTTTTTCTTTTAAAAAAGACAGATTCCCAGGAGCCTGACAATACTGAAAAATGAGAGCCTCCATCTGGCTGCAAAGCAGTAAGAGCCCCTGCAGCAGGCTGATAAATTTCATCTCACTGCCTCCCTGGGGAGCGTCAAGTCTGACCGAGAAAGATCACTGCTTCAGGTGGCAAAGCATTCAGCTTCCATACCTCATTAGCTCCCAGCTTCCACTGTAATCCTACAAACTCCTGGCCCCAAAGAACTACCAGCAATACCAGTCTAGTCTGTTTCCTAGAGGACTGTTAGATAATGAAAATTTCATTTATATTTATCCAGATGATATTTACCCTGATCAACTAAAAGGTGAAAGACTCCACAGATACTATCAAATCACGACACCATCAGGCTCCGTTCAAGTAACTACTTTAGCAAAGATCCTTTGAGTGTATTCCCCCTCCTTGAAATAGAGATGAGCACTCTGGAGACACATAATACAGTAATGGCCAATCTGCTCAAGGGCTATTAATTCAATCTAGTCTCGGTCAGCTTGAAGTGCCAACCATAAGCATTTAACTTAGCTACTTTTAGAGCTAACTATCATGCCCAAGTAGAGCTGGAAGTTAATGGAAGTATTTTTACCTCAGCTAACTGTGGGGCTTTTTGACCTACTTCCATCCTCCCCTGCATTTCCCAGCCTCCTTCCTGAAAGTAACAGATTTCCATCCCAAAGAGTAGTGGTACACTTACCTGAACCAACACGTGACTGTCAATTTTATTTTCTTCTTCCTCCTCCTATTTTTCCTATACAGCCTTGTTTCTTTTAAAAGAGATGCTCATTTTTGAAAAGGACTTTTGGGCCCATTTCAGGGTGACTCTTGAAGCTCCTCAGAACTTGTGTGAGTTCACTCTGTGTGAAATGGCCCATGCAGCCTCATGAAGTGGTGACCAGTGAGAAGTGTGCCAGATGTTAGGACTAAGATTAATCTTTAATTAAAAAAACAGAAATTACAGAGGATGCGGCATTTTAAGAGGGTGAGAGAATTCTACATGCCTTGTCTCAGCCTGCTGCCTAAGACAAACTGGTTGAATTAAAATTCTCCAGTGACATTACATTTCTGTCCAAGTTGCAAGTCAGATCACCTTTGGCTGCCCTTTAAGGACAAGCAATGCCTTCCTGCTTTGAAATGCACTGCGTGGGACTGAGAGCACAGGCAAATCCTTATCCTGGGCTAGCAGCTATTAAAGAACAGAACAACTTTTTCTCCCTCCTTTCCCCTCTACTTCACCTTTCCCACTGAGAATTTCCATCATCTCTACTCAAACACCAGTGGAGAGAGATAAAGGCCTGGTGATTCCCTAATACCCAAGAACTGCACCATCTAGCCAATGGACTAGATTAGTCAGACAAGACAGGGAGACAACATTAACCCAGAAGAGCTTCAGAGTTCTGGTTTCTAGTCCAGTAGAAGGAAGAAAGACGAAAGAAAGAAAAAAAAGATGTGACTTAAAGGAAAATGCTTATTTTTGCCTTCACTGTTGCCCAATGTACCTCCAACACAGAGGTGACCATGCTGCCTACAGCATGAAGTAAATGTACCACTTCACTTTTTGGGTCTGGCAGGATGCTATGACTACTGTACACACTTACCAGAAGCTAAATAAAAAGCAAGGTAACAATAAACGAGACTTTGTGTCTGTAAAGGTACACTCATACATCTTTTTTTTGGCTGCAGCTGGGCTGACTAAAGAGACCACTACCCTCTCCCCTATCAACTGTTCGTCCTTCCCTTGCAAGAGGGTACCCCTTGCTCACGCGGCTACCTGTGTGAGTGACAACTACCTATACTGTTTCAGAGGCAGTTTCATGCTGTTCACTCAACCAGTATGGTTGTGGCCCAAACAGATAAAGGATATTCATATGAATAGCTTTGCAAGTACATCCCAAAAAGTAGTAATCCCAATAGGGAAGCAAGAACAAGCCCCAATTAACCACCTTTTCAGCCTGAATACCATTGCCATAGGAGGATGAACAGATGCACAAACCCTTAAAGCAGGCACAGTTATGACGGCTCACCTGTCTTCCAATCACTTTGGAAAACTGCCACGAGAAGCTAACAAGCTAAACCAGCTACAGGGAAGATGGAGGCCACAACAGTGGATCCATGCTAGAAGCGCACTTCAGTTCAGCTACATAGGTTTGAACTACTTTTAATCAAGTATAACATCCACAAACAAAGCAAAACACTTCCTAAGAGCCAAAAGAGATGTGCAAAATTTAGATGTCAAAAACTGTAGCACCTGGAGAGGCAAATTAACGAAACACAATAATGAAGGGAGAGTTTTTTCTCTTTAGGGCTCACAAAACATCAGTAGACAAACAGAAATTTTTTTGACCGGTACAAAGGCTCATTACATTCAGAGCTAGCATCATTTACAATTCTGGACTTCTTCACAAACTACGTCACTCAGGATGTTTGTGCTCTCTTCATCACTCTTCTGACTTCATGGTGTGTGCCCATGAGTCATGAGTTCTTTCAGTGCCTCAGCCTCATGCACGTGGGCAGGTCCTTCCTTCACAAATGACTGGCTCAATCTTCAGATAACCCAACCATCAAGGAACCAAAATATTTAATTTTGCAACAACACTTCAAAACATCAATGGCGTAGAAGATAATTTATCTCTTGTGCCGCAAAGGAATGAACCTGAACACTCTCAACGTGCATCCCGGGAAAGAGCTATTACACCACAGAGAACACAAACTCTAGTTATCCTTCAGTAGCTGTTTTGGTTTCATGGAGAAGAGCCAGAAGAAGAAGAAGAAGAAGGCCATTTACAAAGAGTAAGTCTGTTTTCATCATGCTATTGCCATATTTAATTTTAATCAACTGCTAACTTCAGGACACTGCCATTTCCAGGCTCCATCATATCAACTAAGTACTGGAGGGTTTCACACTGGCATACCGAGGTCCTCCATCTGCTCCTGAAGAATGTGTACTTCTCGCGAGTGTTAATCATTCACTGAGGACTACTCAGCGTCTCAGGAATCAAACATAGGGTCCTCCATATCAACTGGGATTTTCTGCATTGGCAGGCTTACAGCCCAAAAAGAAATCCAAAGCCAAGGCACCTAGCAGAGGAACTGCCAGTCTTGTCCAGAAACAGCCATGAAGCCGTTGTGATTCAGGAAGCAGACATCCCCACCTAAACCAGCTCCAGATGGTCAAGGTGGGTCTGATGTTTGCTCAAAGAGTAAGGTAGACAATTTTGTCATTCTGAATGTGAAACTGAATTAATGACAAACACAGGTGATATGTAGGCTGTCTTTTAGATAGTGGCTTCAGCCTACATGTCAGTCCAGTCTTGCCTTGCATGAAAACTGGCAAGATGTAAGGCTGCTGCCAGCAGAGATTTGGGGCACAAAAGGGAGTAAACTTGAGGCGCTGTGTCCCCATGCAGATCCCAGCACACGCACCCTCCCACACCACACAAACACATACAACTGGTATCAGAATACAGTTTTATCTCATTGTCTGACTCATACACCACCAAATGATTCAGACAAAGCCAAGGTGTTTATAATCCCATGAAGTGTCATGAGACATTAGCCTATCGCTATCAGCATGTGAACTATCCAGTTAAATACATACACAGAGGGAAAGGTAGAAAGGACTTCAAAGAAGGATCTGACAAGGCTTATATGCTTGTAGCTATCGTGGGAAAAAACAGAGAACTCAAAATGCCAGACTGCACAGCTTCTCTAGAAGGCTAATTTCGACAGCTTTGTCCTCAGTTGTGTACATCTCTCATGGAAGAATCTGCACACGTGCTCCAGCAGCACAAGGCAAAGCCTGAATTCCAGAGTATTCCAGTTTGTCTTTTCCAGTTTGCTCTGCCCCTCCTCATGAAGCTACTTTGCTTCTGTTAATATCCAGCAAGTCCTAACATATCGTAAATCATAAAGTGTACACTTACAGCCCAAATGCTTTTGATACACAGGAGCAGTTTGCAAAGATTTCAGCATAGACTTCCTAGCTGTGCTTGGGGGCAGAATTTAAACTCCAGGTATTTCCCACTTCAAAATTATTTTAAAATTACTTCCAATCTCTGGCAAAAATAAGAAAGCAGTGGCATATTCTCCTCGTTTGGCCTTTCAGTCTTGGAGAAGACATTGTGTGATAGGCATCACAGACAGGGAATCAAGGAATGCTTTTCCTGCTTTGCCACTGACTCTGTGATCTTGACCAATTCTCTTTTTCTCTCAGCTTCAGTTTTCCCATGATGAAGATGTGATTAAACATTAATTTATGGCTGTAAGCTTATTTGAATCACCCCATAAAAATCAGTTTAGAAAGGAACATTATTAAATATCAGTCACAAATAAATATTGTTCTCCTTCCTTAGGTATTCTAAGACTTACCTTAAGACCTGGGGAGAGGATCTGTTGCTGATTTATCTGAATCACTGCAATAGCAATGAGAAGAACTATGCTTAGAAGAAGGAACACTTGGGCAACAACACTTGGGGTTCTGGTGAGCATCCTGAAACAACAAAAAGGGAAACACTTAAGGAATATGAAAGGATTCAGTGATTCTGCCTTAACCCCTGAAGCCCTGAATCAGTTGAGACTCCTCATAAAATCTCATTTCGTTAACTAGATTACACTACATGAAAATTCTGTGTTCTCCTCAGGAACTGCCTGGTGTTTTGCTACCACTAACTTTTTATTGTCTAGAAGGGGTGTGTCTATATTGTCATGCTAATGATGCCAGATTTCACCCTCAGGTGCCAGTCTGCTCCTTTCCCACAGTGCCTACATGTAGATGCATGCTCACCATCTCGTTCCCTCAGGAAACGAGAGCAATGGGCAGGCTGGGGCTAGTGCACACCCAACGATCCCATGTACACCTACAACATAGACAGAACCACAGCCATGTAGACACAATGCTGGCAGCTGCTGAGTACAGTTGGATATTTCTGCCAGAGATGCAAGGTCAGTGTCTGTAACAGATAAAGGCTGCTTCAGCAAGAAACAAAGGAGGTTTTAAGAACATTAACGTAGGCATCTTTCTTCTAACTGCTGATGTGTTCATGAAGCATGTTTGTGTGCATGTGTGTGTGCATATTAATGCGGAGCCTATTATTATCACTCTGCACTACACATAAAATATAAAATACACAGTTTAACTCACAGATCGTGCAATGGAAAGTTACTAAATCTAAGTAAATCTAACGTAGTTATGTCAGACAAACCCAAAGGTGACATGAAACTTGCATACTGACAATAAAGCTGTTTATATGTTCATATCCTCTGGAAAGGTTTTCTAGAATTCAAATGTGGTTTAGGTTTCCTGTAATATCTGTTCATCCTTTATTTTGCATGTCCCTGGCCAGACAGCTCTTCACCCCAAAAGGCCTTTCAGTACCTCCGAGTACTGACAATCCCCGTATCAAAAATTCTTATGCTCCACAGGGACTGAGGGGGAAAGAGGTGGCTGGTGGGAGATGGCAAGCTTAGAAGTGTCAGAGGAACACAAAAAGGAGAACTTCCCTGCTTTTCTCATTTTCAGAAACCAGTTATTTTGGCATAGAAATATCACGTTAGCCTGGAGTGATCTATCCTGACTCCCATCTTCTAATTCTTCCATACTGACAGTGGAGTATACCAGTGGCTGTTCAGGGCTGCCCTACTGTTTCAGCAGTTGCCCATGCCAGTCTGTGCTGAGGACAGGAGCTAAAAGGTGGTCTACAGTCCACAGCCACAGCACACTGGGTCAGCCCCGTTGTAGCTGCAACACATGGTCTTCTCCTTAGCTCCAATCAGAGCCAGAGGCCTGAGAGAGAAGTCAAAACGAATGCTTCTTCACACAGTGTCCATATTCTAAACCCCATGGGTTCTTCATCCTGTGTACCCGTGGTCCAACATCTATGTTCACATTCAAAAGAGAATCAAGTTATTTGTTTTGTTCTGGGAGTAGCTTCATGCTGAGCTTTGCCCACTGCTGCTGCTTTCCTTCTTTGTCTTCTGATTTCTGTTGTGAAATCTAACTCAGATTGGCTTTTGGAAACTCTTCATTTCAGCCTGACATATCTCACTTCCAGAATGTCATTTTTTACACTCATTAACCCACTTTTCTAAATCCATATGGGCTCCTTGTTTACTGCCAATCTACTCTTCCAATACTTTATTTTCTTGGCTTGGTAATAGCTTTATCATCTTAATCATCAGCCAGTTTTAAGAGAAAATTACCAGCCACATTGATGATTTATTTACTGCTGTCCATTGCTTTACTATCCTGAGGCATTCAAACATCATGTGCACAATGCATAAATGATAGAATGAAATCTTATTTTTACTATTAGAAAATATGTTAACATCTAAGATGAATTCTCACTGTAACCTGCGGATGATGTCAGGGCATACTAATTAGAATGTCAGGGCATACTATCTTATACAGATCAATTAATTTTTTAAAAGAGACAGCAGATTTTAACTATACATGTGTGAATAACCATCTGGATAAAATACTTGTCTTTAGGGGGAGAAAAAATCTTTTTCTTTAGTTTTCAGCTGTACATGCAGTTATCTATAATTGTAAAGTGACTGAAAGAGAACTATCTGTTTGCAACCTAATATATACCAGTCACTCCTGGATCAAAGCACTGATGTTCAGCGCTGGAAAAAAATAAGTCATTATCAAAGAAAAAAACACTTAGGGCAAATGACTCTTTGAAAAACTAAAGCATTACTAAAGAGCAAAGCAATAACCACTACGAACACTTAATAACACCCATGATGACTGCTGGAGTATTTCCTGCTGCATCTGTTTGCAAAGGGGAAATTGAAATCTTGGTTTGTTGAATTTCTCATGTGGTTCCCTGGTATTGGGATTTGTCTTCATCAGAGATTATTTCTCTTTTCAAAAATCTTTTTTGACAGGGAGCATATTAGGTAAGGGAGCATCTCTTAAGACATTCCTCATACAATCTTGTCCCATTGGCAATCAGGACAATTTCATCAGAGAATAATCTGTAAATCCTGATTTAAGCAACAGCCTCTGTGTCAGAAGGACACCTTACACTCCATGCCCGCTTGAAGTTGTCACACAGTTGACATCTTTGCTATCTATCTGAATTGTGCAAGACGCTGCAAGATTTCACATAACGGGATCAGAAGCACAGGGCTGTATTTACTTTTAGCTACACTCATTTAAGTCTCACACACATACCAGGCAATACAGTCATACTTGCCCATTCACTGAAATCTGTAGATACCAGAGAGGAGTTAATTCACGCCACAGTTTAAACAGAGTTGTAATGTAGGTAACTCTAGCTAACATTGAGCACTTGTTGGCAAAAAGCCAAATAAAAGAAGATTTTAATTAAGTATCTAAAAGCAGTTGCATTCCATTATTAAAACAACACCAACCTGAAGCAAGAAACAGCATAAATACTTATTTTCCACACCCAATTAAGTACACTGGGCCCCACAGGAGTATATTGGAAGGATCATTTTCTACACTTTACTTCAAGCAAAAAGAATACCTGCCTGCAAAGGAAAATGGACTAAACAACTTCATGCCACTAACATTTTGAGTTTAACTAGGTTAAATAAGCATCTGTATGAATGACAGTGCACCTCATGGCGCAACTCCAGCACATCTGACTCCAGATCAGAAGGTTGTGTCTTCAAGTCACACGGGGGCCTCCCCAAGGCTGCTCCCACTTTAACGGCTGGACTTGATGATCCTAAAAGTATTTTCCAACCTAAACGACTCTACGATATTATATGTTGAAGTTCCTTTTCCCAAGTTACTTGAAACATCAAACCCACTTATTTTAGGTACTAACCTGTTTGTTCATAGGGTGGATGGGCAAGCACCATAAATATCTTTCTTCACACTATAACCAGAGAGATACAAAAATATTAGCATTTATTTTAGAAGTGGTGTCCAGGTGAATGTTTTTCAAGTGCTAAAAAAAAAACCCAAAACCCCAACACCCCAACACCCTCCGCATTTTAAAAGCCGCAATAAAAACCTGTGAGGAGGTTTCACAGGCTTTCCTTCGGAGGAGAAATTAAAAACAAGCACACGGACCCAAAATTAGCGGCTGAACCTCAGAGCTTTCCCTCAGCTCACCGTCGTCCTGGGTGAGAAAGCGTCACACAACGATTGTGATTAGCGAGAAAGCACGAAGTTTTCCCCCAAAAAAGCCGCGGAGAGACAGAGACCCGCGGGCCACCCCACCAACGGCCGCGGCGGCGCGCGCCCACCCCCTCGCCTCAGCAGGACGGCCGTTGGGCGGGAAACCGCCCCTCAGCCCGGCTCCTGCCCCGGCTCTCCACCACCCGGGGATCCCCCAGCCCTCCGCCGGCCCGCGGTCTGCTTTATCCCGCGGTCTGCCGGCCCGCACCGCATCCGAACCTACCTCCCTAAGCCGCGGCTTCCCCGCTCCGTCCCGGGCTGAGGAGAAAAGGGAGACGGTGCACACTCGGAGTGGGGAGGTGGCAGTTGCGAGCGCCTCTCGCCCTGGAGGGGATTTGTGGAGACTGACTCGGTGGTTGCGCGCCTTCTGCTCCCGTATTTCCAAATAGACTAAAAAAAAAAAACCAATCAACTTGCAGGTAAAAAATCCAGACGAATTAGTTCAAGTGGAGGAAGGAGATCTGCGGCGAGTCGACGCATCTGAAGCGTTACCGCACCCAGAGATGTGGAGGGGAGCCGGGGGGGGGGGGTGGTGAAGCTGTGCCTAGCGAGGGGTGCCGCCGGGGGAGGAGGGGCCGGGCACGGGGGCCCCGGGGTGCAGTCCCTTCCTGTCAGCCCGGCTCATGCACTGCCGCTCTTGGACAGGCTCCAGCAGGGGAGCAGGTCGTGCTGGGAGCAACCCTGCGCCTGCAAAAACTCCCGCAACACAGCCGTGTCTCCCTCCTTTCCCCCTCCAGCTGCTCTCCTCTTTCCGGAAACGCAGATCTGGCTTTGCCTGCAGCTGATACAGCAGGATGTTGCTGGCTGTCCCTAAATATTCCTCAGCTCCCTCCCAAAGCAAAGACAGAAAGAGGGTTTTGCCTAGAGATGACACTGTGGGTGAAAGAACGGTATATTCCCGCCTCTTCTAAAAGTGCTTTCTCAGGAGGGCTTTTCTCAGCCTTCAGAAATGAGTAGCCCTCCAGTCTCAGGGCTACCTTTCCATTCAAGTTCAAGCGTACTGGCACCACTTTGTTTTGTAGTTTTGCTGGAGTTCTTGCCAAACCTAGACTGCTCAGTGGAGCTAGCACATACCCAGAAACATACGTAAAAGCAACATCACAGAGATCCTGCTCCCATCACCTGTCCGACCTGTGTGATCAGCTACAGCCAAGGATCATCTTACAGCCTGCAGGATGGGTTTGCCAGAGACTTGAGGTCTGGAATCACAGTGAGACACTTCAACCACTTTGCCACCATTTGCTTATTGTTCTAGGATTCAGAGTCACATAATGTAAAAAACTAAATGCACCTCTTTGATTCGTTTTCTCATCATGATCTTGATGAATTACAGTATGTTTGGTTTTTTTAATAAAGGAGAACAAGAAACCAGCTGCAGCCCTGTGAGCCATCTATAAGCATCCTTCCATAGTCTACTCATTTTGGGAGTGGAGGTAATTTCCTCTTTTTGATGACAACACATTATTAAAGCTGGTTTAATGATGATGTTGGTGGATCAGTTCAGCTATTTCTAGCACGTGACAACAAAGCCTCCCATCCCTCCTGATTCCCTGTCTGTTGCATGTAACTCCTTTCTTTTTTTCTGTATCATTTCTGTCCCTGTGGCATCTTTTTCTTCTCCCATCCAAGGGTATTTGTTTTAATGCATTTAGTCCAACTGACTGTATCGGTCTGCTCTGCTGCAGCAGAATCTGTCTCAGGCGTCCATTTAAAATGACAAGTTAGCTGGATTGCTTACCCCACAGAAAAGCATATTCTTTTTGCTACCATCAAACATAAACATTTTGAAATAAAAAATAAAACATCGACACCCACTTCAACCAGTCCTACAACTAACCCCCACCAGTGACTAAAATGTAATGCTTGCAAAGAAAGCAAACCTACCTTCTATATCATCTACTTCTAAAAAAACAGACATAAGAGATTCTTTTTCTTTCTGCACCATTTCCAAGAGCTGGGCTGTTGCATGAGCTGCTTTTCTTAAGACATTTATTGCCATGCTAAAGCCATGATAGCAGCATAAGCGATACGGGCTATAAAATCCCCCAGCTGCTTCAAAGTCCAGAACACTGGTCCTGAATCAAATGGACTAGAAACGAGATTCCCCTCCAGGCCTGCCCAGTGTCTGTGGCATGGTAACTGGTTTCATCAGTTCCTCTGCTTGAACCCTGGGGACCCATCTTAGATCGACTACTTTAGCTTCTTTTTTTCCTAAGCCTACCTCTTTGGCTTTTCATCAGTTTCCTCCTCAGCCCTGTCCTCCCTTTTATAGTTCCCTTCACCTGATCCTCAATCCCTTCCTCGCTCCCAAGGCATAGATTAAACTTCCTGCTACTTTCCCAGCCTTTGCCAAGCCTCTAGCATGCATACCTCCCCTCTCCATCATCTCCTTTGTTGCAGTACCTTTTTCTTCTCTCCCTTCAAGTATCCTTGTTTGAATGCATTTAGTGTAACTAACTGTATTGATTTGTTTTGCTTGGAAGGAATCTGCCCCAGGTGTCCATTTAAAAATGACAAATGAGCTGGATTGCCGACAGCCCCAAGGAAAAATTTATTGCTTTTGCTACCATTGAGCACGAATATGTGGAGTTAAAAGACAATGAATGATATTGGCAGATTCATATATGAATACCAGTTGCTATGATCAATAGCAAATCTCTAGAAACTAAAATATTATGGACATGAATAAAGTGTTTGTTACAGACACATTTCTGCAATGCATTTATGGTGTCACATTTACACAGGATACACAGCAGATACTGCTCCATTTCCGTATAGAGTGACAGCAGCAACATCAGGAGAGGGGATGGATGATTATATGTCTCAAGAGACCACAGAACTGCATCCTTGTGTAATGCTCATACAGCATTTGATGCTGGAATATTAAGAGGCCTCAAAATATCCTCTGAAGAGACAGCAATAGGGTGAAATGGAGAGAGATGTTAATGTAAAAATGGAGGTCAGAAGACACTGGTGGCTGCAATAAGATGAGTCTGGTTTCTCGCATGGTACTTTGCCAGCTCACAGAAGCAAGATCCGTCACCTGTTTCTGTGCATTCTTTGCAAGGTCCAGTAAACAGACGACTTCTCCTATTCCTCCTAAGCTTTCACTGCCTTTTTCACCATTTCTGTTGATGTCAGCAGATGGGTGTGATGGCCTTTAGCTCAGTTCATCACTTCCATCAATCTTCCTGGACACTTTCTTCCCAGGACTTTTCATCAGTGTTGACAAAGACTTCATTCACTAGGTTTATGCTCCCAAAGACCTCCTGTCTTCATGTTCACCTCCTTACCTCAGGATCAACTGTGAGAACTGGCAATGGAGGCAGAGCTGTCTAAAGAATTTGGGACCCTCTGGGCCAGCAGGAGTCAGGACGTTTAAATTAAATACAGTTTCTAGGCCATTTTTGTGACCAACATTTTATTCCAACTAAAAAAGCACTTCTTCTATTTGTTTCAGGCAAACATTCTACATACTATGTGTTCAAAGAAGAGCAACGAAGCTGGTGAAGGGTCTAGAGCACAAGTCCTATCAGGAGCAGCTGAGGGAACTGGGGTTGTTTAGCCTGGAGAAAAGGAGGCTGAGGGGAGACCTTATCGCTCTCTACAACTACCTGAAAGGAGGTTGTAGAGAGGTGGGGGTCGGTCTCTTCTCCCAAGTAACAAGCAATAGGACAAGAGGAAATGGCCTCAAGTTGCACCAGGGGAGGTTTAGATTGGTTATTAGGAACAATTTCTTCACCAAAAGGGTTGTCAAGCATTGGAAGCGGCCGCCCAGGGAAGCGGTTGAGTCACCATCCCTGGAGGTATTTAAAAGACATGTAGATGTGGCACTTAGGGACATAGTTTAGTGGTGGACTTGCCAGTGCTAGGTTAATGGTTGGACCTGATAATCTTAAGGGTCTTTTCCAACCTAAATGATTCTATGATTCTATGATTATAGCAGCATACCTTGTTAATTGCCAAATTTAGGAAGATAGCTCCCTAGGTTTTCAAGCAAGGAAGTCACAAACCACATCTGAAATCTACATTTTGAAGAATGTCAGATGTGATTCTCCTCAGAGATCAAGAATGCAGTTTTTTGTTTCTTTTACACAGTTGCAAAACTAATTTTTAATAATCTTTAAAAGCATCTGCTGCCCTACAGTTTTCTATCATCGTTGACAAAATAAACCATAAAGCAAATTCACAGCTATGACATAAGAAATTCAGTTTGTCCCTCTTTGTTTTGAATAATGGCTGGATAGAGACATTGCTTTTTCTCTTTCAGAGTTTCAGTGATGGCTTCTTCAAAGTACCTTAGACAGCTACTTGCTGGTTTATGTTTTTATTCCTTTACTGCAGCACTAAAGCTAATGATGTGTCTTAGATTCACTTTCTGAATCTTCTGGCTCATACATATGACTCTGTGATAATAACAGTTTTCTGGTCCACATCTTCTTCTTGTGAGGTCTTGAAACAAATAAGAAGCTGAACCAAAATACTTCTAACCTATTTATTTCCCTTCCCGAGACGTAAAGATTTATACCTTGCGTTTTTTGTCCAAAGAATCAAGAGCTGCTTTAATGACTTAAAACCCCTCAGGGACAGCCTTGATCACATGGTTATGAGCCACGACAAGTTGTAGGCACCAGCAAAATAAGCACGGAATTAGGGCAGCAGATTGCTAAGACAGCAGAAAAAGACAGCCCTTTGTCTATTTTGCTATGCCCGAGTTTTAGAAAGCCAAACTAGCTGCTGCAGCAGGAGAGGGTGTGGGCCAGCCATGCTACGCTGCTGGAAGGAGAGGAGCTTGCCAGGAGTAACAGTGACTGCTCCCATCCTCCTTGCTCCCTGCCCTCAAGCTGCAAGTCAAGCTCACAGAGCTTTACAGCAAACTCGTTCAATTTTTTTAGCCGTGCCTGCAAACATATGTTATGTCTTGACATACACATTCCATTGTCATAGCACTGACCACAGCAATCTGATAAAGAAATACCATACTCTTACAAGAAAGTCACTGTTATACTCAGAGAAATACACCATCTCCAGTGAATGGGGATAAATTCCAGAAACTACTCCTTGAGACTTAATCCTTTAAAAATTGCTATGTGAAAAACTGCTCAACATGGAATATTTTTGTGAGGCTGACAACTCTAAATGAATAATGTTCACTTTTCATGGTTCAGAAGTAATTGCTGACAAATCGCTAGTTCAGGAGAAGGGATTAATCCCCTATGTTTTCAAAGAAGTATGAAGAATTACTTGTAGTAACATTTCTATCACCTTTTTGTGCTCTTCCAGGAATGGATCAAATTGGCTGAGTAACTCTAAAATTCCTAGATAAAATCCTTTCCATTGCAATTCCATGCAGGTCAAGTTACCTCCTTGAGTACAAGATCTGTGGATGAATGAAGTTCTACTACAACTCTTGCCAAGTCCACCTGCCAGTATTGTTATTCACTGCTGCATTGCTTCACTTACTCTGAGTCAATGTAACAAGTTCTTTTTGTCGCTTTCTATGCACTAACATTAAACTGCAATTGTTTGGGATCATTCATAGGCTCAGAAATGCAATTATAGCCATTAAAGTCGTACAGAACAAGAAACCTGTGGGAGAAAACAACCAGCACACAAAGGAGTAGAATGATCCCTGCAATAGTGATCATAACAACCATTTCTAATTTGCAGACTCACCCTTATGTAGTTCCTGCTTGAAAACAGCCTGCACTAAATAGCTTGTTTGCTCACCAACTGAATAAATATAGAGAGACTTACTAAGGTCACAGTTTTGATTCTGACAGATTGAAAAGCTCTTATCCAGTATGGGGGAAGAGAACTTCTTGCTAACTGGAGTGCAAAGCTGGGTCTGTTGGAGGGCGTGAGGTGCACGTTGATTGGGATGTTCCTACAATCTTCACTGTGTTTCATTATCTTTATTCACCTTTTCAGTCATAAGTACAGTACCATCTCTCCAGTTCACAATAGTAATGGTAAATAATACACCTGATGTGAAAAATGCATCCAGTTTTGGTATATCTGGTGATTTTTCCTTTTGTTCATTCCTTTTGTCTCCATTTTGGTGCCCTGAATATTTATGACCTGCATAAGAGCATATCACACACACCGTTTTAGCATTGGCTGATGCATTTATGAACCCCCTGGCTTAAGTCAGGCAGGTTTGTGCCTTGAGTCAGTGCTGGGTGTAAGTATGAGTGCCAAAGACAATACAAAATCTAAGCGACAGAGATCCTGCCTGCAGCTGGATCCTGTTCTGTCAGACCTAAGCAATAGGCCCCATCAACCACAGGATTAGTTGTACATGCGCAGTAAAGCCAGACACATGAAAGGCAGCAGATGTATGGACCAGCCAAGAGTGCTGTCTCTCTCAAACACAAACACTGCAGTTATTTGCTTGGCCAAGTCAGCAGTATAAGCACAAAACAAGAAGGGTGATAATTTCATATGAACACTTTGAAAGCTGGTGTCAGTCTGCCTAGATATTAGTTTCTTCCTCTCTCTCCCCAGGTCAGGCCTAACAGTATCCTGTCCCACCTTTTGTCCTCCAAAGCCAAATCCACCTTTTGGCCTCTCAGCATGACAGTCATCCTGCTCCTTCTTGCCTGTCTTGCTTTCCTCCTCGCTCAGTCTTCTTCAGCTCTTTCCAATGGTCATGCTGTTCTGGTGAAATGGTTTTCCTCCTCAAATGACTCACACATATAAGGCCTCTCTCAAAAATGTGTCCATCTACCAGTGGTGGCAGATTCCTTTAAATAAAATCAGGACAAAAAAATTGTCTCTGTAAAAAAGCATATGTGTGCCAATCTACTGTGGACATATGAAGAGAGACAAACGGGATGTGTTGTACCTCAGGATGGTGAGAATAAATATTTTTTGTTGTATCCTGAGTAAGTATGAAGATATGAGTGCCCTTGCAGCTGTGATGGTCTAAGGACATGGGAAGGACAAGTCTGTAGATGGAGGCAGTATCTCGTACTAGACCTTGTATAAAGATGGTGTAGTTGGAAAAAGTAGACAAGCTTTGAGCCCTCCAAACCTTCTGGCCTGAAATAGCAGCAGCAGACTTCAAAGCCAGAGACAAGTTTAGAACAATTGCTTGGATTTTAAGCAGCTAGGTACCTGGTAGACTGTTGCTGAAAGCAAAGATAATTCTTTGGAGTAAAGCAGATATTAGTAGGGAGAAGATGGATGGCAGAATACTTATTTCCTGGGGAAATAAGAGATATGAGAATATGGAGTATTAAGGAGAGGTGGAAGGAAACAAAAATGTGCCATGAACCTAACTTTTCTACTGAATGCCTGATTTCAAAAGTTTTTGGATGACTACTCAGTACCAGGTGACCAAAAGCTAAAGGTCCTAAGAGTCATTGGTTCATTATAGTCATGGAAGCCATGGTTGGTGGTCTACAAACTTTGGCAGCACTGGATAATGGACCGGGATTCAATGCATTGGGTCTAAACCCTAGTCAGCTGCTCTGTGATGACAGACACTGTCCTCCGATCTCCCCCCAGTCATGGTCTGTCCTGTGAGCTCTCTGAGGAAGGGATTATCTCTGAAGTGGAAGAGGCATGGTGCCAAGAACAGCGGAGCCCTCATTTGGCCAGGGTACAGGGCAGAACTGTGACAAAAGAGATTAATCATCATAAACGTGAAACAGGGCTCTGTGAAGCCGCACATGCTCATAGTCCAGCTGACTTTGATTAAGATCCATGAGCACAAAAGCTGACCTCCCTGGTGTCGCTTCACATCAGTGCAAACAATTATCACCCACATAAAAACAATCACGTATCTATGGTTTCCAAGCTATTTCACTTGCCAAGAACAAATTAGCTTCATCTTGTACCGTATATATACAGCTTTTTACATAAACCTGTATATGCAAAGTTTTAAATGTGAGAGGCTGCCAGATAGGCATTTTCACTTTGACTTCTACCTGCTGAGCAAGGTTAACTGTATTTTGGGAATATGCCTATGCATACTTTAATATTGTATTTTTCAGTTTGCTACTCTTTCTTCACCTCAGTAATTCAACCCTGCTTTCCCAAGACTAATACAAAAGAACTAACAGACGTACTGGATCAGACAGAAGGTGGATGTGTCTTGTCTCTAAACACCAGTAGGAGCAGATGTCTGTGAGAAGACTGTCAGGACTGGGCTACCACACACGGGTAATTCCTCTGAAATACCCTCTCAGCTGCTGCCATCTCTGGCCTTAGAGACTTCTTGAGCCAGATGTTGTATCCGCTTTAATAGCCCCTGATGGACCTCTTTGCCCCTGAATGTGTTTGATGGCTTTTTGAGCACATGCATGTGCAGCAGGCAAGTCTACAAGGTGCCTGTCTGTTTCTTAAAAGTTCAACAGCAGCTTGAATGCCAGAAGCAGTCTGGTTTAATTGGCTTGGCTCCCTTAGTAAGTTCCAGACTTGCACAGAGAAACCTTGTCCAAAAATCTCTTTTTAAAATTCTCTGAGACATGCTTAATTCTTTTATAAACTGAGGTATATTTATCCAGTGTTATAACTGTTGGGGGTTTCTTAGGGTATATTTATGCTTGCCTACTGCTTATGATTAAGTTATTAGTTTTAGTATAATGATGAAAAATGAAAACATGAAATGCTCTAATGTTACTGCTTCAAATTCCTAAGTCTGCATGTGTAAGCCCAAACAGGACTAGAAAAGCCCGTGCAGCAATAATGGTAATAATAACAATTATTAAATTTGCAGGCACGCAGCGTTTCATCCTGCTTTGCACCAGGAGGTGCAGGTCCATTATGATAACAGTAAAAAAGGCACAAGGACTCTGTTAAGGTATCATTTAAAATGCTATTTATTATAGCTAACCCTGTAAGGAGAGAATGGTATAGATAATCTTATGTTCCATTAGCTGGTGGGAACTGCAAGTGGTGTAGCATCAAATGGGACCCCGACCCACGCGCAGCATGTTCGGCAGACACCTTCTGTAGAGGAGATATTCCCCCATTTCAGTCATTGGAGCTACTATAGGATTTTCTTACAAGAAACAACTCTGTTCATCATTTCCACTGCCAAACAGAAAGGATGTTCACGTGGGAACTTGCTGCTGCACACCTAGATAATGGCATGGACATGCAGGAGGCCTAATCACCCATGCCAAGAGGGAGCTGCCTGCAGGCTCCTCCACTACAATCAACTGCAAAGTCTATCCTGCGGCCAAGGGATTTGTGCAGCACAACACGGGCCTGAAGGCCAGGCTGTGCGCGCAGCAAAGTGCAGCACCAAACAGGCTGGGCGGCTGGGGACACCCACCACGGTGACAGTGGAGCATGCAGAGACTGGGAATCACGTTTGCATTGTGATTCCACTGTGTATTACTATTGCGATACCATGCTTGTGTTGTGCCTTCAGTACATTGCTACTATCACTCTTCTAAATCAAAATCCTGTGTAAAGCCAAATATATCGAAGAAGTCAATTTGATATTAAACATTAAACCTTCCTTGTGGAGTATCTGAAGGAGCCTGCTCAGAGAATATTGGACTCTGACAGCATCACAGACAAAAATCTCAGTGTGTATATATGGTCTTTGCTGTGGGTGAAATGCCTTTTCACGGGGTGCATACAGCAGTCAAAAGAAGAGCTTAATGGGAGCATGAAGGGGTACAGAGGCTTTTTGCTGGCTCCCTGCACAAGCTGAATTTCCTCACTACTAAACTGTCTCGTAATCAGCTTATTTACATGTATCACTTTTATAGCCAGACCTTGGCAGAGCTTTCTGACCCAGATGTGAATTTGAAACTTCCCATCTTTTTAGGAGTCTGACTGTCAACACTTGCCTTTGACCTGATATGTGACCCATGGGCCACCTCCTGCAGGTCCCTCTGGCCGCTCCTTCATGTTTCTAGCAGACTTTTAATACGCATTAGGTATAACTTTGCAAGACTTTTGGACGATCAAACACATGAGAAAACGATGTGAATTAGGGGCTTTCAGGGTCAGAATTTAACAACCAACAAGAGTTAAAGACCCACCTATACACTCTGAGAAACAGATTTGCTTTTGCATTAATGTATATACATTTGCATGACTCTGCACAGACTTTTAGAACAACCTAACCTTAGGAGGAAATTGCATCCATTCCTGCGTACATTCATAAGAATAATCCAGCAGGAGAAGTAACGGTTAGCGCCACCTCACCCTAATTACAAACCAAAAAAATAGAGAGGGAAAGTTCAAACATTCAAGCAAACCCACAATGATTCCATCCTGGTCTCTTTCAAAAAAGGGGCTTGCTGCTGTCACCTGGGAGGGGTCAAAAATTAACAAACATTACACCTACTGCTGTCATGTCTGCCCGCAGGGGTTGTCCACATTCCTGCCACTAATCCCAAAGGTGATAGAATGGAAATTAAGGGACCACTCAAATGAAAAGTGCTCTCCTGAATTGCCAGGCTCCTCAGTGAGATATATTGAGATAGACACAGAGGCAGCTTTCAGAAATGAGGCCAGTGGCAGTTTTCTATAGCTGACACAATATGTATGTTTATTGAAGAAACAAGTGGGAATAGAAGAAGTACAGCATGCCCAGGGCAAAGAAAAGCGTGTTTGTGCTCAGCACATCAGAGAGGTCACCAAAGAATTGTTCTGTGTGAACATATGACCTCTGTACTGCTGCCAAGAAGATGGAAACACGGTATTATGAGAAGCAGCTTTCATTAAGCACCTCATATTTCTAAGGTAAAAACAACAGAAAATACACAGCAGATTTGTTGCACTCAGTTATTTCGTCCCTTTTCCCTCCTCTTCCAAGTAATACCCATCTCATCCCTTTTACCTGGAGACATCCCAATACACTTTCCAAGTCAGAAGGGCAATTTTGCCTAATGCAGAGCTGGGTACATTCGCCCCACGATGAAACAGAAAAGCCAGGCATGAAAGAAAATAATATTTTTTAAAGCTTCTGCTAGAGTTGTTTACAGTTATTCCTGTTTGCCAGAGTAAATGCAGTTGACTTCTAGGAACTGACAGCCCACTAACAAACTGGTCTATTGAGACCATGAGAGATATTTATTCTTTTGAGGTCAAATTCTCTATTGGCTCAACTCCACCGACTTGAATTGAATTCCATAGTCATAACTTTTACAAAGTTAACCTTCACAGACAAAATTAAAATTCACTCATTCTTTGCAGAATTTTTTCATACAGTGAAGCTAACAATGTGAACTGATTAGTTCATGCAACAAATTCATGTAACTGTTTTCCTTTAGTGATAGTTAAGGTTGCTTCAAGATACATTCTCTCCTTCTAAGGCTGGAAATGAGACACAAAGGAAGAGTCTCATGGATTCATCACTTCACTCATAACATAAATACACACTGGGACTCCATAATTTGAAAATTTAGTTATTGACTAGGAATCCACTTTCTGCAGAGACTTTTAAAAACCTCCCCACCAAAAATTGTTTTTTAAAATCAGTCTGCTGCTAGAAGATGAAAATTTGGCAACAGAATGGGTATTTTTGATCAAAATTTTCATTCCAAAACAAAAATACCCATTTCAGCTTATTTCAGCACCAAATGACATTAAATCAGTCCACAGACACAATGGTGAAAATGCAAAAATGGGCTCAGTTCAACAGGAGAGACCGAAAATACGCCGCCAGCCCTTCCCTCACAAGAATTTATTGCCTGTTGGTCCCAACATTGTTGTGGGAAATGGAAAATGTGTATGTGAATCCCCACTGGAGGAGGCATGAACTAGATCTGGGTCTCTCATGTCATGAAAGAGAGCTTTTAACAGAGCTTACTATTGGCAAAAAGGATAAAACACCTGCCATCTGCTTAGCTTCAAAGGGTGATTTTCCTCTGCCAGTTCCCAAAAAGGACCATGACACCCACTTGTAGGAAAGAAGGACAAGCCACTCATCCTGAGTGGAACAAGGTGCTTCTCTGTGACACCAAGTAAGGCTCTTCCCTCCCAGAGACAAAGAGGAATTAAGCCTTACTCCTCAGTATTTTCTCCTCCGTTATCTGTGGCTGACATTTCTGAGGACGGTGTCGTGAATCCTGTTTGGAGGCACTTCTCTGCCTCCATGCACAATCTAGAAAGCCATGGGGACTAACTGCTGGCTGCACACTTCACCAGGAGACAAATGCGTGGCAGATATCTATATTCTCTGCTAGGTCTGGAGTTCTACCCTTAACCACTGACTGAGAAAGGACAGTAAAGGTTGGCACCACAGCATGTTCTCCCTGGATACAGGTGGTAAGGAAACAGGGATAGCAAAACCTCATTTCCTTCCCAGGGCCTGTGGTCTAGGCTCTTGGGTTAGACTGGTTTTGCCAGCTAGTTCCACCCTGAAAAGCAAGATAACATAGTCTGAGCAAAGAGGAAAAAACACCTGTTTTTAAATAAGTGAATAAGATTTTGCCTCCTAACAAATACTTGCCTTGTAAGCATTTATTCCCAGAGGCTCTTTGTGAATGCATTAGTTTTACATCTGGATCTTCAGTAGAAGACTACATGCGGCCAGGACAGAGCTGTGCCTCTGTGAACACCCGGGAAACCAGTTATTTCATAGTCTTTGGAAAGCAGAATAAGAGTTTTAAAATGGCAACCCCAGCTCTTCCTGTGCTTAAAATACAGCCAAGCTATCCACAACACTGCCTACATTATGACTTGCTAGGCTGGGGATTGAAATGGGGGGAGAAAAAAGGTTAATGCATTCAAGGCAAGAGGTGGAAAGAGCAAACACAGGTAGGACAGTGAGCCAAGCTAAGGAACACAAAGATTTTGCTTCTTTCCAAGTAGTTTCCTTGCTGGTTTTAGAATGTCATTTAGACTAAGGTGTTGGGGTCAATTTAAAAAAAAGTATTTCCTTGATAGGCTCCCAACATGAAAGATCTGCCACGTCTTGCACTGAATCACTGGTGGACTCTAATTCCGCTGGTTAAACGTGCTCTCAGATGCACTAATACTGAGAAACACAGGGAAACCATCATTGACTTTCAAGCAGAATTTTAAGGGAGGGTATGACCAGTCCTGCTTCGTGTGCATCTCTCTATATTTCCCACTTACTTGCAGAACATGGGAAAAGAGAAGCACCCATGCTTTTTTCCCCACTCTAGTTCTCAGTCCCTGTGCTTTTTAGATCCCAGTCAGCATATATCTGTCTACACATCCATCTGTCTGGTGCTCGGCAGGGAGGTCCTCCAGTGTGCCAGTTCACTTATGGGGATTTAACTTGCGTTCTCACTGCAGTCAGGAAAACAAACTGAGGGAGCACTGCCCATGACATATGTCAGCAGGTACTAAGAAGACTGGGAATAATATATGCAAAAGCTTGAAAAAGGAAGCAGATCCTACTTTGCAGTGGTCAACTAGCACAACAGAGGAACTGATCCTGTTTAAAGATCCCTTTTTTTAACCTGCTGGAAAAGCAGGGCAAAGGAAGCTACAGATGGCAAAGAGGAAAAGTTAGAAAACACAACTAGAAGACAGAATGAAGAAAAAAAAGAAATAACTCTCCTTGCAATGTGAGGGCTTAATAGAGAATTGCAGCCATTAGCTATCATGGAGCTCCTAGCAATGCCTCCTGGAAATAAATTCTGCATTGGACTTGTAGGCAAAATTCTCAATTGATATTAAGCAACAGAGCTCTCAGCTCCTTCATACCAGCACAGGATCTGCCCCCACATGGATCACAGATTGATTTTGAGAAATCCTGCACCCCTCCAGGAAAGAGGCAATTTTCCCTTGCATCAGTCGTGTGTTCCACCTAGAACCTTGTGTGCTCCTTGGACCTCTGGAGAGCTCCCCGCTGCCTGCTGAACTGTCAGAGCACAGCAGTAATGTTCAGGTCTAGCAAAGAATGGTGGATCAGTGGATTGGCCCTCTTTGCTTATGTTTATTTTTGCAATGTCTCAACAGTATTTGTGTGCTCATATCAGTGCTGCAACCTTCTCTTAGCATGAGACCATATTCAGATACAAAAAGCATCCCAGAACATTTTCCCACAAGCTCTTGGGAGCCTCTGCTAACCTCATGCCAGCGAAACTTTAAAATATAAAACAAACCTACCCCTTCCAGGAAGAAGAAGGAGATTTAAATCAGAACAGGGGCTGTGATGGGAGACAATGTTGCATTAGCACAGAGACAACTACTTAAGGTTTGGCAGCTTCTGATTAATACCAAGCTTAGTCCACCTCCCAAGAAAGATATTTTCCAATTGATTTCTATGGGGTTTGGCTAAGGCCCACAATGTGCATACTGTGGATTATTCCTCTCATCCTAGGCTCTCAAAAGTACTAAAATAGGAATGAAGTTAAAAGGGGAAAGAAGGGTCCCAATTTTGCCCTCTTTGTGCATGGACAGGTTCAATGGGACTTTCAGGGGGGAGATCAACTGCCTGATGTCTTTTGATTTGATGTCTTTTGATTTGATGTCTTTTGATTTGATGTCTTTTTTTACAAATTTTGCGAGTAGGATCATGATTTACTTGCAACATCCATTCTCTCATGCCTGACTTGCTCAGTAATCGTAAGTACTAACATTGTTCCATTGAGAAGCAGTAAAAATATACAAAAGCTGCAATTTCTCTGATCGCACACCCCTACTGTTAAAATACTGAAAAGACCAAAATCTTCTGTAGAAAAAAAAATTCTAAGTTTTCTGTATTACTGCTGCTCACTGAAACTTCCTTCTGACACCAGTTCGATGGTAACAGAATTGAGCAATATGCTCCACAGGAAAAGATAACAAAGAATCGATGTCTAAGCAATTTCAGGATCATCTCTGAATTTGATGTCCAGCTGATTAGTTTACCATCATAATGGTTCCTCGGTCCTATTTTAAGCATCTTAGAGAAGAACACTTTGTAACCCAGTTAAAATGCTTCCTCATCGGACAGAAATCAATATCCAACAAGGCAGCAATGACATCTCTCAAATTTTGTTATGCTCACTACAGAAGCGCTTGCAATTATTAATCCCAGGGAACCTACTGCAAAATTGAACAGGTTTTAAATAATCCAGCATAGTAAAAGGAGCTTCTAACAATTCATCCAGAGAAGAGAAGATTGCCTATTCCTGGGAAGAACCTGGGAAGAGAAGATGCCTATTCCTCCTTCCTTCACCCAGACTGACCAGGTCTGGGTGGCTGTGCCTATTTGACTTGGTATTGAGACAAGGCAACTCTCAACACCTGTGTGTCATGGAGGGAGGCAAGGCAAGCCACTCTTGAGAGCATATTCCCTGTGTGTCAATGCTACATAGTTTGGGGTGGAAGGGATGAGGGAATTCATTGCTCTGTTGCCTTTAATTCTCCATAGTCCCTTTGATCTCCACGCAATCTCTGTTCTTGGAAATATGAGAGAATAGCTCATATATATCTCACACATATATATGCATACACACACATTCACACATATTTTTATATATGTATATTCTTCATATAGATATATATATTCCTGTGTGCATTGAGTCTCCTCATCTGTGTAACCGGAGTAGGGCTTATAAGACAGTGTTGCGCTAGATGCCATGCATGGCAGATAGGCTTGAATCTTCGCTATACTGGCTAGACATATTATTAATACAGTTACAATAATGCTAACACATACAGTCCAAGCTATGCAATTATTGCTCACTCCTATTCATTCTCTAGTTAAAATTGTTATGCACAGACTTTCTGGTATTCAGTCCTTTCCCTGTTGTTAATGCTCACCCTTTCCATGCCCTCCTGGGTCCTAAGGTCAACGGTGCCAGTCTTAAAGGGGAAGGTTTAAAATCAGTCACCCGTGTCCCAAGTTTTTTGTTGGGAAGTATGTGCTCAATATGTGTGTGGGCAGAGGCATCTGTTCCTCCTTGGTTTGGTGTCCACTTAGCGTTACTTTTACACGCTCTCTGTTTTTTTGAAGTCATTCATTCTTCCCTTACTGGCCCACAAGTTAGTTATAATAACTACTTGGTTTCATTAAACTTTTGCTTAGACTTTTATCACAAATGGCCAAACCATACCATTGCAGAATCAGCATTAAGCTATAGCAGAAGATGGTGCAATGGCACCCTGATGCTTTCCTGATTGTTGAGCAATGTTTTGCAGTTAGAGCTGAACAGGTTGATAACCACCCACTAAACTCCTTACAGGCTCAGAGGCCCAAGCTGTAACGTTGGTAGAAAGCCGGTGGCCTTCTGCTAGCAATGGCCACCCCATAGTTACTGTGATTCAGAGGAAAGTCTCTTTTGATCTCCCTGCCAGGAAGCCCTCCCAAGGCAAAGAAAGCTCTTGACCTTATGATATATAAGGTGTAAGTGTGAATGACATGTACAGTCCGTGCAATGTGGTATGACTTGAGGGCTTTCTTCCTCCTTTATGTCTACTCACTTGAAAAGGACAAATGGTAAGAGTCAGAAGCATCATTAAGCAGAGCTTGGATATGTAACCATTTATAATGTAATATGAACGGCTACATGACCACAATGAAGGTTTCTGCAAGAGAAAGAAATCAGCTCGCTAGAAGACCCATACGGCATGGAGTGCAGTCTTGGATGAAGTTCTTTTACGCAGCCCCAGAAGTGGCACATACTTAGCAGTAAGTCAAGACACCGTGAATCATGGCCAATACTCAACAGCAGATACCAACAAGCAGCATATCACACACAGTTCTCTTGGATTAAATCATCCTTGACTTGATTTCATTCTTCATTCTACTCATTTTTCTTAACATTTTGCTAAAGTCCACTCTGCTTCTACATACAACTTTCTGACCTTTACATTAATGACCCTCATCAGCTGGTGGGGTTTTTTAATTCAGAGCAGCTCTAGCTACCTCCGTTACACTCTGCAGATCTGCATTCTAACTCACCTATATTCTTATGTTCCTGGACTTCATGCAATGCACTCCTCTTGCCTAGCTATATGTAAGAGTAGCTGGACCTAGAAAACCTTAGTGCAGTTGTGCTCCTGACTTCCAGGGCCTTGTCCCTAACACTGCAAAACACAATGTGTTCAGCCATTCAGAAATTCCTCACTCTCCTTTCCTAATGCACCTGAGTGGGGCACCAGCTGGCTATCAGATAATTTTCCAGTCCTAGCAAAAGCCAATATAGGAAAGGAGAATGAAGGCAAACTAGAAGAGAAGGAATCTGGTCTGAGTCAGGCATAAAGAAGCTCACAACGACTTGAACAAGAATGGAAGAAATTATCTGCTTCGTGGGTTTAATGGACCAAAAATCATTAATCTGGAATGGTGTTTGCACAGCAAAGTGTTCACAAGGGGGACGTTTCTCCTCCCTCTCCCTCTCTAAAACAGAATGGATGGGGACAATCTCCTGCAAACACTGCAGCCACAGAAACGGGATTCTCCTGTCCTGATCAGTCAAGAACTCTATCTGTGGCAGCAGAAAAAAGTGAGTACTGGAGAAAGTATCGCACAAACTAGGACTTAGGGGGCTTCACAATCACTCTTGTTTAGTTCCAATTGTTTTAAATGATCTGTTGGATTACTGCAATCACTGGTGGAATGGAGAATTAAAAGGATGGTAGGGTCACTCATTTGAGAGATAAAAGGTACATAGATTCACCTATTTGGTGTTCCAGGACATGCACTGAGAAATTTTGTACTGCTTAAATTAGAAACAGACGGACTCTGGTCTTTTTCCTCAATTGCAAGGGTGATTAAATTCTGAGCTAATTAAACTGGATAGTAATTACTTTGCTTGTTTTAATCCGCCCTCTAAAAACTGTGTATCATCATAGACGTCAGACTGGTGAGTGCTTCTCTTTTTTGCTATTGGTCATCAGAAAGAGCTCCTGGGGGCTCCAGCGTTCGCATCCATCGCTGCTCAGACCCACTTCTGCTGGGAGCCAGATGTCCCTGGGCAGCAGAGGAACAATGAGCACCAGACATTCAGGATCAGAGAAGCCCCCGGGAAACCTGAAGAGAAGGCAGTTCGGTGACCCAAGAAAATTCTCCTGTTCAGCTGGTGAATCTGGCAACAGCAAGACAAGAACATTGTCTCCACAAGGAGGCAGGTACAAAAGTCCTTGTGTAAAGTCAGCGAGTGGCTTCAACCGCCTGGCCCATGCAATTATAGGGCTCACATGGGATTATTTGGGTGGCACCACTGGCCTTCACACCCTGTGCCTGGAGCAGGTGTCTGAGCAGGGGCGGACCATGGCTTGCCCCTGTCCTCCTCCTTGCCATATTTGACCCAACTGATGACCACAGGGCTGGGAGGGCAGAGGGGGAGGATGCCAGCCACTTCCAGTGAGTCACCCTCTCGCTCCTCTCGGAGGGAAGGGATTAATACTGCTTTCACGCTCTCCCCTGCTTATACCCCAGCTTGCGCTTCCTCCACGAGCCATCCCACACAAAAACAGCCTTTCCTCAGGTAACACCACTCTACCTTCAGTGGGAGTTTGAGTGGAAATTGGTTATAGCTGTGGGAAAACAACTTCATCCTCATGAGAGTTTGGTTACAACCACGTTTTCATATTAGCAAGCTATTTAAAGCGTAAGACAAAACATCTCTCTTGTGCTCAGCTCTGGTATCTTAGTCTGTGTTCCAGCCTGATAAAGACTCAGTATTTCTCCATTAATTAAGATGCTTTAATTAGCTGGGACAGCTAATTTAAATTAGCTCTAGGAATAGGTATAGCCCTCAAGAGATCAAAGGACAATGACTGCAGTTTATTCAGAACAGTTTGAGGGAAAGCTCTGCTTTAGGAAAGGCATTCAACCAGGTAGACCAAGGCATCATTGGATGCACAGCTGGTCACTTAAATGCATCAGTTTTTATTTTATTTTTTTGCAGAAAGTGCCTGTTGGTCCTTTCTGGAGTTACAGTTTTTCTCCCTGTGATGTGATCCCAGCTGGATTTTTGCCTGGACAAAAAAAGACTTTTGGCAACCCTGTAACCCTTCATACAACATGAGAACTAGAAAGAACACCCCGGCTGTGCCCTTCCAGTGATGGCATACTGCATTTACCCCAACCCTGAGACAGTCAGGCCGTTAGCAGTTCTTTCCATTACTGCCTTTCTTTCACCACACTGAGGGACCATGCCGTGTGAAAAACCAACACGCTGATGGCACATACCAGGGCTGGCTCACCCAACTTGTTAGCGCATGGAGCAGGGGTGGAAGATGAGATCAGAAGCCTATAAAGGCGCAGGAGATCCAGGGCTGATGCTACAGAAGATCACCTGATTCCTGATTCAGAAATGGGCAAAGAGCCTTTCCAAGGAGGCAAGCTGGACTAGAGGTGCAGAAGACAATCAGACATCTTTTCTTTCTCGTTTGCACAAGCACACGTCTATCAACAAGGAGGGAAATGGGGAAAACAAGGTGCAAATTTTGATCGGCCATTGTGATTATTCTAGCAATAGCTCTGCATTTTAAACTCCCTGATGTGTTTATCACTGCAGGAAGAACTTGTTCTGCAGAACAGGTAAGGCCATCTGCAGGTGCAGACAAATCTATAGATTACTGTTCTCTGTACTGAACCATGCCAGTAGGCTGGCCTGTGGAAGGATTTTGACACTAGATATGAACAAAAGTAAGTGTTCACTGAAGAGTGAAATGTTCTAGCTAACCAAAACCTGCCGGAGCCAGGATAGAGTCCTTATCACTGGCACAGATGTGCAGATAACAGCTGCCTCCAAACCCAACAAAGTACAGCCATTTTAGAAATAGCAGCAACTTCTCATCCTTGTACAAACAGCTGCAGTTGGACATTGTTTGCAAGGGCACAAGATATTTGCTTCTCCCCCGTGCTTCACATCAGATGTGAAGCGGGATCCCAAGCCAGCAACTTGGACTTCTTGAGACTATGCTTCTTTTTTCCCAGGAAATACCACTTTGAGCTTAACAAACACATCACCCTGTCCTAACAGAAACATAGGTTCTGTGGGACATGCATGTAAAACATAAGACAGCAGATTAAATTTGGTTCTGCAGATCAGCTGATCCACTTTCCTCCAGGGAGCACATCAGAACAGGAACACGAAAATATGCTCGCAAAAGTCTCCATGGGGTTAACCACCCTACATTCAAATAAGGGTGTTGCATGGCCCGCTCTCCACCCTGTCAAACATTGTGAATCCCTGTCAGCCCTATATGAGGTACCTCACTCAATACTTGGAAGAACCCCAAAGAGCTGGCCAGCATCAATATGAGGCTGACATTTTTTAATACATTTTTCAGTTCATCATTTTTCCAGGAAACCTGGATTTGTTTGGGGGTTTCTTTGCTGTGTTTTTTTTTTTAGCTCTTGTGTTTTAAAATGGTAATCTGTTGAAAAACCTGATTGCTACTAAATACACCAGGAAGGCCTCTTCAAGCAAACAATTAAACAATTACAACGGAAGATATTAAAATAAGGCTTCTGTGATATGATGGACTTGATTTAAGAGGGTTACAGGAAGCTGGAGCCTGCTGTTCTGTGACAAATTATTTCCCTGAGAAAAGCCAGTAAGTGAAACATAATCACATAATGGAATTGGTCTTGAAATATCACTAGCTCCAGGGTTTGGAAATCAGCAGCCCCCAGTGACCTTGTATTTAACATCTTTATTCATGATCTAGGAAAAGAAAAGGTAAACAGCATAAAGGATAAACCAGCAGACAAGAAGGGCCTTCAACTGAAGCAGAGGCTGGCAATGTCAGGTTTGTTTAGCCCATGGGGAACTCAAACGGAAAAAGCTCTGATTAGGGAACTTAAGTGAGATGTTATAGGCTACATCAAAAACCAAGTCTGACGAGTCATCTAAAGGCAGGACAGAATGGAGGGTTGTGAAATGGCAGAGCAAGGCAAGCACAAGCAGAGGAAAAATTGAGCTTATTGATGTGATTTAGGGTCATGTGAGAAGTACACATGGTGCCCACCTGAACCTAAGAGGTCTAACAGCCCTTTGCTTTTCAAACACTGCTGCACTCAAACATCAGCCCAGATCACCAAGATCAGAAAACCAAGAGTGGAAGTGCAAATTGTGCCTTCTCACCCCCTTCAGCTTGAAAAATGAGAACGGTTATGGCACTCCATCAAGAGCCGTCCCCTGGGGCCACTGGTAACGCCAGTCAGCCTTCAGGGTGACTCTCGTGATTGCAAGCAGGTAGGAAAGCCTGCTTCTCTCCATGAAAACCAAAGTGTACTTGGGGCCCCAGAGAGTCTGGCAGTGGCTGTAGCTCCAGAAGGGATTATTTCATTCACAAGTGAACATGAGGACCAGGAAATGCCAGGACCCTGTTCCCTAGGACACAGAAAACTGTGCCCAGAAGATGAGCAAAACCAGGGAGGCTATGCTGTGGAAACCTTAGGCTTGAATTCCATGGCTAAAACTGAAGGGGTAACTATTGTGCTTAAAGCAACTACAAAATCTCTGTTCAGTGCTAAATAACACCATAGGGTGTTCATCCCTCCCAGAGGGAACATGGGCTGGAGGAAGAACCAGCTTTTCCCATGTACAGCAGAATGAGGAGATGGTGAAAGATGCCCCAGCCTTTCCAAGCAGCAGCTTTCTGCCTACATCCCTCCCTCCCTGTGCAAAAACGCTGCCAGCAAACTGAAACTTAGACGGGGGTGAGCGGTACCCACGGTTTTCCAGCGTCCCCCTTACTGGAGGGTGAGGCTGCTGTCCCAGCTATAGCCTGTAGGAAAATCCAGAGATGGACAAAATGAGTGACGGCTGCCGGTTTTGACTTTTCCTGCAAACTATGCCCGGCCTTACAGCCACCCTTTATTCCCCGTGGAGCGAGAGTGGCACCTGGTGGTCACATCCCCCTCGCACTAGCCACAAACTGATTTTTATTACTACTTGTTTGAATGCTCGCTAACAGTGCAAATGACGGGGGAGCACTTAGCGTAAAGCAGTCCTGATTAACTACATCAGGGACAACTGCTGGCTGCAATTATTCCCGTAACTCACTATTTTTCGACGCCCCTCATCACGCAAGTAGCACCAATTCACAATCTGTCGTTGCAGCATGCCTGCTGCACAAGCCTCCCTACCCACATCATTATGCTCCTGTGAGTGGGAAGGAAGGAACGAGGACCTGTCCTAGCTTGCTGAAAACATGTATCATTCTTTTCCTGACTGCTTAAAAATAAAAAAAAAAATCAGGGCTTCCTATGCAGGCAGAGATAAAATAAGCCTGTTTCCAATCAGCTACCAAATGTGTATCCCTAGAGGTGCTTAGGGCCACATATGCCTCGGAAGACAATGTTGTTATTCTCCTTCTGTCTGTCTCTCAGACATTCTGTGCCTCGGCAAGACACGACTTCTGTAACTCCCTGCACTCTGCAAACCCTGTGAATAATAGATGTGCTCTGAGGCAGAACTTCTGCCAGGGGTGCTCCTCACATCACTGACTTGTCTGGCAAGCTGAATTTTTGGTGCAGAAGGGCTCTTTCTGAGAGATGAACAGAAAAACAAGCCCACACAAAGCACCAAACCTGAGACAGCCTGTTTTCATTGAATTCAGATCTTGCTGCTGAGTGATTTTTTGTATGGCTGGAGCACGAGTGCTTCATTAGAGATCAGAGACTGAGGGGTTGTCTGTCCCCTTACTTCTGACGAACATAAACTCCTACTGGAAGTTTTTCTGCAGCTGGGCCACTGTCTCTCTCCTGGGCAGGGTCTTTGCTGTCTAAGAGCAGCTGTACTCAAACCGCTGCCTTTCCCTGTTTGAGACTTATTTTTTGCCCAGCTGCCCCCTTTCCTAAAATTCACAGGAACATACGGTCTCAGAGATCGGTACCTCTCTGCAGGCTTGGTAGGAGTTTCCCAACGTGTCCAGCAGTCCCTAGGCTGGGCAGTGAAGGATGTGCACACAGTGGCATAGGCACACGATACGATAGCACGAGCCGCACTTCCTTAGGAAAACAGACTACAAAGTCTGGGGTTGCATGAAACAAAATCCAGCTCTCCATAGCTGTTGTTCAGCAATAAAATGATGAGAGCAAAGATGAAGCAATTATACAGCAACTGCCACAGAGCAAAAGCTACTGGGGTTGGCTTTTGCATGCGCCAGGCTCACCTTCCTGGGCACCATAACTGCAGTCTGAGAGGGTGCATGCACCACTACGCACCAACACAGGCAGAAACCAAAGAAAGGGTGACTACGTGAGCACCACAATCAATTTTAATGAAGACTGGGATCTGCAGGTACAGCCTGTGGATGGCTTCTCTGTTTTTTTTACCCAAGAGACCCTTGAGGTAACAGAAATGTGATAGTACGTGATGCATCTCTGATGTATCCTGGAAGGTTCGTCTGGTGAAGAAAGCAAAGAAGTACTAACACCCTTCCCTCCAGCAAGTTTTTTCTCCTGTCCTGTTCCAAGGGTTGCATCCCTGATGCAATGGCAGAGCCTGTGGAAGAAAGAGGTAACTGAGGGGAGAGAGATGGTAGGCAGAGCGCTCCATCACTGGGAACAAGTGCTGAGAATATGGTCATTCAAAGGCAACAATGTAGGAGTGCAAGAAGGAAAGAAAAAACAGCTTTGAGGGACAAAGGCTTCATTCTTTCTTGTTCCTCCTTGAGATCTGCCTGCAGATGGCAGAGAAGCATTAATATTCTTGCCCCGTCATCTCAAGAGACACAGAGCTTGCCCTCAGGCTGCCCTCTTCCCCTCCTGGTTTGCAGTCATGGCCAGAGTGAGAAAACCACTGCCAACCCCCTAACCACTGTCAAGTCCTGTGGACCTTAGCTGGAGCAGGTCTTGCTGCTGGTTCAAAGATCTGCTTACACAGAAAAGCAGAGCAATGGTAAGCCACAGCGCAAGCTCAAACTGCTGTTGTCACACTAATGCAATGCTGAGGGTCGACCTCTTTTCTGACACACAGGGATTTTTCTGGTTTAGCTCATGTCACGCTGAAACGAGTTTAAAACAAATGAAAAAAAAGTGACACTTTTATTCCACAACAAAAACAGCCACGCAGGCCACCAGCCTAGTGGAAGGACTGAATTATATTTACCAGTAATTGCTAAAACATTTCTGCCCAGAATCACTCACTGGGCACTTGTACCATGTTTTGCAAGGTCTGTGCAGAACTAGAGGAGAAGTGGTACAACCAGGGCCTGTTTTGGCATCCACGTCACATGCTTCTGCCACAGTGCTAGCGCTGCACATGCAAACAGAAATGCTACTGCCTTTCTCCATCCCAACACCTCCCAGGCCACAGCTGCCCTCATAGCTCAAGAAGGGCAACGGTGCTGCTTCTGGGAAAGCACGTGGCCACGAGGCATGCTCCTGCACGGTGGCTGGAGCTATGCGATGTCTTCTGCAGGCTGAAGGTTAGCAGCACAGAAATGGTTACAGACATGGCAGTGCAAAAGAAGAAGTACCAACCTACTTTGTGTGAAATACACTGCAGGGTTCAAATGTAAAGCCATAGGGGTAATACAGGACTGGAAAATACCATCTGGAACTGAATTTATTTGATAGCTTTCCTGTGCTGAAAGAGAACAAAAGGAGGAAGAAAACAAGAGTGCTCCCAGCCTATAGAAGGTAAAAGGATGGGAAGAAAGCAAATTAACATTAAACCGTAAATAATAATGAATATTAAATATAATAAAAAATCAGAAATAAATTGTAAACAGACACTAAATAGCAGAGCTGCCTAAAGGCAGCAGCATACACCCCTTTCATCTGCCAGTCTATATTCAATAGCTATGACTTTCATGGGGAAAAAAAATTCTCAAGTACTCGACAGCCTGGAGAGACAACCTGCTTGGTGTTTGGTGAGACACAAGTCCCCACCAGAGGAGGATGGCAATGCAAACTGGTCCTCTGAAAGGAGCAATCGCTTCTGCAGTGGGAGATGCTAAAGCAGCCTGAGACAACAGACCACAGAAACATCACACTGACAAAGTTCTCTTGACACAGCAAACTAAGAGATTTCAGTAACAAGGGAAACTATTTTGACAAAATCTCCTGTAACCGTTTGCTTTGTATTGCTACAGAATTGTTATCATTCAGAAGAGCTTTACAGTGAGTGAAGTAAAGCACTAGGTCATAGGATTTTGAATTTTAGTACAGATTTAGCCAGATTTTGAATTTAAGTACACAAAGACGAGCAGAAATTCAACATTAAGCTGTTCCCACTGTACTCTCATATACAAGATAAAAAACTGGGCCCCAGGTAGAGCCTGTGCAGTACAACCCAGCATCCTTCCTTTGAAAACTGATGTAATACTTGGCAAGATTTTCAAACCAATTGCTGAAGGCACACCTGCAAGTACCTGTAGGTCTGTGAGCAGAGCAGATGCCCTCACAAGCCAAAGTGACTAAGGCCAGATGCATGCCAGGACTGCGTGCGCCAGGATCTGTTTGTAAAAGCTCTCTCCCACTTTTCATGTGTCCAGATTTCATGCACATCATTTTTTTAGCTTTTTTTTTTTTAATAGATCCCATGTTTTGCCCCTCCAAGAGTTAGAAGGAGCTCATGTGGCAAGAAGCCTGTCACTCTGTCTGTACAGACCTGGGCTCCAGGAGGTACAAGCAAAAGCAAGACACAGATACACACGCCCCTCTTTCCAATATGTGATCTGGAGGAGGGATTCACATGGCTCTCCTCTCCCTTTGCTACTTCCTCCACCCTGAACAGCACACACCACGCAGTGACATCTCAGGACTGCGCAGAGTGGGCAGCAGCCAGGGACAGCCTGGGGCTGCCTCAGGAAGGGCCCAAAAATCACTTTGGCATTGGCCAGAGCCAAAAAAAAGGCAGGTGTTTACATGCACAGACACAGCCACTTTAATAGCTCATCTCTCCTAAATGACTGCACATGCTGTTTGCAGAAACATGCAAAAACAGAATTGCAAAATGAACGATTATATTCCTCCTGGTCAGCGGGGTTACAAGCCCTGTGAGCCGGTGGCTATTCTGTTAGTTAGGGCAGAGAAGGAGGCTGGGTTTCTGCAGGACATCATGGTCCCTGTTTTGTAGGGAAGGAACAAGCACTGCAACAGCACGAGATCATTTGCAAGATGCATTTGTAAGATCATTTGCATTCATTTGCATGAACATGAAATCTCTGCAGACCCCCAGACCTTGCACACTGTATTAAGAAGCTACCACCAGCTGTAACCATCTTTCAGCAAAAAAAGGTATAATTTCAATGAAACACTAATTGCACAGCACATCTTACTATGGTTCCTTGGGGAGGAGAGAAAAGCTGTGGGGAGGAATGCACATGCGGTTCATTTGCATCAGTTGCCCTTATTATTCCTCCAGGTTCTCTTTTTTTTCTTCAATATTAATTAAAGCTCATGCTGTGACAACTATGGGGCAGAGAGGGAGTGATGGGGAGGCACACTGAGTGGCTGGCAGACATTTCAGCAGGTTTAACTTATCCCACTACATCTTTTTTTTTCCTAATTTCCTTATTTTTTCACTAAAAACCTAAGTAGGATAGGCTCAGGAATATATTGCATCTAGGGATAAAAACCTGATGGAAACAAATTCCTGTGTTCATAAATAACCCTGTTGATCTCCTCCACAGACAATGCACAAACTGCTGTGGATATCCAGAGCTTTCCCCCCTGTTTGGGAAGCTCCCAAACAGGAGGCGTACTCCTGACTGCTTACTCTGCGCAGGTTTTGAAGTTACATCCCAGGGGAAACAATGCTCCAAATTGTTCGGGGCTTCAAACAGGTTAACACAGGTCTCATGTCAGCAGCTCTGGAGATAGCCTGCGACTTCTGAACCGATTTAACTTCAAAAAAAAACCAGGGTTTCATTTAACACTCTCCTCTCCAGGAGAGTTAACTGGCACCTGAAAAGGTTGTGAACCAGCAGAAGTGTGAAATCCAGTAGTACCACCAAAGACCTGCATATTTCTCAAATTGCTACAGGAAACGTCCTCCCACCTTCTGACCTCTTTTTTTCAACTGGAAATCCGGTTTCAAAGCAAGGTCTGCCCACAGTGCCCAAGTATTTCCCTATGTACATATTTAGCCATGATTTGGATGTACGTCAGCGGAAAGGCTTGCAAAGCTTTCCCTCCAGAGCAGATTCACTTCCCTCCCATGCTGCCTTGCCATCAGACTGGCCACTCTGCACCAAGGGCACCAGGGAGACCCAGGCTGGGGCCACTCCAAGGTTCATACCTGCAGCATGCCTCAGCAGGCCTGCCCGGAGCTTTCTGGCCCTTTTCTGGCTCATGGCAGAAGTATTTTTCTTCCATCTCAGGCCTGAGAGTATGCAAACAAAGAGCAACCTAAGCTGCACCACCTCACAGTGCTATGGTGAGAAGCTACAGACAATTCAGAATGTTCATGCTAATGAGCATGAACACTGGCCTTTGCATGAAAACCTAGTTTTTTCTGACAGTAGGTTTCAGAGTTAACATTCCCTCTTTAAAGTATGCTGTGCGCTCTCTGTATACTCAGGAGGCCTCATTTCTATGAGCTGCTCAGTGTTCTGCTGTAGATGCTGGCCATCTCACTGCCCACTAGCTCAGAGCACATAGTGCATATTTGGGTGCTCTATCAGTTATATTTTTAATACAGGCTTTAATAAAAAAAGGCTTAACAAAAGCTGTTGGGAGTAGAGGTTTATATTTTCCAGATAGTTTAAAACCAAAGCATACTGTGGCACTGACCCGTGCCGTCAGTGTCGGCCTTTCCAATCCAACTCTCAGATCCATCACCCTCATGAATAGTTGAGAGGCTCAGTGTGCTGTTTCTAAATTGCCATGAGCCGCGCTCATGGGCGAGAAATGGGCTTCAGAAGTACAAATGGATTGACTCAGTTCAATTAAAAATTAATCTAAACACCATAAATCTAGGTTTTACTTCAATAGCATTGGAATTAGCATTATGCTATATCTAGAATAGGTAAAACCAACTTACACCACGCACACCAAAGCCACGCTCCTGGTAATACTGGCTACTGCTTCCTTGGTCATAGAACAGGCTTGGTATTCAGTACAGACTATAAAAGATAGAAAACTCAAGACATTTTAATTTGAAAATGCCTTTTTGAGTGATTAAATACTTAGAATTGCCAGTGGCAGTGTTTTAAATCGATTGTAGTCCCCTAAGTTTGACTGTAATTTTGCTAACGAAGGCTTTCACATGCACAAATCTAGCTATGAGATCAGGGACTCGGTCTCCTCATTTGTCAAACATCTGACTTTGTAACATTTAAGTCTCAATTTGAATAGCATAAAAAAGGACATTCTTAAACAAGTTTAAGAGTTTCTCCTTGTTCAAAATATACATGCTTTTTGAATGAAAAATCATCAGAATTGTTGTTGAAACTCTGAGTGTTGAGAAAGAATGGCATTTTTTGTGCACAATGTCCAAAGATTCAATAATGTAAAAAGTGTTATGAAAGGCTGGTTGGGGATTTTTTTTTAGAAGGTGGTCATTTTGAGATTTAAAAGTCACAATTGCTACACACTTCATTCCAATTCCTACATAAGATTTTTTCTCTTTAGAAAGAAATGTCAAGCTCGGCTCACAAGGGACAGCTCACAGCAACCCCAAGCAGGCAGTTCAGCATGCACCAATGCCTGGAAAACCTGCCCTCCGGCAGGCTTGCTCCCTGGGGCTCACTGATTTGGGGTACATGAAGCTGTGAGCTTTAGTCAAAAGCCAGGCGCCCTCCGGAAGCCTCTCCCATGGGATCCCCACCATCTCTGCCTGTTTTCTTGGAAGTGGCAGAAACTTAGTTATCTCTGAAAGCTCTTGCTTTCTGTCACCTCTGGTTGAAATTAGTCAATGGTCCAGAAGCTGCTGGAAGAGCTCACATAGAGAGAGATACACTTCTTCTCGCAGAGTTCAGATTTCCTTAGGGAAAGGGGACTAAAAGCATATACCAGAAGCAGATTTTCAAAAGATAGGTTGAGCTACTCGCTGTGGTAAGGAGTAAGATTGAGGAAACCTTGCTGTGTAATCCTACGACCCGTGTAACGACTGAACACGAT
Organism: Ciconia boyciana; assembly: GCF_034638445.1. Taxonomy (NCBI): domain Eukaryota; kingdom Metazoa; phylum Chordata; class Aves; order Ciconiiformes; family Ciconiidae; genus Ciconia; species Ciconia boyciana. Next base: position 121,917,202 of record NC_132935.1, on the reverse strand, counting down.
GGTTCCCTCTCGCCCTAAAATATCTATTCCTACATAAGAAAAAAACCCCTCTAAAAATAGAAAACTGCTGGTCGTGAAGGATCAGAACCACATGTGTTTTACGATGAATCTGAGTTTGCCCACACCGGTGCTGGGAAAACTGAAGCAGGGATTCAAATGGAGCGCTGCACACATCATCGAAGGAAGGAGCTGCTTCAGCTCTCCCGCTTGCCCCTCCATATTGCACGGGCGAGGATGGGCCCAGAGACCGGGCGTTGCGCTGCCGGGGATCCCACACCGAACCCTGCACGAGCTGCCTCTGCTCAGGAAGCCGACGCAGGCTGAGAGGTACTGTAACAGCATTAACGGATGGTCCTCACCCTTAACTGTTATGCCGTTGTTAATTACAGCCTCCCGTGGCTGTTTTGCTGTATTATATGTGTATATACGTATATATTGCTTCAGCTGCTTATGCTTCGGGGTAACTAAGGCCTCCTCCTGCCTCATTCGAGTATCGCTTATGTCGGGGAAAGAGAGGAAATGCTTCTGCGGGTCTCCGGTTCTGCCTGCCCACACCTTCTTGCCTTTTACTCCTGTATATTCCCAGCTTACTCTGCCCTGAGCGCTCCCAGCTGGGAAAAGCCGCACTATTTTACTTCTCAAGGGACATACCTAAACTTCATCACTGCGTACACTTCCCTCGGAGGCGGCCGGGAGGCTCGCAAGCGAAATGCATTGGCTTGAATTTAGCAGGGGGCCTCCAACCCTGCCCGTTTTGGTACGTGGGGCTGCAGGCGCTGCTCGCTGACAGCGTGGCCCCCCCAGAGGATGCCGTTCTATGGGGAGCGGCCGGCGCGCGGCAACGTCCGTGGCTCCCGCTCTCCGCCACGGCTCCCGCTCCCTGCCACGCGGTGCCGAGGCCGCAGGGGCGCGGGCAGCGCGCTTCCCTCCTCCCGGCCAGATGGACGAGAGGAATGCGCCTTCCTCTACGTCACTCCGCCGCGAGGAGCCCGCCTGACGTATGCCAAAAGCGTCCCCTGCCGCTGCTACGTCACAGGGCAGCGGCACACTGGCTCCCACGTGGCGGCGGAAGTAGAGAAGGGGGCGGGGCGCGCAGGCGGCGGCCAATGGCGGGCGGCTCCGCTGGAGGCCCCGCCCAGGCAGCCGCCGGCGGGAGGGGCCGTTAAAGCGGCGGCGCGGCGGGGCTGGGGCCGGTGCGGGCCGATGGAGTCGGGCGGCGGCGGCGGTGGTGACGGCGGCACGGAGCTGGGGGACGGCTGCTTCCTGTACTACGCGTACGGCAGCAACCTGCTGCGGGAGCGGCTGCTGCTGAGCAACCCCTCGGCGGCCCTCTGCGCCGTGGCACGCCTGCAGGTGCCAGCGGGAGCGGGGGGCGGCGGCGTGGCGGTGCCGCGGGGGGAGGCGGGGGCCTGTGGAAGTCCGCTGGTCCTGGTGGAGCCGCGCGTGGGCCTGGCTCCCCCGCCCGGTGCTGCAGGCCGCCCGATCCCTCCTACCAGTAACGGGGGCGGCCGTAGCAGGGTTCAGGCAGGGGGGTCCCATCACCTTTGACGTCGCAGCGTGCGCTGTGACGCTTTGGGCTGCTGACACTCGGGACCTGCTGCCTGGGCTGCCCTCAGCCACAGACAGTGTTTGCGTTAGTCCCACCTCTGTGGGTTTTGTCTTACTGGGCTTAACCAAGTCTGTAAGGCTGCCAGCCAAGACCCCGCGTGTAAAGAGTTAGGAGCCTGGAAATGTAAGTGGCAGGTGCTCCGTTGGGTTTACGGGACAAGTTTCTGGCAGTTTTAAAAGGATGATGCTTCATTAAAAAAATCAAAATTCCTTCTTCCCTTCCACCACGCTGGTTACACATGAGGAGCCCTCCCCGCCCTGTGTGTCAGGTGGGATGCAGGCTTTCACCCAGTGCTGCACAGCTGCAGTTGACACCTTCCTAGGCCCCGGGCAGTGCTGCTCCCGCCTGCCGTTATTAAATGTTAGCGTATCAAGTTGGCTTTAATGTAGACTTGGGAATACGAGCTCATGGTCATTAAGCTGTTGATGTACAGATCTGTACAACTGGAAGGATCCTTGGAGGAGCAGAGCATTGATTGATACCACTTAAGGACAACTTGACGTTCCTTTTGGGGTAGCTGGCAGGAAACGATCTATGTTAGAGTGTGAAGAAGTTCCAAAACCTTGTAATTAATAAACTCCCTATAGTCAGATACCCTGTGTCTCTTGGGACCATCAACCTGGCAACTGAGGCCTGCTCCTGTAAAGTGTGAGTGAGGCGCTTACAGATACCACTGAGGAGCTGAACGTGCCGAGAGCCCAGCACCTTGCAGGATCAGACCTTGGAGGTGAGGAGGGAAGCAGTAGTATTGCACGCTTACCTTGGAATAAAATAAAGCCCTGTGCTTCAGCTCTCCTTTTGGGTTTCAGGTAGATCTTCAGGTTACACAGTAAGCGTCTCTCGCCACGCTGCAGGTTAGCTGTTAGGAGCTGGCAGGCAAGCGCTAGCTTTTCTAGCCGGCCTCTGGCCGGTTGCCGTGCTCCCTGCTAACACGGGATGGCTTCACTCCCTTGCTTCAAGCTGGAAAATCGCTGATACTTGGGACTGAGGAATCGCACAGAGGTTGGAGCTGATTTCTGTTAATTGCTCTGTGGTAGTACCACGTTGGCTTAAAAAAAAAAAAAGGAAAAATAGCCTGCAGAGTACTCTGGATGCTAAACTAGAATATTAAATTCACTTCCCTCTGTTTTTATTTTTTAAAGCTTTGTTAATCTTTAGTCAAAAGCTGTAAGAAATGGGATGTGTAACAAGCACAGAAAGGGTATTACGCTGGTACATAAAAGAAGGGCCAAAGACCAAACTCTTGACCCAAGAAAGTATCTAGTGTGTTTGTTCTCTCTTCCCCGCATTGCTGCGTTTGCCCGCATGGTGTAAAGTAGGGTTTCCTGCTTCCAGAACCGGAGCTAACTGTGCTATTTCTGTATGGTCTCTGGTATCTGACTTTTATACACCTCCTTGCAGGTATTCGGTGCGGGTCAGGTCCAAGAAAATATAACTGGAGGAATAAAATAAAAATTGGTGCCTTTTTTTTTTTCTTAACTAGGCTGCCATGAGCATTCTTGGCTCTACAGGAGTATTTCCTTGGGACTGCCCTGGAAGCATTTCTCTACATCTGTCTCTTCAGTCTGCGACTTGACTGGACTATTTACTTGTGTGCAAATTACTTGGGCTTGACTGTCTGCAGGGTCTGGTCCAGAGTGCTCCTCGCACAGTAATCCAGTGACCTGAACATTGCAAAGCCATTTTGCAGCAGCTTGTCGAACAGTTGATGACTGGTGTGTCTAAGTAAACTTTTTTCCTAGTGAAATTAGTTTAATGGGGAATATTTTACGGGGAAGGAAGATGACTCTCTTGATGGAGTAAACAGTATGGCTTTGCCAGGCTGCTGATTATCACTTACACAAAAAAAAAAATTAGTGTTCTGATCAGTGCTGTTCTTCTGTTTGTAAGCCTCCAACTGGTCAACTCTTGCAACCTTTTCCCTATATCTGTTAGGACATATTACAAGAAGGTAATGTGTCTCAGAAAGTGCATATTAATGTGTACATGCATATATTTCAAATCAAAATTATCTTACAGCTTAAAGAGGGTGATGGGTGATCATGAGAAATAAGCAAAGCTGTGGGGTTGTATATGTTTGGGCTTTATTTTTGTTGGGTTTTTAAAATCTCTTTTGCCTTTGCTAGATTTTGTTGTTGTGGTTAAGCAGGTAGTCTTCCTTAAAGGTTTTGTTGTTGTTTTGTTTTTGGGTTTTTTTCTTCTCTACTGCTAGGGGGTCCACAAATTGGCTAACAAGTAGGAGAGGAAACTGAGCATATGGAGTCAGATGGGAAATTACACTGGAAAAATTCAAGAACTTGCTATTCTTTTTTGCCTATATAGTAATATTTGATATTACTTGTAAGAAGTTCTAAAAGAATGTTTCAACTTGCAAAAACCTGAATAAGCTCACTCAAGGAGGCATATGCCTTGGCTTAAAAATACCCAAGAATGTTCCAGTTAAGTGATGAGATGGCACAAGACACTGGAAAATACACAGGATGGTATTTTACAATTGGGCAGTTGTATTGGTCCATGAGGACAAGACCCAAAGCTCACCATCTTTGTAGGTTTCTTTACCCTTACTATTTTCCCGGACCCTGCATGGTAGCATTTAAGTCTTATAACAGCACCAAAAGCTGCAAAGGAATGGGCACCAGGTAGGCATGTCTTTTGAGGAACAAGAAGGCACTAGTCAGTTCCCTCCTTCATGGTACACCTCAGCCAAGGGCCCTTCAGATTGTCTAACAGGAAGCACATCAGCAATCCTGTCACTGCCAACACTGCTTGACAAAAGCCAAGCTGACATTTCTTCAGCGCTACTGTGTTTACTGCAGAATTGGGTACGTGTGCTGCTCTTGAAAGAGGGCCACCTCCACTTTCTTCTCACCACTAGAAATTGTTAGCTAATGTTTAGGCCAGACTACTAAGAGGTTTGGATGTTGATCCAGGTCTCCGCAGACCGAGACTTTTATCAGTAGTGCTCTCTGCCAGACCTCTTTTCCCTTTGTCCCAAGGCTGCCATTTCTCATGGGGAGGTGGACAAGGCTGACTTCAGCCCCTCGTGAGATGGGAGCTGGATCAGATCCCGCCTGTCTGTTCCTCCTTCTGTGGCTCAAACTGACTACTTGTAGACTCTCCTTTAGCTGCCCCTTTTATGTCAAGAATCGCCAACAGCCCTTATCTTAAGTGGAAATTGATTCTCTGCGTTGTTTTCGTTTGCAGGATTTTAAGCTCGAGTTTGGCCATCATCAAGGCAGGACAAGTTCTGTCTGGCATGGAGGTACAGCCACCATTGTTCAGAGCCCTGGAGACGAAGTATGGGGAATAGTGTGGAAAATGAACGCTAGCAATTTAATTTCACTGGATAAGTAGGTGACTTAACTTTTGCTGTCCTCTACTATTTTAGAGAGCAATTGAAAAGTAGTAGTTAATTTTTGGGAAAGAGCTGTGTGGAAGCTTTGGTGTTGGAATCAAGAAGATGCTTTGGATATTAATATGTGAATTTCACTTCACAGTACATGTATTGACTTGTAACACATTTGTGATTAAAAGGGCTTTGTTTTCAAGCTAAAGCTACTTAGGGGTATTTTAATAAGGTGTGGACCTTGATTTGGAGCTGATATATTGGTCAGGCTCCTTTTTTTTTTTTTTTAATCCCTGTCCTTACAATGTCCTGTCCCTTAATTTACTCTAAACTCTGTATTTGTCCTGTAACACTTTTTCCATTGCTTTAGGGACGGTTTCCTTTGAGACTGACATAAATTTCTGGGTCTATACATCTGTAAACTCCAATTGTAGTGGAAAAGGAAGGGATGAGGACAAGACTTTGCAGAAGAGAAGGAGATCTTTAATACAGGCAAAGGGACCTTTTGAGGAGGTTATTTTGCATGTCTTCTATTCTGAGGATTCAAACTTTTGTGAACTTGAGGTAGATCTAAGCAGGGAGCTGGGGTGGTTTTGTTTTTCCCTTTGAATGGGAGAGGCTGCCTGCACCATTACAATGCATGCCAGAGAATGTTCCGCCTGTGCCTGATAATTAAGACAAGTTTAAGGCAACTTGAGCAAGTCGTTCTCAGGCTGAAGTCTGGAGGACCACCTGGGTAAACAAGTCAAGGAGTAGCATAACTTCTTGCAGGGTCTAAGGCAGGACTTAGAACTTAATCTCCAAAACTTTGGCTGGTGTCATGTGTTTATTGCAGCTTTCGGGATGTGCCTGCACAGCATGGTGCTTCTGGTACACAAGCATCGTTTGTTCAGAGCAGTTCATCACTGTCAATTAATTCCAGTAGAAATCTGGGCTAGTGAGGCTAAGGAAGCAGGGCATATTAAACCCATCGAAAGTATTACATTAACACAGTTCTCCTGCCTCTGGTACTGTTGCAATTTTGGTTATGGCTGCACTGCACTGTGCTGTGTAGACATGTCCCTACAACCTTGGCCATGACGCTTGAAGTTCCAACTTGCTTTTCATTGCCTACAGTGAACCTGAAATACAACAGAAACTGTTGCCCAAGTTCTGTTTGCACATCATGGGAATAGGCACTCTCAGCACTCTCAAGTCCTGGTTGGGTGTGTTAGTCCCAAGCAGGAGGGCATCTAGCGGGTATGCTTCTGGTTGGGGAGAGCTTCACGTGTCCCTGCTTTATTATCTCCTCAGTTCCCCCTCTGTTGCTTACACTAGCACTTACCTCCTGGTCCTCTTTCTGCTGACCTTTACTGAAATCTCCTGATTTACCATGCTTTCCTAAAGCGTAAACTTCAGAAGTATAAAGACGCTGTCTGGCAGCATCTGCTTTGATAGTAACATTGTGTTCCCCCTGTGGGGACAGGAATTTGTATTTTAACTTCTAAAGTGTTGTTTACATACTGTAGAATTGCAGATCCCTGCCATTTGTTTGAGAGGGGATAAACTTTAATGCTGGCTAAGATACTAGAGACTTCAGTGCTGTACCATCACCAAAAACTGCAGGACGGACACTAGCATTAAAGATTGCTTTTTCCCAGCTGCCTCATTGATGTCATGAAGGTGGACTGGCAATGGAAGGAAACAGGATGTGTTCTTGGTTTTTATAATGATAGTCGATAGTGTTCATCTAAGGATTGCTCCTAACCTACTCAAAAGAGCCTGCTGAAGATCTTGGGATTCTTTGGCTGTGTGCAAGCAGATAACTTGGTTGAGAACTTACAAATATATTTCCTGGAATTTCCATGTATCAAGAAAAAAAATTTTCACTATTTGCACCCCACCTTTCCCCCCCCCCCCCCCCGATAAAGAAGTCAGTGCTTTGTTATCCAGAAACAGAGGAGGGAATGGGAATTGATGCTGTGTGTCATTAGTTAAAATATTAGTAAAACAATATATAGAAAAGAAATATGGGAGGGGAATGTTTTGCTTAGATGGCTGAACTTTTTGGCTTCAAATGCATTTTGGTGCTCTCATGGTCAAATTTTTTTTTGTCCTCTGTATTTCACAAATCTGTAAGTTGCAGACTAAATCATGACTTTTCTTCATATATCCTAGCAATGGATGCCACTTAACTGTAACATTTCTCTTGCTCTCACACACCCACAACTTGTTTTGCAGTCTGTTGGCCTTGACTCTGCAGTTAGCTTCCAGTCTCTACTTCCACTTACTTAACGTAGTTACTCACATAACATGGCCTGTGTTATGTACGGTAAATAACTTGAAATGGTAGTAAGTCTTTGTAAGAAAGATAAGTTATCAAAATGATATTTTGATGAGCAGCATTAAAACCCATGTTATCACTCATATCTAAAGCACATCTAAAGTTAAGTATGCTATAAAGTCTGTCTTGTATTGCTTAACCTTCTTGTTTACTTCTTACTATTTCCTCAGACTTTTATTGGTGGCTAAATGCTAATGGTTAAAGACAACAAGTAGCCTTGTTTTTGAGTTTGGTTTTGTTTTCCTAAGACAGTATGATTTTGCTAATAAAAAATGTTTTTTGCCCTGATCTAGCTCATTGTTGCTGTACATGTCTTGTGCAAATTAAAGAGTGTCTTGAATTATTCATTGGAATGTGCATTGCAAGAGTTGTGTGACTTTCCCCTTATTCAAATGTAATGTAATGGGTGAGAGAAAACTTTGCAATTGTTTCATTATCTGAGCGGCAGGTAATGAATGATATGTACCTGGCTTATTAATTCTGATAATCTTGGTTGTGTTTCTCTTGTAGATTACTAGACTTGCACAGTAATTAATTCACAAGGAGTATTCTCTCTCTAACTTTGCAAGTTAACCACTAGTCATCTTTCTTACAGAGCTGAAATGATACAAGTGGATGCTGCTGCTTCTTCAGAAACTTATTTTTGGATATGAAACAAGTTTGCACAAAAAGTACTGGAATATGTTTTGCTTTATTTGTTTTTCTTTAAGTCTGTTAACAGTGCAGACCAGTGTCCTGCCTTGATTTCTGTTATAATAAATGCATAGGTTTAATTGCAGAGTTTGTTTGAAAGATGCATCAGTTATTTGGCATGAAAGGAATATATGTCCTTTACAGGCAAGAGGGAGTTGAAGATGGCATTTATGTCCCAATAGAAGTTAATGTCCACACTCAAGCAAGAAAGGTACTGACCTGTCGAAGCTACCAGATGAAGGACTATGTCTGTGGTCCCCCTTCTCCTCAGTATAAAAAGGTAGGTGTTGCATCACTGTAATTTTGGAGAGAATGAACAGAAATATATAATGCAGTACTTCTGTCCTATTTAATAAGTACTTTATTTGCAGTGGATGGAAGGCATGAGTAACTCTAATGTAAAGGTATAACTTAATCCTTGTGCAATGTAATAGTGTAATGATGCTCGCAGAAGATTGCTAGTTCTTAAAGGCCTACTAAATCAGTTTTGGGTTTTGGCTTAGTTATGCCTTACATGAAGCATCTATTTAACTCATGAATTAGTTATGACACCAGGATTTCTGAAGGATGTTGTTTACGTATATGCAGCAATTCTTTATTTGAAAAATTAATGTACTCCGCTAAAAGGACAGAGGGAAACTTCTGTGGGGAGAATACAGCACCTGGCTTGTAGTCTCAAGGACACAAATTATCCCTATTGTCTTATGAAGTATCTATCATTTAATACAGGAGTCCACCTGCCTCCTTTACCAGATGCATCATCAGTATATTACAGGACTTCCAGCAACATTGCAGAGCACTGCAGGGTTCCCACTTGATGGCTGGTGAGGCAGAAGTGTTTCAACACTGTTCTGCAACACGCTGACTCTATAGAGACATATGATCCAGTCACATAGCAGGCCTGACCTGCTTAGCTTGTGAGATCTGATGCGGGCCTAGCCTCGGGTGGCATGACTGCATGGCTGGAATTGTGCAGCTATTAGCAATTACAGATAGACATAACTGTAACATGTTGACTTTTTCTACCGAAAGCAAAGAAACCGGGCTTAAGCTTGTAAAATCCCAAGTGTGCTGCCTCCTCTTAACTGAGGAACTTGCTCCTGTGCATCAGCTTTCAGGCCAGCTGCTGCAGGACTTCTGAAGAGAAAGCTTGCTTAGAAAGCAGGCTCTGCTACTTCACAAACCTCCTCCCTGCCAACCTGCTTCCTGTCAAGACAGATCTTCAGGGCTTTTCAGGGAGCTAATACATAGTCTGCTGCCACGTGTCAGCTCTCACTAGTAAGCTGTAAGAGAGGACCTCCAATATTGGCAACTTTATCTAGCTAAACATTCCCTCCTGCTGTTGTCAGGGTCAGTGGTTAGTTGTCTTCTTCCCCCCTGCCCCCAGTTTTTATTTGTTTAAGTTAACCAGGCAGGAGGGCTAAAAATTTAGGACAGGTGACTGCATTGGCACATGGTGATCTACATCCATCTACTGTTGTGTACTTTTTGTGGCAAACTTCATCCTTTCTAGACACCTCATCCTCGAATTTCCTGGCTGTTGAATGCATGAAAGAATATTTACAATAGTGTCAGCTTCTAAAATCTGTGTATTTATCTATTCATTTCTATATGGGAGCTTGCTGTCTCTTTCAAGCCTTGGCTCCTACAGCCTCCTCTTTTCCTCTCACTGTCACTTCTTTTCTCTTGCACCAAGAGTTAAGTTTATTTTGTATGTAGAAGGAGAGCTGCAGTAACAAACTCTTAAGGAATCTGTGCTTTCTCACTAAGCTAAGCATCTGTTTCTGTTACTCCTATAACCTGTCTAGGCACTCACTGTTGTGCTTTGGATTTGAACAGCTTAGTTTTAAAAGTAACTTCAATAATACATGCTGTTTCTCACTCAGATGTGATACTAAGGCTGGCTAAAGGCATAAAAAGTACTTCTCATCCTCGCTGGAAGAAAGAATGGAATAACTGAATAACAGCTTAATTGTACAGCCTTGTGCATGTTAGTAACATTTCAGAGTCTTAGGGGTATGCCTTGGTAGTTACAAGCCCTTTCAGAGTAATTTTGTTGACACTTAATTCTCTTGTTACCTGAAGTGGTTCTTCCCATATGAGCAAATGTTTGGAGGGGTCTGTCCTTCCTAACACTATTATTGAAAGCTTTCTCCCCCCCCCCCGCCCCCCCCCTCCCTTTTGATTATAGGTTATCTGCCTGGGTGCAAAACAGAATGGCTTGCCAGCTGACTATCAGAAGAAATTAGAAGCTATTGAAACTAATAACTATGCAGGGCCAGTGCCAATCATGGAAGAGATTGAAGCTGCTATTAAAGCAAAGAAAATAAATTCTGCATAGAATACCTCTGCACTTGCTTGGCCATTCACCTTGATTTAGATACCTCTCCTCACTTTGCTGATCAGCAGTTTCTTTATTTATCAAGAAAAGATGAGTTTGCTGTGGATCTACAGTAAGCCATTAGACATAATTTGCAGTCTGAAGATACACTGACATTGGTGACTTCTTCACTTTGTATGTATAGCTTGAGTACATGCTGAAGTTTTTGCAGATTTGGAAATTACCTTTTTGTAATTGTCATGCAGTGCTGCATGCAAATTTGTGCTTCATATATCCTGTTTATAGACCTTTTTAAAAGAAAAGGGCCATCTTTCTGGGTATTGGCATCTGTTGCCTTCTGAGGAATAAGGGCTGCAGGATCAGGCCCTTCGTTTTTAAATGTTGTATACACAATTATCAAGAATTTCAAAGATTTGTTAGAGTGCAAAGTAGACTCAAAACTCTAAACCAAGACTAAACTTTTTTTTTCTCTGCTGCTTCTCTTAATAGTTTAAAGCCCAACCTATTTGAAGCTATGGAGCTCCTGTTTCTGTTTGTATACTTAGTAAAGAAAGCAGAGTAATTTTTTAACTATCTCCATGTTTTTAAGTGTTAGTCCAAAAGGCAACCAAGAAGACAACATTCAGGAAAGGATCTCATTCAAAGCATAATGGCCTCCTCCTTTCTATGTCTAGTAATCATCATAGGTAAACTGATTAGGTATAACCAACAGATTTTAAAGAGTTTGTTTTAGTTAGATAATTCCGAGTTTTTTTCAATTACCTTTTTGACTGGCTTGTTGCTTAGCTAGGCCTTGGTCTCAAGTCCAGTGAAATCAGGAAGTTTCCTGTGAGTCCTAGTGCATTTGTTTCATGGTTTTGCTTTGTCTACTAAACCCCAGATGAACAGGCTGGGCCTCCCCCTCCCCCCCAGCTTTGACAACCCCATGCAAAACTGGAAGCTCTTTTAAGGTTTAGAGTACTTACCTTTATGGTACTTGGCAACCCCTGTAGGTAGTCTGTGGGGGACAAGGAAAATTTTACAACCTGGAAGATGTCAAACGACAAAATTTTGGCTTATCTTCTGTATGGTGCATTTTTTTTTTTCTCTTAATGTACAGAGGGGTGCAAGATATAATTGGTGTCACTGTGTGAATGCTTAGATAGACAAATGGCAAAGTAACAGACTTACCATGTCTTCTCTGCATAAATTTTTTCTGTAAACTTCTGCCAGGGATGTACAGGTGCTGCCCTGATGTCATATGCCCATTTCCAGAGTTGGGCACTGTGACTGCAGTAAAATGTGGTACTTTCTGTATTAGCACTGTCTAGTCTGAAACTGAGTAAATAAAATAGTGATTACCAAACCTCTCCTGTGTCCGTTCAATGCATGCTTCAAGAGTATCAGTGTTGCTTGTGTAAGCAAAAGCTGGCAATGTGGAAATGTAACTGAAACTTCCACTGGCTATTTGCATTTTTAATGGCTGTAATCTGGTATGGAGGGCAAAACTGTGCATGAACACACTCCTCAACACCAGCATCACTTCTTTTGCTTTACCCTTACCAGGCTCCTTTGGGCTTTTGAACTTTTAAATAGCTATTTTACTGTTGCAAGAAGAAAATGTAAAATAATACCCTGACAGCCTCCTTGGTGGGAGTTGACAGGAGGTACTTGATGCCTCCTGTTGAGGAAAATGGTGGGAGCGCCTGAGGGCCGGGTGAAGGCCTCCTCCCCCGAGGCGGGGCCCCCCCGGCACCTCTCTCGGGGCAGGAGGCCTTTCGGCGTGCCGGTGTTCGTGAAGGAGAAGAGGCCTTCGTCCGTGCCTGCGTGGGGAGGAGCCGATTCCGGCCGGGAAGAGAGACTGTGTGTGTGGGCGGGAGCTCCTTCCCGGCGGGCTGGGGGTGGGGGGAAGCACCCGTGGGCCGGCCGCCGCCCCGCTCCTCCCCTCGCCTCCGTCCCTTCGCCGTCGCGGTGAGTGCAGGGGAAGGGCGAGGGGCGGAGGAGGGTCGCCGGGCAGCTGCCCGCCTCGCTCACCACTCGCGGCCGGCGGCTGCGTGTGTGTGAGGGCGGCTGCCATGTCGTGAGGAGTGGGCGGCGCGGAGGGACGGGGGGCTCGGGGCAAGCGGGAAGGGGGGCGGCAGCAGGTCAGCGGCTGGCGCCGGGAGAGGGAGTGAGCGTGTAAGTCAAAGTTTCTGCTTTTTGTAAATCAGAGTTTCTCTGTTACCGCGGGAAAGGCTGCGAGGTGGAAGGGGAAGGGCTGCGCCCCGGCCGCCCCCGTTGGCGTCTGCCTCTTGGTGAACTTCTCGCGCTCCCGAATTGAAAATTTTGGGACTTCTTCGTGTTTCTTCAGCAGAGGCCCTTCCCGCCTCCGGGGAGGAGGTTGCCGTGTGACAGGCGATGTTAGGCAGAGAGCGAGGAGCGGGGCCAGCCCGCCGCCGGGACAGGCAGCATTGCCCCCGCCGCTCCTCGGCGAGGGAAGCAGCGCCTTCATACAAAATACAGCAACGCTACCACGAATAAATACTGTGACAGATGCTGGCTGGTGACGTAACTTTCCTGAAGGCCATTGGGGAAGGGTGGCGAGGTCCTGAAGGGTGGAGCAGGTGGGAGGGAGCGGGTGGAAGGCATCGCTTACCTGCCGTGGAGCCCGTGCCCGCCTCGCCTGCCCCGTGAGCGACGGATACAGCTGTAAAAAAAAGCCATTTACTTGCCGTAAAGCTGACTGAAGAGCCGTATCCATGCGCTGACTCAGGCGGGAGTCGTTTAGGCCTCGGTGCTTTGCTCACTTAACGAAGCTGGAAGAGAGGGAGGCGGGGGCGGTTTGCCTGGGCAGAGTTGCTGCCCCGTGGCTGTGGGGAGGCCATGGCATGGCATGGCATGGCATGGCGGGAAGGGTGGTCTTCCTCCACGCCGGGGTGTTGCTGGCACCCAGCAGTTAACGCTGTCCGACATCGATAGCTAGGCAGTCCCCGCTCAGGACCCCATTTTGCTGGATCGATGGATGCGCAGGCACAACCGAGCGGGGGTCTTTGGCAGGGGAACTGGCTGTAGCTAGTTAGGTTTGCTGTTAATGACCAGAACAAAGCTTGGGAGATAGAATTAGGAGAGCTGTGAATATGCGATTCCATCAATTGCAACTTTCAATTGTAGAACTACAATTGTAGAATTCACTGCAGGTTGAATGTGAAAACAGTAAATAACAGTAGAAAAGCAGTTCCATTTTGTAGATATACCAGTAAATTGTTCCCCTCCTCCTCCATCTCTTAAAACACCCAAGATTTCTCTGATTGAAGAAAATGTCTTTGCTTTTTAGTAGTGATTCCTTCTCATTTATTGAACTTTCCCCACCAGAAAGGAGTTATCAGGAAGCCACATAAAATCCTTTTGACAGGGGCTTGTTAATTCATCCAAACATTGTATATAAAGTTCTGTTTCTTGAAAAGTAAGCTGCTGGGAAATGTAGCAGCAAAACCTGTGAGGGATATGAATATTTCTGTAAAAGCCTGTGCCTTTTAAACAAAAGCTTGTCAGTTTACCAGGTAGAGGCAGAAATAATTTCTTCTATGTTCTTTTATATCTGTTGCTCTTCAAGCAACTAGGGATGGCTACAAAAGCTTCTGCTACAGTCAAAGGAGAGGGAGAGAGGGGAGGGGGAGAAAAGTCACTGAAAGATGCTGATCTTGGTGACCCCAGAGCAATGCAAAATCACGAGTTGTTAATGGATTTACACTAGTGTGATGTTAACGTATGGCTCCTAGGGCATTTATTGACATACATAGCATCGATGATGATAGTTACACAGAGATTGTAAACTGGGGTATGATGAGTGTGTTTTAACTCGTAGATACAGAATATCATTTAAGATCAGTACAGGGACTACAGCTCTACTAATGTACCATTTGTGCTATAAAAATAAAAGGGAAATACATTGTATTTCCTCTGGGAAATACATTGCATCGCTTCTCATCAAAACATGCAGACTTTTTGTGTAGTATATGTGCCCATTTGCTTCTAATCTCTACGCATTTTTTACTGTTCTTGAACTATGTAAAATAGTTGAGGTTCTTTTAAAGGTGAGAGCTGCTGTGTGGAAATACATTCTATCTTATTCATTTGTGATAGTAAAAGACTGGCTGCTGTGGCACACGTGAAATAAGATGTGGAAAATCAGTCTCTTTTCTGTCTCTTTTCTGTGCAGCACTGGAAGTTGAACAGGCATAGCAGTTTTGTTGAAAGAAGAGCAAGGAGATCTTAGTGAAAAGAGGATGTGAGAAGGGCAGGGCCAGGAAAGACATAAATATATACATGCTTGCACAATGCTGAGAATAGAGGGAAGTCAGAAGAACCACTAGATAAAAGCACCTTCATGCAGAGGCCATCAGCACTGCTGGAGCTTATTGACATGGATTATACAAAACCGTGCTGTAAGCACTGATACTTTTACCATACCTCTTAACTATGATGAATTTCATTTCCCTTTTTCATTTCCCTCCTTATCTCTGGCATGATCCCCATCTTTCTTCCTCTTTGTTATTCTCAGTTATGCAGGCTTATGATATGCATCTCTTGCCAGACTTGCTATTGCTTCTCACATCCCTTCAATGCCCATTGACACTTCATTTGGCCAAGGCCCTGTCTTCTGTCTCTTCTTTGCCTTTACAATTGATGGGTGAGCACTCTGATTCTTTTTAATTCCTGGTAGTCAGTTTCTGTCTTCTTCACTTGACCGAAGCTGCTGTCCTCAAGATGGCTAACTGAATTTCCTCTCCAACATCATTGGCAGCCTCTTGAGTAAATCATGTTTTTTTATTTTTCCCCTCAGGAACAAGAAGTCTGCTTTTCCCCATAAGCGTCTCTCTGTTGTCTCCCCATGCTAGACTCCTGCTTCGCCCAGGTATCATCTCTCTTGTCTGTCTCCATTCCTCCTTACGTGTTCTGCTGTTTCAGGCTTGAAAAATCTTTCCCTTTCTCCCCATGTACATACCTTTCTGTGTATAAACCTCAATGCTAATGTTCATTTCTCTAAATAGATGTGTTCACAAACTGTTGCTACTAGAACAGGTGATTTCTCTTTATCGTAACATAGTGATGTCCGTAACAAAAGATTGTAAGAACCTCAAGGTGGATTTCAGGAAAATTACTTTATTCACTAGCCCTTTCAGAAATGGAACAGTTCCAGAAATGAGGCAGTAGTTCGCAACAGTGAATGTTTTTAGACTTTCGTCAGTGCACTGAGGTGTCTCACATTAAAGTATGTCTCAGTCTTTTCTACCAGCATCCCCATGACTGTTGCCACATCAGTCGTAAGAATTGCACTGGAATTGAATCCAGCATCTGGAGTGCCCAAGATACAGCAAAGAACACTATATGCACTCTAGCAAGCAAATGCTTTCAACACATATTTGTAAGCTGCATAAGCGTTTACCTTTAAACATACCAGATGTGTAACCTAGCATTGTAAAACTAAAAGATTCTTGTAAAAAGAGACTTACTACTTTGTAGCCCTGTGATCCCTCACTGAAAAGACTAATGTTAAAGCACTATGGAAGCTGGGACTCTTTCCAGAAAGAGAGGTGATGGACTTGCAGATAAGTTGGAGACCTCATGATGTCAACACATTGGCCTCGTATTTAAAAAAAAACGACAAAAAAAACCCCTCAACAATCCCCCCCAGCAAAACAGAATCATGTATGTCAGAATCTTACGGACAGTGTGTTTCTCTACGAGAACAAGCATGTTTCTCATGCTGATCAGGACTTTTAGGTGCTGTTGCACCTAGGACTGCTACTGTAGAAAATTTTTGTGTTTACTTCAGTCTGAGTAGGATCTGAAGTTTCTTCATATAGCTGATACACTTTGCTACAAATGTGCACATACCTGCCTTGCTCTTAACTGCATGTGGCAGGAAGTCTTTCTGTTTCAGCATCATTTAAGGTGTTCAGCCACTCATCTAATGTGACATTTTCTTCATTTATGGGTGGTAGAAATTTCTATTTTTTCTTATTAGAAGAGACTGATGAAAGTTACTGTTTTCTCCAGTACTGGGTGCTGTGTTTTTTTTGCCTTAAAGTTAATACTGCCACTGAAAATAGCACTAAGTACGTCATCGTGCACAGAATTCATATGGCCAGCTCTGACTTCCCTGCTCGACATTTTTGCTCCTTCTCCTTTTCTCCCCTGATGCTTAGCCTCACTTCATATTGTTTTCTGATTGCTTTCTTGTTTCTCCACTCTCTTGCAGATCACCCTGTGTGAAAGGGAACACGCTGTCTCCTGCAGCATACGTATGCACACCCCTTCCAATAGCAACCAGGTTCTGTACTGACTTGGACTTAGTCAGATGCAGGGCAGGCATCTTTGAGACTTTCTGATCTTTCCATATTTTCCATGTTCTTGTCCTTTTGCTGTATTTCTTCTTTCTTTTCTTATCCTCTTTGTACATGGATCTGAACGAGTGAAGAAAATACTTCTATTTGTTTTGTACACGACAGCACTTTGGTTCATTATTATGGTTTCCTGGATGTTTGTCTCAGTTCTTCTCACAAAGTAGGAAGAAAGAAAATGCATTAGGATAATGTGGTCCTAGAACGACCAAAGCAAGCAGGGAATGTTGGGTAGTTGCAGTATCTTGAAAGAAAAGGGTTACTATTTCTATTGCATGTGTTTTAAGGTGACTCTATCTCTTTAAATAAAGACTTGCAAAACCTTTAGCGTAAATAACGTTTTCAACATTGTTTGGTCTTCATGATAGAGTTCATTTATGGAATGAGCTTTCTTGAATAAAGAGATGTGCCAGTGTGGCTTCTAGGAAGCTGAGTGACTCAGAAATCAGCCACTTCATCTGGTGGGTCATGTGAATGGCATAATGAAAGGTTGATTTGTCTGAGTAGATGTAGTCACTTTACTCATGTGGTAAGAAAGTCAGATCACTTGGTTACATTCCCTTTGGTTGGAAGAGTTTTGCAGTTTTGGAGTTGGCTGTGATCTAAAACAGTTGTGCTGGGGATTTATAGAATTTGCCTGCTCTCAGCCTTCGGAACGCTCAACCCTTAATGCAGTTATCTGCATCTGTGCAGATCAGCAACCGTAAGTTAGGACATAGTGGTCTCTTGAAATCAGAGGAGCTAAGCTGGTTTGCCCTGTGGTTCTAAGTGTAGATAAGTAGTATCACTAAAATGCAGTAGTATAAACTGTGTCCTTCCCCAGTGTCAAGCAGGAGAAGCTACACTGATGCAGACTGCAGCTTCTGGTATGGAAAACCCATAGAAATGAGTTTGTTCCAGTAGCAGGTCACCTAGAAGAATCTGTGAGCTGGCAGGGCTCAGTTATAGCTTGTCACGGGAGTGCTGGGGAGCATTTGGAATGTTTGCTGGCACTGTAAACGTCTTGGGAAATTGTGAGAATTTTGTAGCAGCAGAGCTGGCACCTTTACAGAATTGCTGAAGAAGGGCTTTGTGTTTTGTTTTTATTGATATGAATGTAATCAGAATCTAAGAACATTCTCCCAAATATCCCTTGACCTGCTAAAACAACAGTAGGTTTTACCTGCTACTGGAGGGTGCCAGTAATCTGTGTTAACCATGCAAATTCTCATTGTCTGTGTGGAGGTGATTCAGTTGTGATCTTGCAAAAAATCAGCTTTTTGCATGGGCAATTGTACGTGCAAGGTTTGTACCCAAATGAACTTATTGTTGAATTGTAATTACAATATAAATTCATGCCTGCTATATGGTATATTAACTGCAATTAAAAAAAAACCCCAAACCTTTAGTAATACAATAGAGAGCAGTCTGATCCTGATTCCTACTGCTTTATGCCTTGTAAAGAAAAATGGGAATAAATGGCCATCTAAAAAGAGCTCCCAAGAGCTGGTATAGAGAACAAGGGCATACACAGTATATATATTTGTAGACAGGGAGAGAACATTCATGCTAAAGAGTATGGTTTCTAAACAACATCTCTACAGCAATGAGAGGGTTTCCTGAGCCCATAGCTGTCTGAGTTAACAATCATGTTGTGTCTCTAGGTGTACATATGGGGGCTGAGGTCAGGCATTCAAGCCTAGGTGTTTGCACAGGCTTTAAATTGATATCTTCATTACAAGCTGTATTGTGTGCAATCTCTTGGTTTTATGAAGATGGAGGTGGGTTGGATGCCCAATGCAGTAATGAATATGAATTTTGATGCTGTCTTCTGGGCCTATTTCATCATATGGGGAAGGAGTCTGTGAATTCAGTTATTCTGTGCAATTCCTGCTCAAGGAGAGGTCCAGATTTTTTGTGTGAATCACTAGAGATGGGATCTGGTATATTTACAATCACTTATTTCAGTCCTTTCTGTAACGTTATTTTTCAGATTCTGAAAAACTGTATTTTTAACTTCTATGGTTACTCACCTGAATTTGGTAAGATTAACCAAATTAAACCAATGCAATGATATTTTCACTGTTTTACATCCTGTCTGAACCAATAGCTTTAGGAGGTGTGAAGTGCTCTGTGCCCCTAAGTGGTGTATTAGCTCTGAAATCTACAGCAACATTTTCACTGTTAGCATCATTTTACTCTCGGCTATCTTAACAGACACATCTGATCCGTGGTTTTCCCACTAGTGGTCTCACTACTGCCTCTCAAACCTGGTGCCCTGGAGCTAAAGGCTTTTTCCTAGCTTAGCTAAAACTGTCTCAGAGTTCACAAGGCCTCGCTTACAGGGACAGTTACCGTATTGGCAACACTTTATACAGGGTCTGTTGTTGTAACAAAGAAAAAGCAAAGTGAATTGCTACTATAAATTAATTCCTCCTACAAAATTAATTGCTATGAAATATAATTTTATTCCATTTATTTCCTTGTCCAGATATGTCTGGACAGATGCCCTGCTTTGTCTATTGAAACATGAAAAGCTAATAAAAAATACTAAATTATGCACTAAGAACAGGGAGTTAATGAAGCAGATGCCAGTGGTGGTGTTTGAGGCAAGCTACAGTAATGTACTGGTATTAGAGGGGAGACTGCCTGCAGTAGATTATTTTTTTCCAAAACCTGAACAAATAAATGGAAGTACCTGAGGAAGAAATCAGAATTTTTTCTTAATAAAGTTGGCCATATTACACAGAGGTTGGAAGTATTCTTTGATGGTTAATTGAAGGATGTATCTGCATAGGATAAGGTTTTAAATTGAGGTTCTATACAATTACTTTTTACAGGCTTGGTAACGTGAAGGACAGATTGCCTCTTTCCCCAAAGTTAACTCCAAGCTGACTTCTCACTGCAAATGGACAGTTTGTCAAAGATGAGGCTAGGCGGAGCAGCTTCTTGCTATCTCAACTATGGAAGGCCAACTTTGTGCTAACTTGGACATTTCTGTGAAAAAACCTCCAGGAGCAAGTCCTCCTTCCTTCATTGCTTTGTTGAAGGTATACCGAGAACTTCTGGTCAGTAGAATCCGAAACACACAGTGTTTGATTGACAACTTGATTAAGAATGACTACTTCTCCACTGAAGATGCAGAGATTGTTGTCCAGTTTCCAACTCAAGCAGATAAGGTATTCTTTTTATTTCACTAGCCAGCGTAAGCTTTTTGTTGCTTTCAATTTACCACTGGGTTTTATGGGCTTACCTGGCAATTTTACGTCTAACGTCTTTTCTAGTCTTTGTTATTCTGGAGTTTCCCCACCCCATTTCTTCTGCACAAGTGTCTCCAGCACATCTCTTTCCGGCATGGCTGGCACTGCTTGTAACGCCCGTTGGCAGCTGTAAGAACGAGCAGGGTGATAATTGCTGTTCTGTCCTCCCAGCTGCAGCTTTGTCCTCTGATAAAGAGGTGACCACAATGTCTGTTAAAGTGCAGCTTGCCACATGCAAGCCTTCATTATTGTGCAGAGTATTGCAAGGAAAATCTTCAGGATGCTGTGCGACAGATCATCCTGCTTTAGAGGAGGAGAGACAGAAATGAAGTATTATTTTAGAAGTTAATGATTGTGTGTTGTCCATGTGCACACCTTCCATTCTCTTTAAAGACCTATGTACATTGTAAATGTTTGTATGGAAGATTGCTATATCCTGACACATTTGGGTTTTTGATTCATCTTTGGATATCAGTAGCGAAAATTATTTCCTGGTCTTTTGATAGGAGAAAATTATCACAGGTACACAGTTGCTCTTTGCATCATGACTTAAAACAAACTCCTGATCTGTTTCCCTGACCAACCAGTCATGCAGCTTCAGAATAATGTCACAGTTAGAGGCAGGCAAACCATAAAAAATTCAGAGGCCTCGGACTTCACTAACAGTGCAGATTTTCATAAAATAGTAATTCTTGCTGGCAAGCCAGTATGGTAACACAGTGCTCACTCTGTGCATAAGGTCAAAGCTGAATAAATGCACGCTGTATGATCATCTCCATTTCTTATTGTTCAGCATAATATACATGATTGTTGTAACAAAGCTGAGGGGGAGGCAGTGCATCAGGAGTCTAAGCAGAGGCAGAGAGCAGGCCACAATAGTAAGTGAAGTGGACTCTGTGGGAGCTTCTCTGGAAGGCATAAGATTGCTTTTTAGAGCATACAAATTGTCAAAAAATACCATGCTTTTGCTGTGCTGTATGTACCTCACCCTGCTTTAAGCTCACAAGAGACCACAGTCTCTAGAAACCTTTGTATGGTTTAGAACTGAATTCTTCATTCATTTCCAGCAAGAAGAGGATCCAGACATTCAAAACAGGCCTCCAAATGATTGCTCTGTCCTGCAGAGGGTTTTGTACTAGGGTTGCCCTGTACTGGTTGCACAGAGATCAGATTCTGCCTTGCCGTTAGAGGTAACGCTTAGTCTTGAACTGCTCCAGCCGCTGCCTGGTAGCCATTAGTTTTAGTAACAGTTGCAGGCAACGAGTCCATTGTACAGAGAGAGCCTGCAGAATTGAGTTGCTGTGTTACAAGGAAGAGTTGTAGGGTTTTGGATCTGCATTAAGATCCAGAGAGAGATTCTGCCTACCCTGCTTCGGATCTGGCTGGATCCTGAGGTAAATCTAAATGTGACTAGAACATTTACAAACCAGAGGGTGAATTTAGAGCACTGAGAAACCACCCCTTTCTTTTTTATTTTAGCCAGCATGGGATTTAAAATATACTATCTAGCCAGGCTGAGGAAATCCTTTGGGTTCCCTGTTGAGGAGCGGTATTTATCCATTTTGTTTCTGGTTAGCGTACAATTTAGCTATAAGTTCAGACCTTAACTTGCACAGCCAACTTTCTTGCAACTTCCAAATACAAAGAGAAAGTCTGTTTTGTGATGGTTCAAATTCAGAGCTAGATTTTGAATTCAAGTTTTTGAAGCACCAGTTTTGATTTTGGTGCCCTGTTCCAGTCCAAAAAGGATCCTAAAGCAGTCTACAAGTGTAACTGTGATAAAATGCTGTGCATCAATGATCTTTCACATGGTGTTTTTTCAGGTTCGCAAAATTCTAGACTTGGTTCAGAGCAAGGGAGAAGAAGTCTCAGAATATTTCATCCGTGTCCTGCAGAAAGTCACTGATGCTTACTATGAACTTCAGCCTTGGCTGGATGAAATAGGTTATGAGCCTTCAGAGAATATTTGTAGTAAACCTGTGGTAAATACAGATCCAGGTAAGGTCATGCATGTATATCCCTTCCCTTAGAACTACCCTGCTATGCAGGAAGCTCTAACCAGGTGATGTGAGAGTAGGAGTCTAGGCAGGCACAGCCAGGGAAAATAAATGTGCACATGCTGTGCTTGCTAGCAGTGGTAGCCAGATAATTAAAAGGCACACTGTATAACACAGCTGTCATGTTGGTATATTACATCCTGTTTTGCTAATGTCAAGCTCTTTCTGTGTTTGTGGATATGTAGCATAATGGCATAACCCCCTTGTGCCAGGTGTAGTAATTTCTAGGCCTCTGCTACAATTTATTAGCAACACTGTGATGTTTTGGCAATGGAATAGCTGGTATTTCATGATGAGGACAGTCAAGCAATGAGGCAGGTTGCCCAGAGAGGCTGTGCAGACTCCATACTTGGAGGTTTTCAAGATCCAACTAGATAATGCCGTGAGTAATCTCATCTGATCTCATAAACGACCCTGTTCTGAGAAGGAGGTTGGACTAGAGACCTTCTGAAGTCCCTTCCAACCTGAATTATTCTATGATCCTAAATGATGAGTTATACCAAAAGTCAGAGTTAAAGTATTGCAGAAATAAATGCTTTCCTCTTGAGAGATTTTTTCATACTATATAAATACAAGAATTATTTTGCCCCCATCTGAAGCGAAGTTTCTGTTGCAATAAAAACATAAGCCAATATTGCACAATAACTGAGACTCCCTTTCTTTTTGCCACCTTAAAAAAGTCTTTGAGGTGCCTGGCACCCAGTTTCTAAAACACATGCCTTCTATTTACAATAATAAAAATTACCAAACAAGTTAGAAAAGAATAACCACTTACCTGATAGAAATTGCAGGTAGAATATAAATATAGTGAAAAGGCAGATGCCAAAGCTAATCAGTGACCATCAATCCCTGCCTTTGCAGAGAGTAAAACAGTGTTTAACAAAAGGCTTGGCTTTGAGTCTCAGCTGAAAGGTAGCAGCCCCTTAAAGCACTGCAGTGTCAGTACTGGCTTTCGGGAAATGGTGGCTCACGTTATCTCTTTCATTAGCACCTGAATTTTTGAGGAGAGTGATGATGGCAGCACAAATAAATAGAAGTAATCTGCCAAAGAACCAATTTTACATAAGATTTTTTTTAGTTTATTACCCCCTCTCAGTTCCCAAAGAGGTGGGTCATTGTATACATAGGCTTTTTAATAACAGTCTTTTTAATAATAGTTCACTGTCTTTTCAGTTAGCAGGTATTGCCAGAAACTCAGATATGAACTGGGACGGGACTCCAAGTTTGTTATGTCATACGCTCAGAGGGAAGAGATGCTGCTTGAAGAAATCTATTCTAACAGTATTATGGAGCTGGTCAGTTTTACCAATGAGAGTCTGGGTGAAGTGTGTCAATTAGAAGCTCTTTTTGAGGATGCAGTTGGGCTAATTAATGAAGATGGAGAGACTATTTATGTCTTTGGTGATGCAGGAATTGGAAAATCCATCTTGCTGCAAAAGATACAAAGCCTTTGGGCCAGAAAAGAATTGGACATAGGGGCCAAATTCTTCTTCCGTTTCCGATGTAGGATGTTTAGTTGCTTTAAGGAGGATGAAGCCATATGTTTGAAAGACCTACTCTTCAAATACAATTGCTACCCAGACCAGGACCCCACAGAGGTGTTCCATCACATCTTGCAATTCCCTCATACAGTTGTTTTCACATTTGATGGCTTCGATGAGATCTATTCCAACTTTGATCTCAGTAGTGTTCCTGAGATGTGTTCACCCAATGAACCCACCCACCCCCTGGTGCTGCTGGTAAGCCTTCTCAGAGGAAAGCTTCTTAAGGGATCCAAGAAAATTCTTACAGCGAGGACAGGAACTGAGATCCAAAGAAACATCATTAGAAAGAAAGTGCTGCTCCGTGGTTTCTCCAGCAATAACCTGAAGGAGTACACTGCCATGTTTTTCAAAGATGAGGGGCAACGAACATTGGTATTGAACCAGTTGGAAGCTAACCCCAATCTCTGCAGTTTGTGTTCAGTGCCTTTATTTTGTTGGATTATCTTTAAATGCTATGAACACTTCCATTCCATGTTTGACAGCCACGAGCTTCCGGACTGTTCTGTTACATTGACAGATGTATTTTTGCTTATGATTGAAGTCCATCTGAACCGATCTCTGAAAACCAGTTTGCTGAAGAACAACAGCAGGAGCCAAGCAGAGATGTTCAAATCAAGAAAGGAAACTCTTCTAGCTTTGGGTAAAATGGCATACAAAGGGATGGAGAACTCTTTCTTTATCTTCGAGCAGGAGGAGGTCTCATCAGCGAACATCTCTGAAGAAGATTTGCAATTGGGCTTTCTCAGGACAGTTAAAGGTTACAGTGGCTGTGACAATCAGTCCACTTACGAGTTCTTGCACTTAACCCTTCAGTCTTTTTTCACAGCTTTGTTCCTGGTTATTGAAGAGAAAGTGGGTGCCAAGGAGTTACTTCAGTTTTTCAATGAATGTTCTTCCACTGAGACTGCCCAGCCTACTTGCCTTCGTATTCCTTGGTTGAAGAAAAAACTAGCAGGGCAGGATCCTTTCCGAAATAATGAACACTTTCATTTTACCAACCTGTTTCTTTGTGGCCTGCTTTCTAGATCCAAGCAGAAGCTCTTCAGATATTTAGTTTTGCCTGCAGTCATTAAGAGGAAGAGAAAGACGCTCATCACATACCTTGGGGAGAGCATGAAATCCCATCTGAAAGGCCTCACTCGGTCCAGGCTTCCAAACTACAATCAGATTCAGGTCCAGCCCAACTTTGTTTGGATGCTGAGGTGCCTTTACGAGACTCAGAACGAGAAAGTGGGGAAGTTGGCTGCCAAACGCATGCATGCCAATTACATCAAGCTCACATACTGCAATGCCTACTCTGCTGACTGCAGTGCTATTTCCTTTGTTATGCATCACTTTCAAAAGCGCCTGGCTCTGGATTTGGACAACAACAACATCAATGACTATGGAGTAAAACAGCTGCTACCTTGTTTCAGCAAGCTTGCAGTGATCAGGTAGGAGTCTGTGGAAGCAGGTCCTTGCTTATCCTTGGTTTATTCCACAAACTGCTGGGCTGGAGGAATTGATCTTGAAAGTGGAGAAAGATGAGGATTCTTACTGCTGCTGGAAGTTAGTTTCAGATCTTCTGAAATCTTTGTTCAGCCAGTCACAGGAGCAGGGGCAAGCTGTGAATTTGGAAACCCAAATGGAAAGGGTGATAAGAAGTCCTTAGAAGCCAGGACTGTTTAAACCTGTAGGTTTAGTTAGCTCCATCTCAAACTGTTTTGTCTCTAAAGAGGATTTTTATGGGAGAAAGCGCTTAAGGGAAAAGAAAGGAAACAGAAGTGCTTCCTCCATTAGCTGAAGATTGCCTGAGCCTATCTCTGCCCTTGGTCATACGGAATAAGAGGTGATCTGTTATTCACAATAACCCTTGATCAATCAAAATCTCTGAATTTCTTGCTTTTACATCCTGCCAAGATGTCTGGCTTTCACAGACCAAAAGCTGACATGTAGTACTCCATAAAAGGATATAGTTGAAGTCTTTAGATGTGGTGTTTCCCTGAGGTGATGTGGAGGGAGGACGTGGCTTGGTGTGATCAGGGAGAACTAACTCCACATCTAACGTCATGAGCCAGATTGTTCCACCTCCAGTCCTTTGAGGTTGTGCGATGTAGCTATACCTCATTTGTCCAAACATTTAGGTGCAGAAAACTGAACTTCAAATATATCTTTTTGTAAAGCTCCTTCAGCCTCATGAGAATTTTTTTTAATAAATTGATTTATTCCTCCTGGTTGGCTGTGCTCTGCCTTGTTTTCCTCTAGGACTAAATCAAAGCAAGTGACACTTGTTTTTTCCAGTCAGTTGCAAATCAACTGACCTCCCAAGAGAAAGCAATAAGGAAGCTTGGGGGTAAAATGCATAAGTATGTAAGACAAAACGAAGAAGAAAAGGACAGACTTTTCATTCTTTGTCCCTATCACATGATCATGCCATACACAGTGTGATGTTAACACCATCCCCAGCACCAAACCAGTCTGTTAGGTTGCCTTTTTGTCTTTATGGCTCTTCTGATGTTAGGACTTGGATTTCTAATGACCAATTTCTGCAGGTCAGGAAATGTTGTTTCTAACAGCTTAACCATCCCTTTCAAAGCAGCAGACTGTTCTGATCTGTAGACATTGGCTCTGATTTCTCTTATGTGCTAATGCATTCCAAAGTGACCAAGTTACTAACTAGCAAGAGCCAGGGAGGCTGTTGGTGATAAGGGACTCTCAGCAGTGAATGTTCAGCTTCAGAGTTTGTGTAGAAACTAAAGCTGGTCAAAATGTTTTCTTGGGGACAGCTTTACCTGGAAAATGTGATTCATCAGAATTGGAATGCTTCACGGGAACCTGTCCATTTAGGCAAGGTGAAAAGGCTTGAGAAGTTTAAAAAAAAAAACAAACCCACAAAAAACACACCAAACCCAAAACAACTGTGAAAAGAAGTATTTTTATTCTGTGAATGACAGACGTTGATTTGTTTTGTGTCTAGTTGGGACAATAAAATTAGAAACGTCTAGCGCACCCATGGGACTGCAGTTCTATTTCCTGGCCAGGGCTTTTCACAACCTTTATTCAGTGGAGCCTGAATGTGTTGTGATTTTCGAGATGCCTGGCTTTCACTAGGTACTCAGAGAAGGTTGCAAGAAGAATCGTTTCAAAAGCTTGCTTTCGCTAGGGTGTCAAGCAGAATTTCTTCCTGCACTCACAGTAAGCTCGGGAGGAGGATGAGGTGTTTGTCTCTGGTTTCTGACTTACTACATTTTATTGTTTTCAGTTCTATGGACAGCTTCCAGAGCATCACCTTGGAGATTTGGGACTTTTTGTTTTCTGTCAGTTTTGAAGTGAGCTGTATGAAACTGAGCTCACATTTCCCTTAATGGCTTTTAATATGTGGCATAAGGACCTGTTAAAATATCAGAGGAAAATGCATAGACCTCCAGTCACTCGTTAACTCATGGGTGATGGACACTTGTAATCTGTATTGATGCAAACTTTCTCTTCTTTCCCTTCATTCCAGGCTTAGTGTAAATCAGGTCACAGATCACGGAGTAAGGATCTTGTATGAAGAACTCTCCAAGTACCAAATTGTGACTTTCCTGGGGTATGTACCAATTGGAAGCAAAACACTAGATCCTGATACTAGAAAATAAAATTGCAATGCTGACAGTACTGACACAGCAAGGTGGGGTGGACACCACAGTTACCTCCTCATTTACTGAACATAAGCAAAGCAGCATTTTGTGTCAGAAATGATTCAGCTGCCGTCCTGTAACAGTTCACTGGGAAAAGGACCACAGCTTCCTCTCCCATTGCACTCCCTCACAGGGTGGCCTCCACTGACATCAAGCCCTTCTATAACAGTGTGGACCACTGTCAGGTTACTGAACTGTGTGGCCATGCTAGTTTTATACCTACAGGCTTCTGCTAGCTGTGATTGGGGAGAGAGAGAGTGAGCAAGAGCGTGTGCGCTTTATAGCTAGAGCCTCCTGTCTTCCCTGCAGTAAACTGATTTATTTCAACTATGCAAAGCAGATACAGTTTGGTAGAGACTAGTATCAGAAACATACAGTTTCAAGTGTCATGTTCATCATACCAATTTCTTCAAGACCTTAATTAGTTCTTAATCAAGTTGAAGCTGGAAGGCATGTTAGCTCTGACTTCCTGCTCTTGGTTAAGTGGCTACATAAAAATGACTTTTTGAGAAGTGAATGTGAATACCAAGAATTGCCTCTTTCCTCCAGTGCCCTAATGTAAGTACATCTGCTCAGGTATCTGATCTTCAGTAACATTTGCAAGGGGATTTTATGACTTTTAAAAGACCGAAAATACATTCTTCTGGTGTTTTCTCTTCTGACTTCTCTTCTGGCAATATGATTTCTGTACTAACACAGGAATAAAGGGAAGCTTTGTTTGCTTGGGGAGACCATTTATTAAAAAAACCATATAAATATTTTCCCATGATTTAATGTCTGGTCTCCTTGTATTTTATATCTAGCCCTTCACAATATGAATTGTATATCAAAACAGAAATACAAGCAACTGTGAATGTGTACAAAGCCATACAAAAAAGATAGATGCTGTGTGTGCATTATAAAACATTCAGGTTGTAAATATTAAAGTTACAGCAGGAATAACCTATTTTTACCAATGTGATTTTTCTTTAAGGTTATACAACAATCAAATCACTGATGTTGGAGCCAAATATGTTGCAAAACTCATTGAAGAGTGTTCAAGCCTTGAATACGTTAAGTATGTTAGATTTTTTTTTCCCCTTCTATGATATCCTGATTAAGGTAAAGCAACTTGAAATGGGAGGGAGAGTGGAAAAAAGACAAAAATTATGTTTCAAATAAAATATAACTTAGGTTGCAGTTGTATATTCTTTTACAGTAGTCTAGCAGTGAATGGCAGCAGGTGAAACTCTTGAATCCATAGTCTTTACTGGAATATAGTACTAAGCAAAAGAAGAGCATGAGACCTGTTCTTTACCTAAATCCAGTCTGAGCACCTGAGTGAGGCTTAAGTGGTGCATGAACCTTGCTGCCCCTTGCAATAGGCAAATTCACTTGGATTTAGTACCAAGCTTCTTTTCTATCTCGTCTTTTACGGGCCATTGGAGTCAGGCTGTGCTGGTATCATTCCTCAACTCTGGAATTCCCCCATTTCACTTGGTGAGTTGTTCCCTTTAATTCCTGGAACCCCACACTAGCCACATCCTTCCCACTTGAAATATTTGCAGAGTTTTGAAACCCAAAAGCACTCTGGTTCTTTCACTGCTTTGACACACTGCTTTGCTTATTTAATGTCACAAAAAAGCCTGTTGGAAGATGGTTACTTTCAGACTGCATAGTAACCCCAGAGATTATTTTGAGATAGAGTGCATATTCATGTGCCTGAAGTCAGTCAAACAAGCCAGTTTTACTTTATGTAAAGGTAGTGGGTTCAGGGGTTTTTGGATTTGGTTTGTTCTTTACATCAATGTATATGCAATTGAGACTTATCTCTTCCTTGAACTCCAGCCATTTGATATCCCCACATAGGCCAAAAAAAAAAAAGTTCTTCTGTAGAGTGCCAGCCAGAGACACTCACTGCTGCACTGACCTATGCCACTACCTATAGCCTGTGCTCAGAACAGAAAGACTTGAAATTATTACAGTCTGTGCTTATCAGGCTGCAGTCTCCTCTGGAGCCACACAACCAAGAAATAGTTTGTTCCCTGTGGTATCATGAAACATGCTGCATGTAATTCATGTACTCTGTAGCAACTGCTGATATTATAAACTATATTAAAAACTAGGCAGGGGTCCTTGTCTTGAGGATCAGTTCCTAAAGCTCATTTCTGACATACTGAGCACCAAAACTAAGACTCTACAGTAATACTTCTGATTCAGAGGGCTGACATACAAAATATGTAAAAGACAACATAAAATTATGTCTTTTAATCAAACGTCTGCAGTATTTTTTTACTCTACGTTAATTTTTGATAACTGTAGCTAGCCTCCAGAGTTAATTAGCCTTAAATACTTCTATTGCTTTCTCAGCTGGTGTTCTAATAGCTGTGCTGTTGTAAGTGATGTACCTCATCAATTCCTGTATTTTGTGCAGAATAGGAGCAAACAAAATAACGAGCGAAGGAGGGAAGTGCCTTGCCCAGGCCATCCAGAAGAGCAAGACAATGTTTGAAATTGGGTAAGTTCGGTGCTAAGGAGCAGAGCTCAGGGCTTGGTCTTGTCAATGCATCTGTAAATCCCTTAGGGTTCCTTCTTTCATTCTTGGCTTCTTCTGCCATTCCTCCCCACGGTGGCATTAGAACAAACCGATGCAGAAGCATAGCCGCATTTTCCACTCAGAGGGAAAAGGAGGGCTGCTTTATTGTTCTCCAGTTCACAGAATGTTTGTTTGGGGTTTTGGGTGTTTTTTCCCTGTTCTGACAGAAACTTGAAGGAGGCACAAACTAACAAGAGGACAGTATGTAAAGATAGCCACTTTCCTTATGGCAACATAGCTGTTCTAGAGAGATTTGGTCATTTTTAAAAGTCTGTGTGATTTTATGACTTGTCAATGTACCTACTTATTGAGTGTCATTGTTATAATTATCAAACCTTCTGCATCAAGTCCTGATAAAGTTGCAAGCTGGGAGAATAAGAAGGAATTCCCATCATCCTTCTCCCTAGTCTGTCCCAAACTGGAGAGTCTGCTATTATTGGAGAGAGGTCTGAATGTACTGTAAACCTTTAATCCCTGTCCTCTTTCTCAGGAGAAATGCTAGACTTGAGAGTTTGATTCCCCCCCCCCCCCCCCCCCCCCCCGCTCTGGCAAATCCCAAATCCCAAATTTCCATTCTACAGGAGAACATTTTTCTCAGAATCTAATACTCAAATACATGGAATTAAAACCTCTGTTTGGCCATTGTGAATATCACAATTACCCTGAAATATGAAAATCAGATTTGAACAATCAGATTTTTGGGCTTTAATTTTGTTGTTCTA
Organism: Ciconia boyciana; assembly: GCF_034638445.1. Taxonomy (NCBI): domain Eukaryota; kingdom Metazoa; phylum Chordata; class Aves; order Ciconiiformes; family Ciconiidae; genus Ciconia; species Ciconia boyciana. The sequence continues at coordinate 121,886,732 of NC_132935.1, read as the reverse complement.
CAACATTTCACAAGTATAGTCAACAGCATGCACACTTCCATTGTCATATAGCTGGGTCTGCTGTGCTGTACTTGCTGTAATTTCAGTGAAGGACTCCTATTTTCTCCTGTGGAGGAAATAATCACTCCAAATGGATTTAGGATAGCTTGGACAGAAATGTTTAAACAGATATATTCAGCATGTACATAACAAACTGCATTGGGACTGAAGGACAAGGAAATTCTAGGGAACTTACTGGAAGTGGATGTGTTTAGATACCACAAAGCTCAATTGATTTTAAAAGAGTTGCCAACTAATTACCCATCAAGCTGAGTGTGGCTCTGAGTCATCAAGCCATGATCCCTGTAAAAAAAAACCTTATACCTCAGCAGAGGCGCTTTCAAGCCTCATAGGGTGAATTTTCAAAGTGGTTGGTCTGCACAGAAAAGATTTGAACAGATACTGCTATTAAATGTTGATCACATCTCTGCAGCTTTTACCCCATTACCTTCTCTTAACCCTTTGTGTTACCAAGGGTTGTTTTGCCATTGGAAATACTATTCCTTACAAATGTGTGGAAGAGCCCAGGGTCATACTGTCCCTGTGAGATTTTGATCTTTTTCTTGGCAGCTGGAGATAGAGGAGATAGATACCACTTGGGTATAACGCTGAAGGAATTGTAAGTGTTTTGCCAGACTCTTCTGAAGGAGAGGGGGAGCTTGTAGAGCAGTTCACTTCAGAAAGTCACCCATTTGGGTGTGGACCCCATGCAGTTGTGCATCTGGGGAGTCTGTCCCAAGACCTGCACTGTGTAAGGGCCAGTCTGTGCCCAACAGGTAACAGGAAAACTGCAGCAGGGGTATGGGGAGGAAATGCTGAGCAGGGAAACGATAGGATTTAGGACTTGGTGTATTTCTCACGGCAGCTAACTGTACAGGACCACAAGACTCCTTTACCCCATAAGGGTATAGCGCTGCGGAGGGTTTGCCCAGTGCAACACGGTGATCCCAAAAGCACTCCTGCTGCAGCAGGCTGTCTCCTAGAGCTGCTTCTGTGCTGTGGCCTTAGGGTACTGGTGAGTCAGCAGAGACTGGTGGTGTGGTGTGCAGGGAGTGGAACATGCCTGGTTCAGCGGGGAGGGTACCTGCCAGGTTTCTCACAAGCCTGAAAGACTGTGAAGTAATCAGGGAGGGGGGGAAGAGAAAAAGGGAGAATGCAATGACAAGGGGCAGTAGGGCAGCACACCTGATATCTCCTGGTTTCCTCTCTTCACCAGGATGTGGGGTAATCAAGTTGGAGACGAAGGAGCAAAGGCATTTGCAGAGGCCCTGAGGAACCACCCCAGGTTAACAAACGTGAGGTAAAACACCAGCGGAGCCAGGCAGCTCGGCGTAGTGCTGGCTTTCCCATTGTGCTTTGAAGTGATGATTCTTCCCACCAAGCATTAGCTTGGAACGCCATCTGGTATTGCAGCCTTCACTGTGTAACCAACAGGCTTGTGGTGCAAGCAAGAGGCCAGATTGAATCAAAAAGCCCTGTGCAGCCATAAAGCAAGTTATAAATATTGCATTTTTCCTCTATCTGGCGTCCTTTCCTCTATCTGCACCTCCTCCCCTTACCTGCACAGAGTTACTGGCATTTGTGAAAGCACATGGTCAGTGGGTGCCATTTTGATCTGGGAGCATTAGCAGAAGGATGCACCAGCTGTCACAGAATCAGGCTCCCAGTGAGCTCAGTGTTAACCGTTTCTGTTGCGAAGGTACACCAGCTTTTACCAAAGTAATTTTTAGGTGATAAACTGGTTGGGTAGGGACTGGGGCATTCTTACATTCAGGCTTATCCTGTACTCCAGTGGAGCTATGATACCACGCATGCAGTGCTAATGAGATGTAGGTCTCCCTGGAGTTCAGTGATACATCTCAAACGAGCCTTCTGGAAGCCCTAGCATGGGTGAAGTTGGTAAGCACAGCACTGGGAGAAGTCAGCAGTGTAAAACAGCCCATCCCCTGGCAGAATTTCAAATGCTGGCTAGGGATTTAAAGATGCATATTGTGGCAGCTGCTGCTGTTTTGGAGTCCCTCCACACAGCTGGAGCACTGGGTTCATGGTGATCGTTTTGATTTGTCTCCCAGTTCCACGGTGAGGGAGCAGACGAGGCTCCTTGGTTTCCCCACAAGGTGGCACATGGCACTAGTTTCTTTAGAAATACAGTACTCGGGGAGTTTGGGGATCTCTGGAGAGCTTATTGCTGCCACTTCAGATCCAGGGATTTCAGAGCTGGTGCCTTGTCGTCCTTTCTGTGAGCAGATAGCTGGGCTTAAAAAATTAAAAGCTGAACAGGTGCAGTGACCTAGATATATTTAAACTTAAAAGCTCTCTGAAATAGCGATCTTCCCATAATTGCAGAATCCATCCAGATGCATCAGACTTGAAAGAAAACATTTTGAACCTGAATCAGAGCTGGGTTACACTTGAGATTCTCAGATGGGAACAAATATGCTGATGAATGTGCTTGCAAAAATAAGGAGGAGTAACTATGCTGGCTAGGGCTAGGTTTTGCTGGCACCTGTGCAGGGTGAATCTTCTGCTCTGCAGTGTACTTGCACTTGGGTTAATTTCTAATCTTCCACTGGTTAATCTTGCTTCATGATTTGAATTTATAGTTAGCACCAGTGGTAGCTTTATGCGAAGGTTAAGGGAAGATAGTCCCTACTACATCAGTTTACTTCAGCATATTTGCCATTTTTAGGCCCAGTCATGATGGACTGAGAGTATCTAGTTTCAGCTGAAGCTAGGAGGGACTCGTGCAAACACATATTTCTGCCATTGCCCTACTTGATCCCCCCTTTCTACCTTTTTTTGAGACCTTGCATTATTTTCAGGCTCTGGCCTGGCTTCTGAGGGGGGAAATGCTTTTTGAACTCTCAAAGCCTGGAGCATAACTTTAACTGGATGATTTTGCCAATGCCTATTCAAAGAATGAAGGGCAGACTAAGAAATGTTTGTGGTTTGTAATGGAAAGCATGCATTTATAAGCTCATCTCTCCATACACAACAGAAGGTGCTGTGTTTGGAAGAAGAATGAGGTATTCAGGCGACTGAAGGACTTAAAGGACAAAGTGCCCAGTTTGTACACGGAGTTGGGATGACAAATGCATGTAAAAACCTGTGTACTACTAAGTACAACTCTTTGTCCTTGTTAAAAGCCTTGACTCTAAAATCACCATGTGCAACTCTGCTGTCAGTCCCACAAGTACAACTTGCTGACAGCAAACCTCGTGGCCTGTATCACAGACCTGCACTGAGGCTGCAGCCTGTGAACTGTTCTCACTTGTAAAAGTCATAAGGACTTACTGGTTTGTAAAGTACCTGAGCCTTTGAAACACCCAAACGCTGAACTAGGAAACAGATCATCCAGGGTATTCATTAGTATTTGGCAGCGGAAGGGCCAAGTGATGCTGGCTGTTTCTTACACCTTTGTATCTTTACTTCACAGTCTCGCGTTCAACGGCATCACAACAGAGGGAGGCAAAAGTATTGCTGAAGCTATGCAACACAACAACTCCGTGAAAATATTCTGGTAACTGACAGTGTGGTCTACTTCTCCTCTTCTTTCTCCAGAGAAAGTTGCAGCCTAATTTTATTTTCTCCAATCCCATTGCCTCCTCCTACTCTCCCATCTTCCTTCTCTCCCTCCCCCCATCCTCCATGCTTTCACTACCAGCAAGCTGTAAGATATATCCCTCTGGAAGAATGTAGACACGAGTAATGGATCAGCAGCATGTGTCCTTTAGGACACATTCCAATATCCCAATGTCATGCTTCGCTCTGCTCCCTGCATCTTGCCTTCCCCATCTTCTCTCACTTCCATCGTCTGAAGTAAAGTTCTTTGTCCTCAGTTTTTGCACCTCTTCAGTGTTGTCTCTACCTTTTTCCACCACACCTCATCCACCTTTTAGACACTAAAACATCATGAGAAAATATAATTAGAACATTGCTCTGAGAAATAAAGATCTGATACTCTTGTCTCTTTTACCTCCAGGGCTTCTCTTCGGTATCTCTTTGTGGCCAGCCTTTAGAAATTGCTCAGGGCAGGAACAGCACATCCCCCTTTGGCTGTCTAAAGCTAAGTCACAGACAAGCTGGAAGAACAGGGGGATGAAAAATAATGATAACATCCTAAGTGAACATTTTCTCTCCCACTTAGGTTGACTAAAAATGAGCTGGATGATGAGGCAGCAATGAGTTTTGCAGAGATGCTGAAGGTCAACAAGAAACTGGTGCATTTATGGTGAGTTACATTCCACAGAAGCACTGGCTCTTTGGCAGTCACTGCATTAAAGCTTCACCTTCCAAGTCTATGTAGGTCACAGTAAGCTTTCTGTGCATGGCCTGGATGCAGCTGGCTGGTTGTAGACAGTTCTAATGGAAAGTTAATAAAGCTGCTGTCTAGCATTTTGAACCTGCTTCCATACAGGGAAAAATTTAAGCTCTTTGTGTGTCCTGGTAACTTTCGAACTACTAACTGATTTAATCTCTCCTTAGGGGAACAGTACTAGCCTCAAACACAAAAGTTTCAAAAAAATACAGGCAGACAGCTAGAATAGAATAACCTTATTATGATTCTTACTATTTATCATCATACTATGAAAGTAGCGAGCTCAACTCTTACTCTTCAACCAAGAACCTACATGACAGACACTTAAACGCATGTCCCATTTGCCTAATGTTTTCTTCTAGGGCTAGTACTTTCATTCATGCAAGACGCTCATCTGTAAGACATAAATCCCCAGGAAACCCAGGATTATTTCTAGCAATCACAAAGAGACTTGTTAAACTTCTAAGAAAACACAGCATTGGCTGTTCTAATCCAGACGCTCACAAGAATTTGTCCATGGATGGGGTTGGGCAGATGTGGTCTGTGAAACAAATAGCCGTCCATTCATTCCAAGCGATCAAGAGAACATAATAAACGGAGTCCCTTTACAAGCTTATACAAAGACTTTGCTAACCACACTTTAGCATTCCCTGTATTAATTGCAGTTCCTGCCCCTTAGGAAGCGTGCCGGTTGTCAGAGGAGCCAAGTACTTGTAGCCTCTTTTGAAAGCAGTAGTAGCTCTGGTGCCCATCACCCTGAAAATAAAGGGGAGGGGGCCCCTTGATTTCTTTGCACACAGCTGCAGATATGCTTCACTGAGCAGTTTGGTTTGAATTTGTAATAAAACTTTCCCCATTCAAAGCAGGCACAGTAATCCAGATACATGTCTTTACCATGGTTCATTATTGTCCAAGGGTTTCTGCCAGTAGACAAATTTATATCCTACTTTGTTGGTTATACCGATGGATACCTCGAAAAGGTGGTGACCTATATAGATAGTTGAACTTGAGGCACAAAGTTTTTTTCCAGTAGCTGAAAGAATCTACTGGATCCCTTTGCATTTTGATTAATTTACCAAGTGCAGAAAGTCCTTTAACAGGAACGCGTCCCTGCTTCTTTCCTTCCTTCCCTCCCTCCCTCCCTCCCTAAGAGATCATTCAATTAATTCCAGTTTTCAGCCTCATCCTGAATCCTGTGGGATTCATGCAGCCAGTCATATGGAATGGTACAGCTATGGGGCACACTATGGTAGACTGAAAGGTAAGTATTGAATTAGGCTAGGCTGATGAGTATTTTTATACTCATGCAGATGAGGGGGCTTTGTTCATTTTTAGCTAGGGGCATGGTCTACAGTGGTTAATAAGAACTACCTAATGCTCCTTCAGTTCTGCTACTTGAGGATCTTTTGTTTCTTTTCTTTCCCCTCAGCTCAGATTAGACGTACTTTGTAGCTGCTAATGTGGCTTCACTGGGACTTGCACCTGCTCATACCAGAGTCAAATTCAGTGCCTTATTTTTCAAAGATCTTGCTGGTCTGATAAACAAGACAGGAGGATTTGGCAACATCTAGATCATAACTGCTAAAACACTAGGCTCAGAATTTTCTGTACATCACTTAAAAATGTCTCACAGTGTTCTTAATAAGAAAACAGAACTAAGAGATTAGTCTGTCTCAGAGTCTAAATATCACAATCCTATACCAGTTGTAAACAGTTCTCAGCAGAAATTTGTCAGCTCTGTAATTAAGCTCAGTATCTCCAGAATGCAACCACATGCAAGATTAAAAGGAAAAGACTGATACTCTGGGTTCTGTTTCTGAAAGTGCACGTGGGGCGTTTGACCGATACTGTGTACCATCCTCACAGAAATCAACTGTCTTCTTGTGGCAGACAGCTTTGCTCTTTGATGTCAAGCTAAGCGTAGGTTGTGCATGCGCTGTAAATTAGTTTGCATGTTAGTTTGACATGAAGTGCTTTCTTTTTAGGCTTATCCAGAATCAAATTACAGCCAAAGGGGTGAAGTACCTCAGCGAAGCTCTCAAGGAGAACACAGCTATAAAAGAAGTCTGGTAAAGATCCCCTCCTCAAAGGCTCACTTTGTAAACTTTCCTTCCCTTTAAAACACTTTTGGCATTACTACTTTCCAGCCTAAAAAATTCAGAGCAAGTTTATGTGAGGCAGGGGTTGTAGTTCCAGCTGTGGGTTTCAAATAGGTAAAAAGCCTCTGTCATTGAAACACTTCCCTGTGTATTACGAACGTCAAGCAGTTTTGTTAGTTCACATCTGTCTGTACCACTGACTTGCAGAACGTGTATGTTTGTAGAATTGGGGCCTAAATTTATAGACCAAGTTTTGCTTGTCCTGATTTATTTTTAAACTTCTGAACATGTTCATGCCTTTCAGGAGCTCTATCCCAACAAGCCAGAGGTGGTATTATTTAATTAGCAGTACTAATTTGGTTCATAGAATTTGTGCTTGGATTTTCTTTGGGTGGTGCTCCAAACACACTGAAAATGCTAAGCTACAAAAGATTAACTTTTTGTAAGATTTGCTTGTTTTAGATTAGGTAGGCATCACATAGTCACACGCATATTGTAAGGCACAAAGCCAAATTCCACATTCCTTCCTTCACCTCAGGGAGCTCAGGAGTCAATAGAACTGTGCTGGTTTTAGTACCGCTGCTTTATTATTGAACATGAAATTTATTTTTAAATACATATATTTGTTTTAGTGAAAGGACACTGAATTCTTGCTTAGAAAGATGATGACTCACTATCTGACCAGTGGGTTCCCTAGAGATGTGGAAGAGATGCTTTTTTCAAAGGCCACTGTCAGCTTTCTTCTACAGAAGAGGCATCAATTCCCACTCGAATCACTCTGAATCTTCAGACTGAAATCTGTCTTTTGATTCTTGCTTGAATTTTTGGAGGTGTTCATTAACCCAAATAATTTCATAAGTCTAAATGGTTTAATAGATTTCAACGTTTCTGAAAGCTGCACTTTTCAGGCTGCTCATTTTCAGGGGTCTAAGTATCAGTGTAGATTAACTTTATGTAGCCAGACTTGAAAATTTTGCTGTAAGTCATTTCACATTAATAATGCCTGAGTCCTTAACAGAGTTTTCTTCCTGTGTTGTCGTGGAAGACACAAAATGCTCTGAAGACTATTTACATTTCTTTAAACTAGTCCACTGCATGATAAGAACCTTTGTCAGCTATATGCTGCTTGCTGAAATGCAAACAGCGGGGTATCCAACACTGATTTTAGTACAGTGAAGTTTAGGCGTTAGTTCAGTTGCTATTTCTGAAGAAGTAGCCTTGTTCCTCTTATGTGCAGCAGGAAGAGCAGTGCTGTAGCCTGTCTCGAGGCCAGCTCCCAACCATGTGCCCTTGAGAAGCACGCAGCTCACGCAGCATTGCAAAGCTGTGATCTCTGCTCCAAAACCTTGGAAAAATAGAAGATGGCAACAGTCACTACCTTCCTTACTTTCACATCCCTTTTATTTTTCACCTCCAGTTTGAACGGGAACCTGATAAGCCAAGAAGAGGCCAAAGCTTTTGAAAGCGAAGAACGGATCATTTGCTTTTGAATGAGGACTTTCCCATTTTGACAAGCTTCGTGTTACAAAGGTTACTCCTGCACTTGGACTGCAGAGTTTATAAAGGCGTACATCTGCAGTGCTCGTGGCAGCTAAGCATGTATCTCTCTCCTGCCTTTTTATGAACATGCTGCGCTCCCTCAGCTCCATCCCTTGCCCTGCCTGTTAGTCTTAATCCTTTCGGTGAGTGGGAAGTTGCCTAGGTAAATAATTAATGTTTGTATGGTGCTTTGAAGGTGAAATGCAAAGTGTTAACAGACCAAATCCACTAGCAGGTGTATGCATTTTGATAACTGAGTTTAGATTTGTTCTGTACACTGATGTAAATAATCTCTAACTTATTTATATACATAAATATACACACATAGGTGTATATATATGCAAGAAAGGGTGCAAGATGCACAAACTCCACAAGCTTACAGTATTACCTGCCTCATAACTGAAAATGAACATACATAGCTTTACTAGAAACATAATCCATGTGTAATAGTTGCATGGTACCAATGTTTTCAACATTAATACCTTCTTCCTACCTAGAAATTAGGCCCTTATTTCTCCACTGACTACAGGCAGCATTGTAGACACTGCTTGCCTTTTTTTTTTTTTTTTTGAGAAATGGATACATCAGGCTCAGATTACTTTCAATAATATTTTTCTCCATATTGAAGCCAATAAATTTTCTTTTCTACAACCAGAAGTCTTTACTGCCATGACTGTAAAAGCATAAAAATGGCAGTAAAACACTTTTTCTTAAAATTTCCTGAAGGCTGCATAGAAACTGCTACCTCCTGTTTTCACAGTGTTTGTTCTGGGGAGGGGGTCTGGAGGTAAATGTGAAATATTAATTAGCAGGCTGTTCATTGCCTTGGCATGGTGCTGGTAGCAATACACCAATATTAAGTTGCCTAGCTTCAGTGGGGAGAAAGGGCAATTGAAAATCAATTGCGTCAAGTAGAAATTCCTTCTCCCAGCAACGTGTAAGCATAGAGAAGGATTGAGATTTGCTTGGAAAGCTTTTATTCTATGCTTGAATTAGTGGAATGAGCAAGGCAAGGGGCAGGTAGCAATGATAAGGACCAGCAAGAAAACATTATCCTCCCCAAATAATCAGTGTTCAGGGAGTGTAACTTTAGATGCTCTTAAAAGAAACCAGTTTGCAAAGGAGTGGGGTATTTGATTATTTGTTTGTGTGTGCAAATTACACATGCTTTATAAAAGTAAACTCAAATTCTACCCCACAGTGTGTACAAGGAACCTAAAATGGAAAAGCATGATCCATTTTCCTTCCTCCTCCCATGTTATCACTCCCCCCTCCCCCCAAACTTTGAGAAACAATTCTCCAGTTGCTGACTAACCCACAAAACCTTGGTAGGCTGGAAGAAGAATCTCCAGTTAAAATGCCAAACCAATAAACCCTCGCCTTCCCATCTCCCAAATCTGCCCCATAAAGCAAAACATGAAAAAAGGCTCGCTTTGTAGGTCAGTTTCTCCATTTCCTACGTGGTAGCAGACTTTCCCAGTCCTCAGTTCTGTCTACTCCCTTCAGCTCCCTAACACGTTTTAAAATACTCATAAAGCTTTTCAGAAAACCTGCAGTTAAAAAAAAAAAAAAGGGAAGAAAAACAACTTGGTGTTCATTGTCTTTCAGTGGCTTTCCCTCCCTGTCCATGGTATCAGCACTGATTTTTCACAGGGAGACAGATGAGGCTTTTACACCATGGCAGAGGAAAGTCAGCTAACTGGAATGACTTCTGCACCTGAGCTATTTGTTTACTGAAGCAAAAGGGCACACAGTTACAGATGAGCTGGATTTCAATTGCAAAAACATCTGCCAAAGCAAGGCCTTTAAAGACTTCTCAGCGACTTCAACAAATCAGACGCTCATGCACCTTGTCAAAATGTTGTTTCTGTTTTGCCAGCCTGCCCTTATGGAGGGGAGGAGATGAGACGCTGGTGCAGGAAGGGCCTTCACCAGAGGTGTCATTTGCCTGGGTTGGAGGGAAGCATGCTCCCCGTTTGATCCAATCACTGAATTATTTGCTCGTTTACCACGCAGAAAACAGAGTTAAAAACTCCAGCTCCTGTCCTCATTTCACTGATAGACTAAAGCTGTACAAAGTGTCACTGACAGCTCCCTCCAAGCTTTCCAATGCAGACGCTTCTGCCCCTTTTTTGGTTTAGAGCAGCCTTCGGAGCTATTTGTAGCATGACAACAACCTCAACCCTGTTGCAAGCCCTGTTACATGCCCGGCTGTTACAAGCCAGGCATCCAGGGCGGTGTTTGCAGAGCCAGGAGCATCTATGGGGCTGCAGCAGCTAAACACGGCTTCAGAGTAAGTGGTGGCAGGATCAAGCCCAGCTCCACGTAGGACAGACTTGGGCACTGATGATGGTGCCAGTGACCATGCCAGTCACAGCCACTCCTTTCAGAAGTGATTCTGGGCTGCGAGCACTCATTTGGGCTGGGCTAGCGGTCTGAGCACAGCTCAGTCTGGCTTTGACAAAACCGAGGGGTTTCACAGCATCTGGCTCCCAACTCACCCAGGGCAGAGGGTCTCCTTCACGGAGCACGTCACAGCTTTGGGAATCGTGCTGGGGAAACTGGTTGGTGCTCTGGGAGCAGCTGGAGTTTCCTTGGTTATTGGCACAGCATTTCAGACTGCAGTTCTTCGTAGTCTTACTGGACTATTTGTAGAGTGCATCGGAGCAACGCATTTGCAGCTTGCAGCGAGAGCCTCGTTTACTCAAATTCAGACACAACGGTAATTTTTTTCAGACTTGTTTGTAATTTGCTAAGACGTTCTCTGTATGCAGCGTTACGTTTTTTCCACTTGTCTGCTGTGATAATAAACAGCTTTTTAAAGAACTTGAACAGGCTGCCTGCAAGTGCTTTGGCTTTGCTGAAGCCCTGTCAAGCAGACACTTGGCTAGCTCGAGACGGGACCGTGACAGCCTAACTAACTCTGCCTGCAGACGAGAGACAGGAGCTGCCACAGCTGGAGAAGGGCACTCACAGCTGCCACGGTCCGTGAAGGACCTTTCTGGCAGTGGGTGCCAACCCTGTTAGGGGCAGTGAGGGAAACCGCGACAGGGGCTCAGGGACCCACACTCTGCTGCCGTGCTGTGCCGCTGTAGTGCTCCTGCCACGCTGACTGCAGGAGCTCTGCGAGTGTCCACCCACTGCTGAGGGTGAACTCCTGCTGGGGTGAGGTGCAACACTTGCATTTGGCTGGTGCAAGCTGCGTGCACTTGCTGGTGGTGCCAGATAATGCAGTGGCCCTCAAGAGAGCCCTGCTGCAACACAGTGCTGTCCCGCTCTTATCACACAACGCCAGGTCTTCGGGAAAGGATGCTTTTTTGAGCCTGGTTTAGTGCTGCTAACTGGGTGTCAGACCTGTATCTCCAGCTGTCAGACCCCAGTTCAAGACTCGTGGGGTGGTGCGAGGCCACGCAGCCTTTGCTCTTCAGCCACAGCCAGTGCAGGGTCCTAATCCCTCCATCCCATGCCGTAGGAGCAGCACTGAAGCTGAAAGGCAGTGAGAGACCCTCGCCTGCTTCCCTGTAGTTTCACTCCATTCCCTTACCTTGGTTTGGCAGAGGAAGCCAGAAGCCTACGGTAAAACCGTATAAATGGCCACACTCAGGAACAAAGGTGTCAGAGCCGGGCCAAAGGCAGGGAGGGACGGGTGGCCACGAGGAAGGAGAGGTCACTCGCTTGGTTTTCAACTGATGGAACAAATAACCGTAGCAGCAAACGGCTGCAGCTGTGCACGAAGGACTTGACTGCTGCTTTAGTAGGTAGAAACAAAACAGCATGAAACAAAATAGATTAAAATGGAGGCCAGGTCGGGACCTGCCTGCTGCGCTCAGGGACTCCGAATTTACTCACAGCAGATGGTTTCTGTTCCCTTGCTGGGGGCTCTCGGTTGCCCTGTGGGATGGGTGAGGCTTCTAAAATCACGACGTAGCAACAGCAGCGAGTCCTCCCTCGCTTCCCCGGGTGGGGACAAACAGCGAGAGGATGCAGGGAAGGCCACAGGTGCTGGGGAGTCCCCTCTTTGATCCTGGGGAATTTATGTTTGAATCCCCCGTGAATCTCAACTGGGCTGAGGTTAGCTGGTGTTCATTCTCCACTCCCAGAGCTAAACAGGAGGTGAGGGCACGAGCTGCAAAGTTTTGAAATAACTTGCCTCAGGTACGCAGCGGGACTTGAAAGGAGGGATGATGTTTCAGAGAAAACAGCAGCTTCGGCTTCAGGAGCATCAAGGCATGAGAGGTCAGGGCAGGCGGGTTAGGGAATAAAAACTGGTCTCGTAGCTGGCCGGCGGCAAAAACTACAGCCATCGCTTTCTACTGGGAAAGCAGGGGATGTCCTGCACCCTCGTACGTCCGCGCTGATGGGGAGTCCCCAGGTGACTGCACCAGAAAGGAGCAGATTTCTGGCAGGGCTGATGCCACCTCACCCACCCCAGCTTGATGCCTTCGGGGTCAAGCAATGCGTTAAGGCGGCGATACATAAATCCTTGTCACGCACAGGGCCTGCAGCCGCTGCTGGCACCAGGGCTGCCCAAGAGGGGGGCTTCCCAACAGCCCCGGGAGGCCAGGACCTTCTGGAGAAAGGCAGAAATGCAGGATGCAGAGATGGGCGCTGGGTACAGGAGGAGAGGAACCAAATATTTCCCTTGCTCTGGCTGTCCTGCTGGTAACTGCCACCACGTTTTCTCTGCCCAGCAGAGCTGCTAAGGCAGGGCCAAGGGTCCAAATCCCAGCCCTCCCCTGGCCCAGCCCCCGCCCCACACGTGGAACACTTCAGGGTCCTTCATGGGGGAGCGGCTCTGCCACTTCACCGGATGCAATTTTCCTGCTTCAGTGGCTCCTCTCATTCCCTTGCCCCACCCCAGAGCTGCCGGCTTTCACAGCCGCGGCCACCGCGCCCCGGCTTGGGCTGCTGCCGCTCCTCTGGAGCAGTGCTGCTTTGGAGGTGTCAGCAAGACAGGGTGGGACACGCTTAATGGGGGCACAACTAAATCATCACGCCCTGCTCACACGCAGCCCCTCCTGCCAGCCCAGCAGGACTGACGAGGAAGGGACGGACGCTTTTTCTCCAAGCTTAGCACCCTTGGCCAGGGACCATTTTGTGCAGCGCTGGCAAGCCTGGATTTGAGCACCTTCGCTGAGAAAGGTGCTGTGTTTCCCCCGTCCCAGCCCCCAGTGCAGGCAGCCGGCCCACGAGGTGGCTGCTGGTGGCACGGCCGAGGGGCCACTTTCACCCCTCCAGCCGAGCAGCTGTGCCCAAGAGCAAACTGGCCCCGGTGCCGAAGCATCCCCTTTGCTCCCGTAGGGAAGAGCACCGGAGTTCCAGCTAGAGCAAACCCTTTGCAAACAACTAAATTATGCCCAACCGCTCGTGTCTGGGGATTCATCCTATACACCAAGGTCAGCAACTTAATTAGCTGCTAAAGCCTCACAACCCACGAGACTTAGACCTCACAGGCTGGAGCAAATGAAGTTTTCATGCTCCCGTTACCTGCCAGACTCTTTAATCCTGACTTTAGCAGATGTTAATCCTGGCCTGGGTGACTTGTGCAGAGGAAAGCTGCTCCCTTTAGAAGTCACCTGGGTCCACTGAGGCAGGGAACGGGCGAGGAGACCCCACAGCGGCACAGGGGGGGGAATGGCCCCATGGTGGCTGTTCTCCTCGGTGACAAAGCCTGTCCAGGCTCAGACAGAGGCTTTGAGTTTTCCTTCTGTTTGAAGCCGGCTTAAAGAAGCAACTAGGAGGGGAAGGGGGGGAAAGAAAGGCTTTGTTAAAATTTAAATGCATGTTCAAACAAAGAAATCGGTAACCAGGGTGAAAACAAAAATCAGGGCAGGAGCTCGACACAAAACATGACTCGAAGAATAACGGGCCAAATCCAGAGAGGCACCAAGCACCTGCAGTTTCCACCAAGATCAGCTGAGGACCCGTCCCCGAGCTTTTAATATCTGCCTCCTCTCCGCTCTTGCCTTTACGAGGAGTGAGTCATCTTGCGTCAACTGAAGATGGGCTTTACACAATTATTTATTTATGTCAAACCCTCCTCCCTACCCCCACACATCCCTGATCTCATCCCCCTCAGAAAACAGATGCTTTATTAAACGAGGGCTGGAAAACACCGTCTCACTTGGCTTTTGCTAGGGCTCCTTGTTGTCCAGTGGCCAGCTGGCGAGGAGACGGTGGGCACGAGCTGCGCAGCACCTCGCAAGCAACGTCCTCTGTGGCCTTGTTTGGCTTTTTGGACATGGGCACCCCTCTCCCTGCAGGGTGGGGTGGAGCTGGGCACCTCCTCAGCTAAACAAATACTCCGGGTGATGTTCGCAGAGACCAGCAGGCTCCAGCCTGAGCCTCCCAGGCACAGACATTGCTCGGGTCTTGTAGTCTCAGGAGGAGAATGAGACTTTCCAGCACAGGGCACTCAAAAGCCAGGAAGGAAAATGCCCCTGTTTAGCTCCAGCTGCTGGGGACTCTCCCCTCCCTCCCTGCTCTCTTTGCTGCAGAGGCTGCATTGTTTTGCTCCCCTTCCTGCTAAAAGCAACGCTGCATCCAGAAGCGGACATGGACCGCTGGCTGTACCAGGCAACAGCGTGCGGTAGCGGGGCCAGACGCACGCACACGTGCGGCACCGCCATCTCGCGCTGACAGCCCCTGGGAATGGCCCCGGGCCAGTGCTGCCGCCTGGTTCACCCCTCAGGGCAGGCAACTGGGGGCTGAGGTGGCACGTCCTATGTTCCAGCCGTCGGCAGGAGGGCAGGACATGATACTAACGGGTGCCACTAATTTAAATTCCACACATGAAATCCTGTACCTACTGAACTGGAATGATTTCCAGCAGATTTTCCTGATGTGAAGCCAAACATGGCTCTAACTGGTTATCAATTGCTTCCATAATGTGGCTCGAGACCGAGGAGAAAAACACAGGAATTACTGGCAGTGAAGGAATTCAGGCTTCCCAGAAGGCGATCGGGGGGGGGGAGTTACACTAGCAAGAGACATGAACACGTTCCTTAGTAATTACATCCAACTGTCTCTTGGTGCAGACTCGAGTAATTCATGCACTAAAACTATCATCTCCCACAGAGAGAATTACGAGGGTCGTAACTGTCGCCGTGCTTTAACAATGGTTCAGCTAACCCTGGCCATACCAGGCGGCTTCTTTCAAAAGTGGAGCAGCCTCAGAGGAACTCAGGCTATAAACCCTTGCATCACATTCCACCAGCAGCTATTACCAGCCTACCGACAGACCCCCGGCTGGGAGCAGCACCTTGTTGGGTTGAGATGCAACACACCAACACAAGAGGAGGCGTTTCCTGCCTGGAGAGTGAACTCCTTTCATTTTCCCCACCCGCGCTGTGCATAACCTTGGTGAAACACACTTTGGTTTTGCTCAGAGCACCCGCAGCTCCACCCCCAACTAGTATAGGGGAAGGGGTGTAAAAACACCCTCTCCCCCCAGCAGCTTTACACCGTACAGCATCCAAAACCTGTGTTTGCACGCGGTAGCCTCGGTAGCACGTGGTTCATCTGTGCCCCCATCCTCATCTCACTCACTTTTAGCACAAGGGCTGCAACTCCTTAGCTGCTGCTGGGGCAGGCGGGAAGTGGTAACACAGCCAGCTGGGTCTGGTGCCCGCAGCTACCTGCTGCAGGCAGCACTGGAGGCGACCCGATGCGTTCCTTAGCTCCGCTGCCCCGAGCGGAGGTTTCCAGGCAGTCAGCGCCACCGTGCTCTGCCCTTGCCAGGGAGCTCAGCTGGAGACTGACCTAATGCTTTCCGTGGCTCTGGGCAGAAATTCCCTCCTCCAGCAACGTGTCTTCTGCAGGAGCCTGGTGTAGTAGCCTCCTCCCAGCTGTTTAGGGACAGAGGGGAGAGTGTTGGTGACCATCGGGGACAAGGAAATCCATGCAGGAAACTAAAGGAACGAGCAGTGCATTAAGCTTAGCTTGATGCTTTGATGGAGCTTCCCAGTCCCTAGGTGATGAGAAGGGGCTGTTTGCCACCCCCTTGCCCCCCTCTTTTGTCTTTTTAAACCACCCACATGAGTTTCCCACCTCCAAACCTGGCAGCTCTAATTTATGCTAACCTCGAAGGTCATCATGTCTGCTGAGGATCACTAGAGGCCACATCAACCAGAGACCCCTTGCCTCCAGCCACCCTGACAAAACAGCAGCTGCATCAGCCCTGCTCTGCCAAGACCACCCTTGGCCAGCTGGATAAAAGCCTGTCACATAGACGCTTTGCAGGATCTGCAAAGAGCGAAAGGGGCTCTGCGCAGGGCCGGGGGCTGGCCTAGAGGGTCTGCACTCCTACCTGCAGAATTGCAGACAGGCGAGATACCACGTTGCTTTTCTAGCTGTGACTATACACCAGGCATTGCTTTTCCTTCCTCTGCTCCAGCTTGCTCTGCAGCACAGACATACAGAAGCTCTGCCCCACAGAGATGCCTCTTTCACTAATACTTAAAAAAAAAAAAAATCGCCTGGAAGTGTGAAGAAAATTGTGCGTCAAAAGATTTATTACATATATTTGTACATATTTTACATGAATGGAATGTTAAACATACAACCTAAAAATCAATAAAAAAATATTTTCATTCATGATTATGTACTGGCAGACCACTGAAAAGAGTACCTTAAACAACTTAAGTCAACTTGCAATCATACTGCTCAATTAAAAAAAAAATACAAATATGTTTTACATTAGACATTGCAAATTACATTCCGATTTCTGCTCTGGGTAATGAAGGAAGACATCTTGTCCATTACCGCTGCACATACGGGTGGCATTTCAGAAGCTAGCACGGAGTTCCCTCTAACTCGTTGTGGGCAGGGTTAGCTCTGTGGGAAGAGGCATATAAAAAAAAGGGGAATATACATTCTGCTCCCTACCAGCAGGTACCTGCCAAAGGGTAGGGAGAGCCAGAATGAGATTCGCAATCAAGCGATAAGGTTAATGCTGGATCACCACTCGTTCAGTGTGATGCTGCAGCTTTTAAAATTAAGTACTTCGTTAAAACATCCCCTCTACAGCTAAGCCACCTCCCTTCTTCCTTGAAAGTTATAGTACTTTGGCAATATCAGCTAGGAGAGAATTCTTGTCTGTACGGTAACGAATACTTCAGCTTCATCTTAATATATACAGAAACAGCACAGAATCACACTTTGATGTCTCTTCCTGCTAGCATTTCACACCTTGAGAGCTTGTGACCAGTCATGTTGAGAAGTGTTTACTATTAAATATAACAAATTAGCAATAAAAAGGACAGATTTGAGGGAAAACAAGAGGAACAGGATTCAGCAACAGATTATGTTCTTGCAACATCGGGTTACTTACACTTGAAACTCTGCCAGAATCAAGCAAATCCTACTTATCATTGCAAAATCTTTGCCAAAGCACACCCAAGGGCAAAAGTCTCTCAAACGAACATACATAGATTAAAAGCTGCCAGAAAGATCAGCTAGCAGGCTTGCTGCCTTCTACTTCTTGTACATTGGCAACTTATTAGATCAAAAGATAACCAAGTCCAACCCTTTTCAGGTGCAGGATATTCCTACGACTGTTTACCTGAGCAAGTCTTCAGCAACTAGTAATGCCCCACAGTGAGGTCATCTTACAGTTTATCCCGTCATCAGCTCTGACGTACTTAATTGAGAGAGGACTTTACAGAACACGATGCAGCGGCTTGGGAAGCCAGTCGAACTGTGTAGTAAGATAACCAAAGGCAACTTGAGAGTAAGGACTGTTTCCCCCCGCCCTCCCCAACGGGCTAAAACATCTTCAACCTGATTTTAGAAGCAGGTTAATTTGTATGGAGAGACATCATAAATTTTACGTTCAGGAAACAAATCCTGGACGTAGTTCTGTCGTGAATTTCTCATGCAGAGTATTTTGAACGACAAGAAGTTAAGTGGTGTGAGTTGATGACACTGCTGCAGGAAAAAGCATGTTTGGCTGGGTTGTAGCAAAACCCCTTACAAGCCTTCCTCTTCCAGCTACAACCTCTTACGTTACTTTTGCTGATGCCAACGGAAAGCCTGTCCAAAGATGGAGGGGATATGGCCTAAAAATGTATCACGTCTTCAGCTAGGAAGAGGAGAAGAAATTGATACTACAATGACTTTTAAGCTTGGAAGGGTGGAAAATGAATCATAAAATATAGCACTCGTCAAAAAATGAGATAATCCTCCACTGGCAAAGGTGACCTGGAAGATCCCATAGTAGCACTTCTGCATTCCTGGGTATACAGTAGTCTCTCGGCAGGGAACTCCCAACTGTACAGCAAAATTCGTAGGTACAAAACAGTCATACCGAATTTGCACACAAATATTCTCTTTCAATATGGGAAAGCAGCTAAAATTCACAGAAAATCAGAGAAATCATGGCCTATATCAAAACGAACGTATGCTTTGTTGCTGTCTACGTACAGATAGCAGTAACATTCAAGTGCCATGTTCCCTGCTTTTGGTGGAACACAGAAGAAATGGAGCAAGTTTCTGAAGCCCTCACATGGAAAAGGTGGCATACTAAAAGCGTCCATAAGCACATCTTACGTATTAGACATTATCCAACCAGAAACACCAAAGATCCACATCTCTGAATAAAAATTATCTTTCCCGCATTTGCTGAGATTTGTGTCTTCTGGGAGTCAGTTTTACCAGCCCTCCAGCCTTTCAGCGAAAACTTAATTAAAAAGTCAGTGCTCCTAGCATTAAGAACTAGGCTAAATGTATGAATCTCAAGATTAAGTCATAAAACCCCCTTTACATCATCATAAAGGAGGGAAGCAGGGGAAAAAAAAGGTCACAAGCATCCACCCATGTCTTTGTACATTACCTACACATTTTCCATTTCAAAATACTGCAGTACGCTTACCCTTGAATATGAAAGTTAAATTGATTACAAATAAGACCGTCTGTTTTACGCTTTATTCTTCCCAAAAATAAGATACCACAAATTTGCACTGTGCTTCGTACTTTTGCTTTTACGTCCCACTGAACTCATCATTGAATGTACACATTGAAAGAAAATCAGCTACCTCCTTCAAAAGGAAAGTGTTATTATAGATATACTGCTTTACAAGAGACAGGACAATGGGTGCCCTGAGCTGACAGTAGCGTGGCTCCCTTGGTATTTTATGGAGTAGGGTTATATACCGCCCAACTCATAGCCACCTCCACTATGAACTTCAAAAGACAAGTTGCTACCCAAGATACACGGGTATGTTACAAGTTCAGAAAAATCTCACATTTCAAGACAGTGTTGAGTCTACTCTTCCCCCTCTGGCAAGCAGCAGGTTTATGGCAGACCTGAGTATGGGAATTATTTCACACCCTTACATACTTAGGGAAGATATAGGCCAAATGACGGAAAATACTCTGAAGCAGCACAGAATTGGCAATCTCAATATATTTACAGGCAAAGAAGCATATCGCACCTTAATTTAAGTTATTGCTTCTTGTGGACAAGTGTGGTATTCCTTGATCAAGACACAGGACTTGTTTGGTGTTTATTTTCCCCTTCTGAAGCACAATGATTCAGGACCACTGAGAGGATGTTTTTAAAATGAAGGTGTTGCCTATGACTAGAGCTATGTCTACAGCATGGTCATCACCAACTGACCAGCACAGCTAGTGACAGAAAGCTTACATAGGTGAACTTCCACAGGCCTTTTCAAACCCAAGCATTGCTCTCATGCTTCCAGGGGCATTCTAGGCTTGGTCTATATTATAGGTTTTGATACAAGAAAACCTCCCATAGCCTTTCAGAAAGAGATTTATGGATACCAAGAATGCCAAACCAGGATCTAAGGCTGACCTCGTTATCAGTTCCTCAAATAATCCAAGGTATTGCTGCTCTACCGTGCCGCTGGAAGCAGCAACAGACTCTTGCATGCAAAACCACGCATCAGTAAGATTGCTAGTGGCATGCTTTTCAAACACTGGTCCTAAATGTAGGACAGCAGTGATAACTGCTGGGTCTTTAAACCAGCTACTTGCATCTGAATACAGAAAATTAAGGTTTTTTCAAAAACAGTAAATGAACTAGAAAAATGAACTACCAAAACTGAGCTTAAGTTGTAAACAGATTTATAAAATATTTACCTACTTAATCCCCAAGTCAAAGACTATCTATGACCTTGAAGCACAGGACACCAAAACACTTACCTACCCCCTTTACATTATTACAGGTGAGTTTCTGTAGGCATGAAGCCAACAGTAAACATTAAATCAATGCAAATGCAAAAGCTTTACATTCAGGAGATAGCAGGAATTTAAAACATTGGAAAAGTGGGCCTGCAGGCAACACTACTATTTGAGTATTACAGGTGCTGTAATTCTTCATCCCCTCCCCTCCCCCCATGATAATACAAGGCAACACAAATATTCTCAGCTAAAAAGGAATCTGTACAGGGAACAACTGTACATTTGATGCGACTACAGAATGGAAAGTGTGACAAAATGGTTCTGCTCCCACTGAAAAAGAGAACACAACGGGGCCCCATAGTTACAGGTTCAGCTGAAACCAGTGATGCAAGCCCAAAAATGTAGAAACTGCACGAGCGATTATCTAGTTTGGACTCCTTTAGATTTGCAGCATAACAAAGGCATTTTACAGAGCAACATTCACGAGAAAATGTTATCCAGACAAGAATTGCTCTGCAAGCAAGATAGGAGAGTTTAGTAACATGCACTGCACTTGTTCTCCAGATAGCAGCAGTTGCTCCTGTTCTTTGCCCTTTTTGATGTGAATCACAGTAGCAACAGAGAGAAATACGTACTTAAACAAAAAAAGTAGAATTATGTATATACAAGAAAAATGTTCGAAGTGTTGTGCAATTTAATTTTAACTATTGAAACCCACTAAAAATGCTGTCACTAATAAATATTCATAAACTCTTCCCTGTACTGTGAAATTCGGAAACTACTATGATTAATTCTTGATATAAAAAGTATGCTTCTAAGCCCTGATATCTGTTCCAGTTTATTATCTTTTCTGACTCTTTTTTTGAACTGTGATACTTTCTGGGAACTAATACTTATCCACAGTTTTACTTGGTGTACCCCCCCAGAGACATCCTGTGTTTCATGGAGCCCTGGTTACACCAATAATACAGTAAAATAATAATAAATTAAACAAATGCAGGTGCATTTTTTAAAAAAAAAAACCAAACCACACTGTCAAATGCTGGTCTCCACATGAAGAGACCACGGATTTAGATGCAAAGTACTACAGATCCTGCCATCAAAAAAACCATTCAAACAAGGAAACAAAAACTTGTGCTTAAGTGTTTTAAAAATTAAACACAAATCCCGCCTTGATGTTATCTCACCCATGCCTGTAAAAACCCTCTTGCTGTGCCCACATTTGCAGTTATTCATTTACACCTCAGGAGGCAGCCTGGAGATGAGAGTAGTACAATAAAATAATTACCTGAAACATTTTTCAAAAAATACCCGTTAAACAAATTACCTTAACTGGCAGCACTTAAAATTGGTAATTCTTCTTTTTTTTTCCTATTTAAAAAAAAGTTGCATAGCTGTAAGATTTTGCGTTGCTGCATTTTTTTTTGTTGTTTTTACTCACAAGCAGTAAGAGAGACGTTTTAGTTACTTAAATAGCAATACAATGTGCAGATTTCAACAATCCCTATAGCTTGATCAATATAAATTAGTTATCTGTCTTGGTTTTACTCTTTGGACTGCATTGTGACAAAGGTTTAGTTACAAAATTTTGAAATATAGTATTCCTATGCAGGGAAGTTTATGCTTTCTGTTCTTGAAAAAAGTGAAGAACGTAAAACAGGGTGTGAATTCAGTAAATTACGGTCACACTGTTAGATTTTATTTAGTTTGCCATTTACTGTTCTTCAGCCAACGAGAAGGTGAAAACGTTCCCACTCAAACCCGGGGCCATCCTTCTGCAAGGGTCTCGGACAGCACGTATCGAACGTCTCCGCTTCCACTTGAGGCAGTAGAAAATGTCCAATAACCCGCTTCTTCACAGAACCAGAAGTTAGGCTGAAATTAGGAACTTTGGCCTTCAATACAAAATAGTGTCAGTAATGTCTGTGGGGAGTTGATTGTTACAGAATGTGCAGCATTTTCAAAATCCCTGTGTGTCCTTTGCATGAGTGTTTGGTATACTGAGCACTACTGGCAAGTAACCGGTGTCTGCAATGCTTTTTCCATGTCACTGTCCATCTTTGCCTTTTTCAGCCACAAAGAACTGTAAGTCTCAAGCCAGGCACGCTGTGTTCAGCAAGGGAACCTCACATCTCCTATGTTTTCTGATCAGTGGAAGCAGCTGTTGAAAAAGCAGAAGACAAAAGTGCCATAATTTCAGCTATTTCAGTATAGAACACACTCAAACAGCATGAGCACAACCACCATGTTTTCCTTCCCCTTTTCCCTAAGCCCCAATTATCACCATGTCTACTGTGAAAAAAAAGCAAATTGGATTTAACATGAGGTTGGACACCCACAAGCAAGTACAGAGACAAAGGTGTTCATAAACAGCATGCGGGCTTCTTCCACAATTCAGTTGTTTTGGACAATATAGGAAACATGTTTGTTTATTAATTTCGGCTAACACTGCCCTGAGGTTAAAACAATTATCCCTGTAGCAGGATGCCTTCCTTCATGTTTTCTCTGCTACCTCTGCAACAACCATAGCACTGCAATGTGCCCTGCAGCACACATTCATGAAGCAAGATGAAACAAACAAACAAATAAATGCCAATGATGAAGCCTTCAGATTATTATTTTTTAAATTTCCATCACAAGAACAAAACCAAACCCTCAGCTACCAGCCAGAATTTCAGATATCTCAATTTCTCTAAGAATTATGATGATTGTTGGTGTTTCTTGCAATGCTTAGGGGCAGTAATTTAATGCAAGATAAAGTTTTTGAACTAGTCAACTAAAAGAATAAAGTCTTTGACACTGATTGCAGATCTGAAATCATTAACACAAAACATAAGCTGGAAAAACATGAACCTCTGAGATGGGATGGATAGAAACGTTAACAGTTTTTATTTATTTATATATTTTAAACATTCTGGAATGCATTAACATGAAAGTGGTTTTGAAAATACCTAGTTTCAACTTTTTCATATGATTCCAAAAGCTTTCTGTCAGAAACAAATGCCAGTACTCACGGAACAATCCAAAATTATACAATTGTATTATTTTAATTTTGTTTCATTTCCATGGAAAAAATACTCTTTAGAAGTTAATGTTAAAGCTTTATTGGCACTGACTTGCCACTTTCCAGTACTAAAACTGGAATACATCATTTTAGACTATGCCATATAAGGATGCAGAAACCTTTTACATATTGCAATATGCGTCAATACTTACTGATTAATATAGCAGTTCTGAGACACAGTAGCAAATTCACAAATTACAAAAAATAGCATAAATAGTTATTTCAGATAATCAAGATATTTATTGTTGAAATGTACATGTCTAAAAATAAATATTACCTAAAAACATGAATCTTGTCTTAATCTGATGGATGCTCAGGGCAAGATCGATTTACTTCAAACCATTCATCTATGCAGCTGTTGGATGCAAGACAAAAATTAAAACAATTGAGTATCTCAGTAACATTTAGCAGTAAGATATGAATATAAATTGGTTTCTCAATTTCAATGACTAGTAGAATTTTATATTATACAAAGAAGTATATGTATATACACACATCATTGGAAAATTTAATAACCCCAACCCACAGTAATATTTGGATATTAAACACTGTTGAAAAACTAAATTTCCTAAGTGTTAACATTTTCTAAGGAAGCATTTTACAAGTTACTACCCAGATTTTATACACAGGTTACTTCACTACTAACACTATCGTCTTGTTTATATCATTCATTAACATTTTACTTCCTGTAGTAAGACACTTGTGAAAACAAATATGAAAGAGGTTTAAAAAGTGTTCCCCCTTCCCCCCTCTAAGTCTATTAGCATTTGACAAAACTTAAGTACACACAACCTAAGCTCCCTAGCCAGGATGTGGACTCCTTACCCATACAGGTGATTTTGCCTTATTTTTCCTGTGGGCTTTTTATGCAAGCATGAGAAGACTATAGTAAGGAAATCTGACTTCAAATACATTGGTGGAGATGCAGAAAGATGTCATTTTAAAAACATTTTTAGGGTTGCTGCTGCTGTTTCTTTGTTGTTTCTTTGGATTTTAAATGTAAAAAGCGACTAAGTTTTAGTGCTCCTTTAAGCACCCCTTAGAGGAGTCACCCAATAAATGCAACCTTTTGGAATTCTATATGCATCCTGAGGAATACTTGCCCTTTATGATATATGCAGAGGCAAGGCAGCCGTGCTATAGTATCTCCTTGCTGCAGCTCTTCCAGGCATATTGCACACTCCCCAGTATCTTTACTCAGCACATCCTCTGAAGAAAGAGCACAAAGTTAAACGGTTAAAAAGCAGACTACTACAAGCAAAATGTTCTTTATTCAGAACATCAAGGGAAGCTACAGAAGATACTTCTTGTCCTGCCGAAAGCCATGTCAAGGTGAGGATCAGTCACACTTATACCAGCTGACTGAAGGTTCCTCATGGAAGACATTTTAACAGCTCAAATTAAAATATGGTTATGATTCAGTTTCTTGCCTAAACACAGCTGTAGCTCAAAATGAAGTCCTGTAGAAAGACACCCATATGGAAAAGAGAGGTAGCCATAATCAACAGCCGGTACCCTTTGGAGTTTATACTCCCTCAGCAGATCCATACCCCACCACACAGGCTGCCCTGGTCTGACCTTGGAAACCTGCGCTCTGAACCCTGCAGCTGCAGCAGACACACGCTGTGCTGCTGACCCCAAGAGCTAAGCACTGGAGAAGTCAGGTTCTTCATACAGATGGTATGTAATGTCTCCAGGGCTTTGAGGATTCATGCTGGATGGGTTTTTCCTGGCTGTACCTTCTTCCCCATGCTCGGTTTTCACTATGGAGGTTAAGTTCAAGCCTGAACATAACACTTCTCCAGACAGGACGCTGCAGGTAATGAACTAGGTAAAGATCATCTTAACTTCTAAACACTGAGCCTATCATTTGCTTTTTCTACTCTCCTACTCATCTCTCTTCTATACATCTGGCTTTCTTTTACCAGCCTTTCCAGTACTCATGTTTCACACCTTCAACCTCCTCTTCTCACCATGTCAGCATGTTCTACCACATCCCATGCACCTTTTCCTCAGTGTAAAGTATGCAACTGTTAGCAACAGGAGTGGGAGTTTTCCATCAGGGAAAGATCAGTGCTATATAGCTCCAATGACCCTAAATTCCTGGAGATACTGAATTTCTTGCAGCATTACCAAGTCCCATAACAAAGGAGAAGAAAGTAAGTTACTAGGAATGCACAAGAGTTGGCTTTCACACAGAAGTTTCTGGGAAAATATATTCTTTTTAATAAAAACCTTCTCTCTTGGACACTTCTCTTAGCCAGAACGTGGGATGCAGAATTCCGTCTTAGGACAAAGCAAAACAGGAGATCATATAAGGCCCCGTTTGCCAGAAGCAGGTTAAAAGTTCCAGTTAGACATGACGTCGCACAGTGCACAGAGCATTCCCAACAAGGGACCATGTAGCAACCAAGCTGGCAACCTCTGGCAGATCAGAAAGTTGCACACTTGGCAAAGTAAAGCCCACGTGTTCGAATTTCCACAGTTTCATGGGAAAAACTTCTCCTTCTTTACCAAAAGGAACCTAAAGGGACTGTTTATGGAGAGTATGGTCCCCAGGTACAACTGAGAAACCAACAGCTCTACGCTGTTCTCTCCAGTGGCTCCAATACTCATAACCATGGCATTCCAAACAGAAAAAATGACAAGCAGATAACTAAAAAGCTATCACTGCAGCAAAAAGTGAAATGAAATTAGGTCTACCTTGTTTCACTTAGAATGACAGCAAGCTGTCTTGCAGGTGCTTGGATTTCTAAAAGACTGCTCATTTCAGTCTCTGCTATATTCATTGGTTATGCTAAAAATACTGTATAATGCCATATGTGTGGCATCTTCGTGAGGATATGTGAAGAATATCTAACATGAGGTGAACTGTTATAAAGAAAAATATTCAAAACAAATTAATAAATAATATACACCTACAACAATGAAGGAAAAAAAATGTATTTTAGACATGGTAACATTATTGGTAGGCATCATATTAAGAAATTGCTTCTGTTGTTCTATCAGAAGCTGCAAGCTTCCGAGAACATGAGAGGTACCTAAGAGAGAAAGCAATTTAAAACAATACAAAAGATCTTAAGAACTCTTATCTGTATTACAAAATCCTGACACAAAGAACTTGCCCAGAAGAGGGTGCTAAGGATAAATACTTCCTTGAGGTTTGGTGTTTTTTTAATTAAAAGGTACTTTAATATCTGACACCAGGAGGCAAAGACTCTCCAGACAGCACTGTCCTGCTACAGAGATACTAATCTTTGCCTGAGGCTCTCAGACACTACCCTCCTAGACCACCTCTTTACACAAGTCCTTAGCCAGAAGTCCTATGAGCAGATCTACCCTCTTCCCACAGTTAGGCTGCAGGAAGAAGCGCCATTAATAATTCAAGCATGTATCATATACACAGAGCATACTTAATAAAAGTAATTTTTTCCATGGAGTCACTTTATCAGATCAGCAGCTGATACCCAAACCAAAATGGCACTAGGATACCTCCAGTGAATAAATCCCCAGCCTCCCTCCCTTAGCACTCTCAAGAGGGAAGCATTTAGTCAAGCTTTGATGACAAAAACTGAAAAGCTGTCCAATAAAAATACAATTTATAAAAGAAAACATTCCTGTGAACAGCTTTCACATCATTCTCTATTGTACGTCTGGCTTATCGTGCGCTCCCCAGACTGTCCAATGCTTGGGTCTGAACTCCCGCTGAGCGATTTAACAAGGTTCTGCACCCTTTGGCTAACATTAGGGCAAAATGCCAATTTAAACATTTGTATCTCCCACCAGCCCTGGCGTAAGTGTCTGAGACTCCTTTTCTTCCCTCCAGTACTCCTGTACTCTCCCCAAATGCCATTAGCCTCCCTCGTGCCAATAACAGCCCTACTGCACAAGTCCCAGGCAAACAGCTTGCCGCCCTCCCTGGTTTCACCTCAGGCTTTCCCACCGGGGTGAGCCACAGGGGACACACTGGGCTTTGCCTAGTCATGCCAGAGGGAGCTGGTGGGAATGCTGACAACGGCTGGTGTGGACGGGGCCTCAGAAATGCGGTGGAGTTCTGCCACCCCTGCACAAAAGATTTTAACAGGTTCCAACACTGCTCTTCCTCTGAAATAACAAGGAGTCGGTATTCCCTGCTTGTGTTAACCTCACAAATCCTACCAGGCTCTCGTGCAAAAGAAAAGCTTATGTTCTGAAAGAATTAGTAGAAAATACCCAACTGCTATAAATGCCCACACGCAACTTGGCACTGCACATTAACAGACTCCAAACCTGTGTAATTATGCTCATAACTGATTACACAGGTAGAGCGATGACAGCAAAACCAAATCCTTCAAGCACCTACCACACTTTGGGTCTGACTCCCTTTTGACCATTTTAGGCGATTCGGATCATCAATCCCAGATAAAGAAAAAGGAGTGAAAAACCTGTTAGACCTGGATCTAGTCAGAATTTCTTCTGTACTTGATTCATACAGCACTCTCCTGTACCAACACTGGCTTACACCAGATGGAAGTCAGTTTAAGGGCCATTTAACACTGACTCTTGAATGTATCTGTTATGGAAAAATGTGTAAATCATTTCACACAGAACCACTGCAGTCTGAACAATTCTTTTGTTTTCATATTTTCCTGCAGTGGAGTGATTCAGCAGATACATATTATTCTTTTTCTTTTTATCTTTCCTCTTTAAAAAAAAAGAACAGTTTGAGATTTCATCAATGTTATGATTAAAACATTTATATGAGTGTGTTACCTAAATGGAAGGAGGAAGAGGAAATAAGCAGAGGCCACATTTTTCCATTTCGCCCACACGTGGGTACATACACAAACACTAACCACACCCCCACATCCATCTGCCTTGCACCAAATAGGAGGTAAACACTCCTCCACTTTCCCAGCTATTTGAGCAAGTACTCACTAGCCAAAGACTGGTGTTAAAGACGAAATCTGGCAAAAGAGCATAGTATTTCCCTCCTGTGTCTGCTCAAGTACTTCTTCCTCCTCTCCTCTATCCCTGGTTAATACTACTACTGTTTTAACTTCTGGTTGTCAGTAATTGTTCCTCCTAAAATTCTGCTTTTATCTTTACTGAAAAATAAATTCTACTCCACTCCTGCATTTATAGCAAAATAGGTAGTACTGAATTAAAATACAATCATCCTGGCAATTTTGCACATACTTTACCAATTAAAAACTTTTTCTAGAACTTTTAAAAAACACATCCAACAGCTATCAAAGCCACCAACTCAGCCACGGTTAAAAGTACAGGCAATGCCTGAAATGGTCTGGAATTAAATAGTCTGTCCTTAAACTGTGTACTGCAAAAGCACGTCCAATACATAACTTATGGATTAAGTCATTAAAATCTCTGCTACTGCTTTTTGTTTTTCTTTTTAGAACACAGATAGATATAGCCCTAGGCTCAGGAAACCCCAAGTCACAAATCATGGAGACAGCAACAGTATTTGGGGAGATATCA
Organism: Ciconia boyciana; assembly: GCF_034638445.1. Classification (NCBI taxonomy): domain Eukaryota; kingdom Metazoa; phylum Chordata; class Aves; order Ciconiiformes; family Ciconiidae; genus Ciconia; species Ciconia boyciana. The sequence goes on along the minus strand of NC_132935.1, from coordinate 121,858,054 downwards.
CCTTATAGAGTCAGTATTTTATTTCTCTCTAGGCATTCACTGGAAACAGAACACTAAGTTAGAAAGGCCTTTGATCTATCCAGTATGAGAATTTTTCAAAATATCTGTATTTTTTCTAAAACATAAAAGCTTAAATGTCTGTGGAAGCTGCCACGGCAGCTACCTTAACAGTGAAGGACAACATAAAAGCACACCCTTTCAGGAATACGACTGAAACTTAATTGGAACATACCTTCTGAACAGTATCTTATCAGCACTAAAATTGATAAAAGAAGAGCCATAAGAGGTTAAAAAATATTGATGAAACATCATTAAATATTATATATTACCATATATCTGTTACACATTCATTAATTCCTGTTGCTGATTACTAAAAAGTCTCTGTTCAGTACTAGAGACTGTCTTTTCTTGTTTTTAAATGGAATACAAACTCTAGACATCTAGAAGACAACATATTTCTTCACATGTATAGCATGAATTCATCCACATTACAGAACGTATTCTACACTTTTACTGACATCACCTTCTGGAACAATCCAAAGTTTTTCCTTACACTGTTACAAAAACAAGTAGATCAGAAGGACCTACAGGTTCCACAGGTGACTATTCAGTAGCCAGCAAGTTACGTGTGTATGTGATTAACGTACTCTTATTAAATGTTACTGACTTGATTTACTAAATCTTTCCAGCTTCTGCCGCACCTGTTTTTCTCCCTCTCCATTCCTTTTCCAGCTATTTCCTCCTATGCTTTCCTCCTCTTCACACCCATTTTCCCCAAAATACCATTCTCTCTAGGCCTACTTTTTATACCACTCCTCCTACCCACCATCATCTCATTTCATTTACTGTTGCAATGCAGGCATTGGAGAAAGGAGGAAGAGATTAACATTATTAGCCGCTATCTGACACGAGTAATATGGACAGCCTTCTTATTTGGGGTTAATATCCTTGGGAGAAGTAGACACGGGAAGGGAAGGAAAAGGGACCATTATGCATGGTGTGCTTCTCATATAGCTCAGTAACTGTCTCTGCAAGCAAAAGCTTTCTCTCCTAGTCCATCCTAAGCACTAGGAGAGTAAGCAGTTCCTTTGGCATTCTACCTGTTCTTCAGTATTCTGGCTGCCACAAGAGGAACATCCTTGATTCAGCATGCTCCAGCTAGGGATCATTCTTGGATGACCAGGTCAGCCTTCTGCTGCTCCTCAAAAATTAAGGCAGAAAGACACTCTGAAGGAGAGCTGATTCTTTAGTGCTCAGAGCCCTCAAGAGCAGGAGAAAGATCAGGTGTCACTGCAGAAGATACTTTATTGCCACTCAGAGCTTTCCAAGCTACAGGGTCTGTCAGTAGATTAAGCAAAGCAGAACTAAAGCCATTAGAACTTTGTTCACCTATGAAGACTGCAGCTTCACAGCCAGAGATTAAACTTGAACTGCCCTCAGTGAGGAACATACCTCCTGAAGAAACAGTGGGCTCCTGACCAGAAACATTTCTTATTGCTCCAATACAAGCAACCTCCTGTCGATCAGATGCAAAACAGAAGATTTTTAACATCCAGTGTTTTTACTTGAATCACAGCTAAGTGGTTTTCAGGATTCATAATTCCAGCAAGTTGAGCATGTAGAAATTCAGAATTTAGTGCTGCTGAGTAACTTCAATCCAAATTCCCTTTCATACTGCTGAAAAAACTAATACTCATACGCCAATCAAACATGCACACATTGCAACTTTTCGTGAGCTTCTGACAGGTACAATAATCCCAAACACCATTACATAACTTGTGTGGTAATACCTAGAATTTAACCAATCTAAAAACACCTTTCCCACCACAACACACAAAACCATAACCTCTCTAAAATAAACTAACTACAACAAGGGTGACACTTCCTCCAATACTGACAAAGCATTTGATGAATTTTGGGGGGTTTGTTTGGCCCCTCATTCTTCACCCCTTGCAACACAGCAGCCCATTACAATTTCCTATTCAAACTCCAAGCATTATCCTTGTTTTTCCTTTCCCTCTCACCTTGCTCAGTGTTGGTCCAAGACTGAGATACCTATATACAAACAGATACCCATCATGAAAGACTTCCTGCACAAACATTGCCTACAGTCTTTGGTGCTCCCCTCTCTTAAAACAGAAATGTAAAGTGAAAGTTGCACAAGAAGAGTATTTGCAGAATAAGGCCCAAGTTGCAGTATTTCTATCACAACACCATGCTGAGCTAGAGGGAGACAGCTGCAGAAGTTTCATTGTTTCTCAGCTGACCCAACATTTGAAGAACTGGATTTAAATTTTGTGGCACATTCTCAGCTTTCAGAATCTAATTCTGAGAAATAGCTATACACTTCCTGTTCAGACAGATAATGATCGGGTGTATGGTAGGAGAAAAAACACTCACTTTTTGTTGAATAGAGATAAAAACTGAAATTGTAGCGATAGAAATACATTTTAGGGAGCAGGATGAGTATAAAAGCCTGCATAGTCCTAGCTACCTAGTCCTGTACCAGGACACAATTCTAATTAGGTAAACCAAATATAGAGGGGAGAAGGATTTGTGCACTGAGGCAAACAGTTCTTTTGCAAAGAGGTTTGCTTCAGTGGCCACAATGGAAATCTATCCACAACTTTAAGATACCTCTTGTCAATACAAGTTACAGTTCTGCAAAAAAAATTTTAAACCCCAAGTTTAAATAACACAGCTTTCATACAATGTCCAATTAAGACATCTTGCTCATAGACAAAGTCAAGTTTGCATCCCAGGACTCCCAGTGAAGATCTAGGCTTTGAAAAAAGGCCAAGTAGCCCGGGAAATAAAGCTCCTTGCTTCCGAGCAACAACATCCACAGCTGCTCCTATGCTATCGTGATCAGTGTACCAACTTTCTCCATCCGTATTTATGCTTCTGGTAGAAAGCGTTGGGGTGAAATAGGTACTCATACAAGATAAATGTTATCAACCCAGTTGGACATGAAACATCTCCTGCTCCTGTCTTGAGATTTATTGACAGAGTGACTATACATTTCCACAGTGATTCAAGATTTGCTCTCGATACAATTATCTGATTGACCCTGAAACTTCTGCTTAAGCTACAGTCTTTCCAACTTCTGTTTAATCAGTTTGCTTGCAGTTTGAGATGCCCTTGAATGTTAAATCATCTCAAGATAGCTAAACAACTTTCTCCTGTTGTACTGACTTCTAAAGATAAGTTCCATTCACCACATTTGTAAGTACCATGTCCTTAAACTGTCAAATTTTAGTCTAGATACGGGCCAAAGAGCTGCACCTGTTCACAAACCAACCACAAACAGTCTTATCCTCCAGAACATGATGTAAAAAGACTTTGTGCTAGCCTTACTCATCCTGTACTAAGTCCTCATTCCAACTGAACTGATGTATATTTGTGTTTCGAATGACCTAAGGGGTAACTTGCTCTTGAACAGTGTTCCTTGGGATGCTGTGTTTGTCCCAACAGCTCCCCCGCTCCCTTCAGAAACACTGTTCCTGGGAGATGAAAATACTTCTAAATATTGTCTCATCAGGAGGCAACTGGGTGAAAAAGCCTTGAATGCAGCAGTACCAAACTAGTGCCCCACCGTGCAATTCCATCATGCATAGCGTACCCCAGCACATACTGTCTGAAACAAAAGCCGCTTATTGCAGCACACTCAGGTTATTGGGTACTAATCTTGAATGTCAGGAGTTAAATCAAAAGTAGCATGTAAAGGGGCAAACCCACAAGAAATGAAACAGCAGCAAAATAAGTCTCCTTAGGAAACAGTGTAAGGAACTATCACTTGGGGAATACATCCTCCTCGGCTTCATTGGGTAAGAATGATTTACACTTCTCAAGGCTGACTTTACCATCAAAGAGGATCTTACACCACAAATATGCTACAAAAGGAGTGGTTGAGTAAATTGGCCGGGGGCAACCAGCATGTATTGCTGACAAAGAGTCTGCTGCAGTTAGAGAGGATTGTTTCTTACAGGGAGCTGGAGATAGCTGGGATGAAGGAAACTTACAGAAGCAGGCAAGAAAGAAGAATATCAGTGTAGGATACACGCATGTAGATCTTTTATCATTTTTATTCTTTGCTAAACAATGCTTCTTATCTTTGAGGAGTAACACAAAGCAAAATATTTAAGGGCTACTTATATGTACCAGCCAATCTGTACCAGCACTAAGAAACTGCTATGATAGATGCACAATCAGTTTAGGCCTGTTGAGAACTCGGGATTGCAATCCACAGTCAAAAGGTGCCCCAGAGCAAGGAGCAGAAAGTTAAGTCTTGTCACCAAGGGGGCCATATTCAAGAAAAATGAGAGAGGCCTGAGGTGCAGCTTGCCTTGTGTAGCAGATGATTTATTTACCAAAGGTAAAAACCCAAAACAATAAAAACCAAACCAAACCAAACCCCCACCACAACCAACCAGGCATAAACCCCCAAGAGTATTTATCTACAGAAGCTTCTTCTGGTAGTAAATCACTCAGGAATCCAATTTAATGAGGAAAAGATATCACTGTGGTTAGGAGGAGGGTGAAGAATTCCTTTCACATACCATGCAGAGACAGTTCTCTTCAAACAGCTTTTCGGTCAGAAGGAAGACATAGCTATGATGCTATTAGTCTGTTAAAATGAACAACTTTGCCAAATCAAGACTAGATACTATTGCCAACAATGTTCACAAAGACTGGGAAAGTAAAGCAGAGCATAGATGTGGCAGAGTAGGTACGGCAGAAGATGGTTGTCTCTGATCAAGCTGAAGGAAAGATCTAAATTTGAAAAGATCTTGCAAATGCAAGATGTTGATGTGGCTATACAAAAGGATCCCCACTGAGGCTAGGAAATCCCTCTTGTTTTGGCAGCTTTTTAAAGTGTCTAAGCTTATTTTCTCCCCAATACAAAAGGAGACCAAAACAATTGCAGAAGGTAGTTTTTCCAAATGGCAAGGCTTAACCATTCACCATCACTGAAACTATGGTCAGAAGTCAGAGAAATTGCTTTGTAATGATTTTCAGTTAAGAAGTTTCATTCTAGTAATGGTCTGCAAGAAATTGAGAGTATGATGGGGACCTGCTGGCCTAATGAAATCTATGACAACTCTCATCTAACACAATGTAGGTGAAGCAGGCACATTAGAAACCTTCATGGAAGAAAAGGGTAGGGAAACAGTGTCCCTGAAGAGCAGAGGCAGAGAGGGAAGGAACAGAGGAAGCTCACAGGCAGTTAGCTGGTCTATTACTCTGGGCAACGTGGGTTACTTTAATGGTGACTTGTTTTCAAGCTGGATGTAGGATGATTCAGCATTTTGTTCACTTTGTCCTTTTTCAAGTTCCTATTCCAGGCTTCCTACAGGTGCCCTGAGCACAATGAGTTTTGCCAAGTCTTTCTTCCAGTCTTTTAACATTGGCCAAATAACTGACTCATTTCTTTGCAAGCTTGCAGAGGAGTTTGGTTTGATCTGATGCAAAATGACTGCATAGGGAGCGCTAAGGAAGATGGCATGAAAGATGAAACAATGAGCTTAAGCTCAAAACAGGAGAAGAAAAACAGGTGTGTCTGACCAAGACGCTATTCTTAGGGAAGATAGGATGCACTACTGAGCAACACACAATGAAAACACTGGTGCCAAAACTCAGTGTACACAAAGTCTGGCTTATTAACCCCAGTGCCAGGTGCTAGGCCTGCAGGGTGCTTTTCCCAGCAGGCTCAAGATCAGTCTTCTCCAAGTTAAAATTGAATGTCTGGTGTTAGTGTGCATACACAGGATAGGGATATAAATCACTGCATCATGTTTACTTGTCTGTCTTTTCTGTTCACAGCAGACAGACTGCTTTTTACAAGCTATTCCTATTTTAAATGCAATTATCCTTGCGATATAGACGGAATGCAAAACATGTCTGAATGCAAAAAGTTCCGATAACGTCAAATATTGAGTTGGAGTTTTCAAAGCTATCTCAATTTCTCTCCTCTACACTAACCCATAATCCAGTATTATAATTTATTCCAGCAAGGATAGATACATGATATTTCTGGTGCTAACAGGTAGCTACAGGTTTTTACTATCCCAGTAAGATACTGAGCATATGGGTCTTTAATTTCAAGAGAAAAAAAAAATACCCCAAAACAACATTCCTTTACATTTTAAAGCAAATAGCATTAATTTCTAGATCCTAGCAATTAAGTAAAATAAGACACCCACATAATTTCAACAGTATTCAGCAATAATGATCAGTCACAAATAATAATACAAAAAGATTAACATGGGACATGTGTTTACAAAAAAGTCCCCAAAGATGATTCTCCAGTATTTGTTCAAAGTTTTATGCACATAATCTGACAGTATATTTCTACAACCATATTGAAGTTTTATTTTCCTCCTCATTTTTTAAATCTACAGGCTATCAAAACTATTGGACACCATTATGACAACAAGGCATTTCAGCTAATAAAGCCATAGATTGAAACAGACTTCCTTGGAACTGGGGAGAAAAACAAAAGATAAGTGTTAACCAAACAATTCCTCCCCTCATCTCTTCATTCCAAACAAATAAACATTATTTATGGGCTAAAAATTATCAATGAACACTACATTATTGCTTAGCTCATGAAGGTTATCCAATACCTAATGTTATACATGAAGACTATCTAACTAAACTTCACACAAGAAAAGAGGGGATGAGGAATATGGTCAAAATGAATAACATTTGATATGGCTTTAAATTACAGATAGCTATTAGTGCAGGGTTAAAATGGAAGTTATCCGAGGTTTTTATGAGGAAACTTTAACAAGATTTCATGACTGTTAATATAGTTCAGCACTAAATCTAACAATAGTGAAGTTTTTTGTGTTTCAGCTGTGTGTTAGAACTTCAGGTTATTTCTGCAGCTGAACAAATCTGTAGCTGCGTGAGACTTACGCAAACTTTGGAAAGCGAGGAGGTTCCTCCAGGGAAGATACAACAGGCTAGTCTAGTATTTTGTACCTATGTCAGTATATAATCAATGTAATCCCTGCCAATAGACAATTTACAACCTGTTCTAGAATCACAGAATTTTGTTAAAAATGCTAAAATTGATTATCACTAAAAGCTGATAATTTTTTCTCCTGTGTAAGCAGTGATAATAATCCCCAATTTAGATGTGAGAGTACTCTATCACATTAAAAGTGTTTTCACCCAGCTTGTTTCACAAGAGTTAGGCTTGTTCTACCACTGAAACCCCCTGCAAAAGCTGGGCTGACTTCTTTTGTCATTGAAGGGTTGAGTCTGCAACTCAGAAGCACAAGACTATTTAAACAATCACAGGGTAGCAGGTTTTAAAGCAAGATTTTAATCTGAAGAAAAAAAATAAATTACAAATGACATTTCAGGCAATTCTTTCAATTGACCTGCCCTTGGGGTAGTTTTTGAGCAAGAGGGATCACCTCTTACTCTTTTATATTTCTTTAGAAAAAAATCCTGATCTGCAAATAATCTGTTCTAGTTCCTGCAAAACAGTGAGGAATTTAGGGAAGGAAGTACCATGAAATTCCTACACAGATCACTCAATCTCAGTGAGACGTAGTTTGGCATTTGTTTTCAAAAACCGAAAGATTTCAAGTAGTTTTATTTCAAAATCCAACCAATGAAACCTATTCTCTAAGATTAGGAAAAACTGTGTATTTTCAAGGGTTTTGTTTCCACAGAGCAACTACAAAAAATAAGTCAGTTTGCTGCTAACAAACGAGTAAAATCTCAAGGTTTTAGAGGTATCAGCTTTAAAGACTGCAGAATTACCATACAAAATTAGGAACATTATTTCCCCTGAAGCTAAATTCCCAGCAGTCACAAGACTGCAGCAGTTACAGACACGATTTATGACATCCTCCGAATGACCTCTCAAAGCTAAAGACTGATTAAGTGTAAGACATGGAAGGTAGCTCCTGTCTGCCTGCATCACATGATGCAGAGTCACAGCACAGCGAACGTTTGCTACCGAGTGAGCAAAGCTGTCCCTTGGCTTTCTCCTGCATGCAGCACTGCGCTGCCATTATGTAAGAGAAACACAATGACATACAGCACAATATATCGGGTCCTCTTCTAACCTAATCTGAATCACTCCTCACGTCACCCGCAGATGTTCTTTGCGGCACTGGTTCACAGGTGTATCTGTAATTTTCTAGGACAAGAATTGTCATTTGCCTTTAGCAGCACTGTCAGTACCAAAGCAAGACAACAGCAGTATCTGAGGTTAGGAGTAGCTTATAAGGAAAAGAAACAACTTGAGCTATTCAGCACATGAATGATCCTATTTTCTCTATTTCTGTCAGAAACAACCAGGCTTGTTCTATAGCTGTCAAAAGCATTACTGTATTTATCCAGTGCTGCATATAAAATATTCCCGTGGCACATGTATGCATTTATATAAAGGCGATTCCAATGTACTGAGAAAAAAGAAAAAAATTGTTGTCCCAGTCTCAAGAACTGAAGTAAGTATGAGGTGACACTGCAGCTATTTTGGCCGGGAGTGATTTGTGATGGCTCCATCACAGGAAGTTCAGTCTAGCAGATTTAGGCCTGGCTCAAGGGAAAGCATGCAGAGAATCACCCACCCAATACCCTTCTCCCCAAAGGTTCATTAAAAAAGTCAGTCCCATTCACAACGAATCAGAGAAAAGTTTAAGATATGAATGGATGTGATCTCTGAAGTGTGTCCTCCTCAGCAGGATGCAAACATGTCAACTTTACTTCACTACAGCAAGAAAGTTTAGCATAATCTATTGAGCACCCCTGAACTAGACCATGAAAGTGAGCTGTCGTAGCTTCTTCACAAATCTATGCCTCCCTTTCTCTTACATTAAGAGTAAAATAATAAGCAATATTTATCCCTCAACTACCACCACTAAACCTCCAAGATTACATTTTACCAAGATAAATGGGGTAGTCTGCAGTTCTGGGAACTGCTGTTCCAAACATTCAAAGCACTTCCCTCTCAGTTACACTATGCTCCCATTTCAGGAGCTTTCTTCACAGCCATACTATTAGAAATACACAGCTTACTTTTTTGACTCCATAGCAAAGGGTTGACTGTGGGTGTGGAGGAAAGATAAGAGACTGCAGCCTCTAAAACTGCTGCAACTCCACGCTATCACAGACTGACCCAATTCATTCACTGACTGAGGCTGAAATGGGGTCACCAAAGCAGGTCCTACCCCCTTTAGGAGGCAGGTACACAGTGAACTTGAGTGTGGTTTTATTTAGTGACATTTATCAGCACTACTCTTTAAAACGAACAACCTCCCTCCCAACAAACACGAACTTAACAGGCTGCTTTTGCAGCGATGCTCTTTCGTGAGGTACCAAAAACTGTTGAAGGAGAGATATGGGATGGTTGGAAGGAAATTCAGCTTTACTGAACAAAAGGGAGGAAGAGCTAGAGTTTGTCACTGTTCCTCTTGGCAGTCTGGTTTGGACGAGTAGCTACCCACGGTGTACACTGGTGAACACCAGTGAAAGTTTCCTCCTTGTTCAAACGTTACTAACAATTCCCAAAGGGAGGAAGTACAAATTAATCAATATATTTCAATCAAATTATTCAAACACAATTTTCCTCCTTAAAATTGTAACAACGATTTGCAAGACAAGCTATGAAAAGTCTGAGCTGATATACCAATTCACAGAATAACAGCTGTGCAAATGTCTGAGATGAAAATTTTATTTACTATAGTAATGTTCTACTGTCACTACATTAAGCAAAATCTCAAAGTTCAACAGATGTTCAACAGTTCTAATTATTTTCAAGAACTACTGAAGAAAACAGTTTTAAAGCATCAGGGAAACTGAATGAACCTCCTACATACTCTGGACGATGTTAATGAGTACACAAGATCAAGACGAGTAAATGTCACTATTCTAACTACAAGCACAGGGTAAGTGTCTGTTTATGTGTCCTGTTGAACTACCTTATAAAGCATGCTTTTCTCCCTCCCCAGCACTCCTGAGGACAGAGCACAGAACCACCAAGGGCAGAGCAAGAAGCTAGAAACTTTTAGCCAAGAATCTTGTTGAACTCCAAAAATGGAAGAATTGAGAAATTCTATGGAGAATTTTATAAAATGGAATGAAAGAACTAATTTGCCTTAGTATCATTTTGTACTGCTTTGCTGAAAGTCTAGGCCTATTAAAGGATGAGGACAAAGAGGAAGGCTTAAGCTTTTCCAGGCAGACTGGCAAGATGCCCTTTTGCAAGGTCTTAGCCTTTTGCAAGACTATGATCTCAGGAACCCTGACAGAGAAGTGAACTTGAGGTTAGTGATTCTTTTCGTTCCAGACTGAAGTTTGGAGTGCATCAGTCAAAACAGTTGACAGCATCAGCCCTGCTGAGTAAAATACTCTCCCTTTTTTTGTGCACAGAAGTGACCGAGGAAATCAAGTCACTGCAGCGGGCAGAACTACCAGAATCACGTATCTCGGTGGTCCAAATGTTGAGTTAAGGTGTGCTATTTTCCCTCCCTTCTACTGACCAATATAAACTGAATAAGTTCTGGCAAAAGTAGCTTGCCCCAAAGATGTTGAAACAGCCACCAATCAAAGCAGCTTGTAACTTGTGTGAGAAAAAATTAGGTCACTCCCACTCACAAAGAATGTTTCCAAAATATTTTTATTTAGTCCTTTAGGTGACTCATGCCAATCTTCAAGTCTCTACTTTTGATTGAAATGCATGTATTATGGCTGTCATTTAGATGTTGACAACTCATCTAGCAGGACTATGGCTTACACAGATTCCAGCTCAGGATTCTGACACTCACTCAAATGCAGGCCTCAGCATGTGGCAGTACCAGCATTTCTCTTTCCTCACAAGACAGAACTTAACCCAACACCTCGAACTGATTTAGAATAAACAGTGTATTTAAATCCTCATGACAAAACCCTGCTTTGCATCCTTGCTAATCTAAATTAGTTGCACTGTTGTGGCCCACATCACTTTGAATTCGGTTAGATGGCACGGGAGTATTTGTCTAGCTGTGCATGGCATTGGATTCGAACACCCCAGAAGACAGAGTAGGTTGCTGGACAGGGAGAGTACATCGAGTTTCACTCATGTTTTCCTTCCAGTACCCCTACCTTAATTTTCAATATTCTGCCTGTACCAGTCTTTCCACGTACTAATCCTCCATTCAAAACAGAGCTGGATAAACTTTAAATATAAAATCATACATGTAATCCCTGCTATCTGTGATGTTTGATCCCCTGCTCTTTTTTGGTGCATTCCCTTATTGTAAATTTTCCTTATTGTAATTCCCTTATTGTAATTCAAAAAGAATAATTGCTAAGTAGGTACCTTGAGTAAGGAAAAAAACCTCCTGCGGCTCATGCACTGGATGTCTCAACACTCCCTCTCTGAAATTACACTAACAAAAACTTTTCCCCTTAAAATGAACCTCAGTAAATATGTTGGCCAATAATCAGACCCACTTGCTGTATCCGAATTAAATGCAGAGCAGTCTGAGTGAAAGCAGCACCACCTCTGAGCAAGCGGCTTTAAGGAGACAGGCGTAGAAAGTTTCCAGTAGAACAGCGTTCCAACACAAAGTGCTGACTTGATGAAACCCAAAATATTCCACAGGAATGTGCTAATTCAGTCAAAACTTTTGAAAGAGGACAGGCCAGCTCACCAAGCCAGCCAACCAGTCTAGTGAACTGACTGGCTCTCCCCAGCTCTCCAGGGTCACTGGCTTCCCCATCTGGCCAGGTGCCAGGCTGCTAGTCCCTGCTCTCTGAGGGGCCCTTTAATAATAATAATAATAATAATAATAATAATAATAATAATAATAATAATAATAATAATTAGTCTTACAAAGTGTTCTGAGAAACAAACAAAGGAATTTTAAAATGAAAAACAGAATTACTTCAGAACCAACTGCAAGGTTTCTTCAAGAGGAATTGGTTGCATTTGTTGCAAAGCATCTAAAACTAGTACCCCTAATGACATGAGTCTCTCCTGTCTCCTCAATTTTTCTAACACACCTTCCAGTGAAAAAAAAGCATCAATACTGGACAACACAAAATGAACAATTATTATATTCAAGACCTAAACTTCACCAAATAGGTCTAATCATCAGCAAGGAGTTAAAGGCAAATTGCTTCCAAAGGACTGGGTGTTACTCAAGCAAACGCCCCTGCCTGACCAAAACACAGGGCTACCTTGTAAGCAACATCTTGTGCAGAGTAACCCCTGAGCGGGCTCCCTGCAAACTTGAACGAGATGGTGCAAGGGGCCTCATTTAACACTCTGGAGAAGCTCAAAGGAATAGGTATGGCTATATAATATTTTAGCAGTGGTTTTCAAAAAATCTGTCAACTAGCAAGTAACCCACTTTCTTCATAAAACTGGCTTGTGGCAACCCGTGGCTAACCAGTGCATGGGACACACTCTGGCTTCTCAGCAACTCAGCAAGTAACAGTATTATGAGTTTTTAATTGCTAAAAAAAGCAAGGCTATTTAAGACAGTAACACCAAACACCACAATGTTTTTGTGCAATTCCATTCATTTAACCAGCTTTTGTATCAAAATGCCTAGATATTGTTTCACATATGAGCACCACAAGTAGTTTAAGAGATACTTGGAACAAAGTTCCACAGAAAAAAGAAAGAGCTCTTTTTACATGCCAAATTGAGTAAGCAATGAGATCTCTGTTGCAGGCAAGTCATATGATTTTGAAAGAATAAGGCTAATAACATGTACTGATTTATTTATATGAAAATCAACACAACTTCCAGCATAGAACTGGGACAAATTTGTGACCACTCTCTTTCAGAAAACACGTGTAAATCAGACAGCTGTCAGAGTTTGAAGTTCACTGACCCTCCCCTACTGACAAATGCAATGCACAAAGGTAGCTCAGAAAGCCATTAAGAGATTGGCTGGGAGGACTCAATTTTTTTAACCTTAAAATCACATCTAAGCAGTCTTATAACATTTTTCTGGGGAAGACTGTATGTCTCAGACTCACATTTAAAAAGAAAGGTTTGTCTTCTCATAATGACAAAATACATACAATTTGATCCCTGTTGTTTCTTAGAAAGAACAACTAATACATTTACAGTATCATGAGGAAACACATCTAGAACAGAACTAGACATAAGCACAGTTCAATCCAACTGCTCAATTTTTAAACATCTCACCACTTGCAAAGTCTATGGCTCCCTTCAACTACTTGCAACACAAAATTCAGAGAGAAAAGGAGGTGAGAAAAAAAAAGGAAAAAAAAAGTTATTTTTCCTGTTAGTGGCAATAGGACTGGGAAACCACCAGTGACCAACACAAGCAAATGATGCCTACTTGGCTCTAGGTCAAGTAGGCATAAGGTCAAGATAACAATGAGAAAGTAAAGCATAAAGAGATGCCTTCCATTTTGGAATAAGGTATCAAAAGTTGATAGCAGCATTTTTTCTTCTCTCTAGCAAAACTTGAGATGCCCTTCTTATGGCTTATGACAGAAAGGCAGATCCATCACTGATCTCCTCATCATGGCAAACAGCAAAATATGCAAGAAAAAAAAAAAAGCATGCATATAGACTTTCATATGCAATTCTGGGTCTGTAATCATGGCAGCATTAAGTTACCAATCTGCTAGTTAATTCTCTTTCATTAGCCTTATTAAAGGGATCACAATCATACCACAAAGTAACAACTGAGCACTGCACAACTCTGAAGCCATATCCTCAATTTCTTTGTGCTGCAGTAATTTAAATAACCAGCTATAGGCTATAATTTAAGATTTAGTCCACGACTCCAGGAGCTAACCAACTGGAGTTACAAGGATCAATGCACACTTCTATTAAGTGTTTATGAGAATGAGACCATACTTCTAAGTGTCTCTCTCAAACCAGCCTATGTAATTTAGTAGTTTTCTCCTTTCAAGCTTAAATAACCATTTCCTAGAATGAATTTCTGAGGCTCTCTATACAGCAGACACACTCCTAAATAGAGAAATGACATGTTGCTGGTAATAACTCATACTGCATTGTCCACAACTGCTTTTGTCGTGTTGCAGATTATCCAGAGAGTGGCTTCAGGTGCCACTCACAGGTTTTACTTCTGCTCCTTTATATGGAAGTTTGTTGACTTAACAGACTGCGCAAAGGTAACAAGATGGCCCAAAGGAGTTCCAACCAGCAGTGTGCCAGCTGAGAGAAACAGTGCAGGGAGAAAAAAAAGAAAAGGAAAAAAAAAAGAAGAGGTTGAATATGGCACTGTTGTGATACACATGAACATCACAAACAATACTGAGAGGTTATGTTATGTAATTGCTGCTTCTTTGAAAAAAGTTAAGTCAGCTGAGTGTGCTCATAGGTACATGTAGGGAGCAGCAGGGGCAAAGGATTTCAGTCAGTCAACTCATAGCTTGTGGACATCCCAGCAGTTGGATTACTGCCAGGGCTTGCTCTCTGCCAGCTTGCCTCCTCCTGCTCTGCCCTAACTGATCCCAAGTGCATTATCCCTCCCTGACTGGGGCGACTAGCCTGCTTCTACCTGGTGTTCAACATCCCTCAGTACACAGATTGCTAACAACTTATCTTGGAAAATGCTTAGTCCTAATTTACAAAGGGCAAAACAAAGAGAAACAAAGAGAAACAAAGCCCCCTCTCTTAGATGAAGTCAACCTTCTGAAATATATATGTGGCAACACCAGGAGAAAAAAAAAAAACTTTTTCTGAGTGCTGTGCTTTGAAATGGGTTTCACAACTGTAAGTATATTATTTCAAATTATTTTTGCAATTAAGGCCAAGCATTATTGCTGTCCAGACAAAGAATAAGGTGGGCCCAACCACCCTTCAAGACTTGTTCCAATTAAAAAAAAATATCCAGTGTAGGATACCATAACAGCAAGGGTGTCAGGAGGGTCAAAGAGCCTATAACACTGCAGGTTATTTATACAATAACTAACTTATGTTGGAGGGGACCTGTGGAGGTCTTCCAGTCCAGCCCCTCACTCAAAGCAGGACCAAGTCAGACTCAGTTGCCCAGGGCCTTCAGTCAATTTCTGATCTTCTCCAAGGATGGAGGTTGCACAGCCTCTTCAGGTGCATGCTACTGTGTTTGACCACCCTCATTATGCAGCATTTCTACCTTACATTGAATAAGATTTTTCCCTGATGCAACTTGTGACCACTGACTCTCAACTTTTTGCTCCGCACCTCCAAAAAGAATCGGCTTCCTCTCCTCTACAATTTCTTTCTAATCGCATTCTGTTCTCACATATTCCGCATCTGATGACTGGTGAGCAATAAGCCCATTCAGGAGGTGCTGTAAGATTTCCTGATGGTAGGACAGCTCTGCCAAAGTAGGCACTAAGATCTCAGTAAGATTTTCTAATTCCTGCTTCTCTGAAACCTTTTTGTATGCTTGCCATAGAACTGAGTGTCAGTCTAAGCCATGGTGATAGAAAGGTTTGATCCTAACAGTGGCAAAAGTGTTTGCCTTGCATCAAAGGTTGCCTAGAAGGAGAGCTTATTGGTATGGGGAAAAAATAGACCTACAACTGGCGATTCATTTGACGTTGGCAAAAGTCTCACTAAACCCACAAAAAAATGAAGGTGAGACATACATATCTACCAGTCCATATGAAGTATCACATACGCAATCAGCTGAAGAAGGATAAAGTTCTTTAGCTCCTTCAAGAAAGGATAATTTTCTTGAATAAGGTGCAAATGCACAGTGCATCAAGTAACAGTCCTTAATAATGTCCCCAGAAGGAGACTTGATTGACCTACCTCACTACTTGATGTCATTAGATGAGAGGACGTTTAAACTACACGTATCTCAAGGGGGCACTAAATGGACACTGACCAATATCTGATCTTGTGGCCAAAAACACGGAATACACACACTCAAATAAGAATAACTTTATATTTGTAGAACAAGTCAACAGTGTAAATTATATTGGGAGGCGGTATAAAAAAAATACCAAGTTCTTAGGAATTATTTTGAAAAAATAAACAAGCAAAAAAACATACACCATTTCTGAATCCACTGAATTAGTTACCAGAGTATCTTATTAAATAAAGAATTATTATCACTCTAATGTTTAAAATTAATAAATAATTATCAGCTTACTTCTTTCTTACCATTGTAGGTTATCCTTGGTTTTGTCAAACACATCACAAGATGTAAATCCATTTCATCGGAAGATACAAATTTTGAACATACAGGGCACTTGAATCCTATGGAAAATAAAATATGTAAGCATGAATACATTCGACCATGTTGCAAATATGTATATTCAAGCCAAAAAACTATTCTGCACACATTAGAAGATAAAAAAAAAAATCTGGCAGCTTTTCAGTTTTGACCTGACATTTCTTACATGAATATAATTCCCTTGATTTCAAAAGATCTCAAAATGGACCATTGTTTCTGCAAATTGATCTGTTGCCAATTGTGAACATGTCACCACCTCTGGAACGCAAAGTTTCCCAACAGCTCCAAGAACAGTTTAAGACAAGTCCAAGAAGATAATGTGACTCTACTAAAACAGAAATTAGAAATGTATAGAGAACATAGCCATTAAAATCTGAACTCGGGCAGGGGCCCTGAATTAACATCTGCGCTTTTACCAGGAATAGCATTGAAACTTTAACAAAGGATCTCAGTTTTATATCTTATCATGCAAGCTGCAGCATCTTTTACCAGTCTGGGGCACAGGGAAAACATTAACTCAGGGGTGTCACCTCACCTACTGAATCACTAATATTTCCTGTAGCGCTGAATTTGTTTGACTTTCCTCATCCTAGCCAAGCATGACCTTGTTTAGCTTGTGAGGTCACAGCCTGAGGCAGTATGGGGTAAAGAATAATTAAGACAGTCTGGATTGTGATGCAACTGCATAATAGTCCATGACAACACTGCTTAATATTTTAATTTATGTCATTACCAAAGACAGCAGTCTTCCAGTTAAAGGACAAGATTGGTTGGACAAGTTTTACGGTCCACAGAAAAGTCTGAGAGAAGTCTGACTGATTTTGATCTGCTGAATAATTAACACACAAGTGAGAGCCACCAACAGGGATCTTGATGCGTAACAGCTGTTAAGGAGTATACCTATGGGACAACATACAGTAAAAATATCTAAATCCATGCTCACTGCAAAAGAGAAACTTCTTTGATGCTGCTGAAAAGTAATGATGCAGGCATGTATAATGGCCACTGCACCTTCCACCAACATCCACATCTGCACCTGTTCCCACATGTTCTAGTTTGTTGCCCCTTGCTTTTGTACTTCCAACCTTGGGAGTCCACAATGAACTGAGTCAGTCAAGGATGACAAGCAACTTGATGCTGCACTTTCAAGTTACTGATGCCTGAGAATTTTGATCTTTACTGTTAATCATTATCCAGATGTAGATCAAGCAACTAACCTGAAGCATTAGCACTTGATAGAAGTAATGCACTTCATTTATCAATACAATGATTTTTATCTCTTTAGTGCAGCTAATAGGAAGCAAGTCAAAGGAGATAACTGGTAACACCCATGAGGAACTCTGAGCAGCAGCTGAACATGTACTGTAAACCACTTCCTGATATCAAGTACAGTTATGATTCTTCCCATTTTAGTCATAAGCAGTTCATATCTATTTCTTCTTGTGTCAATCTTACACTTCAGTTTAAATATTGCTCTTCTCTCCTTATTTTTAATCCTTCTCCCCCAACCCACATCTTTACAAACAACAGTTACAACCACAGGTTAATAAGCATACAACAGCCAAACCCATATTTCGGAAAAAACAAGTTGAAAGGATTAATTTACTTGTAGAAAGCTTTGTCAGTGACCCTTCAGCCACTGTGTAGCCTCCCTCCCCCAGGCTGCATCTCAACATGACTAAAATCAAAATTAGTATCTCAGTCCTCCCAACACCCAAACCCACCCATAACTGTTTTGTTACGGTTTTCTTCAAAAAGTGATGGGGGGGTAAATTTTCTCTCAACCTTTATCAGCCTAATGCAGCTGATTACTCTAAGTCTAGTCAAAACCTACTAAGACCCATGCATTATTCTCATTTATATGCTTCTATAAGCCATAACTGACAACATATTTCAATGTGAAAAAGCATGTTAACTTCCTTATACACTGCAGACTGAGTCCTGCTGTGCCAGAAGGGAGTGTTTGCATTACAGCAAGTTAACATTTATGTTCATGGCTAGTTAAGCACCGCGACAGTCATTAACAGGTTCCCTCTGCTTTCTGGACAGAACCCTTCTAGCTTATTCCCTAGGGTCATCAGCAGGTCTAACTGGGAGTGACAGGGGGCAGGGAAACCCATCAATAGGTCTTTAGAACCATTGCTAAAGTTAACAGTGTTATTAAGAAGGTACATATCCCAGGAATGCTTGGAGGGAATACTTAAATCCAAATAAAACAGTAGGGAGAGTTTGGGTGAATAATAATGATGATGATTATAATAACAACAACCCTTTCACTTAAAACCATGCTTAAAGATAGACAGCTGTGAAAAATGTTTCTGGTTATCCACCTAGAGTATTCAGCTGAATGTGCTTATACTACCATGTACCTGCCCCTAAGCCTAGTAAACAGTCTGCATTCTAGCAATAAAGTAAGTATTTTAACAATACAGTATCTTGTGGCTTGTCCAGTGTCAAGGGGGAACTGAAGGTAGTAGTTAAACAACTACAAATATCCTCCTGACACAGTAAGTCTGGGATATCTGACTGCTGTAGCTGTACTCAGTGTGCAGAACAGTACACTGAAGAACCCAAGAAGTAGAGGACATCACACTTAACTAAGCCTTGTGGACCAACTTAGTTGCCAGTGGTAAAGGTATCTGTGGAAAAGATGTTTTTCCAGTGACCAGCATCAGCTGCATGCCAGAGACTAGCGTAACAGCAGAAAGAGAGCCTTGAGCTTGCAACGCTTGCTGAAACATTTTTCAAATACAAGTGAAATCCGACTTCTCATTCATTCAGAACCTCCTGCTGCAATAACCAGCTCCTGGATTTTGCCATCTTCCCCGAGAGATGCACAGTGTACATTTTGTGTGAAGGAAATTACCATTTCCAACTCCTTGAGTAACCCCAAAGAACAAATTATTTTGACTGTAGACACAATATTTACTTTATTTTTAACTGTATTTGAAAAATGTAAATAAGTGAACAATCAACACTGTCCACAAGCCAGTTAAACGTCCTTAAAAAAAGCTGGTGTTTTCCTACCTTTCCTCAAATCAGAAGGCAATAGTTTCATGACCCAGTTTACAATTAAGTACTCCGTAAGAACAAAGACTCTATTGTACCACTGCCCAGCAGGCTAACAACATTTATAGCTTATGTTTGTTTTTACCATCAGTCTCAAGGAACAATTCTGATAACTTGAAGAAAGTTTCACATGACTTTAACAATCAGCAACAGGTCAAAAATAACTTGCTCTCTACATGACTTGTTTTACTGAGTTTTGCAGATAAACAATGCATTCACAGACATTTGGACAACAAAGTGGAAGTACTCATCAGATGAGGTGGCATCACGTGAAGTGTCCTCTAAAAACTGTGAAACTCAATTAACTACTTTCTCACTCTCTTTACAAGGAAAGCGCAATAGAGAACGTATGGTTCTAGGTAAAAATCCAGCTCTTACGAAGGTGTTGGTTTCACAGCATCCCTTATCCTCATCTTGGATGAGGATCTATCACCTTTGTATTAGGGTCGTCACTGTCTGTCAGCATATCACTGCAAAGCTGTCCTTCCTTCTCCCATAGTAGAGAGGACATTGCCTGTGATACAACTTAAGTCAGGGGAAGAACCACCTCTCACCCCATTCTCTTTCTGTACAGCAGGAAAGAACTGAGCACCAAAACTGAGCCAGCACACGCCTCTAGCTGACTTCTACAACTGCATGCTTAAGAGGCAGGGAGACAAATTCTTAGAAGCTCCCATCATCTAGTTTCACAACCCTGACTACAATACTGAAAGTAACACATTACTTGAAACCATAATCCTGGAAAAAAGTACAATTACAAGAAAAGAGAGACGGAACAGAAGGTTCCAGTACAGTGACTAGGAAATCCCAAGATGGCACAAAAAGTTTGAAATAATTAAGCCTGTGTAAGTAGTAGGACTTAAATATTCAGAGGTGAATTCTCTCTCTCATTCTCTTTTGAATGTATCACTTTCTTCAGACTCTGCTGTGTTTTGCAAATGAACCTCCAGTTAGCCAAGAAATCCCATCTTCTCTCACATCCATCTACCAAACTCATAACTTTCATCTCTGGCAGGCTTGGAAACAATCCACAGGGACAGGTCAATGGGTGGTCACTCACTCTATTCATACCAATTTCAACCTCTTACTGATATCTTACTGTGTTTGCCTTGCTTTGCAAACATCAGACTGTTTAACTTGCAGTTCAGTGCATAGCGAAGCAAACAAAAAACATCCAACAAATAACAAACTCCTGGACCTCTAATTTTTGCAAAATCATGCTGGCACTCATTCTGGAATATCTACTTTGTGGTGGGAAAAAAAAGAAAAAAAAAGAGCGAAGAGCTTCCAGACAATACAGTGCAGAGTGTCACAGAATTGCACATAAAGAAAACACATTAAAGCGGTATTAGACTTGCACAGAAGAATGGATGATCCTTTTGGTCAATATTAAACAGTTGTAGCAAGAAATAACCATGAATAAAACCTGCACCAACACAAAATACTGCATCAGCCTGATCAGAGTAACCTTTCAGCAGAAAACAGCTCAACCGGAACATTGCCAAAACCAAACTAAAAGTATAATGAGACCAGCTGTTCTTTTAAAGTAAGAATGCAACATAATAGTATTTTAAGTTTTTGTATCCTTGTGTTTTCAAATAAGATGGATAAATCCATCTTGGCTTACATTTAAAGAAGTCATAAGAAAAGAGAAATCCGTGCATACACATACTTTTCTAAAATGTATTTGACACTAAGAAGCCTGAAAAATGTTACTTACGTACTTGTACTTGTTCTTCGGTACTTAGAAAAATAAGTATAGACAATCTGGAAGTGCAGCATCCAGTAAATAGGATGGTATGAGGGTGGTATGCAAGATTACTGTCACACAAGTAAAGCCTGTATAACGATGCTAAAACAAAACAACACAAATAGTCCCCTCCCCCCAATAAATAGAAAAGACCTCACATAATCAGAGAAACATGTTAGAAAGGACCTCAAGAGGTCACCGAGTCTATCCCATACTGGGAAACTGGGTTAAACGTACTTAGAGGATTTAATCTGTCCTTAAAAATCAACTAGTGAAAGATTTTACAGACATCCTAGACAACCTACAATGCTGATCAGCTATTCCTAGGGAGTTAGAAAAATCTTCGGTTATCTCTAATCTGGCAGTCTTCACTTACAAAAAAGGTTGATTACTTCTTATGTGTTCAGTAGACATGGAAAAAGTCAGTAACTGTCCTCAGTATAAAAAAAACCATGTTCACACTGGAAAATGCGTGCCCTTCATCTTTTTCCCCTAGCCTGAAAAAAACTGAGTTACTCTAGTCTTTCCTCACAGGCCCTGATGCCTAAACCTTTTATTCCTATTGCTGTCCTCTGGACTCTCTCCAACCTTAACACATTGCATTGCCAAGAACTGGGCAGAGCTTTCGGGCTAAGACTTCACAAGTCCTAAGCAGAAATTAAGTTACCTATCACATTGTTCTGTTACACTAGGTGTTGAATATCTATATATAGATCTATCTATACATAGAGGTATCTCTTTTATGTGTGTGTATATAGGTATGTACATGTACATTTTAAACAAGCCAACAGATTATTGGCTCACCCCTCCCATGACCCATAACAGTCCCTAAATCTTCAGCAGAACTGTTACTAGCCAGGTCCCATTTTTTTAGTGGTATCTTTTATTTCTCCTCCCATTTAGTAATTCTCATTTGTCTTTTTTAATCAATTATGAACACTTTTCTAACATGTTAAAAACAATTATGAACTTTCATTTTCTCCTCCATAGCGCTTTCAGATCTTACAAGTTTGGCATTATATTTCCTTTTTTAAAGTGCGCACCCTCCAAAAAAGATGTCTGAAAACGGACCCAAAGTAGACCACTGTGATACTTGATTTGAATTGCTCTCCTACAGCAGCTACAGGACTTTTGTTCCAACTATTTCAGCATCCACCTACTTTTTCACCTAGGCCATATTCTCGAGTTTGCTAATGAGAATATAAAGCAGAATAGCATACACATTTTATTGAAGTCAAAGTGTAATGCCTCTACTTCTTCCACTTCTTCCTTTTATATTCAACTGTGTGGAGGACTATGAAGTGAGATTGTAAGAACAGCAGAAAAATAGCTGGAAATAATTCAGATTCTGTTCTGTAAATCTTCCCTTCTTCTGTAAACTAATTTGTAAAACTTAAAGAATAAAAAAAAAAAGCTCCAGTAAAGACTACATGGTCTATCAGAGTTATGTAGCCACAGAATTCTCTCTTCTCTTCTCCTCAGACAGCTGAAATGGAAAGACAAAACAAGTAATTCCTTAAGCTCAAAACCATGAAGCTTTGTACATGAAAGCATATTTCTTTAACACAGCTAACATCTTACCGGGCAACTTTACCCTTACCAAAGAGAATATGAAGATTGTTTCACAATAAATTCAAGAACAGAGAACTGACATTTTTAAAGTGTCTTTAAGTTAGAAGGTAAAAGAAAAAAGAGCATTACTAATTCCCAGGGAACCCTCTACAGGAGAATTTCTAGGTGCTGTAGCTCCCAATACAAGTGGCTACTCAGAGAAAGTTTGCCATTTTATGTACATACGTTTTTTTATTAAGGGAGAAATTGTGTCAGTAAAAAGATACATCTAGTTCTCTAGTTTCCATTGTTCCTTATGCTGTTAACAGCCTAAGCTGGGAAAACACAGCACCATCTGGAAAGACTTCTGGAGATGAAAAGAAATAAAGAAATACTCCCCTCAATTTGAGAGAGAATAGGAAGTCAAATAGAAATAAGGAACACAATACAAACTCTGTCTTTTCTAGAAAAATGAACAAGGATAAGCACAAATAATTTCTTCTCAGCACTTACTGATTTTGCGCTCATAATCTAGAGGGGTTTTCTTCCTCACTTTTGTGCCATAAAACTGAAATAAACACACTTGTGAATTCCTTGAGGGAAACAAGGGATTTTCTCTTGTATTTTCCTATTTAAAGCTCCCACAGTACTCAAGGGGAAAGGGGGGATATATAAAATGGTGAATAAAAACACACCTGAAACTTATTTTAGTTAAGGGGCCCATGGAATAATTAGAGAAGATATGTTTGGATAATACTTCATCTCCTAAGTAAAAACTTAGGAAAGACAAAAATCTTACTACATAACTTCTTTAGCTCCCTTCATCTTGGTAACTGGGAAAGTGAGATCTTCAGTAGCAACCACTGAAAAATAACGTAGTACAGAATGAAGACGAGAAACTGAACAAGACACATTTCCTTATTCATAAATAAAGCCTTTAACAACTGCACAACTTCAGGTGTCTAATACCAATGTAAAAGTAACATGTGATGATGATTATAACTGGCAGCTGCACATTTTTAGAAACTGAAGAATAATAAATACAGCCATTAAAAGAGAGAAAAAAAGCCCCATGCTAAAATATCTTGCAAACCAGAAGATGAAATTACAGGTGGGAAAGACCTGTGGAAAGATTGATTTCACCTCTTAATATAAAAATAAGAACAGCTGTTATTAGAGGAACAGCTTTTTAAGAGTGACATTTTAGATTATGCAAGCACCCAAAGGGAGGAGGAAAGACCTTCTTAGCTCCACCTGTGTTTGTGGGTGAGTGCTACCCCACCATCCCATCATCCATAGGGACCTGTAGTCAAGGTAGATGAGAGACTGCTCAAGTCTCCTTCATGCAAACTCCTAGAGTTTTTGCACTTTCAAGTTGACAAGCACAACAAGAACAGTTTTTAAAGTGACTTGTAAGCTATTCATTCAGTCTTTAACTTACTACTTTATTAACTGCATTTCAGACATGTCACCCCCCTAGCACAGATCCATACCACAATGTTCTCAATGGAACAGAAGCAGCTGAAGACAGACAAGTGTGAATATAAACTTATGTTGGGAGTTGCATTTGGTAGATTTAAAGGTAAGAGCAAGCCTCCGTTTTCATGCAAAAAAGGCTCCACCCACACCCTAAATCCAGACAATTTTAGCTTACTACATTTGAGAAGTATATTTTCAACTAGTGACCAGAAACTCCACTTATCAACTTATTCCCCAGAATACCGTTAATTTGCATAGCATCTTTCCCAAGGGAGGGGAGCAGGGGAGACAACCCAAGGGGACACACCTTCTCCCTCTGTTTCACATAGGTGTGATGACTCCCTTCCAAAATCTGAATCAAGGGCAACAAAGGAAAGAAACTTTTCCTCTCTCTCACATCTATTCAGCGTCAGATCTCTGGCAAGCAGAGATAAGAGCAAAGTCCCCTTCTAGCCACAATGGCAGGGTAACACCAGTAGTATGGGAAGAAACTAGCCCTATCACCATTTCAGAGGCTTCTGTACACAAGTGGGGCTCTTGCCACTTCGGAGAAATCTTGTGGAGCTGTGTGGAGGACAACAAAGTTGTCTGAATATGCAGTTAAGCCAGGTTGGACACATTTTGGAGCCCAGTCAGCTACCTTACTCAAAATACAAGTAGCCAGAAAGCACGGTCAATGGTTTGGGGCACAAATGTATTTTATTTACACACCGCAGGCAAGATTAACCTGTCAAACAAGCTTAGTTCTTGCATTACCAGATGATGACAAATAACTCACTGCAAGTCAGCTTGGGGATCTGAAAATTATGCAAATGAAATGCCTTAAAACTCTTACTTTAGAGATATTACATATTCCCATTGCTTTTTTCTTCTTAACTCACCTATCACAGTTCAAGGAGGAAGAATTCTTCTCTCTCATTCCTAGTCTCTCCTGAACCTGTAAGTTTATTTTTTTTCTTTCTTCCTTAATTTTCCTACTCCCTCAATTTTCTCTCATTGCCTGGGGCAATATTTTCTTCAAACACCTGAAAAAGGTCTTTCCACTCATCACTTCACAATGAAAGTTGGGGAAGACAGACAGGATAACAGCGTTCTACTGTCAGAAGTAGGCTCTTCTGGAGTTACCGAGCAATTTGGCGAGACAACTACATATTTTTAAGTACAGGGAACCAGTTTGTCTACACCCCCCCTTCCCTTCTTCACACTGTCAATAAAGTCACTACTTTCAAAAACATATTAGGGTTAAAGAAGTTTCCATTAGAAATCACATCACAAAGGAAGTATAGGAAGAGTTGCTCAAAGATCAGAAGAATGAAGTCCTACTTTTTAAAAATGCACAGACGTCAATATCTTGAAAACTTGTACTGTACAATGCAACAAATCTGATTAAAATCACATGAAGCATAATAAGAGAGGAGAGGGTGGCTATACCATGCTGAGAATATATTTAATGATAGCTAAAAGGGAAGAGGTATGAGTGAAAACGGCTGAATAATGGTTGACAAGGATGACTAAACTGAACACGTGAAACAGAGCATCTTGTCAGACGCAGAGAAGTCTTCTGAGCAAACTGGCCAAAATGCACACGAGGTCTTATGAAAAAAAGAAATGGGAGAGACAAAGTAAACACTGCACTTGAAACGCAGCAGACAGGAACAAAGGAGCAAGCCCCAGGAGAAGGCAGCATCTCAGAAGACAGCACAGATAGTGATGCTGCTTGAAAGCATGCAGAAGACAAAGTCTCTCGGAGAATCTGAAAACTATTACTCTGCTACACAAACAAGGCGATAATGGAGACCTGAGAAAGCACAGCATTTACAGACAATTGGTCTGTTGTCTACAAAGTTTTTACCAGGGTGAGGGTAAAAAAAAAAAAGTCCTCACTAAGGCAAAACTTTGTAAAGTCTGATTTAGTTGAAATACTTACCAATAACCTACTTGTTCCTGCAGAAATAGAGGTAGCAGTGACAAAGAAAAAAGGGGAAAACCAATCAATGACAAAAAAGTCAGAGCACAAAATATTAAAGATTACAACTGGGAGGAATACAGGTAAATAAGAAGTTAAATTACTATGTAGGATGTTCTCAGGAGTTTAAATATTAATTCTAAACATAACAATGTTTCATTTTTCAACAGCAACATTAAATTATGTATCAAAAGTAGTTATAATTACATTCATCATTCAGTGTAACAGAAAAATTATACCTATTGAAAGTACAGTTTCAAGAAAGTCAGGGATAAATGTTGCAAAGTATGCTTGTTTTCTTGTGCTTTTCATCTCATTTTTTTAAATCACACATACAAGAGTTTTTATTACCTAAGCACAACAGCAGACTTTCCTGCATTATTATGCTCTATATTTTCCTCTTTAGCTCTTAAAATAGCAGTCCTCCACAGAGGGCACCAATTTCTTGCAGGGAACCAAAATCTGCAGGGAAACATCTAACCTATGGACTAATTTACTTTCATTCACTTGAAACTGGTGAGAGTAGAGCAAGTATGGTTGTTTGTTTATTTATTTGGGTTTGTGGTTTTGGTTTTGTTTTCATTTGGGTTTTTTTTCCCCAGAGTAAAGGAATGACTTATGAATAAAGACTGAGCTTAGCAGAAAAGTCGGGGCTGAAAAATATCATTCAACCTCAGCACAAAGGAATTTTGTTTAAGGAATAACGTTTTTAAAGTACTGACATCTCTGCTTATCATAAAGCAGCCTTTTGTTTTTAAATGGAAAATTCAACTAAGAATTTCACTCTGCATTGACCCCTCTGTTCTTCCAACTTGGAAAATATTTACCTTAGTGTATGGACTATTGCAGAAACTAGGATGTAGGTTCATAAGAAGCCAGACATAACAGAATAATTAAAGAGAATGTTACAAAATGGGGAGAAGACCAAGGGTTACAAAACACATAATTTCAGAAAGGTGTATACTGGAATTAGATCATTAAATCCTTCAGTATTAACAAAATTTAAGTGTTTAACATAAATTATGTACAAATTTTTATAAAATATGAGAACAGTTTAAGTTTTAATGATACACATTTATGTATTATAATGCAAAAGTTTTGCAAAAGTAATGCAAAAGTTTTGCTATTTCTAAGACAGAACCTTTTAATAACGTTTGGGGATGTACCATAGTGAAGAAAGCATGCAAAATGCCTAATAAGAGGAATAGTAAAGAAGATGCACAATTAGTTCAGAAAAAGATAGAACTGAACCCATAAAGAAATAACCCCCCAACCAAGTTTTCTTAACACTTGTCAGTAAAAGCTGAAGAAAATCAAGTTATTGACTTACATGCTCTAAACATATGAATCATGACAGGTTCATCTGCATTTAGCATCTTTTACCTCTACTAAGAGAGAGTGCATAGCACCCATACCATATTCTGCAAAACCTTACAGAACATCCATAAATCACAAACCAAACTTTCAAATGATGTGCCACATCATTCTTACCACAGCAACTAAGTCAGCAATGTAATTCTTGCTTTTTCATGGTTAAGATGCCACTGTTTGAACAAACTTAGGAAATATTTTGTGTATCACTCACATTTTAAATGACCTTTGTAGAGAATGCTACTGAGTATTTTCTGTTTACAACTGCTGCATTGGTCTATCAGTCAAATTGTTGAGAAATCTGATGAGTTACCTATTTTAAACATCTACACTTAGAAGAGAAACATCTTGTTTACATTAACCAGATTACGCTAATAAGATGCACATATGCATACATACACACAGCATAGACTGTAAATGTTTTAAACAGGGATATGCAGTTGGAACAAATTAGTTAAAATAACAGATATTTTGACTTCTCAGCAGTTTGAAAAATAACATGGTAACTCAAATGCTTCTACTCATCCAACTACGGCTTTTATTTAAAGAAGTATATGCTTCCATTGCTTTACTCATCCCTAACGCTACTGCAGGTAAGAGAAACTGCACCTATTTCAGAAGTTTGTTTTGTTCTTCACTGTTCAAACAAAATAATGATCTGTCAATTGATATATATAAGCATTATACATAAAAAAGGGAGACACTGTCTTTAGTTTAAATACTGAGATAGCATGAAACTGCAACATGCTAATAAATTATATTTTAATAAGAAAGGTGTGTTGGGTTTTGTTTGGTTTTTTTTTTTCTGTGTATGGGTTTTTTTTGTTTTGGTTTGGGGTTTGTTTGTTTTTTACACAACTGACTAAAGAGCAATCATAGTTAGTATTCCTATTTCAGGAATGCCCTTATAAGATTAGGATCATAGTGTGCCAAGTGCTACAAATATGTTTTTTCGCATACATGTATTAGTTCCTCCTCTGAGAGCTTACACTCCAAAACAGACAAGAAAAAGCAATGGTTACAGTGGGAGCAATGTCTCTATTATATACTTTAGAAAGGCAGTTAAGAAACTTGCCCTAGCTTACACAGAAAGACAAACAATTCTCATAAGTCTCTAGGGGTCACCTTATATAAAAATGCTATTTGCCCACAATGACATTGAGACAAGGGTCACAGAAAAAGTAAATCATGACATAAATTTGCACTGCCTTTCTATGTAGCACTGCCTTCTTAACCAGAGCCTTACCTAATGAGTTAGCAAGGCTCTACCACAGATCCCTAAAACCAGTGACTGAGCAGCTAAAATATAAATAATAAAATGCTCAAACAAACAAAAAATCTGGTTTTGAAAGAAGAAAAAAGCTGTTTAGAACAGTTCTTGAGGGCTGCATAAAAGAATACCAGAGTTTGAGCCTGCGCTCCTCTCAGCTCATTTACATGTTCATCCCTTCACCTTCCTTCTGTCTCTTGGCAGCACTACCTCCTTTGCTCTTGCTGTCCCTTCCTGTGTGTCAGTTGGTGGGGACCAGCCCAAGCAAGCAGGACTCTGAGCTTTCCCAGTGGTACACTGGAGCAGCCTACTGCACCTTGCTGTATTAGCCTGTCAGCAGCTTATAAAACAATTCAGAGACTGATAGGATCAAAACAGCAGCTAGAGGGCAAAGACCAGTAAGGTGCATTTAAGTAAACCCTTCCATGATATAAACAAAACAAACAAAAAAACCCCCACACCAAAAAAAAGTGGACTTGTAGAACAAGAGACAAGCTAATGAAGGATGCACCCCAAATGTGTACTATATAGCTACTTCAGCAGCAAACAATATATTTAAAGAAAAAGAAACTTCTGTGATGCACGTTAAACAACCCAACACCTAGCCCTTCTCAAACATCTAGGATTTAATTCTCTTCCAATTCCCACTTTTTTAAAGTGTAAGGCACTCATTAAAAAATAATATATGAATCTTCCATCACTTTAGACATCTAAAGTCTTGAGGTAAGACTACTCTGGACTACTTCTACTAACCCAATGCCAAAATCATTAGAGACACAGATTTATATCTATTTTCCCATTGTAGCCTTTCATTCTAGGTTAAAAACATTCACAGCTTCCCAAAATCTTCCGTGAAAGACACAATAGTTCTTGAAATACACTTTCAGTTAAACAAACCATTCTCCAAGCAAGAAAGATTTTTATGCTGCTAAGTATTTGGCTCCTGAATTGTCACATTGTTACTTTTCACAGACCAGGTTTTCAGAACTGCAAAGAATTAACATCATTTATAGGCATTTTTCTGTTTCAAATTATATCTCCTCCTTTATCTAAGAGGAGCATTAGTCCCTCAAAAAGACTTCTATTTCAGTAGATGGAAGATGTACTTTGTGTCTTACAAAATAAAAATCTCCATGATGCTCTTGAAGGGTAACTCTCTCACACTTAAACTTTGTTACCAGTGTTCTAGAAGGCTTTCTTATTCTGGATTTTAAGAGAGGTCAAAGTAGCTGTTTCCCACTTGGACACCAGCTTAAATCCACCCCTTTCGTTGTAGGAGAAGCCCTCAGAAGGCAAGTCCATTGCACACAGGTGAGTGCAGTAACAGCAACTGTGATAAATTTCAGAGTATGGCCACCAACAAATTAGTGAGATTAAGCCAGGCATAAGTAATCAGCTCTGGTGAAAAGACAGACTTGTTGCAGTTCTTCCATAGTAAACTCTATCCATATTAAGGACTACTGAGAAGTAAGCCACAGGCATGTAAAGGACAGCCTCTGCCTCCAGGCTTTGTTGTTTTATCAAGTAACTTTTTTAAAAATTTGCCTTTAACTACCATTTTCAGGAACACCTAATAAAAGCTCCCAAAGGAAGCCTGACATTCCTGTCAGTCATCACAAAAGCACACTCTTCCTCCCTCTAGCAGAGGTCTTGCCATACCTGTCCTTTACAGCAGTTGTATCAAATCACAAATCAGTAAACTGGGAGATGAGCCAATAAGAGAAGCAATACTCAATACAATTCCTGGCTTTTTTGTGCAGTGAGAATGCCATTTAAATGTCTTTGCTTTCCAGATCTGTGTAGACATTGTACCATTCATTCTATTAATCCTATAATCTACAACAGCCAGTTTCTGGTTTGGAAGACATCTCTGCAGGGCAGTAGGCAGGCTACAGAAGACTAACAGCTGCCTAATGTTTCAGGAAGGTCCTCCAGCTCTAGGTTGAAAAAATGAGTGAATGCTGAACTTGTTCTGTGAACAGAAGACTTTAGCCTGACATGCTGTCTGTCTGGTACTTTCCACAGAACATGGTAAGACAGACTGAAATTCTGCTCTTAGTGTAAAACCAGTCCTTAGCTAAAACTGTATCAAAACTGTCCAGAAGCTGGCCTAAAAGGAAAAAAAACAGATGCAGTTGGAAGGGTTATGTCATACACATGGGAATATAAATATTTCACACACGAGAATATGTTTTTGGGTAGAAGTCAACATAAACATGGAAATTGCCCTTCTTCACTACTGTGTAGGTAGCACAATTTTTATTGACATCAGACACATTCAAAACAACATTGAAAATTAAGCTTAGTTAAGGAAGGGAGTTCACAGCACTTAACATCTACACAATGACTTCCAGAAAGAAAAATAAAAACTTTGACTCATTCACCAGGTTTCTACCTGCAACAAAATTCATACAAATTGCACTAATTCTTGAGACAGACTAATCTTGTTATACTGTCACCTAGTTACTCTAGAACCATACAGTGACAGCTTAAAGGCAAAAAAAGTTCATTTAGGCTCTTAAAAAAATAAATCAAATGTTTCAGATGCATTTATGTCAATTCAGCATGCTACTCGACCTACAACATAGGTGGGATTATAAATCCAGCAGTATGTTATTGTTGCTCTTGACCTAGCCTGGTATCTCACAAAGTTCAGGGTAGTACCATCCAGCAAAATAAAACAGCAAGCCTTCTGGAATAAATTCAAAATACTAAAAGGACAATACAGTCTTCTAATCTATTAATATTCTGGCAAGAACATGTATACACAAATCTAAGTGTTTAAAACCAATTTAGACAAAAATTCTGATCTCAAATATATTAATATGGACAGCTACAAAGCTTTTTTTTTTAATAGATAAACTGCTTGTATGCAAGCAATTTATAAAAAATACAGGAACATCTTCTAAAGTACCTGTTATGCCAACTTTTATTATCAATTCCTATTCCCTCAGGGACAGTTTTACAGAAAGAAATTAAAAGTGAGGCAAGGAAAAAAAAAACCTCTCATAAAACTACTAGCTTTTGTCTTGCACTGGCTAATCTGTTAAAGTAGGTTTTAAATTTATTCAAATGTAAGTGTATATGGTGGGTTCCACCCCCAACCATGTCCCCCCCATTCAAGCAAATACGAATAGTGTTTCATTCACTATCCAATCGCCATATGTTTCTGTAAATACTCAGGGAACAAACTGCTCTTATACCAAACATAAGAAATCAGAATACCAGGAAAATAACTTCTAGAATGTGACTTCAATAAAAACCTTCAACTTATAAATAAAATCATGTCATATATCATCTCTCCAATGAAGCAAGTTTAAGGGGAGAAAAAAAAATAGTAATATTGAAAAGTGGAATGCAACCCTGGAAATTACCCAACAGCTTACCACAGTTCCCAGATATATGGCAGAGGTCCAACCTAAACAAAGCAAAGTTACCCATACCCATAAGCTAGGGACAACTGGTTTGGAAACACAGCTTTTCCAGGACATTGAGGAAACTCTAATAGTAATTTTGTTTAATGGTGGTATTTCCATTTTTCGTTTAGAAGTTGAAATGCATGTACTCCCACAACTGAAATAGCAAAACCAGTTTCTTTTCCTCCTGAAAATCACTTTATTTCTTCCAGTAGAGAAGGAGTGTAAGAAATGCATGTGGCTTCCTTTTTTATTTGTTTAGTAGCAAACTGAATAAAGCTGCCCATGTTCTTACAGAAGCTAGCATAATGGTATGGTAGTATACCAAGAGGTCTTCAGCATAAAAAGGAAATAATATTTACTTAGGATCCCCACCCCTAAGGAAAATCCTGCAAGACATTTGTAAAAAGATAACAGTAAGTAGGAAAAAAAGCACATACTATCTTAAATAAACTGCACTTAACAATAGGGAAAAAAATATTCAAACCACATAGCTCTCTGCAGCAGGGTCATAAAAAGAAAGGAAAAAGGTCACTGAAGTATTTACAGACCCTGTTTTCACACATGAATCAAAGTATTACTGTGTTTTCCATCTTGGCTTTAAAAGCCATTAAGTGAAATTAAATATTTACATGTTTGTTCTTTTTCCTCCACACAAAAAATGGATCTTATCTTGTTACCTCAGCATCACTGGATGCAAAACTATCCCTTTTCAAAAGTAAATATTTCAGAATACCACCTTCTAGATTTTAACCTCTTGTCAAGAAAAACTAATGTTATTTCGAAAGGTTAATCTTTCGGTGAGCCTCCTACTGCTCAAGGCATCTTTCTAATACTAATTCAAAACATATCAGAAGTTTCGCCAGGTTTTTAAACATTTAAGGTCAAATATTTTAATCATCTCATTTAAAAAAAGCAGTGTCACATAGCGTTCAAAGAAAACTGGGCAGTGTAATAACAAGAAAGGATCTGTATAACCTGCTTTTTCTTTCTTGACTTCCACTTACTGGAAGGAACCAAGCAGGGAAGTCTAGTTGAAACTACAAGACTAACAAAACTCTTAACAGAAAATGAGAACTAGCTCCAGAAAGTCCTTAAACCACGTGAAAAACAAACAACAGAGATGAAACTAAGAACAAGGAAGCTAGCTTACCAATGTTTGGGAAAGCTGTGACAAGAAATCTATTTTCTAGAAGTGAACAAATAGATGAAGATTGAACTTCTGAATCCCAAATAAGATTAAAAATAACAAACAAAAAACCAACACATAGGAACTGTAGGTATACAAGTCAGACTTGAAAGAGTTACAAAAAGCTTTCCAGGGGAAGTCTATCTGGTCTACTCTCAAGGCTGTCAAAGCCGCTTTCTGTACCACAGGGAGCTGGGGCAAATGAAAGTTTATCACAAATTCTCAGTCTTTTAAATACAATTCAGTAGTCCAGCCAGAAAGCTTCGGGGCAGCATGAAACGTACTGTTCTTGAAAGGTACCTTGTTTTATCTCCCAGCTAAGGAATCCGGCGCATCTCCTCGGGCAGCAGGAGCACCTGGAGGGGAGCCGCCGCCTGGAAGAGGCCTCGCTTGAGCTGTCCAGGGCGCGGGTGCTGAACAGGTCTCTGGCCTGGGAGGGGCTCGCCTGGGTTTGGGGTTTTTCTTCTTTTTGGCTTCTACAGAGTGCATATTAAACCCTGAACAATTTATCCTTGATTATTAGTCTTTTGTTAATCCTGTTACTAAGTGCAGTTAGCCAAATACCACAACAATGACACAAACAGATATCTTAATACATGAGGTCTGTCTTCTGCAGCCAGGCCAGAATCAAGCTCTTTTAATGGTTTTTACTCTTGGTCTTTAGGCAAGATTCATGGCTTAAAGACCCAAAGATACTAATTTCAGTTTGTGTAAAGGATGATGAGGTATACGTGAATGTAAAACCACTGAAATCCCCCTCTGTTTATACAGCACTAGTGCCAATTTGTATACACAGTCACAATTGTACTTTTGTCTGTGTTATGGAAAGGTTTTTCACAGCCCAATCAGATGCTTTGAGTTTTAAAGAATAATTGCAGCTGGCTTTCTTGTTTATACAGGAAGAAGCAGCTTCAAGTTTACTAGCTAACACAAACAGTAATACCAGATAACTCTCTACGTAAGTCTGTTTTTAATGAATACTGTTATCAATCTATCCTCTGAATCTGGGTAGGCAGACAGTCACTGACAGAAACAGCAAATTAAGTATTTTAAGACAGTTACTTTATTGTTAAACTGCTTCATTACCACCCTGGCCCTTTTTTGTCAGACACATCTAGCAAATTAGAGCTTTCTACAAGCCTAATCCAAAGTAAGCAGATATAAAAACTGAGAGATACTAAACCATAACAGCACAATAAATGCCCTTTCACTTATATTTCATGGCTATACACATTGTTGACATTGTATCTAATAGCTAGAAAGGGTCAAGTACGATTAAAAAGGAAAAAAGAGCCCTTCCCATTTGTAATGAAGAAAGAACTCCCTGTTAATAAAAATGCATCAGTTGCAAAATTTCTGCATTCAAAACTGGGAATCAGTTGTGAAACAGTAAGAATAATTTGCTTATTAGGAAGTTTTCCAATTGTAAGATTAGTTGTCAAAATAAAATACCCAAGGAAATAAATGGTTTTCCATTAAGAAATTAAGAAAGAATAGATAAACATCATCTGCTCGGAATGGGCCAAACCCAGCTGATCCCACATTCCAGTGCTGGGAAGGAACTGTTAACCTCAAGGTCCCTTCAAGTGCTATGATCATCAACAAAGAGACTTTCTCCCACACATCACTCATTAGAATTAAACCTGTTCTTGTAATCCCTTTTGTGTAAAGTTTTGGGGAAAAAGACATTGTATGTCTACTAATCTAAAAATAATCACAAAAATTCATTTATAACGTCGAGAGCAAGGCCTGTTGCTTTCCAACACACTGTGTGAGAAAGGAAAATACAATGTTTCAGTATTGCATACAACAATAACTGACTCTCAACAATAGATCTCATATAATAACTGATCTCAACAATAGCTGAGAAAGTATCTTTCCTCTACGCTTACCCCTTTACGGACATGTGCTTGTGGTGATATTCTTAAGCCTCAGTTATAGGGTTCAATTGTCATACCTTTCACTGACTTTCACGGTTAAGAAAGCACCATTAAAATTAGCTTGCAGCTTCGGAGTTTCTGCAAAGGACTATAAATCTAACAATTTAAAGATGTGAGTACTGATATTACAGAAAGAGCTCCTTTCCTTCAGCGGATGAAGGAAATATATATTATATATGACAATTCCTGACATATTTTCAGTTATATATGACAATTCCTGACAAATGGGATTATGCTCTTCAAGGCAGATTTGGGAGTATACCAAAAGTTCTACACATGGAACACTCACTGACTTGAGTAAAGCTGTCCTCATAGTGTTTTAGCTGTACCAGTAGCTTAAAAACATTGTACCTAGTACCTTTATCATCACGGCCTGAAGGAGCACAAGGCTAAATATGTCAGAGAGAAACTACAGTAGGGAAAATGCAAGAAAAACAAGGTACTGACCTGAGGCTTTTCTTCCTTTCCTATTTCTATATGAAATTTCATGTCTCAAACTGAATTACAAGTGTGTAATTTTGTAAATTTACAAATCTGTAAGGCATAAACAGAAAACTGATAGGATCAGAATTTAATATGTTGACACTTAAGTGCCAGGCTTTAATGCCTTGTGCTATATGTACAGCACATTTACCCAGTTAGATCTTTGAGGAAGCAAGTTTAACCAGTTTTAATTTGTGTGCACTTCAAAACACTGCTAATGAAAAGAAAAAAGTTACAGCCCAATTTTCAAGTTTGGGGAAATGCAAGTTAGAAAAACTGGAGACAAGAAAATACCTAAAAATACATACCCTAAAATAAAGAATTTAATCAAAATGGCCTTTCTTTGATATAGAAGTAATTATCTATTTCAATGTGTTTCTCTTCAGGATTACTCCTCCATTAATACTACAGATATAACTATTGCTAGATAAAACTAGGATAACTAAGTTAAACATAATACCCAAAATTATGTCTTTCTAAGAAAAAAAGAAAAAAGTCCTAAACTAAGACACTGATTTTTATTTTTTTTTTAAAACGGGAATATTTTTAAGATCCAACTAAATCGGTATTTCTGCAGATTTATTTTTGTCTCCAATAGCACTTCAGTTACTAATACAGGTGTTGCGAGTAAGATGACTCATCCACAGAAAACAGCAAGAGGGCAGAGAAAAGGAAGAAAAAAGGAGAGGCTCTCAATAAGCTTTAGTGTGTCACAGGATCACAGTTTAAGAGATTGGAAAGCAACTGTATCAACACACATATCCATGCATCCTGATTCCCTCTAAGTAAGAGTACAGTAACAAACACCACCATTCCGTACAGACTTTTCCTCCTCCTCTCTCTTGCTTACAAATTTGGCATCCTTTTCACAGGATTTCCTTTGAGGTTAACATTTCCTGGGGTGCTTATGTTTTTCACTCATTTTAATTCTGCATCTTTGTGGATAGTGTCAGGCCAGCCACATGTTCACTACAAACATTTGTTTTTAAACATACTTCAATGACTGCTTGCATGCTACAGCTAACAAAGTTTTACAATTAAGAATAGGCTGCCACAGGACACAGCTGTTAAACAGCCCAGAAATAGTCCAAATCCGTCATGGGAAAAGGAAGAAAAGTAGGAGTTCCTAGAGGTGCATCTTATAATTAGTATTTTGCAGCACTTTGTAAAATGCAGAACATTTTACAAATATTACAGCTAAAGAAAAGTAGAGCTGTTTGACTACTTGCAAGCATTTAAGAGCCTTCCTCATGTTGACAAATTACGCATCACTTTTGCATACTTAACCTGCAAGCTAAGGTATTTGTTGAGGAAAACAAGGGGAAAACCAGAATAATCCCCAAACTGATATAATCTCATCCAGACCAGAATACCTTCAGGTCTCCCATTCTCAGCTCATTATATCAGAGCTGTAGCCAGAGTCATTTCCATTACTAAAAGGTAGTATAGCTACATTAGCCCAGCACCCTGTTTCTCAGCATAGTTAGCAATCCAGATGCACCACCAAACCAACAACATGGCTGTACAGCTTTTCAGACTTGAAAAGCCAACAACATTCAATGCCACGCGACACCTGCCATTTTCATTAGTTAACTAATGAACAGTGGAATGGCAGAGATGGAAAGAACAACCTGTGGATAGCAAAACACAAGAACCACCTCTCCAGTACAGTTCAACAGGGATCCACTTCATTTTTGGATGCTTTTGGCTACTTCTAGCTTTGCTGCTAAGTACATATTTTTCTTCAATAAAATACCAAGATAAAATACAAAATCTGTATGCCAGTATTTTCATCAGTAAATTAAAATTCAGCTAAAATGGAGGTCAATATCATTAACCCACTATTAAAAATCAGGCAACAGCCATACATAAGCAAGTATTTTGCAGAGAAATACCGCCATGTCTGTTACAATAAATATAAGGCAAGTCATACTTAGCATTGATAAAGACTGTTCAGAGTATAATTTTCTCCAAGAGTTGAAAGAAATTACAGAAATTAATTCCTACTGACTTTTCTAGCACTACTAAAAGTAAGGACTGCAGCAGAGGTCATGGGAATTTTTTGCTCTGTCACTTAAATAAATAAAAAAGTCAAATATTTAACAAGTTTTTTTAAAAATTATTTAGCCAGTGGTCAAAATTACCTTGATCAAAGATTACAGCTAGCCAATCCCTACAAGAGAATCAATATTGGCCAGAATTTAAAAATTAGAATGCTTTTGACAACCACTCCATGACCTCAGGTTCCATGAGAGCATAAACTTGCCTTATCTGTGTGGATAGGAACAAGCAATCTCAACACTGCTGTCAGCCCAAGCAGTCTTCATAAAGCTTAGTTCTAGTCCACTTTTCACAAATCAACAGCTTTCCCCAACATATTAAACTGTTTAACGTCAAGAAATTACATTATCTGAGCTTAAAACTCTTTTG
Organism: Ciconia boyciana; assembly: GCF_034638445.1. Lineage (NCBI taxonomy): Eukaryota > Metazoa > Chordata > Aves > Ciconiiformes > Ciconiidae > Ciconia > Ciconia boyciana. The sequence goes on along the minus strand of NC_132935.1, from coordinate 121,819,953 downwards.
AGCATTTCTTCTGAATAAAGCTTTAAACCAAAATGTGTAATCATTAAATACATTTAAAAGGTTGATTGCCTGCATACCTGTAGAGGGAAGTCACATATATCCACCCAGACCACTAGAAGGAACTCTTCCTCTCCAGCTCCAAACATGTTCATCATTTCCTTTTGACTTCATCAGCTGAATGTAAATGTGTGCTTTACAACCGGAGAGGCACAAAGGAGAATAACCTGGGCTGAATACATCATCCCCCACACTTGCGGAACATAAAACCCATTATTTGCGTTAGTCTTATTTCTTTGTTTGCAGCAGAACTAGTCCCACACTTGCAAGAAACATTTCCTCCACTCCCTAGCTGTATGCTGTCACTGGATCTTGGTCTTATCAAGTGCGTGAAAACCACAGTTTATTTTAACACACGGTTTATTATGCTAGCAATGGAATCCGTATTTCCTCCAAACTGGAAGCTATTCCAGTATTGTATTTTACTTCAAAAGCATTTTAAACACTTTGGTTTTTCACATCCATGGTTACGAAGAAGCCCATTATCATCTATCTTTGAAAATGTTATAACTTACAAAAGACACAAATTCACAGATATGAGACATTCGGATATAAACTAATCCAAGGCTGAGCTGTAGCAAACATACAATTAAATCTAACTGAAGAGTAATATAATTCAGTGCTTAAGCAGCAAGGCAATGCCTGTACACTTGTCATCTAGTATCGAAATGTTAGGACAGCTGAATTAGATATACAAAGGGTGTTTCTTTGATAGCATGCAGCCCTTTTACATATGTGAATTTCATGCTGTTTTCATTCACGTGCTGTTCCAGTAGATCATTTCTCTTCAGCCAGCAACAGCCTTATCACTCTACTGCATGGGTGGAGCAGGTATTTCATTTCTTTATACAGCACATTAAAAATATGGAAGTAGTTTTACAATTATGTTTTATTATTTTGGAGTTGTAATTCATTAATAGATTGAGCTTTAACAAAATTCTTTGTTTTGAACTTGGACAAACAATCTACTTTTCATATATTTAGTACTACTCCCAATATGAAACAAGTATCTGTCCACACTGATCTGGCTACCTCTAACAACTATACCCGTATGGATAAGGGGAAAAAAAACCAAAACACTCAAACCAACCCTAATTGCCCATTAAGGCTGCAAAATCACAACACTGAAAAATTAAAAAGCTCTAGAAGAAAGTTGCATAGATAACCCTGTACTTGGGTGCTTCACACCTGAACTCAGTAATACTACCTTTCAGGACACTTCATCAAAATCACCTCTGAAGATGAATCATGCTTATCCAGTTTAAGAGACTAAAGGAGCCCTGAGCCACTTGCTGCACAAGCATAATATGCCTTCCAACATTCAGAATGCAGGTGTGTGTTTTTAAACTCGTTCTTCCCAAAGGACGGCAAAACACCCAAGAAAATGAACAGCAAATCCTCCAGTCTGGCATCTTAGGCCACTTCAGTCATCCTTGCTTTAGGCTACTCTAGTCATCCTTGCTGATGCAGTAAAGACAATGAGAAGAAAGAGGAACTGCCTCATGGTGAAAGCAGTTAAATGACCATAGAAAATTGCATTTTACTATTGTCACTGTTCTTTATATTCTGGAGATAGACCACCACTATCTCTCTGAAATTTGCCTAACTGATGATGCTCTGCTCTATCTGGTAGGGCCACAGCATTTTCTCAAGACAGGTAAGATTTTTTCCCCATACTGGAACTTCAATCCATATTCATGCTCAAGAATCAAAGAGGGGTGATGTTCTTCAGTCCACAAGAAGTAAAACTCCCGATAGCTGCAGGAAGTCAGGATTCAAAAGCAGCATGATTTTCAGGGAACTATCTAGGATTCTTGGCAGGGAGATGGTTTATTTTGTAAGTTTTCTGAAAGACTATCACCAGATTGGTCCAGATTTCATTACAAAAGAAAATTTTAAGATTCTCAAAATACTGTCTGTGTTTTCAGGCAATCTGCAGAAAGCACTTCTAAGCAGACTTTTCTTTTGCTGCACATGGAAAACTTCACCAGTTTTAAATTTCTTTCATGAAGGCCACATCTGTTTGTATAGACTATGACAGATTTTAGCAGTACAGAAGAACTGCATTTAAGTTTTGCTCAGCACAATTCAGCAAGAACCCATCCTCCAATTTTGTGTCAAATTCAATACTCAAAGACAGATGCATCTAAGACATGGGTCCGTCCCCTTTTTGCATTGAGTCCTAATAATTTCAAAAACATGGTAAGTGCCTTAACTATATTTCAGCTCAAGCAACTGTATATACACCTATACTTTATGAAAAAAATTTTCAAGAGAATCCTAACTAAAGCTTCATTTTTCCCCACAGAATAGCCTTTATGCATCTTCAGGCAATGTGCTAGTACTGACATAACAAAGTAATTTACTAGCATTCATAATACTCCAGATGCCCAACTAACCTCTCACATCTAAAAACTCCACCTTCAATTTTTAAAAACGTAGTGAAATCGCAGTATAAATCAACCTGACATAGGGACTAATTATGGTAGCCTGACTAGGAAGTGTTTTGGAACACCACTAGTTTTAAAAGCCATTTACAGTTATAATGCTGTTAAATAATTGCTTTATATAAATGACACTTCATATGGAAAGCCAAATAAATTGTAACAGCTCATTTTTTCTTGCCATTATTCTTAAGTGAATTTATTATAAGTTACTAGAAGACATGCAAAGTGCATGCCAGATGAGAACTCTGTATTTATAGCACACTAAGTCAGTCAGCAAACAGAATCTACTAAAAATATCCATAATGGTATGCAGCACACCCACCCTTTGGGGACTATTCACAGGCTGTGGTGGTCTGATTTTTAGACAGAGCAGACAAGGAAGAAGAAAACACCCAGGTAGGTCAGTTCCTAAAGATGACTAAGAGTAACGGAGTCGAATCCCATACAACACTTTGTATTCCGCTTGGCAGGCAGTCAGACATCCCAAGCCCTACGAGATTTTCCTGCGTGCTTCCTGATCTCTCCGGGTCGATACTATGCAATTACCATGCAGGGAACAGAAGCATGTGCCGAGTGAAAGTGAGAACCAGCCCCATTCTTACTCTGGCTTACCCTCCCATTTTTGCAAGCATCAGGAATTTGAAGCCTATCAAACAACAGATGCTACAAAGCTCTGGATGTGCACCGAGACATCCTTATGAAAGTCACAATAATCACTTACAACAGAAAGGTGGCCTTGGGAACATAAGCACTTGTTTAGGAAATATCTAACCAGAGACTAGACAGCAAAAACACTTTCCTGGATGCCTATGAAGTGCTGTTCTGGTTTTACTCCGGTAATCGTGTTTTTTCACACAAATTGTTTTCTTTAGATTTATAAGATGCATGTCCTTAAAAATATTCCAAAATAAAAACTCAGAGCACTCAAAGGTTTCTCACTGTTTCTTTTCACAGGTTAAACATCTGTAAGAACAACATGTTCCCTTACCACAGTAAACACAATCGGCAGAAATGACCATACGTCTCTCCTGAAACTAATTAAACCATTAATGAGCAGTAGACACACTGCAGAAAAATCTTGAAAATAATATAAATTTGGTTCATGCATCTGCAAATAGCAGGGAAAACCTACCCAAAAACCTTAATAAAATTATTAAAAACTTAAAAGTTTCATGCAAGGCTAAGACAGCACATCAAGAACATTTACATGATGAAGTTTTCCATGAGCAGCTGGCAAGAACAGGAGAGGAGAACTTACCCAAACAGATGGGTAGGCAATGTGTTTTAAAAATAGTTTTCAATTTCTAGCAGTGACAAAAGGCTTTCTTTATAAGACAAAGAAATGACTTGGGAGGTTGTTGGAGACTAGTTGCAATTATGTGAGAGAACATGAGGAGGGGCGCACTGTCAGGATATCAGGGTTGGATAGATATTCAGAAGACATTAGAGGAAGGCCTTTGTTTGAACTGGCACTGCAAAGGCTCAATCAGGTATTACCACTGTTGATAGCCAAAAGAAGTATTTATATATGCCATTACAATTAGGCTGTTTCCTTTTCTTCAGACTGTTAACTATTTACGTTTCCCCCCCCTAAATGCAGTACTGCCATTTTTATTATTTGGCTTCTCATAACCCCTTTTGTTTACCAGGCAGGAGGAGGAGAAGAAAAAGAAGCCCTTCAAAGATCCTCTATCACTTGCCTCAGTCTTTACTACAGTGCCACAAGCCTCTCATCATCACAGAGACCTGGATCCCTGTTCAACTGAAGGAAACTAAACATAGCTCCCAGGGTCTTCACTGCCAGAAGATCCAAACAGTGCTTATTTAGTTCTTTTAGCTCATTTGTCCAAATATGTAACATTTGAGACTAAAACCAGCCTCCTGACTGAGCTGCAGCAGTTGGGAGGTGGTGGTGGTGAATGACTTTTTGCTTCTTTTTCCTGTCCCCCATCCACTCTATAGGAGAGTTTACGTCTCTGCTGCCAGGAACTGTATTCTGCCCACTATATGTATGCGGGAACAGAAGAGCCCACTAAATACAGGAACAGCAAGACCCTGAAAAGGGATCGGATTCCTCAAACCCATCTGTCAGAACAGCTCTTCTGAAACTCCTTATCAATAGACTTATCCTTGGACTGCTTTCCTAGCACACTGGATTTTTCAATCTGTATTTTGGTTAATTAAATGCTAATACATTTCCAAAACCTCCCATATCTTCAGAGGCTACAAAAGTGACTCTTCTGTCTCACTTTGGAGTCAACTCACAGGCATAACTGAAGAGAAAATGAGGCACACATCTATCTCCCCCCCCAACCTGTAGTTGTCGTGAAGGTGTGTGTATGTGTACAGACATGTTCATATTTCTCTCAGCTCCCAAGCTGGTCTCCCTTTTAACTTTATTGTACAATCAGCAGACTTCAGCCCGCCTCTCATCGTTATTGCTCTCATTTTTCCGATGTGGACAAACATGGATATGATTGTGTTTCACTGGTGCAGCCAAGTGAATAGAAACAAAACACCAATGCAGAGACAGCCTCTTAGCTTTCACTGTTCTGCACCTTGGAAGACCTATGGACAGCAACAGCAAAACTATCTGAAAATGCACATGGGATTGTTTGTGTTCACAACAGCAAATAGCAGTGTTATCATACCTCTAAAAAAGGCAGAATTTGTATGGAAAAGTTATAGCTTTTATTAAACTAAATCCTTACACTCTTTCCTCATTCTGAATGGTTACGAAGTAATTTAGAGAAATATATATTGTATCAAAGATTCACTGGCCTTCCTCAAACATAAAAAAAAAATTTCCAGCTCCCAGGAAGAGAAGGTATGTCAAGCAGCACCAAGGCATACAGGCTGAAACTGAAACAGCAAGTTTCACTTCACTTGCAATGCGACTGTTGTCTCATTGCAAAGCACGCTTCCCAACACTTCTCCCAAGTCAGAGGGCAAAGACCTCAGAGCTACAACTTTTGCTGGCAAAACAGGAGCAGCACTGAAGTCTGAAGCGTTTAAGAGTTTCACGATTTCTCAAAGCATTAGTACTTGTGCGATACTGGGGGAGAAGGGCAAGGAAGTGACCAAAAGATAGTCATACCTCCCAAAAAAGGTGTGAGAAAGATGGTGTGAGAACCTGAAGAACGTATTCAAATGTACCATATAACTAAACAGACCAGATGGAAAACAAAACAAGATGTGGCTTTCTAGCAGCCTGAGATGCGTCTAAAAAACTGGCGCTAAATCCTGCACTGTAAAGTACTTCATTAAAAAGCCTGATCGTTATTTGGCTTGAGAAGAATGTAACAAACTTCCTTCTCCTAATAAAGTTGAATAGACGCAACTTAATCTCCAAATTATTACTCCAAGTCTTGACATAGGCCTGAAAGCTGTCAACAGTTGTATCTGACAACACTATATATCTAAAAACCTGTCTATAAATACATCATATAAAATTGTATATGACAGTATATAACACAATCTGAGATTTTTGTATAATACTTGTACATTGTCTGCTCAATCAACTTAAATTTCCACATTGGATCTTCATTTAAAAGACTCAATATGTAACATTTCTGCTATCTTCAGTTGAATTTTTAAATATTCTTCCCTAAGACACTTTTAAAGACAAAAAGATATTTAAAGGCTTTATTCTTGCCTTGTAACAACATTCCCAAGAAGAGATTTAAATTTGAACACCAGAAGGATACTTATACTAGGTGTTTTCACCACAAATGTTCTGTGTTGTGACCACCCAGAAACAGGATCACAAACATAAAATGGGTTCTACGGAGCTGTCAACATTTTAAGTGGTGGAAGTAACACATAAGCAGTTACCCAAAGCAAAGAAAATCCCGAGAGACTGCCCGTTTTTAGCTGAACTAATTGCTGCAAGCATCATTGACAAAAACAAGCTGTACTGTAACTACAGCAGCAGCTTTGCTGCAGCGCTGACAGTCTACGCAAAAACACTCGCTGCCTAAAAACAGAGTGGGAAAAACTAACTGTGGATCTCAAGGCCAACTCTTCTACAGGCTGTTCTTAACAGAAGGTAAGAATATTTACTTTGGGGTGGGGAGAGAGGGGAAGTCCCATTCACTGAGGAACAGTGGGAAACTACTGGTCAAAATTCCCGATAACAGTGTTATCACCTTAAAGGAAGCTGGAACTCGGCGCTGTGTTGCAAGAAAGCGCTTGAACAGTCACATGCGGGTTTGGCCTCTGCATCTGTGAGTGCCGTAAGATCTTATGGAATTTGGGTCTCACTCTGCTTAATGCTCTAAGCCTACTCCAAGAATGCTCACAGCACAAAGTTAAACACGTACGTATTTTTTTGTGAGACCAAGGCCCCAATTATTCAGTGAATTGAACTCTCCCTGAGATGAGACATAAGGTTACGTAGCAATATGTACTCCGTTATACTTTGATCATAAAGGAACCTGAGGTGAGATGGGAACATCAGACCCTCACAGTCAGGAAAGGCTGCTGTTACTATGGTTCCTCTTAAAGGAATATAGAAGCTAACTGATCACACTTTCCAATATGTTAACATATGATAACATAATACTTCCTATATTCTCATTCAAATGGCATATTAACAAGCACAGTATGGATTTAAGTATGTTACATTAGAGAGTTAATATTTGTACATTACTTCAGCATGCAAAGCTGCTCAGTAAGAGTGACAATAGAGTGTAATTCGCTAATGACAAATTAATTACAGTAATTTAACAAATGCAACACCCATGTGTCACTGATTGATGAAGCCAAGGAGTATGCCTAAAAACATAAATAGCTGGAGATTCAGTTCAACTTATAGAAGTTATTCTTGTTCTTCTATTTTAATTTTCATAGAATTGCTATGCTAATCCTCAAAATTAAATTCAGTAGTTTTCAAAATAAAAAGAAACAATTTGGCTAATTTGCAAGTTACAAAACAAGGGAGGGGACTTCAGGCATTCTTACGATACACAAGATCAATGCCAGATACCACACCTAGACAAGCTTGAGCTAGTTACCATCAGGGCAAAAAATAATGCTTCAAGTTATTTTTCACCATGCTGATGCTACTAATGTATGATCTCCAGTGGGTCTACTTGTTCCAAGCATCTAGTTATTACAATGAATCAAGAAAACACAAAACATGCAACTAAATAAGGATGCCGACAGTCAATGTGATGTGGTATAATGTATCACTGGTATCACAGAATATTTAAATTGCAGAAAAGAATAATGTTTCAAGTGAGGCCTCCTTCACAAGTGTTGCAGTACTATGATTAAAGTTATTCATCCCAATAAGAAATACTAAGATTTTTAGAAGAGACAAAGCAGTTAGATTCATGACCATCTTGTGACCACATAAGGACAGTGTATTTTCAAACTTGCTACTCAAACCGCTAACATATGGCATTCCTTATTTATTAGTCAGTAGATGGAGAGAGTGTACCCTTCCTGGCACTTTTCCTGCACTAGGAAAAGCAACAAGCTCTGCATCATTTCAGCCTATATCCTCTTTAATATGCCAATTTCAGAGATTCGCAAAAGCCAAAATATGGTGTAGTACAGCAATTAGTAGATTATTACGTGCCATAGAAAAGTACAATCAAATTCAGAGTTATTCTGAAGAGACCTTCCTGCATCTGCATAAACAGTTTTCTGGGTTATTGATCCTCATCATAGCATTTACATTTAATCCACTCCCTCCTGGCAGCAAGGCAGGTTGCAAGACAACGTTTAAGCAAGGAGGAAAAAAAAAAAAAAGTCTCATGTTTGAGCAACAACTGGCTACATGTTTTAACGATTCCCTTGTGCTTAGCACGAACTGCACAATACTCCGTGATAGGGCATCCTTTCATCACTAGAAGAAACGCATGCACCTTCTTCCCCCACAAGCTACCGTGACCGTATAATGAGCATCCTTGCAACAAAGCACTCCTAATTGAGCAGCTTGGTACTATGAGAATAGTTATGTTTTCTTTCTTAAGAGCAAATATTCCTTTATTATAACAGGGTTTGACAGCTTTCTGTTAATGTTCAACCACTGTGCTGGGATGAGGTAGTTTTAGATCTAGGAAGTAACAGCTATGCTGTCTTCAGGTCAACGCACCAACAACATACAGGTGGCAGGCCGTGTGACGGAAACCTTGCGCGCCCTGTGAGGGTCGGACTGAAGAGAGTCCTGCTTTGGCTACAAACAGGTCACATTACAGAAAAGAAGACAACCCAGCCTGCTACAAATAGCATTCACAAACGGATTAACTACAGTATAGAAATGTAGGAATTTTACATTAGCTTCCTCTTTCCCAAAAGAAAGCTTTTGGGGAAGTTGGTTAGTATTTAGACAGGTTATAATACATATATATTAGAATTATCAAGAGAATTAATCCATTTTGAAAGTCACCTTGTACCTTAGTGTTTGACTTCTACAAACGATGACCTTTAGAATAAGCAGTACTGAAAGCAGTCAGCAACTTTGAAAGCGGTTGGCAACTTATGGGCAGATTTTTAACTTTTAAGGTAGAGAACACAGGCAGTAAAGTGCAAGTCCTATACCAGCCCTATTCATCTCAATATCACAGGGAGACAACTTGCTCCACGTTTAATACGCCTCTTAAAGGGCCTGAGCTTCTTGGTTAATTCAGAGTTGAGCTGAGTGTTTCTCCTGCCTCAAGAGCACATGTGGCCATCTCCAAGACTATACGGTACCGGTGCTGCAAGCCCGCACTTCAGCAGCGGCTTTCCGGCTCCACTCATCTACTAGGTGGAAAATGCGGCTCTACTCATCTCTTAGGAGGAAAATAAACAAAGAAACTTACTTTAACTTCTGTTTTTCTTAACCGACTTTCAGAACCCAGAACCCGAGAACTTAGAAAGAGGAACAAGCATCAGCCACATATTAATCAGCACCTAAAGAGGGGTTTGGTCCGATTTTAGAATAAACGGCGGAGACACATGATCCAATTAAATTCTAATTATGTAAGTAGTAGGCAAGAGTATTTACACAGGCACTGATTACAGCTATTAGAGTCTAAAGTCGCCGGCCGGAGAGGCTCTGCTTCCTCTTCGCCGTCCCGACCACACCGCCGCGGGGTTCGTTTCATTTTTAACCTCCCCCTTTCACAGCTCTCGTTACAAACAATGGGAGACGCTGGCCTGAAAACCCCGTCTCCAAACCGGGCCCCCTCCGGCGGGCGCAAGCCTGGAAGAGCCGCCGCTCTCCCCAAAGTGATGATTCATTACCCGTCCCACCTCGGGGCCGGCAGCCGGGGAAGGAGCCCCCCCACCCCACCCGCCCGGGCCCCCGAACCCCCAGGCAGCCCCGCAGCAGCGGGAGAGGCAGCTAAACCCTCCCGCCGCGCCCGCTCCGCGGGCTGGCCCTTACCTCCGAACAGGTGCGGCGAGAGGTGAGCGGGCAGCGAGCCGATCACTAGCCGAGGCCCGCCGGAGGAGCCGCCGCCGCCCCCCGCGGGCCGCTCCCGGCCGCCCTCCTCCGGGGTGCTGTTGACCGAGTCCTGCGAACCGTAGGGGCCGCTGCTGTGGGGGATGTTGAAGGCGGATTGCGCGGCCCGGGCCCCGGAGGCGGTGGCCCCCCCTAAGGACCTGCTCCGGGGTGCCGACCCCGCGGCACCCCCCGCCGCCGCCGCCGCTCCTCCTGCCGCCGTCGCGCCGCCGGCAGCGGCATGAGGCGCCGCCGCCAGGTGCGCGTACCGCCCGCCAGCGCCTGCCGAGCGCCCGCCGGTCCCGTTAGCGCCGCCGCCGCTGCTGCTGCTGCTGGAGGAAGGTAAATCCCCCCCCGAGTACGCCCGGGTGCGGCCATTGGCGGCGGTGGGGCTGCTCTGCTTCGCGCCCATGGTTCCGCCGCCGCCTGGCGCTGCCCGGTGCCCTTCGCCGCCGCCTTCCCCGCGGCGCCCGGGAGTGCTGGGAGTCGGGCCCCGGCGGGGGCGATCCGAGGCGCGGGTCGCGCCGGGGAGGGGGGAGAGAGCACGCCGGGGGAGGAGAACGGGTCGCTCGGTGGGTCGGTGTCGAGAGGGGAGAGCCGCCCGCCGGGATCCGGCTCAGCTGGCGGCCGCGGCGCGGCCGCTGCTCGCGGGTCTGGGGCGCCACCATGAGCTGCTCGGGACGGTGCTGGCTCCCGCCGCGCGGCCGCTCGGCCCCGCCGCCGCTGCTGCTGCTGTGCCCGCCGCCGCCGCGCCCGCCGCCGCCATCCTCCTCCTCCGCCGCCGCTGAGCCCTGTGGGGGGCAACGGCGGCAGCAGCGCCGCCGAGGCCGCTCGCTCGCCCGCGGCGCCCCGTGCCTGTGCCGAGGGAGGCGGGAGGGGGCGGTCACCCCGGCGCAGCCGCTCCTCTACCGTGTCGCCATACTGGGGGCGGCACCAGCGGGCGGGATGGGGAGCGGTTACGGCGGCAAGGGCCGCCGCCTCTCCTTCCCCCCCCGCCCGGCGGGGGACCGGCCCCCGGCGGCGCGGCGGGCCGGGCCGGGCCGGGCCGGGCCGGGCCCGCCGCCTCACTTCGCCCCGCCTCCTCACCTCGCCCCGCCTCCTGCCCCTCTCCTCACGCAAGGTGCGGGGCAGCGCCAGGTGGGTGGGCGCTGGGCGAGGCCGCCCCTGGGGCTGCCAGCCTCGCTCCCCTCGGAAGGGAGAGAGCCTGAGACGGGGCTGCTCTGGAGCGCGGGGCTGAGGCGAGAACCTGCCGGGCGGGGGGCACACGGGGGGTGTCGGCTGCCTGCTCTCCTGAAGGGGAAGCCCGCGGGGTGCCGGAGCGGCCGCCCCGGCGAGGAAGGAGTTAGAAGCCAAACTGCCGCCGGCAGAAGGCGAGCTGTGGTGTTTGCGGGCCGGGCGCGCGCGGCGGCCGTTGAGGGCGGCCGTTGGCGGTGCCCGCGGGCCCTGGGCGGGAGGCGGCGGCAGCCCCCGGGGCCGCGCTCAGTGTCGAGTCCCGGCAGGTGAAGGAGAGGAGCGGCTGCAGCGGGGGCGGCTCGGCGGAGCGGGCAGGACCGGGGTGACAGCTCGGGGCGCTGCCCGCAGGCGGCGTGCCCCCCCAAGGAACGGGTGCCCTCCTGCCGCGCCGCTTCTCGGTTTGCCGTTGTAGCTTCAGCAAAGCTCCCGGATGCCCGGCCTCCGCGCCCCAGGCTTCGCCGGGCGAGCGCGGCTCCCAGCTGTTCGGCTGGGCCGCGCACCGGCTGAGGGGCGAAGGGCCCAGCCCGCCGCTCCCCGAGCCTGGGTTTGGCGGGGTGGTTGGCGTAAGGGCCGCTTACGCCCCTCGGGAGCTTTCCCGGGTAGGGGACTTCCAACCCGGGCGGTTTGCTGTGAGTCTCGGTTCTCGTGGTATATGCGGGGGAGAAGCTGGACAAGAAGGACGAAAATCTCTTATATCTTTGGTTCACAGGCGATGTAGGAAAACCCTGTAGACCCCAGTCTTTCACTCCGAGAAAAACTCCCGTTATTATTGATGAGAGCTTTACACAAGGACTGACTAACAGCCGAAAATTTTGGCCCTGTGATTACACCGACGTGGGTAACAGGCTCGGTTTGCTCATGACAAAACGATCCGGGCCATAAAATTATTTTGTTCTTTAAAGGTATGTGGTATTGAATGTCACGTACATTGAATTTATATGAACACAATTCCTACAATCGTCATCCAAGGTAGACTGCTTGTTTTTATGTATTATCATCTGCTTTAAAATAAGGTATGTCACCATGAAGCAGTGCTATACACCATCTTAGGACTCTGCATCATACCGTCTAGGTAGGGATTCCAACTACATTCATGCCTGTGTCACAATGGCATAGTACCCAAGCTATTTTACAATTAATACAATAAAACAGATCAAAATCTTAATTAATATACAAAGTATTAAGTAACATTTGTATTATACATGTTATATGTACATGTGATTATTACATGGACATTATTGTACATTACATGTACATGTATGGTATCTTTGATGCTCATCCTCAAATAGAAATAGGTGCAAAGGCTCCCCTTTCCCCCTCCTTTCGCCATCTCCATTACAACTGCGTGTGGTCGCTTTCTGGCATCAGTGCAGCTCAGTTCAATTTGCAAAAAGAGGTACCATAGCTGGGGATGGCAGAGGAGGTTACCAGCCCTAACTCTTTGTTCTGACACTGCTTTTCTGGATAGCTGAGACACTCTGCGAATAATCTGAACCCTATTTAGAGGATGCTGCGGTAAACTGTTGCTGGTTTCAGTAAGAGGCAGCGATTCCACAGCTGCCTCATGAACAGCTTGGTCTTTTGTGTGGGCAGACAGCCGGGGTCGATAATCTGCCGTCCCAAGCTATGCCATCCCCACTTGTGAATTATAAACTGCAGTCTCTGCTACCAGTGGTAGATACCCCAAGGTAGATCAAGCATGGGCACTTTCTAGTTCAGTTTCCTACAGAAAGAAAATTAGTGTGAATATACTGTCTGTTCTACCACCGGTTACTTTTGAAACCCTTGGCCAGCTTCAGCCAAATCTCTCTAACGGTATAGAGACACTAACAGTATAGAAAATAAGCGGTTATGTAGAAGATAGATATCCTGTTAATGTCCCCACAGAAGGGAAAGCTACCCTAGGAATTCCGACGTTGCTAGATTCCAAGAATCCGCATGGGCAAAGGATGTTGCAAACATGACTCATAATTTCTGCTGCTCACAGAATGCCTGTGGCATGTTCAGCCCTATCGGAGCAGGTTTAGAGGACAGCATGCTCCGAGTTTTATGGAGTTTTTAAAATTTCCACTACTGAGTACTAGTGGAGCTGGTCAGCTGCTAGAATAAACAGCATTTTGAAAATGTAGTAGTAGGTTGCTACACAATACCACAGTTCTTGCTGTAATTTCTTTGCAGTGGATCTAAGAGTTGAGCAGGTATTAAATACAGGTTATATTTGGCTGTGAATAACCTTTTATTCAATTTAGGATTAAATGATAAAGTCTATGGGGAAAAAAAAGCTCTCAAGACATCCAAACAGTTACTCAGCCTTACAATCAGAAATTACCTTTAACAGCATAGAATATTTCACAGAAAAGAAGTCACAACAACAGGACAGCCTGTGTTCCCTTCTCAGAGAGCATGGCTGTTCCCAGTGTGATGTGATTTTCTTTTTTCTTTTTTGGGGGGGCTTCAGTTTTTGTTTTGCATCTAGGACATATATTTGCAGCTCTCTCACTATCAAGTGTGAGTCTAAAAAGGGCACATACCTCAAAGAACACCTACATCTTCAGAAAAGCAATGTGACATGCTTCTGAGCCAGCTTTCTCCCCTCTATCCTTCCCAGTCCCTCTTAAAAATGGTCGAATAGAAATTTTTCTGCATATGGAAATTTGCTTTATTTAGCCAACAGTACAGTTAGGTTTTCAAGCTAACATTTCTAACAAATGACTGTCTACTAGCCATTAAGTCTTGTAGAGGCAAGTACCTGGCACTGTAACCTCCACCCATTTGTTCATTAATGCACTCCAGAAGTAGTTTGCATAAAAATTTCAATTTCCTACCCAGCATAGAAAATAACCAGTGACAAGAGGAAACAGTGCAGGGAGAAAGTAGAACGTTTTGCTGCTGACCGTATTTCCACAGATCTCAAGGACTCAGTGGAAAGCAGATAGTTATATAAAAATTTACTTCTGTAGGCCTATATGGGTGAATGCTGTTATTCCTGTAGAAACATATCTAGGGAATCTTACTTGTACTTAAATAAGCATGAAATAGGAACCAACCTTCTTGTTCCTTGTCCAGGATAGTGGAAAAAAACTGGTTTAGACAGGCAAATATACTCACTGTTCTTTGTTATAAGCTGCATACCTCCAGTTCTGGTTACGCTACCTTGTCTATCATCAAGTGAAAATAATGAACTTGTTTCTTGACCAGTTTCCTTGAAAATACCAGGTGACAGGTGTGCCCTAAGCATACAACATTAGCTATAAATTCATAACATTGGACATTTTGGAAAATGTGTGCTGATAAATGGAACAGGGGTCTGAATTTTGCTCAACAGTGAGCTATGCAGACAGATCATCCTCCCTCTCCCCTCCTACCCCCTTCTTTGGTGGCTTTTACAGGATGCTGAAGCAAGGTTTCATTTCTGACAAAAGCATCTGACCCTGAACTAATAAAGCCAGCCGCAGGTTTACGTTCTGTTCAGAACTGATCAGGCACTCCTTTCTAAAGGAGAAGGGTTTAAAAAGTAATGGCACACACTCATAACATACAGCTTAATTTTATGATAGCTAGTGTGGGCTCCTAATAGGGTTTGGGCAATAGATTGTCCTGAGCAGATACCAAACTGGAGGTGCATGTTGTGGTTGGAAGAGATCAATGCAATTTTTACATTACTGTCTATTTCAGCTGTTTAAAATAAATAGTGCTGCACACCATTTCTTCACAGATACTGAAAACAGACTTCTGAAGTGTTCAGTTGCTCATAGAGAAAGCAAAACAGAGCTGTTTTATCCCTCTAAAATAAGATGTGTAAAATACACATGCCTTACATCTGCAGCTAGAGTAAGCCATCCAGCAGACAAGACTGTTACATGTTTGCATCTGCAAGCTAAGGGAAATAGGTCCCATATGATCCCTGTCAGTGTGACTAGGAATTATACATAAACCTATTGTAGGCATCTTAAGCATCTTTTTTTAGATATATTTTGGTATCGGTGTATCTCCAGCTAGTAACTGGTATTTCAAGAGATGTAGGAGACCCTATTATCCAGTATCTTAGATTTTTATTTGCATTGAATAACTCTTTGTACGTATTGACTTTAATCCTATGAAGATTTACGCATATGCTTACACTGATGTATGAAAAACAGTCCTGCAACATGTTGTAATCAGTCTCTATGGAAAAAAAAAAAAAGCAGCATGTAAAGCTTGAAGTTTGGGTCCTAAAATTATTCTGGAAATGTGTGGTGATGCTTACAAGGATAAGGAATTTTATCCTTGCTTTATAAAAATTCTTTTCAAAACCATCTATCTTTTGTTTGCAGTTTATGCTTTTCTGAAGTTTCTATCACACTGTAAACAGTATGCTGTATTTTGTACACTGGAGTTACCCGTAGAAAAAACTGATGTTCACAGAAAAGATAACATAGTCTTAAAAATAAACTGACATTTTGACTGGACTTATTGATTGACCATTTTGTACAGGAAGAAATACGTGGAAATAACTTACTTGAAGAAACGGCAATTTGTGCTGTGCACTCCATTACCACATGCTATAAAGTAGTACTGTAAGAAATATACTTTAGTCTAACAATTTTAATAGGAAAGAGTATTCACCATAATAATTTCTAAGCTGTTCTACATTCACAGTTGTATTATTGTAGCCACTGAGTACCTTTGTAGGTAACCAGATGCAATTCCAAATGCCATTCATATGAGTTTGCCATTTTAGTGCATAATCAGGCCAGTGTTGTTACTGGTTCTCCAATAAACTCTGTTAGCTTTACTTGTTGGTGGGTTTTTTGTGATCAGCTTTGCATGAATTATCCCATTGTGTATCTTCTTGACCTTTCATGCAGTATAGCCCCCCCAACACGATCTTTCTTCAGAAGCTACTGTGCAGACCATTTTTATTACACACTCAAGGAATAACAGAAGACAAATAGTTGCTTAGACTATGCCCATATCTACACTAAAGGCATTTGCACCAATTCATAAATGAAGTTACATCAATACGTGTTTATCTGGGCAAGGCGTGATACACAGATCTGTGGGTATGGGAGTCCAGAGTAGATGAGTTGACATATAAAGGTCCCATCCAGATAATTTTTCTGTTTCTGTGATTTCTAAGAAGAGGGGGTGGAGGACAAACTAACAGATGGGATGTATGTTTACTCTCTCTTGTTTTCAGATCTCATGTATCAGCGCCCAGCAATGCCAGCTGAATGTGGATTCAAGAGCCGGGGGAGGACTGTTGATCGCCTCAGCTCCCTTTCCTTCTGCAGAGGGAAATAATGATAGTCTTTCAAGGTATATTCCTGAATTACACTGTTTTGCCTTGCAATGTAGAGTGTGAGACCATGAAACCCTTCTGCACCTAGAGAGGCAGCTGGCTTTACAGAGAGCCTTATCTGAACGATTCATGGTAGTTCATAAAGAAGGCCCTTCAAGTCTTGACGCAGTGAACACTACACAGGTAAATCACTCTTCAGAAGCTGATTGCAGACAAGCTCTTTTACAGGATACCTCTTTCATTAGCAGTACTAATTGCTTGAATGCTAGACATCTATAGAAAGAGGTGAGTAAATGGAAAACAGTATTACAGAAACAATAACAAAGTGAAATATGTAGGAATGACAGCAGGTGGTAGGGCCATGTGACATTAGATTTGCCAGGTACAATTTGTATTCGCTCAGGTTCTGTATTATCTGCCAAATATTACCTTAACTTCTCAGAATCCAAGAGAAAAAATACCTTTGCCCTTATTTTTGCACAGTATCTGCTAATATTGTCAATTGATAGTTTTAAGCACTATTCTTTTAATATTCTATAGCCTCCTACTTACAGTCTGCTACCGCTAAGCCTAATAATGAGAAACAAAAATGCAGTAGGTAGTTACTCATAGGGCTTTTAAGCGCAGCTGCTTGGGCAGTCACACGTGTTGCAGTGTCTTTGTGCAAAAGAAGTCAAAGGGACAGCAACAACCTTAAAGTATAATAAAAGCAAGGTGTCCTAGTGTATGTATCAGGGTAATACTTTATTAAATAATGCATAGTGAAGAATACAAAAGCACGTAACTGGATTTTTCTGAAGGCCTAGGTCGCAGCCACAACTATACCGAGTCGGGAGGAATGTCAGAGAGCTCCGCTTCGCATTATCTGCCAGAAGCGTTTTCTGCCTTGGCTTCTGTGCATCATGCCTGGTGTAAACCAAGCATGAGGGTGGTGTAAAAGGCTCCATCTGTCATGTTGGCTCAGATCCACTCGACAGAAGTCGGAACCCATGAAAGTAAGAGATGAGAAATCAGAATTGTGAACCTACTTCCTCCTCTCCCTGCTCTGCCCTTCCCCAGTTTGTACTTCTGCAGGAGCAAGAGGAGCAGTGTCTTGTTCTAGATTGCTGCTTGCAAAATAAGGGGAGTCGGGGTGCTTCATGCATCATCCTCAGCCCTCTCATAACAGCACAGGCACCACTCACAATTTAGACTGAGGAACTTAAATTTCTTAAAGAAACAAAATGTTTTCCAAAGAGTGATAGAAACCAGTCATTTCACCACTTCAGAAAGCCAGCATACACTTCCTGTCGGTTGCTCTGCCCCAAGCTGGTTTCACTTCAGTATTCAGAAAATGCCAGGCAAATAATAAACCAGGTTCAAGTTAGAATAGTCCTTGTAACAGCCTGGTGTAGCAAAACATTTCTAGATGATGCAATGTCTTTCTAGACAATAGGAATGCAAAGACTCAGTCTCGTCAGTAGGTTCCTGTTGAGATGAGTACTGTTAGTTACTGGATTAACCATCCCTGTGGAGCACCTGTACAACGCTACCTTAGCAGGGTCACAATTTATCAAGATAATTCAGAACCTTTTCTTTTTCTCTATTATTTTCTAAACAAAGCTTTTCCTCCAGCGTCATGGTAGCTCCTCTTTAACTCAGATGTGATATAATCACAAAATAAATAGGGCCCTTTTGCAGCTGTCCCAGTCAAGGACAGAATGCGGTTCTACACTTTCCACGTGGAGTTCAAACGGTAAAGAAAAGACCTGTTTTGTAGGAAGCACATCATGAGGCTGGAGAGACTTGGTTTCATTCTGGATGGCAATTCTTCTCTTGTTAGAGGAAAAATACAGAGCAATCTGGTATCACAAGTCCACACTGACATCTAGTGCTGAAAAAATTGCACTAGCCAGTGAGGAAAAAAAAGAAGGAAAAGGGTGTTGGACTGGAATGAAAATCTAAAAATATATAGCAAAGCATCCCTCCTGCTTTATGAAGCAACTGTCAGTTTGTGGATCTCTCCAGTGGGCAGGAGGTGCTCTGGCTCCATGAACTTGGGTGCTGTGGGGGCATCCCTTGGAGAACTGCACTGGGTACCGGGTCTGGCAGCCAGGTACTCAGCATAGCAACCCCTGCCTGCCCCTGAAAACTGCTCTTCAGGACACGAGGAATCTTGAATTGTGACTTACGTCAGGTTTGGTTTGTAGCCACAGTTGCTGTAGGACTTGGTTCGGAGCAGCATCACTAGTAGAGCACTGCTGCCAATGGGCCAGTAATCTTGATGTTACAAACGAAGACTTGAGAAGGATGAAATGTTCTCACCTTCCAATCTGAGAAGAAAATTCCCTGGTACATCGAAAAGATTCCCTCTCTAAGCTTTTCCTAAGGAAAGGAGTTATTTGTTTAGCAGTGGCTTTTAGTTAATGTTCTCTTACCTCCCATTTTGACACAAAACATTCTCATTGTTTTTCCACACGCACAAAAATTTGCACGTTGTAATATTTTACTGTGCCTTTAAGGGCAGGCAAAGGCTGTAAAACAAAATATTTGCCATTTTTCGTTGTAATTTCTACCTTCCATGGGGAAGTAAAAAGTAATAATAATGTACAGAATAATGAGTGTTTTTCAGTGTCTTAGCTGCCAGCACACTTCCTTCCCTGTCACCAGGGAAATGGTGAGATTAAAACCATGTGCTCTGTATGCTTCAGAAGTGAGATATGCATGTCAGTGTTGTATAAATCATCAAAGGAGACGAGCAAAAGGACAGATCCAAAGCCACTGAGATCAATGGACTTTTTTTTCCCCCATTGAATCCCAGGAGCTTTGGATCAGGTCCTGGCAGATGTCAGAGCTCTGCCAGCCCCACTGAGAAACTGTAGTCCAAATGCTGGCATGCTGTTTGGCAAGTTGCGACCGTAAGGTTAAGCAGATGTATCCTCCACGGAGGGAATCCTGGTGTTGGCGAGCAAGATTTCACAGTGGGACCCAGCACAGGGGACTTCTTGTTTCTCTGCATGGAGGCAAAGCAGGTCCTAACCTACCAGCCATTGCTACATGTGAGGACATCCTCTTCCTCCAGAAACCATACACTGTGCATTGGGGCACATCGGCAAGCTGTATCCTACCATTTGGTACTATCTGGGAATAGCTCTTACCTCCTCCTTTTTCACAGCACAGCAAGCAACAAATGGCAAGATTTAGCCCTTCCTGCCTTGCGAGTGTGAAAGCCTCAGAAGAAAATGTGGCTTTCATCCTGACCATAGTACCCTTCCTCCCCTTATAGTCAGAAAACCCGAATACTCAGATATAATTTCTTCTTTTAATTTCTGCAATTCTTTATTTTTCTGAACAATAATCATATCAAAGTAAGCATGTTGTCACATCTAGGCTGTATTTTTTTTCCCTGTGTCTTGTAATCAACAACCGTATGCAGATTTTAAAAACGTTTCAGACTCTTGTGTCTGGGCTGGACAGATTGGGACGTACAGGGAGGATTGGCAGGCCCAATTAGACAATAAGTAGCATAAGTAGCTGTCAAAAAATAAAGCTAGAGCAGGAGAAAGCATGTGGCATCTTTCACTAGATAAGCTAGAATGATTGGCATACTCAGTCAGAAACACTCATTTTCTGATTTAATGGGGGCTTAAGACAAATTGTCTCACAGCTGAGACCATGCAAATCAGTCATTAAAATGTAGGGTTAGAGTCTGATGTCAGTTTAAATTCCATTAATATCAGTGGAATTACACCAAATGTATCCACCCAAATTTAAAGGGTGCAAAATTTGACCCATAATTATTATTAGGAGCAAAAGCATGCAAAACTGTATCACGTCTAGAATTTTCTTGAAATAAAAAATAATAGAATAGTAAAACTAAAAATGTAGAATAGACTAGAGTAGAAAAGAAAAATAAGGAAAAGGACAAGGAAAAGAAGGGGAAAAGGAAAGAGGAAAAGGAGAGGAAGGGGACAAAGGAAAGAGGAAAGGAAAGGGGAAGAAAATGAAAGACTGGAAGAAATGCCAAGAAAAGAATGCAGGAATTTAGGAAAATTCCCTGGTGAAATTTAAAAACATGGGGAAAAAAATTCCAAATGTATAGTAATAGCACTGAATTAAATGACTTCAGCATTGTTGTCATCATATCATGTTCCCATCCATCCTTTCCTTTTCAACTTTCAAGAGGACCCAAAGGACATGCAATCTGGTGGTAGTGAATTATTCAAGAAGGTGCCACTAACATTTTAAAGGTGAATAGTTTGCAGAGCATATTTGGTGCAGTGATTGAACGTCCAGTATGAGTACATTCAGCTGACATTAGTTCCTAAGCCTTTAGGAACATTGCGGGGTGCATTAAAATCAATGTTTTTTCAGTACGGTACTAGGCAATAACAGGTATAATCCCAACTAAGAGCACCGACTTGCTTTGTCCAGAACACGGTCTACTTTAATGAAATTTCAAATATATTTTGGGGAACAGTGAGTTAGGTTGAATGGTAATAATTTAGTGTTCTGAGCTTAATATTAAATTCCCCACCTGATCCTTTGCCTTGTGTTTAGGACATGCGGTTCAGTGAAGGGAACGCTCCTGGTCATACAACCAGTGTGAGTCAGGGCTACTTGTCAGCAAGGGTTGCAGGACCACAACCCAAGGCCTCTATGGGGCCCTTTAGTGACTCAGAACTTTGACAAATCCCCAAGCTGAGGTGAAGGAGTAACTTCTGTAAAGCAGTAGACTGGTTTTACAAACAATTGCTGCCCGTGAGACAGGAATGACAGAGTTTTGGCAGTGTACAGACCCATGCAGCAGCAGATTAAGCTGGGGTGGCTGACACAATTACCAACCTTGCCTCATCATGTTGCCCTTATCTTAAGAGGTTGGCATCACTCCCTGGAGCTGACAGAGGGATATGGACAGCTTGATGTGTTAGAGTAAAGCAAAAAATATGTCAATCGGGAACACTGGCAGTTCAAGAGCTGCTGTGTGGCCCTTCAACCCCCTCCCCTGCGAGGCTAGGAGAAGGGGTGGAGCAGCCCTGCTTTAATCCATTGCCACATCCGAGTTTGTATCCTGATACTTCAGAATTTGGCTGTGAATAGCTTCTGATTCAAGCTGGCTGTCCTCAGCGACAAAGAAAAATGTAAATGCACGACGACAGTTATGGAGTGCAGTGTTTTAGACAATGACAGCAGAGGAAAATCATGCTTTAGAAAATTCACAAATACATAAACCCTCTTGAAGTGAAGAAACTGAAGAGCCTTTTTTTTGCGGCTCCCTCCTTATATTTTGAGTAATTCTCCTTGCCTTTATCTGAAAATGGTTCTTTCCAGAATCCCTTCAGACTTCATACTTCATTTAAAATCATGTTTGATGATCTGATAGTTTGCTCTGACAAAATTACAATGCAGTTTTCATCAGCTGTAACTCACCTGATCTGCTGTGCCTCTACTAATAGCGCTCAAACCAGGTCTTTGATTCAGGTCACTATTTGCAATGGAGACTGAAGGAGAAATCTGAATGCACTTCCATTTTTATGAAGGGCGTTTTGCAAAGGGAAGAGAAAAAGTAATACTGAATAAGGATGCTAAAAACTATTAAAAACATGTCATTAAATCCAAAATTATTTACATGAAGAATTCTTTCCCAGTGGAAGAAACTGGAAAGAGGGTGCAATGCTTGGAGAGCATCAGCGTAGGTCAGAAGGAAACTTGTCCTTGTTTTTCAGCTATCTGGCTTGATTATTTGGGCAACTTATAAGTCACTTTGTCTATTGTTGATTCAGTTCCTCCCTTTCTGCTCTCTACCTCTTTATCATTTTGTCAGGATAAAACACATTACAAATTGCAGGAAGCTCAAACAGTAAGTAAAAGGACGTTAATAGGCACAGAAGGTCAATACGTTTTATACTAGATCCCTATGATAAGAAGAGCTTTGGAAATACAGAACTTTTACAGAAGTCATGGTATCCAAGTTATTTAAATGCCAGTCACAAAAAAAAATTGTCACTAATGCTAGCCTGCTAAGCAGAGCCGTGAAGCACAGAACATGCAATAAATATTCCTGCAAAAATACCCTGTAAGTTCACATATAGCAGGATATATCTTTAAAAATGAGTCATGGGAATACTTTATCATGTAGAGATTGTAGTGGCTAGAGAAGCCACTTTTGAATTCACCTGTGGATTTATAGAAATTACCTATAGTGGAAGAAAATAGATAAATATTTTTTCAATCAGCAGCTGACGTAAAACAAAGGTATTTACGGTTAATGCTGCTGTCACAATTAATTACAAAATCCCAGGAATCAGATGCTACAGCATCTACTGTTTTTCATTAACATCACTGTGCGGTACATATTAGGGCTTTCTCAGGTAGGAAATTAATTCTTATTAAAATGTCTTGTGGGCATCAAAACAGAAGTAATGAGACAAGAATGAGCTGGGAGTCCAGAGGCAAATGGGGTGGGGGGGTTTATATAAAACAGCTCCTTAATAATCACTAGGAGGAAACTCATGAGAAAGGAGGAGTATGCCAGATGGAAACAGCTTTGCCTGTTGCCTGAATAGAGCCTTTCACCCCATTTTAGAGAGGTAGGGTGAAACATTTTCAAGGCTGATCGGTCCCACAGACAGACAGTAAAGAATTTGGACTCTCTCTCTCTATTACTGTTTGCTAACTGAGCTGACTGCCAACTCAGACCGTTGGTAGAAGTTTAATTATCAGCCCTGTTGTTTTCATTATAAACTGCTGTTCCTTGGGGTTTTATCGTTTCAGTTCTTAAGGCCTTTCTGTGCATGGTTTGGTCACGGAGGTAGCAGAACTAGATTGATTTAGAAACAGATTTAGCCAGAGTGGTGCTGAAATTGTGGTTAAACTAGCCTGACATACCTCTTCACCTCTTTCTGTAACACACGTGCTAAAACCCCTGCCATTATATTTGTCAGAGTCCAACATAACTGGAGCCACGTCAATAGTCTTTGCAGAAAAAGCTCGCTAAGACGCCTTTCTCAGAGGCATATGATTAATCTGGAATCTCTTAATGAGGCTACAGCCTGGCACGTGTTCAATGGGCAGGTCAATTGGTCAACATTTGCAAGAAATCCTGAATTATATTCCAAATTTTGGTTCTCACAGACCTCATAAGATCTTTTCCCTATCCTCCTCTTCCAGATCTGGGATATGCCAATCTCCTAGTTCAACTGGTTAATAAAGGTCTGAAAGCATAGTTGTTATTGGGAGGCTTACATGTATTTTACATATCAGCAAGTGGATATGTCTGAAAAGTGAGAACCTGAAAGGACAGAAAGCAGATTTCTATAGACTGTATTGCCTTATGCTGATTTTCAAAGAAACGTGGAGATTTCTCCCCCTGCCCCAAATCAAAGAGGATCTAGAAAGGGTGGTTAGTTCCTCTTCTCCACAGCAGGTAGTGCTTTTGAAGTCCTTCCAGAGTACTTGTCATCAAAGTATTTGTTACCTACCTGTTCAGGTGTTTAGAGGGCTACAATATATTATTTTGGAAAGTGTAATTCTATGGTTGCGAATCCAGCATGTTGTGTGGCTATTTGTGTAGGTAGACATTATATAATGCCTCCAGCAAATGTTTCCATGGTGGCAAGAAAAGTTAATATTGATTAACCAAGTTTTATTAGGCCTAATTGTTCAGGTTTAGCCCCTCAGGATCTGTCTCTGCTGTAGGTTTTACTTAAGTGAGCAGCAGACCCAGTGAGAGCATGTGCAGCCGTACTGCATTTAAGTGCCATCACCCATCTCCATCCTAGTCCCCCTTTCTGTGAGAGCGGAGGACGGGTGAACGGAGGTGGAAGAACTGTACAAGCACTTTAGCTGTCATTTGTGTGTCGTTTTGGAGCTGCTGTGGGTATATCCCACAACCCCCAGCATTATACTAATCCAAGCTTTTCTGTCATTCGTTTCCAATGGACCACAACTGGAACTAGAGCTATCAAAATGGTTTTCCTGCAAAATGTCCCCCCCCAGGTTGCCAGCGTGACTGTTGACAGCACAACCGTTTAGGGTTATAACCCAGCCTAGTGCAGTGCAAAGGAAACACTCAGATGAGCTGGTCCATATTTGTGGGCACATCAGGGATTTGGGCATAGCACCCAGCTAGGTCCCCAAGTGAATCCTCAGGGATGGCTGGCCTTTGCGACACACAGACACAGACAAATGGGGAATCATCTCGAGTTGCCTGTCCTAATCTGTCTTCTTGTCACGGCTTGCTGATATGTTACTGCACAGATATGTCCACCATGCCCCAGGCAATGCCCCTATCACAGGAGACATCTATAAACCATTTGCAGATCCCAAGCGAATCCATTTTAGCGTATATGGATATGTGTTATCCAGCCTGTCCAGGATGAATTTTAACTGGTGCATAAGCGCTGTGTAATCATTGTTTTGTGTGGTATTTACGCATGCTTTATAAAGATACCGCCCTTCTGCATAGCTAGGGTGTTCCTCCATTTGTATGGTAATGAATCAGTATTCAGGGGGCCTTTTCTGCTCTGCTTCTTACCCGGCCCTGTTCCCTCTGATATCTGAGGACGGGCCCCAACAGCAGAGCCCCTAATGAAGGTAGGGGGAAGATGAGGACAAAGAGCCCCGCCATACCTATTGAGGGAGAAATCTGCATCTGAAAGTGCCTGCTGGAAATGGGCAAGGTGCCAAACAGCAGGGAGAAGGGTGATGCTCTAGAATGTAAAGGAGGGTGTACTATTATCTTTTTCTGTCTTTAAGTCACTGGTTATTTGTGAAAAAAGGAAACAAACGAGGGGAACCGTTTGATTTGGCAGCAGCACGGTTTATATTCATATCCCAGCAAACGCAACACCCCTTCTCTCCCACAGACCTGCCTGCTGCTGCGACTCGTCCCCTAATGCTACAACCATTCTCCTGTTCCACCTCTCCTTAACGGAACCTCTACCAACAGCTGGTGAATGTGCTGGATCTGCAATTGCCCCAGGACGCAGCAGTCAAGGCAGTGCTATCTGAGCATGTAGGTGACGTCAGCGCTTATTTCAGGGATCACGGCCTTTTGGGGAGCGTAGGTTATGCAGTTGAACACAAGTTGCCTACACCTCGGGTCAGAGCAACCACCACTGCTCAGCAGCCATCGCTATTCCAGTTGAATGGGTTTTATTTTACTGTTTCTGAGCAGACACGCTTCCATGCTGCTTTTGCAGTTCTTCTGCTTCCACCCATTCTTGTTCCTCTCTCGTGGGGAAAGCACCTAGGTCTTTCCCAATATACTCCCTCCGCACACCCTGCTGCCTCCAAAAAAAGAAAGCTTCCTCCAAGAGACCCTGGCAGCCTTCAGGTCCCAATGTTTAGTGATATCTCCTGCTGAACATCATAGGTCAAAACTCACAGCTCACCTCGAAAGAGAAAGCAAGAAGCATCTCAGCAGCAGGCCACAACAGCAGAAAGTTCTTCAGTACTCACACTCACAAGGGACAAACTGCAGCAGGAGCCTAGATGACATGTAGAAATGGCATGCCCGGCCAGCATCAGTGGGTACTATAATGCTGGATGGAGAAGCATCCTACGGTCTCCCTCCCCTACTCCTTGTTTGGTAACTAGGCTGGTTAATAGACAACAGCCCTTCTTCTGGAAAAAAAAAAGGGGATTATATGTAGGCCCAGAGTGAAAGAGTTCAACTGGGAAAGACAATCTTCCCCCAGCAACCCATAAGTTATGCTTAGCTCTAAACCAGATTTTCAGCATGGTGGGAGGAAAGCTTTGGGCCCCTCAGTGCAAGTTTGATAACAGTGTGTGAATCACATGCCAGTGGACCTGGGCTGAGAATTTGCTGTCTAAATCTCAGCTTCCCCAGTGGCCAGAAGCATCCCAGTTGAGGCTCATCCAGGATGAATCTGCAAAGACTGAGAAAGAGAAGGAGCAATGATTGACATGGTAATACAGCATCTCCCATGCAAAAATGCCCTCACCCCCTCCAGCATTTTCATAACCAAATACACACCTTGTTTTGCACTATAAAGAGCATGGGAATGAAATGTGATAATGAGACATAACGAGATGCATGCATAAGACAAGCTGTGGACAGGCAGTGAACATAAAAAGAGATGTGTACATGTGCACATAGGGAAGAAGTGGCAGATAGGCACTTTCTTATAATCTAGCAACAATAATCATGACAATAATTAAGTTCTGTTTTCATTTTCCATCCTCCATGCACCTTTGTGTATCTGGAGAAAAGAAGCAAATAACCAGGCTTTCTATTCAGATTCTTGTAACTAGACCCCAGTGACCACTGTCAAAAATGTCCACTAATATCCACCTAAATCATCAGGCAAGTTTACTTCAGCTGTCTTCCTGCCCCTTGTGTTCTGTGGTTTTTTTCTTTATTAACAAGGAGAAAGCTGCATGGAAAGCCTACAAGAATGCATTTGACAGAGAATATTGGAAACTATCAGTTCAGAATTCATCCATGGCACACCCAGTGCTAAAAGCTGCTTTCACCTTATCAGGAATCAGAAGCACTGCCAGACCTGCCACTTGCAAAATTAATATCAGTAAGCTTCAGATCATAAAGGACTTGGAGAGATTGTCTGGAAAATATTTTCAAATGATAAATAATAGGGGGAAAATAAAACTGCCTGGACAGTGCACCAGCAGAAAAAGAGGCAATATTCGTTCACTGAACTCTCTCCTAATTATTGACATATTGCAACTAATCAGCATTAGAGGCAAAAAGAAGCTGTAATCTATCCTTGTCCTCCTCTTTTTGGACTGTTCCCAGTACTAATTGCAGCAGAGGAGCATTCCGAACTGGAATCCTCTGGCTTTTCCATTCATTGCTTAGAGGAACTCCAAGCCTGTACAAAACGTTACAGGTTTTCTGACTTTTTTGCAGTAACACTTTTGTCCTTTTGCCTTTTTGTGAGGCCACAGATCCACAGTAAAAACCCTTTAGCTGAAAGCCTGTTGTAAGCTGAACCAACAGTAGCAGATGCAGAAACAGATTTCCCTTGGGAAAGAATGTCAAGTCAGTCTGACAGCTGTAGTGGCAAGTACTAGCAATGTTCATTGCCCTTGTAAATCTTGGGGATAAACATCCCTCAAATGTCAATGACTGATGGTGGAGATAAGAGTGTAAGTGTTGTACACAGTATACATTCCTGTGCTCTCATTGCATAAAAATGACAATGATCATTTATATCGGGCAGGGTGTAATTGCCTACCCTGTGGCATGGAGCTCGTGGGCAGGCAGTGCTGGGGTGGGTGAAGACGCTTGTACATGAACACATCATAGTGATCAGTGTTCATTCATTCTTTTACTCCCTTATATTTGTTACTGTCCAGGTGGATGCTTCCTCTTACTGAAGCAGAAATTGTTTATGCATAGCACAGTGGCAAGAGCTGTGCAAACATTAAAATGTGGATATGCTTCATTCCTGCTGATGGAAGCAAACCGCTGGCATAAGAGAAGCAAATTATTCCATCTCTCTCCACTGTGGCATGGAGGTGTCTAGAACAGGCTTGGGGGATTTCTAGTCCAGTTTCGCTCCCTATTTGAAAGAAACATTTACTTTGCTCCCCATGCTGCAGCCTTGCAGGAGAAGTTGTGCTGGCTGCACACCCTCTTCTGGACTGGGAAATGTGCCTGCCTTATGATACTGAAGCCACCCTCTAGGCAAATGTTTCCTCTCAGCCATCCCTCCAGATACCATCTTTTTGCCCTTTTTGTCCTAGGGGGCAAGGAAGTTATTGGTGGGACATCAACAACAAGGGCGATTTCACTGGCGAAACCAGCAGCCCGCTTATCGTTGTTACTTTTTACTCATGCCTGGATCATCTTGCAGTGGTTTCTATGACAACAGAAAAATTATTTCTTAACATAAATCAAGTTTGTCAGACTTATGCTTGTGCATAGCACTTGCTGAAGGCTAGATAAGCAATTCTGAGACCGAAAGCAAACTGATCTGCTCTATGAAAATGGAGCTACCAAGGATCTGAAATAGAAAAGTTCCCTTGTTTTCCTAGGGAAATTTAGGGTATTGAATTGTGGTGGTTCTTTTATATTTTGAGAAAGAAAAGCACAAGAATAGC
Source organism: Ciconia boyciana (assembly GCF_034638445.1). Lineage (NCBI taxonomy): Eukaryota > Metazoa > Chordata > Aves > Ciconiiformes > Ciconiidae > Ciconia > Ciconia boyciana. Next base: position 121,791,431 of record NC_132935.1, on the reverse strand, counting down.
GAATATAATGAATTAATAAACTTATCTTTTAAATGCAGAGACTTTGGGACAAATCAACTGTGTTTCTAAGAAAAGAAGTGTGAATATTCAGCATGTAAACAACATAGGAAGAAGAAGAAAGGAGAAGATTCATAGAAGCTCCTTTTCAGAAAATGTGAAAGGATTTCTGAAAATTGCATTCTGTGCCTGTTTGGTACATGGATAATTATAATAGTTCTTGGTAACCTGGTCCCCAGAGTACAACATCTTAAGTTTACCTTTTGCTTGCACATTTTTTCTCATCTTGTCCTCTGGCATCTTTTTATTAGACCCTAAAAATATAGTTATCATTGGCAGATTGGAAGGACTATTTTGCAGACAGTTCATCCCTATTGCATGTGTTTCCGCTGCATAGCGACGAGCTTTTTAAAAAAGTATGAATTTCTTTACAGCCTGAGTCATGAATGGTAGCATCCCATATCTGTTTAATCTAGGATGATCATAATTTTTAGTTCACAGAATCACAGAATCATATAGGTTGGAAAAGACCTTTAAGATCATCAAGTCCAACCATTAACCTAACACTACCAACACCACCACTACACCATGTCCCTAAGCACCTCATCCAAACTTCTTTTAAATACCTCCAGGTACGATGACTCAACCACTTCCCTGGGCAGCCCGTTCCAGTGCTTGATAACCCTTTCAGTGAAGTAAAATTTCCTAATATCCAGTCTAAACCTCACCTGGCGCAACTTGAGGCCATTTCCTCTCGTCCTATCACTCGTTACCTGGGAGAAGAGACCGACCCCCACCTCTCTACAACCTCCTTTCAGGCAGTGGTAGAGAGCGATAAGGTCTCCCCTCAGCCTCCTTTGCTCCAGGCTAAACAACCCCAGTTCCCTCAGCTGCTCCTCATCAGACTTGTGCTCCAGACCCTTCACCAGCTTCGTTGCTCTTCTCTGGACACGTAATGAAAAAACCTTTCAGAAGGTTAGTGCAATTTGTAGCATTGATATAGCTATTGGTTTTAGGCAGTGGGTTACTCTTGTTAATCTAAAATAGGTGGTTAATGGGTGTTTTAGTTAAGCTGTCTCTGACTGAGGGGGTATCCTGTTCATCCTGTGGAGGAGAACAAAATCCATGCCTGGGCATGGAGGATGGGCTACGGTACGAATATAGGCAACCATATTGCCTTCTGTCCACGGCACAGTTCCTGCTTTTCTCAAAGGGAGCTTCATAGAATGAGCAAAGGCAAACCCTCATCTTTTGCTGCAGAAGGTAATGCACTGTTTATTATTCTTTCACTCTGTTAGTGCTTGATTCAGCAGAACTCAGTAGGAGTGATGTCTCTTCCCTTCCTTCCCATCTTCCTTTCTCTGTTTCTGCTCTACTTCCTTCTTGGCATCTCTCCTTTCTTCGTCCTCCTCCTTCCAGCAATTCCAAACCCTCAACTGCATCTTGGATTCATTTCCATTCCTTTCCATCTGCTAAAATACATTCATGTATTACGTATCAAATGTTGACATTTTTAATGGTGTCAATAAGGTTTTGAGTCAAAGCCTGAATGGAAACAAGCAGTTTGGACAGTGTTTACCTCTCTCGTCAGTATTGTTTCAGACTATTTTCAGACTCAAGAAAGGAAACACTGCACAGTTGGGTCCTACTAGGAAGATTTCCTGAACAACCATGATGGATAGGAGCATTTTTTTCTCTTTAATGGAAGTTTAAATGCCAAAGAGTATGGTGATTCCATGTGGTTAACTCATGAAGCAAGTGGACCCACTGTTTCAAGGATCCTATATCAAAGTAAAGATACGCAACTGCAGTAAGGTGAATGTGTAGGTCTTTTGAAACTTCCACATACATACATATGCATGATTGGGAGTGGGGTTGTGTGCTTAAAGCTGCAATTCCACAGTAGTTTAGTATGATCTAAGGTGGGGTTGCCCTCCACCTTTCCTTAGATGCACTCTCCATTCTCTTCACTGATATTTGTCTGATCATACAGTGAGCCAGTTAAGTGAAAGAAACTAGCAACTCATTTCGGGGGCGGGGGGGGGGGAGAAGAAGCATTTTCTTCCAATTTAGCTCTCTGAACCAATTCACTGCAGGATTAGGTATGTTTTTGTCAGTGTGAGGGAGAGACAGAAAATCCAGCCAGCAGTGTCGTGGGGCAGAGGGGCAGGTCAAGAGGTAGCAGCAACCTAGGTCAGCTTAGACTCTGACAGAATTGCAGCTTCAGTGGGGATTTTTAAAATCTCAGGCATGACTTTGCTGTATCCATAAAAGCACCAGAGGTCTATCAAACTTGCTTCAGAAGTATTGTGGCATTAGGGATGCTTAAATTTACAGCCCTGTTTTCCATTTCTTGTCTTGAATGTATTGATTGCTACTCTTTCTCCAAGCTGTTTGCTATGCATCATACTTTCATTTTAGTAGAGGTCTCAGACATATTTTGTCAGCTCTGGGTATCTGGATAAGACGAATTTCTCCTGCTGCACAGATTTATTTGATTTAAATTTATGGGATGCCCATATCTGGCTATTTGGATCTGAACTGCATATACACTAGAATAATTTGATTGCCGGTTCCATAGGTCTTCCAATTACAAGACACTATATTCAGATGGAGGCAAAATAGGAAATAGGATCAGGCACAGGACCAGTCAATCCTTATTTTTCCCAAAAGGAGATTTTTTTCTATTTCACCCAATACAAGGTTCAGCACTTGGAAGGAAGGGAACAAAAAATAATAGAAATCCTTAGGCTTGATTTCCTCTTGGTAAAAAACAATTGAAACGAGCTGAAATTCTGCTCCTTGATTAACATGATGAAGTAAGTAAGAACTAGGCAAGGTAGACTAACAAGTACATGGCTGAGTCTAGAAGGAAACATAGGTGAAAAGAGGTTAGAGACGAGAAGAGAAAAACCAATGGTTTTCTGAAGGCTTCAGGTAGTCAAAGCCCTGCACAAATGCCCAGCTAGGTGAACTATGTCCTCTTTACTCTTTGATCTTGGTCTGCAAATGATTCATGGCATTTAGTGATTCACTACGCCAGCTTGCCAGTCAGTTATTAGGGAGTCATAGAAATCAGTCACAGCTCCTCTTTTTGCATCCCACCCTTGTTTTTACTTCATTCAGTTAATATCCCAGCAGTGTATTTACAAGTGGGAAAGAAGCACCAGTGAAATGGAGGAGAGCGCTCTCTCTGTATGGCCCCTCTGCCACCCCAGCCTTTGTGTTTAAATGTTTTCTCCTGTGTTTGGTTCTTGCTGCTCCTGATCCTTTGCAGTATATCTCATTTTCTCTAATAATTTTACAAACACAGGCTGAATCAAAGGACACCCTCCAGGGGAGAAACAGCTTGTCTTAAGATCAAAAGTTCTGCTTTGTTTGCTGTTAGAGGTCACCTACCCTGCACATTACATTCACAATTTATTTTTGAGTTGGTGTTTATTCATTCTAAGTGGTTCAACCCATACATTATATCCTAAAAAAAGCCCTGGTCTTGAAACATGCTGAGGACCACCCAAGAGCTGCTGAACATTTCCCACTCCCATGAGAACTGAAGGTTCAAAGTAACTCTCTGTGCTGTGCCTTAACTCTTCTGGTCAGAGCAGCACTGAAAAGCTTCACCCTGATGCATCTGCTTCCCACCTTTCCTGTTTGCTAACCATCTGCTGATAGGTACCAACCAGAGCAATGCATTTCTTCAGGTGTGTCTCAAAGACAGAAGAGCTCAGCAGCACTTTTTGATATGTAGAACCTTTTAATATATTTTCTATCCATGCAGTGGTATCTATACGAAAAAGTAAATCTGTTGCTGCAGTTGTAAGTGATGGGGGAGCCATTAAGATTGCCTATTTGTTCATTCAGTGCTCCATACCATGACACTCTGGGCCTGAAGAGGGAGCTGTGGTTGTTGCCCTCCTCTTCCCAGGGATCAAGAGTTAGCCAAAAAGCAGGCAAGATCACACAGGGAGCGACAAGCAGTACTGACTGAAATTACTAGTAAATTACCTCTTTCTGAAGAGCTGCTATACCTGGGGTGGACATGGTGTTGCCACACTAAAAAAATTGTCTTCTTTTGGGTGGGATAATGACCTTGTTCACAAATCCTTCATGATGGCAGGAAATAATGTCTAATCCAGGACCGATAAATGGTCGTTGGCAGAAGAGATCAGTTTTCAGGGATCTGTGTTAGATCAGCTTTCTCTCACTCTTGAAATCATTAGCTGACCAGTTCTTCCTAGGCAAATATTTTATCTCTGATGAAAGCAAAGCTCCCTCTAACCTCAGTGCTTGAAGGCTTCAGAACCAGGTCCTGGCTACGTCTTTCTTTCCGTCCTAACTGTCCTTCCAAACTTGTGTGCAGGATCCTGGGAGCCATGAGAACAAAGCCATGAAGGCCAACTGGTGCAGTCCTGTTAAAAGTCCTGTTGTAGTTTCAGTGGGATGAGTACTCTACACTTAACTGGTTGAGATGGTGTTTATGTGTAGTTAGAAAATCTTTTTCTTTTTCCTTAGTCCACAAAGCCCCAGTGAGAAGGAGGGAGCTAGTTATTACCCTTCAAAATGGAAAAAGTTAAATCTGATGTAATTTTTCATCAGAATCTGCTGCCCTCGACCACTGCAAAGGGGCTATTAGTTCTTAAGTACTCCCGCTGACATCAGTGGGGCCACTTGTGGAGCAGGTTACCATTCACTCCGAGGGAGGAAGGCTATCATCTAGCATATTTATCAGCCTGAGAGGCCAAAGCCTGAAAGTCCAAAGTCCAAAGCCACTGACTCTTGAGAGGGGTGGACAACCATAAGTGTCCCTGAAGTCAGAGAAAACTGAGGGTGGAGAGCAAGCCCAGGAGATTTCCTGGAGTTCTGTGTCTAGATCTTCAGGAACAACCTCCTGTAGCTATCCAGTCAAAGGAAATTAAATGGGGGAATCTTTGCAGCAGAATTCCTAATCCCATCCCTCAGAGGATGAGCACAGGCCTTTGTGGGAGACTGTGTTTTGTATCAATCACAAGAGTTTTCAGTTTAAACATCTCATTCTGGTACATCTATGACTTCTTGTTGGCTACAGTCTGACCCTGCAGTGCCATCACAAGATGATATGTGTCTGTCTTATAATGGAGGCAAAGCTTCTTCTCTGAGGAGGTGAATTCAGAAAAGTAGCCAACCCACATGTGACTCACAGGAAGGAGTGTATTATTTAGTTTCCCTTTATTATTTATAGTCACCGGGATCCATTAAAGCTGTGAAGCTGCACAAATGTTTGCAAAACTGGAGCTGTATTCTTTTAACCCTTACTGCATCTGGAAACACAACACACCATTGCAGAATAGACACCTGAGGGTGTTGTCAGGGGGAAGAAGGTAACGTTGTGGAGTGATTTCAAAAGGAATCAGAAGTGTTCAGTCATAAAGCTAATATTTGGCAAGGGAAAAGTGACATGTCTATAGACAACACAAAAGATGTTTTCAGAGGATAGTGAATGGAGAAGGATACAAGAAGGCTGTACCAGATGGCAGAACCAAGAAATGAGAAAATAAGTACCGCTTACAGGAATTTTACATGGCAATGCATAGTTTAGTGGGCTGTATTCTGAGCTGCTGCAGGCTGGAATAACTCCATTAAAGTCAATGAAGCCAGCAAGTCCAGCTGAGGACATGGAGAAAGATGTTTCTTGATTAAGCCTTTTTGTGTAAGCCGCAATTTGATGCTTTCCATGCTGTGTGTTTTCCCCTTGCAACACACTAAGGGCCAAATTTGGCTTACAAGGCTGTCAAGCAGCTTACAACGCCCAGTCCTATCAGCATCATTGCTGCCACTTTCAGAAGCAACACATGGAGAAGCGCTGCAATGCACAGCAAACAACACTCCATGGACCGAAGCAAGATGCCCATGCTGTGCAATAGTAACAAATGGTAGAGACAGGAATAGACTACAGCCTCGAAAACAGCCATCTGAGCTTGCCTGCTCTCACCAGCATACAGCCCAGGACTGGCAGGTCCAGAGGTGCTTGGGCAGTTGGCACTCCTAGAGAGATGTTACGCTTCATCTCCTCTGCATACCAGCTGCTTCTGCTCCTCCATTGTTTCCAGAAGAGGCAGGAAGGAGCAATTGCAAATCTGTGCACATACCGGCCAATCTGTTGTCCCATTATATCCCTAGATCTGCCCTGACTATGTCTAATGCAGTCGTAAAGTCAGACACAGGGCACTCTGGGCATTCAAAGCCTGTGAGCAATTTTAAAGGAAAAGCAAAGCCTTCAACAATAGGGAATTTTGAGGGAACTTAGAATTGTATTCTATAGCATGTAGAATACATGCTTGTGATGACACGACCAAGTCATATACAATGGAAGACTTGCAGAACAATACTAGTGCAAAGCTCAAAGCCATTTGTAGGGAACCAGAGGCCTCCTGTGAGGTTTTGCATGTTTCGCTCATATTTTCCTTTGACAGCATGAATGCAAGAGAAGAATACATGACCTGATTTGATTTTCCCTTCAACTCATTTTCCTGTACCTGTGCAAGTCAGAATCCTGCATAGGCAAAGTTTTGTAGCAATGACCAGCTACATCAGACCTCCAGGTAAAGGGACAGAGAGAGTCTTGTAGTGGCTCGGAAAGTTCACTGTTCTCAAAGTGAGTCACTGTGTTATTTCCTCCCTCAGATTGAAAATGGCATTTCTTGAGTTTTTCTCTCTATTTTTATCCATAATCAAATGCCCTTTAGCCTTGTGGACAACGCCAAATAAATATGACCCTGTCATATTATGGGTTAAGAGGAAGAGCCTAGAAGAAAAGTAGGGGTTGACATAAGTACAGCACCAATCAGCTCATGTATTCATCAACTAATCTCAGGCAAGCCTCCTGAGATGTTTATCAAGTTAAATGCTCAGTTTTTGTCTTTTCCCTATTTTTTCCTGTTGTCTTTGGATTTGTTACCTATTCAGGATAGTCATTAATTCTTGTCTCGGTAAATAGGCGTACTTTGGAACAATGTACTGGCTCTTCTGGGTGACTTTTCCTGAACAGTTCCATTCCTGAGCACTGCAGTTCAGTAGCAAAGCATTATGAATTGAAGCTTCATGAGTCCATTATGCAACTCCTCTCTAGATACAAGATGTCCTAATTTCTGAACAATGTGGACAGTTGCCGAGTTTTTTGGCATGGTGAGAATCTCTCTCAGGTCCTCTTCAGTATGGTTATAACTGTAAGAGCACAAATATTATTAAGGACCTGTTAGTTTTCCAATGTTTTCCTGCAACCCGCTCAGAGCTCACCAGAGCATTTATTTTCCAATCAGAAGTCACTTGCTGTTGTCAGTAGGGCACTAATGAGCTATTTTTCTGACTTAGCAGTGGAAAGAGACACAGGAATAACCTATAAAGCCAATTTAGGTATTTTTTCAGTGCTCTTTAGTGCAGCATAGACGTATATCCTGTATGTCCTTTCCAGGTGGGCTATACCAGCTTGTGTTCATGCTGGAATGGTTAAAGCAGTACAGCTTATGCATACAAGCCATTATTTAACTGCTGAGAGAATGGAGAAGAAGAGCCTCTGCTGCCAAGTTGTGGCCTGAGCCTCCAGCTACCTGCCTGTGACTGCTGCACCAGCAGTAACCTCAGGAGCAGGATGGAAGGCAAGTGGGTTTCAAGAAACCACTTTCCTGTCAGTGTGGAAGTCCATTTTCAGAGCTTGTAGAGAAGAATAGGGTTGAACAGGCTGCTCAGCTCTCCTTCCTCACTCCAGAGATACCTGGGGACCTCATCAATGCTTGAAAGTTTGAGCAGAAACTGAAGTTCTTGTGGTTCAGGTGATTTTGAAAGGCTCTGGGCAAGGAGGCCTCTTTTGCAATGTATGCTCTCTTCTCCACATGTGTACTCATCCATGTGGTACAGGCTGGAATTATAAATCTTAGTCAGAAGAGTAGTCTTGTGAATGAGGATCAGTCCTGGGGCTAAGGAGGAAAAGGTTGGAATCCTCCACTTAACCTTATCTGATGTAGTTAGTTAGGCTCTGTTTATAGTCAGTGGTCGATGATAGGTATCTTCCAAAAGCTGTTCAGCCCACCAAACTTACACTCCTTTTTTAGGATGTGATAATTGCCCTCAGTGGTGGCCAATCTCCACTGCCTATAGAGATAGGCTCTGTACCAAGGTTATCTTAGATGCTTGATATCTAGAAGACTAAATTTGGGTAAAATGAATGCCCTCCTACATGACGAGATTTTGTTAGTACTTTAGGCATGATCACCACAGACTACACCCAGCTTGGCCGCTGTAACCCCTCGTTTGGTATTGCAACCTCCGTTTCTTGGGCACTGCCTTTCTCTGCTGACACTGTAAGAAGCCGAAGGTTGGCCGTTCTGGATCACAGCAGTCAAAACCTGCCTTTCTTCCCTTCAAATAGCAGGGCTGTCAAACTTAATGTCTGAGATAGCATTTAAACTGCAAAATAGCTTTCATTTCTTATTTATACATAGATTTCTTTGCCTTTGCTCAAGCTGCCTGAATGTCAGGCTTTGGCAACCAAAGCTCAAAAGAACCAGGTGGGACTGGGACTGGAAGAGGCTGCTGTCTTACAAGAGAAGTCAGGATTGTCTTGGGGGCAAGTCAAGTTCCTTGGAGGTAATGAGGAGATTTTATGAACCAGGGTCGCTAATTCTGCTGGAACATGGTAAGGCAGGGATGGGTGTTACCAGCACTCGGAGCCAGATTTGCAACGTATATTTAGTTGCAAGACACCCAGCCTGCATATGCCATTGAGAGGGACCCTGCATAGTGGGGAGGACTCTCAACAGATGATTTTCATCCATCTTAAAGACAATATCAGCCTATATTATTTGTGGGTTTCATCTTTATGGCTTAATTTTCATACTTTTCATACATACAGAGAGACAGCTCTCACCTCCAGCCCCAGTGAGTCTAACTATACTTTGGGGGATTTACTTCCTGTGAATTCTTAACTAACATAAATTGCCCTGTTGATTACACAAGGGGGAAATATTACTGCTGTATGTAAGAGCTGTGGGATTGGACTCTTGAGGGTTAAGATTCTCCTCGCTGTGATCAGCTTCCTCGTTTGCTCAGCCTCCAACAAACGGAAGACAAGCAGAGCATCAGCGTACAATATACAATTACATTTCTGACACATTGCATCTTGCTGTTCCATCTCTTCTTAAATCAGAACCTGTTTTCACTCTTATAATTTAATAGACCATGATATGAAGCCTTGAATAGAAAGCATTTATTTTAAATTTGACTAAAAATAGCTTTCCTTCCACAGTGAGCTCATGGCTTTTTACTTTATCTTGTGGACAGTTGGCTTGCCCTTCATACATACACATATTTTGTGAAGTGGATTCATACAAATGAGATCTCTAAATTATTCATTTACTTTGTGTTTTATTTTCATAGTTTCCTGATATAAGAGTTCTCAGAAAAGGAGTTGGCTGTTATGCAAATGCACATTTTCTTGTACATACTCAAACATAGTCAAGTATATACTCTTATGTTTTTCATTTGAAAAGCAGAAGCTTTAATGGCTGCTGAGGAAGACTTTAATTTGCATACTTTTGTCACCTCTGGGTTTTGTCAATCTCTGTGACTGTAAATTTGCAAAATAAGTTGTATAAATTTGTTGATCGGACATAACATAAGGCCCTGTTCTAAGTAAAAACTGGGCCCTGTTCCTACTGAGTCAGGTACCTGGAGCGAGGTTGTGGGAAAAGCTCTGTTTCTGATTTTTCCAGCCCTCTAAAGCAAGACGGAGTAGCTGCAAGGCTGTGCTACGTTATGTTCTGCTTTCCAAGGTTTTCTGTTAACTCTGGGAAACAGACATCTGCTGGGAATGCTCCCTACAACTCCTTGTCAGCTGGCTGGCCACTTCAGGCTCCACTTATGTCTTAAATCCCTTTACCCCCATTGCTGGTGTGATTGCCAGGTATGATAATGCTGTTCTCAGCCACTCATTGCAGGAGAACTTTGCGTTATTGAAAAAAGGGAAGAAAAACTGGATTCTGCATTTTGGTGCTATGGAATTGTAGCTCATTAGGCCTGTGCAAGTTTTAAGAAGTTGAGTGAAATTGTCTTCTTTGATCCACCACTAGAAAAAACTTCTGCACAATAGAGTCCTAATTACTCAGCCTCGCAGCATCATTCATACAGGTGCAGTTTACTATTTCTCTTCATTTTCTTTTGAACATTTCTAGCAACAGCAACACTAGGCATAAGTAATCCATCAATAACATCTCATGGTAGCTCAGTAACTTTTCTATATACTGTATAGGTTGGGTCAGAATGAGGTAGCCAGAAGTATTTATTACTTGTGGTAACTTTTGTTCGTTTTCCAAAGGGTGCAGGAAATAAAGTTGTCCTTTATAAAATACATGTTAACAGGAGGAGCACACTAAGCTGCAGATAGTTTACGTCTATTCCAATCTGGAACATGAGTTAGGATGGTCTTACCTCTTGGCAACTTCACCCATACTTTAAAGTGTGCTTGGGTGCTTTTCTGTGTACAGTACAATCAGGTTTCTTGTCCCAGCATGGATTGTCCATTTTTATGCTTACACATTATAGTAGAAGACCTGGGCATTCTGGTACACAAATGTTCATGATAAAGTGCAGGCAGTATTTTAAAGAGAGCTGTATCTCTGGGCCAGAGGTTCTCTGCCATATCTGTCAAAAAACAAATTGCTTAAGGATGGCAAGAAGGGAATTCACATTCCCAAAGTTCAATCAAATAAGAAAGCCCTGCTCAAACTGCCTCATTAGCCTGGCATTGGTTTGCAGGACCGTGTGCCACCATCGCCCATGTTTGTTCAGGAGAGCTGTGACTGATTACCGACAATGATGCGACTGATTACTCTGAAGGCCTGAAGAGACTTGCAAGGGGATTAACACTGCAGAACAGAAAATGCTCTTGGCACAAATGACCTCATTAGAATAGATTTATTTATGGAAAGAAGACAAATTTGAAGGTGTCATTTATATTCCAAGGAAAACCTCTTTGTGATAGGTTGCTTCAAGAGCACAACACATTTAACATATTTACTCTGTTAAGGATATTCAGGACCAATGCATTAAATGTGGTGGTGAAAATTAATAAGGAGATTTGGGAAAAAAAAAAGACAAGTAAGAGCCAAGGTTAGATTGCAGGTATGTTAGAAGCTATGTCTGTGATAGAGCTAGTCTGTCAGCACCACAATTAGAAATATGTAAGTGCAAAAACAAGAGTCTGTTTCAACTCTGCTAAGCAATCCCTCACCATAGACATAGTCAGAAATATCTCAGGAGGTGAGAGCATTACGGCTGACTCAACAGCTTGAAGCTCCCTTAATGTCAGCAGGGACTTCAGAAGGTACTGAAGTACTGGGTCCATTGAACTGCTGTTAAGATTAAAAGCATGGGTCTCCTTTTAAGGAAGACCCTATTGAAACTTAACAGAAGAGCTGTGTTTCATAGAAACATCCCGCCTAACATTAAGAAAACGGTACAGAGTATCATGACTGAGCACCATAAATGTCAGCGTTATAACGTTAACTCTGCGCCTTGGTCCATCACAGTACCAGTCTGACAGGGCACACTTTAGGATAAGTGGCTGGCTGAAAGGAAATCCTGGAAAGCCTATAGCTTCCATTAACATGTATCTTAAGATATTTCTCTCTGCATCTCTCAAGTCCCTCCCAAGCCAGTGGTCCTCGCCCCACCCCGGCCTAAAGCAGCAGTCTTTCTCTTCTGGTACCTCTTTCCTGTGGAAAGGGGGAATTCTGCTACTGGTCTGTGAATCCCCTTGGGTATTCTGAGAAAGACTTTTATCAAATTTACTGTCAGCTAAGCATTACCTGGTTCAGATAATTCCTGGAGGCTATGGGAGGTGACAGTTTAGAGAACAGCCATGCCTCTACTACCATGAGACTATATCTTTTTCCTGCTCCAACAGGCAGCAGGAATGTGGCACCAATGTTCTCCTTTCACTGTTGTTAAACTGTGACCAAGAATGCTACAACTGTAAATTCATCAGCTTAATCAATATTAACAGTAATTGCAAGAATAATTTCCGCAGGTTAAATAAGAAATGCTTTCACTTCAGATGAAGGCCAGCACTTCAACCATAAAGTTGATGTCAGTTGGTTGTTCATCGTTTTGTCATGTTTTAATTCTCTGTTATAACCGTGTTATATTTTTTTGAAAAGAAAAAAAACAAACTAGAAAGCTCCCCTGTACTTAGCGGTGAGTATTTTGCTGTATGGCTCATGACATTTGAATGTACGTATAGCCTACCCGAACAATAAGAGCCTTAACAGAAGAACTGTGCCCAGTTCCTCATCAACCATTAATAAAGTTATGGTTAACCAATACATGAGCGCTGTATCATGAAGCACGTGCTGATTTTGACTCTTTGTAGACTGCAGATCCCTGTTATTTGGAAAAAAAAAGTTTTATGTAGATGACTATCTCCATTAATTAAGCTATTCAAATCCAATTAGCTTTTTCCACAGGGTACTTTATCTCATTACAGTTCTCTCAAACAATAAAACAAACAAGCAAAAACTACAAACCCAATCTCACTGCTTCCAGTGTCACGATGAGTTAATGTCCTGCTCGCCAGAAAGTGAGCAATGATGCTAAAGCTTCTAGTCAGGCATGGTCTTTGCTTTCATCTAAGGGGGGGAGAAACTCTGATGTTCATTAGAGACACTCATCACTGTCACAAGAGAATGGCAAGTCTTCACACCTCTCTGCCTACGCCACAACAGCAATGGCCCACCATGGTCCTCATATTCCAGCAGCCAGAAGCTTTATTCAAGAGCTTGCCTTTGTAGGCAATCACAAGCCTGGCTACTGTGTTTGAAGGAGAGGCCAAAGTTGTGCTCTTGACTCAAACAGCACTTCCCATATGCTGATAGTGTAGCACATGTGTGAGGATTTCCAGGACTCAGGCCCAACATAGTTGCTTCCCACACAGGATTTCACCCAGCCGTGTGGAAGTGAGATGCTACCACACACCAACATGTTTTGCCATCTGGACACTGCTGGAAGCATTTTGCTTCTCATAAACAGACTGAGATCATCTTTCCTCATTAGCTAGGTCATTGAATGGCTAGCCAAATTATTGTGCTGTGTTGTAACATGCACACTTCAATGCTTAATCACTTCTGAACAATAGCCTTCAAATTACAAAAATAGGGACAGATCCTAATTTTTAGTTTTCTTTGCTGAAACGTGCCCCAAACTCATGTTCAATGCTACTTGGCAGTGTGAAAGAGCACCAGGTCATTTACTCAACACTGATACTGATTGGCAGCTCTAAGAGAAATGCCTAGATGTTCCTGTTCATTTCTTGCCACCTTGCAGGACTCTGGCGGATGATTGTAATCCAAGAGAGGACTTGCAAAACCAGAAAGAGGGAGAAATAGAGGCCAGATATGCTGGGGAGCCCATGAGGCCAGAGAACAAGCTGTTCTGCCAGTGACTCAGAAGCAACCTCCTCCCTTAGGAGGCATTATGTGTTTTTTTGTTAGAGGGCAGAATTTGGATTAATGAGAGATTTGATGGATATAAATAATAATATCAGTATTTGGGAACTTGCATAGTCAACAAAACTGATCCAAACAATCTGTGAGGGCTCATAAAAATTGATAGCCCCTGAACTGAAGCAATGTAGGACTTGGCAAGTTAGATCCCTAACCCTTTTGTCTGTAGCAGGTGCAGGTGCTGGCACACAGGTGGGACTCGGTAGTTGCTAGGGATGGAGCAAACTGAGAACTGGGTTCAAAACTGAACATCACCAACAAGCCTGAGACAGAAAACAAATATGCCAAAGTGGTTTTAAATGAGAGGATTTCAAAACACTTGTTAGTGATATCAAAAAAGACAATTTGACACACAACTCCTCTCCTCCTCTGGTTTCTGAGGCAAAGCCTTTGTGTCTGCAGTGTTATATTTTGCCATAGCAGATTCTGCGGTAGTGCAAAGTCACATGCCATGACCCTTCCCTTTGTCCTGCCCTTCTTCCACAACTGGTGAAATTTCAACCTATATGGATAAACAGTGATTTAGAGATCAGATCTGCGTAATCCGAGTTTCCTTCAGTGCATGGACTCAGAAGGAACAGCATCATTGTGGACATTGTTACTTTATCAGATGACCTAGGTGGAAGCTGAGAGTGCTGTGGAGGGCATAGCTGGAGGCAGATGAGGGGAAATAGGACACAAATCTGTAGGAATTCAGTATCCATTTGTTCTGCTGCTCATAGAGCAATGTGCTTACCTGAGATAACACTTGCAGTGAGCTTCAGCACCAGGTTCTGCTTTGTAATGATGGTGAGACCTAACAGCAGAATTTCCCTGTGACGTTTGAATGGCTAAACAGGTTTTGTTTCAGAAACTAGGGGAAGTATGACAAGCATTATTATGATTAATGGGTGTTGTTATACTGCCAGTTTCCTAGATGTGTTGTAGCTAATTTTAGCTGATGCACCAACTCCTTGTGCACTCCCATGAAAACACACCAGTCTATCAGGAACGTGCGCAGCTACAAGCTGGGCACGTGAATTTTAGATGTCTGAAAAAGTGGCTAACTGATTCTCTTTAAGCATGCTGTCCGCTCTCCTGCCCTCCTGGTTGGCCTCAAAAGCTATGGTCACAGATTTGTCTCTAGATGCCTGTGTCCAAAGTTTTGCCGTTCGAGTTACTAATTTTGACTGGCTCTGCAGGATTATTTCAGGGTATCCCGAAAGCCCTATCTTGGCTAACCAGCTGTGAAAGTACTGCTTGGGAACCCGGAGTCACCCATCCTCACTGAATGCGTGTCCCAATGCTGTTGAGATCTTAATAATCAGGTCATAACACTGAGGAAACTGGTTGCAAGACAGAGCCTCAGAGCTAATGACGTGTCCATGCAGCACATACCCAGAATCCAGTACGGGCAGCATTTGCAGAAGCTGGGTTAGGCAGCTCTACCGAGCCCAAGATTACCATCCAGGGAGGAGAGCAGAAATAACAAGCATCAGACACACAGCCATTTTGTCTGAGCCCTGAATCTTTCATTCATTCCAAAGACAACTTTGGAGATGACTAAATGACAGGTTTGCTTTTGAAATGCAGCAATTACTGCTGATTTGAAGGAATGGTAGCAAGATTGATAAGCTCGCCAACCGCTATTTAGCTGGCCTCTCAGGGAGATTGTAACACTGGCCTGGGGGAAAACCTGCTTTTTCCATACTAATGATTAGGCTGAGCTCCTGGGTGATGCTACAAAGGTTGCCTCCTAAGCATGGGACGGTGCTACAGTCACCAACAAACAGGAGTTTCTGGATGATCTCTTCAGTGACCTTTGCAGTTGGATCTCACCAGCTGTGGATGAACCAGAGGCCACTGTCACCATTTGTCACAGTCTGAGAAGGACAAGGCAAGATGACTGAAAACAAGGGGTTTGAAAAAGGAGATGACTGCCTGGTTCTGTCTAACACCGAAAACCTGCTGCTTTGCTGACATTCATGTTCCTACACCATGTATGGCTGTGTCTGTTGGCATGGTTCTCACAGATGCTCAGACTAAAATTGACTGCTACAGCCACCCAGTCTGAATGGTCTACTTTTCCTCCCAGGTAACAGGTGATAGGATGAGAGGAAATGGCCTCAAGTTGTGCCAGGGGAGGTTTAGACTGGATATTAGGAAATTTTACTTCACTGAAAGGGTTATCAAGCATTGGAACAGGCTGCCCAGGGAAGTGGTTGAGTCACTATCCCTGGAGGTATTTAAAAGACGTTTGGATGAGGTGATTAGGGACATGGTGTAGTGGTGGTCTTGGTAGTGTTGGGTTTACGGTTGGACTTGATGGTCTTAAAGGTCTTTTCCAACCTATACGATTCTGTGATTCTGAGTGCATAACCTAGGCCGCAGGGTTTAACCCACAACCTTACCTCTGCTAAGCCGATCCGGGCTGTCATTCCTGTGGGTTAGGAGCATACCAGGACAGTCCTGAATGAATGGTGACTTTCTTCTCCAGCTGGTGTACATTGATGTGAGAAAGCAATCAGACACAAGATTTCTCATCAAGTCACCAATTAGGGTAACATATCATACAGGTGCTAAGCAGTCTGCATGTGTTGTTCTTTGTCTAACTTCATATTTTGCATCTTACAGTAGCCTGGCCAGTCAAGGTGGGATTCATCTCACCTGACATCAGATGTCTCCATCTGAGCTGGCCTTTATCATCAGTGAAGAGAAGTAGGTACTTGTAAGGCATGAATCATCTGCCCTCTTTTACATGTCTGCATTGGGGTGAGATGACTCAGGCTCTTCCCAGTGACTACAAAGGAAGTTCAAACTGCAAGCTCAGATAAAGACATTTATATTGTAACATCTAAACTTAGATTAATTGAGCACTATTCTTAATATCTTGAGGTGTGTCAGTGGCCCAGTCTCACTCCTGCTCTGTCACTTCTAAATAAAACAATACATTTGCCCTGAGAACGATGTGTCTAATTCTCACCTACTTAAGTGGGCACTCTCAAACTGGAAATAGCCCAGTTTCAAATAAAGTGCTTAAAATATCTTATGGAAATGCCTCCTGTCCCTGGCTTCTATCTAACCAGCTTCTATCTTTTGCTGCTGTTTTACAGTCACGTCTTCCTATTACTTTTTAAATTATACTTCTCCAGCCTTCTTCTACTCCCAGTGAGCCACTGGGAGACCAAACAAAGCATGCAAGGAGTGGACACAGCAAAGAGAGAAGCTAAGACATGCCACTAATTCTGCCAGCTGTATGAAATGAAGTGATTACCCAAAGGATTTTTTTTCACTCTCGTCTCTTTTATTTTTCAAAAAAATTAGTAGTTACTTATGACAGCAATACAGACTTCTCCAAAAGAGTGATCTTAGTGGGCAGTGTCCCTTTAAATTAGATTTTTCTAATCGAATAACTAACTTCATCAAGCAGCCAAAATCAATGCTTTGTATTAGACATGGACCCAAACCCATTAAGGCCTTATTATTCAAGCATGCACCTCCCTTCAGCTTTTATCTCCCCTCAAGGGTTTTCATAGTAAAGCAGGCTTTTTTTTTTTTTTTTTTTTTTTAATTAGCCCTTCTGCCCTGGAGTCTTCTATTTGATTTTCCAGTATCCAGGGAAGTTGTTGGGTTTTTTTTTTTTAACTGCTCAATCCTTGAATAGAAAATTTTGCCTCTTAGTTCTTCATTACCAGTGATAATAAAGCTTCATGGAAGACATTCTGATAATGCAGAGACAGAAGTGCGCAAAGGCAAAGCGACACTTCAAAGGGGCATTAGCTGTGATATTGGAATCTCATTCATGTAACTCACTCCTAAAGGGCAAGTTAGCAACTTGCAGGGGTGCAGTTCACATGTATACATGAAGTGGCATGAAAGGCCCTTCGGTTCAGCAGAGCTGCCTGATCCCAGTGCCCTTGAGCGTGTGGAGCTTTATGAGCGCTGTTGTTGCATTTTTATTTTTCGTTGACTTTAATTCGGTTTCAAACGGAGAACCGATGACTTGCTTAGCTGTTTCTGTGTGTGCCCCCAGAAATGATTGTACGAGGAGGACAGTTACTGTACGAGGAGCAATCTGCATGTTTGCTGCCTTCCCATGTCCGCTGAGCAACCTGTGACTGCTCACCAGCCAGCAATGTGCAGTACCATGACTACCCAGGTGTGCCACCTTGAATCTCATATATATGAGTATGTATTTTAGAATATTTTAGTATATGAGTATGTATTTTAGAATATTTTAGAACAAAATAGATATAGTATAAGAGTTATTAGTAGTTAAGAAGGGATCACAGTTAGAAATAGAAAATAGCATATGAGAGTGAGAATCGTAGACAGTTAGAAATAGAAACTAGCATACAAGACTGTGAGAATTGTAGAATCTTCAAGGTAATAGATAATGCCTAAGTTAGATAAGAGGGTACAGGCACTGCATATTTTACTAACAAGCATATGTTTGTCCTAAAAGAATGCGAAGCTGTAACCCTTCAAAGACCAATAACAGGAACATCCTCTTACCGGGAGAGCCGTAAAGATAAAAGGACACCACAACAACCATGAAGACAACAGGAATAACAGTAACTAGGGGAAAGGTAAAGGCAGCACGGGGAGATCGCGACCACCGACCCAACTGGGGGACAAAAGGACTACCCCCCCACTCCTTGTGAGCATGCGCAGTGAATTAAAATCATACTGTGACTTTAATTTGAAGCGGAGAAAATATGGACCAATGGAAGAAGAGGATGTTTAGTTAGTCTAATGATTATGTATTAGATAGGCATGGTGTGTTAACTTTTATGTATAAATATTGAAAAAGAATTGCAATAGGTGTGCTCGATTTGTGGAAATTTTCCACCTTGCACCCTGTGCAGAATAAAGCAATGTCTCCTCTCTAAACATACTCTGTGTGTTTTGGGAGTTATTTTCCAGCGAGGCAACATGTGTATGCCTCCATATCACGGATGCTGTGCCTTTGCTACTTAATCATGGTGTATCTCGTCAAAAGTATAACCAATGTACACATAATCAATGCATAGTTAATCAATGTATGTGTATTCAATGGGCATAAGCATATGTATCGTGCATTGTCTTATCCACTGGAAATATTACATGCACCTATTCAGGAACTGTAATTTTATTAATGAGATAAGGGCACTGGAGTGTATTGTCCAAGGAATTCCTCAAAGCTACGTCCACATGCTGGACCCAATTGCTATCAGTGACTGGTGAATCTGTATCATGGCCACCACCCTGTAAGAGCACTAGTGAACTCAGAGCTGCTCAGAGGGGCTGATCCCAGCGTGCCGTCATCGAGGCAGAGGAGCTCATCCTGTGCTGCAGCAGCCAGGGCTCCCAGCAGCAGAAGGGATGTAAGATCGCTATCGCCTTTTCTATTATTTCCGTCCTTTACACAATAAACCGGTGAGCCAGCCTTGAGTGCCGGTACAGACGTTGCACCTCCATGGTGCAAAACAGCGTGGTGCTGAGCTGGGTCAAATAGACACACCCTTGGTAATTTTCCATTCTGGCAGGTAACTAATGCATCTGTCTCCTTTCCTTTACCAAAGGCTTACACTTACCTTACTTCTGCACTCGGCTGGCAACTGCCGAAGTCTCCATACCTTGCTGAAAAATTGCGATGTAGAAACAGAGACCAAGAAGCTAAAGCTTTCAGCAAGGGAGAAGCTCAGGAGCCAGTGTAAGTGAGTGGGAACAAGGCATTTGGTGAAGTTTTACCTCTGTTGTTTTCAAACCAGACATCATCTCGTGAAGAAAACTCAATGTGAATTGCCAGCAAGTTGTTTTCCGGAGTGCGAGGCAGTTTCAAGCAGTAACTTCAAAAGGAAACTGTTCTCCTCCTTTTAGTGAAAGAAGAGCTCCGCAACCTAAAAGTAGCCATTTAAATGTCTATGCAAATTATTTCATTCAGTGATCATTTTGCTCCTGCTAATGAGTTCATCCATATCCTCCCAAAATCCCCAAAGCCTGGGAACTTCAAGGTTGCACACTGTTTTGGGGAAAACCACAATAATAGCAGATGAAAAATAGAATATGTTGAAATAGTGTAAAAGAACTGAAATGGCTGTCAGACAGAAAATTTTGCCTTGCTTTCTTGGTCCAACAGGGTCATTTTCAAAGTTAATTGCTTCTCACTGTAAGCTTGTCAGAAGCGAGCCCCAGACCAGTACGGAAGGCTCTGAATTGTGTATTAATATTCATACTTATTCTGTACATTTTCATATTTAAATTGGATTGCCACAGAATCCCTGATCCATCCTGCCAGGCTGACAAAAGGAGACTTAGGGCAGAGCTTAGCACCATCCTACTCTCTGCATGGGTTTGGAGATACGGTTTTCTTCATTTTGTATCACCGGCATGGGAGATAATTCCCCCTACAGTTGTGCGTGCTTCTCTGCCTCGCATTCCTGCAGGGTCCACACACATGGGGTGAGCGGGCTAGCCCCGCAAGCAGATGGCTGGCTTTGCAGCACCCTGCACGTGCTTATTTCTCTTACAGCTTTCTGGTGGGACTCCAGGAGCTGCGGCTGGGAAGAGGAGGATCATAGGCCAGCTGTGCTGTGCTCCAGCCTGCTAGAGGGATGTCCATGACTGCTGCCAAGGCCTGGCCATCTCTTCCTTGGATCTCAGTAACCTGTCTGGCTTAGGTACGCTGAGCCTACAGGTCTGCCCTTGAAATCCTTTCACAAGAAGTAGTAATCTGCAGCAAAACACCTGATTTTTGGCCTTCTCCTATGCTTTTCTCCACAGGAGTGACTTGAATAAGCACCTTAGCCTTCAGCTGGCAGCAGGCATAGCAGGCAGAGTAGCATACAAGGAATATGGACTGAAGCGCTGGTCTTTGTGGCCAGGTCCACCTTGCTTCACGGCCACCCTCCAGACCTGACTCCCCTGCAAGGGCATGGACCTATCTGTCCACAGCTGGTGGGAGTCGCTGGTGTACCTGATACGCTGAGGCATGTGGACAGCACGGGCTCTTCACAAGCGGTGAGGAGTTAGGCAGGACTGTGCTTAGAGCTGGTTTTTAGCAGAGCAGACAAAATGATGGACAAAATGGGAGTTTTACCTGTGGCTAATGCACAGCCTGCTGGCTCTGTCCCTTGGGTTGTGCTGTGACCCTGGGTGGCATTGCCCCAGCTTCCGACCTTCCTCTCCACATCTTGTAGATGGTGCTGGAGTTGAAACAGTCTGGGGAAGCAACGTGAAGTGGGCGTTATTAAGATCTGTGAAGGACGTGTGTTACAGAAGAGCATGGGGGAAGAACCTATGTAGTGATAAGGTTTTCCTAGCAGGTTTTCCTCTGCTGAGACACCAAGTCCAGCACTACAGGGGTTAATGGAAACCTGGGGTTTTTTGCAGATTGCATCAACAACTGGTTGACAGCTGCTGCAAATTCTGTACCATTCTGTATGGAGGCTGGCCTGTCACCCACAGGTGGGCACACCATCTCAGCTTGTGGTATGCTCCATCCACAGAAAGCAGGTATCTTTTTGTTCTCCATTTTTCCATGGGTGTCAGGTTAGCGGTGGATTTTAGCATGTTGCCTCATCTGGACCTGTGTGTTTCTGGTGAGTACAGTAGGCCAAGCCAGCCTAGCTCAACGCTGTACTGGAAAATAACTGGAAATCGCCAGAGCAGAGCATCCCTGGTGCTTGTTCCAGCCTGTGCTGGGGATTCCTGACCCCTCTGACCTCACACCTTACCTGCTCGTGTGCACGCTCCCAACCCTGGTCAAGTCCAATCAAGGCTGTTGATTGTCATAAATCACAGATCTTTGCTAACTTAAGGAGGACGTGGGGACACAGGTTTCATAAATGTGTGAGCCAGGGATTTCGTGTGCTCCATGTCCTGAAGCTGGCTGGCTGGCAACCTGATGAATACGCTGCTCTTAAAAATATGTGCCATGAATGGCATTTTTAATACAGATAATACAAATACAATTATTTGCCTGGGACATTGCTAGCTGACTGAAAGAGATGTTTCCCTTTGTAGCCAGACCATGGTTAAGAGCATGCCAAACATGCCAGGTATGCTAGGTAGTAAAAACAAATACCTAGCTCTTATGAACCACTTAGATCATTAGCACATCTAGAAGCACCTCAGGAAATAGGACTTCCTCAGGCCTTTAGTAGCCATCTAGTCTATCCTGCTGCTCCAAGGCAGAATCAATTAGATGTAAACTATTTTTGACAGACATTTTCCTAGTCTGCTCTTAGAAACCTTCAGTGACAGAGATTCAGTAAGCACCCCAGGCAATCTCCTCCAGTGTCTCACAATGCCTAGAGTTAGGAAACTTAACTTTCTGGTCTAAGTCTCCCTTGCTGCAGTTTAAGTTCACTTCTCCTTGTCCTGCCTGTGGTGGAAAGACTATTCCCTGCACATCAGCAGCAGCATGTTTGAGGGCTGCAGTCCTTGTTCTTCTCAATTTTCTGTTTTCCTGTCTCTCACTGAGCACTGTCCATTTGTACAGTCTTTTCTCACCAGTGGTGTTATCTAGACACCCCTCCCCTCCTGGGTCCTTGCTTTCCCCTGAACTACTGAAATATGTCGACTGCTTTTTTTTGGTGTGCTGTTAGTTGCCAAATACAGGACGCAGCACTGTGGTGCTCACAGTGTCTAATGTATGACACTCACTTATCAGTGTGAATTGAATGTCTGCCTTTTTTCACCTCAGCATGGTATCATTCATGCAGGTGAAGCCTGGAACCATCACCCTTCGGTCTTTCTGCAGAACTTCTGATGGGTGGGAAGACCAAGAGCCACAGAAGTAAAGCAACTTGTGCACAGTCTCCCTCCAGATCAGATGCAGGGGTGGGAACAGGCAAGAGGAGGTTGCTTTTAGAGAACTGTGTGAAAAGCAGGGAAAAGACATGGGAATGCAGGCAGCAGGGGTTCAGAGGAAAGCCTGCAGGCTGTCTGTAGGAGTTCTCGTTGTCAGAGTTGCAGCCAGTTCCCAAACCACCCTCCTGCATCCCAGCCCAACCAGAAGCTTTCACAGTTTGCTCCAGACAAAACCAAAGCAGCTATCGGAGCATTTGCAGCCCTAAGAAGTCTGCTAGGCGATGAAGGCTGTACGTCACACTAAATCGGGACCTTGGCTCACTTGGATACACACCTGGAGTCCTCCATGGGTGGTTTTCTGCTGTTGCTGGAGCGGGGTTCCGAAGTGGGGTTCAGAAACCAGCCAGCAAAGCAAACACTGCCATGCTGTAGGGGCATGTCAGCCCCGACTCCCATGTCTCTCTGCTGTGCTGTTGCACGATGCATGGCTGAGCGCAGCCCCTCCATCTCTCACGAACACAGCGCGAGGTCGGGAGGCGCAGCGCTGAACTCGGAGAGGTCACAGCAGCGTGATGGCAGCACCGGCGCAGAGTCAGCGCGCGGGAACGATGCTGATACACGCAAGGGTCGCAGGATGGGGATGAGAAAGCAGGACCCAGAAAGCTCTGAGCGTATTGCTCCCTTGTTACCAATCTCCATTTGCATTGAGAAGGCAGCTTTTTTTTCTAATCATTGCCAACACAAGGCATATTTCCTGACTATTTCCATCTCCCTTCACGCAGCAAGGAGTGGTGCAGTCAGGTAAGCTGCTCTCATTGCAAGATCACTTGGAAATGAGAAAGTCTGGGTTTGAAGAAAGCCACCTTTTATTTTCTCTTAATGCCCTATTGTTTGGCAGGCTCTGACAATGCTCGATCCCACATGCACAGCATCCGCGTCTGGAAGGAAGGCATACCCCGGTGAAAAGACATGCAAGGCTGTCATCTTGGCTTCAGAGAAACAAAAGCTGCAGGAGGCACTGCTGTCGGGAGCGGGGGGGACATGGAGCCTCGCAGCTGTCACACTCCGAGTGAAGCTCCCTATTCGCTCACCTCCTGCCATCCGTGCTCATCGGGGCTCCAGATATTTCCCCCTCCCTCTCCTTGTCACTGATGAGCCCCCAGGGATGCTAATGCCATACCCTCTCCTCTGCAGCATAAACAAGAAGCTCTGTTCTGGGCTTGGCTTAGTAGGAAGCTTCACACCACTAATTAGAAAAGATTTGGGGTTTGGTTGGGGTTTTGTTGTCTGTTTTGCTGCGGGTCTGCAGCGATGAGCTGGCTCCCGTGCCCCCAGCAGGGTTAATTATTTATGAATGTTCCACAGAGACCTGTCGAAAAATGATTAAGCCAAACGCTTGCCGGCTGCACTGCTTGGCTGTTGCGGCAGTTGTTCTCACTGATCGCAGGCAGAGCAGGATACAGCCCTTATTAAAACAGGTAGACTACCTAATTGTCTCCTTTGGGAAAAAAAAAGGCCCTTTCCAAATCCTCATCTCCTTGGAAAATAGCTGACCCAAAATAGCTATTTATATCTATATAAAAATACATACATAGGTATTTACATGACTGGAGTTAACGCATACACACTAGCATGTGCACACAGGCATTGGAGAAAGGTGATAATGATATCTTGAGTATCTTCTGCATGGTGCGAGACAGTGGGCAGGCTGGTGCTATAGTGGTAGGTAGATCTCACCAGGCGTCACAGAGAAGACAGCTCGGTACAGATGTGCAAAGGGAGAGAGCCAAGTAGCTGGTTCCCTTCACACCAGGCCCTGATGGATAGTCCCTGCCTTGCTGCTCCCTTTGCTCCAGTGACATAGACCTTCTCCCAGTCTGTGGTCCCACAGGCCAGCACCTTCGGGCAGGGGCAGGAGAGAGGCTGATTGCTCTGTGTTTGCAATATTTTGCAGTATTTGCACTCTAAAATGCAGAAGCCCAGCTTACCATGTGTCTTGGAACACTGTTATCAGTACTTTGCCCACTGACCCATATTTCTGGGGAGGGCTGACCGGTGAGTGGTGTGTCCAACTCAAACCTTTATCTCCTATCAAACACTCATATATCCTAGACACCTGATGTGGTGCGATCAGCTGGAGATATGGGACAGGGTGAGGATGGATGAGGAGGGGACATTGACCCAGTAACTATCTTCTGTTGTGCAGTAAGTGCTGACAACAGAGGCTTCAGTATGTGGTGGAGATGTCTGCTGTGAGTCCATCACTGCTTTGTTATATGAACAGCAAATTTTGCTTCCCTGGATGACAGGTCTCTCCAGTTCAGGACTCAATGCAGCTCCTGTTCTCATGGCTGCATGCAGCTCCTCCTCTGCCACTAAAAAGAGAATGGGCTAAAAAGAGAATGAGGGGGCACTACAGCCATTTCTGGTCCCCCCATAAATCTGTTCTTCTACAAATTTGCCTAGTTGAGCTAAACTTTGGGCACCCACATCCTCCTGTGTTAAGTAACATATTCCACCACTTGAGTACATTTTGGGTGAAGAAACACCTTTCAGTTATTTGAACCTGCCTCCTGCTAGTTTTGTTTAATGGCCCTTACCTCCTGTGTCAGAGGAGAAAGTGAAAACCTTTTTCCTGTTCTCCACCTTCACGCCACTCATAACTGTACAGACCTTTAGTATCCCCCTCTGCACTTTCTCTTTTGCAGGAAAAAGAGTCCCAGAGACATTTATCAATCTTAAGTTAAGTTTTATCCACCATTTTATTCCCCATTCCCCTTGCAACTCTTTGCATTTGGCTTTCATTTTACTACACGTGTTAACTTAAACTTTCAGAGCCAAAGAATCGGTTTATCCTGGAGCCCTAGCTCATGTACACCACAAGTGAGAGTCCTTCTGCTGTGTTGGAAAGCTGCTTCAAAGCACACGGCCTTGGATCTGATTTACGATGTCCCCAAGGAGAGCTTAATTTATAACGCTCCTGAACAGAAATTCCTAAAGATTTTGGAAGCAGCTAGCCCCAGTCTGCTGGCTGAGCCTTGCGCCTTAAAACAGAGAGGACCCACTCCTGGTAGCTGATGCCTTTGGGAGGGGTGCAGGGCATTGATTGACATAACTGGATGCATGTTCTGCTCTGCTGTAGTGCGGGGATAGAGCTACGTGAGGCATGCAGGGTCTTGCCTTACTCCAGTTTTCAGAGGAAAGAGCCTGCTTTCTGCACTGCCACCCGTCTGTGGTACTTAAAAGCCTTAAAACACTGGTAGCAAAGGGCAGCTGCCCATGGGTTAGGTACAAAAATAATTTGTTTTGACCTGGAATGCAGTTCTTCTGTTCCTAGGTTTACAGTGTCATGTGCCACCAGAGCAAAAGGAAGATGCATTTGTGAAAGCCTATAAATAAAACATTTACCAAAAAAACGGGGCAGCTACACTTACGCGAGCCTTTGCTTCTCTCTGCCATAGACATATCCCTTATGTGCCCAAAAGATGGGTGAAGTGAACAAGGTAAATGCTGAGCTGTGAATTCCTGAGCCACCCAGCCTGTTGCTAATTACCGTGATTAAATATTGACACAGTGACTGCACACAGGGCTCCCAGGCAGAGATCAGTACCGCTCTGTGGCGGCAGCAGAGAAATCCAGACAAAGAAATAGTTCCCCGAGCACTTGCACTGCAGGACCCCAATCCATCCTACAATTAATGTCCCCTGGGGACTGTCAGCATTGTGTGAGAGCTTGCACAGCTCTAGCAAGGGGCTGGTGGGGGTCAGGAGGTTTCTGATCCAAAATCGTTGCCTTTGGGATTCCCCTTGCTGCAGTCCCCAGCAGCTGGTAGGGCGAGTCGGATGAAGCAGCACAGTGGGATCTGCTTCCCCGCAGCAAAGAAAGGTTGTTCATCAGAAGAAGAGCAGGGTCCTGCTGGTTTGGCTGCCAACCCCAGGGCATCCTCGGGGAAGCTCCCAGACTGACCTCAGAGCCCCGCGTGGCTACCTCCCCGTACGCCCACACAGGCTGGCAAGCCTGGTAACTGCGTCCCCCCACACGCTCCCTCGAGCACCTTATACCCTGCTCTTTCGCAGGTCCGAGGTCAGAGATCAGGACAAAAGCCTATCAATATATGCTTGAGATTGCCCCTATTCAGGAAACCATTTAATCGTACGTCTTGAGTTAAGAGTGTGCTGCACAGGGATGCACAAACTCACGCGACATGGGAAGATTTTGCCCAAAAAAGACTTGCTGCTGGAATGGGGAAGCCTCTGGAGGCTGTAGCTCTTTCTCCCCTCCCCTCCTCTTCCCCAGCACTGCTGGTTAACATGCTGGGCTGTGTGCCAGGGGAGCAGATGTCCTACTGCATGGTTTCTCCTCCCCATATTGTGGCCATGTCCAGCACTGATTTTGCCCGTGGTCATTTTTTAATACAGCAGCTGACTTGGCCACAAGCGAAAAATAAGATATGATCCTTTGCCATTGCAAACTGTTCAAAGCCATCTGCAGTCTTGAGCTCCTTCTCCTCTGGGAACAAGGAGCAATATCTGTGAAGCTCTCTTGTATCCAGTGCATCCACCAGCCAAAACCCCATTCCTTCTTCATCGGATCTTCTCTCTTCATCTCTTCAAATTGTATTGGGTGGACGCAGAAGCCAGGATAAGTCTGTGCAAGGCTAGTACTCTTTAAGCAGCAGAATATTCATGTTCTCAGTTTGACCCTGCTCCCACGCTAAGGTTTTTTATGAATGCTGCCTGTTACTTGTGTTAAGAACAGCCACTACTCATAATTTGAAGCTCTAAAGAGCCTCTGCTTTGTGGGTGAGCTTTCTTGTCCTGATGCCGGGCAGAAAAGTGCTTTCCCGGAGAAATATTTGATTCCAAAAGTGATGACAGAAGCGACAGTGTTTGACATTACATTTTCAGGAAAACACCGAAGAGACCAGATTGCCTATTAATACAGATTGTTGCAGAGCACCGATTTCTCCGTTCCCCTGGCTTCGCACTGCAGCATCCAGCAGCTTTGCCCCTGCAGGGTGAAGGGCTGCAGCTGCGGCAGCCGAGGGGGAGCCGGACGGGACCACCCTTCCTCCGGCTTCCCTCCTCACTCCCCCAGGAGCAGCCAGGATGGGGCCGGGGGAGAGGGAAGAAGTTGTGCTGCAGCTCCTTTCCCCATGAGAGGTCAGAAGCTGCAGACGGATGGAGGCAAGGGGCCAGAGACAGGACTGAGGTACTCGCTCGCAGTGGTTTTTTACCCCCTTTCGGTGTAACCTGTGCTGGAGATGGCCCATGTTAGGAGCTAGCGGCAGCCCTGAAAGGCATTCACGGTTCCTCCTTATTTGGGATGGGGAGAGGAGAAAACAGGACAAAGTGTATTTATTATCCATCCCAGACGTAATCAACAAGTTGTTAATTATCAGGCTGTAGCATATACAGCTGTAGCACATATGGCTTATACGGGAAACCGTTGTTTAAACAAAATATCAAAGATGATATTGCTTTGGCTTGTGGTTTGCCTGCGCTTTAGCATGAGCCTGGTATGTTTCCAGTTAACCAGAGCTGAGCT
Source organism: Ciconia boyciana (assembly GCF_034638445.1). Classification (NCBI taxonomy): domain Eukaryota; kingdom Metazoa; phylum Chordata; class Aves; order Ciconiiformes; family Ciconiidae; genus Ciconia; species Ciconia boyciana. The sequence continues at coordinate 121,763,583 of NC_132935.1, read as the reverse complement.
GCTCCTCTTGGGGAGAAGCCTGGGCCCCCCCAGGTTTGAGGGTGGGTTAGGCAGGGGTCAGGGAAGCCGGGTCTCGTTCCCCTCCATCTCAGACTTGTCCCCTGGCTCCAGGGGAGCTGCTGGGGCTGAGGAGGTTATTCTAACCCAGACGTAGGTCCCACACATCTGGCCTGATTTATCTGTTTTTTAGCAGCCAAGAGCTGCTCAGTGGCCAGCAGTGGGAGAAGAGCTTATCCAGTGGGAATGACGGCGACGGTAATGTGGGAATTTGTAGGGAGGGAAACACACTTTGTCCAGGTCCTTCATCCAGGTCCTTTTGTGACCTTGAGACAACCGAAAGGAGCTTCAATTCTATTCTTCCTCTTTTAATGACATCTTAATATTCATTGATTAAGACAGTTGTGAATTCAAGTACTTGAACACTTGTTGTTGTTCCATGTGTAACCTCAACCAGCACTTCAGGGTTAGCCACAACTTGGAATGAACGTCCTTGTCCATAAACAAACACCAGTGAAGCACAAATGGGAGGAGTGACACCCCATCATCTTAGGCAGTCGTTTGACTCACATTTCTTTCAGCAGTGGCTTCTTCCTTTGTTATTCATCGCCGCTTAGAAACATCCTCTTGTTGTTCCATCAGCTCCTGATTCGGGGCCAAAAGGTGAGCCAGCCTGGAGAGCCAGCCTGGGTTAGAAATAACCTCGTCTGTACGGGTAGTTGTTTTTAACACAAATCAAGTCTCCAGTCCTGCTTGTTGTGGCTCCTGACAAAGATTCTCACTGGCGTAACTGAGAGAGGAGGGCTGGAGAGAAATGAATGGCTAAATGCAGAATGAAGTCCCGCTTGGGCTAGGCTGCCTCCAAAAATGTGCATGCCATCCAGGTGCTATCCTCTGCTAATCCTGCCGCTGCTGTGCACACAGGGGCTGCCTGTTGCACATGCTCTTCAAAATCTGTTTTGGCAGTGCAGTGGTATATGCACTCTGAATACTGAAAAACAGCAATTGCTATACATCTACTGAAGAACTGAATGTGTAAAGGAGAAGGCAGCAGTTCAAATGACAGTCCCAAGCCTCGCTGCTGTTGGATCCCTCTTCCTAGTTCCTGACTCTTCCTGACTCTTTTCCCTAGTTCCTGTTTTCTCTAGCTGTATTTCCATTTTGTTTATTAAAATGCATAATAAAGAACTTCTACCCTTGTTTATGCAAATTTGTAGCCAGAATTTTAATTATTGAAAGGATAGCATGGGCTTAAGTACAACTGATCTGAATTTGCTGATGAAATGCACCCAGATTTTACTCTCTTCTTGAGAACAGCTAAATACTTGGTGGTAACTTATACCTCTACAGATCAAGTACCTATCATCCACCTGCATTTTTTCACCCTTCTTTCAAATCACCTTGCTCTCCTGCCTTCCAGTGGAGAAACCTCAAATGCTTAAGTTCAGCCCGTAAATGCTGTTCCTGGGTTGGCACAAGGTGTGAGCTGAGACAATGTTGTCCCAGGCTATGTGTCACTTCAGAAGCCATCAGTCCAACAAAGCCGGAAGCTGGTGTTACATTAAGGCATCTACAGCATGTCTGCTCCTATAAAGGAGCGGAGACTTACAGCGGAGATCTCTATGGGTTGTCAAGGGGCGGGTTTGTATTTATGGCACCCATTGAATAAAAAAAGGGAAAATTAATTTCCTGTTTTGAAATGAGTCTCAATTTTATCAAAGGGATAACTACATCATGAAGCTGACTAGTTGCCTGCAATTCAATGTACACAGCTTTCCTATTTAGCCATTAAGCAGATTACTCTCTGCTAGATGGATGTGTCGTTCCTGTTAATGATAGTCCCACATATGCCGTGACAGAATAAATGCCAAACTATGTGAACCATTTACTCCCTAAATGGAAATGCAACTCCTTCAAGCAGTGTAGGCATCTGCCAGCAAAGGGTCAGGAGCCTGGGAAGAGTAGAGAGAGCTTCTAGCAAGGCCAAGATGTAGGGGTGTTGCTTTGCCAGCTTTGGCAGCAAAGCCAACCGAAGAGGTTCCCACCCATCCTGTCCCCATCCCTGTCCCCTTGTGCTGTCCTCCCCTGCTCCCTGAGTTGAAGCAACTGTGAGCTGCTAACATGCCTGAGGTTTAAAACAGCCCTTCAGAAAAAAACAGAAACCTGTTTGCCCTCGTTGGTTTTTAACTCAGCTCATTTCACAGTGCAGTTCTGCAGATACTTGTACTAGCGGCACCGGGAGCAGCAAACCGTGGCCGGAGGCCAGGAATGAGCAATTACAGCAGGGCTGGGGAGAAAACTTCCTACGCTGGCGTAGGAGGGAGCAGGCGAGCCGGAGGATGTGGAATCATGCCAGGGTGCCTGCCTTGGCACACAGTGCATGTCTGTGCCACCTCCACACCGTGACACCAGCTCACAGAGCTGTGGGTGAGCTCTGCCTCCGCAGCAGCTTGCCCAGCTGCTGGCTCCAGCGGGGTTTGGTCAGCATGTGGCTTCTCGCCCGTGCCTTTGCCCAGGCTCTGAGGCAGGCTGGCCAGTCCTCCTGGATCACAGCCAGGTGCATCCCTGTTGTCTGCCCTCCACGGCACCTCTGGCGGTCACGTACACATGCCAGGACAGGGTGACAGGGGACTCCATGACCCAGCAAATCCTGAAGACAGAAGGAAAAGGCTTCGCCAGAACATCTTTAGGAGTTCTCTATGCAGCCATAAAGCAGTTGGTTAGATGGACAAAAAGAGCAGGAGCTGGATGAAAATCAGCTCTCAGATTCACTGATTAAGCTGAAGAGGAGGCTGGGATTTTGCTCTTTTATGAGGCTCTTGTAGCCACTGAGCTATATCAGTAAAATCGGCTTTAACCACGTGCTGTCTTTTCACACAGATTTCACATCTTAGCAAGTTTATCAGTGGCACTACTTAATACCCTGAGTGCTAACTTGCCAGGAGGTCAGAGGCACTGCAGAGGAGCTAAGCTTGTCCTGCCCAGCATATTCCCAGGGGATGCAAACCTGGTGGGTGACCCCAGTAACAGCCCACCTGCAGACCTGGGATGCTTCCACTCCCTGCATTTTGCCACCAAGCATGTATTTCTTTACTTTAAGAGATAAGGTACTTAATTTCTGAGGTAACCCTCATGGCGTGAATGCAAGAATACATCATGGGGCATTGAAGGAATGCAAACAGTCACAGCAGAGGAGGGAAATGCAACCAGGCTTTTGCTGCTTCCACATAGAACCAGCCACTGGATCAAGTTGTTTCCTCCCCTCGTAGGGTTTTCTTCCATGGGTGAGTCAGGCCTAACTCACATGGAGTCTCTCATATGGTACCAGTAGGATATGAAAGAGAAAATAGCCAGGAGGGTCCACGTTGCACATCTGGCAGGTCAAACTCTGCAAGCCCTGTGTGGCTTCCCATGTTTTCCTGCTTCTCAGGGACTGCCAGGGACTTTGCAAAGTCCTGATGTGTTGCTGTGGCCAAGACAGCTCCACACACAACGTTGCTGCTCCCTGGTTGCAGGCAGTGGCTCCTGCCGATGTGTTTGACCTCCTCTTCTGGCTGGCTGCAGCTTGGTGAGGCACGTGCCTGCTCTGCCAGCCTGTGCTGGCTGCAGCTTGCTGTAGCAGTAGCAGCAACTGCAGCTGAGAGAGGGGAAGAGGACCTTTCAAAGGACACTTCATGGAGAAAGGCCCACCTTAGCTAGGAGGGGCTGTGCTGTTTGTCAGGGGAGGTTGTGAACTGTGACCAGTTCTTGGGGTCGACAGTGGAGGTGACAGTAGAGCATGTAACTCTTGAGAGCGTGGTTGTCCATTCAGAAGCATGTGGCCACCACTGCCATGAAACCCACAGGTCCAGCTACAAATGGCCAGCGCCAGCCAACTTCATCTGTGCAGGCTGGCTGCTGGACAGGTGAGTAATGGTTGTGTACTCTGCTGCTACCACATGTTGTAAGACTCCCCGGTCAGCAGCAGTAGTGGTTACTGATGGTTAGGACTGCATGGGAGCACCACAGGGCATTCCTCTTGGCTGCACTCCATACTGTCCCTCAGTGGTCACCTATAGAAACAGCAATTTTTTCATCGTGCTCTAGCAAAAGTCTAACAAGGCAAAATGAGCTCAATGTGGAGACATGGAGGCTGCTTGAAATTTTTCAGGAATTCTCATCTGTTTTCTTTCATGTAAAAAGCTGGGTTGCCAGCATAGCTAAAATGGTCATTGGTGATATCAGCAGTCTTCCCCTTCTCTTTGGAAGCTCTTCTCTGTTATCATAGCTAACAAATCATTTTATGGGATATTCGGATTGCAGATTGACACTATTTAAGTACTGCTGCCGGATAAAAGTGGTGCATGCATTTTGAGAAATGAAGGGTAGGTGATGGGCACTGACTGAAGCTTTTCTCTGCCGAGCAGCAGCTGCAAAGACAAAGGAGAGCAGAGGTTCAGGGACCTGCAAGACCACATGAGCTGCCCATCGGACATGCTGGCTTCAGCATGGCTGAAGTGGCTTAGTGGCTGGAAAGCTGCCCAGCAGAGATGGACCTGGGAGTGTTGGTCAACAGCTGCCTGAATATGAGCCAGCAGTGTGCCCAGGTGGCCAAGAAGGCCAATGGCATCCTGGCTTGTATCAGACATAGTGTGGCCAGCAGGACTAGGGAAGTGATCCTGCCCCTGTACTCGGCACTGGTGAGGCCGCACCTCGAATACTGTGTTCAGTTTTGGGCCCCTCACTACAAGAGAGACATTGAGGTGCTGGAGCGTGTGCAGAGAAGGGCAACGAAGCTGGTGAAGGGTCTGGAGCACAAGGCTTATGAGGAGCGGCTGAGGGAACTGGGGTTGTTTAGCCTGGAGAAAAGGAGGCTGAGGGGAGACCTTATCGCTCTCTGCAACTGCCTGAAAGGAGGCTGTAGAGAGGTGGGGGTCGGTCTCTTCTCCCAAGAAACAGGCGATAGGATGAGAGGAAATGGCCTCAAGTTGCACCAGGGGAGGTTTAGACTGGATATTAGGAAATTTTACTTTACTGAAAGGGTGGTCAAGCACTGGAACGGGCTGCCCAGGGAAGTGGTTGAGTCACCATCCCTGGAGGTATTTAAAAGATGTGTAGATGTGGTGCTTAGGGACATGGTTTAGTGGTGGTCTTGGTAGTGTTAGGTTTACGGTTGGACTCGATGATCTTAAAGGTCTTTTCCAACCTATACGATTCTGTGATTCTGTGTGATTCAGTGGTAGTAGTCAGAAACATGTTATTCATGTCTTCCATGTAATTTGCTTGCGTGTCTAAATGTCTGATAAAACAGCATGTGTCAGGCCACTGCAGGTGACTGAATGGCAGCATTTGCTCACTTTGCTTTGGTTGTATTAACTCTCAGCATCGTCACCCCATTAATTGTCAGGCTTTGGCCTGGGTGAGCACAGGGACCTGCAGGCCTGGGCAGGTCCCTTGTCGATGGGCACGGCTTACCATACATTGTACAAACAACCCTGCCGCAGGGCCAGTGGGAGGAAAGAAACTTTATTAGGAAGGAAAACATGATTTTTATTGTTCTGAAAGAGCAGTTGGCGGTGAAAGCGCCAACAGTGTGACAACACGTACAAGTTTGTGAACCACGCAAACGGATGTGGTGACAAGCTGTGCCAAGGGTACGGGGGACTTCAGCCACAGAGCTGCAGAAGTGCCTCACACAGCAGCAAGCAGCCCTTTCTGTCTGGTGTGCTGGCTGGCTGGGTGCGGAGCACTGTGGCAGCAGGCTGGTGCTTAGTCACAAGGATTTTGGGTCCTGCAAAAACTCTTTTTGCGAAGGCAGAAGAAGCTGAGTGACAGGGGAGGGGGCCACGGGTGGGCTGCAGCTCCTGGAGCCCACGATGGCTGGTGCAGGACCAGGCACAGAGCACCTCGCTGGGGGATGGTGAGGAGGAAGAAGAGGTGCAGTGATTGCTGTTCAGAGGCACTTGCTACAGCTGTGTTTGCCTGCATGTTTTTCCACCAGATGCTGCTACATCTCCACGTCCATTTCTGTTGCCTGCTCTGGACAAGCCAGGCTGCACTCAGCTGTCACAAGGCCTTCTCCAGTCCCATCGCAGATGAAACTGATCTCCTTCTCCACCAGTCCCTTGCTGTGATGCCTTCTTCCTGGTCTCAGTCCTCTTGTTTCTCCTCTTTACAGTTCCCTTTCCTTGTCTCAGGTATGCCACCAGCTCCTGAAGTGCAGTCCAGTTTGTGGTGGGGTCTGTGACCTCCCAGATGCCTCCTCCTGGGCTCTTTCCCTTTGCCTCTAGCTGCAGCCTGCTGGCCTGAGGTCGATGCTGCTGTTCCTCCGGGGCTGACTGTGCCAGCATCCCCCCTGTGAAGCAAGAGAAGTAACAAGCTGCTGTTCATTGCTTGGTTTCCACAGTAACAAAGATGGCTTTTTTTTTTCCCCCTCCAAAAACACTTCCCCATCCCAGTTTTGAGAAGCTATCTCCACCACTTCTTACGCATTTCTCAAGACCCCGGAGATGGTAAGTCTATCCTTAGTTTCCCTCTTGAGCTCTTTTGTGTGCTGATGCATGAAAGCAGGTTCCCGGGGCCGGTGGTGTGTGCCTTTGCTGATTTGCGGCTGCGCTGCAATCTATCTTTTACAAAGGACGCTGCGTGGTGCCAGTTATCTAATTAACTGCTCATGTGTGCTTGGGAGGATTCAGGGAGCGCTGATGAAGCCCAGTTAGCGATGACATTACCGGTTCTGCAGGTAGTGCCCTCCCTCCCTTTTTTGGATGATGCGACAAAGAAACTGCACATTGACAAAGCCTAAAGGAATTTAGCAAGAGCCTTGCTGCAGTGGTTCCCAGAAAGGTGCCTCCTGCTATCCCGCAGAGCTGGAAAAACACGCAGCCATGCACTGGGACTTGGGGGAAGGAAGTCCTGCCACACAGTTTGAGGGGCTTCAGCAAGCATGTCATCATCCCACTTTACATCTCCAGCTCACAGCTTGTTGCATCCATAAAGCTGTCTTGCCCTCAAGCTCAGACATTTCACGGAGGTGAGAAAGGGTCCACAGGTCTGTGCCTCATAATTTAGGCTTTGCATAAATAATGTTGTTGCGGTCTGCTACACAGACTTCAGAAGGCTGAAGAAGGCTCAGAACCAGAGCTGGACTCATTAAGGTTAAGGCATATGCTTTCTGTAGCCAGCAGCACATGGAGGAGAGACGTGACGGGCATCATGGTTGGCCACCCTAGGCACTGTGCAGCCTGGAAGTCCATCAATAGCTGGGTGACCCACCAGCAGTCTTTGTCATGAGATGTAAGCAGGTCACAAACTCATATGCTCGGCTCCCACAGCTCTGCGCTGCCACTCCCCATTGCTGCTACATGACTCACAGGCAGTTCAAAACCTTCCCTGATAAAGGTTTTGCAGAAACAAAAAGAAATACAGCAAACAAGAAGTAATAGAATAATGATAATAAAAAATCTTCAAGAAGATCCAATATAAAAATTTCCTAACTTCCATTAACCAAAATGTGTGATGGGATAAAAGCTGGCACTGTTTTTCTGTGTGAATCGCTGTGTTTCCAGTACAACATGTCCTCCTGAACAAAGCCTGCAAGTCTCAGTTCTCATCAAATGCCTTTGCTGAAGCTGAGCGTATGGTCCTTAAGGATGCAGAGAAAAATGGAGAGCCGTGCTTGGAGAGTGGCCAGCTAAACAACAGGCAAAAAGGCAGCCACAGTCCTGGGCACACTGAGTAGGAGAAAAACTGGGGAGAAAGAAGCATATTTTGCCAACTGCACTCCCAGTTATTTAGCTTGCAGCTGCAGCTGGGGAGAGGGCGAGCAGTATGGAGGGTGAATGCAAGCTCACATCCACTCAAGGTAACTAATTTTCTTATTACTGAGAAATGTAATGCATGTGCTGAGAGTGCCCTGCAGGCAAATGCAGCACTGGTTTCGGGTCTCCTGGCTGGGGCTGCTTGCCGCAAGGCCGAGTGTTTCCAGGGGCTGGCAGCAGTAACTAGGGTCTTGGTTTGGGGTCTGGCCCAACTCCTGGATTGCTGGCACATGCAGGGTAGGACTCACCACTCGTCGTCTCCTCAGCGCCCTTTAGTCTACGTCTGTGCCGGTGCCTTGTGCCAAAAACTCTTGTGCCTCTCCTGGAACTGTGGAAAGCTGACTGGACATGGAGTAGCTATCTGCAAGCAGCTTGTCAGCCTCAAGTCATCTGAATGTGGCACAGCTTGGCTCCCTTACATGGCCACTCCAACCCCAGAAGCTGAGAAGGCCCAGGGAAAACGAGCTCCACCTCCAGTCTTGGGCAGGGGTGACAGGTAAAATGAGTACCTGTGCAAGGTAGGTTGGGATTGCAAGGACTTGGGCATGCAGAGAGTGGCTGCAGTGGCTGCAGCGTGGCTGAGGCCAGCGCGGCATCGGGAAGGCAGCTCAGGGCTGGGAGCAGACCAGTGCGACCAGCAGCTACGCCACTGCAACATGGGAGCATGGATGCATGCACACAAAGTATGGCTGCAGTGGAGCTTACTCTGACGTGACATTGCTCCTGATGCACTGCAGTCCAGCCGTGGTCCCAGGAGGGATGGGTACCACCAGGGCCAAGAGGTATAGGCACCAGCTCCCACTGCCCTACGCAGCTTCAACAATGCCGGCATGCATCTTCAGGCTGCTTCTGCCCCATCCTCCCCATGGTCTTTCTCCATGGCAAGCTCTCAGCCCATCCAACTCCAAAGCAGGGCTTTTTGTCCCATGCGCTGATTCCTTTTTTCCCAGCCTCACACCTTCCCCAGCAACAGCTGAAGTTGCAAGAGAGCAAAAGCAGGGTCTTGCAGGACAGCAGCGAAATAGCTTTTATCATCCCTGCCACGCTACCATCGGCTCGAGTTGCTTCAAAATTTAGGCTCTGCTGACCTCTAGGGGACTGCTACAAACCCAAAGACATAAAGGCTTCAAAGCTCATGGCATGCTACAGCCCTTCACACATTCTTAAGGAGCCCTGTGGTGGGTATAACATAGCTGACACCCACTTCTGGGCCCTTTAGGACTATTACAGGCTGTAAATAAAAACCTGGCTCCAGCACTGCCTCTTCCATCGCACCATTATAGCAGCAATACCTTAAGAAAAGTGTACAAGCAAGGTAAGGTTGTTGTGGAGAGATATTACCTGCTATCAGACTGCCCCATATAGTTGCTGCTTTTATTTCAGCATGGAGAAGCACTTTGGAGCTTGAGAGCTTGTGGCTTTCACCCCCTTCTGTATCAGTTTGTCTAATAAAAGGTATAAAAACCTTGCCTTGGTGTCACAGCTACAGCACTATTCAGTGAAAAGCATGAATGCATACATGTAGGCATTGGAAATAAAGTTAAATGTGCTTTTTTATGGCATTTCATCACTCACTAAACAACTGGTGGAAGCAAGAACCTTGTCACAGAGAAGCAGGAACATGAAGATTTGTAGAAAGAAAGCGTAAAATCTGATGTGCTCCTTAAAACAGCACATGGAGCTGCTGAGGTGGGTAACTCTGCGTTTCCCAGATGACTCTGCTTGAGGACAGCTGTGGTGGGTGAAAAAGCTTTAGGCAGGAGCCTACAGAGACAACACAAACTGCACACCTCTAATGGATCTGTTCTCCTTGATACAAATCCAAGACCTATCATGGCCCTGAAATATCCTGATTTCTTGACTTGGGGAAGGCGTGAGGTAACTCTGGAGAGCTGGAGTGTGGACAGACCCGGACTGGGGCAAAAGCTATGCACACAGCAGTGCCCTCAGCTGCAGCCACCACCTTGTGCGGGAGCTCCCCACCAGGCCAGCTTGTTGTCCCTGGGCTGAGGTCCATATTAGCAGAGAGCTGCTATCCAAACTGTTTAAGTTCACTTGACCTCCTGATGCAGGAAGAAGTCCATCCAGCAGACCTAAGTGGGCAGTGGGCTCCAAGTAGCTGAACACGTGCTGGGACCATCACCTCTTCCACAAGACAGCTGTATCTGTAGCCAGAGCCTAATTGTCACAGTGGCTTCCACCACACGCAAAGGTCTCTCAAGAGGTTGTTTGGCTTGTGTTGCCAGGACCATGAACCAACATGAGGGAGTCAATCCTGGCAGGCATTCCACCAGCCACAGGAATGGCTTTATAGACAACACTGAGGGCTCTGGCCACACCACAAGGCACAGAACTGGCATGCTCCTACTCAGCACTCATGCCCTGGGAAGTGCCAAAAATACAAGGCAAGTGCTAAGTTAAAGCACTTGCTCTTCTACGGGCTGGAAGATGTTCTTCAACCCACAGACAGAGGCTCATGACAAAAGGTAACGAGTGACAGCACTCCTTCAACTACATCAGGGTGAGAAGATGTCAAAGTGGCAATCAAAAGTGCAGTGTTTAAGGAAAAGAGCCAAATGAGTTGAACAGAACCACCAATTTTAATTTCAGCATCGTTACATGTCTCTTAATTAGAACAGACACCTCCCTAATCTGTGTAAAACAGAAGAGGACCCGGCAGGTCCGAAATACTGGCTCATCCACAAATAGTACTACCAATTCCCACCTTCGGACAGCAAACCCACTGCCTCAGATTGCGCTGAACCAAACCACCCAGCAATTCTGGGTCCTGTCCTGCAAAGCAGGGATTACTCTGCAGTGCCCAAAGCTCAGATGAAATAAATTTCTCCTCCTTACACCTGCAAACACTGTGTTTATCCCACCACACACCGACAGTGCCCAGGAAATGCAAGCCTCTCATTCCCTTTGCCGCACACGTTGTAGCTACACTTCAGCCCCTCAAAATCCCCGTTTAGTTGATTTTGCTCACAGCGAAAAGACTCCATCAGTCATCAAGAGTTTGGTAAGCTCTTTAATGGCAAGCTCATGGTGTAACGACACTGCTGGATTTGATGCGTCAGTGGTGGGAGAGGAAGGAGGATCAGAAGAAAGGCAGGGCTCCACTGAAGGCTTACACATTTTAAAGTGTTGAGCAAAAGGGCAACATCTTTTGACGACCCATTTCACAGCTTTGTAGTCCCAAAGACAGAGAGATCTTCCAGCCAGAAAAATGGTGGAAAGCACACCAAAGACAGCCTTTGCATGGCGTGGCGCAACATGATTTCTGCTTGACATGTTGAGGTCTGACTGGTCCCTGCATTAGTAAAGGAAAACTTGACAACAAAAAAAAAATCGCATTGACTGAAATCCAGAGCTGGCATTTCCACCACCGTCCCTGAAGATGAAAGCAGACATCCTTTACATGCAGTGTTACCGCAGATCTTTGCCTACATGAGCAACAGCATGTCAGTACAGAAAGGGAATTTCAAAGTTCAATGTATTTTACATGAAACCAGTGAGCTTTACTGTAGTCAGCAATAACTAGTTCAAAGAAGTTTTTTCTGCAGACAAATGAATGCCCTTTTTGTTAATCTCTATATTTGTTTATGACCAAGCTCATACTGACAGTGCAGTGCTACGTGGCTCTGTAGAAACCGGGGTTTGCAATAATGCAGATGTGCCTTTAGGGATTGTCTTTCTTTAAAAAAAAAAAATCAGCAATGAGAAAAAAGTCAAACATAGAGTGTGTAAATGATGATTTGGCTCACTGAATGGGTGATTGTGGGTAAGTGAAGAGGTTTTCTTCATACACCTGCCACAGACATCAGATACCAACAATGCAACTAAGTAAGTCTCAGCAGAAGTCCGATAAAAACCTGAGGTGACAGGGTCTGCCCTCAGAGTCTTTCCTATCAGAGGTAAGGACCAAATTTAAGGAATCTCTTTATTTTAGTATCTGCCTTGGAAGTGATGTCCCCGAGCCTTCAGGTGTGTGGTGACCCTGCAGGGACCACCCCAAGCCCAGCCTGGTACAGGGTCTATGAGCCGCTGCCCTGAGTCACTCCTGCCTGGCTGCCCTGTGAAGGCTTCCCAGCTGCAGCTGGCTGCAGAGACAGGCTGCCAGGGAGGAGGGGAGGTCCTGCCAGAATTAAACAGATAAAACAAAGCATTTCCCTTTGCTCAGCAATTTACAGAAAGGGGCATCCAGCTAGAGCCCCTGAAGGCATCCTTCCCAATTTCCCATGTCCTGTGGCCAGACTGAAACCAGCCAGCGCTGAGAAAGAGACCTGCAGTCTGGGCCAGGCTCCCCAGCGACCGGCAGCCAGAGGGGTCTAATTTTCTGGATGCCCAGCCTGGAAAGCCTCAATGGGTCATGATTTTCAGAGACTGGATTATTTAGCTAGGCATCGCTCCCTGTGAAAAGATCTTGGGTTTGGCACCTAAAAATGACTGCTCTCTTCCGCATAACCCCTGTCCGGCATGGACCAGTCATGGGTCCTCAAGGGATAACACATCTCCCAGGCCACCTCATCCCCCTGTGAGAAGGTGCTGCCTGTGCAGAAAGGACAGCGCGGCTCAGTAACACACATGGCGCTGAACTGCGGCTCTCACTGATGCACCTGGCTGCAAGCTGTGGGAGATAAGAGGTGTTTCTCTCCCCCTTCCTCCGCTTCTCCTCTTCTGGGAGTGGGAGTTTCTGAGAAGAAGAGAGTGGTAAGGATGGACATGAGGGAAGGATGGACACGGGGTAAGGATGGAGGAAGTGGTAACCTTGCCTCCTGCCACAGCTAAAGTGTGGCTAAAGCTGACTGTGAGTAAAACAGCCATGGACTTCAGCCCTGGGTCCCACTGAAAGATCAGGAAACATGTTGAAAGAAGCTGGAAATCTGTCCTGTATGGCAGCTTTCCAAAGCAACGTCCATAATGTTATTGCAATCACTTTTACTGTCACAGTCTCATGTCCCCCCTTGCAGAGGGGGAAAGGGCAGTTACCTACTAAGCAATGTTGTAGCAGAAACTCCTCCCTGCTGCTCCCAGACACCATCTCACACAGCTCACCTTACACGGGACACAGTGCCAAGACGCAGCAGCTAGCATGCAGGTCACTGATGCAGGAAAACTAACTCTGGCTATTCCCATCAAAAGTGGCATTCTTATAAGCATGCGACTTTCAAATGCACAGCAATATGCACAGAGCAAAACTGCCTGGAAAACAGCTCAGAGCAGGGCAGGAGGTGGAGCTGAAGTCTGGTAGGGTTCAGGTCATCATGCTCAGGGGTGTGCTATTCCCCACATTTCTGCGAGGAAACAGCCTGCCAATTTTTTCCTCTCATGAGCAAGTCCTTTTAAGAGATGTTACTGTGCACCTAATAAAGCAGCTTCCTGCTCCCTGACTGCTGCTCCTACCTACTCACACAATATCATAAATAATAATGTTGGAGAAGAGAGGAGGAGAAGGCTTTTTAGTTTGCCTTTTCTCCATTCCTTCCTCTCTCAACCATCTCAATGCATTCATCAGGCAGGACACTAACGGAAAAACACGACCGAGCTCAAGGCCCCAGTAATGTCCAGAGCAGCTTTTTTATAAACCGCGTAGGTTCAATAAGCAGACACCTGGCAGGATGGTTTGGGCTGTCTCAGAAATCCCAGCATCTCTCTGAAAGGGGCCTTTCTCACGCTTGCCCCTGCTACCCAAACCAGTTGTTACATTTCTGAAATCTGCTCTTCCCTCTGGCATCCCATGTATTTCTCCTCCCCCAAGCAGCGCTCTGCTCATTGCATTCATGCAGCTTACATTCAGAAGCGCCAGTTCTGCAAGAGGCTCTGCTCTGGTATATTTATGCTTAGCTAGAGCATGAAATGCCTATGAAAGAAAGGCGAGGGAAAAAGACTCTTCTGTGTCCTTTCACTAATGGTTTGCTTTGAGAACAGGCAATGATGATGCATACCTCTTTTCACCCACAGATCTAAAAGCACTTTATACACTGGTGGGCAAATAATACTAATGGACCCTTTTACAAAAGGCTTAAGGTAGGACTTTCAAAGGGGTTACCCTGCTCCCACTGAATTTCATGGAGGCCGGGATGCATAACTGGAGGCCTGCCTTGAATTCCCAGCCTTTGAGATCCACCCGATGCTCAGGGCAAGGCAATGGCAGAAGTCTGAACCCACACCTTCTCACCGAGTCTCCAGGCTTGCAAGCATTTATGCACGTGTTTGCAAATCTTGCGTCTCAGCCTGGCAAACTAGCCACTGGGTCATGCTACCCCTGGTTAATTACTGAATGGCTACTAACCTCAGTATGTGGCGGCAGTGAGGGAAAAATAAAATACAAATAAAATATAAAAATACTTTGTAATATAACTAAACCAGTTCCACATCTCTTGCATCGTTTGGTAAGTATGGAACAAGTAACACGGTAATACAGAAATGTATTTGGTCAAAGTAAGCAATCAATATTTTTTGATAAAATACATTCTATATTAATGCTCATTCACATTTAATACACATGTAAATTAAATTTTCTATGTATAAAATTCCAGTTTATTCTCAGTGCTGCCTGGTCATGCTTCAGTTCAGCAGCAGGGCTCAACACATCCGGCTCCCAGCAAAGTGAGAGGGGACAAGAGTGCTCAGCTCTCTGCAGGACCAAGCCTCATGCATCCCCTGGAGCGCCCGGTCCTGCAGGTCCTGTTTGAATAAAATCTCGCTGGCTTCAGTGGGAATTTTGCAGGGGTGAGCGCTGCAGAAGAGCCCCCCAGCTGTCCAGCACTTGCGGTCTGGTGTGGAAGTCACCCAAATGGCATATGGCACTCCGGAAAAAAAAGCGAGTTAGTGAATACAGAAAATAATATATCTACATAATTTACAGCGTAATGTTTGCTTGCAACCATATTAATGCTCAACCGCTCATTAACAATTAAATCAATATGCAGGAAAGGTAGCAGAGTGCAATACATATTACAACCTCCTGTATGCAATTACAAGCACTGGATCTTTCAGTCTTTCCTCATTTCATGAATTCCTGCCTCTCCCGCTGCCACCCAGAGCCCAATTCTCCATTGAGCCTTGTAGAGTCAATCCTTCCCAGCACTTAGGCCGGTTCAGATTGCGTCCGCACCTCCGCCACGAGCCCCTAACACCGTGCAAGGGGTGCAAGGTGCCTTCGGCCGCGGGTCCTCAGCTACCACCCATGTCCACCCCTGCACCCTCCCCTCTGTTGTGCTGGCACCCGTCTGTGCAGCCACACGCTGAACCAGATGGTGGGATTGATCCAGCTGGAAAACTGCCTGCCCGTAAAAACGCAGAGGGTTATTTTCCAGCCAGACCAACCCTGCAGCCCAGCTCAGGACGCAGCCGTGCCCGGGGCTTGCGCAGGTGTGCGTGTGGGTGCGTGCATGTGCGTGTCGGTGCCAGCCACCTGCACCTAAGCAAAACGGGTGCAAGGGGCTAGCAAACCTGAGCGGCAGGACTTTGCCTCCAGCTTGTGCTACTGTAAATTATGTCTTGCATTACATTACAGCAGAGGAAAGTCAGCCCCAAAAGATCTACTTGTATGAGCCACAACCAAAGGACTGGATGCTACGAAGAGAAAGGTTCTCCCGAAGCAAGGCTCTGTTTAAGGTTATGGCATCTGTTTTAGCTGGAGAGGAAAGAAAAACTTAGGGACTTAAAGCAGGGATGGAAACCACTGGTCTTACACTTTATTTTAGTAAGCAAAAAGCCTATTGCTGCTGTACAGTGTTATACAATGAACTGCCACGGTTCTCACGTCACTAGTCCATAGAAAATGTGCTGCGACTACCATGTTTATGCCTGCATGCCGAAAGAATGTACAAAGTTGCGTTAAGCTCTGTTTGTCTTCCACATTTTTTTGATACTCTTAAACTCTGACTTTTGAAGTGTTGCAGACACTTCTGTGCATACTTGGGTACCACACACCGTCCCACTTATGGAAGGTCTTTGCCCCAGGTTGGAAAAACCAAGTGCTATGCATCTCTCGAGCCATCGTCAGAAATGTAAACCACCAAGAAAACTTGCTCTTTTAAGTAACCTTGAAAAAAAACTCTTTAAAAAGTCTATTGAAAAGGAGACATCACTAACAACAGGGTTTTCAAAATGGTGCGAGTTGTTTCTAGGAGTTGTCCAAGCATTTTCTCTTCGCTCACTTTTTGTTTTTATAAAGCTAATTCTGTATAAAAGGGCTTTTGAAGCGTGTGACCTTCATTTCATGATTTTTAAAAAATTGGATAAAAGGAGTAAATTTAGAAACATTTTGCTTGATTGTGGAAAACAGCTGTATTACAACAGAATCCCCTTTGCTTCTTATATTTTCAGTACAAAAGGCAAGTAAATAAAGAGACCCTGCATCTTCACAGTCTGGTACTCATCCAAGTCACTTAAATCTACCCAAAATAGGTATAAAATACGAGGGGTCTTCTTCTCCTTTATACCAAGACCCTGCCAAACCCCTCTGGGGAGCAAGTCCCCAGCTAAGTAAAACCTCACTAGTTTTTATATCAGCCAAAGTAGTAGTATTTTAGCTCCCCTCCAATGAGGTGTAAATGCCCGGACTAGCTCAAAGGCCCAGGGAGAGGAACAGGTCCAGCATAATTTTAAGAGCCAGGTGCTGGTTTATACCCTTATGGCTTCAAAGTTAAGTTGCACTTCAATTCACAATGCCACGAGGTTTGAGTAATAATTTAGCAGTGTATTAAAAACAGCAAAGCTTAAAGTTGGTTGTCATGCAGAAGTGGGATACACGATGGCTATTTTTTAAGTCATTTGTACAAAAGCAGCATTTGGCTTTGGATCAAATGGTGTCAGAGTACCAGGGTTGGTTATAAAGTGTACTGCTGATACTAATTACTCCCAGTTATTAATCCAGCACTTGTAAACTCAGGTGTCAGTAAAACGACATTAATATGCCTGACACCAACACTCCCCTGGCTTTCCCACTTCCCATTATTTTTGTTAAGCCTTCATGTGCACTTCTGCAGTACTGACCACTATTAAACTAGTGTTTTTCAGGAGAAATCTCTCCAAGTTTGGTACTTTGTCAAAAACCATAGCTGTTGAACTAAAAAGAAAAGCGCAGGTCGCGTTTGCTCTCTGCGCTGGTTTCCTCGGAAAGGTCACTGGTGAGGACTCGGCACTCTCACCACATGCTTCCTACATTCACGGTACTCTACATTCATGTCAGCGAACGCTACTCTCGAACACAAATCGAAGAGACAAGCCAGCGACAAAACTACTTCTAGACTGATAACGGCAGAATGCTACCAAGACAACTCCATAGAAAACCCACTGAAGCAGGAGCAAAATTCAGGTCACTTCTTAGCAAAGCTCATCACAGATTACTATTATTAATTATTTTTTTTTTTTAAACCATTTTGTAAAACTTGTATCCTGGGAGCCAGATATCCCCATGTGATGCACTAATTCGAACAGGCTAACGTGGGACCACCTGACCCCACCTGGTACCAAAGGCTTCCGAATTTTTTAGCTTCTCAGAAAATCACTGCTGACTGACACCCATCTGTTGATGATCGGCTTCTGGTTCCTCTTCTTCCACATCTGCGTTATATTCTTCAAATGCATCATCATCAACATCTGGAAGCCCAAGTAACTACAAAGAAGAGAAAATACGGTGTAATAGCAAATTACCTGCTCAGGCAGCTTTGCTGCAAATCTCCACACAATACCTAGGTGCCACTTCTTGAAAACTTCAAACCCTGGAATTTTGTATTGCATAACGATCTCGACTCTCTTTCTCTCCTTCCTGTGATAGAGAAAGATTTGAAAATGCATCCTCACACCAAATTAAGTGCTCAGAGACTGGAAGATAAATAAAACCAAAGCAAAGCACTTGCAAAAAGCTTTGTGTTCTTCCCTGAGGTCATATCATGAATTGTTGAATGTTTAGACTTGGCAGTGGTTTAACTTCAGAAAGAACTGTGATAATACTGTAGCAGTAAGTTATCTCAGTTTAAGATTGTGTTCAGCAACCCTATGAAAGCCAATGAAGAAAGCATCCTCCTGCAGAACTGGCCACTATGGAATAGGCAAGGAGTCCCTAAAAACGTAAAGATCCTACCACGTTAAGTGCTTCTCTTTTACCCTTCACTCCATCACACCAGATGAAGCCTTGCATGCTGGGTGAAGCCCTCGCAGTGGAAGTACTGTGTATTCAACTCAAAATTGCCCAAGTCCCTTTAAATATCTGCAAATTAGATTTGGGCTTGTGAAGAATGGCCAGCCCATCTTCCTCGTACAATGGTTGGATGCCTCCACCTGATGGCTCTGAGCACTTGTTCGCTACAGGAAAAGGAGCGAACAGCGATGGTTGAACTTTTCCCCTCTCCTCCAAAAGGTTGCCAAGCCAACAGAAGTCAGGAAGACAGATAAACCAAATAATAGTCAAAATAATGCATCTGTTGTGGAAATCTCATATTAGAACCCTACACTAGCAGCTATTAATATCCACAAAGCAAAATCACACGCCAGGCATTATTGGGAATGCCATGTATTTAGCTCGCCAGGGCTGGAAGAGCAGCACAGACGCATGCAACGCTCTGTTTGGAGAGTGACGCAGCTGTTAGCTCTCAAAAGAGGCAAAACCCAGAAAAATCGGGAGGAGAGTGACACTTGCTAGGTGGTAGCGTGAAAATGAGAAGGCTGTGATGAGGCAGATTTTTAGGGACCTAAACTAATTTAGTCTGTGATCAACATTCAAAATTATTCAGTGGGTACAAAGACAATGCACAGAATTAGCCTCTGGGTCCAATAAAGCTCATATTCCTCACTGCCACTGGGAGAAAAACAGCTTTTTAGTTGCAGGGTTTCTTCGACAGGGAAATGGAAGGAGAATTTGCTGACTAAACCCCCTCCTTCGCATTTTAAAAATAGTTATGGAGAGACCCCAAGCTGAAAATGTTCTTGTTTTCTGAGCAGAACAAAGAGTAAATATTCCTATGCATACATATTTTTCAAATCAAATGCTTAACCGAACATGAAACTATTTGGTTCATTTTCAGGATGCGGGGGTTTTGTTTCGTGTTGAAGCTAAAATTAAAATACTCAGTTTTTAAAATGCAAAAGCAAGGCCTCTAGACTTTCTTATCCACCAGTATTATTTTCGCTAAACTGATTCAGTGTATTGAAATTAATTGTGAGCGTTGCACTGCTCTGTTTATACCACCCGGCAGAAAGAGCTTCAATCACACTTTTTTTGCCCAGCTCTGGTTATAATTCCTCCTTGATTTGCAGGGAAATGAGCCACGTGAGTCTTCATTTCATGGGATACTGTAAGCCTTTCCTGTGCAAAATTAGCATGGAAAACACAACATACACCATGAGAACCACAAAGATGCGCATGATCCCAAAGGATGGGGAGCACGTCCTGCTTTTCACACATCCCCTCTCCCTTCGCCCTCGGGAAACCCAGCTCTCCTCTCCCTGGTGCAGCGTAAATCAAAGAGTGATGCCGCTGACATTAGCGGTTTTACGGAGCGTAGGAAGGATGGGGATGGGATGGGATGGGATGGGATGGGATGGGATGGGATGGGATGGGATGGGATGCGATGGGATGGGATGGGATGCGATGGGATGGGATAGGATGGGATAGGATGTTCCTCCAAGAGAGGTGCAGTTTTGTTCTCTCATGGACACTTTAGGATCTTCCAAGGCACCAAGGACCTCGACCATACAGGTCCTGCTGTATCCAGGGGTTGCATCTTGTTGCTTCCCACAGGACTACGATCCCTCACCACTGTTAACCCCTTACTGCTCCCTGGACTGCAGTGACAAATCAGCCCACACCTTGGCCCCAAGGAGGGAAGATCAGGGTCCAAAGTGCAGGGGTCTCTACAAACATTGGGTCAAAGCAGAAGGAAGGTGTATAAAAGATGAGGACAAAATAAGATTATGAAGTTGGCCTGAGCTGACCCTAGACGGACTCCCACCTTGTCTTCTTTCAAACACACTAGTTTCTGCTTCTAGTCCTTATCTGCTTCATATATTAATGTATCAGCTATGTGGCAGACTTGAAAGGACTTTAATGGAGTGCGAAAACAAGGAAGAAAGAGGTAAAACAGGAAAGGGGTGTAGAAAGAGAGAGCTGATCCATCGGCCAAACAGCCAAGGGCAGCAAAACCACCAGGCGGGGACGTGTGGGGAGAAGGAGGACAGGAGGGTGGTGAGGAGGGAGGGAGGACAACAACCAGCAGCAGCACCGCCTGAACTACATCTAATTATTCCAGCTAGCCAAACTACCCCTCTGGAGGTAAAGGAGAGGTCACTGGGACGAGTATGAATTCAATGAATATGGGGTAAATGGTTTTTACACTGCAGACTCCCCAGTTCAGATGTAGGCTTTTTAGGCTGAAGGTGAGCTCAATGCGGGAGCCCTGGAATTTGCTGCTGAATTTTACGACTCATGTTTTGGTTCTCTGCAAACTCTGCCAGTTGGTGTGATGTCCCTCAGGCATTTTTTATTTGTCTGTCTCTCTTAACTCTTTTGAAGTGTCCTGATTTTATACAAATAACCTAGGAGTTTTTAAGTCACGAAAGTAGAATGACATTGCCTCCTACCAAAAGCTGATGTACAAGCACACTGAAAAATAAGCCAAGTACAAGACCGAGCTTTAGCGGTCCACACGATGCTACACTAGAGATAACGTGGTTCTGTCAAATCCCGGTGTGAAGGGCTTAGTCTCCAGGCAGATGTGCTTACAAGCACCAGCATGGACACCTCCTGCACCAGAGAGACAAGGGCGTTGGAGGAGCTGGGATGCTCTGAGGCAAATAGTGGTATTTGAGCCCAGTGCTACTGATATCACTTCATGTACCTGCATGGTGTCTGGCACTTTTGGATGCCCCCTGAATAAGTGGATAATAAGGCAAATCACAGAGCTTTGTGGAAACTGACCCAGGAAGGCAGTAATGGGCAGAGACAACATGCCCCCCACCACCTTTCAGTAAAGAAACAGCTTGACCTTGTCTACAGCAGGATTTAGATGTGCAGTTTAGCTGTTGCAGGTTAACCAACGCTACTTAAAAGCCTCATCTAAATAAATATCCTGCCCTGGCACTGTGCTTATGCCCATAAAACATAAGGGAGAGATGCCTGAGAGCAGCGAGGGCTGGTGAGCAGCCCCCAGACCACCCTCGTTGCCTCCTGTGCCCAGGGAAGAGCAGCGAGCGGAGGAAAATCTCTGTCTCTCACTGAGGGATGCTAACTGCTGGGCATCCCCACTCTCACCGCCTCCAAAACACAGGGCCCAGCAGCGTGAGCAGCCAGTCCCTTCCCACACCGCAGCCCCAGGTTAAGTCTGTGGAGACACAGCTGGGCTGTTATCATGAATGTGCAGAGCAGGGCTGAGATGAGTTACCTGGTGAAAATCAGACTGGGAGCCTTTGGTTAAGGGAGGGCAGGTGCTCGTGGCATGCATGAGGGCATAGAGAGTTGCAGACACACCACCGGTGTCTCCTCCTAAAGATTTCCCTTCAAAGGACCCTGACAAAGACTTTCAAAACTATCTAGTAATCTTGGATGCCCAGCTGGAAATACCAAATGGAAAAGACTTTCAGAAGGTGCTTACCAAGCGCATGCTAAAATCCTGGCCCCTCCTCAGTGTCTCAGACTGAGTAGCCAGGACCATCAGACACTTCAGAAGAGCCCAGTCTGACCTTCAGCACCAGTTTTTCCTAAACTGCCATTTTTCAAACTGAAATTTGCCAGACTGGTCTCTGACAGCAGACTTGGCTGGGATAGCGGAGAAGAAATGCCCTGCAAATGCACTGTTACCTCCACGCTCACAGCAAGGTGGTTTCATTAGCAAAACGGGTCCAGCAGAGAAAGGATGAGGAACAGTGCAAAGTAACGCCAAGGAAATAATTTCCCCATACTGACAAAAAGTGGTTTTGTTCTGGCAAAGGCCCGAGGGTGTAAAATAACTTTTTCCATACATTTATTGTAATACCCTTCACTTTTTAAAATGTATCCTACCATGCATTTGCTATTTTTAATAATTACAATAAGGGGAAAATGTCAATACATTCCTTATTACACTTGTCTACGCATAACCATACCTTGAATGATAAAACCGTTTTTGTTATGCTGATGCAAATCACTCAATACTAGGTCAAAGGAGAATCTGAGAAACTTAATCTTTGTGGTACCTCCAAGAGAAAATGAAGAGGTACTTCACTACAGTCTGCAAGAGGTCTCTGACAATTGAGGAAACTGTTCTTGAGCAGACAAAAGCATAATAAAATTCAACAGTTAGGAAGCAAAACTAGAAAATCGCAGATTGTAGAAGTTTTTCACAGGAGCGTAACTAATGATGAGAAGAAAAAGTGTGCAGTAGCGTTGTATCCTTTATGTCACCTGAAGACTCTACATCGAGAATGGGTGTCTTTGGAAAAGATATGCTCCAGCTCAACCACAATTTATGTGCTTGGTGGTAGCGATCATAGGGTGAAATGTGATGTATGAACAAAGGGCCCAGACTAAAAGAGCGTAACAGTTCCCCTCGCTTTGAACCTTTTTATTCTGAAGAGTAGCTTAACTTGGTTTGACTGAAGCCAATTTCTCAGCAACTTAAGCTGTGCTGAAATAAATGTGGTTTAAATGAAATAAGTGATCTGTACCAATTTAATTAAGTCTTTTTGAAGTCCTCCTTAGTTAAACCAATGGAAGTTTCTCTTCAAAGACACAGCTTTTCTGAGCGGGAGAAAACAGCTATGAAGATCTAAGAGCCGAATACTGTTCTGGGAAACATATTTATATTTTTCTGTGTTTTCACAATTACAAGCAGCTGTACTGATGGATCAGATTTCCAGCCCTTTCTAAGAAAAGTGTGCATCTGTTCTATTTATTTCCAGTCTCTCAAAGGATTCTTTAAAACGATGCTCTTTTATGTCGACCAGCTGTGGCAGTCCACGGCAAGGCAATGCAAGGGTGTAACACAGGGAGGGCCAGTGTTTTCATATCGGTGTTCCAGGCCCTCCCTTTTGCTCTAAATACTTGGGATACATTTTCAGTTTTCTCCATTAGTCAGGCAGAAAAAGAGAAGGGAAAAATGTCTACATTTTCAGTTGAGTTTAAAAATGTCCATTGGTCAGCTTTCCCATGGACATCACCGGGGCATGGCTCTGGCAATGAACCTCTGCTCTGCTTTGCACCAGCCCCTTACCCGGCCCGAGGCTCTCAAAAGGAGAGGCTGCACAACGGGAGGATTTGACAAAAATGAAGGACAACAGCCAGCCTAAGTCACCTCATCCTGATGCAACCCAGGCTTTGACCAAAACCTTAGTGTTAAACAAGGACAGAGAAAGCTGAGTAGCAGCACAAGAGAAAAATACACACCCCCTCCCCACAAAACCCAGCTTCTGCTCCAACCTCTTCTCAAGCAGTGACCAAACTGGCATTTGCAAATACCAAGTGGCAACCATCCTAACAGCAAAATCTGGACCACTTGGGGGGAAAAAAAGCCAACCCTAAAATAAAACAAACCACTCTGAAGAGAAACCATATTTCCAGCCTCCCAGAGGTTTACTCTCACTACTCGGATCCTTGCAAAACTCCCCAATTCCAGTGCCAGGAAATAACTCTGCCACAAAGTCCCGCGGCGCTGACTCGCATCCCGTTCCTCGGAGTCAGCACTGCATCAGCAGGACGGGAGCCCCTGCGCAGCTGGGGAGCCGGTGCCACCGGCTGCCACACCAGTTGGCCTCCCACCCCGTGTGGGAATCTCATCCTCTCAAACACAGAGATGGAAATAAAAAGGCAGCTGGCTTCCAAGAAACAATTTCCAATTGCCTGATAGTAGCTTACATGCTAACACCCCTGCACCCAGGCAGCTGATTGGAGATGTAAGTCCCTGAAGAAGAAAAAACACCTTGTTCCATCCAGTGCTATCCTACTAAAAGTCACTGGTAACTGTCAATATTTAGAAGTAAAAAAGAGGCACTTACGGGTCTGAAGGATTTGAAGACTTTTTCCAATATTTCATGGAGTGTCTTTTTCCCACAGGAGGAGATGTAATCCTGTGCGAGCTGCAGAAAAGGTAAGCAGTCCTCACTTTCACTCCACACATGCTGAAAGCCAACGGCAACACAAGAAAGAAAAGCCATTAACAGGAATTCACGCCAGCCTTTCCATGTGATTTTATAAGGTGACATGTTGTAAACATCTGCCAAAGTACACTGGGCCTCCTGCAGCTCAGACCCACACTGGGGACAGGCACTGCAGGCTGTTTCAGAAGCCACACTTCTGAGAAGAAACCTTGATTTTATTAGCACAATGCATCAGGAAGCAGGGAAATCGATCTGGAAGAGAAAACACCTTACGACTGCACCAGCAATGAAGGGTACGCATGCCTTGCACACGCGCATTTTACGAGTAAAGGTGTTTTCATTTGACATCAGCCCTGCTCAGACCTGGAAGTCACGTTGGGTTTTCTCTTCTTCTGCATCATCCACTGCAATGAAGCCCTCAGGAAGAGCTAAAGTGTCTCTTTGTCTTCCTGGCGTTAGCACAAGTGTGATGCAACCCTGAAGGTGGAACTTGATATGTAATTCTCTTGACGATGCAGAAGAAAAGATGCAAAATATACCCGCAGGTTAGACACAGAGCCAAGGAGAGACATTTGGGCACTCACAACATCCTGACACTTCATGCCTCCCTCCCTGTTTTGAGGTTTACTCCTCCTAGACCCGCATCTTCTCTTCCCGGGCAGGCACATTTAAACCCATTTGGGATATTCTTCTCGTCTTGCTCTTACTTCAGAGATGCTGGTTCCCCAGCCTGGCTCTGTGAAGCCTCTCCCAAAATTGATGCTTATTGTTGAAACAGAGCTGGTGAGCGACGGTGGAAGCACTCAGGCAAAAATGCTTCTTGCACACAAGGGCAGCATGCAGCACAAGCTAATGCATACTTTTAAAGACCTTCTTTTTGAAGACTTTGTGCATGGGACTGTCTTAGGCAGTCCGCTACACAGAAAAGCGTAATACTGCAACATTGGTTTAAGACTCTTCTACCTCTATTTTTGCACAGCAGCTCTTTTCCCCAAAGTGCCGTGCTGCTTTTTACTGTGCTATAAACAGTAGGTTATGCTTAAACAAGGAAAGAGGAGGGTCTCTCTGAAGCTTAACTAACATTCAGGGAAAGAGTCAGAATGACAGATGTTTCCATCCCTAACATAAGGCTTGCATGTCGCCTTCCCGTTCAGTGGTGAATACCTGCCAGGGATGCAGTTTTACACTTACCAAAAGAAAACACTACTTAACATCACCTAAGGCGCATCTTTAAGATGAAAACTGTAACTGCCTTGCTATGAACCTCACTTGACCTACATTTTCTTTGCTGCTTGTTGCATTTTACAAGCATAAGCATAGCAAAAGGCTTTGTTATGAAAAGAGTCCTGCCTTACTGAGTAGGTTCTGCTCTTTCCATATAACCAGAGTCATCTCTTAACCAGTCTGGCAATAAAAATAAGTTCTTTACAGTCTTGCCAACTCTCAAAGGCACATACCACAAGTCTCATGATACTTCATGCCATCTTAGAGTCATAGGCCTTGTAGTCCTATAAATATACAACCAAATCTCAGCTTCTGTTTACAAAAAAAAAAATGTCTGCACTTTGTGATTTCTATGGCCTAAAAAGGCAGAAGGTACATAAAGTGAACTCAAATGAACCTTCTTTAAAATATCAAAGGAACACTTTCAAATCACAACATTTTAAGAACAGCCTCAAGATTTTGGAGGTCTGGCCCATGATTTCTTAATACTTGGGGTTAGCAATAACTGTTTGGTTACTTCTAATCTTTGCATCAAACTTAAGAGCTGGATGTTGCAGCTTGGCAATTCATGGCTTGTGCTAAACCTGTTGTAATTGTTTATATGTATAAAATGATTATGACTGCTAACATCCTGATTCTTGTTTAAATTGTGGCTTCTTTTGACTACCAGAGCTATACACAGGAGCTTCCATATAAATGAAAATCAGGCCCTGCCCTTTTATAAATAACAGCTAGTTCGTTCCCCAAGGAAAGTTAACCTCATGTTGTCCTATCATGTTTTTACAGTCTCTTTTCGAGCTGCACCATGTTTTAGACTCCAGTGTGAATTTGTCAGCAGTACCACAGAATAAGATGATCTAACACAAGGGGAAAACCTACGCGAGTAACTTGATCATTGAGCCTTTGAGGAGACTTTTTTGCATAGCATTGTAAGGCAATAAGCAAGTAAGGCTTCCAACAATTTCCACGTCTGCAGAAGATTTAAAACTTTGGCTGTAGCAACAAACACACTATGAAAGGTCTCGCGTGCCATTAGTGCATGCCTCTCATTCAGAAATGGCTTGATTTTATCTTCCCCCCAAGAAAAATCCTTAACTGTAATAAAGACTAGGGTTATAACACTATATATTCAGCTGCATCTACAGCTCTCTGTCCACGTTCAGCTCTGCACCGAGGCAGTGCAGGAACTGAGTCTCACCACTGACTCACGCATCTCCAGAGGAACCTGCAAAAGGAATTTTGGCCTCTCAAAATAAAAACAAACTTAATCTGAGGATTCAGCTCTTGCTTAGAAAGTTAGAGCAGTCAGTGAGGCTGCACATACGGAGATGCTTTTCCCGGAAAAACCCTGACGCCTGAGAACCTCTTTGCAGTGGGAGAAGCAGGCTGCTGGCAAACCGGTGGACCACAGTGCTCGGCCATGGCTGCGCAATTCAAAAAACATTAACCTCATCATCTGAGTATGTGTTTCCTAAGCTTGCCCAGTTTTGCTCACGGTTGCTTTGTGTCACTACAAAAGCACACAGCCACTCGTTTCCACCTCAGCTGACCTAGGATCATGGTTGAATTACTTAGTTCAGCGTCTACGCACAGCACATAGCTGAGGCAATTCATAGGGTTGCATCTGGAGGGGTTTGCTTTTCCTCATGCCTTTAGATGATTCAGTGTTGCTGGATGACAGAGTCACTTCCTGGACCACCTTCTTCTAACCAGCCCACCTGTTGAGCCTGGCAGCAAAACTTTTTCTTTGTGGGGATAATTCGACTTGCAGAAAATATTCAGACTCACTGACTCTGTTCTAAAATATTTTACAGGAAATCTTGCATCCAGGTGGCATCATATTTTTATTTGCTTTATCGGTTACTTTGAATACCAGCAATAACACAGTGACAAAACAAATGACAGACTATAAGGAATAGCATCACAACCCTCACCCTCATTGGTTTATGGCTATACAAGTCCAATTAATTTTTTGAGAACACCACGAGCCTCAGGAGCTAAATTATACATAGTTTAGCTATCTAAAATGCTGATTCAGAGGGTTTTAGTGTCCAGGTGGTACTGAAAATGCCAATAGGCATCTAGATGGGTATTCTGCATCCCTAGCATGTTAAAAACCTAGCCCAAAGATACCTTTACAGGAAATTAAAATTATATGATTGTTGTGATCTGGAATCTCAGATTTTGTAGAAATTCAGAGTTATTCTCCCCGAGATTGCATCTTGGCAACCTTTCCACGTTTTTATCCTCCTCCCTTTTAAGTTCATCATGCTCATCATTTCCTCCTTACAAGTGGGTTATCATGGACTTCTCTGGCACCTCCTACATAGCTTTTTAAGTCACATTATTATGAAATGAAGATGTAAAGAAACGGAACAAGAATACCAGGCACCAGATGCTTATTAAATGTGAGGCTCCTTTATGAGAGTCACAGGGTGCAAAAAGGCTGTAAAGCGCGCCACTGTGAATTCTGTTTATATTTACTCACTTTCACACTCCGTTGTGTTACTGGAGCCATGCAACAAGGCTCAAGTGCAAATGAGACTCAGTCCCCTGGCTTGTATTAAGTCTCCTTAAAATAAACTTTAGCCTGTAATTGCACATAGAAAGGAAACTTATCTTCTGGAACATAAAAAAAGAAAATTACTGCAAAAAACAACATAGCCAAGCTGGGAGCAGAAATGAAGTCCCACAGTGCACTAGGGGCAGAAAACACGATGCTGGTGAATCAGCTCATTAGTGGTTCTTAATCGCATTAAAGAGACACCCTCAACAGGAAAAGACTTAAGAATGACACCTATCTGCCTGTCTTAAAAGTAGTATTGCTACAAAAAGTGCCTCAAGTAATAATGCCAAAAAAAGACAGAAGAAAACACTGCTTCTAGTTTTCCACTGTCTACATTCTGCATTTGACAGGAGTTGGCCCTTCTGGCAGCTCTGGGTGGGGAGTCCTTCCCACAGCAACCCTGGAATGAAAATATTTGCCAAAAAAAAAAGGGGAAAATGTGGTTGCAAACCCACAAAAATTGGCCAGTGTTGGAAGCACGGGAATAGGGTCTGAAACCGCTTAAGATTTTTTTTAAAGTTGACTAGATTTTGTTTTGAAAGAGTTCGCTCAATTATTGAGCAGCATATAAAGAAACAATACACATCTAAGAAAAATAATGACCTTTCTTTGCAATTTCTGAAATCGTTAGCACCCAATCACAGCTTTAGCCTCGTCCTGCATTGGATTCATACATATCCCTGCTTAAGAGTCCAGCAGGCATGGCCCTTTCTGGGCACAGGCATCTCTAGAAGGGAACGAGCGCCCGAGTTTAACAGGCTTATAGGTGCTGGGAAGATGGGTGTGCAAGGCTAGTCACACCGTGGACCGGGAGAATCCACACCCAGAGATGCTCCACTGCCACGGTTGGGACTGCAGCTGAAGGTCTCATGTACCCCGGGACAGATGCATAACTAAACTCCAGATAACTTCTTTCATAATTCAGCGTGACCATCTGCCCGACACAATAAATAAATGTCCTGCTCGCTGAGATTTGTGGTCTGGGAGAAGTCACTTCACTGCTCTTTGTTTCCATGAACCCATCTGTCAAATGGGTTCCTACTGCACTTACCTGTTGGAAAGGGAATTAATGAACATTTTGTCAAGTGGATCAAAGGATGAAACTCGCTCCTAGGGAAGGACCTACAACATTCCTGCAATAATGGTCTGTGCTAGGAGCTATTTTTTAAAAAATAAAATAAAATCCTTTCATTGCAGTGAACTGGAGCTTTGCAGGTTACAAACCCCGTGGCGAGCTGCCGCTTTTCGGTAACTCTTCTTGCACTTCTGCTCCCCACCGGGAGGGCTGGGGGGGAGGGGAACACCCCCCCCACCCCCCCCACCCCCATCCCAAAGCCACGGGTTGTTTTGCCGGTGCCATTTCTGCACAAACTTGCCGCTGAACTCCGCGAGGGGCGGGGAGGGGACGCGGCGGCGACAGGCCGGCACCTGCCCGGGTGCCCCAGCCCCGGCGGGGCCGGGGGAGCGGCGGGGGGGGGCGCGGCCCTCCTGTCATCCTGACTCCATTTTATTCCTGCCCATTCTCCATTTGCCGTGACAGCCCTGCCAGTCCGCCCGTCCCTGCACCGTGCCCCGGCCCCGGCCCCCCGGGAGGACGGAAGGGGCCGCGGGGGGAGCAGCAGCTGCAGCCCCCGCGGGGCGCAGGAGGAGCGGGGGGGGCTCGCACCCCTCCTCCTCCCCCCCCCCCCCCCGGAGCCCGCAGCCTCCCCGGGCCGGGGTGATGGGGAAGGCGGGGGGGTCCCTGCCCGCAGCCCTGCCCGCGGGGCCGCCCCCCACCGGCAGCAGACTCCATTTTGCAGATTGTGGTGCGCGCTGGGGAGGATCCCCCCGGTCCCCCGCCCTGTCCCCGCCACCCCCGGTCCACACGCCGGGCACCCCCGCAGCCCCCGGCACCACCGCCCTCCCTCCCCGCACCCCTCCGGGGCACGGCCCCGTCCTCCGCCCCCCCGGCGCTCCCCCTCGGGTGCTCCCCCAAGCACCGGGGACCCGCGCGGAGGGAGAGGGGGGATGTCCCACAGCGGCGCAGGGGCTGCCCGCCCGTGCATGCACACGCACGGATACCCACGCACGCCCGCGCCCGCCCCCCCGCTCCCCTCCCGGGGCACTCACGAAATTGTCGCCGCAGGCGGCCTCCGGGCAGAGCACGTAGAAGGAGACGCCGGGCTCGGCGTAGAAGTCCATGCGCCGCTCCGTCTCCTCGGCGGCGATGAGCTGGAAGGGCGTGCGGGCGCACCACCGCTCCGCCGCCTCCGCCAGCGCCTCGAAAGCCATCGCCGCCGCCGCCGCCGCGATCCGCGCCCGCCCGCGCACCCCGCGCGCGCCGCCCCGCGCCCGCCCCGCGCGCCGCCCCCCGCCGCGCGCACCGCCCCACGCCTCGCGCCGGGCTGCCGGCTCCGGCCCCGCCGGGGGTGCAGCCGGGGAGGGGAGGGGAGGGGGGGGGGGCCGGGGCTCGGCCGGCCGCCGCCCGGGCGGGCGTTTGCCGCGGACGATTGACTTGACGCCTTCTGGCGACCGGGGGAGAGAAGCCCACCCGCGCACCCCGCGGGGGCCGGCAGGGCCGCGCCGCGCGGCGCTTTGCTTCTCGCCGCTCTCTTCCCAGAACCGGTCCCGAATTTTGGCGTTGACTAAAGAGAAAGTCCGCCTGGCAACACCCTCGGAGGCTAAACAAATCGGCACCCTTTGCGCCCAGTTTGGCGGAAGCCACCCAAACGCGAGGCGTCGGGCTGTCGAAACGCGGGCGGATTCACCCCCTGACGTCGGGAGGCTTTACGGCTTGTATCAGCGGCGCTGGGCACCGATGGATTTGCAGTTGGGTTCACATTACTCTTCCTAGCATATCCCAAGTGATTATCTATATGTCTAGCAAGGCATACGAGATGCGAGAGCTGATCTGCATTTATAAAGGGCCTTAGATTTGCATTGGTGTCTGCTGTGCCACAAAGGAAAACAAATCCCCACAGACCTGCGTGGGTTTTTGGCTGGAAGCCCGGGATCTCATAGAGGTGATGAGGTAGCACAGAGCCCGTACGTGGCAGCGGGTAGAAGAGTTTGCAGGGACAAAGGCAACACTGGCCTCTAAATAATGCCCAGCGGCTGTTGCTTGTCTCCAGAGCGGTGTTTAACTGCATTTCCACCGCAGGTACCGAACGCTCAGCTCTGTGTTACGCATCGTACGCTCCCATCGTACGTATTAGTTGGTGCATAGATCATTCGACTGCTGCCGAAGTGACTGGGGAGGTCGCAAGCTGTGGAGGGGATGAGGCTGAGCGGGGCAGCGCCAGCAAGGCTGTGGCAAGGAGGCACCCGCCCTGCCTCTGGCTGGCCCGGGACACGCTCCGAGCACCCATGCTGCTGCGCTCGGCCTCACAGTCATCGTCTCCTCTCCGCCAGCTTTGCCCCGCTGTGGGCATGGGTGCAGCGGAGCTCGGTACTAATGGCACCACAGAGAAAAACCTCCACTGGCGTTGCAGCCGAGCACTGAGGTATCAGGAAATACCAGCGACATGAGTGCTCATGCAACCGTAACTCAGCCCCTTTGTGCATGTGGGATGCGATTGCCTGCTGTTTTTTCCACCAAAGGATGTTTAATTTATTCCGTGCAGCTATTCTGGATATTGCCCTCATTCCTGGGGTTCTGTTAGAGTGGTAAATACTGAGCACCCCTCACTGCACTTGGAGCTATGCTCTGACTGTGCAAAGCATGGTAAAAATGACAAATGTTCCAAAACTCCTGGTCCAGGTGCCTCAGATCTCAGAACCTGGGGGTGCTCTTGTAGGCACTTAGCCTGGTCCCACCACACCTCCCTTCGCCAGGGGAAAATGTCAATCTCCTACCTACCGCACAGGCCTGGGGGAGGTGGGTGCAGTAATACCTGCGAAGCAATCAGTGGTGATAGGGGAGCTCCATGGGGGCACCCGTGGAAGATCTGTGGGTTTGCAGGCAGCCCGAGGCGGGAGTGGTGGGTCCTGAACAGCTGGAAATGAAATTTTAAACCACTTGCCATTTCCCAAAGGAGGCAGGGGTCCTGCAGAAACCCAAACGTGACCACAGGCTGTCGGGGCGCCGGGGCCTGGCGAGGCTGTGAGTCCTCTGCAGGGCTTTGCAACTTCAACACTCTTTCAGTGTTGGGTGTTTGGTGGGGTTTTTTTTCCAAATGTATTTATGGAATTAGCATGACAATAGGACATGGAAAAATACAGCACTTTCTCCTAAAACGTGACATTGTCAGCTTGCCTGCAACCGGTGGGCAAGGTGCTACCACCCGGGCAGACATCTCCCCTGCCACAGCGCTCAGCCGCCAAGGTCGACCCCAATCCTGCTGTCTCTTTGTGCTTCCCTGAGATCCAGCTTTGTTTTCCTTCCTCCCCAAAGACGGTGCTGGCGTTGGGTAAGGACGTGGTGGTGGCAGTGAAGTCTTGGCCTTCCCTCTCACTGGTGGGGCTGTGCGCAGGGTTTGGCACCCGGGTTTGGGGCCACCCGAGGCAGGCAGCCAGGCAGCCGTGTCCTCCCGGCTGGCAGTGCCCTGGCCCATAGCAGCAAGGGGAGGTCAAGGCTGCGTTACAAGCAGCCACAATTTCAAATAAACGAGGTCTCGGTGTTAACACCTATGATTTATGTGCATTTTCAAAGCCCCACGTGCACATCTTTTTAGTCCTTAAAACGTTGCTTTGAAGTACATGCTGTTGGTTATCTCCCTTCTGTGGGGTAGGGAAGCTGACAGGTTTCAAATGAGATTTTAAATATCTTATTGCAGCACGCGCTGCAAAATCCTTTGTCACGTCTGACAGCGTAGCCATTCAAACCAGACAGCCGTGCTTATTTGTTTATTTACATATGACAAGTCTCTTTGCCTTTACACGTGTACCCCAAAAACAGATTATAAAAACAGCCTGGTAAAGGATGGTGATTTTGGCAATGCTAGAAAGCAACCTGCAGAAGTGCTGCTTGCGGAGCAAGCCAGGCTCGGCGGCCCTGGCCATCACGCTGATGCTAGGGGCCGAGGGATGGCAACGTGGATGCGAGGCGGATGCAGTGCCCGTGACACCCTTCTGCCTCTCTGCAAGTCAAAAGGAGAAGCACTCGCTGCTCATTTGAGTAGATGGGTAGATGGCCAGCAGTGCTGTAACTATGCCTCAGCTTTTCCAAAATACTGTATAAATCACACGCATGGTTTTGCTTCCAACTTGCTCTAGATACTGATGAGCATCCATGCCCCGAAGGATAGCCACATAAGGGGAGCAGCTGTCTTCTTGGGAGAGGAGGAGAGGGGAGGTCAAGAAGCTGTCTGCTGTGGCAAGGATGGCTTGCAGAAGGGAAACCGCACCAGAGGAAAGGTATTTCCCTCTACCCTGCGGGTGTGCACTTCCATTTCCGTCTCCCTCCGGGACACAGCAGCTCTGGTGCTTTCCATCGCCCTGATCCAGGCTGTTGCAAAGTCAGGGCAATGTTGCTGTATCATTTCAGAGGGATGCCACTAACCAGTAACTATCACCTACTGGAAACGGCATTTCACTTCGAAGACCATACGGAGAGTATTAGAAAGGGAGAGCATGTGCACTGCCATAGCCCTGCTAATTGAATCAGAAATATAAATATTGGCATTTTACAGGTGAATTCTGGTTTTATGCAGGTTCTCCACCTTCTCAGAAATCAAATTGTCAGGTCAAAGGTGAATTACAGCATGAGTGTTCAGCGGATAAACCAATTTTCTGCCATTTGCATGGGTTGGAGGAGGTACGGAAGGGAAAGTTTTTAAAGTATCAGATACCTTGCTCCCAGGAGTTACCTTTACAAAAGCCCTTGCCTCCAAGATGCCTGGTGATGAGCGTGGTCTAGACAGCTGGAAACTCTACAGTCCTGTGCTCAAGGGAGGAAGGGAAGATCACCTCGCTAGGTGTTTACTATTCCCCTACTCTCCCAGGACACAGAGACATTAAATGACGCGGGGGAAAGACATGCAGGGAAGGGGGAGTGAGAAGCTGCGGAAAGTGGAGGAGCAGAAGGGTTTCTGAAATGTGTCAGACAAAGGCAACTTGCTGGCAGCTGTGGTGTCTCTCCAAAACACTGAACCACTGTTCTCCTCTGCAGTGGGTTTGAAATCTGACAAATCCAGCCCATGGACTGGCCACCTTCAAGATTTTTTTTTCTCTTTTTTTCTTACGAAGAGCCCTCATTGGTCTGCTTTTGGTGAACTGCCAAGCAATTCGCATTAATTTGCCTGACCAGCTGTAAGAACCCTATTGCCCTCCCGTGGCCCTCATTATGCACCCTTCCTGCTGATCTAAATACAGAAAGGTCAGGAGAGTGAGCTCCAGTAAATTATTAGAGATACACCCTTAATTGCTGTGCTGCGTCGGCTTCTTCTTTTGCATCTCTACGCTGTCTCCGCAGTTTGGTCTCCTAAGGAAAGACTGGTTCCCTTGCTCCAGAAGAGAAAAGGATCAAGAAATCCTAGGGGGAAAAAATGGGCAAGGGGGGTTGATCCCCTCATGGCCAACCCCTCATAGGCCTTCTTTACACGATGGACCTTGAAAAAGAGAATATTTCTTACTGTTATCAGTACTGGCTCATTTGCAACATGCATTTCACATGTCCAGCCTTGAGTATTGCACTTGCTTGAGAGAGGTGCTGAAACAGCTGTCCCTGCAAAAGCCTGGTCTGTGCAGGGCTTGCAATGGTGCTTGCACCATCACAGCTCTACGCACATTTTCACCGAGCCTATAACAGCGTTAAACGTCCTATGTGGACGGTGGGTTCTTCCAGGGACTCAAGCTGAGTGACTGTTGCCAGCAGATCAGTTTTTAACTGATTGAGGTGTAACATTGAGGTTACTAAAAAGTGAAAAATTCCTGTCTGCTACATTTCCAACCCATCCATCGGGTGCTGCATCCTCCCTGAGCACACAACCCCAACCACATCATCCCCTGAGGAGGCTGGAGTCCAGGAGCCAGCACGCTGGTGTCTTCCAAATTGTTCCCCACCTGACTTCCCCGCTCCTGAGGATACTCAGCTTTTCCAGAGTGTCTAGACAGCAATTTGTGTTTTGCTTGTCTTTAATGAGGAATGCAGCGGTGGTTGTCTTCTTTGCTTTGGGTTGTGGGTTTTTTTTAACCCATTGCCATGGTAAATGGAGTTGAGGAACGACCAAGAAAACTGTGAAGAATGATCCAAGCCAAGAAGATGTTGTAGAGGTAAGGTGAATTAGAAATGCATGGTTTCTCAATTAAGTTTTAAACTACCAAAAAATGTTTGTTAAAAACTATACAGAATGAAGAACTGGCTGCTCCCACAAATCCTGACATCCTCCTTTTGAAGTCAATGGTTGAACATCCTATTGCTTTGGCAGTAAGAAATCAAGCACATAAATAGTGATGAAGATCTGGGCTATGAAAAAGCCACTTGCTAATTAGCAGCTTTCCCTGGTGGCATTGCCTTCTCCAAAATATGAACTTAAATTTAAAAAATCATCAAACAACCCCCAAATCTGTCCTCCTCCAAGTCCCTGCTTTTTAGGAATAAGGAGATAATTTGCTAAATGTGAGGGAGAATATACTGGTGCACTGTCATCTTCCAGGTCCTGCAGGCAGGCAGTTTTGACGTCTTTATTGCTCTTGACACCCAGACCAGCGGCATCGTGCCACATTGCTGGGCGCTGTGCAGTAACAGTGGAGTGTCTCCAGGCTCAAAAGTGCTATGCTTTTATTAAAGTGATGGCACATTACATTTGTGAGCTGTGTACTGAAATACAATGGAAATATTTGATGACTCAGCAAACTGAGTGTGACACAAGAGGCTGGATTCGCCATAAAGCTCTGTAGATACTTCCATCCATCCTCCCTTTATTCTGACCATCAAAGCCCACCACGAAGCCTTCATCCTACTGCATGCAGGTAAAAACAACACCAGCTGATTTTGAAAGAAGTTGGTTTTCCTTGAAACTTTCTGAAGCACAGGCTGCGTACACATTTAATATTAGGTGCCCTTTTGAAAATGGTATGACTCATCTCAAATATAGACGCGATGGTAGAAATGAAGAGTTGTGAAATTTGTTTAGGGCTGGCCAGCTGAGGGTCAGCAAGCAGCCAGGCAGACGTGGCCAGAGATGAGGCTTAGCAAGCCCAGGCTGGAGGCAGGCATGGGAGAAATCAGGTGGAGAGCACTGGACAGCTTCTGCCCTTGCATCTTTTTTGGACAAAAAGGTTGACATGCCACAGCTCCTACCTTTTTCACCAGGAAGTATCTGCCAATGCTCTTTATCATTGGACCTGTGTAGTCATGAGCAGACCATGTGGCTAGGCAAGCCAAGCGTGGGATATATTATGAATTGGTTTTAAGACCCAAAGGGTGATTTTTCAAAGA